>NC_080419.1:49162731-50569398 GCF_029873635.1 Malania oleifera | reverse complement strand
AATTAGCAACCACCCATAGAGAAGAAAATACCTCCTGGTCGCAGGCACTGCCGCATCAGCTCCCAGAATCAGGTCCACGGATCGTTAACTGCAATTCCGTCGATGGTAAGACCCATAAACTAGACTGAGATAAAAATCTGTTTTGCTATTTTTCATTTTTTGATCCTCAGAAAATATAGGGAAGGGAAAGGAAAGAAAAAAAAAAAAAAAAAAAGTTTCCCCATGCTTGAATCGAGAGGGAAGTTTATGTTGTCTCAAACGATGAAAGATCTCATAAGATCTAGAGCTTGAATTTTTTAATTCCTTATTCTCAATTATTTTTCACGGCATTCAAACGGGGCATTATGGGATGGTTGCTTTTAGGTTTTGAAATTGTTCTGGGCTCTGGGGCTTGAGTCCGCGGTCTTTTGTATTCTACTCGATTCAGTAGCAGTTAATAGACCAATTTATTGCCCGTTAATGATTCTCCCATTGATGCTTTGTTGTGGCAAAATGTAGGAGAAAGGAATTGAAATGCTGCGTTTTATGTTTATCCCTACTTTCTTTTGTTAATTGACTTGGGGGGAGGGGAGGGTAGCGAGCTTTGAAGTTTGAACCCTTGCACAAATGCATAGGGAATGGCTGATCTCTATTCATGCAATTCTCAGTTTAATTTAAGTAAGTCAGGGTTAGATATTGATTTCTATCTATTTTTTTTTCTTAGCCAGCTACTCAAATATTTGAATTTCAGGTGCAGAAGTCTTGTTTTCATTTTGTTATACTTTAGGTTTGACTGCTGAATCACACAATTATATTTCACTTAAGTTTCCTCCTATGTGTTAGAATACCACTTTACTTAAAAGTTTAAACTGTTAGATTGTGGGTCAACAATGTATATCAAGCTTTAACACTCCTCTGCACGTGCAGCCAGACAGCACGTGGAGAGGTAAACACACAATAAATTTATAAATACCACAAAATAAATGCAAACGACGAGACTAGAACCCAGGACCTCCTGGTAACTAGGTCTGATACCATGTTAGATTACCACTTTACGTAAAAACTTAAGCTGTTAAGTTGTAGGTCAACAATGTATATCAAACTTTAATACTATGTATGCTCAAAAAGGGTTACTTAAACCTCATTCCTTTCTCCCTTTTGTGAGCTTTCCACATGCTGGAAGATAACTTTGCTTTTTAATTTTTATAGGCAAATACACAGCGGTTGTATCTGACTTGCATACGCAACACTCTTGAGGCGGCCATGTGTCTGCAGGTACATATCATACTCTGCTGTTATTGGTTAAAATAAGATGTTGACATTGATTATGGACTATAAAACATGAATTCCAGATGATGGGCACTTGGGAACTTAATAAATTGATATGTCTAATTGAATCCGTGTTAGTAGTTCTTGAAAATCTGCATTTCAAATGCAAAATCAGTTGTAGCATCAAAGAGAGTAAATTAAACAACTTTTTCACAGTTTCAATGAATAATAGTCCTCCCTAGCCCTTCTTTGGCTTGAAGCCTTGAACATGTTTTGCCATTGTTTCCAAACCACACCCCTTTTTTTCTATTTCTTTTTGTTTCTTTATCTTTTCTTCTGAGCTTGTCTGACATTTAGTGGTGGACTTTCCTCATTGACTCAGGTTCATTAGGATCCCTTAGTCCTTGGAAGTTTGTTTGGCCGAGGGCTCACATTGTAGCTTGTTTTATTTGTTTTTTTTAGCCTTTTTTTATTAGATTCCTTTTAGTGGCTTACTCTTCATTTAAGGGGATAGAAAGTTATGGATCCTAGGTAGTTCTTGGGTGTTCATTTTCTTATTCACCTCAGTCCTATAATTCTACCCCATTTCCTTTACCAAATTTCATATAGAAATCTAAAATTCTGATTGAGGTTTAAGGCCTTCATTTTTTAGCTATCCTTAACAAAAATCAACAATTTGTTGTGAGTTTGAAAACCAAAAGGCTATTTCTCCCAAGATTTGTGTGATATACTATTGTAATGGTAAGAATAACTTACAACTTTTCTTCTACAAAGACATTGCTCTTTAGCTTAAAGAGATTTCTCAAATGGAATTGGGTTTTGGGACATTAATTTACACCTTAGGTCACTTGATGGAATCAACTATGGCCAGCTGTTAATTTGATCAAATCGCAGGTTTCATGGTGTAACGGGAACTGATAAAAAAGCCATGAGAATATGCATTTGAATTATTGTTTGAGCCTCAAACTTTTCAACTAGTTTACTTTACATATTAATATAATACCAAACTGATCCCAGAACTTTAAATAATCATTGTTTCATATGGTGGTTGCAGAATTTCCCTTGTCAAGAAGTTGAAAGGCATAACAAGCCAGAGGTTGAACTAAAGTATGTTTATGGCTGATGGATCTTCAAGTATACTTACTTTCACGAGCTAATTTGATAGTTTCTTCCTAAGTCTTGAAAGATGAGATAAATTACCACTGACCCAAAAAACCTAAGCTTGTGGGTAGTGAGCAATTTTTTGAACTCTTTAAATCACTAGTCACTTCTCTAACAAAAGTTGTCAAGAGCTGACAATGAAAGAAAAGATTTAAAAGTGACAAAAAGGTTTCTTGTACTTTAAGGTTCTATATTCCTCTGAATCTAATTGATAGAAAACTAACGCGACCAAAGCAAACTATTTGCATGTTTAAATGTTATTTATCTAAAGTTTCTTGTTAACCAAAATTTTATGATTTTAGATAAATTTGATGAATTCTATTTTCCTTTAAACTGAACTGCTACAAAACTAAGCTTCCTAAGATAGATTATTTGCATGTTTTCTTGTTTCCATTGAAGGTTTCATTTAACTAAAATGACATCGTCTTAGAGGCTGCAGTGGCACAACCTATTTTTCTTTTCAATAATTGAATCTGTAAATTCATATCCTGGCTCCAAAATAAAACCTATTTCAAACATGATATACATTGTGTGTTTGGATGTTTTAAAACATGTCCTTCCTTAATAAAATAATACAGATATTGCAAGTTATAAATTTTTTTTTTTTTTTTGTTCCTGCAGGACCAGCTCAGAACTTCTGCTGAATCCTGTAAGAGTCTTGTTGAATACAACTGCAGATAATTTATTTTCCCCTTCCTTTATATATATATATATATATATATATATATATATATATATATATATATATCCATAAAGATATTTATAGTTTTCCATTTACATGATTACTTGCAAGAAGTTGCTTTTTGCTATGAATAAGTGATTAGGCTTTAAGGGGTAATTTTATAATTCACGGTCTTCTATTTAAATATATGTGCAAGAGATGAAATACGTTAGTTTTCTGTTCTCTCTTTGATGCTCTGGTCGTTTCTTTCTGCTGAGTGTGGGTGTAACATTAGTTCAAGGGTTTGGAGCCAAATGATAGGCCATAATGTAATTTCTGAGGTGTGCCTACACCTTTCTTCTTTCCTGTGACTTCATCTTCTATTGACTGCTATCCCACTGATGTTTGTCTCTGGATGATGTTAGAAAGATTCTTATTTTGTTGGTTCTTTACTAGATCTCTAGTTGATGCATCATGTTGGCATTCTTTGTTCTTTTACCTTCCTTGTTATTTATTCATGTGCTCTGTACAGCCAAAAGTGGGAAATTCTATTTTTAAAAAAAACATATGGATTGCTGTCTAGACTCAAATTATTATTACTTCTGTTATTCTTTTCAAGTATTGCAGTTTGGCAGTTGCATTTCTTTTATTTCTTATTGTGTGGATTATGGATTTTGAATAGTGTTCTTCAAATCAATACATTAAGCTAAAAGCAGAATGGCTGCGTATTTGTTGAAGAAAAAGGTAAGTATAACTAAAAATTTTCTTGTCAATCGCATGCGGTTTGTTGCCCACTTGGGTTAGCTCAAGGTGAGGGCGAACCTGGGCCTGGGAGATCCCAAGGTCCTAGGTTCGATTCCCACTTGTGGTTTGCCTGGTATATTACCAGGGAACGTCAATGGGTGGGCGGCAATGACTTGATCCCCCGGTTTGGTGCTGCTTGGATGGCTCTAAAGGGCCTATCTAGGTAGGAGTTTTGAGTCATTAAAAAAAAAAAAAATTTATAGATGGTTATCTTAGTCATTAGCATTATTAGTGTGTTGGTGTTATGTTAAGAAGTGAGAGTTAGTAAGGGTATTATGGTCATTGTAATGTACTTTGACATTTACTATGAACAAAGGGAGAAACCTATCATTGTGATTAGGGCTTCCATTTTACCCAATTATTCAACATGGTATCAAAGCATGATTCTTAGACCTAAACCTTAATTGTCACAAACACCGTCAAAACCAAAGCCTAAAGCCCTAAATACGCTTCATGTCTACCATTATAGAAGAATTTCCAGCAACATTATAGCTGTTAAAAAAAAGCAGGCAGCAGCTGCTGGAAGCCATTGCAGTCTCCAGAAATTTCCTGGGCGACACTGCCAGTTCAGGAACACAAAATCCACAACAGGTTTTGCAAAAAAAACACCATAGTCACCCACAGACACTGCCAGTGCCCTCACGTGCTGGTCAAAGGCTGCCAGAGCCGACCCCATGCACTGGTGCATGAAGCCAAGTTCTGGCATGTTTCTGGACTGAATTTATCCAGCAGTGCACGAATCCCTCTATAAACATATTATTGAAGTTTTTTATGATGTCTTTTTGTCCAAAGATCTGACCTTTTTCGGTTGCTCATGTGTGGCATCCGAGGAATGGTTGTTTGATGCTTCTGGAAGCTGTTTGTTAATGTTTATTGAGTTTATTGGACCTGAAACAGTGGTATTTGCTGTGTTTTTGATTCGTACTTTGTGTGCTTGTGGTTTGCATTGGTTGTCGAAGGTTGTGTGTGTTGGGATGGAGTTGGTGAACTCAAAAAACATGTTGTTCGCTGTGTATTTTTGGTCTGCTGCTTTATCAATGTGGTTTGTGTAATGGGATGGAGTTCCTAAATCCCAAAAGTGTGTCTTCCTCGTCAATTACTTGTTCGAGTGAACAATGTAGTATAACTATCCTAGAGGAGGAGCATTCAAGGTTCTTGCAGTATCAGGCATCCCACAAGCATCTCATCACGTTGCATCTTTTGGTTAGAAAAGTAATCATTCCATCCTTATGTCATTTGGTATCTCTCCCACTAGTTCTTGGGTTATCGACTCTGCTGCCACTGACCATCTGACAAGTGTCGCCAACTTCCTTTCTATTCTCAAGTATTCTAAAAATCTACCTCAAGTTACCCTTGCTGTTGTATCCGTTGTTGCTAGGGGAATAGGAACAGTGAATCCTACTCCCTCCATCTTTATTTCTTTTGTTTTGTACATTCCTAAATTCTCTTTGATCTCGTGTTTGTTAGTAAAATTCCAAAGTCACTAAATTGCTTTGTAAATTTCTTTCTGATTCTATTCTTATTCAAGATCTGAAGATGAGGAAGACGATTGACACAAGATATGAGGCTGGTGGACTTTACTACTTTGAGTCACTCTCTTATGCCATTGCTTGTAGTGCAGCTGCCACACCACATCAAACCGGTGGCCTTGAATCCCTTATTAGACAAGTTAAAGTAGCTACTTCCTACTTTGAGTTCCGTCTCTAACCTTGATTGTGACTTTTGTCAATTAGGAAAGCATCATTGTGTTACCTTTGCTTCCCGAGTCAATAAAAGAGTTGTTAGCCCTTTTATGTTAGTCCATTATGATGTTTGGGGTCCTAGTCATGTCACATCAATGTTGGGGTTTTGATACTTCGTTACATTTGTCGATGACTAGTTAAGAATGACTTGGTTGTATTTAGTGAAAGACCGTTTTGAGTTGTTTTATGTCTTTTATGCCTTTTGTTCTTAAATGACTCAGTTTGATATGCCAGTTCAGATACTTCGTAGTGACGATGCTAAGAGAGTACTTAAGTACTCAATTAACTACCTATATGACTAACCTTGGCATGATCCATCAATGATCTTGTGCCCACACTCCACTACAAAATGGTCTTGCGGAGCGGAAAAACAGGCATACTCTTGAAGTCAATTGAACCCCATTATATCAAATGAGTGTCCCCAATGTTTTTGGGTGTGATGTTGTGCTCACCATTTGCTCTCTTATTAATAAAATGACATCTTCTGTCCTTGGTGGTACAATCCCATAGTCAATTATCTTCCTTAAGGCTCCTTTGTTCTCTCATCCTCCTCATTTTTTCGATTGTGTGTCCTTCGTTCATCAGTTAAATCTAGGAAGGGATAAATTGGATCCTTGTACTATCAAATGTATTTTTCTGGGTTATTCCTATATTCAAAAAGGATATCAATGTTATAGCCTCACTTTATGTTGGAAAGTTTTAAATCTCTTTAGTCAACTTTCCTATTTTTCTAAGAGAATCTTGGCTGTAAATGTGTGAATATCCTAGAATATTTAGTTTCCTTAGAAGTTAGCATCTTTGGTTCTTTCCTTCTTGGTTCTTTCCTTTTATTCTTCTACTGTACATCTAATTTATACAGACTTGTAGCTATGTTACAAACTTACAATTAATGAGAATTATTTCCACAAGAAGCTATCTCATTCTAGATGGTATCAGAGCTAGGTCTGGCTTTTGGCCTTGTGTAAACCCTAGTTTCCCTTGGCTGCTCCAATCTGACCCTAATCTCTATAGGGTTTTCTTCCTTGTTCAACTCTACCCTAATCTCTTCTATTGCTGTAGCCATGGCTGAAACTTCAAACAAAGCTAAACCCGAAACAAAACTTGAAACCAGACCTACCCATTCTGAACCTTACTCTGTCCAAATTACCAATATATGATTGAATGAGGCCAACTTCCTGCAGTGGTCACAATCTTTCAGGATGTATATTCGTGGAAGAGGGAAGATAGCGTACTTGATTGGTGAAGCTAAGGAGCCTGAGAAAACAGACCCATTTTATGTTATATGGGATGCTGAAAATTCCATGGTGATGGCATGGCTCGTGAATGCTATGGATGAAGAGATTAGTACTAATTACATGTGCTATTCTACTGCAAAGGATTTCTGTGACAATGTGAGTCAGATGTACTCGGACCTTGGGAATTACTCTCAGATTTAGGAACTGCAGTAGAAGATCAGCAATACTTAGCAAGGAGACGGCAGTGTAACATGGTATTTCAATGTTCTTAAGGGCCTATGGCAAGATCTGGATTTATTCAATGATTATGAATGTAAAAATCTTGCTGATTGCAATCACAATAAGAAGATGGTGGAGAAAGCAAGAATTTTTAAATTCTTGGCTGGACTTAATGATGAGTTTGATGAAGTAAGGGGAAGAATCCTAGGGAGATAGCCTCTACCCCCACTCGGGGAAGTATTTTCTGAAGTACGATGAGAAGATTGTTGAAGGAGTGTAATGATGAAGAAAAAGGAGGATGAGACTGTGGAAAATTCTGCTCTACTTGCTGCCAATAATCTTGCTACTCATGCTTCTGGTAACACAGATTTGGCTACTGCCAATATTTCTACACAGTGGTCTTACTCTAATCAAAGGAAGTTGGAAGATAAGCCTCGAGTATGGTGTGACTATTGCAATAAGCCACGCCACACTCCAGAAAATTGCTGGAAACTCCATGGAAAGCCAACAAACTGGAAGAGCAACAAATCTAGACCCTCTGGCAGCAATCATGCAGTCCCTAAAGCCAATGAAGCTAATTTCCTAAGTGCTGAGCAGGTGGATCATCTTCTTCAACTGCTGAAATCTACTTCTGCCTCTGATCTTCCTACTGGTTCATTGGCCCAAACAGGTGATAACTCTAGTCTCTACCATTGTTGCTTAAATCTTGCACCATGGATTATTGATTCTGGTGCATCTGATCACATGACTAGTACCTCGCAATTGTTTCAATCTTATTCTCCTTGTTCTGGTAATAAAAAGATTAAAATTGTAGATGGAAGTTTTTCACCCATTGCTGGAACAGGTCCTGTCCAAATCTCTAAAAAAATAGAACTCAAATCTGTCCTTCATGTTCCTAAACTTGCTTGTAACCTGCTGTCTATTAGTAAACTCTCACAGGATTCTAATTGTTGTGTCATTTTCTTCGATTCCCATTGTGCATTTCAAGACCAATTCTCGGGGAGGATGATTGATGGATTCTACTACTTCGATGAGACTTTATTCAACAATAAACAAGCTCAGGGTTTGAGTAGTAGTACTAGTTCTGTTTCTATACGTGAACAAATAATGCTTTGGCATCTTAGACGAGGACATCCTAGTTTTATCTATTTAAGACATTTGTTTCCTAGCTTATTTAGAAAACTAGATTGCAATTCTCTTTATTGTGATGTTTGCCACATATCCAATAGTCATCGAAGCACCTATCAATCAAAAGCTTATCATTCTTCCAAACCTTTTTATTAATTCATAGTGATGTTTGGGGTCCCTCAAAAATCACTACTACTTCTGGTAAGAAATGGTTTGTTACGTTTATTGATGATCATACACTTTTGTGTTGGGTGTACTTATTGAGTGACAAATCTGAGGTTGAAATTTTTTTTTTGGGATTTTTATGATATGGTTGAAACCCTGTTCCAAATGAAAATCAGTATCCTTAGAATTGATAATGATACCGAATATTTTAACAAATATTTAGGAATGTTTCTTTCAACAAAGGGTATTCAACATCAATTTACTTGTCGTGACACCTCACAACAAAATGCCATTGCTGAGAGAAAAATTCGCCATTTGTAAGAGGTTGCACGGGTCCTAATGTTTTCAATGCAAGTTCCTAAATATCTATGGGGTGATGCTATTTTAACTGCATGTTATCTCATTAATAGGATGCCTACTCAAGTGCTAAAATACATCACTCCCTTAGATTGCCTAAAAAAATTGTTTCTTACATGTCGGATAACATCAGACATGCCACTAAAAGTGTTTGGATGCACTATTTTTGTTCATATACCTACCAATCTTTGATTCAAGCTTGATCCTAGTGCAGAAAAATGTGTTTTCCTTGGATATGCTCCTAATAAAAAAGGGTACAAATGTTTTAACCCTCAGACCAAAAAAGTTCATATCAGTATGGATGTTGTTGTTATTGAAAACCAGCCCTTTTTTGGCCATAACTATCTTCAAGGGGGAGAAAAAGGAAACTGAAAATGAGTTCTAGCAAACCTCTAAGCCTCTTACAAATATTTTCCTTGACATTGACATCCACTTTTTAAAGGGTCAGGAAACCAATACTTTAATTGGCGAAAATAATGGAAATCCTAGTCTACCTATACAAGGCATACCTGATTAACAAACAGGGGGAGAATTACTATCAAATATTCCCTCATCTAAGCTTCGTGTTTATACTAGAAGAAGAAATCATCAGAATAATAGAGTTCTTTCTTCAAATCCAGAGCAAGGCCAATCATCATCACCTACACAAGTTGGTCCTCCTTCACATACTCCAGGTACTTTTTCTTCTCTAGATCCTTGTTTTGATAATTCTTTTGATCTTGACCTGCCCATTGCCCTTTGGAAAGGAGTTAGAACTTGTATCACACATCCTATTTCCAACCATCTATCCTATCATAGACTCTCCGATTCTCATAAGGCCTTGACCTCAAATGTTTCTCATCTGTTTATTCCAAGAACCATTCAGGAAGCACTAGATCACCCAGAATGGAGATTGGCTGTTCAAGAGAGATGAATGCACTAATTGCTAACGACACTTGGGAAATTGGTGACCTATTGGAGGGGAAGAAGATTGTTGGCTGTAAATGGGTATTTACAATAAAATTTAAGGCTGATGGGAGTATAGAAAGGTACAAAGCAAGACTTGTGACGAAGGGGTTCACTCAAACATATGGAATTGACTACCAGGAAACATTTGCTCCTGTAGCCAAGATGAACTCAATCTGTGTGTTGCTGTCTCTAGAAGCTCACTCTAACGTGAAGAATGCCTTCTTAAATGGAGAATTAGAGGAGGAAGTCTTTATGGATCTACCGCCAGGATTTGAAGGGAAAGATGGCAAAGGCAAGGTGTTCAGATTGAGGAAATCATTGTATGGACTCAAACAATCTCCTAAAGCTTGGTTTGAACGCTTTGGGAAGGTAGTAAAGAGTCATGGCTATAGCCAAGTTCAAGCCGATCATACTATGTTCTATAGACAAACGAGTGAAGGTAAAATGACTATCCTTATTGTCTATGTAGATGATATAATTCTGACAGGTGATGATAGCAATAAGCTAGAGAGGTTAAAGAAGATCCTTGCTTAGGAATTTGAGATCAAAGACTTAGGCAACTTGAAGTATTTTCTTGGTATGGAATTTGCAAGGCCAAAGAAAGGAATTTTTGTTTCCCAACGCAAGTATCTGCTTGATTTACTTGGAGAAATAGGTTTGCTAGGGTGCAAAGCAGGCTAAGCAGCAGAAACACCTATAGAGCCGAACATAAAACTCCAACCAGCTAAGGCTGAAGAAGTGATTAACAGAGAGCAATACCAAAGATTGGTAGAGAAACTCCTTTATCTCTCTCATACACATCCTGACATAGCCTTTGCAACAAGCGTGGTAAGTCAATTTATGCACTCACCAGGACCCGAGCATTTTGATGTTGTGTACAAGATTTAAGGTACCTAAAAGGGACTCTAGGTAAAGGTTTATTATTTGGAGGACATGGGAATTTACAGGTTGAAGTATACACTGATGCAGATTGGGCTGGAAGTATCACTAATGGAAGATCAACTTTTGGCTATTACACCTTTGTTGGAGGAAACCTAGTAACATGGTGTAGTAAGAAACAAAATGTCGTGGCAAGGAGTAGGGCAGAGGCAGAATTTAAAGTTGTTGGTCATGGAATTTGTGAAGCACTATGGATCAAAAGGTTGCTAGAAGAATGAAAGATTACTAATTCACTACCAATGAAACTGTATTGTGACAATAAAGTTGCAATAGCTATCGCTCACAATCCAGTTCTTTATGATAGAACTAAACATGTGGAGGTAGACAAGCATTTTATCAAGGAGAAAATAGATGAGGGAGTAATCTGTCTGCCATATATCTCTCGACAATTGAGCAAGTAGCAGACATACTAGCAGACATACTGACATATGGACTGCCGAAGAAATAGTTTGAAAACTTCATTGGCAAGCTGGCCATGGAAGATATCTTCAAGCCAGCTTGAGGGGGAGTGTTGGAAAGTTTCAAATCTGTTTAGTCAACTTTCCTATTTTTCTAAGAGAATCTCGGTTGTAAATGTGTGAATATCCTAGAATATTTAGTTTCCTTAGAAGTTAGCATCTTTGGTTCTTTCCATCTATTCTTCTGTTGTACATCTATTTATACAGACCTGTACCTATGTTACAATTAATGAGAATTATTTCCACAAGAAGCTATCTCATTCTTGACTTTACATTGATTCTTTATCTCTGCTAATGTCACTTTTTTGAGTCTACACCGTCCTATTATGATTCCTTGAGTTATATGGACCTTGATGAGTTTTTACCTTTGCCTAATTTCCTAATCCTAACCTATTCTCTTCGTCTAATCTTCCTACATCTTCACCTTGTTTGAGTCCTTCTCGTTGCTTTGATTGCCTCAATTTGCAAGTGTACACACGACGACTTAAGGGAGGAGAGCCTTCTCCAGCTTCCACTTTTGTGCCTCCAGTTCCCTCGTTAGATGATCCTTTTCCTCAAGTGATTAATCCTCCTATTGTTGTTTGAAAAGGTAAACACACTTGTACCCAACATGCAATCTCTAATTTTGTTTGTTATGATTTCTTGTCACCTCTAGACTACTATTTTGTTAGTACTTTATCTTCTGTTGCACTTCAAAAGTCTCTTTGAAATTGTGTCCCATTTTGGGTGGAGGAATGCAATGATAGAAGAGATGCATGCACTACAGGATAATGATACTTGGGAGTTGGTATCTCTTCCTCCGCATAAGTTTGTGGTTGGTTGTCATTGGGAGTACACTATGAAGGTCAATCCAGATGGTTCCATGGCTCGATTGAAGGCTCGCCTTGTTGCTAAGGGATATGCTCAAGTGTATGACTTGGACTATTCATACACATTACCCCTTGTCACCAAACTTGCCTTAGTATGTTTCTTCATTTCCTTAGATGTGAAGAATGCTTTCTTACATGGTGATCTTTAGGAGGAGGTCTATATGGAGCAATCATTTGGGTTTGTTGCTCAGGGGGAGTAAGCTTAGTGTGTTGGCTTAAGAAGTCATTATATGGTTTAAAACAATCTCCCAGGGCATTGTTTGGTCAGTTCAGTGTTGTAGTATTTGGGTTTGGCATTCTATAGTGTGCAGTAGATCATTCTTTATTTTATCGTCATACTCTGTCTAGAAGGATTTTTCTTATTGTGTATGTGGATGATATTGTGATTACTGGTGATGATAATCAAGGTATTGAAAGCCTAAAGCATTTCTTGCAAGTTAAGTTTCAAACAAAGTATTTGGGAAGTACGTATTGGGTGTAGAAATATGGAGAGCTTGTATGAGAACTGTCTTGTCATAGAGGAAGTATATTCTTGATCTTTTAGATGAGACTATACTAGACTGTTAGGATCCAAACCCGTTGATACACCTATGGATCCTAACAGTAAGCTAGTGCTAGATATGGGTGATTTGTTGCCCAACCTAGGGCGATATTGAAGACTTGTTGGAAAGCTGAATTATCTCATGGTCACTCGGTTGGATATCTTTCGCGATAAGTTTTGTGAGTCAGTTTCTTGATTTTACGAGAACAAGTCACTGGGATGCAGTAATTCGCATATTGAGATATCTCAAAAGTGTACTTGGGAGAGGTATCTTATATCAAGATCGAGGTCACCTTCTGACACAAGATCCACAACTAGGTACTGTATCTTTGTTGGTGGAAATTTGGTTTCTTAAAGGAGTAAGAAACAAACTATGGTGGCTAGGCCAAGTGTTGAGTCAGAGTGTATGGTCATGGCTCACACTACATGTGAACTTGTTTGGCTGAAGAACATGTTGGAAGAATGGGGTTTTTCCACATTCTTAGTCTATGGAGTTGATGTGCGATAATCAAGCTGCCATTGATATTGCCTCCAAAGCGGTCTTCTACGAGCACATTGAAGTTAATTGCCGCTTTGTCGGGAGAAACTTGTGTAGAAGCTCATTATTGGCACTTATGTGAAGTCTACTTTGCAACTTGCTGATTTATTTACTAAAGCCTTGGGGGGGGGGGTGCTTGTGTTAAATTCATTTGTAACAAGCTAGGAGCATATGATATATATGCTCTAGCTTGAGGGGGAGTGTTGATGGTTATCTTAGTCATTTAGCATTATTAGTGTGTTGGTGTTATGTTAATAAGTGAGAGCTAGTAAGGGTATTACGGTGACCAGTATGTACTTTGACATATATTATAAATAGGAGAGACCTATCATTATGATTGGGTCTTCCATTTTACGCAATTATTCAACTGTCATAAAGTGTTGGTTTAATGCTAGTCCCTTTTTTTTTTTTTTTTTTTCTCTTTTCCTCTTTTTAATATTTCATAAGTAACATGTTGGCTTTTGGACGTCTTATGCTCCTATAGTACAAAACACACTTACTATGTTGCACAAAAGCCTTGTCTAATGAGCTACACCCCTTCCTCCCTACACACATGAAGACCAAAAAAAAAATTGAAGCAATACTAAGACCCATGTTACATAGCTCTTTTGCCACAACACAATGAGTAAGGAGGTGATGTTTGGCCCTTATTCTGCACATGCAAAACCAAATGACAAGGATTGCCTCCTTTTGATCAGGTTGTTGATAGGTAGTATTTTCCTTCTTTCTATGCATTGTCTTCTACACAAGAAAGGGTATATACATGGATACGTATTTTAGAATCAGTAGATATAATAGTTCTTAAAAATTTGAGATATGATGTGGTGAGGATAAGTTTATGGTGAAATAAATATTTTACATGCATACATTAATATTCTACCATTGTCTATTTGAAAGCATGTATAAAAGTATCAAAACATTTATAGAATATTAAACAGGTAGACTTACTAGGATTTGAAGCATGTTACATTTCCTTGTTATACCTTGTGTTGGTAAACAAAAACAACAACAAACCAAGACTTAAGTCCCATTAGGTGGGGTCGGCTATATAAATTCTTTTTCGCCAATTTACGCAATCATGGGCAATTTTCTTCAATTTATGCAATTATGGACAATTTCCTTCAACAAATTTAGGGCTATTAAATCCTTGCTATCTCATTCCAAGTCATTTTAGGTCTACCTCTACCCCTTCTATTGCCCCTTATAGTAACTAATTTGCTCTTCCTCCCTAGCATAGTAGTCAAAGGCGCAAGGCGCATCGAGGCGTAGAGGGTACTTGGAACCGAGGCGTGAGACGCGAGGCGAAGGCGCGCACCTCACGAAGGTGAGGCGCACGATTATTAAAATTGTGTATAATGCCTATTTGGTGAGTAATTGATATAAAAACACATCAATAGTTATATTTGAATTTAAAATGCCAAAGTATTCAATAGTAATTGTGGAATTTATGACAACCAAGTACCAAGTGAAACAAACATAGTTCAACATAAGTAATTGCGCATGCAAGATTTCAAGCTTCAAATTAGAAATGAAATACAATTGCTAGGCTGAAGGCCCAAAAGCATCTTCAATATCAAAAGAAAAGAGTACAAGAAAACAACAGCTAAATTCAGTAAAAAATGTTTTATATTTATATATTTCAGAAAATGTAAAGTTTGAACCCTGCATTTCCAAACAAATTACAAAACAGTAGCAAAATGTAGTAAAAAATGTTATGTATTAATTATAAAGTATAAACTTGCATTAAACTACATAATTAATTACACATTACATAACATTAACTTAGAGGCTTAATGCAAGTTAATATTATAAGAAGCAGCTGCCAGGAGGCAGCAGAAGTGAAGAAGAGCAGAAAAAGAAGAAGAAGCAGAAGAAGAACTAAAAAAGAACTGAAGAAGAAGAAGAAGTGAAAAAGAAGAAGAAGAAGAAGAAAAAGAAAAAGAAGAACTGACCACTTACGAAGGCTCGAAGGTGAGCTTCCGAAGGGCCCTTGGTGGTTTGAACAATCGAAGACGAGCTCGCAAGGGCTCCTACTAGGTCAAAATGTTGAAGACAAAGTTGCACTGCTGGTTCAAAGGTTGGAAGAGAAGCTTCTGCTGGTTCGAAGGCTAGAAGAGAAGCTTCTCCTGGTTCAAAGGTTGGAAGAGAAGCTTGCGAAGGGCTTTTGGTGGTTTGAAGGTTGGAAGACGAGCTCGCAAAGGGCTCTTGGTGGTTTGAAGGCACGAAGACGAGCTCGCGAGGGCTCCTGCTGGTTCAAAAGAACTGACCACTTACGAAGGCTTGAAGGCTGGAAGACGAGCTTGTGAAGGGCCCTTGGTGGTTCGAATGATCGAAGAGGAGCTCGCGAGGGCTCCTACTGGATCGAAATGTCGAAGACGAACTGACACAGCTGGTTCGAAGGTTGGAAGAGAAGCTTCTACTAGTTCGAAGGCTGGAAGAGAAGATTCTGCTAGTTCAAAGGCTAAAAGAGAAGCTTGCGAAGGGCTCTTGGTGGTTCGAAGGCTGGAAGACAATCTCGCGAAGGGCTCTTGGTGGTTCAAAGGCTCGAAGACAAGCTCGCAAGGGCTCTTGCTGGTTCGAACGCTCGTAGACGAACTTGCGAAGCTCTTGCTGGTTTGAAATGTGGAAGACGAACTTGCGAAGGGTCGTGGGGCTTCGAAGGGTCAAAGAAGAAGGGTTTCATGCTTGCTCTTATTGGTTCGAGTCGAATTAGGGCTAAAGCTCCTTCTGCTCTAGCTATTTCTTTATTTAAAAGGTTAAAAAACTTCAAGGCGCGACTCACGTCACTTGGCGCCCCTTTGCGCCTCATCGCGCCTCCCTGTGACTCTTGCAGGTACCTTCGCCTCGCCTGGGATGAGGCGCTAGGCTCCTCACCTCTCTGCGCCTCGTGCCTAGGCGTGCTTTTAACTACTATGCTCCCTAGTGCTCAATTTGGCCTACTCTGCAGGTGCCCCAGCCATCTAAGTCGTTCCTCCCTTATCTTATTTTATATAGGAGTTATTGCTTAACTTACCGTGAATATGTTCATTTCTTAATTTATCTTTTAATGTTATACAACTCATCCATCTGAGCATTCTCATCTCGACAACTTTTACTTTTTGGATATGGTGTTTCTTAGTTGCCCAAGATTTTGATCCATATAACATAGTTGTCTTATGGCCGTCTTATAAAGCTTCCCGTTTAATTTTAAGGCTATTCTACAATCACACAACACGCTCAAAACACTTCTCCATTTTACCCACTTGCTTTAACTCTAAGCATTAGTCCTTTTTCAAGTTCCCCTCAAGCTTGCATAATAGATCTAGGGTATCGAAATCTACTAGTGCTATAACTGAAATTACATTTTATATTCTGTTTTATTTCTACTTATCCTAAAGCCTCTAGATCTTGAAGCTTCTCTCCATTGTGTCAACTTGACTTGACTCGACTACACCCTAGCACTAGAGTTTCATAGGTTTAACCCGAGACCAAGTTGAGGCAGTCCATTTCCAAACCTAGGTATCATCACCATTTCCTACAGGGTGGCCGGAACACAACTCAAGAATGTTCACCATTGTGTTCTTCATCTCTCAGTCATAAAAAAAAAAAATCCCATAACACATAGGGTCCATCCTTCGTGGTATAGCCCCCTGTAGCAGCCCCTCTATCAATTGCCTAGTGGGAATGCTCCAGCCATTTGGTCCATGATTCTCTCTCTCTCTCTCTCTCTCTCTATATATATATATATAGTGTTCAATTTAATATTTCATGTATTATATAAAATTTTCATTTGATTGCATATGATTCTTTTAAAATTTTGATATCATGGCGGCCCAGATGGTGAGGTATTCTTGAGGTTGTAAATGCTATATCTTGTGCTTGTTCATTTTCATTTGAATAATTAGTTGCCCATGAATTTACATTTAATTTTGCATTTTCTGTCACAGGTCTTAATATGTCGAAATGAGGCTGAAAAATGTTTGATAGAAACCTCAATCAATTCACTACGCATCAGCCTCAAGGTGAAACTGTAGAACTTATTTTTGGGTGCATTCTTATGTTTCTAGTTGCTCATGGATTGCATGTTCAGTTTCAAACAAATAATGACAATCATACTTTTCTGCATAGCATGCATATCATTTATTGTGGTGGGGAATATCAAATTTTATTTATTAAGCTGCTTGTTGTTAGTGGCTCTCATGTTGTGGGCTATAATAATGTTATTGATCATTATTTTAGTGTTCTTGTTATGTGGAGGAGGTAATAGCCCTCTATGGAGAGAGGTTCCAGTCCCAAAGTTATATTCATCATTCAATAAATTTGGGAGAGTTTGATCTATTTTATTTTCAATTATTTTAGGAAAATACGTTTCTCCTAATTTGGAAAGTAGATTTTTAGGCTTCTATTTTTAAATGGAAAATAATTTGATAAAACAAGTAGTTGGTTCTTAGGGTTTTACCCACGAGGTTTTTTTTTTTTTTTTTGGTGGTGTTTAGCACCAATTGATATCACAGCTCAGCTGCCAGCTGTCCCTCCACACACTGCTGCCTCAACTGATCATTCAGTTGGTGCACACTTTAGTCTAGCCTCCTTTTGCAGAACTGAAGTTTCTATTGTAGCAATTAGTGACTTCCTTTCGCCTTCACGTGACTTTGTCCAAGTTTCATTTTCCCATTGACAACCATTGCACCTTTCACAATGAAGGCTCAATCTTCATTGGAGATAAGAGAACATCTCCTACATTTCATACATCACTATCGTCAACCAACCAACGGTGAGGTTGTTCTTGATGTATACCATCTTTGCCTTGCCATTTTCCATTGAGTTTTCTAGCCAACTTCCCCTAAACTTTTCTCCATTTTGAAGAGGGCATGCGCAATGTTTGTGGGAAAATGACTGTCAAAAGGTATTGCACTTATTAAATAGTGTCCTAAACAGGTTCAATCTTGATGTGGATCTAATGAACAAAATTGACTAATTTACTTGTACCAGATTGCTCAAGTCTTACAAAAATGACACAATGGAACAAAAGTAAATAATAATAAATAAATAAAAATAAAAATAAAAATAAAAATAAAAACAAAACAAAGGTTACCAAGGCCGGCTTGAGCTTGGGCAACACAATGTTGCCAATCACAAGGATTGGAGGGATCATGTGCATGTTATAATGCAGAAATTGAGTGCGAATCATGGCCTATATGATTGGGCAATTGAGCACAATTTTGTCCCAATTGGATACAGAGGTAAAAGCAAGGGGGATGCAGATGTACATATGACTTTCTTGTCTGCTTCTTTCCCAATTGGGTAGAAATAAGAGTTCCATTTAGGTAACTTCCTTTGTGCTCCTCCACTTGACTACAATATTAAAATCACTTTATGTGACTTTTATGGGATGGTGAAACCAATTGATTTCTATGATTGATTAATCAACTTGAATTTTATCTATAGAGCAAGGAACGAAGACAAGGCAAATTTGGCTATTAGTTGTCGATGGTTATTATTAGTGTGTTAGTGTTATGTTAATAAGTGAGAGTTAATAAGGGTATTATGGTCATTAGAATGTACTTAATATATATTATAAATAGAGGAAGAGACCTATCTTTGTGTTAGGTCTTTTATTTTACCCCAAATTTCAATATGGCCTTAGAGCCTAAAACATTTTCTACAGGCTAACCCCTTGTTTGGTTTTGCTGAATGAAATTGAAGTAGGAAAGAAATCGAGGGAGGAATGGAATTAGGGCAGGAATGAAATTACTTCTGGAATGCAATTATTGCATTTGGTTAGTAACGTGGAATGATTGTAAGAATCCTAGTTTCGTTTTCTTTTCAACATTTGGTATTCTTCAATGGCTTCTATAATGGAATGAAAATAAGCCTTTTTTTTTTTAATAAATGCTGCATAATTATTTAATTTTATATTATTATTTTTTTATTTTCTAATAGTGATTATTATTATTATTATTATTATTATTATTATTATTATTATCATTTTTACTTTTGTTGTAATTTTTATTATTTTATAATTATTATTATCTTTAAAGTAATAATAATCATTATTATTATTTCATAGTTTTATTGTTATATTGTTCTTGATGTTATTATTATTTTTATAGTAATGAGTATTATTGTTATTGTAATTATTATTAGTTGTTATTATTAATTTTTATTATGTTATAATAATTATTATCCTTAAAATAATAATAATAATAATAATAATAATTTTTTCCTTTTTTATTATTAATTTTCTTGTTATTATTATTGTTATAGTAATAGATATTATTGTTATTGTAATTATTATTAGTTATTATTTTTATAGTAATAATAATAATTATTATTATTTGTTTCTATTTGATCATTGTTTTTTTTTATAATAGTGATTATTATTACTGTAATTTTTATTTTTTATTGTTGTTATTATTATTTTTATTATTTTAATAATGATTACTATCTTTAAAATAATACTCATTATTATTTTTTCCTATTTATATTATTAATATTGTTCTTGTTGGTACTATTATTTTGTAATTATAAATATTATTTTTATTATTTTTAAAATAATTATTATCCTTAAAATAACAATAATTAATTTGATCTTTTTATTATTAATAATATTATTATTATTATTATTGTTATAATAATGAATATTATTGTTATTGCAGTTATTATTAATATTGTTATTAGTAGTTGTTTTTTATAATATTTTATTATAAATGAGTTTAATTTTATGGAATGAAGATTTGGACTGGAATCACGATTCCACCGTTTGCAAGAATCGTATTTTGGTCCTTGATTCCGCAAATCAAATGTAGGAATACGATACATTCCTGAAATTTGATTCCATTTTAGGCCTGATTTTGCAAACCAAACGAGGGGTAAGGTTTCTTACTTTCCTCTAAGCTTCTGGTCGTCAATCTCCTTTATGTTATCTATGAGCTCATTTTTTCCTTAGAGTGATATTGACGAGCATATTTTTAATTCCTCCTGTATCAAGGAAGATGGGAAAGTGACTGAAATGGGCTGAGGGAGTCCAAACTGTATCACTTCTTGAAAGAGTTCCTCCCAGTCAGAGGAGATAAGGAATATGCCGATCCTTGAGTGAAAGAGCCTCTGATGAGAGTGAGGTCAATGAGGCCAAACTCCTGCATACTGGAAGATTCTGAGGATCTCCCACTCCTCTCGTAAGGATACTAAACCAGGTTGAAATCCATCCCACCCTACAACACCCCCCTCCCCCCAAAAAAAACCCATAGGGCTTTCCAATTATTTCTGATTTCCATGAGCTTGTTCTAATAAGATGCCTGGAAGGACCTTCACCAGGAATGTAGGCCCCGATGAATATCCATTAGAAGTTGTCATCCAAGTTCTTGAACAGGCAAGACACCAAGAAGGAATTGATGGAATGATATAGTAATTCCACAACCAAATTGTTCCACATGATGAGAATCCCTCCTGCTGTGCCTGCTGCTTGTAACGCAATCCATCTGCAGCATTTTGCACCCCGTAAACTATTTACCAGACAGCAGTTTAGAGATTCAACCTTAGTTTCCTGAAAGCAGATGACATCCTCTCTCCAATCATTGAGAAAAAATCTAATAACTATCTTTTGGCCTTGTCATTTAGCCCGTCAAGTCCCAAGAGATTATTTTCCTCAACATAAGTTCGCAAATTCCACTGCTACTAACAACTCCCATGTCTGAAAGTCTGTCTAATTTATTATAGTTAATGGAAAATTCTAATCTTTTCAACTCCCTATTTGTGCCTTTCTTACGGGTTTTGCCCTGTTGTTTTTTCTTATAAACCAACTCTTCATCTCCTCTTTTTTTCAATCTCCTCAAAGAGACACAAAGCTCTTTCCTCAAAAGCCTTCAAAGGAAACACCAATTGCCTTGCTCACTATATTCATTTTGCCCAGAACCTACTTCAAAACCTTCAACTTGAAGGTGGGTCTACTAATGCCCAGTTTGTTCAGATCATTTAGTGAGTGGCCAGATTCTGCAGCAGTTGAAGGACTGGGCTCCTTAATTGGGATGATTGCCACGTTGTCCACCTGACTCCCAGGCAGTGAAGGCTCCTCCCTTTGCTGATCTTTGGTCAAGGCACAAGTCATAGTGGGAGGATGGACATGACAAGGGGTAGGGGCTCCAGAAAGTGGCTTAGGGGCCTTGCCTCTAGTTGGGACGGCGGAAGAAAGGAAAGGGGAGAAGGCATCGGGCTTGGGAGCAGGCTGCAGGGAGGAGGGCCAGCTGGGACGAAGCCAAAATAGAAACAAGGAGGGCTGGGGGTAAGTGGGTTTGCCAAGAAGAGTACCAAATTCTCCGAAGCGAGTGAAAACTTTGGGCTGAGGGGGAAAGGCACAGTTAGTTCAAAATCTGCTGACTGCAGGTTGACCATAGAACCACCATGAACAGCACTCGCAAAAGAGTGCGTGCCTCCACTCATCATCTCCAGTGCCTGCAACTTGGAGATCAAGAGGCTCAGGCAGCCACCACAATGATGGCAGGCACAGGAGGCTGTTGGTGAATGAGCTAGGAGGTGACATGAGTTTCCAACTGAGGAGGAGGGTCAATCGAAGCCTTCGACCTCTCCAAACTGGACCGGGAGCAAGCAGGGGACGGCCGAGGAGATTCTTCTGCCTAGCTCTAACTTGGTGAGGAAATTGAACCACCCTTTTGAGCCAAAGGGCCGCCATGGTCCTCCAACCACCTTCATTTGTCTCAGTTAGGGCAAGAAATCTGCCAAAACTATTCTCCCAAAGGTTGAGCAGAAGGGTCTTCTCCTTCACTCTGGTACGTTTCCTCCAAGAAGAAGGAAGACAGCCCTCTTGCAGCAATCTTAGAACTCCTCGAGCACGAAGTGGAGCCATTCAACTTTCCCTTTCTCCAAAAGATCTATGTTCTTCTACCTTCACATTTCTCAGTGATCCAAAATAGATCGACCCTGTCCTCTTCAGTTGCAAGGTCGAATGAATTTCTCTCAATGAAGACAGCAGCTCTCCCTTCTCCTTTCATGGCAGCAAGTTGAGAGATAAAGAAGGCACAAAGGACCAAATGTGCTGGAGAATATCAGTAGATACCACTCTAATCAGCTTGGCTCACTTCATTGGCAAGGGTAATCATTTCTTAGTGAAGCTGTCTTGGAACAGCGATGGTGGCAAGAGGATGTGGCAGCAACTGTTGGGGTTGGCAGGCAGTGACAGGAAGCAGGGTTCGCAGGCAGCAATGGGAAGTGAGATTTGCAGGCAGTGACGGCTGTTGGGGTTGGCAGGCAGTGACAGGAAGTGGCGACAGCTGTTGGGGTTGGGTGAGAGACATGCTAGTGAAAACCAGAATATCGCAGCTATTGTCACTACAGCTGAAAATCGACAAGAAAAATGAAAAACTAGCCACACAAATAAACATGTTCCATTTGTTTTGTCCCTGTATTAACTAAAATTGACAATCTGAATAGAAATGATACTAAACAGCACTTTAGTGATTGAGATGTGATAAGAGATGGGGTTTCATGTGGGCAGAAAATAAAGAAAATAATCAGAATTTCATGAGAACTTTGAAAACTGAATTGCATATTGCCTCCAAAATTAAAATTCCATAAATTTCTTATTTTTCAACTAAATCAAGTGATTTAACATTTGTTGGAAAGCTCTATGAGTCTAGTTTTACATGAAATTGGCCTTGCTCAAAATGATTAAGAATTGAAAATGTTACAAGCAAAACATTGAGCAAAGGTAAGAACTGTCAGCCCATTGCACAGGATTTGAATTTGAGATATAGTTTCTTTATCATTACTTATGTAGTGTTTGGGAGCATGGATTTTCGGTTTGAATTTAGATTTGTGTGGATTTGAAAAAAAAAAATTCAATACAATTTTATACTACCTTTTGTAAAAATTCAAACAAATCCAAATCCAAAGTCCAAAATCCATGCTCCCAAATGCAGGGTTAGTTTATTTAAATGATTAAGGTGTCTAAGAAAATATATTTAATGTATTATTTTCATGCAAATATTCAAAGCAATGTGAAATATATGCAGTGAAATATATGCATAAAGCACCATTGGAAGGTCAAAACTGAGAAACTAACTCTAGAACTGTATATTTCTCAAGTTAATGCCCAAGTCTATTTTATGCTATTCAATGGGCTGATGAATGGTTGACGACAATATTTTCATGATTAAGTGCATTCAAAAATCTTTCAAATGGTCTTACTTCTTGAGATTTCACTTTCATAGGCCTCTAAATAATAGGGACTTGGAGGAATTATCTTCTTTGTTGGTTCTGTTGGATGGCTGTCATTTCTCATGTGAGCGATAGTTGTAGTTGGGTTTTAGATTCCTTAGGTTTCTATTCTTCAAAATCTTTCTTTGAGCATTTGACCAAATCTTTTAAATCCTTTCCCCTTCATTGTTTCATCTGGAAAGCTACAGTCCCATCTAAGATCAAGGCATTTACTTTTTGGTTGTTCTTAACAGAGTTAACACCAGCAATCTGCTGCAGAGTAGGAGGCCTTTGAAGGTATTATCTCCAGATGTTAGTTTCTTGTATTTTGATAGCTCAGAATCTGCTCTGCATCTATTATTCATCATTCTTTCTCTTGGGGTATCTGGAATAAGCTATTTGCTGTTTTTTGGGAGAATTGCGTTTGCTTGGATTCAGTGGAGAATTTATTACATCTCTTTGACAGGTTTTGAGAAGAGCGGTGATGGTTTAGTCTTGTGACTTGTGGCATCTTTGCAGTTTTCTGGGGAATTTTGATGGAAAGGAATGCTCGTTTTCTGAAAAGAGGAATTCTGGTACACTTCTTTGGGATAGGATTCAGTACTTGGCTTCACTCTGGTCTTTCGCAGCTGGGGGTTTTAAAGGAGTGCCTTTCTCAGTTCTTCAAAGAGATTGAAAGGTGGTTTTATTTTGATTGTTTTTAGCCTATTTTGGTCTCTTTGTTTTTTCGGAGGACTTTTTCTATATTTTTTCCTCTTCAATGAACATATCTTCTATTTCTGTTCAAAAAAATGCATCCAAAAATCTAGTTAGGTTACTAGATTAACAAAAAATGGACAATAGAACTTTATAATTGAATGCATAGAACCCGTCGAAGTTTTACATAGTCAATCAGAATAGGTTGGAGACATGATGTTGAGCTTTGATATACATTGCTGGCCCTCAGCCTAACAACTTAAGCTTTTAGGTCAAGTAGTAACTTGAGATGGTATCAAAGCGATGGTTGCTAGGAGGTCCTGGGTTCACACATTTATCATTTGTTTGTTTATTTTATTCCCACTAGCGTTATCTTTTGCTTGTTCATCTCTCCATGTGCAATTAGGCTGCACATGCAGCAGAGTGGAGGCTTGATATACATCATTGGGCCACATGATAACAACTTAAGCTTTTAGTGATTTTACGCATCAAATAATGCATGGGAAAAGTATTTTTTGGATAATTTGATGCATGTGAAAAACTCCTAATTTAATGTGGAGGACCAAAGGACAATGAATAACACAAAAATTGGTTGTCTACAAGAATGCATTCTATACTTAAGCATTATACTTATTTGATATTGCTCCCTTTTCTACAGGTAAAGCAGGCTGATGAACTTGAAAACATACTTGCTAAAAAATTTCTTAGATTTTTGTCGATGAGGGCAGAGGCATTTCAAGTACTGAGGAGAAAGCCAGTGCAGGTATATAGGATCTGAATGAGTTGATGAATGAATTTTCTCTATGGAGTTTATACTCTGTGAAAAACGACCTGCTGCCTGACTGGTTGATGATAATTTGCCTCTAGGGAACTTCTGTCACTGTCTTTTGAAAAATATGTACATAATTTTAAATATCAGCTTTCTCATATAATGGCAGCATTATTGCCAATAATGAAAACAATTTATTTAGATTCAAAAAATCTCACTATGGGTGGCAAAATGGCAATGCTGGTATTGACCTCATTTAAGATCTGGACAGTATGCTTACACTTTTTTTTCCCTTTTATATTTTGAACCATATATTCTGGTTCCAGCATAATACCTGATTTTTCTGCTTTGTGGTTTGTCAATTTGATCCTGCTTACTTTTCATGCATTGCTTGTCCTTGCAGTACATCTTATATAGCATGCAGGTTTAATGATCAATATGAATTATTGATAATTTATTCTGAGTTTGCGATTGTATATTATGATATTGTCTTTTTCGCCAATCAGATACTGGCAAATCTTTTCTTCCATAATAATGTTAGAATTTAAAGTTGAAGTGTGCCTTTTTTATTGGAATCTGACAATCGGATTGTAATTATGAAATTCCATAAAAGCAAGAACCTACTATACAAAGTGATTTTTCCACTCTGTAGGGCTGAGCGCTATTTGGTTAAAATGAAATTAGATAACCAAACTGTAAAAAACCAATTCTTTTGGTTTGGTTAATTAGTTACTTCAGTCTGTCCTGTGTAATTTTTTTGAATTTTTGCTTTTTGGTTATTGCTTTGTTAAGAAAAAATTAATTGATGAACCAAAATATTTTTTATACTTGTATATAAATCTTTAATATAATTATTGAAATTAATTTTCATTTATTTATTTTATAATTAATTTTTATTCATATTTCATATTATTAAAATATTTATTTAGTTATTTTTGGAATGCAATAGAATACAGAGAGAGGGGCTATATATGCATATATTATATGCAGGGAGGTGCTTCCCCTTTCATGGTACACAGCCAAGGACCCAAGTAGCAATTTGGGCCTTTGGTTAGCTGGGTTAACTAAAATTTCAGTCAATTACAGATCACTAGGTTGGTATCTACAGTAAGCTTCGGTCAAATCGGTTCATGAAAAAATTTAACTGAAAATTTCAGTAAAAGCAGAAATTTAACTAAAATAACTGAATTGACCAATTCCTCACCTACCAATATGCAATCTTGACTGAGCACTTCTGACTTAGATTCTCTGTAAAACTTTGCTAGTTTTTTGACAAAACCTCGCTCCTAAACTGAAAAAGCTTTAGACAAGCTCAATTTCAATTTTTATCAAATCATCTATTATATGATATGATTTATAATGCAACAAAATAAATGAAAAAATTCCATCAGTGGAAACTAGTGTAAAATGGTCAAAAATAATTTTAGAAGGCTTACCTTTCTCAACTTTTTAATTAAAGTGTAAAACTAAAACAATTGTGTGTACTTGTTGTCTGTATGAAGATTTTCCAATCCCTCTTTATCTAGAAATTGGACTCAAGTGAAAATCCATTAGCTGAAAGGGATAGGGATGATGTAGATGTTGTCCAATTGACTGGACAATGGCCTCTTAATATGTCCTCTCAGAATTTGATTCTACATTATTCTTTCGTCTTTGTCTGTGTAAGGTTGTCGCCGTGTGACCTGGAGGTCACGGGTTCGAGGCGTGGAAACAGTCTCTTGCAAAAATGCAAGGTAAGGCTACGTACTATAGACCCATTGTGGTCCGCCCCTTCCCCGGACACCGCATATGCGGGAGCTTTGTGCACCGGGCTGCCCTTTTTATTATTCTTTCGTCTTTGTCTGTGTCAGACAACAAACTTCGTAAGTGCAGTGTTCTTGATCTTGCTCCTTGGTTGTGCTGTCTAGAGAAATTCAGTTGGAACAATTCCCAATTCCTATGCTCCAGTTTTCGATAGAGAAGATGATTTAGTTTGTCGATAAAATGATTTTTTAGGCTTATTTTTATCAAAATTTTTTCAGTCAAAATATTTATTATTTTTACTATATATATATATATATATATTCTTTATTTAATGGAAAGTTGACAGTGCTTTGTTATGTAAACAGCTGCCAATATGAACTGAAAATTTTAAAGTCAGCACAATTAAGATGAGAATCCTTGACATCTAGTCTGATAGAATTTCATTTTCTTTGTTGGGTTGTAGCATTGAACAATCATACACTGCCTGCAGTGTAGCTTACTATACAAGTGCAGCACCTCAAGGAGTAAACCAATATATCAATGTATTCTTTCTAGTTTAGTTTCCATGTTTTAAAGATGACTTTGTTTGATATGTGGTTTATTCACTTTGCAGGGTTTTGACATTAGCTTTCTCATTACAAACTATCACTGTGAAGAGATGCAGAAACACAAGCTTATAGATTTTATTGTGCAATTCATGGAGGCAAGATTTTTTGCCTTTCTTTTTGAATTTTATCATTTTCCTTTGCCTTGTCTTTTTGTAGATTAATTTCTTTCTGGTAGATGGTTGTTAGTGTTGTTTTCTAGGGTAAAATACACAAGATCTTTAGAAGTTTTTAAATCTAAATTCTAAAAGCCTACCCAAATTTTGTTCATTATGGAAAATGGCTTAATGTTCAATACCATAAACAAGTTGTTCTAATGTAAATACCTAGCTTTATCTTTCTAGAAAATACTATCCCAATAGACGTCTCAAACAAAAATGTTTAATCGACCCTGTATTTTTGTTTTATAAGATTGAAGATACTGTGACTACCTCCATTGACTAATTAATAAGAATCAGAAGGGATTACCACCACCATCTGTGGCTGTTTATCTTTCTCTAATCTCTTAAGTGAACATTCTCTTTGTTTGGCAAAGTTGTTCTAATGTAAATACCTAGCTGTAACTTCTAGCACATAACATCCCAATAAATGCCTCTCAAACAAAAATTCTTAATCAACCCTCTATTTTTGTTTTATAAGATGTAGGATACTGGTGGAGTGTGACTACCTTCAATGACTAACTAATCAGAATCAGAAGGGATTACCACAACCATATGTGGCTGTTTATGTTTCTCTAATATCTTTTAAGTGTACATTCTCTTTGTTTGCCAAAGTACCTATTGTCCTGAGTTTCCTGCTCTTATCCCTTACCACTGAACTTACCTGCAATAATCTGTTTACCATTCAATTTAAATCTATGTAAGAAGTCATGCAACTAAATGGAAAAGAAATTCAAATTTTTTTATATAATTTGATTCCATACAATCTATGATCAGATTCATGTGTTTAGTACAGAAGCTATATGCTAAACACAAATGGAGGTGTAACTTACCCATAGTTTTATAGTCAGTGCGTAATGGAGGCCATTACATCATACGTACTGTTGACTTCCAAGAACTATAGAAGGCAGGTATCTCAAAGGCCCTATGATTCTCAATCGTATCAGCCAGTACAGTCTGTTACAGGCAGCAGCTACATTGTCCGCTATGGAGTATGAACTGCTATGGGCTGCTGCAGACTGTTACAGGCAGCTACTTTGTCAGAAATTTCACTCCTCTTTGACATTATCTCTTGTTTTCACATTTTTCCTGTACCAAAAAATTCAATTTCAAGTTCACTTATTTAATCAATGGTTTTTTTTTTTGGGTAAATTTTTCATTTTTAGGTTCATTTACTTTAATGTTTCATATGTATTTTCTTAAATAACTTGCCCAAAAATAAATCTAACTTTTTCTCTCATTGAAATAACATAAATACTTGCATATTGCAAATTCCTTCCATCTTTTTTCTAAATACTTTTTTGCACCTAATCTGGAGATAGTGTTTGAATATGGACGTTCTATATTTTATATTTTGTTATGTTTATGATTTCTTTGTTTTTAAATTGAATTATAATCAATAAAGTAGTGAAGAGTGGAAATTCATGATTCTTCCTCTCAATGGCAACTAAAGAAACCTAGATAACATCCAGTAGTTGTAGTATTTGTTATCTTAGAATTTAGATTGATTAAAATTTACTAAAAATCATTTAAAGCATTAGATTGGAGGATTTTGGGATCAAAATGCAGGAATCTTTATGATTTTTATCAGTCCTCCAATGGATGCAGTTACCATGAAAAATGAATTCGTATGGATGCGGTTACTATGACCCTTTTTACTCTAATACACTCACCGCCAGAGCAAAAGATCATGAACTAGCCTTAAATCACTCTTGATTATGCTACTTTTATATAATCCATAATAGCTACACATGTGGCTTGCCTTTTGAGAGTATTCACACAGGTCAAATCTCAAACTGATGGATTCCCCATAGGGTTTTTTTACACTTTAAAAGAGAGAGAGAGAGAGAGAGAGAGAGAGAGGAGGACACCATTTACAGCTTTACAGCCTATCCTTATTTGGTAATAGTCTGACCCTCTAGTTTCAAATAGTAATAGTATTTTTATTTGGGTCTTGGAAAGTTGGTGTCTAAATACTGATCTTATGGGTAAATAGCTTTGGCAATTTCACTTGCGGCATAAAAAATATTCCCATGAAATGACATTCCTGGAAATCTCATTCTTGGGAATAGAATGCCTGGCTCATGGGAATATTTTTGTTTGGTTCACGTTGTAAGGTTTCTAGGAATGTACACAAGATTTCCATGCCAATGTTTGGTTTAACATGGGAATTTTGACAAGTATTTTAAAAAGATGACCATTATATACCTTTGACATGTGTGTAACTAATATATGAACAGTTATAATTTTCAACCCAAAAACCTACTGAAAATACATACTTAATTAAACCTATATCCTAAAATTTTCAACAATTAAAAATTGGAACATTTAACACTTAATAATTGTTTAACTAAAATAATTAAGGGTAATATAGTGGCTAAATATTAGCTATTATATTTAAATTTTATAAGACAATAATAATATTAATTTTATTTAATCAATTACAAATGTCAATTAAAATATATTTTTTTATAGCAAAAGAAAATCTATTAAGAAATAGAATTTACAATAATATCGAGGATACTAAATCCAAAAAAAAAACAAAAAAACAAAAAACAAAATAAAACTCAAAGAAAGAAAAGTAAAAAATAAAATAAAAACAAAATAAACTGCTAATATCAGCCCAAAATCCCCTCTTCAATCCCTTATTGTCATAATTCATTGAACACTTCAAATTAGCTAGCTCCTGTTGACTCTTCTTCACCTTTTCCCTTGTCAAGCCTAACTTCATTTCCTCCTTGATCAAACAACTTCCGGCCCAATTCATCCAACAAACACTAAGTTTCATTTTCTTTCCTAGAGATTTCTTGGACTAGAGTAGGTAGAATTCCATCCTTAACCAATTGTTCAACTTTATTAACCTCATCATCAAAATATTAATTCCCTCTAAGCCTTCTAAAGGAGGAGGTGGCATATAAAATAAATCCCCTAGGCCCTCCATATAAGAATAAGAGGAATACCCATACTGATCCCGAATATGATCCAAAAGTAATCCTTTTTCGCTTTCAAAATCGCTACTCCCTACACTATCCTCATTCGTAACATCTTCCCATCTCTTACTGCCCTTACAATATTTGGCCCTCTCACCAATTGGTTCCTCTGTAATACTTAGAACACCTTTGGAATCACTCTTAATAGTTTTATGTGTCTTTTCACTTGGCAAATCTCACATATCTCTATTAAGTTTCCTCCCTTCACCAGTTTGCTCTTCCTTATGATGGGTGTAAACCTTTCCTCTTTTCAAATTATTTGATCTAACTCCCTTACCATCAAGATTTCCCGCTGATCCAAACATGAAGTCTTGGTTTTCACATTCCCAAGAATTAAGATTCTTAGAGCCATAATCCCCCTCTTTCATCCCTGAAGCTTCTACGATTTTCATTCTTCTCCTGCTGAAGAGAAGCACCTTGATTTCATACTTCCATTGCCTGTTCTTTGATGTTATCATAACATGCCTCTTGATGCCCACCAAGGACGTTGTTTGAAGAGGAGTGCAGCTTAGGAATATCATCCCATGCCTTGTATGAAGATAATCGCTGATCATCTTGCTTCTGCTTTGAAAAACTCTGACTTCTCGTTGCCTCACCAGATTTGGGCTAGAGGACTTCCTTTTGGTTTGGGCGCCTCTGATCTCGGTTGCTTAGCTGGAAGAGATGCCCTTGCTCGTGTCAATTGGTTATAAGAAGCTGACGAAATGAACTTCTCATTCATTCTTCCCCTTCAACGAGCATAGACCCCATCCTGCACAGTGCACACTCTTAGGATCGAGCGACCTCAGTCATCACTTGCGCTGCCCGACTCCATGAACGATTATTGTTCTTCTTGTTATTAGCTGTATTAGATCCATACTGACAAGAACTCTCCGAAGCAACGAACGCATCCTTGAATCGAGACCATCCATCCCTTTCCAACCCTTCAGGAGCAAAAATGGAATACCTTTTACCCCTCCATCCATGCTCTATTTCTATGAACTTCCCTGCCCCAGTCGCATGAATCATCTAGTAATCGACATATCCCACTTGGCCTCTTCGGAAACCCTTGCACAACGTACCTTCGTGAGATGAGAATCCCTAAGAAAACCATGAAGTTGTAGCTAAAAAGAGATGTTCCCACTGATTGCACTTACAATTCTTCTCAAGGACAAAAAGGGCTCCAACCTTCCCTATCTTATCCAATCTTAGATCTAAGGACTTACCTTCAATTTGTATTTAACTTACCCCCACCATGAGTTCGTACTATGAACATGATTTCGAGCACCAATGAGATGTGTGAAGAGAGCGTTTTGTGCGAGAGAGGAACACCATTGCGAGAATATCATGTTATTGCAATTCTAGATAGAAAAAATTTAACATAAATATTTACACTTTTAATAGACATCTTAAAAATAATTTATGTATTAAAATATTAAATTAACATTACATATATTTTTTTTTCTAATAAAAAATAATTAATATTTATACTAATTTAAAATTTTTATTTTATTAATAATTATTGTTTTAATATAAGAATATTATGTCTATGTTATATTATAGGGGCATTATTGTCAAAAATTCAAAATAGTGAGGGCAATTTGGTCCAAAAAGTGGATGGGATTTCCTTGAAACTTACCCATAGGGGGAGGTGGGAATAGGATGCCGTGTTTCATGGGGATCTTTTCATTCCCAATAATGTGAACATTCCCACCATGTCATATTTTCATGCTCAAGCAAACATGGGAATGAGATGTTATGAGTATCACATTCCCAGGAATCTTGAAAGATGTCGAGACCCAAACGCCCCCTTAGAGGAGTCTTCTCTTTGGCACAAAGTTATTAAAAGGTGCAATGCTAATTTGGGATTTAGATGTCCTTTGGACTGTCTTTGGAGATCTATCGCTTAGATTTACCCCTTTTACTTCCTCATACTAATTTTGTTCTGGGCAATCGTTCTCATATTCATTTTTGGGAAGATATCTAGGTGAGTAATAGTTACCACTGCTTTGTCCATTTCTTTTCCTTGTCTTTACCGCTTGACTTTGTGGTATAATGATGTTAGTTCTTCTTTTTTGGTTGCTGACGGTCATATGCATCCTTGGGACTTCCACTTTTGTAGAACTCTAAATGATAGGGAGGTAGAGGGGCCTTCTTCTTTGCTGATGTTGCTGGAGAATTGTCATCCTTAGGAGTGGATTGTTGGTCCATAGATTCGTCGAAGGTTTATTCTTGTGGATCTTTCTTTGATCTTGACTAGTGCTTATATTTATTTTATGACTTATAAAAGTATTTGGAAGGCCAAAGTTTCATAAAATATTACTGCTTTAATCTGGTTGGTTGTTCTTAATAGAGTTACCACCAACAATCTGTTGCAGAGTAGGAGAACTTCAAAGGCAATTTCTCCTTATGTGTTTTCATTATGTTTTGGGAGTTCAGAAACAGTTGCTCATTTGTTTTTGCACTGTGATTTTGCTTAGAAGATTGGAAGAAGCTTTTTTGATCTATCTAGAGAAAATTGGATTTGTTCAGAATCGGTGGAGGATTTGTTGGTCATTTCATTTTTGAGTTTGGTAGAAGTAAGGATGCATATGCTTTTTGGAGATGTGCAGTTGTCACAGTAATGTGGGGATTATGACTAAAGGAGTGAGGTTCTCTGAAATCAAACAGGATTGGATGGCTTTGTTAGTTTTAGTTTGATTGATGATTTGTCTTTTTTTCTTTTATTGCATATTTTTTCTTCAATCTGTGTTTGGACAAGGGCGAGGGGATCTCATCTTTGCTCATGGTCGAGAACAACGCCATTCGCAACAGAAGGGTAAGGTTATTGGAAGAGTTTGCATCATGGTTCATTGATGGGTTGTCCATTTTGGGTTGGTTGAAGGGAGATTTTCGGAGCATTTGCAAGGGTACACAAACTACTAGTTGTCGATCAGGTGGAGGAAGGTGGGATGTGGGAAAGTCCCTGGAGTTAGGGTTGGGATGGAAAAGTAAGAGATTTTCTATGTTCATTGCTGGCAGCGCAAAGGGTAATGGATGGTGAATCCTTGCTAGTGTTTTCTACAAGCTAGCTAAGGAGTTATAGAAATATTTGGGTGATGTAGTTGCAGATATCATCCGCACATTAGATCATGGAGTTAGGTGGTAATGGAAGGCGACATAGGTGAAGGCACGGGTCGTAACTGCCAAACTCTTTTTCGAAATCAAGGTATGGTGGTCGAAAGGGAAGAGAGGTGCTATAGGTGTGGTGGTGCGGTTCAGATGAGGAACTTTGGGCTTTTGAAGACAGCAGTTGTTGCTAACCAACTGGAATTGTTGAGAAAGAAGCTAGGGTTTCTGCAGGGGGTACACCCTTCTCAAAGGTTGCTAGGGCTGCATTCGGGGTGGGGAGGGCAAAATGCAAAGAGGAAGGGGCCAGGAAGAATGTCTCTAGTGTTGGACTTGGTCCAACTAATTGAAAAGAAAGGTATCTCTTTTTAATATAAACCGGGCCATTTACTTGAGCAAGTCTGAGGCATAGGAAATCTGAGTTGGGCTCAAATGAGAAGTCTATACTTTGGGCTCCATACGTAAGCTAAATGCTGAGAATCCAGATACTGGTTGGGAAAATGGAGAACTAGGTAAGCCAGTGCCGGATCTCAAGAATGGGAAGGCCCAGATTTCAGTCCTTAGAGCTCAGAAAACGAGCAGTGGGAAGGAGGATGATAAACCTCATTCCCAGTCTCCAGAGCCTCCTAAAATTCTTAATTGGGCTGAACAAACTCCGGAATATACTCAGAATGTTAATAGTTCAGAGTTAGAATTAGACTGCGGTGTTAAAAATGTAACTAGCCTCTAAGAGAGTTAAAAAATTGTGGTGGTAACTAGTAAAAAACCAGGAGCTGTTTTGGGGAAGATTGATGATTTCTTGTGACCAAATTTTGATAGATTTGAGGATAGTAAGGTTTTTTGCTTGTCGAAAGGCACCTGGTATGGGTGTTGGGTGCCAAGATGAGGAAGGTGTTTGAAGAGGAGAGAAAATTCTGGTGTGACAGGGACCAAGTTTTCAAGGAGAGATTCGAAAGGAGAGCTTAGTATAGTGGAAGACTATTACAAAGAAAGAGGTTGGGTGTTGCAATGGGAAAGAAAAGAAGAGGAAAGGAAATGTGGGGGGAGGGGACTTTTCGGATTCAGATAGTGATGATTTTAGTGAGTTTGATTGTTGGGGGGTTGTTGCTGGATGAGATTCAAAAACAATATGGGTGCGTCTCTAATTCTTGCAACGAAGTAGGGGATTTATCTTTTGTTCATCCTCCCTGTTTGGAAGGTCTGGAGGGAGTGTCTATTTTAGAAAATGATGGTTTGGTCAACAATTTACAGTGTAGGGATTGAATATTGCCTACTCTTGAGGAGTAAATTCCCAAGGACTTAGAACGGGATCTTTTGGATAAAATGGATTAAAAGTTGAGTCATACTAGATGAAATGAAGTCCGCTTGGATGGTGGCAAGTCATAAATTGAAGGGTCAAAGGGAATTAGTGAATTTGAAGAGCTCTGAAAATTATGATGGAAAGGGTTTGAAAGGGAGTTTCCTTGGTTAATTTTGTCTAGTTTCATGTCGTGATCTTTTGCTTTTGTTTTATGGTTTTTTATTTTTTTTTTCCTTTTTTTTTTGGACTCCTAGCCCTTGGACATTGTACCTTCTTTTTTCCCTATCTAATATATTTTCTTTTATTATCAAAAAAGAAAAAATGAATTCATATTCTTTTGTTAAGAGAAAAAAAAACTCCTTTCGATTTTTTAAAATGAAACTCTACTAGTTCTCACTTAACTTGGGAACAATTAATTAGCATAAGTAATAGTTTGCTCAAGGCTTTTACTATTCTTGAGGTTTCTATTAGTCATGAATGATTCCCAGTAGTATATCATGACAACCAAGATAATAAAATTGAACTTGTGAACCTTTTTATCATTTGTCACAATGAAACTCAATCAGAAATTTATTCCTTCTACCATGTGGCATCTAGACTATGAATGCACCTTTAAAAAAAAAAAAAAAAGGAACAGGAGAAATATTATTAAAGGAGAAAGAATATACATAAAAAGGAGCATAGAAATCCTCCTAAGAAATAGAAAGAAAAAAAACAAAAAAAGAAAATTGCAATCTAAATAATACAGTATTCTAGTTGCACTTTAAATCCGAAAGGCACACCCCCTTAAAAATCCTTCTGCAAAAGCCCAAGGTGAAGTCAAATATTGAATCCTATCCAAAGAAAAGATGACCACATCTTTTTCCCAGTAAAGATACGAGCATTCTTCTTCAACTAGATAGCCCGCAAAATGACAAAAATCCCACACTTCCACTCCTACCAAACCCCTTAAGGTTATGATTGGTTTGTGGAATGCTCATCCCCAGGAATAGATTAGTTTTAGTAGGTTAGTTACAATTAGTTATATAAGAAATTATGTTGTTACTATAAAGCAAATAACAATACGAACCATTTTATGAGTCCATAAGAAGGAATAAACAAGGAATAACTATTCCCAAATTTTATCGTGGGGATGTCTATTCTTTTTTAGTTACATGTTGAATGAAATAATTAGGAATATATGAGGAATAACTATTCTCTTGATTCCTAAAATTTAAATTATATTCCATCTTATTCCAAAGAATAACTATTTCGTTGAACCAAACAAGTCGTAAAGGAAGTAGCTAACAAATCTTTCACTGAATGAGGACACACCCAACTCTCCCCGAAAACACCTGAAAGCTTATTCCAAACATTTCAAGAAAAAGAATGGTGCAAAAAGAGAGAAACTGATTTTGAAATATTGAAAAACAAAGAGCACACATCCAGAGGTAAAGCCTTAGAAGGCCTCCTATTCTGCAATAGATTGTTGGTGTTAACTCTATTAAGAACAACCAACCAAATAAAAGTTTTACCTTTTGAGGGAACTTTGGCCTTCAAAAAATAAACATAATGCTCAAACGACACATTTATGAGAATCAAATGATTGGAAAAAGACTTACAAGTAAACTCCCCAGAAGAATGAAGAGACCATAACCAAGAGTTCTTCCTATTAGGACAAAAACCTTCAAGCAAGCCCAATGAGGCTGAGAGATCATCCACCTCCCTATCATTAATATACCTATTAAAATAGAAATCCCAAGAAAAGTTATTGCCATTAATGATCAAGAAAGAGGAGATAACTCCATTGTGCAATGAGGATAGACGATAAAACACAAAGAAAAAAGAAATGAATAGAGCAGAATCACCTGCCTAAAAATGTTCCCAAAATCGAATATGAGACTCATAACGATAGCTAATTTATTAAATGGGATTAAAAAGAGTAGAGTTGTGAAATGCAACTCCAAGGATTCTCAAGGAACATCTTATCCCCATATTTGCATCCCACCATTCCCATGCTTGCCAAATTTGCTTTCAATAACTTTGTGCCAAAGAGAATTTTTAGACACCCAATTACCAAGACCCATGCCCCTTTCTTCCTTAGACATACACACCACCTTTTGACTAATCAAATGAACCTTCTTCTCTCCAACACCAGACTAAAGGAAATCTGTCACGGTTCTCCAGCATCTAGAAGTACCAAAGGATACTAAAGGGATGAGCGTAAATGAGTTTAATATGACCACCTAGAGAAAAAAAGAGCACCCTTCCACCCATCAAGCTGCTTAGACACCTTCTCCACCACAGGAGCCCAAAATGCAACAAACCTATGATTACCCCCAAAGGAACCCTTAAATAGGTTAAAGGCCACTCTAAAATACCAACCCCTGGCCAAAGATCTAGAATCATTCAAGTTAATACCCGCTGTCCCACTCTTTGCCAAATTTATTTTCAATTCAGAAACCATCTCAAAAATCTGTAAAATGGTTAGCACATTCGAATTAGATTCCTCATGGACATCTAAGAAAATAATAATGTCATCGGCAAACTAAAGATGAGATGGCACTATTCCCTCACTCCCCACTCCTAATTCTCTTGCAAAACCTTTATCCACTGCCATGTCTATCAGCCTACTCAAAGTATCAAGCATGAGAACGAATAAAGAAAGGAGAGAGGGGATCCCCTTGCCTAGCACTCTTCAATGTCCTGAACGAAAACTTAGGTTGACCTTTAATAATGATTGAAAAAGAAGCATTAGACAAGCATCCCCTCATCCACTTCCTCCTTCTCTGCCCAAAATCCTTTCTAGCCAAAACCATGTTAAGGAAATTCTAACTAATTTGATCATAAGCCTTTTCAAACTCTAATTTGAGGAAAAACCTCCTCTTCCTTTCTTTCCTCCTTTTTAAATCCTCCTCAAGCATCCACAATCTCTCTTCACCCAATAAGAGCACTTCGAACTTGAGATATAGTGTGTTTGCCAGAACTTCAGTGATAATCTTATGCAAACTTTTAACGAGACTAGTAGGCTGAATATTATCAACCTTAATCAAGGGACTTTTCTTGAGCACCAAAGTGATGAAAGTAAAATTAATGAGTTGCCAACAATCTCATTATAATAGAACTCACTAAAATTCTTCAAGAAATTCTCCCTAACCACATCCTAACAATCTTAAAAGAAAGCCATAGTAAAACCATCCAGAACTGGAGCCCCATCTCTCTCCATCCAAAACACTACAACCCTCACTTCACTCTCCTCAAAAGGCCTCTCCAACCAAATCACCTAATTGGAAGAAATTGGACTCCACTCTAAACCCTCAATCATATGTCCCAACTCATCGTTTTCCTAAAAAAGGCTTAAAAAAAGCCAATGATTTCATTTTATATCATATGAGAATAAGAGATAACCTCTCTCCACCCTCACCCCAAAAAATTCCAAATCCTTAATAAAAAAAGTTCCTTCTCATATTATCGCTAGCCAACTCATGAAAAATTTTTGAATTGCAATCACCCTCCTTGACCCATTTAAAATTTTTTTTCTATCTCCAACTCCTTACTTCCATAATGATCACCTCCTCCAACTTGTTTTTCAATGAGACCTTCTTAGCCTTCTCACACTCCCAACATACTCCTAACTTTCTCTTTCCTATCAAATAGATCAATCTTCTTATCAAATACTTGACTTTTTGGGCTGACTATCCCCATAGACTTCCACATTCCTCTTCTTCATCACCTCCTTAAGCCTCTTAAGTTTTTTTGTAAGCCTAAACCTTCCCACCCCTTCTCCATTTCCTTACTCCAAACAAAAATGAAAATACTGATGATCAGGCCACATGTTTTTAAACTTAACCTTACTAAACTCAAACAAAATAGGAAATAGATTAGGCACTGGTTTAGACAAAATACTCTGAGAAAGATTGGGAACTTACCTTCCCACTCACTATAGAACAAAAGCCTATCAATCCCACTAGCAGCTAATCTATCCCCATCCACAACCCAAGTGAAGAAAGGGCATTATCACCATGCTCCCTAATAAAACTATCAAAATATTACATACTTGAAGTTGCCTACCTCCTTTTCTTTAACAGTTTTCACATCGTTAAATCTTCCCTCAAAATCCACCTAGGATGACAAAAACCATACACTGCAGCTAACTCATCTCATGAATAAGACCTAAGAGCTGATCTTGTAAGACCATCTAGCGATGTGATCAACCTAATACTTACCTCTAATTTCTAACAACACTGACAGATAAAGCAACCCAACAAGACAATCTACTTTACAAAAAAAGACAGTATTCCACACAATTAACATCCCCTTAGCAGAATTTGAAGGAGGAACCTCCCAATCCTTGCACACGCCCTCCCAAATACTCCCAAGCAAACCCTCCTCTGCCACCCCCCTCCCCCCCACATCCACATTGTAAAGTTTGATTTCTTGAAGAAAACAATATCATTATCAGGAGAATTCGTAAGCAAAAAATCCCTAATCATCCCCTTCTTCCTAACATCCTCTAGCATTCCAATGGATAATCTTCATAATTTATCTGTTTTACTCCCTTACCTCCACACCCCCCTCCCCCCTCCCAACACAGACACACACAAAAATAATTCAGAGGAAGCTAATTTACTTATATAATTTTGCACTCTTCTTTCATTGCAGAGAAATGAAAACAGAAAACAGAAAAGATAATAAATAGATCCTAAAATTTTGAGGTTTTAATAAACTTTGGATGATTCTTTGCAATTGCAACAGATACTATGTAAGACGGAAATCGATTTCCATTTCGATTTCAAGGGTGGTGGAAAGCAGAAATTTCAATGGAAATTTGAACAATTTTGTGGAAATTTAAGACCATGATCACAACTTTCTCCTCTTTGTCACCAGGGCCATTATTGTACTCATAAACCCCTTAATTATGTGTGCCAGATCTATGATATTGGAACACCTCTTTTTCCAACTCTCATTCCATGTTAGCAAAGAATTTTCTTGAGTTATATCCAATTATTTTACATCGGACATTTTCTTTGTTGCTGAGAGTGATAAATCCTATGTTGTATATTTACATGCTTCCATATGTTACTAAACTCAATTAATACATGCATACTTTTCGGTTAGAACTTCAGTATATAGTGCAATTAAAGTCTCGTAGCTCTAATACAAGACAGCCATGATTCTTCTTGTTAAAGATTGACAGGCGTGCAAAACATAGTATAATGGTTTCACTATATTGGCCATGCTTACTATATTTGTTTTCCTTTAAGCATCCACATTTCTCTTTTAGGTTATGTTTGGTTCACAAAATGCCAATTCCTAGGAGTAGAATGGTCATTGTACAGGGATTTGATAGCTTACAGAACAAAAGTGTTGTCATCATAAAGCAAATGAGAATGCAAAAATTCTTATTAATCCATACCAAGGAATCAACAAGGAATGATTCTTTCCAAATTTCAACATGGGAATGTCTATTCCTATTCTATTTTATGTTGGATGGAAAAACTTCAACTTTTGTATGATTGTTTTTTTTTATAAATTAGTACGATCCTATACAATTTCTATTCCATTCCAAGCACCGAATGGAACCGTAGTGTCTAGACAAATGGCCTTACCAGCTACCTGATAATGGCACACATCATGTTCTATTCTAACAGGATTATTATTGTTTATTTAATAATCCTATGATCAGGAACATTTAATAATTGAATATCGAGAAGCATATGCCTTACATTCTTAAGTACTTTAAGAAACATATGTTCTCAATTTAAGTTCTGTGGACTATTCAATTTAATGTACAAAAAAAAAAAAAATACATGAGTGAATAAATAAATTTGCTCATTTTTCATTTTAATATTAAAACATAAAAAATAATTTCGCTAACTCTTTGACATTTAGGGCATACAACACTACCATAGTCAGCATGGTTATCAGTGCCAATCTTCCTTTCAGCCACTATGCCTCCATCACTGCTTTCAATTTTCACCCATGGAAGTATAACCACTGCCGCCATCATCACTCACAAATCCCCTTCAGCGTCCCCACCTGTAATAATGACCAGGATAGCCTTTCATAACCACCACGGCTTGCAACCATCAGATGAGTAATGAAGCCTTTGCTTCTTCATTCTTTGCCCATTGTCAACTACCTAAAGGATTGCTTTGTTAGAGAGAGAGGGTTTTGTGTTGGGAAATTGTTGCAGCATATCCTTCCTTGTCATAAAGGCCGAAAAAGCCATTTTTCTTTATGACAAATATATACGCGTTTCAGCCTGTTCAACCTATATTTCTTTTGAAGACATTTGGATTGAAGAATTATTTTTTGGGATACAGCCTCTTGCAAATATGCAAGGTAAGGTTGCGTATTATAAACTCATCATTGTTTGCCCCTTTCCCCAACCCCCGCATACACAGGAGGCAGGAGCTTTGTGCACCAGACTGCCCTTTTTTTCTTTTTTTTTTAGCTTTTTTTTTTATATATATAAAAATGTTCCTCTATTAATAGAATGTGCTCATGGTGAAAAACACAAGTCAAAATCCAATAGTCGGCATGCGAAGGTTTGTTGAGTAAATACTTGAGATTTTCATTGGACAGACATAACAGTATCTTGTTGCTTCTAATGCAACTAGTTTCTGGCTCTTGCCGTGCACAGACGCTGTCCCCCGAGAGTGAAATGTGTTTTTTTTTTTTTTTTAATCATGAAAACTAATTTACATAAAGTAAGACATATTTTTTATTCAAAATTGTGTTCTATAAATAATTGTGCGAGATTATGTGTATGTGTGTCTAAATTCATATCTTTGTTATGAATTTTTGTGTATGAAATTTTGCATGATACCTTTTAGTTATTTATATTCGTAGATTATATGTTATTTAATGTTGTGTTGAGCAGAAAATCTCATACTTATTTTTAAAATATTAGTCTTTTATATTCCATCACTCACGTTCCATAATTTATTTATTTAAATTTTTTTTTTTATAAAATTTAATTGTAAGTCTGATCTCTATATATAATACTGCTTAAATGGAATCATATTATTTGAATCCTTAGCTATTCACAAAAAAGTATACTATTTAATGTATACCATAAGCATTTACATACATGTATAGACGCATGTTCATATAGACTAGGTACTCAATACACCTGCCCACTTATTTGCATGCATGCCCGTGCACACTCATATTCACCCTTCCTGTAGTTGGAAGGGTGAAAAGCAGTTTTGTGTTTATGCTGGCCATCTTGACGGCTTTATTTTTGGGAGGATTTAGTAGAGGGTGATTTAATGACGGTGACTAACTGCCTGCTTGTTGTGAGCCAGAAATTGTGTTTTTCTGCATCATCTTTAATGAGCCCTTAGGACTCTCGCTAGAAGTAATTGTTCTGGAAAGAAGGCTTTCTATAATCTGTTGTAGGCATTTACGTAGAACAATTTGCATTCAAAGTTCAAACTTATGAAGCATCATAACTGGAATTGGATACTACCACGATAGGCGTTGTCTACAATTTTCTCATCATCCTTTTGTCCTTTTTATATTTAAAAAAAAATTATCATTTAACGTTGAAGTCAAAATTTTACCAATATTTGTTTACTGATTGTAGCATTTTCACATACCTAAGGTACAGCATTAGGTATTTGATCTGAGTGGGAATGAGCAGGGAAAGTTAAGGAAGCATTATTAAGAGCAAGTGCATTCAGAACATGTGTCAAATAATATTTTTGTATTTTTGCTAATATATAATTATTTTGTTATATAATTTATTATATTATATGGTATATTTGAAGATATTTTAACATGTACTTTGTCATACCCAAATTAAATAGTGCAATAGCAAGTTGAGCCATGGTTGCAGACACCCAGTCCCATGTACACCTTCAAGTACACAAATAAGCAGCTGACAAGGCTTTTTAGGATTTTATTTGCTATTTTATTATTTATTTATTATTATTATTATTATTGTGATTTTTGCCTCTGCTTTTCTGTTGCCATCTTTTTTCGTCCTTTCTATTTGTTATGTTTGAGGTAAGAATTCTAAGAACTGTCAACCCCTTTTTTCAAATTCAGGACATCGATAAAGAAATAAGCGAACTAAAATTGTCGGTGAACACACGCGGTAGACTTGTTGCTACAGAGTTCTTGAAGCAATTCATCTGAAACTATTGGATTATCACACCTTGAAGAGCTTGGTTATTGTGGATGTTTTCTAACCAAGTTGTTCGGACTAGACAGAGCTGCCTCGATTGTAATGATTTGCCCACACTTGGGATATTTGCCTATGTAACTAACCATTTGTGCAATGCCAAGATTATGTTTATTATAGCAACTCTCTCTGTTTTGTTCTTCTGCAAGCGTTTACAATGGCTTTTTGACTATTATGCAGTCAATGATGGCTTATGAGGCAAAATCTTAGTACTATGCAGACTTTTGTCCGTACATAAATGAATATAAGGAGTGTATTTTGAGGAGTGAGAGCTATAGTAACAAGACTGTCCAAATGGAGCTTAAAGCTTGGATTTATCACAAGTTTAGGGCTCCTTCAAGAAGCTTGGAGTGCAAGAACTAGGGTAAGAGGTATGCACATGGGTATTAAGCTTTTTAAACATATGTGACGATGTGTTAGGGCATGCTTAAGACTTATCTCGATGTTTTTTATGATCCAAACCTGATTTTACTTGATTTGAGGATATTGATGCATGATTAGTGAATTTTGACAAAGAAATTATGTTTTTTGTTTCATGAGCCAAAATTTTGTTTGTTTTTCTTGGAGGCCTTTGAACTATTAAGAGTTTAATTTCTCACTTGAAAAGGGATAAGTAGACGATTTGAAATTGACTCAATTGCAAAGTGGATTAAACCAATTGTGTTTAAGAGTAGTATTGAAATTTCATGTTTATTTTGATTATTAACATGTCCGATCAATTTAAGATTTTCACATAGGTTTAGGGTAGAATCATGGACTTCAAATTAATTATTGGGAAATTACTAAATTTCTTTGTGAATTAACTAAAAATGAGCATTTTGCAGTTTTATTACTTGAACCATGTTTTGCAGAACTTGAAATCATAACCCCATTAATGTCTAGAAACAATAGTTCCATATAAGATCAAAATGTTTACACATTTGACTAATCAAATTAGGATATTAGTTGGTTCAATCAATATTCACTCAAAATAATATGATTGCATTAAGTTTTCCATTAAAATTAGAATAGTTTTGGGTGTAAACCGTGGGGTTCTTTTTCCTTTTTTTTTTTTTTGTTTCTAGTGAGGTTTAGTACATTTTGATGCACTTAAATGTATATGCAAGAGTCCTTACCAAATATCTTGTGGTTGGTGGATTTCCTTTGCAATGAATTATAGTTATTGTCAGAAGGTCTAAGTTAACAAAACACAACTTGACATGGTGATGGCACCGAGTGGCACACTTGGACAAGCCGATTACAATCTCACAGAACATTGGTTAATCCTGCTAGTGTATATGAGTATGACGTACATAGTTAACACTATCATAAAAGCAATAATTTAGAGGAGCAACACCTTCCAACCTTATTCTTTATTCAAAGATAAGGATTGCACACTCTTTATATATATATATATGCAATAACACCATGCACGAATTCTTCTAGTGTACATGTCACTCATTTGTCATATTTATACACAGTTGGCACCTCCAACCGCGTAGGATCTGTGCAACTACCTAAGTTGTGCTAGACGTAAATAACATTTGTAGACAAGACAAATCTAGTTATGTCTACGATTCTGTGGCTGAAAACACATCTAGATGTCATCACACGAATGCCTCCAAAAATTCTGCATCTTAGCCTAACAATAAAAAATAGGGGTGTTCATGGTTCAATTACTCGAATCCAACCTCTAGAAACCAAACTGAATAGAACATTTTAGTTTGGTATTTTGTGAACAAAAAACGATCTAAACCCTTCGATTAATTGATGTTTTGGTTCAACAACACCAACTACTCATCGTGGAAAAATCAAATGACCATCTTCATTCAATCAAGTGCTCTCGATATGTGGGAGATTATCTCAAATGGAGACTTCTTCTTCACCAAGAAAAATGAAGATGTTCCAAAGTCAAGAATGGAGCTAACAATCGTTGAAAAGAGGTTAGTACAACTTAACTTCAAAACAAAACATTGTCTTTATTTCCTAACTTGAGCAATGAAGAGTACAATCGCATTTGCGGATGTGAAACCACAAAAGAAATGTGGGACAAGCTCAAAGACACATATGAAGTTAAGAAGAACAGTGATGTTGATGCTACAACTTGGGACAAACTTGATGGACTTTCCATTGACAATGAAGTAGATGAGGAAGTGGAATATTCTTGTCTTATAGCTAATGAGCTAGACGAGGTAAGTTCCGATGACGATGATTATACTCCTGCGTATGATGAATTGGTAAATACTTGCACCAAATTATTTGATGAATTAGTTTGAGTTAAAAGTAGGAATAAGAATCTTGAGGAAAAATTTTCTAAATACAAACAAAAGGAACCTTGTCTTTGTTCCACCTTAAAAGAGGAGAATATCTCCCTTAAAATAAAAATGAGGAGCTTCTTTCAAATGCTTAAAAAGACCATGAAATTCTTCAAGTTAAAGTAGGAAATTTGAAATATCAAATTAAAAATATTTTAAAATAAAATTTTCTCTTGAAGAAGAAAGATGAAGAATATGGTAACACTATTAGCAAAATCACAAGAGGGAAAGAAAACTCCAATAAATTTTTAAGAGTTAAAAAAACAGCTTTTACACAAAGAACTTGAGTTATGGTTCCTCTTATAAATCTCATAGTCATATTAATGCATAAAAATAAGATTCATAAGAAAAACCCTTGAATACAAACAAAACTTGCTTATATTGTGAAAGGAAATGTCACATTCATTACTCTTGCCCCTTTAGAGGTGCTAGAGGTAAAGAAAGGAAGCTGACTTGGGTAGTTAAAAAGACCAACCCCTTGGGATCCAAGGAAGAATGGGTACCTAAATAAATTACCTAATCTTGTTAAACAATTGTTTCCTTAAAACCTAAGATTAGTATATAGGCTTTAGGTAGATTTAACCATACCTAGGTAAAAAGGGATTGTGATGACTAAGTAAGTTTATTGCAAAATTAAAAACATTTGTCACAATAGTCCTTAAGGTATAAAATCCCAAATTACGCATAATAATTTCTTGATTACTACGCTGAGGACTTTAGAAAATTAAGCCAATATGATGAATTCAAATGATAAATCCAATATGGTCTATAAATTGTATACATCCTTATTGATTGGTTAACCTCTTACAAAAGTATTGGCTATAGATTATGGGATAAAGTAGCATGCATACCCTCACAGGCTCTATGCTTAGGCTTGTTCTTTAGGACTAGAAAGGAATGAAATTGCTATTACTTTAGTGAGATATTAATGTCCACATGAATCCATAAGATATCATTCCAGAGTAAAAGGGCTTAACTAGCCTATTTGAGGGTTAAAATGGAAATCTTTTGAGAACCTTGTATTTATTAGATAAATAATTTAAGTCATTTACTCTTGAATAAAGTCTTAAAAGCATGCCCTATAAGATCACTTCTCAAAAGTGTCTTCTTTCTTGATGATTTGACTTATGCATGCTTAAACTTGTTAATATGCATAGCTAGTATATCTTAAGTATAGCATGTCTTATCCTATGCATATAATTGAGTTTTAGGGGAGTTATTCATGACAACATAAGCAATGTGTACTATCCAACCCTAAACTCATCTTGGAACATTAACATTGAATGCTTGATCAAAATTCAAAGGCATTCAAAAATAAAAATTTAGCCATCACAAATAATGTAGCATATCAAACCCTTGTCACACCCTGAACCCGGAAATGGGACCCAGGGGTGATAATATAACCTAACCTGTCTCTGTATCCAACAAAACATCCAAAGATACAATACAAAGGATGAGGGTCCGACCCCGTGGGGTTCGAGCACCCTATACACATCCAAACACAACAAAATATACGCAGCGAAAAAAGTCATTCTATATATACATGGTACCATACCAGAGTCTATACAAGAGCAGAACAAGACTTTATCATACAATGTACAACTGGGTCCCCAACATATCTTAAAACGGCAACCCACAAAACACAAGTCCTAACACTTACCCAAGTGTTACCTATAATACACCGGCTACTACGCTCCCGACACAAGGATGCTAGTTTCGGTTACTCGAAGGACCTGAAAAATATGTACGTGCAACAGGGGTAAGACACCTCTTAGTAAGGAAGAATGCAAGTTAGATCAGTGTGTGGCATTTGAATGTTATCATGACGCAACACATATACAGTTAAATGCAGTTCCAGTACTAATTTCACAATAGTGTATACACGCACACACATATGATCAAGTAATCTCAGTGTCGTCACACCGTTCGGCCCGAAGCTGGCCCACGACATACGGCGTTGGCCCGTAGCCAACCCGTGAAACACGGTGCCACCGGCACATGGCTAGTCCCAGACTCCCATGGCATCGTACCGGCGCTAAACTGGTGGATCCACACCCTTCAATAATCAGTCGATAAGGCTCACGCCCTCGGATGTAGAGTGGGACACTCTCAGTACCTAGAACAAATTCGAAACCTCGTTCCTACTCGCATTTCAACCAAAGACAACATAAACATGCATGCTCATATAACCAAAAAAACCACACCCATTTGGTAATCTAAAATCATGGTTTTCCAAACACATACAGTTTAAAACAAGTCAAGGCATGGTCATCCTTATAACACAGTATAAATCAACATATACATTCGGTTTCAAACAAAACCAGGGATGTAGCCCGTCGCCCCCTTTTTCCCAAAACTGTAATTAGGAAAAACCCATAGTTTCCTTGTTAGATCCCCCCTAAATGCGTAGTCAAAACATACATAAGACCGTGAACCACAATTCTACTAAGTCTGATTTCGAAAATAACCGACATAAACAGATTCATCTTACCTTTCCCCCAAATGGCAAATCCTAAACTCTAAAACTCCTAAACAGCGAACCGAGTTCCAAAACCCACAAATCCCAATACAAAAAATTATCACAACACTGTTTTCTACAAAACTACCAAATCAGAATTGAAAATCGAGCATTACGTCGATTTTACGCCAAAACCTGAAAAAGAACCGAATTGAAAATTCGATCCATAGAACTTGTAGAGAATCCTTCCACGATCCTCGTGGTAACTTCAGATCGTCAAATCAAACGATGAACGGCGAAGAAATCTAGAGAGAAGAAGTGTATGGAGAGTTTCTAGAGAGATAGAGAGAGAATATTTGATTTCTTAGTTGAGAAGTAATGAAAATGGATATTTATAGTACCGTTGACTCAGCAGTTCTAGTCAACGAATTGCGTCCTCGTCGACGAGACCTCATAGTCTTCTCGTTGACGAGACCATGACCTTGTCAAGCTTGGGATTTCTGATTTTTCGAAACCCCTCGACTTCTCCTCGTCGATGAGCCCTGAATTTTGTCGCACTTCACAATACCTCTCGGTTTCTCCTCGTCGACGAGCACCTGCTCCTCATCGACAAGAAATATGAGGCCTTCGTCGATGAACTCTGGCTTCGTCGACGAAGTGAACTCCGGCTTCGTCGACGAAGCCTGTTTAATTACCTTTTTACCCCTCTCTTATTTTAATTAAACCCACCTATCACAGTTTGGGTTCTTACAACCCTACTAGTGAAAACTTTCTCAATTCCAGTTATGAGCACTAACATTCATGATTGATTCTAAAGCAATAATCTGCTAGTGCTTACTAATAGACATCCTTACATGCTCAATTAGAGACGTTTACGTAGAAGTTCTTGTTTTCATCTAGAGAATATTCCCTTTATGCTTGATCCACTTAGTAACAATTGTTAATACAAGAGCATTCTCTTGTATAGAAAAAGGCTTACCAAATTACAATAAATTTTGCAATGAAGTATCTATTCGCAGTATCTCATTATGACTCAAAATTATGGGTATATTCTTAGTCTAAGATACTTTCCAATTAGTGGCTAATCAAGAGAATATATCTCCTATCTCCAAGAGCATTGTTCAATGAAGCCTTGTATACTCCTAAATGCTCATTGCCAAGTAGTAAGGACATACTTATCATGCTTAAATTACAAGTATGAAAATATTATATGCTTATTTTGAAAATATCCACTTATAATTACTTTGGCATCAAGTACTGGATTGAAAAATAACTCTTCAGCTAAACTCAACCTAATGAGCATCCCCCTGCCAAGGAATTCATGACTCATCATTTGGATCCTAATCAAGAAAGCAATACCAAAGTAATTTAGAGAGAGGTTATCTTAACATAGGAATTATCTACCTCTTATCAAAGATTCACTTTATTGAGATATTTGCTCAAACAAAGGCTTCAAGCGCTCAACAAACTGCTTAGGAAAATTCAACATCATATATTCTGCTATGCTTATCCTAGAGCTGCTAGCTTTCCACATAATCAGAATCAACGTCTTTAACTTTTAGAGGAAACTGCAAAAATCTATCCTCTGCAATGGCAATGTTGGAAGGCTTTGCTGATATTGCAAAGTGATGATCTGGCTTGGTAATCATCCTTAACTCACTTTGATCAAGTAAAGTGTCGCTTTGAGAATCAAATATGAAACTTCATAAGATGAAACCTTTTGGATCCTTATACTCACTCGTGGCAACATTAAATAAACAAGAAATTCATCTTATCATTACCTCAAAGCAATAATGGGTTCTCCAAATGAAAATTCATTCTTACCTAAGAAACCCACACTCAACCATAGGCCTCAATGTGTTTGTGCAATGCAATTTAGTTTCGAGCATTTGTAAAGTTATGGTTGCCTGAAAAAGAAGAAAATTCTCTTCTTGCACTCTTAAAGTCTTATCTTTTTAGTATCCTTTGTGTAAGAGTATCTATCCTTACTCCATTTATAAGCACTCACATCTGATAAATCAATTAGAGTTTTATATTATTGGAAAAGTATCATTGATTATTCATGAGTAAGGAAGCCAATCTAGGCAAAATAGGTGGTTTGGTTTTGCACGAACCCGTCGATGGTTTCAAGGGAAATCGTCGACGGAAATCAACCGAGAAGGTTGATGCTTAGGTTTAGTACCACTTTTTTTGTCAAAGAAGTCACTTAAAAACACACACAAAATCATCTTTAAGAAACACCCAAATCCTACTCTCTCATACCTCTATTTTTTACCTTCAAAATCTTCCAAAAAACCCTCAAATTTCTTCCAACAACACTGGTATCCAAAAGAGGAAGTTCCTTAAGGAGACAAGACAAGGTACCTATTCGTGATTCAACTCCTCCTCCTCAAACTCATGGAAGATCGAGAAAATTTTTTGAGGAATGGTCTATACAATTTGAACAAAGGAAGCCTACGCACATTTCAAAAAGGATATATCGAAGAGGAATGTTATAAGCAGCAAACTCATATCAATAAAATTCCTTAAGAATAACTTTCCAGTGTTCATAGACAAATTTAGGGCTATAGGCTAGGAGTTTTTAATGACTCATGATAACCCTGTTTATCCTAAATTAGTCAAGGAATTCTATGCAAACGTCGTACCTACTACTCCTTGAGAACCTGCACATTCCATGATTAGGAGTAAGGTTTTATATCTAGGTGCCAACACATTAAATGCAGTTATGATGTGTACAATATAGCAAGTCTTCCTAGCAAGGTTTGGCTCATACATAGGGATTGGTCTAATCCCTATGAAGCACTCCAACTAATAACGGGAAACCCAAACATACTAAAAGTGGAAAAACTCAAAAGCCAAGGATTTCATTGTAGAATTCAGGGTTTTGCACCACATGATTACCTATAACGTCTCGCAAAGATATTGTGGGCATGATACGATAACACATGAAGACATCTTCGCCATGTATTGTGTGTGGCACAGACACAGGATTGACTCCATTATTGTGCAACTTATGCAGGACACAATACGAAAGAAGAATGAGTGTTTGCTGTTTGTCTAACTACTAACTTGCATACTCTCCCATCACGATTCGCAGGTTCTATGTCGGAATATCCAAAATTTGATGACGAATATTCCAAGATCACCTTATGGAGACTGCATTTTGTACAAAAAATGAGAGATCCTTGCTATGGCTAAAGCAAGGACAGTAGGCATACGACCCAGTAGATGAAGTCGAGGAAACTATGGACGAATAAGACCTAGCAACAGGACAATTTGGTAACCCAAATAAGATGGAAGAACCTGACGCTAGTAGACAACCTAATGCCTACATTAGGCAACCTTTTGTTGGGATAGATGCACACGCATCAGTTCACTGGATCATGGGATTACCACACGTCTAGACAACTTAGAACATAGGGTCAATTCTCTTTACAACAGCATGGAGAATAGCCTTAATTGGCTTTTAGAACATTTTGAAATAAATGAATAGTACCTCTCTTTTCGACGATGATCAAAGGGGGAGAAATAAAATTGGTGTAATTTTTTTATTTTTGAATCTTGATGAAAGTTCAATTTGACTTTTATAATGCAATTCTATATGAATGGAATGAGTGTTTTAAATAGCAATTTTGTGAGGAAAGGAAATAACTTTCTAATTTTTGTATTGCGTGTTATATCGCTCTAGTAAAAATTAAATATAGAGTTGAATGAATTTTGCCTTATATGCATATAGTAAGGGGGAACAAAATTTATAACTTATTCAAACCATATGCATAAATTAAGGGGGGAGCTTTCAATAATATCTTGTAAGAACCCCAATGGTTTGTCATCATCAAAAAAGGGGAGATTGTTAACCTTAGTGGCTACATGATCCTAATTGTCATATTTTGATAATAACAACCCATTAGTGGTTTTAAATAAAATAATCTTTGCATATCAAGGTATGATAGACACAAATTCAAATGCAAAGATCAAGTAAATACTCAATAAGTTCGACATCATCAAAAAGGGGGAGATTGTTAGCCTTACTGGCTACATAATCATATTTAATGTATTTTGATGATATCAACCTAATTTGTAATTCAAAGTTAACCTATCTTTGCAGATCAAGTTAGTATAGGTACAAGTGACAAAGACATGAAGGTACAGGATCAAATGCAAAGATTGAGTGGACATTCGAGTAGGAAAGATCAAAGTGGACACTCACTCGAAAAACTCAAGCACAACCAACAAAGTCATAATGTAATAAGGAGTGTTTGAGGTAGGAACTATTGTAACTCTTGTTGTATTGTTTCACGCAAGATCATTAAGCAAAAGTTGAGCAAATGCATTGCATGTTAGTTTATAAAGTATTTAGGATATCACCAAAACATAAGTTCTATATTTATGAGTTTTCAAAGAACAAAACAAAGCGTTATATATATCCTATACTTACTATGTTTTCATAAGCGACAAGTTTTAAACAATCTTAGTATTATAAACTTTTATAGACTTGGTTCTGGTTGGGTTAAAAACTTGTTCATGTACCTAAAAATCAAGTTGATGAAGAAACAGGCCAAACCGTCATTCATGCACCTAAAAATCAAGTTAATGAAGAAACAGGGCAAACCGTCGACGGTTTGCCTCAGGATTCTACACCCAACGGCTATAAATGACTAGCTTTCAAAGTAAACAATTATTTTATAAGCCCAACGACCATAAAACGGCTAGTAGCTCAATTTTCCTATAAATACAAGTCCAAATACTTGTTCTAATATTGATTTAGTAATTTACATTACATTCCCAAACACATCACATTTTAGTTCATCATTCTTATGCTCAAAATCTCTCTTGCTCTTTAATCTAGTTGTGAATCATTACTTGGGGAGATTTGTGTGAGATTTTGATTGTATCAAATATTAGCTCATTCAATGAGCATTTATTTTTGTAAATTTTATTCATCGTCTTGTTGTTTAAGGGTTCTTGGTGAACCAAAGTGTAAGGGTTTTTGGTGAACCAAATTGCAAGGGTTCTTGGTGAACCTTGCTAGAAGGCTCTTGGTGAGCAAAAGGGATTTGTTCATGTGGTGTAAAGGCTTCTCTGCCAATGAAGGAGTTGTGTTAGCGAATTGTGGAAACCTTGAGTATGACTCAAGGCGTGGATGTAGGCAAAGGCCCAACCACATTAACATCGGTGTTGAGCTTTTCTTCCCTTCTTTCTAATTTATATCTTGTGCATGATTTATATTCTAGATATTGTGATATAATAATTTGTATCTTGTAAAGATTTTATATTTTGTAGAGAAAAGCAAAAATACACAAAAGAGTATTCAACCCCCCCCCCCCCTCCCCCCCTCTAGACTTGACTCTGGGGCTAATAGATTGTAAATCCCATCGAATATCGAGGTAGCTTATGACAAGCCATCTCATGCCACTGCCTTGGTAGATAAGTTAACCGCTTGATGTGCCTTGGCATGTTAATGATGTTTTAGGTTTGACAAACCACTCCCACTAGAAGGCACCGACGTCTTCATTGGGAGTATGTCAATATAGTCCTTTATCTACTTCTCAAAAAACCATACTATCGCATCCCTTTCCTATGTAGCTTCAACATCTAACAAACCCTTCCACTTTTTTTCTTACTCTGCTACTCTATTCTATGATTAAGGATCTTGTCAAAATCCCTATCAAATTTTATCCTTATCACTAGTGGAGCTTTCCTGGTCCATCTACTATTTTCATTTAAGAGGTCTACATGGTAAGGTTTCAAGAAATTTACATGGAAGTTCGGATGGACTTTTTCAGTCAACAAGAAAATTTAACAAGTAGCAACATTTCACACTTTCTTTTAAATTTCTAATGGACCATCATACTTCGGGATCAATCCCTTATGCATTGTTTTGCTACTGATCTTCTTCCAATCTGAGGTGCTCGTTTCTAAGTACCATATCTGCAATTGAACATCCCTCCTCATTTTAGCTGTTTACTTTTTCATCCTCTGTGCTGCCTTGGACAAACTATCTCTTGCCTCTTCAAACATTTCCTACTTATTGCAATCTAATCTGTATATAGTAGGGCATTGCCCACCAGTATGATGAACATGAACCTTATGTGAATTTAGTGACTAAAATCTCAATGACAACTCAAGATAGCTCATTCTTGTAGAAGAAGATTTGTGTAGGTTATAGCAGAACTAGGCAACATCAAGCAAATCAACCTAAATAGTGTTCTCAAGTAATATTTAAGCAAAACATTCACCTTATTAGTTTCGTTATAAGCTTGATGGTGATTGCTTGTTGAAAACTTCAACTCAACCCCCATTTGATTGAACAATAGTGTCCAACACTTGCTAATAAACCAATGCCCCTATCACTTACTACATCCTTTAGCATTCCAAAAATGTTTCCACACATATTTGAAAAAGCAACTCTGTACCACCTCTACAAGACAAAACATATAGAATTGGTATGAACACTACATACTTGGAAAATCGATCCACTATCAACAATAAAGTCCATAGACACATTTCTTCATGGCTTCTTTGGAATAGGAAGAGGCTGCAACAACCCTAACTCCCTTTGTCTCTTTAATTTGTCTTGTTGACCCTTAATATATATTTTCATAGAAGCTTCAAAATCTTCCTCCATATTAGGCCAAAAATAGGATATGATTAGTAGTGCCAATATCCTTTCTCTTCTCCGATGACTAGCTTATTGTGCATCATGCACCTCTCGCAACTCACTTCTATGTCCACTCGTAGAAGGAATGTATATTTTATTTCCCTTCTGTATAAAAATCCATCCTCAAACCAATATTATCATACAATCCCACTATTCACCATTTGTTGGAGTTGTTGGCTTAACAAGGCTTAATCTTGTTTTGATAATGACAAACCAAGGCATCTAATTGTGCTATCAAGTGTATTTATAGGTATTACAGTTTAAAAGCACAATGAAAGATGAATAATGGAAAGCCATGAAGAACAAAAGTAAATTAAAAATGGCTATTGAAGAAAAGCTTGGATGAAGATCAAGCTTAAGGATATGAAGACCTAGTTAGTTTATCATGTGTATTGTTAAACTAGGTTTCATGTAAGTACTTCTCAATTGGTTTTTGTTATGAAACTCTTAGGATATTTATTTGGACCTTAGATACCTTTTCAATTCTTGGAAATTTTTTTTATAAAGTCCAAATGTTATTTCAAAAGGTTAAAAATCATTTTTGGAATCAAAATATAAAAGAATATTGAATTTCGGGATGATCAGGCGCCTAAGGCTAATGCTCCATTGACCGAATGCAGGAGTCTAAACAAACTAGTCTGGCATCAGAGAGTTTGGGCGACCGATCCTTAGGTTCAGTCAACCAAATGGCTACTGTCATTGTTAAAGTTCTAGACACTATTGGTTAGGGCGACCGAACTTTAAGTTCAGTCGATAGAGTGTGTTTAGGCGACCGAACGTAGAGTTCAGTCGACCAAATGACTACTGCCAGTTTTAAAATTCATAAGTTAACTGGTTAGGGCAACCAAACTACCAATTCAGTTGATCGAAGCGCTACGATAAGTTTCACAAACGGCAAGAAATCTTTCCGATTTTCAAACATAATGTTACCAAAACACGCACAAACGGCTATAATTCAAATGTGCCTATATATAGCCAACCCAAATCGTGTTAGGGCAACTAGAACACATCGATTTACATTGAAAAATCCTGTTGTGTGCCATTCTTGTTGAAACTTATTTTTTGAGTTATTCTTTCAAAGTTCAAAGCTTTCAAAACCCAAAAAACTGAGCCAATCTCTTTGAGCTTCTTAGAAAATATCTTTTAAGAGTATTGTAGTGCTTATTGTGTACAAATCCACTCTAGTTGGAGAGTTATCTTTGTACGAATCCATTCTTATTTGTTTGCAAAAGACTGACGACTCTGTGATTGAGTTGTTGACAAGCGGAAGGATTGTTTTTGATTGAGAGGCTTCTCCGCCAACTAAAAGAGAGAGGTGTCTCCACATACTGAAGGAGTGATTAGTGAATCATCATAGCAGGTTGCTTGAGGCAAGGATGTAGGCACGGATGCCGAACCCTATAAAAAAAATTTGGTGTCACTCTTTCCCTTATCTTCTTTATTTTCAAAGCATATTTGTGTATGTTGTGTATGTTTTGAATACTCTTATTGATCAAACTCTACTATAGTTACGAATATAAGTTTGATTTAATCTTGTAACGACCTGCTTATCTTATCATTTCATAAACATACTAAATAAAATAGTCAACCTGAAACCCGTGGATAGTAGGGACACCTGTCATACACAACGGAACCTAGGCAGCAGTATATGTAAATCATCATTCTTATAACCACAAAAATATAAAATACCAGAGCCAACTACAACCCACAGTAATACTGTTTCATATACAACCTCAAAATATCAAAAATACAACTAGGGTCCCACACAAAAATCTTCTGACCCTAGTCCAAACTTACCCTCTTAGCAGAGTAGTACAATCAACTCAACGGCGGTCACGCTCCGCCGGTCTTTCTGGGTTTCCTGAAAATTATTTAAGTTCGAAGATGAGACACTTCTCGGTAAGGGAAAATAAACTAAATACAGTTGTGTAGCAACACGAATATTTAATGATAGTATAGATATACATTGCATTTTTCATACCAGAAAACATTAATCATTTAATAACTGCATAAACGTATACTTTCATATTTTTAATAAATCATACTAATCATAACAGTCTAGTATAGCTAATAATAATGAAAACATATTCAGGATGAATAGCTAGCTGATGTCATGTATTACCCCCCATGACGGGTTGTGCAGCCCAAAGGCAGGACCCGACAATGGCTGGCTAACCACTAGCGAGTCAAAAATGTCTGTAAGTACGATGAGCCCACCACACCCTGATCCGGACTGCCAGGTGGATGTCTACAACTCTACTCTGAAAGCCACATCGACTATCCATCTCTCACCCCCTCGTGGAGTGGTTAGCACCAATATGAACATAAATATATTATCTATATAGCTACGGAATCGTACTATTGAAACTGAAGTAAACTAATATCCAGGTTCTGAGAACATATAATACATGGTAATATAGCGTTTAACATAAATTGATTGATAGCATTTTCTATAATTTCATAAATACGGCCTCGCGCCGAAATCATACGTAAAACACGTCCTCGCGCCGGCTATCAATCACGTCCTTGCGCCGAATATCTCATACATATCATTTTGAATAATAAATCAATTATCATGTATTTTCAACATCATTATATACTGTACTATTTCATATTCCTGAAAACATGTTTTACTCGTAAAATTATCATATCATAATACTTTTCATGAAAAATAATATTCATGTCACACATAGCTGAGTAAATTCGCACATTTCATTCTAAAATTTCATTTCCTGTATAACAGTAGTATTTCCCCAAATATGCATTTTCTCAATAATATTCAATAAACACATGCTTTCCTAAAAATTAATTTACTGATAAATAATACTAATTTGCATGGAAAAATAACTACTTTAGTTTATTTCCTTACCTAACACTGAGAAGAAACCCTCCTAAAAACTTACTCGTCCTGCACCCGCAGAGTTCCCTAAGCAACACCCTGAAACCAACAACTACCAAAACTAAAGTTCAGTATTTTCCTATGAATATAATTTCCTATAACTATGAAAAGACCAAATTTGGCATAAAAAGTCTTACCTCAACTCAGGGATGAATTTCAACTCGCTTCCACCAACGATCCGCTCCGACAGATTTGGAGAGAACTTTCCCAAGAGCGTCATGGTGGCCTCAGATCGTCGATCTGGCGAATGACGGAACCGAAATTGAAGAGAGAGAGAGAGAGAGAGAGTTTCTGTTAATTTTCTGCGTAAAAATCGGAGTTTCAACTATTTATACGGCCAGATTCGTCGATGAGACATGTCACCTCGTCGACAAGTCCTGTAGAAAGTTCATCAACTAACCTACACCCTCGTTGATGAATTCCAGACTTCCAAAAATTCTCTCTCGGTATCTTCTCATCGACGAAACTTGTCTTCGTCAATGAGAACCTGATAAATTTTCTTGAGTCATTGAATCCCAAAGTGCAACGTCGTCGATGAAGTCGGCTACCTCCTACTATGACTATTTCCATTTCCCTTCCTATCTATTTAAATACCATTATTATTCGAGTCATTATAAATATGCAGGAATTTTATTGTATTGGTTCATTAGTCATTCAAGTTATAGCATAAACTTTTTTGTGGCTGAGCATATTTTTATCAATATTAATTTGCTATAAGTATTATCAATATCTTGTAGTTTGGTTTCATATTCAAATCTTAGATCATGCTCCTCAGAACTTAAGGATATATAAATTGATAACTTTATTGTTTAAGAATACTGCTATTGATAAGAAGTTAGAGCACATGTAAAATCAGCTTTAAAATTGATTAAGCTTCCGCACATAAAATTTTAAAATACCCAATTCACCCCCTCTTGGGATTACACCTCAAATTTCAGGAGTCTATGAAACTTAGAATCCGTCATTATAACATATTAAACATAGTCTAAGAAATTGCATTATAATTGTGTAAGGGTTGTGACACATACCTTTACCTCTTTTCAACTCAAGGCATCAGCCACTTGGTTCTACCTCCCTAGTTATGCACCCATTCGAAGTCAAACTTAGCTAGAAACTTTTGCCATTGGGCCTACTAAAGTGAGAGTTTATTATGAGTTTTGAAGTAAGTGTTGGTCACATTATTAATCACCATAGTGAATCAAGTTACCAGCAGGTAATGTTTCCAAGTCTCCAAGAAATGCACTACTATAGTCATTTCCTTTTCACGAGTGACTTGGCCTCAGCTTCTTTCAATTTTCTACTCTCAAAGGCCATCAGGTGTCCATCTTGCACAACAACTCTTTCGATAGCCCTGTTAGAAGTGTTTGTATTACCTCAAAAGGTATATTGAATATAGGAAATCATAGCACTAGTTTAGATGACACTACTTGCTTTAGGTCATCAAAGGCACATTGACATTCATCTATTCATGCCCACTTTTTTTCGTTCTTTAATAAGTTAATCAGTGGAGCAACTCTTTTCAAGTACACATAGAGGAACTTTTAGTTGGCCAATCCCAAGAATGATAGAATTTTAGCATCCTTTGAAGGTACAAGCCAATCTAAAACAACCTTAACCTTTAGTTCATCCATCCTTACCTGACTCTTGCACACCTAGCGTCCTAAGAACATCATTTTTTGGCAATAAATTTCACATTTATCCTTTTTGATATACACCTAGTTTCCCCTTAACTTAATGACACTTTCTTAAAATGTTGCACATGATCTTCCAAAGAATTGTTGCATATAACAATGTCATCCAAGTAGATAACAACAAATCAATCTATATATTCATAAAACACATCATTCATAAAATTGTAGAAAGTTGTAGGGGCATTGGTCAAACCAAATGGCATTACTAGGAATTCATAGGAGCCACATTTGGTCACATAAGTCATTTTTTATTCATCCTCTTTTGTAGTCCTCACTTGCCAATATTCTGACCACAAGTCTAGCTTTGTGAAGAATGAAGCTTTTGCTAACTAATCAAACAACGTTGGGGCTAAGATATTTGTTCTTTAGCGTGACCATATTCAAGGCTTGATAATATACACACATGCGCAATGATCTATCCTGCTTTTTTTTTTTTGGAACAATACAAGAGCACCATAAGGAGCCTTGGAGGATTGAACGAGTCATGCACTCAACAAATCATCGAACTGCTTCCTTAATTCTACCAACTCCAAAGGTCCCATTATGTTCAGGGCTTATGTAGGAGGTCTAACACTAGGCACCAACTCTATTCGATGGTTAGTTGCATGTTTGGATGGGAGAAATTTTGGGAGTTCTATAGGCATTACGTAAAATTTTTTAAAAAAAAATCCCCTAAAAGATCTCCAACCACATTAGGGAGTTCCCCCAATTGGTTTGGTTTGATTTCCATAAGTGTAGCCAATAATGTAGAATCCCATTTTCATATTCAGTAATTCAATTGTATGGCTTAAATGACACCCACCTTTTGCTTTCCACACTTCTTACTTGGTTCCTTGTGAATTATAGGAAGAAGGCAAGATGCCTTCTTATTTGAGATTAGCATTCCAACAATGTGGGGCATCAACATTGTATTGGTTTGCACAAAGAATTTCTCGAGTATGACATCTAAATCATCGTCATCAAATTGCATTTCCTTTCCCATGATCCTACAATTAGAACAATAGTGATCATTTTCTGAATAAGCCTTGCTTATGAAATCACAACCTTGATCAACATGAAATTTGAGTGAGTTTGAGGCTAAAATTTTCCACTTTTTTCTCTACAACAAAGTTGTGGGTGGCCCTTGAATCCACCATAGTATCAAATTTAATGCCATCGATCTTCCCTAGAACATATATTAGACCTTTCTGAAGGAGGGCCTTTTGTAGTAGTGATTGCATTTCAATAACTATAGTGGGTTGACATGCAATGGCCCCTCCACCTAGAAATCACCATATTTTGAATCTAAGGCTACCAAGGCATTCAAATTTTCTCGTTTAGGACAACCATGAGCTCGATGAGGACCATTCAGATGAAACAACCATACTTATGGCAACTTTAGGAGGCATCCTTCCTTTTATCCTAGTTATTTTCTTCATCTTTGGACTTCTCCCATTTATCCTTCTTCTTCCCCTTTGCTTCCTTAACATTGCCTTTATCTTTGTCTTTCTTAGGCTTGGCTTTAGAACCCTCGGACTTAGGTTCAATTTGAAGTCAACCAAGCCATCTATTGCTGCAATAACTGCAATTAGATCTTTCACCCCTTGTGTACATAGTTCCATCTATTCCCACGGTTGCAAACTAGAAAAAAAGTTGAACAACTTGTCTTCCTCTGACATGTTCTTCATGTCCAACATCAAGGAATTGAATTCCTTGACATAGTCTTATGTGATTTCAATTTGCTTTAATCCTTTAAAGGCATCCCTTGTAATTCAAGTTGTGTTGCAAGGAAGGAATTGATCTTTCGATTCCTTTTTCAAGATCTCCCACATCTCAATTCGGGGTCTGCCTGCATTCTCATCATCCTCTATTCGAGTATGTCAATCCCTTTTTCAAGATCTCCCACATCTTAATTCAGGGTCTGCCTGCATTTGCATCATCCTCTATTCGAGTATGCCACCATAACTTAGCATCACACAATAGGTACACTGATGTTATGGCAACCTTTTCATTATTTAGAATGTGGGTGACCTTGAAGTACTACTCCATATCCTATAGGAAATTCTCAAGGTTCTTTGCACTGTGTCTTCCTTCAAAGGATTTTAGTACAACTCAAATTTTATAAGCGGTCTCACCCCCACCAGAACTATTGGAGATGACCCTCTTCACAAGTGTGGTCTCAGTATCTCCGGAGCTTAATTTATAGTTCACAGTTTTAGTAAGGGTTTTTAATGTCTCCCATCAATTTCAATATCTTGGCTACTATATTAACCATGAAATCAACATGTTGTTATTGTAGTTTAACAAATTCTTTAGTTAAATGTTAGCATTGTACTAGCAGTGGAATTGTGTCATTGCTCTATAGAGAACCAAGAAAGTTTTCCATATGATTCAATCTATCTCACCAACCTGAGTTCTCCATCACTGAATTAGGATTTGATACCAATTGTCATAGGGTTTAAGTCCACAACATACAACCTGAAACTATGATGGCACGAAGTGGTACACTTGGTTAAACCAATGACACACAATCTCACATGTTGGTTAATCCTACTAGTATGATATACACTGTTAACAATAGCATAAAAGCAACAATTTATAAAATTAACCTCCCAACCTTATTATTTATTCAAAGACCAGGATTACACATTCTTTACATATGCAGGAACACCATGCACGAATTCCTTTAGTATCCCATGTCATCCAATGTCATATTTATACAGTTAACAACCCCAACTGCTTAGAGTGTACTCGATATAGCTAACATTTCCCAACAAGGAAAATATAGTTATGTCTATAATTATGAAGCTGGAAATACATCCAAATGTCATCACACAAATGCATTCTTTAAACAAGCCCGTGTGTTAGTCTGACAATGAAAACTACTAACTAATCACCCTGTCTAGTCAACATTGCAACAGCTAACATTGATACTACAACATAGCATAGGGTCAACATGTGTTTCATGCATGGTTTTCCCCTTAACCATGATTCATTCCACATACATGCAACACCATATGCCAATGTAGTACTTGACATACCCAAGCTAGCCATTCAACCATGTCAACAAACCCAACCACTATAGCAACCTTGTCAAGAATTATGACCCCAATCATGCCCATACGTGACCATGAGTATGAAAATTAGCATCTATGTGCTCCCTCTTTAGCAAAACTGATTGTAAATCCCATCAAATATCAAGATAGCCCATGATACGTCATGTTATGCCACTACCTTGGCATATAAGTTATTTACTCAATATGCCTTGGTGTCTCGAGCTAAGCTTGTTCAGGGCATTATGCTTGCTTGTGACCACTTGTCTCGTGTGCTTGGGATGGGTTTCCATCATGTAAATACTAGTGTAGGGTTATTTTCTACTAGTAGTGTCTTTGTATGTCAAATAGGGCAATATGACTTCTCGATCACTTTGATGTTTCCTAGTGTCATGATGATAATTACATAAAACCTCTTTAGGGGAGGGTGAGTGTTCATCAATCATTGTAAAACTCACTAGTTATTGTCAACGTGTTTAGCCTACTTGCCTCCCTCGCTAAACACACCATGTCAACGGAGGTGTTGTTAATAAATTACATTTGCTTCAATGTTTACTGCTTGCTTGCCATGACTTTCATGAATTGATTACTGTTTCCGCTACTATTTGAATGAATGCTAATGAAAGTGTTTCATGGATGAATGTTGGTAAATGATAGGCTGGCTAGTTATGTAGGAGTGCTTTAGCTAGCGCCGCACGACCCTTAACAAAGGTGTGAAAATAGTCGGACCGTGACACTTGACATATCAATTATGTTAGAGGGTTTGGTAGATCTACATGCAAGTCATTTTCATTAATAAAGAACATGGTGTCGATATCTCAATGAGTAATTTGATAGAATGGTGTTGGATTGGGTATTGTAAAAATTTAAAGCACTAATTTGATGTGCTTACCACCGATGATAAGGAAACTTTAAACTTTGAGTGATTATTACCCAAATCAATTAATATCTTAATTTGATTAATTGAAGTTGTTCTATCATTTTTTTTTAATGTTGACAAGGTTTATTTCACATGATTTTAAGGATACATGTGTGTTTAATGTTAATAAAAGAACAACAATATTCTTCCTTGGTTCTGAGTCAAACTATAGTGATGGTTTATGTAATTTCTTCAACTATTTTCTATTAACACTTCTTATTGAAGTTTCTCATACAAACTCGTGCATCTAGTCATGGTCTAATAGCAAAATATTCATTGTGTTTTGTAAAAATGTGTTCCATCTATTATTTAGGTGTATTGGTCCATGATTATATGATCCAACAATGGAATATGGATTGTATTTGTGCATATGTGTTTATTCACAATTTGGGTATATTTATATGTTTGATGGGTTAGGAAAAATAATGAAAATAATCAAACCAACACAAAATACTTGCACAACCTGTCTCACCTTACACAAATAAAATAGAAAAATGGGTTAGAGATAGATGCACTAAATTCATATTTTAAAATTTAACTCGGCAATGCAACAATTCACCAAATAAATTAACAAATAATTGGCAAGCAAAGTAAAGCAATAAAATGCCCCAAAATAAGATACCAATAATTTACATAGAAAATCCCAAATCAAGGAAAACCCATGGGACCTTCGATCCAGGTCAAATTCACTAGTTAAGAGAAAAATGGTCCACAATCTCTACTAAAGATTTCAATAACAACAACAATGACAACAAATCATAAACAATCTTACTTGAAAGTCAATCTCACCGATAAGAACTAGAGATAATAAAAGAATGTTGCATCAAAAGATGAAATTTCAAAGAACACCACGATCAAAGTTGATCAAGTTGAAGCCCTTGTCATCTTAATTGCACACCTGAAATTTCAAGTCAATCAAATTCGTTTCTCTCGTCCAATCAAACACCCAAATGGGATTTCTTCTTCTCCACGTCTCCTTTTCTCTATCTATCGCCAAATCGCCTTTCTTTTCTTCATTCTCAGTCATTTTCATGACACATATGCACACAACCCTACTACCTTTTATATTTTCTATTTATTTACAAAATTGCCCCTCCTCTTAATAGTAACGTGAGGAGGGACAACCCAAAAACATCCCCCTACCGACTCATAAGGATAAGTTTTAAAGACTTAGAGCCACTGTGACGACCTGCTTATTTTCCACATATTTTTTTTTATAATATAAATCAATATCACATATTTCAGCTCAGCAGATCACAATCCACCTAGACCCGTGGGTACCAGGGATATATCAAAACACAAAACGGGAGCCTAAGCAGCAAATAACATATAATCATAATATTATAAATACAAAAACATCCATCTCATTACTACTAATATCATAGTCACTATATCCACTGTATCTCAGTATATACATCTCACAAAATAAGATCTAGGGACATTTCCCACAAAATCTAACTGTCCCTACAAAAACTTACCCTTCAAAAAGGGCAGATAAACAGCACTAGATCAGCGGGGCTTTTCCCGCTCTCCTATCTGGGGCTTCTGAAAAGTTTATAAAATTTAGGGGTGAGACACCTCTCAGTAAGGGAAATAAACTAATACCAATGTGTGGTAACATGAGTATTCCGTGTTATACACATATCATACATAACATATTCAGTAACTGTTTTGTCAAATCTGGGAAAACATATATATTCAAAACATGGCAGAACATACTGCATTTTCATAAACATATCTCATCTCATATAATAATAATAACACAAAAACATTCCTGATAGGCTAATTGGCTGTTGTTATGTATTACCCCCACATGACTGGGTTGTGTGGCCCGAAGGCGGGACCTGACAATAGTTGGCCGACCACTGTCAAGTCAAAAGTACAGTTTGTAAGTCTGATGGGTCTGCCTGACCTGGTCCATACACCAGGGACGATCACACACTTCTTAAAAACCACATCAACCATCCAATCTCACACCATTTCGTACAGCGGCGTTAATACAAATATCATGATCACGAAGACCATGGACACATAGCAATGGTACCGTGCAAGTGCTAGCCTAAACCAAGCCAACCAGGTTCTGATATTATATAAAATATACTAAAATTGTGATACATGGATATCTCATTTCATTAATTATCAGATCAATCATATCATTTTGCATATATACATATATCATGAAAATCATCGGCCCGTACGCCGACAAATCGTAGCACAGCCTGTACGTTGGCAATCACATCCATAGCTCGGCCCGAACGCCGGCAAATCATATCATAGCATAGCCCGTACGCTAGCAAATCACATCCATAGCACCACCCGTACGTTAACAAAATATATCCATAGCTTAGCCCGTACGCTGGCAAATCATACACATAGCACGGCTCGTACGCCAGTAAAACATATAAAAATCTCGGCCCATTCACTGGTTTTTTCATTATAAAAATATGTATCATTATCACATTCCCAGAAAACATTATTTCATAACCATTTCTACTCATGCCACACTGAACAAGTTTTCACATATTCAACATACGATCATTTTCAGCGGTATTTTCCCAAATATATAAATCATATATAATATATATTTATTTGCTGAAATCGAATGCTATATATATACATATACATTTTCTTAAAAAGAACTAGCTTAGTTTATCCTCTTACCTGATTCTTGAAAAGCCCATAAGAAAATCTGTCCCGCACCCGCAGGATTCCAAACTCAACACCCAGGAAATGAAAACTCCTAGTACTAAAGTTTAGTATTTTTACGCGTATAATACTTTCCTCAACTGTCAAAAATCCATATATTGAGTAGAAAGTCTTACCTTGGATTTGGGATAGTGTCCACCTTGCTTTCACCAATGATCCGTTCTGGCAGATTTAGAGAGAACTTCCCCAGGAGCGTCGTGGTGGCTTTAGATTGTCAATCCGGCATAAATCTAGCTCGAAATCTATGAAAGAGAGAGAGATAACTGAAGGCGAGAGAGAGAGAGAAAAGAAAGATTTCTTAATTGGAAAGAAAAATCCAGACTTTTTTTTATATTTATAGAACTAGATTCGTTGACGAGTCACGTCATTCGTCGACGAATCCTTTAATAATTTCGTCGACGAAATTCAGTCCTCGTCGACAAAATTCAGTCAACTCAAACCCTCTCTCGGTATTTTTTCGTCGACGAATCCCCTATATTCATGGATGAATTCCCTTAAACCCTCGTTGATGAATCCCCTGTATTCGTCGACGAAACCTTGATGATTCCCCTCGGTTATTCCTTCCAAAGTGCAATGTCGTTGACAAACGCGAAACGTTTGTCGACGAAGTCGACTTCCTCCTTCTGTTACTATCTCCATTTTCCTTCATCTTTATTATTTAAATCCCATTATTGTTCAATTCCTTACAGCCACCTTGCAAAACTCAAGTTTCCTCTGAGGCAACACCTTTGTCATCACGTCAGCCCCCCATTTTTAATCTATGTAAATTTTCTTAAGCTGTGGGAACTTCATTTCTAGTGCATCTCAATTCAGTGATACCTCACCTCCATATTTTTCGCTCTCAAATCAAATGTCGAGTTCTTGCTAAGATGAAATACACCCTAGCTATCACAATGCACCACATATTTTTCTTGCTTGATGTTTAGCTCCTTTAGAGACTTCCATCCATAGAAGCTCCTCCAAAGCTTTAGTGATAGAGATATATTCAGTATCTCTACTTGACAAGGCAACACATTTTGGTAGCTTTGACTGCTATAATACTACAATACCTACAAAACTTATAAAATGCTCAAATGTTTATTTTCTGGAGTTAGTGTCCCCTGCCATGTCAGAATTAGTTAAACCATTTAACTCAAGCTTTTCATTACCAAACATAAACAAACTCTAGAATTTCCCCTAAGATATCGAATTATCAATTTCACTGCCTCCCAATATCGTTTAAATGGATTAGAAAGAAACTAAGTTATAACATCAACTGTATGAGCTATATCTAGCCTTGTACATACCGTAGCGTACATTAAACTACCAACAACAAATGCATAAGGAACCTTTTCCATGTACTCCTCTCCATCACGTGTAGGACATTGTTTAGAGCTTATAATTAACTTGAAGTGACCTTCAACTAGATGACTCATTGGCTTCATATTACTCATGTTGAATCTTTCCAACACATTTTCAATATTCCTTTCTTGAGAAAGCCAAAGCTTCCTATTCTTCTTGTTCGATATATTCTTATGCCAAGAATTTGCTTTGCCAACCCTATATCCTTCATTGCAAAAAAATTACTTCATTCTTGCCTTAGGTTAGCTATTTTCTCAGCATCATGACCAATAAACAACATATCATCAATATAAAATAAGAGAATAATAAAATCGTTACTAGAGAATTTCATAACAAAATACAATGATCAAAAGAACTTTTACTATAACCATGTTGTGGCATAAAAGATTCAAACTTCTTGTACCATTGTCGTGGAGCTTGTTTTAGTACGTATAAGCTCTTTTTCTAGTTTGCACAAAATATTCTCTTTTACCTTTCTTCTCAAACCATTCAGGTTATTCCATGTAGACTTCCTCCTATAAGTCACCATGTTGGAAGGCAGTTTTCACATCAAGGTATTCAACCTCCAAGTTCAAACTTGCAGTTAGGCTAAGAACCACTCTAATAGAAGACATACTGGCAATTAGTGAAAGATTTCCTCAAAATCAACACAATTCCCCTGACCAAATCCCTTAACAACTATTCTTGCCTTATGCCAAAGTTGTGAACTATTTCCATCATTCTTTAACCTAAACAACCCACTTGTTCTTGAATACTGTTTTGCCCTTGGGCAACTTCAGTAGCTCATAGGTCTTGGTCACATATAGATTTCTTCTCTTCCTAAATAGCTTTCAACCACTCTTTCTTGTTATCACAAGCTATAGCTTCTTCAAAACACTTGGATTCTCCCCTATTAGTGAAATTCAAAAAATCCCCAAAGTAATACTTTGGATTTTGGTGATACTCTCTAGTTGATCTTTAATAGGAGGTGTTGCTAGTGGTTCTAGAAGAGGCTGCCCAATCTAGTTTATATGAATTCCTCATTCAATAATGGCCCATAAACATAATTTTCATGATCTTCCTATGTATCTCCCCTGTGATCATCATTCCCCATTCAATAATGGCTCGCTAACATCAATTTCACTATCTTTTTGCCAACTCCCCCATAATCATCATTCACCGTGGAAGGAATCTCTAGAATATGAATAATATATTTCACCAGAGTGTATTTTGGCATCTATGCTTTCTTATCAAAGTCTTTAATGGTTTTAGTTTTCAAGGAACACAACATCCCTACTTCTAATTAGCTTCTTGTTAATTGGATCTCACAAATTGTAACTGAACTCTTTATGGCCATAAACTAGTAAGATACACTATCTTGACTTGTCATCTAACTTGATCTCTAACTTAGATCTCTCATCTTTAGGAATCTGAATAAAATGCCTTGCAGCCAAAAACCTTGAGATGATCATAAAAGACATCCTTCCCTACCTATAATATTTTTTAGTACGTCTTTCGGTAGAGGAACTAATGGAGAAAGATTAATCAAATCCACTTTAGTACACATAGCTTCTATAATGATCCTAAAAAATTAGAAAAATTTTAAAAAAAATTAAATTAAAATTAAATTTTAAAATAAAATAATTTATTTATTTATTCATTATTATTTTTAATTAAATAATATAATATTATAATAATATAATATTATAATAAAATATATTATATATATAACCTTCGTGAAGCCTCTGCTTCAGGAAGGAATTACTTACCTGAGAAGAAACAGAAGTAGAGTAGTGCCCCATTCACTCCTTGTCTCCTCTCTCCCACTCTTCTTCATTTCGTCTTCAATATTCGGTCGATTGAAAATTCAAAATTACCATTGGGTTTTGCTCGTCGCCACTGACATTTCTATCTAAGCGGATCTGTCATGGGAGCGGCATAGGTATATCTCCTAGGGTAAGACCAATTCTCAAACTTACCTCAATTTATCTTAAACTATAAGCCCCATTAACAAACGGAAATTGTCAGGAAACTCGTGGGGAGATTCTCTATGATCTAGCCGGAGCGAGTTTTCGAATGGGAGCTCCAGGGTACCAGTCCTAAATCGGGGGTAAGTTTGATAATTTAGGCTTTTATTAAGCTATCTAGGGTATTCAGAGCTTAGGGAAATTTTAGGAAAAGTTTTTCTAAGGATTGTGATGAGTAATGTAGTGAAATTTGAATTTTAGGGTTTCAGGGGTTTTTGAACGCCTGGGGCGTAGGCCAGGGTGTTATTGGGTTTTTTCAAGAATCGAGTCAAGTGATTAAGTTAAGTCAGTAATTTTATGAAATTTGAATCAATTTAATTGTTATGTTTATATAAATTTATTTATTTATTTATTTATTTTGGAATTTAAAGGCTATTTTGAAAACCAACCATTTGAAATGGATTTTACAAACTTAGGATATATGGTATGGTATTTTGAATAAACTGAATAGTGGAAAGTTTGTTTGTTTATATGGATATGTTAAAACATGGAAAATCGTGTGGCAGATGATTTAATGGGTATGGATTATTGTATATCTGGATTTGGGATTTTGAAATACTGAATTGTTTGAGAAATACTGAAAATGCTTGTGAAAATACTGGAACTATTTATGAAATGCAAGAGTTTGAACTAACGGCCAGTGGCTGGGTATTGTTTGATTGGCCAAGGGCCAGGATTATTATTTGATGGCAGAGGGCAAAGTTTTAATTGATGGCTATATGCCGGATTATATTTTGTGGCCGGGGGCCAAGTTTTTGGAATACTAAGAAATATATGTGAATTGATATTTTAAATGGTGATTTTTATTATCTAAATTGCATGATATTTTTTAGGAACCTTGGGGACCAATGTATTGTGAGCACGGTGCCGTTGCTAGTTAGACCATGTGCACACACACTGTCTGGATAGAAGTATAGGGGGTCCAGTCGACTGCGTGCGTGAGGTTGAAGTAAGGACGTCGAACCTACAGCTTTGTTGTGGATGCCTGTAGACGTGTTTGCAGAGGATGTTGTATTTGACTATGTTTGGGCTGATCACCCAGGCTTAATCCAGCCTTCGGGCCGCACAACCCATGCCATGGGGAAGTAAATGGCGTGTTTTTCATAGAGAGTGTCTTATATGCATATCTGTTAATTTATGTGAATACAATTAATTAACAAGATAACTTTGAGGGCTTACTGAGAAAGGTGAGTGCCTTGGTAGCAGTAATGGTACTAGAGCAGAGGAAAGCTACTTGTATGGGCGGGTAATCTTCCCTATCCTCGACTAATTGTGTGTGTGAGTGTAAAATAAGAATGTTTCATAAATGTGTTTATCTGCTTAGTGAACTAGTTATTTTCTATACACTAAATGCATGATGACCACACATTAACATTAACTTAGTCTTTCCCTTACTGAGTTGTGCTTTACCCCTACTTTTCAAACTATCTTTTTAGGAAATCCTAGAGATCGGGTCTAGTAGGCTAGAGGAGCCGAGCTAGTGGTGTAAATTTTATGTAGGTAGTGTGTAGATAGAGATTTTATTTTTCTTTAGTTTTATGAGATGTAATTATGTGAAAATGGATATATTTGTGTACAAAGATAGCTAGAACTCTGGTAATGTAATTTGAAGATTTTATATTTTCTTTCTTCTGCGTATGTGTAAGAACCCGACCCTTGATAATGGTTTTTAAATATTTAAAGAGAGGGGCATTTTGGTAAAAGGGCAGGCCTCGTCGATGAAGCCGGATTTCATCGACGAAGTCTTTGTCCTTCTCGTCGACGAAATTCAGAGACTCATCGATGAGGAGAAGCCGAGGAGTTTCGGAAACCGAGAATATCAGAGTTCGTCGACGAGAAGACTATAGGGCCTTGTTGACGAAGGCACCATTTCGTCGACGAGTTTGCCCGGGTCAAAGGGCTATAAATAGAAATTTCCTTTACTTCTCCACTAAGAAACTTCAAATCTCTCTCTCTCTCTCTCTCTCTCTAGAACTCTCCCTACTCTCTCTCTCTCTCTGTCTCTATAGATTTCTTCGCCGGTCGTTACTGGAATCGGGAATTTGAAGTTACCATAAGAATCGTGGAAGGATTCTCTACAAGTTCTAGGATCGGAATCCCGTTTTGGAGATTTTCGAGTTTTGGCGAAAAATCAAGGTAAGGCTCGGTTTTCAATTCTCATCCAGTAGTTTTGTAGGAAACTGTCTTGTGAGTATATTATGTACTGTGATTTGTAGGTTTTGGAACTCGATTTGCTGTTTAGGGACCTTGGAGTTCGAGATTGGCTATTCGGGGAAAAGATAAGGGGAACTGTGTTTATATTGGTTATTTTTGAAATCGGACTCAGTGGAACTATGGTTCACGGTCCTGTGGGTGTTTTGGCTACTCATTTGGGGGGATATAATAAGGAAAACTATGGGTTTTTCATTATTATAGTTTTGGGAAAAAGGGGGCGACGGGCTGCATCCCTGGTTTTGTTGAAAACCGAGCGTATATGGTGATTTATATTGTGTTATTGGGATGGTCGTGCCTTGACTTATTTAAACTGTATTTTTTTGAAAAACCATGATTTAGATTATCAAATGGGTGTTGTTTGTTTGGTTATATGAGCATGCATGTGTGTGATATGTTGAAATGCTAGTAGGAACGCGGTTCCAAAATTGTTCCAAGTACTGAGAGTGTCCGGCTCTATATCCGAGGGCGTGTGCTTATCACCTGCCACGTAGGCAAGAGTGTTTGGCTCAATATCCAAGGGCGTGAGACTATTCCGGCAGATCAAGCCGAAGGGTGTGGATCCACCAGTTAGCGTCGGTACGATGTCATGGGAGTCGGGAACTAGCCATGTGTCAGTGGCGCCGTGTTCGCAGGTTGGCTATGGGCCAACGCCTCATGTGGCAGGCCGGCTTCGGGCTAAAGGGTGTGACGACACTAGATTGCTGATCATGTGTATGTGTATGTGTGCATGTATGCACTGTGTAAACTAGTACTGGACTACATTTAACTGCGTGTATGTTGCATCATGATAACACTCAAATGCCACACACCGATATAACCTATGTTCTTCCTTACTGAGAGGTGTCTCACCCCTGTTGTACGTACATTTTTATAGGTCCTTCAAGTAACCGGTACTATCATCCTGGTGTAGGGAGCGTAGTGGCTGGTGTACTACGGTTAGCGCTTAGGTAAGTGCTAGGACTGTATTTTGGTGGGTTACCATCTTGAGATGTATTTGGGCACCTGTTTGTACGTTTTAATAGAGCCTATTTCTGCTCTTGTATAGACTCTAGTATGGTACTGCATATGTATATATAGAATGACCTTTTTCCGCTGCGTATATGATTGTGTTTGGATGTGTTTAGGGAGCCTAGGAACCCCATGGGGTCGGACCCTCATCCTTTGTACTGTATCTTTGGATGTTTTATAGGATACAGGGACATGTTAGATTACATTTTCACCCTCGGGTCCTATTTTCGAGTTCGGGGCATGACGGCATGGTATCAAAGCTAACCAGGTTATAAGGCCTTGTAGACTTGGTTAGACTTAGTTGTGAGTATATACTAGAGTATAGGATGTCGGATATGGGTAGAGTTGGTTTAGGGTTGTTCGGTTGCTAGACTAGGATTTGTCGATGGTATTCCGTGTTTTTCCTAGGATGATGATTCCAGTAAAAGTAGGGCAGATCATTGATGACTTTCATGTCGGTGTGATAGGACAGACCTAGACATGGCAGGGATTAGTTAACACGATTAGTGTAGATCATTGTGTTAACTGTATGTGTCGTAGGGATACTACTAGATTCCTATTGTGCAGCAGAATGGAGCCTAAGGATAATGACCTGGGAAGTGGCTCCAAGGAGACTGCGAGTTGAGTCCCCTTCTGTGCATCGAGGTTTGACAAGGCAGGTATTACGGGAGATCGACGAAGTGTGAGGAGACGTGAGCGTTCTTCGATTGCTGCGGGGTGCACCATTGATAGGTTCACATGCATGCATCCTCCAACGTTCTCTGGAGGACTTGACCCGACAATAGCAGAGGATTAGGTGGAAAAGACTGAAAGGATCTTGGAGGTCCTACACTGTACGGATAGGCAGCGAGTCCTTTATGCCACCTTCCAGCTATCTAGGGAGGCGGGTCAATGGTGGACTGCAGTGAATCTGCTGGAGAAGCAGAGAGGTGCTCCTAAGGAGATGACATGGAGCCATTTCAAGGAGGTGTTCTTCGAAAGATACTTCCCTGCTTCTGTACGTGATGCGAAGGTAGATGAGTTTTCTGCTCTGACTCAAGGGAGTATGACAGTGCAGGGGTATGCGGCTTGGTACATAGAGCTGTCCCACTTTGCACCATGTTTGATCTCGAGTGAGTATGAGAAGACTCAAAGGTTCGAGAAGGGTTTGAGGAAGGATATCCACAGACTGGTGGGTATGCTTCAAATCTGTGAGTTCTTGGTGTTGGTGGAGAAAGCCATGGTGATTGAGACCGGTATCCGAGAAGACGAGGTGGATCAGGAATCGAGGAAGAGGACATTACATTCTGGTTCTCAAACAAGATCTCGTCAGGGATCGTGGAAGAAGAGGAACAAGGGCTCAGGCTACCTCTAGAATACCGAACGCCAGGATTCTCAGGGGAGCCAGACTAGTGGTCGTTGTACTAGGTGCTTCAAACGGCATGAGGGAGAGTGTCGGTCTTTTGGGGGTAACTACTACAACTGTGGCCAATCAGGCCACATGTCTCGTGATTGTCGTGCACCGAAGCGAGATGTGCCTACATTCAGTGGGAATTGAGGGAGCAATCAGATACCTCGGGGAACCGTTCAGACGAATGCAGTTCCGGCCAAAGTATACTCTCTTACTCCAGCGGATGTTAAGCAGGCATGGAACGTGGTGACAGGTACCTTATTGTTACTTTCGAATAAAGCTTCTATTTTGTTTAATTCGGGTGCAACCCACTATTTTGTGTCTATGAATTTTATGGAACGGTGTGAGGTTGAGACCCGAGACATGAATGAGGGGTTATCTGTTACTACGCCATTTGGGAGTGTATCTTTCTGTACTGTAGAAAGATGTTGGCAGACTGCCCAGTGAAAATTCAGGGAAAGCTGCTACCGGTAAATCTTGTTGTATATGACATGTCAAGGTTGGATGTCATTCTAGGGATGGATTGGTTGTTCTCCAATTATGTTGTGATTGACTGTCGTAGGAAGGTGGTAGTTTTTAGACCTCTTGGGGAGCAGGAGTACAAATTCATGGGATCGTGTGTGCGTCCAGCGCCACAGATTCTATCGGCACTACAGGTGAAGAGGCTACTCTTGGACGGATGTTAGGGGTACCTAGCTTGTATGAAGGAGCCGCCGCGGGATAAGTTGAGACTCGAGGACAATCGGGTAGTCAGCAAGTTCCCAGATGTGTTTCCAGATGATTTACCCGGTTTATCTCCAGACCATAAGGTGGAGTTTGCGATAGAGTTACTGCCTGGTAAGGCATCGATCTCTAAAGCTCCATACTGAATGGCTCCAGCAGAACTTCGAGAGTTGAAGGAGTAGTTGCAGGAATTACTGGACAAGGGTTTCATTCGACCTAGTGTTTCGCCCTGGGGAGCTCTAGTATTGTTTGTGAAGAAGAAGAACGGGTCGATGCGGATGTGCATTGATTACCGTGAGATTAACAAGGTAACTGTGAAGAATCGCTATCCTTTACCTCGTATAGATGATCTTTTTTACCAGTTGCAGGGAACGCAGGTCTTTTCGAAGATCGACTTGCGGTCAGGGTATCATCAGGTGAGGGTTAGAGCGGAGGATGTAGCGAAGACTGCTTTCCAAACCAGATATGGCCACTATCAGTTTTTGGTCATTCCATTTGGGTTTACGAACGCTTCGGCAGTGTTCATGGATCTAATGAACAGGGTTTTCCATGAGTACCTAGATCGATTCATAGTGGTATTCATTGACGACATTCTGGTATACTCGAGGAGTACGGAAGAGCACGTGGAACACTTGAGGTTAGTGTTACAGATTCTACGGGAGAAGAAGTTGTATGCTAAGCTGAAGAAGTGTGAATTCTTGTTGAGTCAAATTGCGTTCTTAGGCCATGTGGTTACCAGGGATGGTATATCAATTGATCCTAGCAAGATTGAAGCTGTGGTCGACTAGGTAAGGCTGAAGAATGTGTAGGAGGTTCAGAGCTTTCTAGGACTAGTGGGTTACTATTGTCGATTCATGGAGGGTTTCTCTAAACTGTCTGGACCTCTGACGCGATTGACTAGGAAAGGAGTCCAGTTTGAGTGGACCAGTGATTGCGAGCAGTGCTTTCAGGAGTTGAAGCACCGGCTGCTTACTGCTCCAGTGTTGACCATTCCTTCGGGGGATGGTGGGTTTGTGATTTATAGTGACATGTCTCTGAAGGGCCTAGGATGTGTGCTTATGCAGCAAGGTAAGGTAGTGGCATATGCTTCTCGGCAATTGAAAGAGTACGAGAAGAATTACCCTACGCATGATTTGGAATTGGCTGCTGTAGTATATGCACTAAAGGTCTGGCGACACTATCTATATGGGGTACAATGTGAGATCTTCACTGACCATAAGAGTCTCAGGTATTTCTTCACACAGAAGGAGTTAAACATGAGGCAGAGGCAGTGGCTAGAGTTGATTAAGGACTACAATTAAACGATCAGTTATCACCCGGGGAAGTCTAATGTGGTAGCTGATGCGTTGAGTCGAAAGTTAGGGCCTACGGCTGTATCTACGGTTGCAACTCAGTGTCACATCATACGAGATTTGGAGAGCTCAGGTATAGAGTTGGTAGTTGGTGATCGTCAAGCTTATCTTGCTAGTTTGGTGGTTCAACCGACTTTATTTGAGCATATAAAAGTCGTGCAGGCTAGTGATGCAGAGTTGGCAGAGGTTAGGAAAAAGGTACAGCAGGGACTGGCTATGGAGTTTAACATCTCTGAGGGAGGTGTGCTGAGGTTTGGAACCAGGGTATGTGTTTCGAACGACGATGAGATCAGAAGGACGATTCTAGGGGAGGCGCATCATTCTATATATACGGTATATCCAGGTAGTACAAAGATGTATCTAGACTTGCGCAAGACCTTCTGGTGGCCTGGTATGAAGAGGCAGATTGCTCAATTCGTGGAGCAGTGTCTGACGTGTCAGCAGGTGAAAGTTGAACATCAAAGGCTGGTAGGGCCGTTACAGCCTTTGCCTATTCCAGTGTGGAAATGGGAGCATATTTCCATGGATTTTGTGACCGAATTGCCGCCAGTACTTCACGGGTTCTATTTAGGTGATCGTGGATAGACTGACGAAATCTACTTATTTTATACTGATGAAAGTTAGCTATCCTTTGAGTAGGCTAACTAATATGTATGTGCATGAGATCGTGAGAATGCATGGGGTACCAGTGTCCATTGTGCTAGATCGAGATCCAAGGTCTACTTCTCGATTTCGGATGAGTTTACAGAAGGCACTGGGGACGAAGCTTACTTTCAGTACAGCGTTCCATCCCCAGACTGATGGACAGTCGGAGAGGACGATATAGATTTTGGAAAATATGTTGCGAGCTTATGTGTTTGACTTTGGTGGTAGCTGGATACAGTTTATGCCACTTGTAGAGTTCGCTTATAATAACAGCTTCCAGTCTAGTATCGGGATGGCACCATTCGAGGCTTTGTATGGTCGAAGGTGTCGATCTCCTTTGTGTTGGCAGGAGGTTGGTGAACGTCGGGTGTTAGGACCTGAACTTGTGCAGCAGGCGTCTAAGAAGGTGAGTTTGATCCGGGAGAGGATTAGATCAGCTCAGAGTCAGCAGAAGAGTTACGCAGATGTTCGTCGCCATGATTTAGAGTTCGAAGTGGGGGGTAAGGTATTCCTGCGTACTGCTCCGATGAAAGGGGTGATGAGATTCGGCAGGAAGGGCAAGTTGAGCCCGAGGTATATCGGACCATTCGAGGTACTTAAGCGAGTGGGTCTGGTAGCCTACAAGATTGTGCTACCTCCAGCACTCTTGAGGGTCCACGATGTGTTTCACATATCCATGTTGAGGAGGTACGTGTTGGATCCTTCACATGTTATCAATTATGATGAGTTGGAAATTGCGGATACCTTAGCGTATGAGGAGATACTTGTTCAGGTTCTGGACAGTAAAGTTTAGAAGCTTTGTACCAAAGAAATACCATTAGTGAAGGTATTGTTTCGGAACCACGAGGTTGAGGAAGCTTCTTGAGAACTGGAAACGAAAATACGCCGAAAGTATCCACAATTGTTTTGAGCACTTGTACATGACCCTACTATGGGTTGGGATAGCTGGTTAGTCATTGGGAGTGTGTGTATTGTGAACTCCTGAGACCGTTGTATATGTAACCACGGTATTCCTCCGCCATAAGTGAGGGTATGTATGTATATATGTATGATGGGGCTACGTTGTAGTGGTCGCCAGTTTTTCTCTAGATTGATATATATATATATATATATATATATGTTCAATTGTATAAATGAGTTCGTGTATGAGAGAGTACAAATTTCGAGGACGAAATTTTTATAAGGAGGGGAGGTTGTAAGAACCCGACCCTTGATAATGGTTTTTAAATATTTAAAGAGAGGTGCAAAGGGCAGGCCTCGTTAACGAAGCCATATTTTGTCGACGAAGTCTTTGTCCTTCTCATTGATGAAATTTAGAGACTCGTCGACGAGGAGAAGCCAAGGAGTTTCGGAAACTGGCAATATCAGAGTTCGTTGATGAATTCCTTGTCTCATCGATGAGAAGACTATAGGGCCTCGTCGACGAAGGCATCATTTCGTCGACGAGTTTGCCTGGGTCAAAGGGCTATAAATAGAAATTTCTTTTACTTCTCCACTAAAAAACTTCAAATCTCTCTCTCTCTAGAACCTTCACTACTCTCTCTCTCTCTCTAGATTTTTTTCGCCAATCGTTGCTGGAATCAGGAATATGAAGTTACCACGAGAATCGTGGAAAAATTCTCTACAAGTTCTACGGATCGAAATCCCGTTTCGGAGATTTTTAGGTTTTGGTGAAAAATCAAGGTAAGGTTTGGTTTTTAATTATGATCTGGTAGTTTTGTAGGAAACTGTCTTGTGAGTATATTCTGTACTGTGATTTGTAGGTTTTGGAACTCGGTTCGCTATTTAGGGACCTTGGAGTTTGGGATTGGCTATTCGGGGAAAAGGTAAGAGGAACTGTGTTTATATTGGTTATTTTTGAAATCGGACTCGATGGAACTGTGGTTCATGGTCCTGTGTGTGTTTTGGATACTCATTTGGGGGGATCTAACGGGAAAAACTATGAGTTTTTCATTATTACAGTTTTGGAAAAAAGGGGGCGACGGGCTGCATCCCTAGTTTTGTTGAAAATCGAGCGTATATGGTGATTTATACTGTGTTATTGGGATGGTCGTGCCTTGACTTGTTTGAACTGTATTTGTTTGAAAAATAGATTACCAAATGGGTGTGGTTTGTTTGGTTATATGAGCATGCATGTGTGTGTGATTTGTTGAAATGCTAGTAGGAATGCGGTTCCAAAATTGTTCCAGGTACTGAGAGTGTCCGGCTCTATATCCAAGGGTGTGTGTTTATTGCCTGCCACGTAGGCAAGAGTGTCCGACTCTAGATCCAAGGGCATGAGCCTATTCCGGCAGATCAAGCTGAAGGGTGTGGATCCACTAGTTAGCGTGGTACAATGCCATGGGAGTCGGGGACTAGCCATGTGCCGGTGGCGCCGTGTTTACGGGTTGGCTACGGGCCAACGCCGTATGTCGCGGGCCAATTTTGAGCCGAAGGGTGTGACGATACTAGGATTTCTAATCATGTGTGTGTGTATGTGTGCGTGTGTATGCACTGTGTAAACTAGTACTGGACTGCATTTAACTGCGTGTATGTTGCATCATGATAACACTCAAATGCCACACACCGATATAACCTATGTTCTTCCTTACCTGAGAGGTTTCTCACCCCTGCTATACGTACATTTTTATAGGTCCTTCAAGTAACCAGAACTAGCATCCTGGTGTAGGGAGCGTAGTGGCCGGTGTACTGCGGTTAGCGCTTGGGTAAGTGCTAGGAATGTATTTTGGTGGGTTGCCATCTTGAGATGTATTTGGGCACCTGTTTGTACGTTTTGATAGAACCTATTTCTGCTCTTGTATAGACTCTGGTATGGTACTGCATATGCATATATAGAATGACCTTCTTTCGCTGCGTATATGATTGTGTTTGGATGTGTTTAGGGTGTCTTGAAACCCCACGGGGTTGGACCCTCATCCTTTGTACTATATCTTTGGATGTTTTATAGGATACAGGGACATGTTAGATTACATTTTCACCCCCGGGTCCTATTTCCGAGTTTGGGGCGTGACAATATGTATGTTTTACATTTGATGAACAAGGTATCAAGTGCACTGACGTCACTAAAGTAGCACTCCGGGCCCACGGTTTGAGTCGGGGTCGTTACAGCTTCACCCCAAAATGTTTGTCATCTTTGCATGAGAAAACATATATCTAATTCTATTAGTAATAATCTTATTCCTCCTCTCTGGAACTCCATTATGTTAAGGTCTCTAACACTCTTCTGAAGTTTGATGCCATGTTCCCTATAATATGCCTCAAAATACCATCTATATTCTTCCCTATTTTCAGCTCTAACATATATTAATTTCCTTCCTATTTCTCTTTCAACACTAACATGGAAGTTCTTGAATGTATGAAGCACCGAGTCTTTTGTCTTCAAAATATCGGCCCACATTTTTCTGGAACAATCATCAATAAAAGTCACAAAGTATAAGGCACCACCTAATGTCTTGTCACTCATTTGAGCAAACATCAATATTCAGAAGATCAAGAATATTATATTTCCTATGTGAAAAAGATCTATGAAAAGAAACACGATTTTTCTTATCAACCAGGTATCGATATTAAAGTTGCAAGATTTTACTGAGCTAGTGGATAAAGGCACTATACGAGAGATTGGGGAGCGGTTGGAGGCGGAGGAGCAGAGGCAGAAAAAGAGAGTCGCACCTTCCGGTTCCCAGCAGGGAGTCGGCCGTGCTTCGTGGAAGAGAGGTGGCTATTATAGAGACCGGAGACAAGAGACCGAGAATCGCTGTTTCTAGGGTGTGCGGCCATCTCCAGCTTGCCCATCCTGTAGGAAGAGACACCTATGGGAGTGTCGTGTTGGGTGAGGTGTTTGCTACAGGTGCGAGGAGCCAGGATATATGATGAGGGAGTGTCCGACACAAATTGGTGCTGCTCTTACTCCTAAACCTGCTCGAGAAGGTTACCAGGCGCCACATGGAGGCCAGTAGAGGAATATGGCCCCAGCCAAGGTTTTCACTTTGACGTCGGGCGATGCTGAAGCAGTCGGCGACGTGGTGACAGGTACAGTTAACATGTTTTCATTTAAAGTTATTACACTTTTTGATTCTGGTGCCACACACTCGTTTGTATCCTTGGGATGTGTTAAATTATGTGGGGTGGAAATGCAATCACTAGATGTTGAATTATTAGTGGCTGCACCGACCGGGTCAGTAATGAGATTTAATAGGATGCTTCATGGTTGTCTAGTCGACGTTTAGGGGAGAATTTTTTCTGCTGATTTGGTGGTGCTGGATATGCATGGGTTCGACATCATTTTCGGCATGAATTGGCTAGCAACTAATTCTGCTATTATAGACTGTCATGCAAGAGAAGAGATATTCAGACCTCCAAGGAAACCAGAATTCAGATTTACAGAGTCGCGGGTGCAATCTTTACCTTAGATGGTCTCAGTTGTTCAGGCGAGGAGACTACTCCAGAATGGCTGTCAGAGATTTGTGGCTTTTATGAAAGAAATGTCAAAAAATGAATTAAAGCTTATCAATACGCTGTGGTGAAAGAATTTACAGACATGTTCCCAGATGAATTACCAGGTTTGCCACCTGATCGTGAGGTAGACTTGCCTATTGATCTACTTCCTGGTACAGCACCGATCTCTAAAGCACCATACCGAATGGTGCCAGCAGAGTTGGCAGAACTGAAAAATCAGTTGCAGGATTTACTTGATAAGGGTTTCATACGACCTAGTGTATCTCCGTGGGGAGCTCCAGTACTGTTCGTGAAAAAGAAGGACGGGTCTATGAGGATGTGTATAGACTATATAGAGATTAATAAAGTGAACATCAAGAACAAGTATCATCTACTCCGTATCGATGACTTATTCGATCGGCTTCAGGGTACACAAGTATACTCTAAGATCGATCTCAGGTTAGGCTACCATCAGGTAAAGGTGAGAGAAGAAGATGAATCGAATACAGCCTTCAGGATCAGATATGAGCATTACGAGTTTCTTGTTATGCCATTTGATTTGACGAATCCTCCTGCGATATTTATGGACTTGATGAATCGGATCTTCCATCCATATTTGGACTAGTTTGTTGTTGTTTTCATTGATGATGTACTGGTCTATTCGAGGAGCTATGAGGAGCACAAGATACATTTGAGACAGGTTTTGCAGATGCTCAGGGAGAAGAAGTTGTATGCAAAATTCAGTAAATGTGACTTCTGGCTCGAAAAAGTTGTGTTTTTGGGGAATTTTATCTCAGGAGATGGAATTTCTATAGATCCCAGTAAAATTAAAGCGGTAGTGAATTGGGCTAGACCGAGGAACGTCCAGGAGATTAGCAGTTTCTTGGGATTAGCCAGTTATTACCGTCGTTTTGTCGAGGTATTCTCAACTTTATCAGGGCCTCTAACACGATTGATTAGGAAAAATGTTAGATTTAAGTGGGACGACTGCTGTGAGCAGAGTTTTTAGGAGCTGAAGCAGAGGCTAGTCACAGCACCAGTACTGATCATCCCATTCGAGGGTGAGGGGTACACTATTTACAATGATGTGTCCTTAAAAGGACTTGGCTGTGTGTTAATACAACATGGCAGGGTGGTGGCGTATGCGTCTAGACAATTGAAAGAGTATGAAAAGAACTACCCTACCCATGATCTTGAATTGGCTGCAGTAGTACACGCATTGAAAATTTGGAGGCATTACCTGTACGGCGAGCAGTGCGATATTTTCTCTGACCATAAGAACTTAAAATATTTCTTCACTCAGAAGGAATTGAATATGAGGCAGAGAAGGTGGTTAGAGTTGATTAAGGATTTTGACTGTACTATCAGTTACCACCCAGGGAAAGCAAACGTGGTAGCTGATGTAATGAGCAAGAAATCTAGAGAATCAGATTTGAGGGCTATGGAGATCCAGCATCTGATCATGATGGATCTAGAGAGACTTAGTATTGAATTGATAGAGAGTAATACTCCAGTATGTATCGCCAGCCTAGTGGTACAACCTACTCTGTAGGAAAGAATTAAAGTCGCCCAGAAAGAAGATCCAAAATTGGTAGAGGTAATGGACAAAGTGCAAAGTGGTCAGGGAGAGGAATTCTGCATTTTAGATGATGGAGCTTTGCGGTTCCGTTCCAGATTGTGTGTTCCTACTGATGCTGACATTAGGAGGACTATTTTAGAGGAGGCTAATAAATCCTTGTATACGATTCATCCCGGTAGTACGAAAATGTACAGGGATCTGCAAGAGTTTTATTGGTGGAGTGGTATGAAGAGAGAGATTGCCGCGTATGTAGCCTAATGTTTGACGTGCCAGCAGGTAAAAGCTGAGCACCAAAGGCCAGCAGGTAAGTTGCAGCCGTTATTTATCCCCGAATGGAAGTGGGATTATATATCCAGAGACTTCGTTTCAGGGCTGGCGTCGACATAGCATGGCCAAAATGCGATTTTGGTGATAGTAGACCAGTTGACTAAGTCCGCCCATTTTCTGTCTATCAAGATCAGCTATTCCCTCAGCCGTTTAGCAGAGATTTACATTCAGGAGATAGTTTGTTCTCATGGAGTGCCTGTATCTATTGTATCAGATCGAGACCCATGATTCATGTCACGATTTTAGAGGAGCTTGCAGGAGACTCTGGGGTCTCAGTTATCATTTAGCACGGCATTCCATCCTCAGTCAGACGGGAAGACTGAGAGGACGATATAGATACTAGAAGATATGCTCCATGCATGTGTTTTAGACTTTGGGGGTAGTTGGACTCAATTCATGTCGCTGGTAGAGCTCGCATATAATAACAGTTACCAATCCAACATTGGCATGGCACCATTTGAGGCTTTATACGGTAGGAGATGTCGTTCTCCTTTATTTTGAGATGAAGTGGGTGAGCGGTGAGTTGTGGGGCCAAAGCTAGTACAGTAGGCGTATGATAAAGTTCAACATATTAGGGAAAGAATCAGTGCAGCTCAGAGCCAACAGAAGAGTTATGCCAATAATCGCCGCAGGAATTTAGAATTTGATACTGGTGATTATGTGTTTCTGAAGATAGCTCCATTAAAAGGAGTTATGAGGTTTGGTAGGAAGGGTAAACTAAGTCCTAGGTTTATCTGTCCATTTGAGATTTTAGAGAAAGTGGGACTGGTGGCCTATAGGTTAGCTTTACCACCTTCATCATCCAGAATGCACGACATATTCCACGTTTCTATGTTGAAGAAATACATCCCAGATCCTTCTCATATTATCATCTATGGTGAGTTAGAGCTCAGTGATTCACTAGTCTATGAGGAGGTACCAGTACAGATTCTGGACAGAAAGGAACAAGAACTACGTAATAAGAAAATTCCTCTAGTAAAGGTTCTATGGAGGAATCATGCAGTAGAAGAGGCTTCTTGAGAGCTTGAGGAACAGATCGGACAAAAATAACCGCAACTGTTCTAGGAAGATCAGATGTGATTAAGAAATATAAGTAGATAGGTAATGTTTCTTTTGCAGGTACATGTAATATTTTAGTAGTAAGAGGTATATTAGTTTTGGGAGAAATTTTCTTTTGGCATATGTAATCTCCTAGGACTTGAAATGTAACCACGATATTCCTCCACCATAAGTGAGGGTAAATAATGAAATAAGTAGACCATTTTGCCTAATAAGGGATGATGAATTATATGAATAGTAAATTTTGAGGAAGAAATTTTATAAGGAGGGGAGAATGTGACAACCCGAATAATAATGGAAATTAAATAAAAAAGAGGAAGGGAAATGGAAACAATAACAGCAGGAGGAAGTATTTGCGTTTGTCAACGACATTGTATTTTGGAAGGAATAACCGAAGGAAATTTTCAAGGCCTCGTCGACGTACACAGGGGATTCGTCGACGAGGGTATAAGAGGACCTCGTTGATGAAGGCAAGATTCGTCGACGAGGAAATACCGAGGGAGGTTTTGGGCAGTCTGAATTTCGTCGACGAGGAGTGGGTTTCGTCGATGAAATTATTAAAGGACTAGTCGACGAGATTACGTGGCTCGTCGAAGAATCCAGTCTTATAAATATCAAAAACCTGGATTTAACTTCACAATTAAGGAATTTTTTCACACTCTCTCTCTCCATTCAGTTTTCCTTCCTTCTCTCTTCTATTCCGGCTCCGTCACTCGCCAGATCGACGAACTGAAGCCACCACGACGCTCCTAGAAAAGTTCTCTGCATATCTGCCGAAGCGGATCGTTGGTAGAACTCCGCTAAAAATCATCCCTAAGTTGAGGTAAGGTTTTTTAAGTCAAATTTGGTCCTACGGTAGTTATAGGAAATTATATACACATGAAAATATTGAAGTTTAGTACTAGGAGTTTTCATTTTCAAGGTATTAATTAGGAAATCCTACGGGTGTTAGACCAAGATATTTTAGGGGCTTTCTCAGTAGTCAGGTAAGGGAATAAACTAAAACAGTTATTTTCCATGCAAATTATTATTATTCATGAGTAAATTTATTTTTAGAAAAGCATATGTTATATTTGTATATTACGAAGGAATTGCACATTTGGGAAAATACTGCTAATATATTGAAATGAATATGTATGTATGAGATGTCAGAAACTATGATTTTATAATACAATGTATGGTTTTATAAAGCAAATGTGTGGCATGAATATTATTTTACGTGGAAAAATATCATGATATGATAATGATATGAATGAAGTATGTTTTGAGAAATTATGAAAGAATATAGTACATTATGATGTTGAAAATACATGATAAATTGATTATTTTTAGAATGATATACATATATGTATGATTTCGGCATGAGGCCGTATTTATGTATGATTTTGGCGTGAGGTCGTATTTATGTATGATTTCGACGCGAGGCCGTATTTCTGAAACGATCGGCATGAGGCCCTATTTATGAAACGATCGGCACAAGGCCGTATTTATAAAATATTCGGCGCGAGGCCATATTTATGAAATTATGAAAGATACTATATTATATGTTATCAGAAATCGGATGTTAATTTAATTCAGTTCAGGAGCACGGTACTGTAACTTATAGATCAGATATCTATGATCAGATTGGTGCTAACCACCCCGCGAGGGGGTGGGAGATGGATAGTCGATGTGACTTTCAATAGAGTGTGGACGTCCACCTGGTAGTCCGGACCAGGGTGTGGCGGGCCCATCGTACTTACATACATTTTTTACTCAGCAGTGGTCGGTCAGCCATTGTCGAGTCCCGCCTTCAGGCTGCACAACTCGTCATGGGGGGTAATACATGACATCAGCTAGCTATTCATCCTGGGTATGTTTTCAGTATTATCAGTTATAATAGATGTTTCATGTATGATATGATTTATTAGCAAATATGAAAATATATGATTATTTAGTATGATATGATAAATGTTTACAGATATATGAAATGTACTGTATATTACATTGTATTAAATATTCATGTTGCCACACAGCTGTATTTAATTTATTTTCCCTTACTAAGAAGTGTCTCACCCCCAAATATAATTAATTTTTTAGGAGAACCTGAAAGACCGAAGGGTCGTGGCCGCCATTAAGTGAGTTGAGCTTCCCTGCTAGAACGGTAAGCTTTGATCTAGGATCAGGAGATTTTTGTTGTATGATCCTAGTGTTATTTTGACTTTTTGGAGGTTGCATATAAATACGGTTTTTTTTTTTATGATGTAGTAAACTCTGGTATTATGTTTATGGTTGGATGATTGAGATTTTATATTTACTGCTGCTTAAGTTTTCGCTGTGATTGACAAGTGTCCCCATTACTCACGAGTTCGGGTTGACTTTTCTATTTATTATATTTCATTTTATATTAAGATTTTGAGGACGTTACAATCTAGCTACGCGAGTATAGACTGCCACAGGAAGGAGGTAGTATTCAGGCTTCCAAGAGAGCAGGAGTTTAAATTTGTATGGTTGTGTGTGCACTATGCACCACATATCCTTTCGACAATTCAAGCAAGGAGATTACTTCTGGAGGGTTGCCAAGGGTACCTAGCATATGTGAAAGTAGCACCAAAGGAGGGACTAAAGCTAGAGGATATCCCAATGATAAAGGAGTTCTCATATGTGTTTCCTGAGGACTTATCGGGGTTACCTCCTGATTATGAGGTGGAATTCGCCATCGAGTTAACTCCAAGGACGACGCCAATTTCCAAGGCTTCATACCGAATGGCTCCGACTGAACTAAAGGAGCTAAACGAGCAGCGACAGGAACTTCTGGATAAGGTTTTTATCAGACCGAGCATATCACCCTAGGGAGCGCCAGTGTTGTTTGTGAAGAAGAAGGATGGGTAAATAAGGATGTGCATCGACTACAGGGAGATTAATAAGGTGATAGTGAAGAATAAATACCCATTACCTCGTATTGATGACCTATTTGACCAACTGAAGGGCACTCAGGTTTTCTCTAAGATCGATCTATAATCCGGGTATCATCATTTGAAGGTGAAATCAAAGGATGTATCGAAGACAACTTTCTGAACTCGGTATGACCATTACAAATTTCTGGTTATGCCATTCGATTTGACAAATGTGACTACAACATTCATGGACCTAATGAACAAGGTGTTCCACGAGTACTTAGATCAGTTCGTGGTGGTGTTCATCAATGACATCCTAGTTTTTTCGAGGAGTCCTACAGAGCATGAAGCTCATTTGAGGTTGGTACTTCAGGTACTCAGAGAGAAGAGATTATTTGTTAAATTCAAGAAATGCGAGTTCTAGTTGGAACAGGTTGCATTTCTTGGACATATAGTGTCTAGGGAAGGAATTTCAGTACACCCGAGCAAAGTAGAGGCTGTAGTTGATTGGGCGAGGTCGAAGAATGTACATGAGATTAGCAGTTTTTTGGGTCTGGCAGGGTACTATCGCCGATTCATCGAGGGTTTCTCCAGGCTATCAGGTCCTTTGACACAGCTTACAAAAAAGAATAGTAGGTTTAACTGGACTAGTGAGTGTAAGTAGAGCTTCCAAGAATTGAAGCAGCGTCTAGTCATAGCCCCAATGTCGACCATTCCATCAAGGGATAGTGGTTATGTGATTTATAGTGACACATCCCAAAAGGGACTTGGGGTGTCTTGATGCAACGGGGAAAGGTTATAGCATACACTTCTCGCCAACTCAAAAAGTACGAGAAGAACTATCCTATGCATGAAATCAAGCTGGCGACAGTAGTGTTTGCACTAAAGATCTGGCGATACTACCTATGCGGTGAAAAGTACAAGATCTTTACTGATCATAAGAGTCTCAAATACTTTTTCACCCATAAGGAGTTGAATATGAGACAACACAGGTGGCTTGAATTGATTAAGGACTATGACTGTACTATTAGTTACCATCCTGGGAAAGCTAACGTGGTAGCTGATTCTTTGAGTCAAAAGTCAGTATCAGTCTCAGCATTTGGGGTTCTACACCAGATCAGGATGGACCTAGAGAGGTTGGATGTAGAGCTAGTAGAAAGAAATCATAAGAAGTTCATTGTTGGCCTGGTAGTGGAACCGACCTTACGAGAGAGGATCAGATCAGCTCAAATAAAAGATGTAGAGCTGGTAGAGCTTGTGAGTAGAATACTAGATGGGTTGAATGTAGATTTCAATGTCTCAAATAACGGGGTGTTGAGTTTTCACACCAGGATCTATGTACCAAATGATGCTGAGATTAAATGGACCATCTTGGAAGAGGCACATCGCTCTCTATATACAGTGCATCCAGGGAGTACAAAGATGTAGAAGGATCTGTAGAACTCTTTCTGGTGGTCTAACATAAAAAGAAAGATTGCCAAATTTATAAAGCAGTACCTGACATGTCAGTAGATAAAAGCAGAGCACTAGAGGCCAGCAGGACCACTTCAGCCACTTGACTTCCCTAAGATGAAGTGGGAGCATATCTCGATGGACTTTGTATCGGGATTGCCTTCGGCGGTGCATGGGCAGAATGCTATCTGGGTTATTTTGGATCGGTTGATGAAGATTGCGCACTTCGTTCCAATCAAAGTCAGTTACTCCATGAATAAGCTAGCAGAGCTTTATGTACAAGAGATAGTATGGCTTCATGACATCCTGATTTCTATAGTTTCAGATCGAGATCCACGGTTCACCTCTCGTTTTTTGATGAGTTTGCAGGACACCTTGGCATCTCAACTCACCTTCAATATTGCATTTCACCCGTATACGGATGGGCAATCCGAGAGGACCATTCTGATTCTAAAGGATATGCTGCGGGCGTGTGTACTAGATTTCGGTGGTAGTTGGATTAGATATCCGCAGCCATTAGTTGAGTTCGCATATAATAACAGTTATCAAACCAGTATTGAGATGACACCATATGAGGCTTTGTATGGTCGCTAGCGCCAATCTCTATTGTACTGGGATAAGGTAGGCGAGTGGTTGATTTTGGGGTCGGAATTAGTTCAGCAGAGCTCTACAAAGGTCGAGATTATCAAAGAGAGGATAAAAGCAGCTCAGAGTCGGCAAAAGAGTTATGCAGATACTCGCCGATGGGAGCTAGAGTTCGAGATCAGGGATATGATATTTTTTAGGATTGCTCCAATGAAGGGAGTGATGAGGTTTGGAAAGAAAGGCAAACTGAGCCCTCGGTACATTGGGCCATTTGAGATCCCGGAAAGGATTGATCTAGTTGCTTATCGAGTGGCATTATCCCCAGCATTGTCTAGAGTTCATAACGTCTTCCACGTATCAGTGCTGAGGAAGTACGTGTCAGATCCTTTACACATGATAAGCTATGAACCCTTAGAGATTGAAGATGCTTTGGCTTACGATGAGGTACCAGTTTAGATTCTAGATTGGAAAATACAGAAACTGTGTACTAAGGAAATACCGTTAGTAAATGTGTTATGGCGTAATCATACGGTCGAGGAGGCTTCTTGGAAACTAGAGACAGAAATATGCCAAAAATACCCACAACTTTTCAGAGAGGATCTGTATTAGACAGACCAGTACAGTTGCACAAGTAGGTGTTAGTTTGATTTGCAAGTCCGGTGAGGTAAGTATGTTTAGATTGTTAGTTGCTTATGAATTTGTGTATGGATGGTCTTTGGGAGAGTTTTGTATGGATATTGTAATCTCCCGAGAAAAACATGTAACCACAGTATTCCTCCGCCATAAGTGAGGGTATCTAATAAACTTGGGATAGGGCCACTATGTGGGTGGCTATCGACTCTTTTGTAAAAAGGGGTCACGAGTTAGGATGTGTTCAGTATCAGTTAGAAAATTTCGAGGATGAAATTCTTATAAGGAGGGGAGATTGTAGAAACCTGAACCCGAAAAATGAAATAAAATAAATATAAGTGAGAGAAAAAAAAGGAAAATAAAATATAAAGGAAAGAATTTAGTTGGCAAGGCCAAAACCGTCGACGGTTTCAGAGAGCATAAGAAAAACCGTCGTCCGTTTTGGGTCAAATGGGCTAGTCAACCACAAAATCGTTCACGGTTTTCTCCAGCGATGCCCACCTATAAATAGAAGTGAGCTCATTTCTTTTAGGAAATCCAAAAAACTCCTCTTTTGAGCTCTGCTAGGGTTTCAGGATTTCTTCACTATAAGACCCCTGCAAGTTCCCTCTTACTCTCGGTTCACTCTCTCTTCTCCTTCTCATAGGATCTTGTGTTTCTACTGGTTCGAAAAGCTAGGATTTTGGATTTTTGGTCCGTTTCGATTTCTTTTTCAAAATCAGGTAAGGGGATTAAGTTAAGTCAACTTTTTAGAACATGTGTAAGTATATTTATATTTTTAGTTGATGCTTCAAAAACCGACCTTTCAAAATAAACCTTTTTCAAACCTAAGATATATGTTATGCTATTTTGAATAAAATGAATGGTGGGAAGTTTGGTTGACCTCATAAACTAAATATATTGTGTTCTTAGTTGCCTACGGGTTATGTTTAAAGAAATGAAAATTTGTGTGGCAGGTGAATGATATGTAGGTACTATTTTATAACCGAATTTGTAAATGTTTGTGATATACTGGAACTGTTTGTGGAAACACAAGGATTTGATATAGCGGCTGTGAGTCGAGTTTTACATGATGGTTGCGAGGGTCAGGATTATGTTTTGCGGCTGTGAGCCAAGATGTATATGATGGCCGAGGGTCGAGTTTTATAATATGACAAATTTTATATCAAATGAGTTGAAATATAGTTTTTATTACTTAAATTGCATGATATGCTTTAAGAACCCTAAGAACCAGTTATGTTATGAGCACAGTACAGTTGCTAGAGATTCAGTATTTGGCCATGTGCGCCCACACTGTTCTAGATGAAAGTGTAGGGTGGTTTCAGGCGATTAGCCTTGGTAAAGAGTGTACCTTTCCTGGAAGTCTAGACTTTCGGGATGTGGTAGGGCAATCGAAAACCCACAAGAAAGTTGCGGATGTCTGCGTAGTCAAAGTTAGATACAGACGTATGTTTTGACTTAGTCTGGGTTAATCACCCCAGGCTTAGTCCAACCTTCGGGCCACACAACCCATGCCATGGGGGATGTAAATGGCGTTAGTCACAAGAAATATCTTTTATGCATATCTGTAGATTTATGTAAATGATGTTACTTACTTACTGAACTGTTTATACTATGGAAAGGATACGAGTATTTTCAACTGTATAAAGTGAGTACAATGTAAAGTAACTATTTTTGGTTAAATGAAGAATGGATGTTTTCCGTAAACACTAAATGCATGCTAACCACACACTAATATTAACTTAATCTTTCTTATTGAGAGGTGTCTCACCCCAATATACAAATTATCTTTTCAGGACCATCTTGTGGTCGAGTTTAGTGAACTCTGGGGTAGGTTGATAGCCAGTTAGATTTTTGTGAGTATCAGTAAGAACTATATTGTATATGCATTGGGTTTGAAGCCCTGACTATGTGATATGGTTGTATAGACTAAGATGGGTTTTGTTTTGTATTATGGATTATAGTATGGATGTTTGGAAACCTTTATGTATAAAGGAATTTTAGAACTCTAGTAATGTATGTTTGGAGAATGTTTCATTATTTTCGCTGCATTTATTATGATGATTATGGTATCAGGTACTCATAAGTCACTAACATAGCACCTCGGGCCCACGTGGCAGGTTGGGGCATCACATGAATAAAAGCCAGACTCAAGTCTAGAATAACGAAAGAGATAACCTTGCAATTATTCAACTAAATAAAAATACTAACTTTAAACATAAACCCAAAAGAAATAACTTTGCAATTATTCAACTAAATAAAAATACTAACTTTAATAATAAAAATACCAAAATAAAATATTTAAATGCTACAAAAACTTTAAATAAGAAAAAGGCAACTTAAATTAACAATAATAATGCTCAAACAATAATTTAAATGCAAGAGAGGGAGAGAGAGAGAGAGAGAGAGAGAGATTAAAACAATGATATTAAAAAAAAGAACCAAACAAAACTAAATTTATCCAACAAAAATTAAAACTTCCAATACTTTAAATGAAACACAACTGAAATTAATAATAATTTAAATAAGTGTTTAAATGCGAGAGAGAGAGAGAGAGAGAGAGAGAGAGAGAGAGAGAGAGAGAGAGAGAGAGAGAGAGTGGTCGTGAGTGAGGAGGAGACCCAAAGCCTGCTGCTGGAGAAGACCCCTGCGGCCCTACCCGAAGCCTGTTGCTGCTCCTGTTTGCGGCTAAAGCTACTGCCCAAAAAAAACTAAAGAAAAACCTAACCTAAAGTAACCTTACTTGCCCCATATAACCCTAACAAAAGCTACCTTTATAAAGCCTTCCCAAAACCCTACAAAAATAATCCCTTTTACCAAGCAACCCCCAGCACACAAAGCCCCTAAGAGACCCACCCTTCTTTTCTTTTGCATGGCCGAGTCACATCAGCTTGATGCGCCTTTTTTCTTTCTTTCTTTTGTTTACACACAGCCAGTTCTTCAATAAGTGTGCATTGCTTCTTGTTGCCGCACCCACACTGCCCTCCTATCTGCTTCGAATTGAGCCTCCACGTGGGCTGCTTCCCGCCTTCACACCGGTCTGCATGGGCTACCCTTTAGCCCCCTAGCTGAGACCCAACCGTTATTCAAAGCCCACACGCACGATCATGGCTTCTTCATGCATTCGGCCAGCCCATTTTCGGTGGAAACCTAGCTCATGTTCGCAGTAAGCCCCTCTTCACACATGTACGCTCACATAATATGCTTAGCTCCCAAATTCATTCACACGCGCACACGGCTCACCACGAACACGGCTCGGCTTCCAAAAATTATTTTGATGCATAATCTCATTTAATGATCACGTACACGGTACCTTTTCATGCTCACAACCCGTATACATTCTAATTTCAAATTTAATGTCCAAAAATTATCTTGCAATAATAAAACACAAGTGTCCATAAATTTTTAACAACAAATAGGGTAATTATCTTAAAATTATTGAGTTAGCTCAATGATTAAAATATTAGACATAATCGGGCATTTAATTAAAATTATGATCGTTAATGCATGAATTTAACCGCCTAATTATGCAACGTTGATGCGTAATCACACCCCAACTAACCGTTTGCTAGTCTCTAGCAAATAACATGAGTATAATTCAAGGCAATACCCACAAATACCAATTCCAACGAATGCATATGCAATACAACCATACCATTTCACATATAAAAATATAACCAGATTACACACCATCTCATTAATACATAACTCACGCAACTCTGAAGCAAGTCACTCATGCAAGTTTCATCATTATATAACCATTAAGAACAATATGCTCACATATAATCAACCAACAATAATAATTCAGAGTTAATGTAGCCATATAAATTCGAGTATAAATAGACGAAATCTCGAGGTATGTGTAATGTGTATGACTCGTTACACCCAAGATACCGTGGACACCTACAGATCGATCATTTTGACTCGATCTAACTGGTATACCCTAAAAAACACTCAAAAAGGATGGGTTCGCTCGTTATATGTGAGGAGGAGTGTCATGATCAAACATCCCTCATATTGCAAGGAACAAATGTTCAATGTACGGAGTGGACTAGTCTGAAAAGGATCCAGCCTATTTATGAGGTGTCAGGTCCTTCACCCTAACATCTTTTCACCTACTCGTCATATCCAACCAAGACTACCATAGATCAATTTATTCACAAACCAAACATGAATATTTCTAAGGCATTAAACGGTTGAGGAGTTTTCATATGTAGAGAACATGTATCGTGTTCCTAACTTTTTGTTGTATTTGTTTGGAGCAAGTATTAATTTTTCACCTCATTCTGGTGCATTTTCTATTTCTATTTTTCTTCCTTTTGCTCATTCTTCAGTTTCTTTCTTTTCATGGTCAATTAGGACAATCATTACACTTCTTTTATTATCTTCATACCACCCATGTGAATTAAGCTCGAACAGTAGTCCATGAACTAAGTCTATTTCTAAGGGTGGATCATCCTTCACATCTTAAGTAAGGCACTCTCTCAGTGCTCACAAGGAAAAGTCACGTGAAACATATTTCCAGCCTCATGAGATACCATATGAATACAAGAGTTTATATAGCCTGATTAACATGAATGAACTAGTAGTCAACCTAAATAAAGTTACAATTCCTAAATTAGCCATATAAAGAGAAATTACACATAAATAATGCACTATACAGCTTAAGTGTGTAACTGCTACTTAATATGCAAGTATGTAAAAGATATAAGTCAGTGTTAATCATGACCTAGTCATCTATATTCAATTTTTTTTGTTTAATTATATCATCAAATGAGTAGCACCGAATTGCACATGCAAATTGTCTCCCCCCCCCCCAACTAAAATGAAACATTGTCCTCAATGTGAAAGCATGGGGAGGGAAGTAGAGACATACCTGAGTGGAGAAGTAAGGGAAAAGAAAAATTGAAACTAAGGAAAAATGTACCTGAAAATAAACTAAAAATAAAACAAAATAAAAAAAAATGAAAAGAAAGGAAAGAAAAACATCACAGTCTGTCTAGTGGAGGCTCTAGAGAAATTTCATCTAGTAGGTGCAGTTTTATAAATTGAACTGGCGGGTCTGTAAATTTGAGTCACAGCAATGAATCAATCTTATTACCTACACAAAAGTTAGCTGTAAATAAATCAATACGTTCTAAGGTACTAGAAAAAACATGTGTAGACTGTCTTCCTTGTTTTAACAAGAAAGGATCTTTATTCAGTATATTTTCCAGGAAATTCACTTCTTTAAGAACCAGTCCTTGAGGCAAAGTTGTCAGAGCAGTTACCTTTGATTCTTCAAAAGGATCAACATTAAAATTTTACCTGGTTCCTTGAAATTTAAACTCTCACCATTCTGCTCACCCTCTTTATCGAGTGTATCAATCACCTTAGCATTGCAAGGATTTGCTTCAGCTTTGCACTCCTTGACATTTATTCCAGTAGGGAATGACGGTTCCATGGATGCACATCTCCGAGGATAAGGTACCACAGGTTGATACTCTTTATTAGTCTCGGCCTCCTCATTAACTTACTTCTTCACTTCTGAGCTCGCTTCCTCTAATTTTTCTTTAACTTCATATGTATCAATTATAACTTCAGGTGTCGGGACAACTGTTTATCTGTTGATGAGTATCTCAGGTTGGGAAACTTCTTTTCCACTTCTTGAAGTAATAACGGCCTCCGCTCTCTCAAAAGAAACATTATGTATTTTTTGTTGTTGTTGCTGGTATTCTTGAGGATTAGGCTAAGGTTATACCAAAAATTCCTTTTTTTTTTCTAAGATATTCAACTACGTGCTCATCTCATTAATGGTTTCGCGTGATTCATTCATAGCCTGAGTGTACTGATTGTTAGTTGTGACCTGAATCTACTTGAATTGCTGAAGAGTATTCTTAAGAGACTTCTCCAGTGGAGCAAGTGCTACATTAGATTGAAATCTTAGAGGTGCATATGTAAAGACATGAAGAATTATAGGAAAAAAAGAAAATTTTAAAGGGGGTCATAGTAGGACCTCATCAATGACCGCGAAGCGTTCGTCGACGAAGCGGCTTATTGGGATCATTGACGGGCACACGTGTCTTGTCGACGAGAAATTATCGAGAGGATTGTTTGCAGAGCCTAAAATTGAATAAGTGTTCATCGACGATGAATAAGTGTTCATCGACAAACTCTCTACTTGGCCTCGTCAACGAAGGCTGGTGTATAAATAGGCTCAAATCCTATTTCTACGAAGAAATTTCATGCAAAACCCTTTTCTCTCTCTCTCTAAACTTCAGCTCCCTCACCTTTTTCTCTAGAAATTCGGCTCTGATTCTCCTTGGTTCGACGATCAGAAGCTACCACGGTGATCCTGGGAAGATTCTCTAAAACATAGTCAAAGCGGAAATTCGATTTAAGAAGTTCGGGAATCATTCCAAAATTTTGGTAAGTTAGTTAATTTCAGTTTTATTAGGTTTTTGGTGTTTCTGGACCGAGAAGAATATATTTCAGGAAAGAGTATTCTCAAGAGACTTCTCCGGTGGAGCAAGTGCTGCATTAGATTGAAATCCTAGAGGTGCATATGTAAAGACCCGAAGAATTATAAGGAGAAAAGAAAATTTTAAAGGGGGTCATAGTAGGACCTCGTTAACGATCGTGAAGCGTTCGTCAATGAAGCGGCTTATTGGGATCGTCGACGGGCACATGTGTCTTGTCGATGAGAAATTACCGAGAGGATTGTTTGGAGAGCCTAAAATTCATCGACGATGAATACGTGTTCATCGACAAACTCTCTACTTGGCCTCGTCATTGAAGTGATGTGTCTCGTCAACGAAGGCTGGTGTATAAATAGGCTCAAATCCGATTTCTACGAGGAAATTTCATGCAAAACCCTTTGCTCTCTCTCTAAACTTCGGTTCCCTCACCTTTTTCTCTAGAAATTCGGCTCTAATTCTCCTTGGTTCGACGATCAGAAGCTACCACGGTGATCCTGAGGAGATTCTCTACAACATAGTTGGAGCGGAAATTCGATTTAAGAAATTTGGGAATCATCCCAAAATTGGGTAAGTTAGTTAATTTCAGTTTTATTAGGTTTTTGGTGTTTTTGGACCGAGAAGAATATATTTCAAGAAAGAGTATTCTCAAGAGACTTCTCTAGTGGAGCAAGTGCTGCATTAGATTGAAATCCTAGAGGTGCATATGTAGAGACCCGAAGAATTATAGGGAGAAAAGAAAATTTTAAAGGAGGTCATAGTAGGACCTCGTCAACGACCGCGAAGCGTTCGTCGACGAAGCGGCTTATTGGGATCGTCGACGGGCACACGTGTCTTGTCGACAAGAAATTACCGAGAGGATTGTTTGCAGAGCCTAAAATTCATCGATGATGAATAAGTGTTCATCGACAAACTCTCTACTTGGCCTCGTCAACGAAGTGATGTGTCTCGTCGACGAAGGCTGGTGTATAAATAGGCTTAAATCCGATTTCTACGAGGAAATTTCATGCAAAACCCTTTTCTCTCTCTCTAAACTTCGGCTCCCTCACCTTTTTCTCTAGAAATTCGGCTCTGATTCTCCTCGGTTCGATGATCAGAAGCTACCACGGTGATCCTGGGGAGATTCTCTACAACATAGCCGGAGCAGAAATTCGATTTGAGAAGTTCGGGAATCATCCCAAAATTTGGGTAAGTTAGTTAATTTCAGTTTTATTAGGTTTTTGGTGTTTCTGAACCGAGAAGAATATATTAGGAAAGACAATACAGAAGTTTTGTTAGGGGAAATGTTAATTTCAGGGGGTTGTGTTGGGAGCACTACAGGTGTAGGAATGGGTGTTTTAGGGGCTTCTCAATAAGTCAAGCAATGGGATAAACTAAGTCAAAATTTTTCATGAAATTATTTATTATTCTATAGCATTAAATTTCAGGAAAATAAGTATATTATATAATTATGTTTGGGAAATATTGTTATGAACAGGGATATGATTTAAATGTGTTTTATCTGAAAATATGGTTTTGGAACAGATTTTACATTCAGAAGGTTACCCCTTTTCTGTGTGGCATGAATTTAAATTTCCATATAATTATGTTTGTTAGAATAATATATTTTCCTAAATCAAGCATGATATGATAGTTTTCAGAGCAATTATAAAATAATACAGGAACCATGATTTTATGATTATAATATTAAACAGTACAGAGAAATTATGTTTAGTATATTATGATATGTCGGCGTAGATGCTGTGATTCATGTTATGTCATGCTAGCGCAGATGTCGTGATTCATGCCGGCGCAGATGCCATAATCATATATGATAAGACAGAATTCATGAAATATTATCATGTCAGATATTATTATGAAATACAAAACAACTATGTTCAGTATATGAAACTTATTATATGATATTAGAACCCGGATGGTATGGTTTAGTTCAGTTTTAGGAGCACGGTACCGTAACTATATGTTCAAAATTATGATAGTGCAACCACACGACTAGTAGTGTGGGAGATGGAAGTCGATGTGGCTTCAATGTAAAGTGGAGTTGTTCCCCTGGCATTTTGGGACCAGATGGGATAGATCCATCATACTTACAAACTTATGATTGATCTAGCATGGTCGGCCAGCCATTGTTAGGTCCCGCCTTCGGGCTGCACAACCTAGTCATGTGGGGGTAAAACATGACATCAGCTAGCTATCCATCCTGAGTGTTACTTTAGTATTGTACATTTATATAAGATGATTTTCATGTATAGAAATCGAGTATGCTTTATTATGATATGATATGACAAATCATGTTTTACTCAGTTCTGCTACAGTTAGATTTTACCAAATATGCTTATTATACTACACGAAAATGCTCATAGTGCCACACACTGATGTTAGTTTATTTCCCTTACTGAGAGGTGTCTCACCCCAACTATATAAATATTTTAGGAGTCCCAGATAAAAGAGCGGAAAGAGCTCCGCGGTGTTAGAGGTCGACTATCCTACCCTGTCATAAGGGTAAGTCGTTATGCTAGGGCTTTTGGGTTATGACCCTAGGGCACATTTTTGGTCTTTTTAGGATGTGTATATGTAGTTGACAGGTTTGGTAAAACTCTGGTATTGTATTGGTTAGATGACTTGTTATGTATATGTTTTTATGTTATTCGCTGCTTAAGAATTAGAGTTGTATTTTAGGTATATCCCTGGTACCCGTGGGTCCAAGTGGATTATGTCTTATTAGTTGGACAGGATAACATGATTATTATATTAAATGTTATTATGAAAAAAAATGATTACGGTAAAATAGGCGGGTTGTTATAGCATAGTTCTGAGAGATCTTTTGTGGCTGATACTGATGTTGAAGAATAACTGAATGATATATCAGCTGATAAGGGGATGCATAATACTAGGAAGGTTGATTCAAAAATTTCTCTGTACTACTCTCCTTTTTCATCATAGCATCCAAACTTCTAGTGAGTTCAACCTGACGTGCCTCAACATCAAAATCATCTTTCAGTTCATACCTGTCTCCACCATGTATTGCTTCCAATGGTTGAGCTGCAATTGGTCTTCTGTCAATCCTAGTGTTCCACTGCTGAGCATAGTCAGCCAACTCATCTAAAAAACCCAATGCCTCATCAGGCTCCTTGTTGAAGAAATTTCCTGAACACACAGTATGGACGAACTATTTCAAGTCAGCAGTCAACACAGTGTAGAAGTAGTGGATCGGGCGTTATGATTCAAATCCATAATAGGGAGACATATTAACCAGATCTTTAAATCGCTCCCAACTTTCATGAAATTTCTCGCCAGCTCTTTGCTTGAATTGACTTATCGGTTCTTGCAAAAATTGATTTCTTTGTAAAGGAGAAAATTTATGCGGAAATTCACGTTCCATATTAGCCCAATTTGAGACAGAATGAGGCATCAAAGAATTAAACCACATTTTCGCTTTATCCTTCAAAGAAGAAGTAAATAAATGAAGTCTGGTAAATTCATCAGTTCTAGCGCTAGGAAAAAAAGAATTGCAAGTCGACTCAAACTCTGTCAGATGCTGATAAGGACACTCGGATTCCGTCCCGTAAAACTGAGGTATCAATGACGTCCTCCCACACTGAATCATGAAATTAAGTACGTTATTAAGTAAAGTGGTGTAAGATGGTGCAGTGGTGCATGTAGGCTGCAAAAAATCCATAAGATTGTGTGGTGCAAGTGCAACCATATTTTCTTCAAAACTTCTTTTTTTTTTCATGAGAAAAATTAAAATAACGGGAAAAACACTAGTTTGAAACTAAAACTGACATTCCCTGGCAACGGGCTAAAAACTTGACTCACTCTAAAAATGAGCAGCTCAGAAGCTATCCCAAGTATATAGGAGTTCAGTAGTATAATAATTAGCCCAAGGGTTAAATCGTATCCTCAGGAAATGCAATTTAGTTCCAAAATTTGTGTAAACCTAAAAGAAAATAAGAAAAGAAAGTTTTACTAAACAGAGTTCAGATTCGGTTCCTGAGATGTTTGAGATTTTTGCAATGAAACTTAAACTTTAACTAAAAATTTAACACACATAAAATAACTGAATAAAATCCAAACTCAAGTCCAGAATAACGAAAGAGATAACCTTGTATTTATTCAACTAAATAAAAATACTAACTTTAAATATAAACCCAAAAGAAATAACCTTGCAATTATTCAACTAAATAAAAATACTAACTTTAATACTAAAAATACCCAAAGAAAATATTTAAATGCTACAAAAACTTTAAATGAGAAAAAGGCAACTTAAATTAACAATAATAATGCTCTTACAATAATTTAAATGCAAGAGAGAGAGAGAGAGAGAGAGAGAGAGAGAGAGAGAGTGAGAGAGAGAGAGAGAGAGATTACAACAATGATATTAAAAAAAGAACCGAACAAAACTAAATTTAATACGATAATCCAACAGAAATTAAAACTTCCAATATTTTAAATGAAACACAACTGAAATTAATAATAATTTAATAAGTGTTTAAATGTAAGAGAGAGAGAGAGAGAGAGTAGTCGTGAGTGAGGAGGAGAGTTGTAGCAGCTGTGCTTCACGCTGCTGTTGCTGCAGAAGACCCCTGCCCGAAGCCTGCTGCTGCTCTTGCCTGCAGCTAAAGTTGCTGCCCAAAAAAAAAAACTAAAGAAAAACCTAACCTAAAGTAACCTTACTTGCCCCCTATAATCTTAACAAAAGCTACCTTTATAAAGCCTTCCCAAAACCCTACAAAAATAATCCCTTTTACCAAGCAACCCCCAGCACACAAAGCCCCTAAGAGACCCAGCCTTCTCTTCTTTTGCATGGCTGGGTCACATCAGCTTGATGGGCCTATTTTTTTTTCTTTATTTTTTTTACACACAGTCGGTTCTTCAATAAGTGTGCCCTGCTTCTTGTTGCCGCACCTGCACGACCCTCCTATCTACTCCGAATTGGGCCTCCACATGGGCTACTTCACGCCTTCACACCGGTCCGCATGGGTTGCCCCTTAACCCCCTAGGCAAGACCCAACCTTTATTCAAATCCCACACACACGATCACGACTTCTTCATGCATTTGGCCAGCCCATTCATGGTGGAAACCCAACTCACGTTCGCGGTAAGCCCCTCTTCACACATGTATGCTCGCATAATATGCTTAGCTCCTAGATTCATTCACACACACACACACACACACGGCTCACCACGAACACGGCTCGGCTTCCAAAAATTATCCTTGATGCGTTATCTCATTTAATGATCACATACATGGCACCTCTTCATGCTCACGACCCGCGTACATTCTAATTTCAAATTTAATGTCCAAAAATTATCCTACAATAATAAAACACGAGTGTCCGTAAATTTTCGGCAACAAATAGGGTAATTATCTTAAAATTATCGGGTGAGCTCAATGATTAAAATATTAGACATAATCGGACATTTAATTAAAATTATGATCGTTAATGCATGAATTTAACCGCCTAATTATACAACTTTGACGCGTAATCATGTAGGTCACAAAGGTATCATGGCATAAAGAAATATAGAAAGAAGATTCTGAATCAGCAGTCTTGTCCTGGCATGCTAAGTGGTAGCTGTAATAGGAGTTTCTTTTTTTATATTTTTGCTCATTTTTATCTCCACCTCTTTCTCTTGATTTTTTTTTTAAACTTCTTGTAATTTTTCCTGATTGCCCAAAGGCTCCAAAATGGAAACACTTGATATCCTTCCTTGACCCGAATTTATACCTCCCTTTTAAGTTGCCTTGATAATCTTAACTATGAAAGTTCCTGTTCTTGTTTGTCCCTTGCCTCTCTTTGAAAAGTTCATCTGTATGTGAAGTGAAGTTGAGTTTTTCCTTCTAATCTCTTCATAAAAAAAATGGCCCTTGATTGTATTCGTGTTAAGATTTGGTGCAGAATTATTAAAAGCCACAATAGAATATCCTAATTGTTCAACAAGGTACCTAAGGGCAAACAAGTTTGCAATTCATCTTCCAAATTAATCTTCATATTATCCAACTAATTCACAATGTCTTGAAAAATATTTAGATGCTTTGACATGTTGTTCTCATCTTTATATCTAAAGCAAACCAACTACTTGACCTAGAGGCCTTGTTTTGAGAAGTTTTATTTGCATACAAATTTTTCTAATCTCTTTAACAATACATAGGTGTTTGTTTCATTAGCCACATGGTGAAACTTACTATTGACAATCCATTGCCGAAACTAATAATTTTCTATTTATTTTCTCCCACTCTTTATCTATTGTATTGGATGGTTTAGCCTCATCACCCTCAATTGGATCATACCAATCTTTGCAAAGTAAAATGTTTAACTTTCTTGGTTTTCATATTAAGTAGTTCAATGCCGCTAATTCAAACATTGCATTGTTGCTATTATCCTCCATATTAATTTGCACAAAAATACCCAAGTTAATTCAACCTTGCTTTCGTACTAGTTTGTTGGGGGAGGGGGGGAAGAGGAATTATTGAACCTACACAAAGTACTTGCATAACATTTCGTGCCTTACACAAAAAAAATAAACCAATGGGCAAGAGATATAGCCACTAAATTTCAATTTCAAAATTTAAGCCAACAATGCAGAAACTAAATCACCAAATAAATTAACAAATAATCGGCAAGTAAAGTTAAAAAATAAAATGCCCAAAAATAATACACCAAAAATTTCTATGGAGAACCCTAAATATGGGAAAAACCATGGGATTCCTAATCCAAGACAAATCCACTAGATAAGAAGAAGAAAAAAAATACAAGAGTCCCCAAACTCTATAAAAGCTTTAATAACAATGGCAAGGACAATAAATCATAAACAATCTTACTGGAGAGTTGATCTCACCAATAAGAATTAGTGATCAATAAAATTCTTTCACACCAAAAGATGAAAATATGAAGAAGAATACCATGATCAAAGTCAATCAAGTCAAAACACTTGTCATCTTGATCACACACTTGAAATTTCAAGTTAATCGAAATCCCTTTCGCTGTCTTATCAAGCTCCCAAATGAGTTTTCTTCTTCCCCTCATCTCTTTTCTCTCTTCCACGACCCCCTTTCTTTTTCTTCCTTTTTTTCGCCCTCCACACACACCCACACAATCCTATTGCCTTTTATATATATTTTTTTTATTTGCAAAATTGCTCTTCCTCGTAATAGTCACGTGAGGAGCTGAGGAGGGATGACCCAACATGATAATTATTTGATTACCTATTGATAATGATCACTTTATGCTTTGATCGGATATATGTGTGTTTTTTAGATAAGTACTTTTTAAAGTAATACTTTTTTTTTTGTCAAAAAATTATTTTTCTATAAGTGGTTCTAAACAATAAGAAGTCATGTCTATTTGAGATGAAGGTCATGAGTTTGAGAGTTGTACCATATTGACACACATGATTAAGGAGTAAGAAATTATGTTACTTTATTGTGATGATTTTTTTTTGGATGTGTAAGAAGGGGCATAAAGGGTGACCATGTGGCGAACCCCCCCCCCCCCCACACCCCCCAAAGCATTAGCAAGGGACTCCCTGCTGCAGAATGTATGAATTAATTCATAACTATTCGATTAGAAGATCCATCACCGCTAGGGGTTCGAAGCTCCTCTACACATTTCAAAGTTAGACACTATTTCCGCAAGCAGTTTTGACTTACGTTTGACTCAATCTTCTAACAATGGTCGCCAAAGATGAGGATGAGTAAAGTTTTGAACATTAAAATCAAACAAGTTAGAGATGATCAACCATTGTAAGTTACGATCCAACATACTTAGTTTAGAAATGATGATTATTGTTAATACTAAGGGCTTGTTTAGTATATTTTTTATTTTTTAAGTTTTAGTTTTTCTAAAAAAAAAAATACTAAGGAATTATAAAAATTTTAGCTTATTTTTAAATTTTTTTCAAGATTTGTATTAAAAAGAGATAGAAAATAAAGAGTTTGTTTAATGTGCAAAATAAATTTTAATTTTTAATTTTAGATTTTACAATAATCACAAAAAAAAGGACTTGTTTTTCAATGTTTCAAAAAATTTATATAAGGTAATATTGAAGATCTTGGATTTTGGGGCTTGAAGATTTAGAAGAAATTCTATACATATTCCACACAATTTAAAGTCTAAGATCCAAATTCCATGCTCCCATACACAGAGTAAAAGTTAGAAATCTAGAAAAAATAATAAAAGATGTTTTCTACTTTTCTATATAAATTTGGAAAATTATAAAATATGGAAGCATTTTTGTAATTATTTAAAAAAATTAAAAGAAAAATTTTAAATTATTTCCACAAGAAAATAGTGCAAAAATTGTTTTTTTTTTGTTCATTTATTTTATATAAATTTTATAAAAATGAAAATTAACTAATATTTTTGCAATTTTTTGAAAAATTAAAAAAATAAAAATTATTTTCCACAACTGAATGGGCCTCAACCTTTTTTATCTCAAATAATTTAAAATTAAATTTCAAAAGAAAAGGTCCTTAAATCCATGTTATTAGAAATTCATTTTTTAGAAAAAAGTTTCAAAATAAAGAAAAACTAAAGAGTACAAAATTGTATTGAAATTTGTCCAAATCCAAATTCAACGTAACAGCAAATTCAAGACCTATCCGAAAATAGGATTACCCTATGTTTGGAAGGGACTTTGGATTTGAATTTGTATGAATTTGGAAAAAAAAAATATAGTACAAAATCATATTAACTTTTATCCAAATCTATTCAATCCTATAATTTGAAATTTATGCTTTCAAACACAACATTATAATACTATTTACTAAAACCAATCATCTTAAGTTAATAAAAGAGATACTTTCATGATTACATAGGTATGTAGAAAGAAACCATGTTTTTTGAACCTCTTTTAATCTCTAGGCCTATTTTGAAACAATGGCGGATTAAAAATAAAATTTGTAATCTAGTGAACTCTCGCTTCTCGAAGGGATGTTACCAATATGCATCTAATGAGATCCGAAATTGTATCCATGGCCAACTTACCAATTACTTATTGGGATTTGGAAATGTTCTTTGAGAAGTTTAGACTCAAGTTGATGGTTCATTTAAAATCATGAAGCTTATCACCAAGAAAGAAGTTGATGGGTTAATGCTTTTGATGATCTACCTGTCAAGAGCAAGAGGAATTTGTTAACTATAGGAAAACGCAAGAAATTAGACTTGTCATTTGGAGCTATTTAACTACTTCTAAAAGGCAAATGTCAAAATTTTAGTAGTCATAGGTGACAAGTTTTAAAATGGTCAAGCTATACTTCAATATTATTTATTTTTTAAAAGTTAACTTCAACTATGTCCAAACATATTAGATATTATCTAAATATTTTTGAACCTTTGTCACTCCAATTGAATGTCATGGAGCACCTTTGCTATTCCAACTAAATGTTATTTAGTCTCTTTTATTTTATCCATCTGTTATCATTATTTTATGAATAGGTTGTGCCTCTTTGGCTTCATCCCCAAATGATGTGTTTGCTTCATCCGGCAATAAATCGGTTTGTGCAAACGACTAACGCACAATCTATTAAGCCTTAACATCATGTTAGAAGCAGTAATTGGTATGAAATGTACATAGTAATTTGCAATTTGTGTGTTTCATGTTAAGAATTCCACTTGTGAGCTTGTCTCACATAGGAAAATTTAAGTGGATGATGGGGACTTATATACATGGTAAGACCCAATAGACTTAAGTTTTTGGGTCAAGTTGGTGTTCATCCATATGTATCAAGCCCACCAATGGGCTCCTCCGGTCCTAACAAGTGGTATTAGTGCCGACGGTTTAGTTCGTAACTCTGGGTGAGCGACATCATAAAAAGTTAAGACATGAAGTTAATGCTCCCGACGTGTTAACAATTGGAGGACCAAGTGTGTGACCGAGACCAATAATGATCATCTAGGCTGGGGGTGGATCCAAATAGGGTCAAGATGTGGGAGTTAGGATTGGTTTGGAGGCACATAAAATATAATCTGAGGCATGTAAGGCACTAGTGGTAAGGTCCACTTGAGCAACTGTTGAGGAATTGAGTTTACTCCCATAAGGGAGACAATTTCGATTCAAGGAGGAGCAGTTGGAACTCACGAGTGAGGGGGAGATTGTTGAGAATTCCACTTGAGAGTTTCCCACATTGGAAAATTTGAGTGGATGATGGAGACTTACATATATGGTTGAGCCCAAGACCCAATAGGCATAAGCTTTTGGGTCAAGTTGGTGTTCACCCATGTATATCAAGCCCATTCATGGGCTCCTCCGATCCTAACATTTCCTTGGGAGGGAGGGGAGGGGGGGAGGAGAGGAATGGATAATGGAGGTGAGAGCTCAATTAGTAGGGGGGGGAGGGAGGGAGGGAGGGGGGGAATGGATAATGGAGGTGAGAGCTCAATTAGTAGGTGAGCACGCTATTGTGCAAGATCCACAGTTGTAGCAACCATCGCAAATCTTCACATCTACATTTCTCTTTGCTTTCATGATAGTTTATTATTCTAATAATCAATTTATATCCACAACTCTTCTTTTTCATTTGTTTTTACTAATGATGTGTGTGTTTTTGTTTCAATCTATGTCTGCAATTTAAATTTGCATATAGTCATTTTTTTTTTAAATAATGATTTGAAGCTATTATTAAAAGATTTTGTGCATCACTTTATTTTTTTGCATTGTGTGTTTTTTTTTTTTATTGGTATTAGTGTTTTGCTTCTTTTGCTGAAATCAATTTTCCCTACTCATTTTTAGGTTAGTTTTTCGTTTACCTTAAACTATTGTAACTCTTGGTGATATTGTGAAATTTTACTACATTCTTTGCAAACTAAAATTAAATAGACATTTTTTTAACTTGTTGAAACAATGTTTGGGAGGAATACATTCAAAATTTTGTGATTGTCTTTTTATTTTATGTAATCTTAAATATTAGCGCATATATATATATATTGGTAAGTCAATTGTCAATAATTATTTTATTGTTGTAGAAGATGACAAAAAAAAAAAAACATCGTTTTACATATTTGATTATGAAAATTAAATTTATTGTTCATTTTCTCCAATGTTATTACTAGGTGGGACTATTTTTTCTATATGGACTTCAAATACATCACTTGAATTTGTAATTGGCTTCAATTACATTTTTTTAGACTGGTTTGAAACTTCAAATTTATTTAACCAAGTGTTGTTATGTTTAGAAGATTATGAGAGTGATGTTTAAAAGTCTAATAATAATAATAATAATAATAATAATTAATAATTTTATTATTATTATTTGTTGCATTGTATACTAATAATAAATAGACTATATTACATTTTAAAGCAAAAATATTGTTTCAACCCAAAATTGAACCTTTAACCCATTTTTTAATTTTTTAAAAATTTTATTGCAAAGTATTGAGTTTAAGAAATAACTGCATGGGTGGGGGCATTGACTACTATAACACCTCCATTTGAGGAAAAAAAAGAAGAAAAGGAAGATATTGTTACCAAACTTTCTAACCCATGGATTGTAAAATATCTTGGAGAGTATGTGAACATATACTTGTGAAGAAAAACTTTCCTTCTAGGTCAAAATGATCAAATTTGAATTTCACGTTCCTCAATTGATTAAATGTTATTTATTAACTATTTCTTATTCAATGGAAAATTTTCAAGTTACACATTTAGCTATTTAGGTAGTCTTATTAATGTAATACTTGTGATAGGAGTGCTTCCTCACAAGTTAGTATCTCAATTGGTGTATGGAAAAGAATCTTCCTAGTCAGACAAGGAACTAGAGGCGCCGAACCTATACTTCTAATCCCCCTTCTTGGCTCAATATTTCAAGTAGTTTTATTTTCATTGTAATATGTCATGATTTTTTCCCCTAACTATAGGTTTCTCTTTGCCTAGAATATGCATTTGAAGTTATCACCACAGAGGATGATATAAGATTTATTTAAAAAAATCCACCTAAAAGGGCGCCATAAAAAATTTTCACTTCACAAAATTGATACGTATGCTGAAAGATAATACTCATTTCTAGGTTTAAGCCAAAACTTTATTGTCAATTTAAGATTTATTTGTTCATCACTATTATATGTTTAAGCTAGACATGTTATTTTCATAAATTATTTCAAAATCCAAACGTGCATCATTAATTAATATATCAATTTGAGAAAAATGTTATCTTAACACTAGAATTTAATTTTTTAAATAAAAATAATTTATAGATGTCGCAATGTCCTTGAGGGTCAACTCCTAAAATAAGGGGGTCGAATCTTCGAATCACCTCGACTGAATGGCGAACTCGAGACATATGAAAATAGTGTAATGCATCTAGCAAGAAATGGGTCAAAATATGGTCCATTGGAGTTACCACTAACCTACTCTTATTTTAGGTGAGGTTAGAATACCTATTTAAGATACTACTAGTTCATTAGTCAGTAACGCGTTACTAGATCATATTCGAGAATACAATTATGTAAAGGGAAGGTACTAGCACTCCTTTACACTTATCTGATGGATAGTACCTAATTAGCTTTGGATTACCTTTGTATCAATTTAGATTAAGATTTAAATTCTTCATTTTTATTTAATTACCAAGCCATAATATATCTGATAACCTTGCAAAAGACGAAAGTTACCCTCACCTCGAGATCTCAAAAGGCATGCGAAGACACGACCCTCGATGATCCCCGTGAGGATTAGTTGGTTGTTGAGTTTTGAATGATTTATCTATTATATTATTTTTAATCTTTTTAAAAGCAAATTTAGATGTTTACCAAATAATTTAAACCTTTTAATATCTAAGAGTTCAATCAACCTCTAAAATCAAGTTCATAAATTTAAAAGCTACAAAACATTTAACCCTGAATACTTAAGGGTCTGTTTGGTATCGTTGTTATTTTCTATTTCCACTTCTCCATAATGAAGAAGCAGATTATAAAAACGCGTTTATTTATATTGTCAGTTTTCTATTTTTATTGCTAGTTTTCAAATGTTGCCAAATAATTGAAAACCAAATTTTATGATTTTAAGTTATTTTTGCAACTTGTTGCCAGGAATTTTAATATCCAAGAACAACTTTTTTGAATTAAAACATTCATTTTATATACTTTTAAATTAAAATTAATATTAAATGGTCATATGAATTTCAATATAATTAAAAGAAAAATGTATATAAATTTTAAATAATGATAATGAAGCTAATTACAAAATGCTTTCACTATTTTTCAATTATCATGTCCAATAAATTTTTTATTGCAAAGTAAAATTTAAAAATAAAATAATTAAGTAGAGTAATTATAATAAGTTTTATTTTTATTATAGTAAGTTTTTTGATGTATATTATTTTGTAATTTTATAATTTTAATTATATTTTTATAATATTTTAATTAAAAAATATAAATATGTATTTTTAATTAATATTAATTTTATAAATGCTAACTTGTTGATTTCAAAATTTTAATTTTATTTATCTAAATTTTTACAGACCCCTAAGTTTATCAAACAGACATTCTCTTCAGCTACTTACTATTCCTTCAAAACTCAACCAACTTCGCGCTAGGTTTAGGACCCGGACCATTCGGGTCAAACCCATCCAAGTTGGTATATAAAGCATCTATCTTTTGGGTTCACTACTTCTCTTGGGTGTATGCTTCTTCTGGGCTCCAATCCTCTGTTTGACGGCCATGTACGGACACCGACCTCGCTTTCGCCCCCCTGCTGGCCGGGGTCGCGGGTCGGCACTGCCTTCGGCGCCATCTCCGAATTCGAACATCCCCTTTCCAACCTACAACTATCAGCCCCAAAACCCCTCTCTCTCTCAACCTTTTGGCCCCTTCTTCCAAATCCCCAACTTTCCTCCCCAAAATCCCAACTTCCCTTTCCAGAGCCCCAATTTCCAGCCCCCCAACACTGCGTTCCAACCTCAAAATCTCCCTTCTAAGCCGAAAGAAACTCTAGAGAGGATAGAGAGTGTTGTTGCAAAGGCTCGTAGCAATATTCTGGCCACAGGAGAGAGTGTTTCGGCTTGGAAAGTGTCTCAGGCCGCGCTTTTGATGCTCCAGGCTGATTCATGGAACTCGTTGGGGTTTCAGATGCGGGAGGTTCCTTCTCTTCACCGCCTTATGGTCACAGAGGGAAAGGTAATGTGGGGTCGAAAAGCCTTTTTGTTTCATTGTCTGTTTGGTTGTGGAGAAAAAGTGGGCAAAGATAAGAAAGCCAACATGGGTCATGCGCACAGTGTTTCGAATCAAGGGAAGACAATATTTATAATTTTAACATTCTCTCCTTTCGCGATGCTTTCTTCTTATCTGCAATTGCTTGGAACAACTATGTGTTGGGAAATGAGGTATGGGGGCGATGTCCAAAACACAATAGCCAAAGATAAACCTTCCCCCAGTCCAAGCAACACTAATTAGAATATTTAATTATTAAAAAAACAGAATTAGTCAGCAATCAACAACCAAAAACAGCCATACAATCACAAGGAGAACACCAAGATTACTTGGAAAACCCTTCTGTGTGAAGGGAAAATTCACAGGACTGAAGTCTGCACAATCTTCCACTATATCAAAATAGTAGTTTACAATAGGTTTCTGTCAATTGAAACTAGAGGCATACATCAACTACAGCCATCAAGAATTACAAATTCTTGTGATAAAAAACAATAGCAATAAGGTGAAATCAAACTTGAATGAGAAATAGAAAGGTCTCACCTGCTGAGCGCTGTCTAAGCCACGAAATCAAGGCTATTGACTTCCAAATGACAATCAAACCTTCAAAATGAAGAAGGAAAAGTCACAAACAAGTTATCAAAATTTTAGCTCAATTGGATAAGAAATTGCCATCTGATTGTCAAGATCAAGATGACTCTGCAGGCACCTTTAACCCTTAATTTTCAGCTAGAATTTTTCTTCTCTCCCTCACTCTCTTTTTGTCTGTCCCAAGAAATGCACGAAGCTTACTTGTTGACAGCAATAGTTTCTCAAATTGAGTGTTTTAGCTTCTCCAAAGACTACTCATCATCTTCCAAAGAAAGCCCCAACCAACTAATAAATAAACTACTCCATTCCAAGACAACACTAAGCACTAAGTCTTCACTTCCACTTGGGCACTGACCAAGATTGCCAAGTGGACCATTCCATACATGTGGGCCATCTTCCACATAGGAAGGAAACCCATCGAATCTCCCCCTCTTGACTATGTGGAGTTATTCACTATTTTGGTAATCATGCTACAAGTTTTATGTTTCTCCCTCAATAGGGATTTGTCATATGCCTAAACCGTTGTCATCAGTATGAATTTTTTGAATATCTAACTAATTAGAATTCAGTGCATCTCTAATCCAATGGTATTTCACAATAATGTGTTTTGATCAGGATTGAAAAGTGTGCTTCTTACAAAGATGAACCACACTCTAACTATCACAATGTAACACATACCTTTGTTGCTTGAACCCGAGCTCCTACATAAATCTTTTCATCCACTAAACTTCCTTGCAAGCTTCATAGCTGCAATAAACTCTACTTTAGTAGTAGAAAAAGCAACATATTTTTGTAAATTTGACAGCAAAGCCACAACTCTCCCTGTGAAAGTAATCAAGTACCTTGATGTAGACTTTCCAATATCAACATCTCCAGCCATGTGTGCATTTTTTATAATCAACCAATATGGGTTTTTCACTCTCAAAGCTAACATAAGGAGGAGGTATCTTGAAGATTCTTGAGAATTCATTTCACAGCATTCCAATACTCTCTACTAGGATCGGAGAAAAATATGTTGACAACACCAACTAAATAAGCTATGTTTGGTCTCGTTCAGACCATTGCATGTATCAATCTTCCAATTGTTGAAGCATATGAAACTCTTCTCATCTCTTCCTTCTCTTCTTCGGTGGGAGGACATTGCTTGGAACTCATCTTGATGTGATCAGGAAAAGAAGTGCTAATTACCTTAGCCTTGCCCATGTAAATCTTTCAAGCACTTTCTTAATGTACTTATGATAACCACAACTTTTTAGCTTTCTAGTCATGGGTGGTTGTCATGCCAAGGATTTTCTTTGTTGGCCCTAAGTCTTTCATGGCAAAAGACTTACGCAAATCTTTCTTCAACCTATCAATCTTATATATATTATTGGCAAATAATTAACATATCATCAACGTAGAGTAATTAAATAAAAAAATCACTTTCAGAAGAACTTTTAACAAAAATACAATGGTTAGAAGTGGTTTTTCTATAACCATGTTGCTCCATGACTTATTCGAATTTTTTAAACCATTGCTTGGGTGCTTCCTATAAGCCAAACAAACTCTTCTTAACTTGCAAACTAAATTTTCCTTTCCTTTCACACGAAAACCTTTTGATTGCTCCATGTAGATCTCTTCTTTCAAGTCACCATGAGAAAAGTAGTCTTCACATCCATCTACTCTTATCTTCAAATCCATATTGCAATGCTAAATTGAGCACCACCTTGGTAGATGACATCTTCACAATTGGAGGAAAAATATCATCGAAGCCAATTCCATGTTTTTGGCTAAAGCCTTTCGCAACCAACTTTGCCTTATACCTGAGTTTTGAACTATTTTCTTCGGTCTTCAATCTGTGCTTGCATTTATTCTTCAAAGATCTCTTTCCCTTGGGCAACTTTACCAGCTTAAATGTATGATTTTCATATAGGGATTTTAACTCTTCCTATATAGCCTTAAACCTCACTTCTTTGTGCTCATGTTCTGCGGCCTCCTAATAGCACTCTGGTTCTCCCCCATCAGCTAGCAATACTTATTCATTTGGGGAATACCTACTTGTTGCGGTCCGTTGATTATCTCTTCAATGCTATCAAATGAAATTGGTTGCTCTTTATGTTCTATAATCAGTTGCTCATCTGGATCAAATACCTCATGACTGACTGTAGGTGGATCTACATCACCTGGATCACCCTGATGATCATGTACATCATCTCCAACTCAATCTAAACTTATAGGAGGAGGAACTAGATCCAAATCAACCAAGTCATCATTGCTTGTCCTCAACTTTTCAATGATTTTTTGGTTTAGTCTTCAACAAGTGCTTCTGATTCTCAAATGGATCATACAACTTGTACCCAAAATTGTCATGTCCATATCCTAGAAAGAAACACAACTTGTTTCATGCGTCAAGCTTTGATCTCTCATCTTTAGGAATGTGCATAAAGGTTTTGCAACCGAACACTTTTAGGTGTCCGCGGGAAACATCTTTCCCACTTCGAACTCTTTTTGGCATGTCACACTACAAGGGAATGCATGAAGAGAGATTTATCAAATGGAAACTTGTACTCAGTGCCTCACCCTAGAAGGATCTTGGTAACTTGGCATGTGATAACATGCATCTCACTTGTCAAACCATTCAATTAAGGAGTTTTTGGAGGAGTTTTCTGGTGTTGAATGCCCTGAGTTCTATTGTATTCATTAGATGGTTCTAAATATTCACCACCACTATCTGATAAGATGCACTTTAGTTCTCTGCTAGTCTCTCTTTCAACACAAGCGTGGAATTGCTTAAATACATCCAACACTTGGTCTTTGGTCTTCAATGTGTACACCCACACTTCCCTAGAATGATCATCGATAAAAGTAACAAAGTACAACGCATCACCAAGTGTTCTAGTGTTCATAGGACCACACACATTAGAATGCACCAAATCTAAAATATTAAATTTTCTAGATGGAGGAGCACTTTTCAAGGATACTTTGTGTTGCTTCCTAGCTAAACTATGTTCATGAGGCTTTGAAGACATATCTTTCATTTTGGAATAAGATTTTTCTTGACAAGAAATTCAAGCGCTTTTGACTCATGTGCCCTAAGTCTTTTGTGCTACAAATTTGAAATTGAATCATTCTCCGCTGCATTGACCATGTCGTTGGAGAGCTTTGCTTGCATCAAGTGTAGAACACTTCTTTCCTCTAGCCTGAACCAAGGAACCTTTAGCGAGCTTCCATTGCCTATCACTAAATGTGTTACGATACCCCTCATCATCAAGATTTCCTGCAGAGACTAAATTCAATCTAATGTTAGGAATATGCCTTATATCTCTAAGAATTAACTTGTTACCATTGTTAGTTTGCAAGTATATATCTCCAATGCCAACAACTATAGATAAGCCATCATTTCCTATCTTCACCACATCAAAATCACCTGGTGTACATGATGAGAAGAAATCCCTTCTGGAGGTTGCATGAATGGAGGCACCACTGACTATCGCCCAACTAGTTTGCTAGCAAGCAAGATTAATTTCATCATTGTCACAAACAATAAGAAAAATTAGAAGTAGTAGCAACCAACTAGTACCCTATCTATTACCTAACTAGTCTCTTGGCAAGCAAGATTAATTTCATCACTGTCACAAGCAATGAGAAAACCATCAGAAGTAGTAGCAATCGTGTGTCTTCATCTTCCTTGTCATATTTTTTTTTTCTTTTCTTTGCTCTTTCTTCCACTCTTGACAATATTTTTTTATATGTCCTTTTTTATCACAAGCAAAGCATTCAATATCTTTTTGTGAATGAGACTTTCTTTTGGATTTATCATGTTTTCTAGGAGCTCTGCTTTTGCTCTTTTCCCCTTATTTTTTGTGACATGATCTGCTAACTGATACAATGAAGAACTTGCAGTTTTTCTCCTTGTATCTTCATTTAACAAGCTGAATTTTACCAAACTCATGGACACAACTCCTTCAGGGTCTGAGTTTGTGATTCTAAAAGTTTCCCAACTATTTGGTAAAGAACCAAGAAGTTGTAACTCGTAAAGCCTGCACCTCATCATCAAAAGAAGTTCTCATAGATGCCAACTGATTTATAATTCCCTGCATTTCATTCAAATGATCAGTAATAGGAGTACCAACCTTGTATTTCAAATTTATAAGCTTCTTTATTTTATACAATTTACTCCCCCCCCCCCCCCCCCCACACAAATTTTTTCTATCATAAAGTTCAGCTAGCTTTGTCCAAAGTGAGTATGCATTAATTTTATCAGTCACATGGTTATGGGCATCATTGTCAACCCATTGCCGGATATAACCGCATACTTGTCTATTTAATAATTTTGGCTTGGCCGACACACCAAGAATAGGAGTATGATAATTTTTTCCATAAAGCAAGTCCTTCATTTTTCCTTTTCCTATTGTGATAGTTTCTCCCATTCAAACTAATCATTCTACTAGTGTTCACTTCCATGGTTACACACTAATCAAGCTTTGATACTACTGTCGGGGAAGGGGGGGTATGGAGGTCATGACCAAAACACAATAACCCAAGATACACTGTCCCCTAGTCCAATCAGCAATCAACAACTAAAAACAGCCACACAATCACAAAGAGAACACCAAGATTTACGTGGAAACCTTCGGTGTGAAGGGAAAAACCATGGGACGACCAAAGTCCACTTCCAATCTTCCACTATTTCAAAATAGTAGGTTACAATAGGTCTACCCTCGTTGAAATAGAGGCATAGATCAACGACAATCATCAAGATTTACAAATTCTTGCCATACGAAACAATACGAGTCATGACCAACAAGGTGGAATCAAACTTGAATGAGAAATGGAGAGGTCTCACCTAAAACACAGGCTGCTATTTAAGCCACAAAACCAAGGCTACTGATCTCCAAAGGATAACCAAACCAACTAGAATGAAGGAGGTTGAGTCACGATCAAGTTGACTACTCAGGCACCTATAACCCTGAATTTTTCACGAGGTACTTTCTTCTCTCCTTCTCTTCTTAGCTGTCCCAAGGATGCACGAAGCTTACTTGTTGACAGCAATAGCTTTTCAAATTAAGTGTTTTTGCTTCTCCAAAGATGACTCATCATCTTCGAAAGAAAGCCCCAACCAACTAATAAATAAATCACTCCATTCATTTTGAATTGGGCTTTGGGCAAAACTTCCAAGTGGACCATTCAATACATGTGGGCCATCCTCCATATAGGAGGGAAACCCAACACTATGTTTGCTTGCTAAGAAAAAAAAAAGCAATAGATGAACAGAACATTATTTTGGATGCAAAAGTTTGCGCATGGTTCTGTTAATTTGCTATAGAAATTCAGCTGGTCTTGTGTTCACCGGAGACTGGTGGACCCAGCCAATCTCGTTTTTTCACTGTTAGAAAGGTGCGCAATGGAGCAACAACCTGATCGCCTTTTTTCCTCCCATCTTTTGGGGTCCAGGATTTTATTTTTTTTTTTTGGGGGGGGGGGGGGTTGTATTTGCTTAGTTGAGTTCTTACAATTTTGTTTTCTGTACTTCAGCTTTGTTTTTTCTTCAAGCAAATAGAGGGTCAAATGTTATTTATATATTAAAAAAAATTTAATTTCTTTTTTGTTATTGACTTCTTCCAATTCTCTGTTAACTGTTTCTTTTCCTTTTGTTTAGACTAATGATTTTATACACTGCTTTGTTGGGGCTCGGAGAATTACTTCATTGTATGATTTGGAAGTATCAATTTGCAAGAATGAGGGTGTTGAGAAATTTGAAGAGCTTGAACTTGGTCCCTTGGTACGACATCCGCTTATTGTACATTATTTTTCAGTTAGTTCTCATGCAGCTGGAGTGTTCAGGATAACTACGGAGGAGATAATTTCTTACCTTTGCGAGTTCATGGACAATCGGAAAACTAAGGCTGTTAAGGCTGAAAAATTTCTGGACTTTATTGCCAAGAAGCTATCAATTGTGGGCAGGGAAAAGCTTGGTGTGCGAATTCATAACTTGGGGTATGTATTGGTATGTATTGAATGTCATTGTGCTCATGCTTCAATTTGATATAATGGATAGAGTAGATCAGAGGAAGGAGATCCTGCAGACAGCCAAACCGTTTCATGAATGCAAATTTTAGTGCACTCCCTGGATAATGGTTCTGAAACCCCCTTTTTTTTTTGGGGGGGGGGGGGGGGGGCTAAACTAGCAAATTCATTTTTGCTTTCTATTTTATGTTTTTGTTGGGGTATAGTGAAGAAAAGGATTATGGTAATGCATTTGTTTATGGTAGTATTTTTCTATTTTTGTTGGTTTTGGCAAAAACTAAAAATTAGATTTTATGATTTCAGTTGTTACTACCATATATTAATATCAAAATTCACTTTTTTTGATTAAATAATTCTTTTAATACATAATTTTAAATTAAAATATTATTAAAATTAAAATAACAGTAAATTTCTAAAAAAATTGAAAAAAATAAAAGAGTGTCGATTAAATCATTCATTTGATACACAAAAAAAATTCAAGTTAAAATAAAATTACCACATGAATTTATAATATAATTAAAATAAAAATAACAACAAATTTTCAAAAAATTTGCCTTTGGATATTTGTGTCATCTTTTTGAGGAGTGGAGAGACTAGTGCACATTTGTTTCTTCATTGTCCTTACACGTTGGCTATTTGGAATAAATTATTTGGTGTACTTAGTGAGAGCTGGGTTTGTTGTCCACATTGATGACATTTTGCTCCATCATGTTTAGAGGTTTTGATTTGGAAGCGGCCTCTCCAAAAATGGGGGTAAGGCTTGTCGACAGCCACCTCTCCTAGACCCCACTCAAAGTCGGAGCCTTGTGCACTGGGTATGGCCATTTTTTTTTTTTTTAATGTTTAGAGGTTTTGGTAAAGGAAAATAGGAAAGCTTTATGGCAATGTGCCATTTTGGCTACAATTTGGTGTGTTTGGATGGAAAGGAATGTTGGAATTTTAAAAGGAGTGGCTTTCTCTACTAACTTGCTTTCGAGTAGAGTGACTTGTCTTTCATCTTTGTGGGTGTTAGCAAATGATTTTTTTTCCACATCTCTTCGGAATACATGCAGCGGGACTTATTGGATCTCTTGCATTGATTTTGGTTTTTGGGCCTAGAATGAGAAAATCAGTAATTATTCATTTTTGATGTAAAGGAAGGATTTTATTCTCCCTGTTTCCTTTTTGTTTGTTCTTCTTGTACATTCTGCCTTCTCTAATAAAAGTTTCTTTGTTTATCAATTTAAAAAAAAAGAAAAGAAAATAGAAGTCATTTGGTCCTCTCCTTTTTTCTTCGTCATTTTTCTATTGTTATGCACAATAGGATTGTTTTTTGAGCATTAAAAGTGAGTTTTGAAATATAATAGCTAGGTAAGATAATTATAATTAATTTCTATTCCTTGTAAGAATATTGTCCAGTTTGTATTCTTTTGCTTTTTTATTAATTTAATTGTTATTTGATTCAAGGAAAAATGAACATGAATTTAATTAGGTCTTTAATTTGTTTTAATTTTGGAAAAAAGTTAACTAAACCAGTTGTTAGTTGTTAGTTGTTAGTTTTCAGTTTCTATTTCAGACTTTCAGTTTTGGTTTCAGATTCATTTTCATAACTTGTGATAGTGATGCATACGGCCTCTTAGATAGCTTATCAGGAGATAAAACTTCCAAAAGATTCCTTCTGCTCCTAGTAACAGTGGTTGAAGTTGGGGCGAGAAAGAAGCCAAAATTCCCTTGAAGCTTGAACACATTGCGTATTTCAAGTTAAGTGCAGACTTGGCTATCTGCTCTCTTCTCTAAACTAGTGAGTGATAGATGTGGGATGTGGATGACAAATGTTTGGAAGTTCTAGTTGTAAGATTTACATAATTGGTTACAACTTTCTATTTAAGGAATATACCATGTCCACTTTGACATTTAATTTCAATTTTGTAGGGTATTAATATATTTGAGAATGTTCAAAATAAATTTGACTGATTCCTAAAACTTAATGGATTTGGTTAGGGCAGTCAACTAACTTTTGATATGTCATGAACATTGTTGGAAGAGATGTGTATTTGATGCAGTTATTGGAATCCGAAACGATGACTTACGTTACTTCTATTCTTACTAGTTAATCATTAAGAAAGAAGAGTAGATTATCGAGAAGAGCAAAAGGTAGCTATCTCCCCTGAGGTTTGGTGAAACGATGTAAATCTTCTTCAAAATTTCCATTAACTTCCCTTGAGATTCGCCTGAGGTTTTGGAAACCCCAAGGATCTCCCATGGTTTTCAACAATACATGAACCTCTCCCATGGTTATAGAAATCGGGAACTGTTTGTGTAATGGTAATGGTCGTGGTGTATTGGTTGTGGCCACTGCAGACATTACATAATGGGTAACGGACACCAGTCTGTGAATTCAGCTTTTGCAATAGCAGACTTGTTAAAAAACATATAGATTCACATGTTTTGATCCCGAAATCCTATATACTAATGCTTTAAATGATCCTTGGTAAAATTTAATCAATTTAAATGTAACATGCACAACAAGTATTGGATGTCATCTTGGTTGCTTTAGTTACTATTGGCTAGAAGAAGCATTTATTTGCTACTTTTCACTACTTTATTCATTATAAGCCAAGTTTAAACTAAGAAATCATAAATATAAAGAAATATAAAATACAGAGTGCCGTCTTTTATACTTTTTAAAGTCTTTAATGGGATTTTTGTTAACCAAAAAATAAAATAGAGAATGTTCATATGTTAGCCAAGAACAAAAATACAAAGCAATAGAATGTTTTTTTGTCTCCAAGTTAAGTTAGGTGTGAGAAAAACAGAGTTAAAAAGAGAAAGAACTTAGAAGCCAGAAAATGAACATATGTAGTTTAATGAAACAAAAAGTTGGGTTGATTTGAATGCTAGTATTAAAAAAATGAATGCTAAATGTCAAGGAAAATAAATCCAAAACTGAAATTCTTTTAATAGAAAAAATACTAACTAAAGTAAACCAATTTTTCTAAGCTTCAATTAAGGGAAAAGAGAGGTATAAATGCAAAAAAAGACGACCCAAAAACCTACTTTAGTTATTCACAGCCAGTGTGGCATTATAACAGCCTGTAACAGTCCATAATGGCCATTACGGTTCTGTAGTGGACTGTAATGTGATGGACTGGTAAGGTCATGAATTGGAGGACCTTGAGATATCACCCTATAATGATCTCAGAAGGCACTAACTATGTGATTTTTAAAATTATGACCTCCCTTGACATTTGGCAAAAAGACAAGGTGATGTAGTACAAGAAGCAATACATTGGGAAGGATTACTGGGTTTAGTTAGTAGTTTGTTATGTGTGTTTGATATTAATTTGTATAGGATTATGTGTATTTGGGGGTTGTTTGTAGCATTTGTGTAAAGTAGGGGGTTGGTTTGTAATTCATTTTGTTTTATGGGTATTTGTGTACTTGTATGTGCTTAGGATTTCATTTTAATAGTGTGAAAGCCGTGCTGTAGGCAGTTGCTGATTGGTTTGTAATTCATGTTGTTTTACGGGTATTTGTGTACTTTTATGTGTTTAGGCCTTCTTATAAATAGTGTGAAAGCTGTGCTGTAGGCAGTTGCTGATGAATTTGAATTAGAATTGAGCGTGAGTTTTCCCCCTGGTATCTCCTCTCTCCTCCCTTCCCTTTCTTTCCTCTCCTCTATTTCTTCTAATCTCTCCCATGGCTGTAGAACCGTGATGCTGCCCCTGCATCATTGAGGGTTTATAATTACTCCGAAAATCCATTGCTAAGGGACATCAATGGGATTTTTGAAACTTAGGGCGGTCAATGTCTTTTTGCCAAACTTCAGGGAGATCCTTCAGATTTTTGGAGCATTAGGGAAGGTGTGTGTCTTTTCACTAAACCTTAGGGGAAGTCAGTGTCTTTTGCCCTATCAAGAACTACGTGGGGCTTTAATTGGAAAAAAATCTTGAGCTGTTCTCTTCTGGCTTTGTATGTAAGGATATATGTTATTTATCTTCCGGGTGCTTTAGAGTCAAGGTCTTATTTGTGATGTGATTTATTTTCTTTGAAGAATGCAGACAATAGGTGTCCTTTGAACTTTAATGTATTTGAAAATTGTTTGTTTTTGTGTGTTATTGTACTATTTGCATATTATTTGTTTTTTTCTGTGTTATTGTACTGTTTGTGTATAGAGTGCAAACTTTTAGTGTCCTGCAGAACTTAGGCACATTTGTCATGCAGAAGTACTTCTAGGAAATTCAGGGCCATTTTTACCCCCCTTCTCGAAACTCTTCTTCAGAAATCATTTCATTCTTAAAATGTGGAGAAACCAAAAATATGGAAAACATTGTTTTACTTCGCCACTTTTGGCTGTTTAAAAATTCAATTTCTCAAAGATCTTGAAAACAATTTCCTTTTTACTGTTTCCTAGAAGTGAAACTGACCAGCTTTCTAGAGCACTCCTGAAAACCAGCTTTCAAAAATGTTGTACCGAATGCATTTAATGTTTTCAGTGTCAGTATTGCTTTTCCTCTTTCCAAAAGCATAAAATGGTTTTTGAAAGGAATATCAAGCTGGATTTTCCAATTTATGCTGTTGTGATAGCCGAAAGCTAATCTGATATTGGCATTCGTTGAAATTAATGAACTCTTCAATTATAGGGTGCACATTGCTTCTATCCAGGAAGCCAGGAAGATAGAAGATATGACACTATATAAATGTACTAAGGAATTGAAAGAGAAATCTGATAAAAGGAGTAGGAAACGCCCTCTTCTTTCTTCACAGAAAAGGCAGCTGGATGAGCGTTTCAGTGCTATATCTCAACGTATCGAATCTTTTTCTTCAGAACATGAGATTTTTTGTGGCAAGCATATAAGATTTATTTCTTCCAGCTCAGAGGATGATGATAGTGAAGAGGATGGATATGTAGATATAAAAGATGGCAAGGACGTGGGCAGTCACTGCAAGTCCTCGTTGAAAAACATAAAAAAGTGCGACAAAGTGAGTAGCTGTCCTTACCCATCAGCAACTGAGGAGATGATGCGGCTTGGGTTGAAAGTCGAAGCAGATAATGCCCTTTCCACTAATCACAGCCTAGGAAACTGCGAGAGCAATAGGAGACCTAAAAAGAAAAGAAAATCTGAAAGCTTAAGTTGCACTCCTTCTGCTCGTACAAAATTGCCTAAAAGAAATGAGATAGATCAAGATCTGGTAGGAGTGGACAGTGGTGCTGGTAAGTTCAAGGAGCTTAGCAATCTGAATGAACCTACTCTTTCTATTTCTGACGATTATTTAAGGATCTTCATCACGACCTGGAAGGAGGCATGTCGGGAGCATTCTGTAGTTGAGGTATTTTCCTTCTCTTACTTAAAAATACGCACAACAATTGTGATGCTGTCGATTACTATCATCAAATATTTGTTCATATAAAGCCATGTTTTAATCTTAGGCTAAACTTTAATTTTGCTTTAATTTTGGTATAATAGGTTAATTCATCGTGATCTAATATGTAATTGTGAGATTATTTAGTTTATCCATGTCTATTTTTCTTTTTTATATCTATTTTTTTTATTGTTAGCAAATTTATGTCAACATAGTAGTGAATTGTTTTCTCATTCCTTTTTTTTCCCACATAATCCATGTCGCAAATTTTCTTTTTTGATAAAGTTGGAAAATTTGTTAGGGAAGAAGCAGACTAGTACGAAGAATGGGAGGCAACCACCTTAGAAAGAATATAGAAAAGCAGAGATATACACCCAAAATTCTGGGGCAGAAGGCCATATAAAAGCATAAAATACTACTACACCAAAGTATCTAAGTCTTTTTTTTTTTGGAAGAAGGTAAAAAGACTTTATTGGTTCAAAGGGGAAAAAGAAGTGAAAATACAATAAGAAAAAGAAAATGAAAAAACAGAAAACAAGTGAACAAAAACAACATTAGCAAATCTGGCTAGTTTTTTTTTTTTCCCTTCCGGAGTGAAATCCTACAACATCAGTGGTGATTCTGGCAGTCAGACAGTCCGAATTCAGAGGGATGTTTTCAGAAAGGAGGTTTTCGGCTGTCCAGATGTTGTAGATGCAGGGAACTTGGATGACTTTGCTTAGAGCTGCAGTTGGGCCATTACCCAACCTGGTGATTCTGTTGAGTCCATCTTCCCAAGAGGTAGAGGAGCACGGAACTCTCAACTGAGAAGATATGCCAATGTAAAGTTGATTTTGGAAACTTGCACTCAAAGAAGAAATGATTTCTTGATTCAGAGTGCAGCTGGCAAAGTAAACAGCTAGTGTTCTGATTAGTTTTACATGTTGCAACACTGTCCTGGGTCAAGAGTTTGTTTCAGGCATAGAGGCAAGCAATGAAGGTCTGCAAATGATGCAGTCTTTGAACCAGATAGCCGAAGGCCATGGCAAAGTTGGAGCTTTCTCTCTGATGAGGTCCCAGGTGGGGGTTAAGATCTGTAGCATCAAGAAGGCCGTGGAGTTTCATGCAATCCACCTCTAAAGTAGTGGAAAGGGAAGAAATACAAAGTCTTATATCTGAGATTGAGTTGGAATTTATCCTTGTCAGTGCTAGTTGCCATCTATGATAATGCTTAAAACTCTGGCATCAGGAAGGATGAGGAAGTCTTTGAGGAAAATGCAGCCATATTTCTGAATGAGGGGGCTGAAAGGGTGCCAGTTGTCATCGGATAACCAGGTTCATTTGCCTTTTCGAACACTCCATTTGAAGGCTTGGGTAGCAGCAAATTGAGATTTAAGGATTCTTTTTCAAGTAGACGTGCCGTTTGGGGAAGGCTTAATAGCCCAGACACTCCTGTTTTTGATCTTGTAGGCATGTGGCCAGTTTTCCTGGAGGTGAGGGCAGGAGGAACTAGCCATCCAGAAGAGCTTGATGGCATAAGCTTCACTGATTCTTTGAGCTTTTTGGTACTCAGGCACCTATCAAGAAGGGGCTTGCAGACTCTAGACCAACTGATTTTGCAGCCTCGTGTGTTGGAGTCAACCCCTCTCCATAAGAATAAGAAAGCCTTCAGAGTTTGTTCTTAAGGCGCCAATGACAGATGATGGTAGAGAGAGGGAGGAACCCAGATGCTGCGAATGTTCTTAAGAATTGACTTAATAAACTGCAGTCTCCAGCAAATGATAATTTATTTCCCAACTACTGATTCTGCTGGTAATTGTCAATTAAGGTTACACAAACATGCTCGCTGACTTTCTTGGTACCAGAGGCAGGCCTTAATATTTGACTAGCAGAGCTTTTTCAGGGATATCCCACATCCGGTGGATATTTTGTTCAGAGTCAGGGTATACCAGCACAAAAATAGTAGATTTCTGAGGGTTTTCTTTGAGTCCATAGAAGCGATAACAAAGCTCCAGGATGTGATTGATGCTTTTGGCAGTAGCAGCATTTCCATGGTGAGAATCAGCAGGTCATCCATTAAGCATAATTTAAGTAAGACCAATCTTGCTATGCTTACTATGAAAATCAAGGTCTACCTTGACAGCAGCACTACTCGACGGCTTGGTCAAAACGTCTATGACCAGAACAAAGAGATCGGTGGGGATAGGGTCTCCCTTTCTAATTCTTCTTCCTCTGAAGAAGCCTTCAATTGAACCATAATAGATAGAGAGAAAGAGGGAGTTGAGAATCCTGAGATAAAAGCTTTGATCCAATATCTGAAAGCTGGAGAGCTATCAATGGCTTCAAAGATCTTGAGAATGAAGTTCTAGTCCACTGAGTCAAAGGCCTTTTTAAGATCAAACTACCATGCCAGCCAAGGGCCCCACTGTTTAAATGATAATTATTAACTCTTGGGCAAGGAGGAGATTGTCTTGAATAAAGCGACTTTACCAAGTGCTGTTTAATTGGGATTAATGAAGGAGTCAAGGCTGCATTGAAGTTTATTGGCCAATAGCAGGCAAATTGTAGGAAACAAATCTGCCACAGAAGTGAGTCTAGCCCAAACATTGCTAAAGAACACTTGAAGTTCTATAGATTTCAACCAAGAGAACAATTGAAAAAAAAAGATGATGATTTGTCCTCTTACTCCGCCTGCAAAAGACACCTGTTAGGCACTAAATCTTTCTTTGATCTCCTCATCTGCAAATATAGTTACAGTTAGTCCTGCCTTGAAGGATAAACCTTGCAAAAGTCCTAATTTTGAATGGAACCTTGGCTTTCTAAATAAAGGACCGGGATTATAGATTTGGGTCAAATAGCTGTAAAAGCCTTACATCATTGTATTCATTTTTGTTGTTTGTCCTCTTGTACTTGTTATGCTGTTTGTCACTGGTTTTTTTTTTTTTTGGTACTCGCAGGTTTTTGAGAGGATGCTTCGGTTCTATAACATATCAGAACAACACAGAAAGAGGGTTCGGTCAATATTTGCATCATATCCATATTTTGGATTACTAAATGTTGCTGTAAGTTGATTTTGGTCAAGTCTCGTATCATGATTGCTTCTTGTATTGTTGAATTTTATTTCCTGAATAGCTTGAACAGCGCTATTTCTTTTAATTTGGAAAATATTTTGCTAATACCTATTTACAACTATTATCTCTTTATTCTTTCGCTTGACCTGAATAGGGTTGAGCTAAGCTGTGATTGAATGTGGGTTCAGTTGAGTATGACCGCTTTGCTGGGCCGTGGTTGTAGTTTATGCTGAGTTGAGCTTGTATGGTCTAACCTCAGGTTACATGGTCAGAGCTTAGCTCATACTTTGGATCAATTGGGGAAAAGTATTAGTAATAACACCTTTATTTTATACTATAGTTTATTTTTTCTTGAACAGGGTTGGCCTTGCCCCCAAAATACTCCCTTTCCTCTCTACCTATTTTTTTTTTTTTGATAACGTGGGAACTCCAGCCACCAATGAGCCCTTTTGACCCCCCTGATGCGGTACCAAACCCACGGGGTGGCGGCCTTCCTCCCTGGTTTGCCACTTGGCTTAATCGGATGCGGACACAGCATAATCACACTTGGGCTGGACTCTCTACCTATTCTCTGCTTATAGAGTTGGTTGCGTTAGAAGATTTTTCCTTTAAAAATTTTGGTGACATGGTTTTGTTTATCAATTTTAAGTTATGCTTTCTTGTAATCCTTTGATTCTAAACCAGAATATGTAGGGATCTAGTGACTTTTAGGACTTTTTATTAACATTAATTTTTAATTGTTTATTCATTTATTCTTTACATTTTGCCTTCTTGAGACACTGATGCACAACGTTGGATTTGTTGGCTACTAAAATTAGATTGAAATCTCTTGGTAAATTTATTGTTCCATATTTCTTATTTCTCTAGGATTTGGTTGAGGAATGTTTCAATGAGGCTTGTCCCACAATATCCCCTTAAACAGAGGATATCTAAGTTCAGCCTAGATTTGCTTTTAGCTGACCATGGTTTAGTTTTTCGCTGTCAGCCAAGCTTGACCTTGCCTTGGTCTCGCTCAGTCAAAACTAATTGATACCCTGATTGGCAGTAAAGGTCTGCCCTGTTTTTCATCCAGTTGAATGGTTGTGCGTTTCTTGTTGGGGTATTATCTATTATGTCGTTACTTATTGCCTAAAAATGGGAATATGGCTTTTCTATGAGTACTGATTAAGGGCGACCCAGGTTTGGTATTTTGTCTTGTAAAATTCTATGGATATTGTTGCATTTTTGGATGAAATGAATAAATCTGGTTTTAGTGTACTACTTAAAATCCTTTTTTGGAGTTGAAAAGTGAGAAAATGTGTGGTTGACAAGTTGGGGCTGACATTGAATGGTATTTTGTGCTCTTTATTTTTTTGTTTATATTGGAATACAAAGGTAGAAATAAGCAAGTGAGAAAAAAGTAAATCATCAGTGAAACTACGGTCAAATTGGTCAAAACCAACAAACCTCCGAAAATTAGTTTATGATCAAGAAGACTGACCAATTGTTAAGTTGGATCATTGTTGCCAAAAATGAATCCAAGTGTAAGGGATGGGTCACTAAGGATAAAAGGAAACCATAGATGGGGTTTAGAGGTGGATAAAAAAAGTGGAATCATTTGCTTCATTTTGATGTGGGGAATGGTAGCAATTTCCCTTTTTGACATGATCTTTGCAGTTAAGATATCCCTTTGGAAACTCAATTTCTAGATGTCTTTCTCTACAAGTGGGATCACTTGGAACACAAACATTCCTTTTATTTTGGTCTTTAAGGTTCTACGGAGTCGCCACTGACCTTTTAATTACCTAAGTGTGATTTAGTTCACCTAATTACTACTAATTAGTCGGTCTTTAGCTAAGCCGTAGGTCCTTGGAATTTGTAGTTGTGGTCTATGATACTAGAGACAAGTTCGGGAGTATGGTTGCGAGGGGAAGGTACTAGCGCCCCCTACACACCTGTCCTTTTAAATGACACCATGGTAATTTCGGAATTTCAAACATGAATCATGCATGATCATTAATTTTTCCTTTTAAGTTTAGATTACCATCCTTTAAATATTATTCCACGCTATGACCTTGGTATCTCGATTAAGAACATGGTGCTTTCCTCACCTTGAGAATCCCAATAGGACGCTATCACCCCACTTTTGGGTTCCGTCATCGGATTAATTAAGTGTTTTAGGATTTTGCAAAATTTAATTGTGCAAATATCAATTTAAGGAACCCAAGCGCTGCATCATGTGTCAAAATGGCACACAAAATATACCAAGCAAATATATCAAATCATGATATTCAAGAGAAGGAGGTTAGGTGTAGTAATGGGGCAAGTAAAGAAAAGGAGGGAAATAAATTGGGGGACTTATTTGATTTAGAAAGTGATGATATTAGTGAGTTCGACTGAGGTGGAGGTGGTTGTTGGATGAGATTCTAGAACAATATGGGTACATTTCGAACACTTGAGAATGAATAGGGTATATATCTTATGTTCATCCACCCTCGTTGGAAGAGTTGGAGGAATTTTCTATTTTGATAATGATGGGCTGGTTAATTTACAGTGAAGGGATGGAATTTTGCCTATACCCGTCGAGAAGGTTCTGAACGAGGAGCTAGAAGTGCAAGGTCTTTTGGATAAAATGGACTTAAACTTGACTGATATTGGAGAAAATGAGGTGCGCATGGATGGGAGCAGAAGTCAAAAGTTGGAGGGTCAAAGGAAATTAGTGAATTTGAAGAGCTCAATAAATTATGATGGGAAGGGGTTGAAAAGGGGCTTCCTTGGTTAATATTGTCGAGTTCTATTTTATGATCTTGTGTTTTTTGTTTCTTCTTTTTTTCTTTTTTCTTTGGTGGTATTTTGTTTTTATTTGGTGGACTTCTTGTCTCCGCACATTGCATTTTTTTTGGAAAAAATTCCATAACTGCACAACTAAAAATTTGCATGCATATTTTCTGATGCTGATTGTAATTTACTCGCTTGTTTGATATTGCAGGTGACATCTATCAAGTGTGGAATGTGGGATAGCATCTATGATGCCTTTCAAGCCATTGGTCAACGTGCAACCACTCACACAGTTTTTGAGAATCATTCTGAATATGAGTGCATAGATGTTGAGCCAAGTGAAAAGGATGCGATAGTCATAACTAAAGACAGTGCAGAGCATGGCTGTTGTGCGTACTATTTAATTATACTGATTTTTGCAACATAATTTTACTGAATTATAATTAATTGGTCTTTGATATCATTTGGCAGTGATATCTGTTGCTTGTGTTTCTAATCTGAGCATAACTGGTGAAAACTGATATGATATCTTTTAGGAAGAAAAATTAAATGGAAGATCTGTGAATCAGGGCTGTGAATTATGGTGACAATGTTAGTGTAGTTCTTGCTGTGCAAAAACACCACTGATATGCTATTATGTTTGTCAATGCTCACAGCTTTTGATGCATGATTGTAAATTTTTTCTGCAGGTCTGAAAGTTGTTGTGTAGAATCTAAAAGTTGGGATTGCTAATAAACTAGGCACTGAGTAGCATTACTAGAACATTATGAGGATCTGCTTTCTATAGGTTGAAAGTTTAGGTCAGTGAAGCTAAAGAATATTGACACACTTGGGGCAAATGAATTATAGGCCACTAATAGTTGGAGGCGTGGATTTATATTGGTTTTAGATATTATGCTGGTATTAATAATGCTAGCCCTTATAATTCTCCATTGGGGAATTTATTTACCATTGATATCTAGAATCACGTGCTGGAAAATTGTATCTTTGTGCTTCAAAAAGTTTTGTTCCCTATTTGTTTTTTGGAAAATATTCTGGAGCTATTAACTGTATGGAGACTAAATTCTCTGTTTTCATGTTTCTATTTTCTACTATAAAGGGGATTCACCTATTTCGTGTCATCTTTCTAAAACCCAAAATTAACCTCATGTAAAATATTTTTTTTTATTTGTTAAAAAAAGGGAAACTTAAGGGTATAAATGTAAATAAACCATATTACAATCCACGTTTAACCGTTCCTAGAAAATTGGGAAGGAAAACCTCTTCATTTAGTTTCCAAAATGGCCCTTATACTATTTAATTTTTTGTTTTCCTTTATAATTTTTGTTTAAAAAAAAAAGAACCGTGAAGCACGCACATAGTGCGTGCCCATGGCTAGTTTTGTTTGAATTTATTTTGTTTAATGTCTCATGTGCGCAATGTTTGTAGAAGAATTATTTCCTTCTTTTTGATTATGGTTTTACATACTAGAGAGGGAAAAACCAAAGTATAAGTGAGCTTCTACATGATGGTTCATAGTTAAATGAAGTGAGAGTTGGACCTGGTGTGGGGAACAGTGTAGAAGAGTAGAAGCTAGTGTTGTAGAAAATCCTTGTCTGGCTTGCCTGAGTGTCAAGGGAATGGGAGCTGCTTAAAGGTTGACTTGCACCTACCTAGGCTTGATGATGTTGATCAGGCGGCACCGTGAAGATGATGATTTTGCCATCAAGAAAGATAAAGACCATCAATTTGGCTTGGAATACCCGATTTACAGTGCTGAATAAAGAAGAGTTGGTGAAGAGAGCATGTTACAGAGGTGTATTCTTTGTGGATGAAAGATGTCTTATAGATTTGATTTGTGAATATGTGAATGCATTCACATGGTCTTTCTTTTGAACACAAAGATCGTGGTTCACCAAATACGCTTTAATCTTGTAAGCGGATAAAGTAGAAATTGAGGAGGATAAAATTAGATACACCAAGATTGATGGGGACAGTGGTCCCTATATAGGTTGAAATCCCATCCTTATGACTATTTGAGAGGCATAATTAAAAGAAGCTAAGTGGGCAAGATATGAACACTTGAATCTCATTGAAAAAAGAGATTGGCTACTCATTTGATGGTCATCTCCACTTGAGACGAATGTTGATGTTTGACAAGAAGAAATTTTGCACCCCTTGGTCATCTTCAGAGAGGATATTTGGTAGTTAAAAAGATTTTTCCTATTCATGCTGGTCCATTGGGAAAATGGGCACCAAACTATGAAGTATGAAGGGCCATTGATCATAAGGAAAACCTTCTTAGAAGGTTCTTTGAATTTTTTTTTTGGATAGGAAAAGAAGATATGTTAAAGGTCAGGATAAGGAGTTATAGTGAAAGGACGATGAGAGATCCTCCTAAAAACAAATTGTTAGGATTCCCAAATCAACTGAGATTTCTAATTAATGTGTTAGGATTCACAAAACAATTGGGATTTCTACGTAATGTCATGATTCCAAATCAATTGAGATTTCTAGTTAATTTGTTATGATTCCCAAATCAATTGGGGATCTATTTAATCTTGGATTTTTATTTATTGTGTTAGGATTCCAAGATCAATTAGGATTGAGTCCATTAAGGACCTTAGAAAATTCAGCAATCCTAGATGGAAGCTAGGCTAAAGGCTGAAATTAGCAATGTTTAAGCCTCAATTTGAAGAGATTCAAGCATCTTTCTCTAAATTATTCATTACATCTTCCCATAAAGAGAGAGAATGATTCCTTTACATCAACTAATCATAGGGAGCCGCCGTACATGCACCAAGGAGGTTACCAAGGAGTGTGTGATCATGTTCCTTCCTAGATAAAGGTGGAATTTCCTCAGTGGGATAATGGTGACCCTATTTGTTGGGTTTCTAGGGCTGAAAAGGACTTTCACTTTCACCTCACTTCAAAAACATCTAGAGTTGAGCTATCAGTTTGGATGGCGATGCTCTCAATGGTATGATTGGTTTGAAGCTTGTTATGGAATGCTTTCGTGGGCAGAATTTGTTTCTAGATTACTTGTCAGATTTGGGCCTGCTAGATAAGTGAATATTGATGAAGAGCTTGCCAAAATACACAAACTCGTTTGAGCGACTAGCAAACATGACTAAAGATTGGAACGGAAGCCAACTCGTCGATACTTTTTTCATAGGTCTCCTACCTGACATTTAGTGTCAGGTCAAAGTGTGCCGGCTACGATCTATGGCTGTTGTAATTTGCTTTGCATGGTTAGAAGAAGAGATGTTGGGAGGCGAACTACATCACTCTAGCTAGACTATCAACATGCAAAATGTTAGCAACACCGTCACACCACTTGCTCCTCGTAATCATACTGCCAAACGATTGACTTAGGAGCAACTTAAAGAGTGAACAACAAAGGGTTAGTGCTGGCATTGTGATGAGATGTGGCATAGGGGGCGCTGTTGCAAAAAGTGTTAACTTTTGATGATTGAACTAGTACAGGAGCCAGAAGAGAGTTTGGATGACTGTGCTTGTTCAAATCAAGAATGTATGAAATCTAATGATAATGACGAATCTGTCACTTCTTCAGTTCATGCTTTAGTTGGGTATGCTAATCTTGAAACCATGATAAGTAATGGTTTCCTGAAATGCCAACCTGTCACCATTTTAATGGATACAGGTAACACTAATAATTTCATGGACACTAAAATTGCTAGATGGCTAGCCTATCTTGTGGAGCAATGTGAAAAGGTTGATGAGAAGGTTGTTGATGGAAGGACCTTGACATGTTAGAGCAAGTGTTTGAAGGTAAATCCTAATATGCAAAATCATAGGTTGCATGTTGATTTCTTTTTGCAGCCACTAGAAGACTATGAAGTGGTTTTGGGTATTGAATGGTTAAGGACTTTAGGTGATGCAGCTTGGAATTTTTCTAAACTGGTTATAAAGTTCATGGTGAAACACCAGAGGATGACTCTTGAAGGCAAACATTGTGGTAATGTCATTATAGTTTCAAGCCATCGTATGGAGAAGCTCCTTAAAAAGGAGCAACATGGCTGCCTAGTACTACTTCAAGCACTAGAGGAGTTACAAAATCAATCTTATTAGGATGAAGGACTAGAATCTCTTATTTTGGAGTTTCTTAACCTATTTATGGGGCCACATGTATTGCCACCTCAAAACGAAGACATAATCACCACATTCCTCTATTGCTAGGTAGTGTCCATATCACGTTTGTCATTATCACTATCCTTATTTTTAGAAAGCAGAAATCCAAAAGATAGTGAAAGAAATGTTAGATGTTGGCATAATTCAGCCAAGTGTTGGTCCATATCCTTCTTTTGTCTTGTTGGTGAAGAAGGATGGCTTCTTGGCGGTTGTGTGTTGATTAGTGAGCACTTAACAAAAGCACTACAAAGGGTAAATATCCTATCCCTATTCTGGGTGAGTTGCTTGATGTGTTGGGAGGTGCTTGGCAATTTGCCAAACTCAACTTGAGATTAGATTATCACTAGATTCGAGTTTATAAGGATGACATTCAGAAGACTGGGTTAAGAACTCACGATGGCCATTATGTGTTTTTTGCTATGTCGTTTGGGTTAACCAATGAGCTTTCGACCTTCCAAAATCTCATGAATGACATTTTTCAACCTTACTTGCGTAAGTTATATTTTTTGATGATATCTTGATATATAGCTCATGTCTTGAAGATCATCAATGTATTTGGGAACTATACACGCCACTCTTCGTTACCATCATCTGTTTGTCAAGAAATCTAAATGCAGGCTACGCAGCTTTGCTTGACTGCATGAGGAATACCATGGGCATATTGACTTAATTATAGGTTCTAAGGTTCAAGTGCAGCCACAAGCAATTCTATATTGCCAAGTGGTCAAACGTAGAAGTCGAGACATATGGGGATGTGCTTTGGGCGTGTTGTGTGATCTTAGGATACCTTTGAATTAAAAGGAAAGTTTTATAGAATAGCTATAAGAATGGCTATGCTATATGGATTAGAATTTTGAACAACTAAAAAACAATATATCCAAAAAATCAAAGTTGCCGAAATGAGAATGCTAAGGTGGATGAGCAGCATAACATTAAGAGATAAATTAAGGTATGAACATATTTGCAGTAGGTTAGGCGTAGAACCTGTAGAAGATAAGATAAGGTAAGGATGACTTAGGTGGTTTGGGTATTAGCAACATAGGCCAAGTAGTGCTACCATGAGGACTCAGCAAGTTACTGTTTGTGGCAGTAGGAGTAGGGATAGACCTAAAATAACTTGGAATGCGATAGTAAGGATTTAATAGCCCTTAATTTGTTGGAAGAAATTGTCCACAATCGTGCAAATGTATGGGAAAAGATTGGACTCAAGGCTTGGTTTGTTGTTGCTGCTGCTGCTGTTGTAGTAATGAGGTACCAATCAGCTCCGTTTGTTTTAGATAGAAAAAGAAGAAATATTATTAAATCTGAGAAAAGGGGTACATGATTGGATTGTAAGGAGTCCTGCTCAACCAACCAGAAAAGATGGGAAAAAAACTAAAAAACCTGCGAGGAAAATTCTGAAATAGGAAAAAGAAAATTACAAACCAAAACTCCATTAGAAGAGTGCTGCCTCACCAATCAGCTCTTGTTACTTCAATAATTTTACTATGGGTAATAATCTTGAAGAAAATGAAGCTTGGTGCAATATTGCACTAATGGATGCATGCCCTTCTAGTTCTTGAGAAGCATTGATTATGTGACAGGACATCGCTTGTAGGTAATGTGAATCACAATTGCCATTTAAAGTTTGAAGGTAATGGGAAAGTACTTCACAACCCCTTCTGTTGAAGCCTACAACTTCTTTAGTCTTGCTGTGTTGGATTTGTTCCAGTTCTTTGCTCGAAGGAACACAAAGGCTTGGAGTTTAATTTTTCCTGTGCACATCTACAAGCCCCATACTTTATGCACTTTTAAATTGATTTGTTTTTGTGGTTTAGCCAACTTTGTGGGTCTATGTCGCCTTGCTCCACCCTGCATCGCCTTGCCTAGCACATTTCCACTTTGTGGTTCTAAGCAATTTATAAAGATTGAAGAAGCTTACTATTTTGTGCTAAATGCGTCATTTTTTGGTAATTTAAGAGTGTGAAAATACTGGTTTGTTTGCTTGGTTACCAAGCTTTGAGGCTTGTTGGCTTCTTATTAGCATGTATTTTTTGTTGAACTTCCAAGGTCTCAAAAGGTACATTACCTTCATCATTGTTGTTGTGTATTCATCCTCCTAAAGGCTTCATTTCACTCTCTGCACAAAAGCTGTAGATGCTAGACAGTGCTAAATTGTTCTACAAAGAAGTGGGGAGGATCACATTGGGTGCCACATTTCCATTTTTTTTTCTCTGATAGTGATATTAAATTCATGAGGGCATTTTTGAAAGACTTTGTGGCAGTTGCTTGGAGCTGAGTGTTAATTTTCTATCACACCCATTCACAAATAGGTGGTGAAATTGTGGTTGCCGGTTAAAACTTGGGTAAATGCTACGTTCTCTTGCTAGAAGCTATATGAAGACCTGGGATTCTATTATACTACATGCTGAGTTTACTTACAATAAGTTTTCAAATAAAAGCTTAAACACACTATTTTAAGCGACTTATCTGTGCATGGGCAGGTGGATGTCATGATGCATTTGAAGTGGAGGCTTATTTCCTAGGTCATTTATCATAAATTGAGGCCAAATTTGGGCTGTTGAGGATGCTGAAGAATATTGGATCAAATTATGTAAGCTAGATGCTGCCAGGTTCATAGTAGTTGGTTTTCTCTGCTTTTATTGGTAAGCTTTTACAGTTGACATGTTCAAGGACTCATGAAGCTTTATGTTCCATGAACCTAAGCAACAGGATGTTGCACACTGATTTAGAGTTCATCTCATGTTCCATGGGCACTCATTATTCCATAATGCAAGCACTTGAAGGGAGTAGAATTACCGTGAGTATGCTCAAGTTTGATTCTTTTATTAGTGATTGTGAGTTGAGAGATTTCCCTTTGGGAAATGCTTCGTTCACTTGGTCAGTTGGGGGCAGGGGCTAGAGCAATAACTAGTAGATTGGATAGATTTTTGTTGTGCGGTGAGTGAGAGGATGATTTTCCTAACCTATCTCGTATGACTCTTCATAAGAAAACTTCTGATTTTGCTGGAGTCTAGTAAGGTATCGTGGGGTCCTACTCTTTTCAGGTTTGAGAACATGCGTCTTAACCATGCAACTATTAAGCCTTTGGTTAGGGATTTGTGGGGAGAGGATGTGGAGAGGGGTTGGGTTGGGTTTAGATTTATGAGGAAGTTAAAAAGGCTGAAGGAAAAACTGAAAGTTTGGAATAAGGGAAGTTTGGTAATGTTAGGCTTAGAAAATCTAGTCTTTTGAGCGAGTTGGCAGGTTTGGATGGTAAGGAGAAGGAGGCAATGTTATCGGACAGAGAGGAGGCTAGAATATTCCCTATTAAAAATGAGGTGTCTCTAGTGTGTATTAGATTATCGCTAAAGTCTTAGCTGATTGGTTGAGTGCGATGCTCAATGATTCTATTTCTAGAGCCCATAGTGCTTTTGTGGTGGTGGTGGTGGTTGGGGGGGGGGGGGGGGGGTGGGGACACAAATACTGGATGCTATCCTTGTGGCTAATGAGGTGGTGGAGGACATCCATAGGAATAAGAAGCGGGTTTGTTTTTAAAGTAGATTACGAGAAAGCTTATGACAGAGTGAGTTGGAGTTTCCTGGATAAAGTAGAAAGGTTTTGGGGAGCGATGGTGCAGGTGGATTAGGGGCTGCCTGTCTAATGTGTGGGTTTCAATTATTGTTAATGGTGACCCTAAATCTTGGTTTTTTGCTTTGAGAGGCATTAGACAAGGTGACCTGTTATCCCCCATTTTTGTTCATACTAGTAGTTGATGTTTAAAGTAGGATGGTGGATAGGGTAGTTGATAAAGAGTTGGTTAATGGATTAGGTGTGGGGGAGTGAGGGGGTGTAGTTTCTCATCTTCAATTTTCTGATGATACCATTTTCTTTCTTGGCGACCATAATTTTTTGTTTAGAAGAATTTTGGGTATTCTTAGTGTTTTCGGGAGAGTTTTTGGGCTGAATATTAATATGGAGAGAAGTGGTTTAGCAGCCCTAAATGTCCCTGATGAGAGGATTAGAGTTTGGGCAAGAGACGTGGGGTGTGGTTTATTGGAATGGCCCCTAACTTATTTAAGGGTCCCATTGGGTGCGATTCCTAGAGGGGCAGATTTTTGGAATCTAGTAGTGAGGAGGATTACAAAAAGATTAGATGGTTGGAAGGGCACCCTTTTCTCTTTTGGCGGTGAAATTACACTTATCCAGGTTTGTCTCTCTAGTACCCCTTTGTATTTTTTTATTTGTTTTTAGAATTCTAGTGGGAGTCACAAGCAACTTGACAAAGTTATTAGGGATTTTTTGTGGTCTAGAATGAGGGGTCGTAGGGACCATTTAGTAAACTAAGTGGAGGTTAGTAAGTCTAAAAGGAGGGGGGTTGGGTCTTGGTACCTTGGTGTCTAAAAACACCGCTTGTTTAGCTAAATGGTTGTGGCACTTCCCCTTTGAGGATAATTCCCTATGGCAAGAGTTATTCACAGTAAGTTTGGATTGGATGAGAATGGGTGGGATGTCAATGCTAGCTTGAGATGCTAGCTTGAGATGTTCTTTGGGTCCTATTTTGTTGGCATTTGGGATCGAAGTAATGATTAATAGGGACAGTCAGGGGCATTCGTATTTCATAGTCAGAGGTGAAATTCTTGGATTTATGAAAGACGAACAACTGCGAAAGCATTTTCCAAGGATGTTTTCATTAATCAAGAACGAAAGTTGGGGGGACCCCGACAGGCATGCTCATACTCGAACCCTTCTTAGAAGATTAAGGTCGGTCAGCGGTGCAACCCACAAGGGGATCCCGCCAATTAGCTTCCGTACGCCTTACGAGTTTACTCACTCATTGACTCGCACACATGTCAAACTCCTTGGTCTGTGTTTCAAGACGGGTCGAATGAGGACCCCGTAGGCCGATGCCCGGAGCACTCGGCTTATGATGGTCATTGATGCCTATATTTTATCATTGGGTGTTGATTTGCTTGTGTTTAAGCCAAAGCGATAGCAAAGTTACATAAATATGCCATTGCATATATCCCTTTTTTGTGATAGGCCTACTTATTGATGTTACCCTTTTTTGTAATATGCCATTTGTTCGTGGAGGTCTTTTTCCCAAATTTACTCTATTTTTACCCCTCACACTAAATTTGTAGTGGGGAGGGGATCCCAAACTTGTTTTTGGGAGGACCAATGGCCTGGGAACAATTCTTTTCTATTTTTTTCTACATTTTTTTAGATTTTTTTCTAAGCCAAATAGATTTTTTTCTTTCTTTGTGGATAATGGGAGGGGCTTTCTAGTTCAAGAGACCTAAATGATAGGAGATGGTGAAGTTGCCTTTTTTGTTTCCGTATTGAAAAACTGCAAATTATCCTTGGGTAGCGATGTTCATTCTTGGTGTCTGGATCATTTGAGGGTGTTTTCTTGTAAATCATTCTTTGAATTTTTGACCTATTCAATTATCCCTTTCCTTTTTATTCAATTGTTTGGAAGGTTAGAGTTACCCCAAAAGTTAAAACGTTTACTTGGTTGATTGTGCTTAACAAATTAATACCAGTAACTTGCAGAGTATGAGACCTTTGGAGGTTCTCTCACTAGATGTTTGAGTGCTTAGTTATAGGAATTCCAAAATAGCATCTCACCTCTTCTTGCATTGTGATTTTTCATGGGGGATTTGGAATAAATTGTTCTGTGTTAGGGAATAGAGTTGGGTCTGCCCTTATTCAGTGGAAGATTTGTTAATCATTTCTTTTGTGGGCTTTGGAAGAAGGAAGGAATGGGCAGCTCTATGGAACTGTAGTAACTATGCAGTTTTATGGGGTCAGTTGGAACGTAATGTCACAGATTTTTTCTAGGAAGAAGTTGAATTCGTATTTGGTGTGGGAAAAGATTCAGTTCTTGACTTCTTTATGGTGTATAGAGTTTGGAACTTTTAGTGAAGCTAGCTTTCAGGATTTAAATAGGGATTGAAGGAATTGGTTGGTTTGACTTTTGTTATTGATGTTTTAGCTTTTCTGTGGTTTGTTCCATATTTTTTTGCGAGATGCCTTTCCCCCCCCTTGTAAATTCTTTTCCTATTAATGAATTTCTTTTGTTACCAAAAAAAAAAATATTTTCAGTTATATTTTCCTTGAAATATCTATGTATTAAGCCATATATCTCCAAATTCCAAAGCTTTCAAAATAGCATGAATTCACCCTAACAAACATTTTAATTTCCAGTTAAATTATGGAAATTCTAATTATTTAATGCATCTAATAGGGAGCTTTTCTTGACACCAAGAAAGTTTCATTTTGATTAGGAAAAGTTTTAGGAGTTAACGGCCTAAAAATCAGCAGGATCTTTTCCTGGGAAGGAATATATGGAATGCCCTTCCTATCTCCACAAAATGAAGTCAATGTCCATTCTGTTATTCCTGATGGGATCATGTATTAACAGTGCTTGTGCATAAATTTATTTGCAGTTGTTGTCTCTGTCTTTTGAATAATATGTATCAGTGATGCCTTGCCTGTATTTCCCTCTTTTCTCTGTTCATTTGGACAAACAATTTTGATGCATCTTGTTTCCCCCCCACCCCTTTTTCTCTTGCAGGTGTTCCTGTCGAAGATATTGTCAGTAGAATCACTGCATATTTTGAGCTCGACAATGACATTCCATGCTGTGGGAAATCAACTCTGGAGAAGAAATTTATTTTCTTGAGGAAGCTTTGTGATTGTGAGGGTTGGCTGAAAGAAAAATTTTCTGTTAAGGAATTTAAGTGTCTTGGTTATGGTGAATTTTTCTTGTTTCTAGAAAAATATGCTTCTATTCTGCCTAGTGAACTTCTTAAGTGCTTGATTGGTGACTTTTGTGAGAAGTTCCCTTTGGAGGTTTGCATGCTCCAGCATCAGCTGGTTGTTTTTCTGGCACAAGCTTCAAATAGCTTATGGGAAAATGACACTCTGAGTAAGCAGAAGATCTCGATGCTGCTTCAGCGGCAGTTCCCTTTAGTCAGTTTCAAAGTAGTGGAATATGGTTCTCTGGAGTATCTTCTAGATATTGTGAGGGAGCAAAAAAATAAGGCAATTTCCAGCTGTGTCCTATTTTCTTTAACATTGTTAGGAATATGCTATGGTGGAGAGTCTTTGGCTCATAATGAGAATGAAATTTTGGGAACCAATGAGTTCAGAACTGATGGATGCTCTAAAACAGGGATTACGGGTCCCGTTACGTCCAAGGATGCAATTGAAGTCTTACTTAGGGCACCAATGTTGTCAGATCTACTCTTGTGGTCTCATTGGGATCTTATATTTGCTCCCTCTCTTGGTTCTCTCGTAGAATGGTTATTGAATGATGTGAATATCAAAGAATTACTTTGTTTGGTTACAAAAGATGGAAAAGTTATCCGGATTGATAATTCAGCTACTGTTGATTCTTTCTTGGAAGTCTTACTTCAGGGATCTTCTTTCCAAACAGCATTGAAACTATTATCTTTATTTTCATTATTTGGTGGAATTAAACATGTTCCCCTAGCCCTTCTAAAAAGCCATGCATGCCTGGCATTTGAAGTCATTCTGAAGAATTCTATGGAAAGTATGGAGGTAAATGACAGCCAGAACTTCCTCATGCAAAGAAAAGCATTGCATGGAGAGCAAGTCCTGAACAAAGATGCCATTGGTAACTTGGGCAGTAAACAGCGCAAAAATGTTGATAGAATAAACAAAGCGACGTCTGTTGCGTCAAGCTTTATCCTTCAGTGTCTTGGATATCTACCTTCAGAATTCCGTAGTTTTGCTGCTGATATATTGCTTTCTGGGGTGCGATCTGTTATCAAAGATGCTCATTCAGCCATTTTACGTGAATGCAAGAAACCAGAAGAACGCCTCATGCTTCATGAAGTGGGACTGTGTCTTGGTATAGTGGAGTGGATTGATGATTACCATGTTTTTTGTTCCGTAACTGTTACTGATTCATCCATATCCTTTGGGGATTCTCAGTTGGAAGCTGCAAATCCTGAGTTTGGTACGTGTTCCGGGCATCTGGAAGATTTATCTGATAGTTTGCCATATTTTGAAAGGAAAATAATTTCTGGTAGCACAGATGGGTGTAAGGAAGAATGTATTGAAGTTTGTCCGAGTATTGATGCTGTGGGTGTTTCTGGCGACATATCTGGCACTGTTTTCACAAAGCATTTATCTGGACTTGATGAAAACAAGGATGCTTCCCTAGTTATTGAATCTATCAGGCGAGATGAATTTGGTCTGGATCCTAGTCTTTCAAATTTGGAGTGTAGCATGTTGAAGAAGCAGCATGCTCGCTTAGGAAGAGCGCTCCACTGTCTTTCACAAGAATTATATTCTCATGATTCTCATTTCCTTCTTGAGTTGGTAAGTTTGATTAAATTATTTTTTCTCTTGATGCCGCTTTGTAGATCGCTTTGTGTAGGTAGATTTCCATAAAATACATGTATATTTATAGAAAAGAAATTCATTAGCGTGAAGGAGAAGAATTTACAAGGGGTGGAGGATAAGAGATCCTCCTAAAAATAAAATGAAAAAATTGCAGTAAGGCTCCCCTCCATTCCCTCGATGAACGAAAAATAAAATTCCCTAAAGATAATCAAAAGAGCGAGCAAAAAGAATCTAGGTTAACAACCCTATCCAAAAGAATACCAGAGGGAGTAACATTGCCATTAAAAATTCTGGCGTCCCTCTGGTCCATATAGTCCAAAAGAGGGTGAAGACTACACCCTTTCTTGCTCCTTCCAAAACCTTTGTATTACACCTGCAAGAAGGTATCCATGGTCCAGGAGGGCGATATGGACTCACCAAAAACTGATAAATGGAGGACCTGAGGTCTCTTAGTCACCTGACAGTGGCAGAACAAGTGGTCAGTGGTTTCATTTGACTCAGAGAAGATGAAGGAAATATCCCGATTAATAGCCTTATAATGTCTTGTCATTTGGATATTGGATTGGTGCTACATGTGCAAGTGTCATAATGAGACGGTTGTTCGTCTTTTTATTCATTGTCTGGTTGCAATGGACTTGTGGGTTATGGTGTTGGATTTGTTTGGAGTGAGCTGGGTTATGCCACAATCTGTAGTGGGACTTCTAGCATGTTGGCAAGGCAGATTTGGTCGTTATCGAAATGGGTTTATTTGGTTGATATTTCCTCATTGTTTATTGTGGTGTCTTTGGAGGGAGGAAATAGTAGGTGTTTTGAAGATAAGGAAAGATCCATCTCAGAGCTGAAGCTATTTTTCTCTACAACTTTGATGGATTGGTTGGCTGCTTTGTAAAACCAATCATTTTCTTCTGTTTTTGAGTTACTAGATTCTTGTAATTTCTGTTTTTGATTTGTTTACCCCATGTACACTCCTTGTGTATTTGGTGTTCATTTTGTTATCAATAAACTTATTACTTATCAAAAAATGTCTTGTCATTTGCAGCAAATCATTGGTATTAAGCCTATAAAGGACCAAAGTCCACATGAAAGCCTTCATTTTGAATGGAACCTTTGTCCTCGAGATGAAATTATTCTAGGGGAAAGAACAGGTACTAGGATTTCATGAGTTAAGTAAAGAAACATTTTGTGGAGAAAGAGCCTAGGAATCCCCTACCCAAATCCTCAAGTTGTCTCTTACTTTGGGAGAAAAAAAGTATCTAGCACTCCCAACAACCTCTCTTTTGTTGGGATCTCTAAAAAATGAGTACCCCAAGAGAGGGTGCCTCCCTTCCAAAGAGTAGAAATTGATAGTTGGGGAATTATGTAGTCTGAATAGTCTAGAGAGGTAGGAGACCAATGGAACCTCTCCCATCCAAATTTCTTCCTGAAATTGAATGGAATTTCCATTTTCAACTTGGAAGTGAGTAAGAGGGTATAATAAGTGGGCTGCCTGTGAATTGAATTTCCAAGGACTTTTGCATTAGAAGCATGGCCACTTCCTCTAGTATCCCACCCATTCTGATGCTGATCATATTTGCTTCTAATTACCATGTGCCGAAGGGAGTCAACCGCTCAACCTGCAAAGGAACTTCCAAATCCATTTTCCAACCAAAGAGATGTTTTTTGACACCACATTCTTGAGGACCAAGCCCCCTCTGACTTAGCTCTTCTATCTAGGTAACAAGATGGTCTCTTACCCTCCTCAATTCTTGACCATAAAAAATCCCTCTCATCCTCTCCAAAGCCTTCACCACACCTGTTGGAATTTTGATTGGAGAGAAAATAAATGGGAATGTTTGAGCCATATTGGTAAGAGGAATGGAACCTTCTAGGGATAAGTAAGCCATCTTTCTCTCTCCACCACTAGGTCCCAAGACAAGGTGTAATCTGGGTTTTCTCTAGGAGGGAGACCTAGATAAGTTAGGTCACACCAACTTGGTTCAACCAGCTACGCAAGCCAGGCCTTTTGACTTTGCACCTACATAAATTGATACTTGCTACCCTGCTCTTAGGCATGTTGATCTCTAGGCCCGGAATGTTCTCGAAGATTTTCAATAATGCTAGAATCTTTCAAAAAATTGCAGCACTATCTTTGAGAAAGAGAAACGTGACATCGGAAAATTTGAGGTCGGACACTATGGCCTCCTCCTAGCCTACCTTGAGGCACGGATGACAATAAGACCAACATGGTTGCTTGTTTTGCTCGATACAAGGAGCAAAGAGAAACGGGGAGAGAGGATCCTTTTGCCTCAATCCCAATGAGGCTTGAAACTCCTCCCTGCCTCCCTGCATTGGCCAGTTACAGTAATTGACGTAGTCACCAACTTTAAACATAGCGTTTAATTGAATTCTTGCAAAACCTTCTAAAACCCTTCTTAGCCTACAAGTGATCCAAGGAACCCTAGTTAACCATGTTGTTGGCTTTTCTAGAGTTTAGTTTGATTAAGAGCCCTTCCCTCCCTCTTTCTCACATCCTCCACCACTTCACTAGCAATAGGACATCATAGAACTTGTCTATCCTTAATCAAGGGAGACTATTCTATAGAAACTGTCCTATGTAACACCTCATGAATTCTCTTAGATAAAGCCATGGCAAGGATTTTGTAGAGACTGATAACCAGGCTGATTGTTAGAAGTCTCTCACCCTTTTTGCGTTTTTCTTCTTAAGGACGAGCAAAAAAAGTGGAGGTCACATTCTTCCCCACCACCCATTCAGGTGAAACTCACGAAAGGAGTCCATTAAGTCCTCTCAAATTACCTCCCAACTATCCTAAGGGAAGGGCATGGTGAAGTTGTCAGCACTTGAGGCCTTATCTCTTATCAATTTCAAATACTGCCCCAAAACCCTATCTCGGTTCGCCTTTCCAGCCCTCTAGCAAGGTTTTAATTGTAGGATTCCAGTTAATACCTTCTATCCAAGGTCTTAAAGTTCGATTTTGACTCAAATTTCGAAGCTCCAAAAGTCTGGAAATTTCAATAGAAATTTTGATTTTGATGTCAATTTCAATTTTGATTTGAAAAAAAATAATGGAAATTAGTAGTAAAGCATGGACTTCTTTGTGAAACTTTAGAATTGGTTATCAAACATAATAGTATAAGTTTTAGGACTAATATATTACAAATTAAATACACCTTTGTTTTGTATGAGGTGGAAAAGTTGTAAAATAGTACATGTATCAAACATATTTGTAAGATAATGTACATTAAATATATTCAATTAATACAAATGAAATTCATAAATCATTTAAATATTATTTATTATACAAATAATGATAATTTAGACATGAATGGTTAAATAAAATATTACTGTAAGTTTACTTTTTTATATCATTTCAAAAGCACTTGTAATAATCTTTTGTTTCAATAAAATAAATTAAGAGAAAAATTTCACTTCACTCCTAAATTTCTCATTTGAATTCCGACGAAAATTCATTGTGTAGTTAAACTTTCTACAAGTTTCGCAAAAATTTCGAGATTTCGATAAATTTCGGATGATTCATTGAGATTTCAACAGAAACTATGCAAGATGGAAATCGACTGTCATTTCGATTTCAAGGGTGACGGAAATTGGAAATTTCAACGGAAATTTCGACAATTTCGTGGAAATTTGAGACCATGCTTCTATCATCAGCCTATTCATGCAACTCTTGGTGTACAACCTCCTATAGAAATCCATTATCAACTCCCAAATTTGTTTAGAGTCTTGCATCATGCTTCTTACATCTAATTCCAACTCTATAATAAGGTTCTTCCTCCTCATCTTGTTGGTGGCCTTGTGGAACATTTTGGTATTGCATCCACCTTCTTTTGCCCACTTCATCCTAGATTTTTCTCTCCAGCTTATACCTTCCTAATAAAGGATACATCCAAATTGTTAAAAAGCTAAGCCTTTTTGTTCAATTCTCTTCAACTTGCAAGTTTGGAAATGTCCAAGGAGATTAAGCTTTAAAATAGCTGAAATGCCAAACTAACTGTTGTTCTACCTTTTCCTCACTTAGACTCATTCTTCTGGTTTGTTGATCCTTGGGCACCTAGCCCTTCTAAGCTTGGAATCACTTGGGAGCTATTTCTCCAAAAGTCGATTGGTGTTGATCCATCTGTCCAAGATGAATATCCCTAGGCATGCCTTCATTTGCTAGCTTGCTATCCATAATAGACTGGCCACTCAAGTTTTGATAGAGTTTTTAGTTGGGGAAAAACTGAATTGAAAACATGCCTCCTCTTTAAAAATGCTGATGAATGCAGAAACCACTTTTTCTATCAAGAAGTACGCCACAAGACCATTCAAGAAATTCTTTGCCTCCATCACTACTCTTGTTGGGAAAAGGACGCCATTGTCTTTCTACTATTGGAAAAAGCATTCATGCCACCACGACTAAAATCACTTGGGCTGCGGTGTTGCATTTGTATACCACCTTTGGAAGGCTAGAAATTGTTGCCTTATGAACAACACATTCGCTCCTTCCAAAGTCATCATCTAGAAGATCATGTTCAATGTCCATGGCAGATGTTATAGCTTTGAAGTTTGCTGATTGTTTTCTCTTTAATGTTTCTTCCTTTTGGTTGGAGGGTTTGTCGCTCTTCGTGCAATCTCTCTATTTTTCCTATTGTGCTAATATAATTCTTCTACACTTTCTCTCAAAACAAAAACTGAGAAAGAAATAAAACAACCCGCCTACCCCTTAATGTTGCTTTCCCTCCACCAAGTCATAAATGCACTCCCTAAAAGGATGTGTCAGCCACATATTCTCAAATTGGAAGGAGTAGGGCCACAATGCATAGGCAGTGACCCAAAATATGTATAGCCAGAACTAACGTTTGGAAAGGTGTCTCCCCATTCACTAGTGAACAAAAGTACAGTTGATGCATGAAGAAGAAATCTCCCAAAGCTACCTGAGTGAACCAGCCATTGTCTAGAGCTATATTCTTAAGCTTTAGTCTTGGATTATGGAACCAAAGGTTCTCATGCTGCTAGTCACCCTAGACCCCCCAATTTCTCCTTGTCAAGTAGGTTGGTGCTAGATTCCCCACCTACCTCCCAATGCGTTTACGGTGGCCAAAACGACTAGCCAACTTAGAAAAAAAAAAAAAGAGGTGCATGAACAAGAAAGTGTTGGTCCATAGAGAAGTGAAAAATAGAAGTGAAAACTGCCATTCCCTAATTCCTTTCACCTTAAGCATCATGAGAAGAGAGAAGCGACCTACAACATAATCCCTAATGGATGCAACACTAGTATCCCAAATAATAGTTGCCCCCTAGAGGCTTCCAAGAAAAGAAAGAACACCTAGTCTCTGAGCCTGGACTTCCAAATACTTTTCACCAATATTATCTAGAGCATGCAACATTTCAATTGAATAATTGGGTAATACGGAAGGCCTTACCTCAATGATATGTCTCTCCTATTTTTAGTATATGTCAAGTACAATGCCAATGACCATAATACCCTTACTAACTCACACTTATTAACATAACTTTAACACATAATAATAATAATAATGCTAAATGACTAAATAACCACTAACACCACCCCTCAAGCTAGAGCATATATATATCATATGCTCCTAGTTTGTCACAAATGAATTTCACACGAGCACCTCCCAAGGCTTTAGTGAATAAATCAGGAAGCTAAGACTTAAGACTTCGCATAAGTGGTTGTAATGAGCTTCTGTACAAGTTTCTCCTGAATAAAGTGGCAATCAACTTCAATGTGCTTTGTCTGCTCATGGAAGACCAAGTTGGAGGCAATATGAATAGCAGCTCGATTATCACACATTAACTCCCTAGGTTAAGAATGTGGAAATCGTAGTTCTTTTAACATGTTCTTCAACCAAATAAGTTCACATGTAGTGTGCGCCATAGCCCTATATTCTGACTTTGCACTTGACCTAGCCACCACAATTTGTTTCTTACTTTTCTAAGACACCAAGTTACCACTGACAAAGATACAGTAGTTGATTGTGAATCTTGGGTTGAAAGCGAGCTAGCCTAATCCGCATCTGGATATCCCTTAACACAAGTGTGGCCCCGATCTTGATGTAAGAGACCTCTCCCTGGTGCACCTTTGAGATATCTCAAAATGCGAATTATTGCATCTTAGTGACTTGTTCTTGTGGAATTGAGAAACTGACTCACAACACTTGTTACAAAGGTTAAATCTGGTTTAGTGACTGTAAGATAATTCAAATTTCCAACTAGTCTTCGGTACCATCTTGGGTTAGGCAACAAGTCACCTATGTCTAGCAGTAACTTATTATTCGGATCCATGGGTGTATCAACATGTTGGATCCCAACAACCCCGTCTCATCTAAAATATCAAGAACATACTTCCTTTGAGATGAGAATTCCTGTACAAGATATCAATACTTCTATGCCCAAGAAGTACTTAAATGGTCCCAAATCCTTTGTATGAAACTTAGTTCGCAGGAAATGCTTTAGGCTTTGAATACCTTGATCATCATCACCAGTAATCACAATATCATCCACATACACTATAAGCAAAATACTTTTGGATGGAGTATGACAGTAAAATACAGAATGATCTATTGCACACAATTTGCAGGAAATGCTTTAGGCTTTGAATACCTTCATCATCATCACTAGTAATCACAATATCATCCACATACACTATAAGCAGAATCCTTTTGGATGGAGTATGACGATAAAATACAGAATGATCTATTGCACACGGTTGAAGGCCAAACTCAAGTACTACAATACTTAAGTGACCAAACCATGCCCTTAGAGATGGTTTTAAACCATATAGTGAGTTATTGAGCCAACACACTAAGCCTAACTCCCCCTGAGCAACAAACCTAAGTGGTTGCTCCATATAGGCCTCCTCTTGAAGATCAACATGTAGGAAAGCATTCTTCACGTCTAACTTGTGTAGAGGTTAGTGATAGGTGGTGGCTAAGGAGATGAACAAACTTACTGAGGTGAGTTTGGCTCCAAGGGAGAACGTATTTGAATTGTCCAAGTAATGCACCTAAGTATACCCCTTAGCAACTAGGTTGGCCTTCGGATGAGCCAAGGAACCATATGGTTTAACCTTCATAGCGTACACCCAACAACAACCAACCACAGACTTATCAGGAGGAAGACGTACTAAATCCCAAGTATCATTATCATGTAGAGCATGCATCTTTTCTATCATTGCATTCCTCCACCTAGAATGGGACAGTGCTTCAGATATAGATTTCGATAGAGAAATAGAAGACAAAGTACCAACAAAACAGTAATGGGTGGATCAACATCTTGGGAAATAGGATCATCCGACGAAGGAACTAAAGATGTAGAAATGGAAGCTAGAGGAGGCTCTCCTTCCTCGAGTCGCCATGTGTATACCTGCAAATTGGGATGACCCAAGCAATGAGAAGGACTCAAACTGAATGAAGATGTTAGAGGATTGGGTACAAATATTAGGTTAGAATTTGGAAGACAAGGCAGAGGAAGGGACTCATTGAAATCAACAAAACACAAGGAATTAGAGTAGTATGGTTTAGACGAAAAAAAGGTGACATTAGCATAAAGTAGGGCTATAACATCAATATCCCTATTGAGTATAGGAATACTTTAGAAAAATGCATTTGATAGTGTGAGGATCCAACTTATCCGTTCCTAGAGTTAACTGATGGACAAAAGACACACAACCAAATATACGAGGAGGAAGGGAAAACAAAGGAGCCTTAGGGAAGATAACTGAATATGGGATTTTACTGCCAAGGATTGAGAATGACATTTTTTTAATGAGAGAGCAAGCATTGAGCACGACATCACTCCAAAAATCTTTGGGGACATTCATTTGATACGATAGGGTATGAGTGACTTCAAGATTATGTCTGTTTTTCCGTTTGCAACTCCATTTTGCTGTGGAATGCGGGCACAAGAAGCTTGATGGATTATACTAGAATGAGTTATATAGATACTGAAGTACTCCTTACCATTATCACTACAAAGTATCTTGACTAGCATATCAAGTTGAGTCTTTATTTGAGAACAAAAGGCACAAAAGATAGTAAACAACTAAGAATGATCTTTCATTAAATATAACCAAGTCATCTTGGAGCAGTTGTCGACAAATGTAACAAAGTACTGAAACCCCAATTTCAGTGTTACACGACTTAGACCCTACACATCAGAACGAACGAGCATGAAAAGACTAGTTGCCTGTTTGTTGACTTAGGAAGCAAAGGGAACATGATGATGTTTTGCCAACTAACAAGACTCGCACTTAAGACTAGACACAAGACTCAAGGTAGGAACCAACTATTTTAATTTGTCCAAGGACTGATGGCCAAGGCGACAATGGATTTGAAGTGGTGTGGCAGTGGCTGTGCAGGCAATGAGAGAAGTGAGTGATTCTAAGTAGTAGAGTCCACGAGCCTCATGTCCTATACCAATTTTTTTCCTCGTCTTCAGATCCTAAATAATCAAAAAATCAAAAAACTAGGTTATAGATCAATTTAGTGCCTTTGTAATCTTACTCATTGACAAAAGATTGAATGGGGACTTGGGAATGTATAAAAAATAGAAGAAAGAGAGATGGAGAGAATAGGATTTACTGTTCCTATCCCTTTAACTGTAGTTATAGACCCATCAACAAGGGTAACTTGAGATAGATTTATAGAATATTAGAAGGCAACAAAGAAGTTGGTTACACCTGTCACATGGTCAGTATGAGCAGAGTCAATAATCCAAGGATTAGTGGGAGAGATACCAGATGACATACAAACTATAGGATTACTATTCTTAGCAAAAGATGCAATGTGATGAGATGCCTGTTGGGATGTTTGATACTGTAGGAACCTTGAATACTCTTCCTCCGAGATAGTTATAATATGCTGTTCACTCGAACAAATGCCTGATGATGGAAACACACTTTTGGGAATTGAGGATGCCATCCCAGCTCACACACAACCTTGATACAGCAGCAAATCAGAAATACACAGCGAACAAAATGCTCTTGGGATTCCGAAAGTGAACTTCTGGACCAACCAAAACAACCACAAGTGAATTTTCAGACCAACTGAACCAAACACAAATAAGTCAACTGTGATTCAACCATGAACGAGTCACCAACAACCGGACACAGCACTGCCACAAGTCTACGAAATCAATGTATAAATGCTGCCACTGCCCCAAGACACTTAAACAATTGGACATAGCACTGTCACAACTGTACAAAATCAATGTATAAATGCTGCCCCTGCTTCAAGAGACTTAAATGCATCCCCAGGAAACCAACATGCAGATGTAACAGTACCAAACAGCCTCTATGCGGTAGAATATCTGAAGTGCGCAGTGAACAACATCCTCCTAGAATTCATCAACACCATCCCAACACACAACGTTCCACAACCGGAGCAAACCACAAGCACACAATGAACAAGAAAGATAAAAAATAAATCAAGAACACAGCAATATCACCGTTTCAGGCCTCAATGCTTCAGGCATAAGCAAGCAAACATTCCCGGAATGCCGCACGCGAACAACTAAAAATGGTGATACCTTTGGACAAAAAAGATGACAAACAACTTGATTTTATGGTGTGAGGAAGGATTCAAGACATTGGGAAGGAAATCAGAGCAAAATGGCTGCTAAAAAATGTCTCATGTGTCGGTGCGTGGGGTCAGCACTGCCGGCTTTCTGACTGCACGTGGAGGATCCTCTGGCTATGAAACTTTGAGCGCTGGCAGATTGGCAGGTTCTGTGGCTTGCTATGTGGTTAGTTTTTGCAAAATATGAGGTATTTCTTGAGATGTTGAAGAGGATAGCAGCATCCAGGATTTTTCTGCCGAATGCAGTATTTTCCGGCAACTGCTGAAGCTGCTCCTGGACTTTGGTGATGCTGACGACCCTTCTACTGCGGCAGGTTGTGTGGTATTACGATATTTAGGGTTTGATTTAGCGGCAGTTATGCAACTAGGGTTTAGGTTGGATCTTGCTTTGATACCATGTTGAATAATTGGATAAAATGGAAGAACTTGCCTCAATGATAGGTCTCTCCCTTTATTTATGATGTGTGTCAAGTACAATACCAATGACCATAATAGCCTTACTTACTCACACTTAGAATACATAATAATAATAATAATAATAATAATTTGTGGAATAAGAATTGGACCATGGTACAACACATGCTCTAAATTTTGGAATGTTAGGGGCCTGCATAAATAGATATATTGGTGAAAGAAAATGTTATGGAATTTGTATATTTTGAAGAAGATGTTGAGGTGTTTCTAAATGCAGAAGAGATATTCTGTTCAATAATGAATTAATAATAACAGAAATAGAATTAAAATGTGATATATTCCCCACTTTTAACTTATAAAAAGCAATGTATGTGAAAAATATTGAATTAAAACTTTGGTTCATTAGATTCAGTGTTCCGAAATGAAAATGTTCCACATTTTGGAACATTTGTCCCATGTGTGGTTCACCAGGGTGTTAGTGTTTATTTGTAACTATGCTTTTCACCATGAAGGCATCCACCATTTTGGTTTTAGATTTTTGGATGAACAGGATGTTAGGGGAAACTTGATTGATCAACTCTTTCACTACTCCCCGCTTCCTGCTATTCTGTAATTCTGGGTACTACATGAAAGAATATTCATTGATAACTACTAATGCTACCCATACGCCTTTCTCCCATATAATCAATTGACCCAAAGCAGCAAACCTACCTAATTCTCTGCTCAACTTTGAGGATCTTTTCCTCTCCCTCATCACCCCACATCCGATCCTAACCACTTCCCCCTTGTGGGTCACAAGACTAAGGCCCAACTCATAGAGAAGGGTTTGGGCATTGCAATTATTCCTCCCATCTCCTTGGAGGTCCATTGCTGGATTAGCCGTGAGCAGTCTTGAAAAATTCATTCCAGGGTTACAAACTGGGCTTTGAGGCTGAAACAAGAATCTAACTTGATATTTCTGAAGTAGAAGCATTGAGAGAGGAGTTTGAATTGTTCTAGCTAGGACTATCCTAATGCTGGGCACCTTAGTAGCTTGATTTCCCCAAAGGTCTGGATTTGGAGCCTTTAAGCTCCTATCCTTCTTCACGTTGAGATTCACCAGGAGCAGCTTTAAGAGGAAAACTGCCCTCTGTTTCCTGATGAATTGTGATACCTTCTATTTTTCGCTGGTGTTTGATGAAGAGTTTCTTACTTTCAAAGGCCATAATAGGAGAGAGATGCATTCTCACCGTCATCAAGATTAGTAGATGTGCTATCATTGCCATCAGAGTACATCACTTGTTTTTCTTTGTTCCCCAAACTAGAATTCCCGACTCCCAACTTTGTTTTGATCTTGTTGTAAGCCTTTGAGAGTCTTCGTAGATCATGGTATGGATGCTCATGAATGCTCTGGCTCTTCATGTTCTTTGGCTTGCCCTTTTTCTTCTTTTGCTGCTACATCCTTCTTGTCCCTTCAGACTATGTCGGCCTAGGGTAAGCCTACCCTATATGAAGATGCATGAACCTTTTAGCAATTCAGAATTGGGCCTGTTTGATGTTAACTTAGGTCTCTTTGTCTTGAAAAGGGTTTCCTATGAGCCTATTTGATTTTGGCCTTCCATCTCCTTTATTAAAAGCCAACTTATTATTGGTCTGGACTCTACATTCAGCATCTCCTTAGGTTGTTCCTGTGTTTGGGTCAATGAAATTGGGCTTTAAGCATTTGGTTATGGCCCACTTAGCATTTTCACAGAGGGGGTTTCAATTTGTGTTGTTGTCTGACTTGGGAAGGATTTTCTTTTGTTGTTCCCATGAAAGGATCCTTGGTCAATCTTTCCTTCTGAGTCCCACCTCTCCGGAATTCCTCCATTTCTGGCGAAATGGAGCTTCCAATCTCGTGAAGACTGAATGTTTTTTGGATGCAAAGAAGCTGTTGCTGCTGTTTTTTTGCATGGCAGATGTTATAGGAGCCGCATTAAGCTTGCATATTCATCCTTCTCATGAACTGCTGCTAGATTTTGGTTTGACGAAGTCTGTACTTGTGATTGCATTACAAATATGCTTATCTTGATATGAAGGGTGAAAAAATAGAAAAATGTGTCCATCTGATTACAAGTATGTATATTTGCGAAATGTAATTGATTCTTTGAGAGGGCAAAAAGAACTTTACCATCTGATTACAAGCATGTAAAAATAGAAGAATTTTCTAATTTTTTTCCATCTCATGAATCTTGCATACTCATTCTTATTTGTGAACTGTTGTTGGATTGTGGGGCGTGGTTAAGTCCTTCATTATGATTAATGTAAATGATGCAAGTATGCTTATCTGGATATGAAGGGTGAAAAACAGAAAAATGTTTCCATAATGATTAAAAGTATGTATAGATACAAGTATTTGCTAAAAGTAATTGATTCTTTGTAATTTGTTTGTGGTACATTCTCAAGGCTTCAATTTAAGTACAATATTTGGATTTGTTTTGGGTTGGGGATTTTTTTATTGGTTTTTGTCTGGAGGGTGGGTGGGCTTAGAATAACTCGAAGGCATACTTGGTCCATATTAGTTTTTATGTGGGTTCAATCTAGTAGTTTTGCACAGTTGTTTTCCCTGTGTGAGTTGAACTCAACCATTTTAGAACAGTCATTCCTCATGTATATTTGACTTGTCCTGGCCCCAGCCTTTGGATAAATCATGCAGTCCCATTGTGATCTCTTTGCCTGACTGAATTCTCTCTCTCTCTCTCTCTCTCTCTCTCATAGTTGTTTAGTTGGCATCAAGGGCCAACAGGCACCCAGATAAGTTGGTCTGTTCAAAAGTGTTCTCAGCCAAAGAGGAGAGTGGGAGAATGGCGCGTGCACATGATAAAGAGTTTCCTTTTCTTTTTTCTTGTTTTTCATATTTTGGGTATTAAGCAAAATAGGATGAGTCCTCAAAAAAGAAAGCAAACAAATAAAGAAAGACAACCCCAAAGAGGAACTGCTCATCAACCTAGAACGTAACGAGCACCCTACAGAGACCCTTTCTATCATTTTTAATAGGATACTGCAAATTCACAATTACCTTAGACCCTTCTAAGCCTTACTTATATTTCCATCCAATTGGACATCCTTTCCTTCTGAATTAGCTTACTTCAAACCCATTCTGTCTAGCAAATGTTGAAAAATGAGAGTCAGGAAAAGGCTCAGTCTACTCATCCTTGCCTATTCCATCCTTTACTGAACCAGGAAATCCCTCTAAGACCTCCAATGGAGATGGAGGCTTGAAGGAAAATTTCCAGAACATCAGAAGAATCTGATTCAAACCCAAGTTGTTCACCAACCTTGTCAATGAGTAGCCCTCCATTGTAATCAAAGTGCCTATCCAACTGACTCTCCTTGTCTGAAATATGACCCCCCATTTCTTCTTCTCAATAGAATTTTCCTCAATAAAATTTTTTGGTAGATCAGTTTTTGGTTCAGTTGAAGGATCCTTGATGTAAAACTGGCATAGTCGTGTCTTTTCAAAAACTTAACTTTCCTCTCATCTGCATTAGAATGCCTCAACTGAGGAGTTGCTTTTCTCCATGCTCTCCTACCCTGTACAAGTATAAACCTACAGTAATGCTTAGTTTCCAGTATTCTGAGATTTTGTCTCCCCATCCATCCCCACCTTGTTGTTAGTCATTGCTAGATCTCGCACTATCTCAATTCCCAGCCTGATAAGCAATCATATTATCCTCCTCCTGCACATTGTGACCTTTATCCCCCATAGAAATTCCTCTGAAAAGCTTGTCAACTTTCATAAAACTCCTCCTCTCAGCTATCTTCCCACCAAGACAAGATATATGCTGCCCCCTCTCACAAACTGCTGTCTTGCCGGAATGGATGTGCTACAAAGCTGTGTCTCCTACACTGACTCGCTTTGCCCAAAACCAAACCCGCTATTGCCCTCCTTTTCCAAGCCCACTGTGTCATGAAACTTGCCACTCCCTTTCTGCTGAAATAATTGTTTGGGTTGAAGTGTACTCCTTCTACAGCCTCTTTACTTGTGCATTGCTCCCTGGGAACATGGGCCTGTCAAGAGATTCTGGCCTGGCAAAATTTCTTGTGCATTATTGATCTCAAAAACCCTTAAAAAATGTCCCATAAGAGCCCAACGGATTGTAAATGGGCTAGATCCTCATTAAAATCCCATAGCTTTTTTTGCCAGTTATTGAACCATATTAATTCTGATGTTAACAATCCCTGGCCCAGCCCATTCGAAGCCTACTCCACTCTCAAGTACCTTCACAATCATCCCCTTCCCCTCACAAACCCTAGTTACCTTGAGAACTCCTGGACTACCAGCTGTCGCCACTTCAGTGCTCACCATTTGGAAACCTCCCAAATTCCTGCATTGCCGCCCACCCTTTGCTGTCTGTGAACAGTGGAATAGAACTTCCTTCATGCTCTGGCGACATGTTTCCTAGAGTATCACAACTTTACTCATCTTCGTCCAACCCACAATGGCCTGTAGCTCTTCTAAAAGCCTCTGCCAAGCCTCCCCTTCCTGGCCTCTAGGAATGAAGATCGCATAACTCTAGCAATTTGATCTAGGCCCAACTCATAAAATTGCCCTTATTTGCTTTAATCACCACTTGAAATTTTACCTTGCTGAGCTTTTGGTAGAAAAAGATCTACTCCAATTTTGATACAAGCGAAGGCAAATACTCGCATACTCGTCTTGCAGCTGATAGAGTAATTTTAATACATTGGCTGTGGTTATGGGTTTTCTCCAAACGAACACAACCTCCTCCCCCAAATTTTTTAGAGTTTCTATCAATCTGCACCGATTTTTGGAGGTTCACTTCCAACGCTATTTGGCTATTTCATAATTGTTTAATTGAATTTTCAATTCTCGGATTTGAGAATTGAGAATTGAATCAACTTGTAAGATAAGTACAAATTTCCAAAATCAATTCTAAATGACATGCATCTTTTGATATGCGAACAAGAAGCAAAATGGTACAATACATTTAAATTTTGACAATAATGAAAAAAATAATGCTTTATGCGTATGCTATCCCTAAACAAATGAAAAGTAAGGGAACAAGTGGAGAAGTATTAATTAGAAAAAATTAAATTTATATATTTTTTTAAACAAAGGAATCAAGAAAAACTAATAAAAAACTGAGCTTTTCTTGTTTGTCAATAACTTTAAAAAATGATAATAATTGAACAAACTACTAAAAAAACTAACTTCTAAATTTTAGCATAATAATGAAACATGATTACCTTAGCTGATGTGTGTTTTGTGCCATATTCTCAATGGAAGAACACTATACTCCTCCAAGAGTGAAGAATGGTTTCGTGAAGGCAACTTAAGACCTAATTTCTGCTTGTTTTAACACAAAACTGATGTAAACAAGGAATGGCAGAATCGTGTAAAAAAAGAAGTAAAAAAAGAAGTGAGATTTTAAACTAGTTGGGTCTATCAAGATATGATAGGTCTAGAATCGTGCGAATTGATAGATTCAAATTGATTCGCTAGATTCATGAAGTGAATCGATAGATTTGGCAATGATTTAGTTGTTTTTAGTTTTGCTAGTAATATTTGGATTGATTTGGTTTCAAATTGGTACGAATCATATGAATTGAATTGTGAATCGTAAGACTCTAACTATGACCTATTCTTGGCGGAATCCATAAAAAATGAACAAAATAAAAGTAAAGGAGAATGCGAGAGCAAAAACGATTAGGCGAAAGCAAGTGCGAGAGCAAGATGCATATCCCAATGTCGGCAATCAAGACAAGTTCTTTTACTTGCTTTCCAATTTTTAAAAATAGGAGGTAGACCAATGATAGATGGCTTAGATTGGAATCCAATATCTCTTGATCAGATGCGTTGGTTAGAGAGACCTTTGATGAGGAGGAAGCTAGGTGGGTGGTTTTTGGGATGGAGAGGGATAAGGCTCCAAGCCCGAATGGTTCTAACATTGCTTTTTTCCAAGATTGTTGGGAAGTAGTAGAGGATGATTTGCTGAAAGTTTTTAGTGAGTTCTTTGATAATGGAGTTCTTAGCAAAAGCATTAACTCCTCTTTTCGTCTTGGTGCCTAAAAGTCCAAATATATTAAGGTTGAGGATTTTAGAGCTATTGATATTGTCTCTAGTGTGTATTACTAAAGTCTTATCTAATAAGTTGAGTGTGGTGATTGTTGATACCATCTCTAGCGCTCAAAGTGCTCTTGTGGGGGGTGGAGGGAGGTAGATAATAGATGCTATCTTAGTTGCTAATGAGGTGGTGGAAGATATTTGTAGGAATAAGAGGAGGGGTTTCATTTTTGAGCTAGATTTTGAGGAAGGATACGATAGAGTGGGTTGGAGTTTCTTGGATAGAGTTTTTGTGAGAAAGGGTTTTGGTGAGCATTGGTGTCATTGAATTAGGGTTTCTTTTGTCTAATGTGTGGTTTTTGGTGATTGTGAATGGTGAGCCTAAATCTTGGTTTGGTGCTTCAAAGGGCATTGGACAAGAAGACCCTTTACCCCTTTTTTTTGTTTGTCTTTGTAGTAGATGTTTTGAGTAGGATGGTGGATAGGGTGGTGGAGAGGGTTTGGTTAGAGGTTTAGAAGTGGGGAGAGAGGGTGTGGTGGTTTCTCATCTCTAGTTTGTTGATGACACCATTTTCCTTTTATATGATCACAGTTTTTCTTTCAGAAGAATCTTGGGTATTCACCATATTTTTGAGGATGGTGGATAGGGTGGTGGAGAGGGGTTTGGTTAGAGGTTTAGAAGTGGGGAGAGAGGGTGTGGTGGTTTCTCATCTCTAGTTTGTTGATGACACCATTTTCTTTTTAGATGACCACAGTTTTTCTTTCAGGAGAATCTTGGGTATTCACCATATTTTTGAGGGCGTGTCTAGGCGTAAAATTAATATAGAGAAGAGTGGTTTAGTGGCTTTGAATGTGCCACTCAAGTGTATCAGGGAGTGGGCTACTAAAGTGGGGTGTGGTATTTTGGATTGGCCTTTGACTTACTTAGGAGTCCCTTTGGGGGGTAACTCTAGAGCTGCAGATTTTTGGAACCCGATAGTGGACAGGATGACGAAGAGATTAGATGGCTATAAGGGAGGCCCCCCTTCTCTCTTGGGGGTAGAATTAGTTTGATCTAGTCTTGTCTTGCTAGCATCCTATTATACTTATAGTTTGTTTTTAAGACACTAGTGCGGATTGCTAGCAAGCTTGAGAGGATTATGACAGACTTTTTGTGGTCCGGTGGGGGGAGTTATAGGGACCATCTAGTGAGCCGGGTTTGAGGTTTGTAGAACTAAAAAGGAAGGGCGGTTGGGTCTTGGTAATATGGTGTCTAAAAACATAGCTCTTTTAACTAAATGGCTATGGCGCTTCCCTCTAGAAGAATCGTCCCCTTGGCATAGGTTTGGGATGGATGAGAATGGGTGGGATGCCAATGATAATTTAAGATGTTCTTTGGGAAGTCTGTGGAGGTCCATTTCTCAGATCTATCCTTCTTTCACACCTCATTGAATTGTCATCTTTGTTATCTTTTTATTGAATGTGAGTAACCTTTCTTTGGGGAGGGATGGTCGTTATTGGTCTTTGGACTAGTAAGGTGCATACTGTTGCAAATCTTTTTCTGAATTTTTTATTTGTTCCAACTTTTCTTTCCTACTATTTGGAAGGCTTAGGTTCTCCCTAAATAAAAGCTTCCACTTGGTTGGTTGTTCTTAATAAGATAAATACTCATAACTTGTTGCAAATTAGGAGACTTTTGAGGGCTGTCTTTCCTGATGTATGTGTGCTCTGGTACAAGAACTCTGAGATAGCTTCTCATCTTCTTTTGCAATGTGAATTTGTTTGGAGTATATGGAATATGCATTTTGGCGTTATGAGAGAGAGAGCTAGGTATGTCCTCCTTCGGTGGAAACCTTTTAGATATATCCTTCATAGGTTTTGGTAGAAGGAATGATAGGGCAGCTTTATGGAAATGTGGTTTTTTCCGCAGTATTATGGGAAATATGGATGGAATGTAATACTCAGATATATTCTGGAATCAGATGTTGATTTGGGAAAAAAAAAAAGTACTTGGCCTTGCAGTGTTGAGTCTGTTATGGAAGTTTCTAGGAGTTTCAAAGATATTGGAGGAACACGCTGATTTGATTATCTCTTCTCTGTTGGTTATTAACTTATCATTATTTTTTATTTGTCTTTTGCTGGATTGTCCCAGTTTGTCTTGAGAGATATCTCATCCTCCCTCTTGTAAATTTTTTATCTATTAATGTATTGTTCTTTTGTTATCAAAAAGAGAAAAAAAAGTAGGTATGTTTCTATATTTAATTGTTGAAAATAAAATGATTGGTAGCAAAATGCCGGCAGGTGCTATATCAATATGTAAATCCTGTACTTATTTGCGCATCATATTTCCATGTAATGCACCGACCTATTTTTGGCTGAATACATCAAGCCCCTTTTCTTGTACTCAGGTTTGCCTTCACAAGCAATTGTCAGTTGTAATCTTTCTGAGCTCCATATTTCTGGTGTATTGATCATACATAATTATGTACTATGTTGGAAGCTTGCGGTTTGCTCAATTAGTATGCAATCTATAACATGAACTTGGTGCCTCTCTCTCTCAATATGCAGCTGCATTCTCTTCTTGAACGCTCTTGTTGGCTTTTATTTTTGAGACGCAAATTTTAGCATCATCCTTGCCCAAATTGTTTCTCAGAAAGAGGAGATTATTATACTCCAGAATACTTTGCCATTGCAAGGAGACTGCTGTGGAAGACTGGTGTAGAGGCCAAAAACGTTTTCTGAGTAAAGACTGGTGTGGAAGAGAGGGGGACTAAGCATTAGGTTATGTAGCCCATAGCTATGACTTTACAATCAATTGGTTAATTGTTTCTAGTCTGTAGGACCTTCTGACCTTTTTTCCACACACCTAATTTTGTTCTTAGGCATCCTTTGGAAAGGGTATGAGTTGGATTTGAGTCCCAGTCTGTAGTCTCATTCATTCATTTGGATAACTGCTAGCGTAAGAATCATTAGGATGTACAAGTGATTTTATTTTTTAGTTATTGTAATAAAAATGTGTACTGCTATTTTGATGTGATTTCCCCACTTGGATTGACTTTCCCACCTCATTGTGTGGGAATTCCAGTCTGGATATCCTGAGTTCGGCTTCTCACTAGAGTAGCTGTCCTAAAAAGATTCACCCCATTGATGTTACCCCAAAAACCTGGTATTTCTGTGGATTCATTTTCGTATTCCAAAGCATTGTCTTCTTTGTTGTAGCATTTTATTGACTTGGGAGAATTGTGGTCCACTATCTCATTTCAATTGGCTTGAAAATTTTGATCTATTATTATTTGTCTTCTTTCCATTTCTCTTGATCCCCATATTGTCCCAATATTATATTGTTTTTGCTTGTTAAAAAATTGACAAAACATATACTATAATTTTAGTAGTGTACATGCTTTATTTATTTATTTTGATAAGTAGCATACATGCTGTATAAGTTTTTTGCATAAGAAAAATATATTAATAGAGATCAAACAAGGTAAATGAGAGGAGAAGAATGTCCTCCAACAAGCAAAAGGGAAAAAAACCTGAAGATTACTGTAAAGTGTAAAGCTGCTCTCTGATCCCTTTGAAGATTGGGGGTAGCGATACACCTCTAAAAAGGCTGAAAGAATATGGGCATAGAAAGATGCTAATAACACTACTCTATCCATAAGTGACTAGGAGAGGTTGTACAATCCTTGGATGGTCTTGCATTCCTCTCAATCCTCTCAATTGAGAGTGTCCACAAATAGCAAAGACTGCACTGCGTGACAAAACTCCTCCCTACCTGCTCATGCCAAGGCCCCAATATATAACAAAAAAATTCGGCCTTTAGTGATTATATGACAGTCACAAGCTTTGTATCTTGGGTTTTTGTTTGATAATACTCTTATGTTTAATTCACATTTCTCCAGGTGCAGAATGCCGATGATAATATCTATCCAGAAAATGTGGAGCCGACACTGACATTCATTCTTCAGGATGAATGCATTATAGTTTTGAACAATGAGCAAGGCTTTTCTGCTCAAAATATCAGAGCACTGTGTGATGTGGGGAATTCCACAAAAAAAGGATCTGCTGCTGGATATATAGGGCAGAAAGGCATTGGCTTCAAATCAGTATTTCGGGTATGTTTTTATTTTTATTTTTTTTCTCAAATTGTTTTTCTAAGAAATGAAAAATTCAGTAAAATCTCTCCAGTCTTAGCAAAAGCATTTGATTGGAAAAGCCCAGAAAAAATCGCTATGGTATTGATAAATACTTTTGTAGTGAGTGTGTTAGTAGGATTTCCTGATTTTCACACTCTGTATTGGTGGGCTAGATAGGTAATGAAATTCAGAATGGACCTCTCTTTAGACAAATTAGGAGAGAAATATGATGCTTTGAGGAACAAAGTAGGGATATTGTATTATGACCAGATCCTATCATTTATCAGCTAGCATGAAAGTGCCTGAAAGAACAAGGATAGTAAAAGAAAAAATGCAGTGTCTATACAATCAATAGCAATTTTGACAAATTATCAGAATTGTTCCAGTTAATACCAAATGTGTAGCTGTGGATCCAGAAACAGTGGATATCCTCTCTCTCTCTTGCAAAAACCTTTCTCCCTTTTGTCTGTTGTTTTTCCAGTTGTCTCCATGGTGCAGTAGCCTATGAAGGAAGGGAATTGCAGGAGATCGGTGGCAAATGAAGGGAAAACCTGACTAGAGAGATTGGGAAAGGGCAAGTTTCTTTCGTACTTGAGCGTATCCCCTGTTGAATTTGATGGTTGCGGATTTCGTCAGAGGCCGTGAAGTGGTTCTTTGATGTTTGTCATTGTTGTATAGAAGGTTGGGAAGGGGATTTTGTAGCATGGTATTTGGTAGCATCTCATATCAGATGACAACTTGTCCAGGAAAATTGGGGAAGTTTTTGGAGTTAGTTGTTCTGGAATGATAAGCTATCTTCAATATTTGTTCCTGGTGGGTCTAAAGGAGATGCGTGGCAAGGATTTGTGCATGTATTCTCTGTGTGGTGAATGGCTTTCTTCCTGGTAGTGGTTTTGATGGCAAGAGGTTACAAAGTAATACTCGATCAAGGAGTAAGATAGTGACGTGAAAGAACTGAGTTTGGGCTTCATCGGTGCCCAATTATCTGTGTATGTGGGATATCGATATCGTGACATAGGCAGCTAGGGTTTTGCTGGAAGATGATCATGTGAGGAGGATAGGATTGAGTGGGCCGGGGCTGTTTAACAATTGTTTTGGGCTTGGACAGTTGGACCAACTCTTGGGTCATAAAGGCCCTGTAGATGGCGATTCCCAAGTGGGTCAGGCGTGTATTGTAAGGGAGCATGCCCATTACTCTGCAAATGCACCTGTCTACCTGGTAAATTATACTTGTGGAGAAGGGCTGATGTGTAACGAAATCTGGTGGCCCAACAAGCAAGAATTGAAGTGTTCATGTTGCTGGTTTTAAGGTCCAGCAATTATCTCAGGTGGGCAAAGGCTCAAGATAAGAAGGAGAGGCAGATGGAGGCAAATTTGGTTGATGATCAGGATGGGTTTCATGCTAGCAAGGGTTCTAACAATGCAAATTTGGGGTTGATTGGGATGGCAAAACCTTTGGTTGAGGGAAAATCAGCAGCATCCAATATTTATTCTTGGACTGGGGCAAAAGGCATGAAAAAAAGGATCCCTTCTGTTAAGTGGCATCACAATTTAAACTCTTTTGGTAAATAACTTGTGGAAATGTAATAGTGATGGCTGTATTAATATTGTGGAGCAGTTGAATGGGTTGAAATTCAATTTAATAAAGAAGATTAGAGAAGAAAGCCTAGCTTGGAGAAGAAGAAATGAGGTGATACATCTGATGATGGGATGCAGATTTGACTTGTGACCCTCTTTTAGATGGTTTAGAGTGTGTTTCTATATTCAAGGATGATGGAATAGGTAAGGAATTACAAATATTCAGAAGGCTGAGGCTGATATTTTGCCTACCGGTTGTTTATATGTGGGGGAACCTATCAAGAAGGACCAAAGGCTCAAATACTGCATGAAATGGGTTTATGATTGTCTGACCCAACAGGCAAAGAAGAGACACTGAGAATAAGTGAATTTGCAGTGCTCTATTAATTGTGTTGGCATGTGGTTGAAAAAGGGATTTCTTAGTTCGCTGACAAAGAAGTGTGCTCAATGACTGCAAGTGAATTTGGGCTATTGGGAGATGGCTTAACAATGCATGCAAATTCAGTCTGTGGACCAACAGGTTTTGGCCCAGTTTTGAGCCCATTTTCAAATGGATCCTAGAGTTTGAAAATGTGCACGACATACATGGAATTAAAGTTGAAGAAGTGCTCTTTTCAACGGATTAAATAAAACTTTAATTGGAGCTTTTTAATAGAAGTTATGATAGTTTGAATTTTAGTGTGCAATCTGTTAGTTTAAGCTTTTTATGTCTGTTTGCATTCCCTATCCGAAAGTGTGTTTTAGATCCTCTTGCTATTTTTTTTTTTTTTTCAAAATTGATTATTTGTTTTCTAAGCTTCGTGGGCTGTTCCAAGTCTACAAAAAGCATATGAGGCATGGATTGGCTGATTAGAGAGTTATTTGAATGAAAATTGGAGACTTTGGCATTGCCTTTTTTCTCTTTAGCTCTGTATCTCCTTTGTGAGTGGTGAACCTTATCTTTTAAACTCTGTATCTCTAAGGTGGTGAGTCATCTAGATATTTAGAGTGGCGAGTTTTCTTGCTTCTGTATCTCTTTGGTGGATTCCATCGAGTGGTGAGCAAAGCAATCACTTGTGTGTTTTGTTAGTTCCCTATTTCTAGTATCCCAGTATCACTAGCTTCTGTTTAGGGCTTTTTTTTTTTTTTTTTAGGTTTAAGTTTTGTTTGTTTATTTTTCTTTTTATGTTTTCTTCCTGAGGGATTCTCGTTCTCTTGTGATTGTAATTCCTATCTCACTTAATATACTCTCTTTTTTTATCAAAAGAAGGGAAAACAATGAAAAGAAACATGGGGCTCCTTATCTCGCTATATTGATAAAAATAAAAAATTCGAATTTGAATAAGGATCTGAGGAACTGGTTGGCTTGATTTTGTTGTTTCAGTTTTTTCCTGGTTTGAACCAGAATTTTTTTTTTCTTATTTCTCCCTCCTTGTAAATTCTTTCCCTATGGCTTTTCATTTGACATGAAATTTTTTTTGAATGTTTTCTTCAGTTTTGAACTTGTCCAAGTTCACGTGCTAAAGACCTTGAGTAGCTCTATCTACTTATCCATACCAGAAGCACAAAGCCAAAAACCCAATGACCTTTACAATAACCTAGCTAATTATCTGATGTAGGACAGAACTGGAAAATTACTGTTCATCTTACTGCAGCATGGTTACTGTTTAAGGTACTGTATGGGTTTTAAGCAGATTTGACTCTTTTTTGGTTTATTTATTTTGTGCAGTTGAGATTAGTATAAACAGAGGGTGTGGTTTATTGTTGGCCGTGTTTTTAGGGTATGTCATTATAGATAGAAGTTTGGCTCATTGAATATGCATCTTGATTTTTATTATCCATGGAATTTCGATCTTTGGCTTTTTAAACTCTCTTTAGAACTGAGAATTATGTGATTAAAAACCTAAGAAGAGGTTCTCTTGTATTTTCTTAAAAGTTAGGACATAGGCTTAGATGGACCAATAAAGTAAATCTGTGTCTCAACACTCTCGACTGTATCAGTTGTTATCAGAGTGAACAGTGATTGGTCATGCCTCAAGGTAGAACGCAAAATTTGTCAAGTATTGAATTAAAGTTGGAGTTGTTATCTGCATGGCTTGATGAATTGGAGACGGGTCATTTTGAACCCATGGACATGCCTAAGAATGAATTCAAGGATAAAGATTATGATTTTGGGGAACAGTGGCCTTTTCATGGTGCTGATTGAAGCACTATGCAACAAGAGGTGGATTAAAGTATGATCAAGATGGAGGAGATTAGATACCCTCTTAAGTCAATAAGCAAGAAGAAAACAAAGAAAAGATAAGCTTGAATAAGGAAAAAAACATAACGTCAAAGAAGTTCTTACCAATCTCTTTGAAAATATGAAAAGCAAGTCCCTTTTAAGGAACCTAAGGGGCAAAAGCAAAAGTGACGGAAACTATTCCATCTCAAAGCAATGGTAAAGTCCACAAACATACCATTTCGTTCCAACAAAATGCCTCAAACTACAAAAAAAAAATGAAATTAAAAAAGAAGATTGGAATGAGTGGATCTCCAGTATCAAAACCAAACACAAACATTTGGTTATACCTAGGGACTACCAACCAGACAAATGCCAACATTCTGTTATAAAGCCTAGGGACTGCCCACCAGAAAAACGCCTCGACATTTTGGAGGAGTCTGTGCTCCCCAAATATAATTAACAATTGGAAAAGACATGGAGGAATCAAATGATTATAAATGATTTACAATGTAAGAGAACCATACAGGGTCCAAACCCTCAAATCCCCTCTTCAATGAAGGCTGACTAGCATCCTACAGACTGAGCAACAAATAATGCTCAAGTACATCCTGATTTTTAAGATTTCTGAAAATGTTTGCATCTTTTGGAATATATTCCCCTTTATAATCATATATAAAGAATAGGCATGCAATATAAAAATGAGTGAAAAATCCACGATGCGACTCTCTAACTCACTTCTATTTTCTCTTGTTTTGTGTTCGCATTGTTTTTTTATCCTTTGTCATGGTGATGCACTACCATTGCTATGAGGAAGCGGGATCTTCGGTGATCCTGATTGAGAAGGAAATATTTTAGTATGACAACAGAGAGGGGATCAGGGGAAGGATGGTGTTTTCTGGTTTTGATCAAGAAGAATGTGCCCAGAATCCTTGTCTGGGGTTGCCTTTGTTGGCAACTAGTAGCTGTTCCAAATAAGAAATTAGTTATTTTGACTGAATTTATTTGTTTGAAGGGAAAGGATTTTGTTATCTCGAGGTCGTATCAACCTGTATTGATTGAGGTTAAAGTTAGAACCATTAGGATTATTTGATATATGTTCCGGGCGGTCTAGAATGTGATAACTGGAACTTGTTTGTGGAAGGTCTTCGGAATGATCAAACCATTCATTTCATTGAATCTGTATTCACCAAGGAATGGCCCTGTGTAAAGATGCAGGGCTTTAGTCAATGAAGTCATGTAAAAGGAAATAGAGATGTCGTTTTAGTTCCTTATGAGTTGTCATATGAGAGACATGGCAGCTGTGGATATTTCTGGAGAGGAGGTAGTTAACAGTTGCGGGAGATGTTTGGCCAGTGTTTTTTGGGGGCAGATATGACAGCAAGGTTGAAGGACCCCAGTTGAGCTGGGGTGGACCTGGGATGTTTCAAGTTGTGGATTTGGGTTGTTCTTTTTGACAAGTTGGGCCGGGATATGGCCTGGCATGATGGTTTTAATTTAAATATATTTGTAATGATCAGGTCCAAAGGGGTGGTCTAAATAATAGTCAGGATAAGAAGCCCAATACCGAGAGCAATATACAAGTTTTTTCTTCCTGCCATGGGCCGAATCTTTGTAATGCCAGAAAAAATGTAACTATGGAAGATTATAATTAGTGGGTCATTAGTCCTTCTATGCTTGGAGTTTCTACAAATGCAAATAGAGGGTGCAAGCTCAGAGTGTTATTCGCAATCTAACGTGTGATATTCAACACATTATGAAGCCCAAAAAGAAACATCAACTAAGAAAAACAAAATACTGTGCCACTTGCAAGTAGAAGAAGCAACAACTTTGATAAAAGAAATGGGTAAGTTTGGGTCAATATGCCAAAAAGCGGATTATTTTATTTTTTTTCAATCGCAAAGTGGATTTTGTTATCTGGCTAAACGAACACTGTCATAATAGATATTGAAATAACAGTGTAGCGTCATGCCTTTCAGGAACAGAAACATATCAGATTAAGAAAAAGTAATCTGTATTTTTGATGGGGGTCGGCATACGTTGCCTATGTCATTTTCCGATTTTATGACATGTGAACAGCCTCCAGATGTCCACGTTTCCTTTGCAGATGTTACGACACGTGGACGACCTTCAGAAGTCCACATTTCTTTTGCCGACATGCTAACACATGGAAGACCTCCAGATGCCCCCTTTTGTTCGTTGCTACGCAGGAACTCATGGAGTATCTAGAAGATGTTCTAGTGCGAGAAAACCCTGAGTTGAGATGCCAAAGCAAAATCGAGATCAAGACCTCTTGTGGGTCCCACACGGTTTCATATTGGGCCCCACACGGCTGGGCCTCCCCTTTGACTTATATTTTTATTTAATGTAATATTGCTAGTCAACTTAGCTTGCAAGTGTGCTTAGCATTTATGTGTCTTGTAAGTTGAGCTATTCAATGTGTCTAGTGAGTTGTGTGTTTTATTATGATTTGTGAGTTTTGTGAGTCTCTCTCCCATGTTTACATGGGAATTGTTTGTGTCTTTATTTTGTCCCCCATGCCAGCTTAAGTTAGTTATGGCTGTTTCTTCCCCTTCCCTATGTGAAGTCTCTATAAATCTCCATTGTAATAGTTGTAACAGCAGCCCGAGTTAATATATTGTTATTCAGTTAAATACCTTGTCTTTGTGAGCTTGTCTAAGCTTGTTCCGATTTTGTGATTGAGTGACGAGAGGCTACGTCCATTCTCCTCGGAGATCAGTTGGTGGGAGACCAATATTTATCCAGCATTTCCATTCATATCCATTTTCACGACCTCCATCCATCACCCACATGACCACCACCAAGTTACCCCACGGCCAACATTATCCCATTTCATTTACAGCATATATATCTTTCCATACATCAAGTGTGTGTGTGTGTGCGTGCCAAGTACTTTAGGAGCTAGTATAACTTGTGAAGAAAATCATCAAGACTTCCTTCAAAGTTAGTGGTGATTTCAGTAGTTGCTTGGACCATTACAAGTGCACAGCAGTTCCAATTGCAACTCAAAGCTTGATTAAGGTATTCCAAGGTATTCTCAATTTGTGGATACAACCGAGACAGCCAACGATTTATTTGGGTAAGATTGTTCATTTATTTAATCCTTAAATTGTTTAAAACCCTTGTTTAAAATCCCATAAGTTTCAGCCGCACAAAGCCCTCGAAATCAGCTTAATATTTCAAACCCGCCGCAGGTCAGGCGACTGATCTCAAAGAGATCAGTCGACCGCCCTTTGACAGCTCTCGGTATTTTGTCTGACATCTCAGACAGTCAACTGAGGTACTTCAGTCAGTCGACTGACCCTGCACTGACACCCCAGAATCCTGAGTTATAATTCATTAGGCGACTGAGGACTCTGTCTCAGTCGACTGACAAGCCACTGTCCCTCTTGAAAGCTGTTCTTAAACTTGTGTATTCCCATGCTTGAAACTCTGAACTCCCATGTTTTAAATATCATATCTGAGCTATTAGATTTCATTATTGTCACTTGCTAGCTTATAAATCAATATTTGGGAATATTGTTTTGCTAAGCCTAGAATTTAATTCTTGAAACATTGAAATAGCATTTTTTCCGCATTTTAACTTAATATCTTTCTGAAAGAATCAACTGGAACTTATTCCTGGATAGCATCATGCACCTTTTTAAAATCCTGGAACATGTGAAATATAGCATAGCTTATGTGTTTATGTTGGTTAACTGAATTCTTAAATTAAAGTGTCTTGAGTGTGTATGCTTACTTGTGAGGGTTGAAGTTGGTAGGACTAGGTCACCCATCCCCATCATATTTCATCTTGGGGGTGTTACTATCTTGTCCTGCATCAATTTTTTATGCAAAAAAAAAGAAGAAAAAAAAAAGTAAGCTTGCTGCAAGCCCAAAGAAAGAATGGAAGATCAGGCTATCTGTGGTGGCTTTGAGGCAAGTCAACAATGGCATATCTTGTCTATTTCAGTCAGTTCTAGCATTAGGTCTAATGGATCAAATTTTGAGCAGACTGACTAGTTTAGGCTAAGAGTTAAGTGTTATTACAAATTAACATTTTGCCAGAATTGAATAGTTTAATTAAGATACCTAATATATGTTATTCCACCGAAACTTTGTTTTGAAACACATTAATCACAAGTGGTTACACATTAGCTATGTTCAATGGTTGAATCTTACAGAAGTACTAGTATTGCTGCTGAATGCTGACTGCTTAGTGAAAAGGAATTGCTTTGTTCATTTCTTGTATAACTGTGAGTTATTCAGTTTGAAATAAATCTAGTCGTTCAAGTTGTTTCCATGATTTGATTCTGAATTTTGTTAGGAAATTGCATTTATTATGTTAAATGTTGTCGACTTTCATGTCTTTGGATTTGTATTTATGTAGGTTACAGATGCTCCGGAGATTCATTCCAATGGATTTCATGTCAAGTTTGATATCAGTGAGGGCCAGATTGGTTTTGTTTTGCCGACTGTAATAGCTCCCTGTGATATTAACTTGTTTAGAAGGTTGGTGTCCAGTGACACTGACCAGGTGGAGGAGCAGAACTGCTGGAATACTTGCATTGTGCTTCCATTTAGATCGAAATTATCTGAAGGATCTGCCATGAACAATATCGTATCTATGTTTTCAGATCTTCATCCGTCTTTGTTACTTTTCCTTCATCGCCTTGAGTGTATTAAGTTTAGGAACATGGTCAATGATTCACTAATTGTCATTAGAAAAGAAATTGTAGGAAACGGGATCATAAAGGTTTCACATGGGAAAGAGAAAATGAATTGGCTTGTCGTGTCACAGAAACTGCGGGCTGATGTCATTCGCCCTGATGTGCAAACAACAGAAATTGCCATTGCATTTACATTGAATGAAACAGATAATGCTGATTACAAGCCACATGTGGACCAGCAGCCTGCTTTTGCTTTTCTTCCACTTAGAACATATGGTCTAAAATTTATTCTCCAGGGTGATTTTGTTCTTCCCACATCCAGAGAGGAGGTAGATGGAAACAGTCCCTGGAACCAGTGGTTATTGTCAGAGTTCCCTGCTTTATTTGTCGGTGCTGTGAGGTCTTTTTGTGCCCTTCCTTGCTTTCAGGAGAATCCAGGAAAAGCTGTGGCAGCTTATATGAGCTTTGTTCCACTTGTTGGGGAAGTACATGGCTTTTTTTCTAGTCTTCCGAGGATGATTATTTCAAAATTACGCATTTCAAGTTGTTTGCTTCTAGATGGATATAATAATAACTGGGTTCCTCCATGCAAGGTTTTAAGAAATTGGAATGAGCAAGCTCGCTCTCTTTTACCGAACGACTTGCTTCATGAGCACCTGGGCCTTGGTTTCTTGGACAAAGATATAGTTCTGTCTGATGCTTTGGCAAGGGCACTAGGTATCGAGGAGTATGGGCCAAAAATATTACTCCAGGTTATGTCATCATTGTGCCATACTGAAAATGGCCTCAAATCTATGGGACTCGGTTGGTTATGTTCTTGGTTAAATGCTCTTTATACCATGTGCTCACATTATTCTGGACAATCCTCCCTAAATTGTGAGATGGAATTGGATGTCATAAATAATATGAAGAAAATTCCATTTATTCCTCTTTCAGATGGTACGTATGGCTCTGTTGACGAAGGTACTATTTGGTTACATTCTGATGCCTTCAGCAATGGGGAGCATGGATTGAAAGCTTTCCCAAATTTATGTGGTAAACTTCGGATTGTTAGTCCTGCCCTTTTTTCTGCAGCGCCTGTTGATAGCTCTTGCATGGCTGAGAGTTTAGTAGACCACCTCACTAGGATGCTTCATAAAATTGGTGTCCAACAGTTGACTGCGCATGAAATTGTGAAGGTGCATGTGTTACCTGCTGTATCTGCTGACAGAATTACAAATATGGACAAAGATTTGATGACAGAATACCTAGCCTTTGTCATGCTCCACCTACAATCTAGTTGCACCAACTGTCGTGTTGAAAGGGAATATATAATCTCAGAGTTACGAAATAAAGCTCTTATTATTACAAATCATGGCTACAAACGACCTGTTGAGGTATCAATTCATTTGAGTAAAGAATATGGGAATCATATCGATATAAATAAGTTGATTAGTGCAACAGATTTAAAATGGCATGAGGTTGATATCGCCTATCTGAAGCATCCTGTTACTGAGTCACTATCATGTGGGGTTGTGAAGTGGAGGGAATTTTTCAAGGAATTAGGCATCATTGATTTTGTACATGTAGTTCAAGTTGAGAAACATGTTGCTGATATGCCAAAAGTTATGAAAAATATGATCCAGGAAGGACACCTGATTTTCCCTGATTCAGTTGTTAGAGATTGGGAATCACGTGAATTGCTTGATTTGCTATCCCAACTCTCCTTGAATAGTGATAGGGAGAGGTGTAAGTATCTCTTGGAGGTATGTGATACATTGTGGGATGATTGTTTTAGTGACAAGGTTACAGGTTACTGCTATTTAAAATCCAGCGGGGATGTCAAACCCTTCAAATCTTCATTTATAAGCAGTATCTGTGATATTAGATGGATAGCTTCGAGTATAAATGATGAACTTCACTATCCTAAAGATGTATTTTATGATTGTGATACTGTGTGCTCTATTCTGGGTTTGACTGCTCCATATGCTGTACCAAAGGTTAGTTTGACAAACCACTTTGCTCAACTTCTTTAATTGTAGCATTAGATATAGCAGGATTTCCAAATCCGATAAAATCTCATTACTTTTAGGTCCCTAAACATCATTCTTTTTAATTTTTCTTATGTCAGTAAGATTGTTGTTATGTGTTACCGTATATTATTACCAAATGTTACTGAGCATATGTTGGTAAGGGCGCCAGCGATGGTCATTATAACATGTTATATATTATAAAACAAATGTGAGACCTATTGTTGTGTGGATTTCTCTCGTTACAACAAATATTTCTCCTCCTTTTTCTTTCTCTAACATGGTATCAGAGCAACACAAAAACCATAAAGCTGTGATCATCATCATAGATTCCTCATGCTCAAACCTAAACAACATCATGACCCTCATTGGATTGGGGACACTCACTTGGCTCAAGAGTATCCCAGCCTTTTTTGTTTGTCTATCCTTCATATGCTCTGATCTTTTACTTTCCTTTTTTTTTTTTTTTCTTTTTTTTTCACGAGTGGGCACTGGGCAGTTGTGGGTTTTTTGCAAGACAAATGATTTTGTCCTTTCTCACATAAAGCTGAGCAACCTTGTCCTTTCGAGGTCTGCCTCAGACCATTTGCCTTATTTTCTTGATTGCGAAGGGCTTTTTAGATGGAAGACTCCTTTCACATTCATGAATACTTAATTGAGGGTGGACCTCTTAGAATTCGTAAAAGGGAGATGGGATTATTCCAAAGCGAAAGGGAATATCCCTTTTCCCTGGTTGGGAATTTGCGTGGATTGTAATGCATCTTAAAATTTGTTAGCAAATGATAAGAATAATAAGGACATGATGAAAGCCAAGAAATTGGTCGTTACTGGAAGAGATTTTGTTGGTGACAAGAGAGTGCTCTTTGGAAGATTAAACTGTACATTTTTTTATATATAATGGACTTTATTAGAAAGAGACAAGAAAAGAAGGTAAAACAAAAGAAATGAAAGACAAGGAGGACTAGGAATCCTCCAACAAATCAATGAAAACACATGAAAACAAAAATAAAAATATCTACAATGCAACTTTGATGAGCTATCAACCAGGTCCAAAAGCCTCTCTCAAGTGGCAACTCAATGAGCTCTTCTTTCTCAATAAACTTTGATTACTCCTCTTATCATGGAAGAGCCTACTGCCACATTCTCCTCAATTGGACATATACTCTAGGAAACACTCATTGAAACTGATCCTGAGCATTCTTTAGTATACATGAACTAAAAAGGAGTACATGAAGTTGTCTAGTGATGTTGGACTGGACTTTGAAGATAAATGTCAATGTAGGCAGTTAGTTAACAAATTGGTGTACTTGAATGTCGCTAGAGCTGACAAATATTTTGCAGTGGGGGTGGTGAGTCAATTTATGGAAAATCTCAAACAACCACATTTGTTGGATTTTGCGGTATCTCAAAGGCTCTTCTGGCTAAGATTGACATATACATGTAATAGAAATCGTGAGATAGTGGGATACTCTAATGCAGATTGGGCTGGTTCTATTGATGATTGAAGGTCTACTATTGGATATTGTACATATGTGGGTAGTAATGTTGTTACCTAGTGTAGGAAGAAACAGACTACTATGGCAAGATCTAGAGCTCAAGCAGAATTTTGAGCTATGGCTCATTCTGAGTGAGCTTATGTGGCTGAAGTCTCTAATGTCAGATATGGGATTCTTGGTAACGAAGCCAATAGATATGTTTTGTGATAATCAAGGTGCCATTCATATTGTGAGCAGTTCATTGTATCATAAGAGGACAAAGCCCATAGAAGTTGACTGTCTTTTTACGAGGGATGCTGTGTAGAAAAAGGTCATAAGGACTCCCTTTGTGAAATCTTTGGATCAGTTGGGCAATGTTTTTACAATGCCTTTATTTTAGCCTGTCTTGTCTAATGGTTGTTACAAGATGAGGTTAGGTGATAAACTTATACACCCCCAACTTGAGGTGGTGTGTTAGAAGAGAATATGCTATTTTAGTAATTAGGTTGTGTTAATGGGGAATTTTTTTTTTCTGTAAGATTTTATTATTAATATATATAAGAGGGTAGGCATGGAGCTATATGTAGACTCCAGGAAACTGCCAGCCAAAATTTCCTCTTTTCTCTTCTTCTCTCCTCCATCTCTAAGTGCACAACATAACTCAATATCAGTAAAGTGTTAAACAAATAAAAAAAGTCACAAAAGAACCCAAAAGTAGAAGATTGACCTTCATTTGTTACGGATGTTTCACAATATATTTGATGATTCTTCAAATTGTTAATGCTTTTTGTACAAAGTTCAAGCACATAAAATTTTATTTAAATCATGAGACTAATTTAATGGAGTTCTTTGAAGTTCTCGACATTTTGTGTGAGGAGGAACTATCATTCTCCACAATTTCCTTAAAAGTTTTACAAAAAAAGGTACGATATTTAGCTTTTATATTAGAGAATTTTGGAACTCAAATTTAAATTTCAATGAAATTGCCCCATTGTTAAATTTTCTAGTTCATAAAAAGTTATGAATTTCAATAAAATTGAACATAACGTGGAAATTTTTAATGAAATTTTGTAAATCAAAATTCAGGAAGGTGGTGGAAAGCAAAAATTTGGATTGAATTTTGACAAATTTGTGGAAACTAAGACCATGGTTTGCCAAGACAGCGGATCAAATAGAAGCTTAATCTCGGAAGGAACCTTAGCTCTCCAGATACGATAAACATGATCAAATTGAGCAAATTAGTCAATCAACTGAAAATATAAGTCTTTACAAGTGAACGCTTCAGAGCCATCCAAAGTAACCCTACAGCATCTTCTAGAAGAAACACAAAGGATCCAAAAAATTGTGTGATAGTGAGAGCTCAACAGCCTTTGGAAGGTTCCTTCAAAAATGAAATCCAAGAAAACAAGTCTCCTTAAACAATTAAGAAAGAGAAATGTTTTCCCCTAATGCTAGAGTAGCATACACATGTTTTATGGTGAAATGTGAAAACTATACTTAAAGTGATGTTTACTAGATTTCTGTTTTACTAATTTGTTGATCTTGTACCTCCCCTATGTCGACATCAGGTTTTGAAAACTCATTTGGGTAGCCAACATTTTGGTGACTGTTTACAAACCAAATAAGTATAGAGAACCAAACCATTGGTTCTTTAACTTGTTCGTTTATTTATAAAAATTTTAATTTTTGAAAAGGCAAAATAAAGGAAAACTTTTTGAAAAGAGATTAGATTCAAGAGTATGTTTGTGAATAGAGAAGGTAATATTTTAAATATATTTTTATTGGAATTCAAAGAGTTGGCACCTTAAAACACCACCCACCCATTCCATGAATGGTTATTATGCTTACCTTGTTTATGTGTGTATCTCCCCTTTTGAAAGAAAATTTATAAAAGAAAATGTTTGAATTTCAAAAAAATATTAAAAATCATTTTTAAAAAATGGGCGGTCAACCCTCTGCAAAGGCTGGTTGACCGCCCTTTGCAACTTTTTATTCCATTGTCTATTAATTTCGGAAAACTTTCTGCTCTTAACCCATTGAAAAGGCTTTCGTCGGATCCATGCAGAGGACTGAGCCTTATGAGAATCCTACTATTTGATTGCCTCTTCAAAATGAAGATACAAACATGCAAATAAATATAAAATGAAGAAAAGAAGAAAGAAGGGCTTTTGTTTTTTGTTTGTGTGTGTATGTGCGTGTGTTTAATATGGTTGGATTTACAAAGTAGACTGCCTACATATCCTTGAAAGAGGAATCAAGCCATCTATAGTTCCCAAAAAAATGTTTTTAATTCAATTTTAAAGACATTTTTGGGATTGTTTGATTGAAAACTCTTGAATTTGCATGATTTTGATTTCTTTATAAGGAAAACCATAAAAGCCAACTTGAAAAACTCTCATTTTAATTTTTAGATAAGAGACCTTTTAATTCATTCAATAGTCACATCATGAATGGTTCATTAAAAAGTTAAATTTTCTAAAAAGACATTTTTGGTTTCTTTGGAGGAGAACCATAAAACCAATTTAAGAAAGTGTGGATTTTTGGAGGGAGAACCACAAATCCGCCTTGACATTTATTGAAAAAAAATTGGAGAACATCCAAATGTCATTTCATGGATGTATGACTTCAAAATATTTTGAAAAATTTGTGAAAGTATGGGAGCTTTTATGAAAACATCACACAAATTCATTTGTTTTGATAAAAAGTTGGTTTCTTTATAGAGAAAATCATGAAAACTTCTGATAGAAGTCTATCAGATTTAATCACATATGCTCTACCATGTGTAGAGACTCCAGATTATTTGAAATCCAGAAGGAAATCAGGAGAAGGTGCAGGAAATAGCACTCTTGGGATTTGGTGGTCGATGCTTGCAGGGGCTGATCAACCACTTGCATGAGCCGGTTGACCGCCTGGATGTGCACTTCCAAACAAACATGAAATTTTGACTTCTAAACATAGATTTTCCCATAAAATCAAGATAGAAACATGTTCTATGATTCCTAACATGCATTTTCAATATAGATTAATGGAGAAATCGTAAAGCATTAACCATTATATTCAAAGAAAGATCAATATGCTTCAACATGCCAAAATTCATCAAGTGAATGGAAATGAATGAAGTAGAGGATTAGACACTAACATCTTTGGAAAATAAGCCTTTGTAGATCAAATGGGAGACACCCTCACTTCAAATCACACTCCAAAACCTCTTTCAAAGGAAGAAAAGTGTGGTTCTCTCTCTTTTCTTTCCTTCAAACAAAATCTCTTTTGATCCTTCGAAAAACTTTGAAAACCTTACCTTGCCCCCACTTGGACGTTCCCTAAACTACCAACTGCCAACTGCCAATGGCGGAAGTTGATAGATGGCATCAGAAAGGCACGTGACAACCCAAAAATCCCCAGCCAATCAGAGGAAAACAACTCAATATTTTGAATATTGACAAGGCTGGCCAACTGCCTATGGGTGGCACCAAGCATTAAATTTGGAGGGAAGGCCGATTGATCGCCCTAAATTGACTGCCTAGTGAGAGTTTTATTTTTTCTCTTTACTTTTCCTTTGAATTTTGATGTCTCTGTTTAGGTTAAAATTTGTTTGATCAAAAAATGACCATCAACAACCTCATTATTCATTGTTAGAGGGTTAGTTGTTGCCCTAGATTGCATTTGATTATATTTCCCTCTACAAAGAGGATTCCAGTTGTATGAAATTGTTACGACTACAGGATGGAGGGGTTTGGGTAGTTTTTGAATAACTTATTGTTCTACGTATTTTTCTTTGATACAGGTGAGGAATGTAAAGTTGTTAAGTGATATTGGGTTTAAGACTCAAGTAACTGTTGACAGTGCTCTGGGGATTCTTCAATTGTGGAGAAGATCTGGGGCCCCCTTCAAGGCAAGGTAGTACTATCGTAATGTTTTGATCCCTAGCATTTTTTTTCTGTACTCTTTTTCACAATGTTTGTATCTCTGGCATTTCTTTCAACTTTTTTTTTTTAATAATTTTTAAGCATGGCATGTCAATTATTGATAGCCATTTTTTCTAAGTGGCTATTGTACTGGCAAAAGGTAACCTCACATTTTGTTTTTCACAACATCATGGTTGTTTTTTTGTTAAACAATGAAAATTTATCAGAGAGGGCATAATGCACAAGAAGAATAAAACAAAAAAGGGAGAATAAAAGCTCCCTTTACATCAAAAGTGAAAAATTAAAAGTTTTGCAGTCTAAGCCCCAAACCAAACTCAACGCAAAATGGCACACCCTGCTAGCCTAACAAAAGGATCCACATTGATACCTAAACTCACCAAACCACTATTAGAGCTCATATGCTTTCTTAAAGATTTGTAAGATAGTCAACATGTTAGAGAAGCAACCTTCATTATCTGATAGGAAGAGAATAGTATCATTTGCAAACTGAAGTCGCAAAATGGTGCAGTCCTTGTTACCTACCTTAGTCCCCTCCACCATCCCTCTTATCTACACCTCTCTCAACCATTCAACTCAAAGCATCCACCACAATGGTAAAAAAAGAAAAGAAGAGGGAGCATCTTCTTGTCTTAGAACCATAGACACACGAAACCAAGACTTAGCCTTACTGTTTACTAAAGACACCCTCTAGTCCATTTCCCCCACCTTAGATGAAAACCTTTTTCTACACATAAGCTTATCCAAAAAACTCTTGACTGACCCTATCATAATCTTTTTCAAAGTACAATTTCAACACAAGCCCCCCTCTCTTTTTCCTTCAAGCTGAGCCTCCTCCACCACCTCATTAGCTATTAGGGCAGTATCTAGAATTTGTCTATTACCTGTAAAAGCACTTGAACTAACAAAGATAGTTGTCCTCTAGGACCATAGCTAATCTACTAGAAAGCACCTTAGCCAAGATCTTATAAACATTAGAAGCCAAACTAATAAGTCTGTAGTCCTTAATCTTAACAACACCTTTTTTTTTTGGGCACTTAGGTGATAAAGTTAGAAATTGTAGTCCTCCCTACAACTATATTATCAAAGAATTCAATAAAAACTTAAGGATATCACCCTTTAAAATCTCCCAACTTTCCTTTAAAAAAAAAAAAGGCCATTGTAAAGCCATTTGGTTCAGGAGCCTTTTCTCTATCCATTTAAAAAATTAATCCTTTGATCTCCTCTTCCTCAAAAGGTCTCTCTAACCAAGCAGCCATATCAGCTGATGAACACCAACCCAATCCCTCAACCATGATTCTTCCGTCATCCTCATGGAAGAGGTTCCTATAGAAATTTGTAGTCAAACTCCTAATATGACCAGGTTCCTTGTTTTTCTCCTCTTCCCCACCCCCAACCCCCCCCCCCCCCCCCCCCCCCCCCCCGCGGGGCCGGAAAAAAAAAAACCCCAAAACACCATCCTCAATTTCTTTAATAAGATTCCTTCTTTTCCTACTAGTTTCCACCTTATGGGTTCCAATCCCCATATTTAACCCAATTCATTCTAGATTTCTTTCTCCAACTCATCTCTTCCCTACAGACAACTTGTTCAAACTCATTGGACAACTGGACTTGTCTACAGACATGTTCCTCAGAAAGAGGACAATCCTCAGCGAATCTATCAATCACACCCATTTCCTCAAGAATACCTTTCTTCCTAGAATTAACATCACCAAAAATCCCCAAATTCCAAGTCTTAAATTTTTCTTTCAAATACCTCAATCTTTTTATCAAACAAAAACCTTCCCAACCTTCCACAGTGCACCCTCCTCACCAAATCCTAACCTGATTCTGAAAATTAGGATGGGTCAACAACATATTGTCAAATCCAAATGGAGTAGGAACCCATTTAACAGAACTAATTCAAGATTCAAAGGACAATGGTCTGAAATCACTCTAGGAAGTACTCCTTGAATAAGTGGGAAATGAATCTTCCCAATCAGTGGTAAACAGAAACCTATCAATTCTAGTAGCTGCTAATCTATTATCCTTGGCAGACCAAGTAATTGGGCATTCGAGAGTGGAATATCTCCCAGATAACACTCCCTTATAAAATTATCAAAACTCCTCATACTAGAGGTAATCCTAAGGCCTCCCTATTTCTTACTAGAGGATCTTATGACATTAAAATCCCCCACTCCCCCTGAGCACAACCTATAGACTGCAACTAATTCCTTCCACAAAAACATTTGTCAAACAGGGGATGTTTGGTCCATAAAGTGAGGTAAATCACCTTGGCCCTTTTCTTTAACATCCAAAAAAACAGACACAGAGAGGGAACCAATAAGAACATCTATTTTACTAAGAAACCTAATGTCCAAAATAATGACAATACCCCCTGAGGACCATGTGGAAGCTAACCAAACCCAATCTTTAGATTCCCAAACACTTCTAACAAGAAAGCCATCAACCACCTCTAGTTTGGTCTTTTGAATCATAACAACATCTCGGGCAGCCTTTCTTCTCATTATACAATAAGCGGGAAGAAAAAGAAAACCTTTAGTGCCTCCCTCAACCAGTTTTGGGAAGTGACAGATTTTAGTGTTACTTGTGGAGAGAATTTTGGTGGATGTCAACACCCTCTAAAAATTTTCTAAAATTTGTGAATTCTTTTTGTGAAAATATCCAAACAAGGAATTTAAATTTTAAAAAAATTATTTTTAATGCATTTTGCAAATGAAATACCTCCTTATGAAGTACCATATCCAAACTAACCCTTAGGGCCCATTTAGTTGTGGAAATCATTTTCAATTTCCCATATTTTTAGTTTCAAAGATTTATAAAAAAATTCGGCTTATTTTCCAAGATTTGTATTAAGAAGGTTAAAAAAAGAAGAGTTTGTTTAGTTGTGCAAAACAGCTTTTCATTTTTTATTTGTAGATTTCAAAATAATTTCAAAAAAAAAAAAAACTTGTTTTTTGATTTTCCAAAAGATTAATTTTTTTTTTTTATCAGCTAAGAGAAATTATGTAAAACAAGGCATCAAGGGGATGCCTCCCAAGTATGAATAAACAACGAGAGAGAAACATCCCTTACTATAAAGTACCGGAAATCAAGGATTACAAAAGGGTCCCTTTCAACTGGCCCAGAATGCCAGCTAGATATCATAGTAATCCAATGGTCCATGACAGCTTGAACAGGAGAGATCATTCCTTCAAAGGCTCTTCTGTTCCTCTCTCCACACTGCCCAGAAAATAGCAAGGGGAATGAGGGAAAGAGCTCTTCTCCCTTCCTTATTTGATCTGATCCTTTTCCAAGCTCACAGTTCACCTCCCATTGTAGCTGCAGTGACCCACTTCTGATTTACAATGGAGATGGCTAAGTTCCACAAAAATCCAAATCCAAGTGATAAATCCATAATTCCAAATACTACCTTATATAATTTTCCAAAAAATTATATGAGGTAGTATTTCGGATTATGGAGTTTGGGGCTTGGATTTGGATTTATGTTCTAAAAGAAACTCAATATATAATCCACACAAATCAAAGTCCAAGATAAGAATTTCATGCTCCTATATGCAAAGTAAGAAGTCAAAAGTCTTGAAAATAACAAAAATATGTTTTTCAATTTTCCTTTATAAATTTAGAAAGTTGGAAAACAAGGTGGCATTTTTCTAACTATTTGAAAAATTAGAAATGGAATATAAAACTATTTACACAAGCAAATATTGTAAAAACTTTTATTATTGTTTGTTTATTTTTTATACAAATGTTGTGAAACTAAAATATTCACTAACTTTTTTTTTATAATTCATTGGAAAATTAAAATAGACAATGAAAACTGTTTTCTAATAAAATTATTTTTTTACCAAAAAAAAAAAACCTGCTTTGTGCAACTAAATGGGCCCTTAAAATTTCTTCCATTATGCTGGTCTCCTTTTAGTATTTTTCCATGGGAGGGATGCTGCTCTTGCATGGACCTGTAGGCCTACTGTATACAATTTTTGTAGAAAAACTTTCTGTTTTTGACAATTATCTGTTGTGTGTTTATTATACTTGAAATTTAAGCTCATTAATATCAGTAACCATATGTCTGATGGGATTGTCTACATTTCCTTCCTAGTGAATGAGCGGATCTCCCATTTGCTGGTTGAAAGAATTCCAAGCTGCTTCATCATTTTCTTCATGTTCTCTTTCGGAGATGTCTTAGCTGCTAACTGGAACTCTGCCACTTCATCTATTCCCTCACGCTCATTTCCAAAGAATCTCTTCTTCCTCACACGTCATCTTGTCATTCTTCTCAATCATTTTCTTCATCTTCAACGTACTCGTGTTAATTCCTTTTTTTTTTTTTTAAACCTCTCTGTCAAAATATTCGGCATCTTGGAAATCATCTGTTTATCACATTTTTTCAGAAACGTTAAATCATGGTGATCCAAAGAATTTCTTTGAGGCTCAACCTGGATGTTTGAAGTAGATTTCCCATGTTAAATACATTTCTCAGGCACTTGTTTTCATATTAACTGAGAGCAAGCTCTACATGCAGAACCTGGGGTGAAAAGTTTTAGAATCCATAAAACAAATCTTTTCTAATAATTGATTAGGCATATATAATTTTTTATAAAATAAAAAATATGAAAAATCCTACGATTCTTTTCTTTGACCTACAAGTTTGCTATGCTAAAATTTGGATGGACTTTGAAGCCACTGGTCCACAATGCACTTCTTTGAATACTTCCTGGGAACTCTTCTGCTCCAATTCAATACTGAATTTGGTTCTTTTATAGGATGATTGTTGATTAGTTGTATGCATGACGGCCCAAGTATTCAAATTGTCACCCTTGCATGTTTCTTTCACTCTTCTACCTCAGTTTTAAGGGGTTTTTGATGCCTCACCTCACTTTTTACCTCAAAAAATTTTGGAAGCAATCTTGTCTTGAGGGAGTTTTCTAATTGCTCCTTGAGAAAAGTGTTCTGCTCTAACATAAATTAAATGGGCGACAGCTTTACAACCTTGCTGCGTGAGTGTATGTCAGTGATCTTTATCTGGTTTCACACAGTCCAATATGATTGCAAACAATGTAACTTTTTTCAGTAAATCATTTCTATTTTTATACCTGGCTTCTGCATTTTTTGTAGATGTGCACTGTTGCTGTTGTTTTAGTTTTGTAATTTGTTTTTTAATAAAATTTTTAAAAGACCATCCTCATCTCAATGCCCCCTGGTTTTTCCTTTTCTTGACAGCATATCACAAATGTCCAAATTTTACACATTTATTTGGAATGAAATGACTAGTTCAAGGCAGAAAATTATGAGAGAGTTCTGTTCAGGACCTTTTATATTTGTTCCATATACATCCGGTTCTCAGCATGAGGATGTTGTATCTGGCATGTTTTTGCCCCCCGAAGAGGTATATTGGTATGACTTAACTGGTTCAAAGGATCAGTTGGAGGTCAATTTGCAGCACAGATTTATAGGCGCAGCAAATTCTCCCTTAAACAAGACATTGTGCAATGTATATCCCGGGCTTCATGATTTTTTTGTGAATGAATGTGGAGTACAAGAGATCCCCTCTTTCCGTAGCTATCTTCAGTTTTTGCTACAGTTGTCCTCTATAGCTTTGCCATCACAAGCTGCTAATGCAGTAAGTTACTAAATTTGAAGCAGTCTATGTTTCAATTTCCTGAAGGATTCATTACCACCTCAATACATTTTTCCTTGTCTCAGGTCTTCCAAATTTTTGTGAAGTTGGCTGATGGACTGAAATCTGGATTTGCAAGTTCTGAAGATACTATTTACTTGAAAGAATGTCTTTTAAAATCAGAATTTACGGTCCTCCCCACTATAACAGATAGGTGGGTTTCCCTCCACCCATCTTTTGGCCTTGTGTGTTGGTGTGATGATGAGAAATTGAGAAAAGAATTTAAGAATTTGGACAATATTGATTTTCTATACTTTGGCAAACTTGATGAGAAAGAGATGGTTCTGGAAGGAGTGTGTATCCTCTTGCAAGCACTGGGCATTCCTGCCCTTTCTGAGGTAAGATCATCACCCCTCTTTCCTACTTGCTCATTCTGCTTGTGCACATATGCATGGGTTGGGGGAGTGAAAAGTTAGACATGTGCAGCTCAGGTGGGTTATTGTTAGTCAAATGTGCATTCTTTAAAGCTTTGAAAACAGTTTCTCAAACATATCCATTTGGGTTTAGAATATGTTTATTTTACATGCATCTTGAATATGTACGAGTAAAACTGCTCATTTTTCTTGATATTATTGAGATTTAAAATGAGGGTGAGCCTTGGGTTATTGTAAGGTTGTTATGCCCAAATTTGAAGGTCGCACTTTAAGGAAATAGTATCTCCAAATTTGGAGGTAAGGCTGTGTATTGCATATGCTCCCCAAACTCCTGATCTGGCGTGGGAGCCTTGTGCACTGAGTTTTAAATTGATTTTGAAGATTTTAACAATTTTTACTTGCATTTATGCAAATAAGAAACACTTCGTGAGTTTTTGTGAACTGAAAATTTTATTAGATGCTAAATTTATTTGTTTCAAGCGAAAGGTACATCAGGATGCTATTGTTCATCAATTATAATTTTTGTACTGATTTGAGAGTACTTTTCATGTTTTCTTTGTAGGTTGTAATTCGAGAAGCAATATATTATGGTCCAGCAGACAATAGCTTCAAAGCTTCATTGGTGAACTGGGCTCTTCCTTATGCTCAGCGTTACTTATATAATGTACACCCCAACAAATATTCACAACTCAAGCTATCTGGCTTTGAAAATTTGTGTCATCTACAAATTATTGTCGTTGAAAAGTTGTTTTATAAGAATGTTATAAAGAGATGCAACATTGCATCTAACAAGCGATTTGAATGTAGCTCTCTTCTGCAGGTTTGTATTTTCCAATGGAATAATTGGATTACTCATTACTCATCAAGTGTCTCTGATAGTTTGCATAATTAGTAATATTGATTTGACTGTATTATATACTAACATGACCATCTGTATCTTAATTTTGACAGGGTAACTTCTTATACACAACCAGGGAGTCGGATTCTCACTCAGTATTTATGGAGCTTTCTCGTTTATTTTTTCATGGTCTTCCCGAATTACACTTTGCGAATTTCCTTCATATGATCACAACCATGGCAGAATCAGGTTCCACTGAGGATCAAACTGAATTTTTTATCCTGAATAGCCAAAAAATTCCTAGGCTTCCTGATGAAGAATCAGTTTGGTCCTTTCCATCTCTGCTGTCACCGGTGGTGAATGCACAGACACTCCTAGAAAGTTGTGGTTCGACATTAGTCAATGATTCCAATCCATTAAGATCTAATGAGAAACCAAGAATCAATTCAAATTGGCCACCTGCAGATTGGAAAACTGCACCAGGTTTCAGTTATGGTCGTTCAAATGGTCTTAAGACTGGGGCAGCAATTCAGCAGCCTAGCAGCATCTCACCAAAAGAAGGGCATGATTATGAAAGTATTGTCGTGCAAGATATGAATGCCAATTGCACTATTGAAGATGATTTAGCTGCAAATTTGACGGGAGTGAATTTTACACATATGGAAACATTGGAGCAGCAGCCTGGTGATGCTTGCAGTCTAACCAATTTTAGCACAGATTTTGTATTTGAACCTCCTGTTGTAGTTCCAGACACAAGCTCACCTAAATTTGTCCAGAGAGATCAGCTTTCTTTTGGCACATCTGGTGGAAAACAAGCGTGGTTGACTGGGAGACTGGGAGAGTTTGTTGCTTTCAACTACTTCTCCGGGACAGTTGGCGAGAAAATTGTTAATTGGGTCAACAAAGACAATGAGACTGGCTTACCCTATGATATTGTGATAGTGGATGAAGAGAAGAGCATGGAATTCATAGAAGTTAAAGCAACCAAATCTGCTAGGAAGGATTGGTTCAATATATCACCGAGAGAATGGCAATTTGCAGTTGATAAGGGTGAATCTTTCAATATAGCACATGTTCTCTTATCGAGTACAAATGCTGCGAAAGTCACAATATTTAAGAATCCCGTAAAACTATGCCTGCAAGGCCAGCTGCAATTGGTTGTTATGATGCCAAAGCAGCAGAAGGAAATTTCCATGGTTAGCTGAAAAGTTGCTGAATTTACAGGAGTCTGCTGTAGGATTTTGTTATGATTCTAATTGGAATGCATTTATTGGATGCCTTTGCGTGGAATCTTCTTAATGAAGGCTCCAGTCAACATTTGACACCGCAGGATTGTTTTTCCAACAATGCCTCCAGTCGGCATGTGGGTAGGAGAAGACACTTATTTGATGCTGTTTCTTTTGAGCATAGGCTCCAGTCAACATCAGACCATAGTTTTTGTGGCGATAAGATGTATAGAGCACTTCTCAAAATTTATACCAATAGTTATAAACTTCACAACATTTTTTACAGCATCAGCTTCTTAGTTCTTTAAATCAGTGACATCTTGGGGGGCAGCTGATGAAATGTAATTACGATTTGTACAGTATTTTCCTGAAGATGTAGGGGCATGAAGCTACTAATGAAATGCCATTGTTAGAAATGAATGGATTTCAAATTATATTCGTGTTTATATTTTCGGTGGTTTTTGTTATTTAAACAGAACTCCATCTGAACGCCTACTAACCAGGAACCAAGAATGTAATTGAGTTCACAATCTTGTCATTATTTTCAGTAAAACAGTTTTTGTATTCTAGTTACGGATGCTCTGTTTCGGTCTGTCATTTTCCATGTACATGTATATTCAATATGCATTAACAGAGTGAATTGTTGTTGAGATTCTGATCTAGAGGGGTAGATTTTCACTAGGCTCTAAGGGGCCATATGGCTTGCCGTATCAAAAACATTCTGATGTAATAATATTTTTTAGAATCTCATTGTTGGGAATGAGATGCCTCGTATAGGAATAATTCTAGTTGAATCAATGTACGCAGGATATCGATCAGTGTTGATAGGCATTTTAACAATATTGTTACAATGTATATGAAGAATAACTATTTTTCAATACTAAAACCTATTGTTAATACTTAATATGTGTCATCAAATTAAATTCGTATTCCAATATTTTCAACCATCCCAAATGATTCCAACGCATAAAAATCTAATTCATCTAATTTGTCAATCCATGCACAAGGAAGCAGATGAGTTGTCAGGGTTTATTCGACCAATGGAACTGTTGTGCGTTGAGATATATTAAGGACATATAGAGCAGCTTGGTCACCAAAAAAAAAACAATAGAAAAGAAAATGGACTCGTGAGAATAGGATTTCCATAAAATTTATCTGTGGAAGAGGGAGAGAGTCGTCCATGTCTTGTAAGAATTTTTACATTTTTAAAAATGTAAATATTTTTCACTAGAACAGATTCAATCAGACATGGAAATATGGATCCCATAGATTCCTATGGTTAAATAAATGTGAAATGAGATATTATCAATGTCATACTTTTGGAAATATTGAAACGATCTAATCACTATAAATATGGTCACTCGCTATTAGGTTCTTAATTTGAATAGGATGAGAATAATGCAATGACTAAGAGTATGTTTAGGAGTTTATTTTGGATAGTATCAATGTGAATCACGTGTGTCTGCATGGCACAGGATTTAACTGTTAGATTTTTAATTTTTTTAGTAGGTATTTTTAGTAATTCTATTTTCCTGTACTCATTTGAGTTGTGTTTTAGTTTTGTCAATTGTAAGGGTGAGCGATAGGCTGATTCGACCAATTTGGTTAATTGACTGAATTAACCAAATTTTTTTCAGTTAAGAATTTTATGTAATCGAGCCAACTGAATTATTGTTATTAACAATCATTACCCAATCGAATCAAATTTTCGATTAATTCAGTTAGTTAACCGAATTTAACGGAACCAGATTTGGGAAAAGCAAAGTCAGTATATGGCAGATCCTTAGTAATAACCAGTAAGGCGAGGGTGAATTAGCCACGACGAGGATGAGGGTGAAGTCTCGACACGGGAGCCTGGACAGTGGAGTGACTCAAGTAACGAACAAAAACAGACTTGAATAGCCGAAGGCTGCAACAGACGGAGTGGCGGAGTGTGAGTGTGCGACCGCCGCCTGTTCCACCGCCGCGCTGGAGAGTGGAGTGGGAAATTGGATTTCGAATCCTAAAATGAAATCCCGCATCCCCGGTTCCCCCACAAAATGAAATCCCCCATTCTCGGCTTCTCGCACGGTTACAGTCTTACAGATTATATATTATTTATATATAATTTTTTAATTATTATTATACAATTCGATGAACCAAAATCAAAATAAACCCAAATCAAACCGAAAATCGAAAACCAATTTTCCACCAAAAATAAAATCGAACCAAATCGACTGAATTAGTTCGATAAATTCAATTAATTCGGCGCAAATTAATTGCCAATTCGCTTCTTTAAAAAAAAAAAAAATCAAGTATTGTTTTATTCTTTTACGTCTACATGTGGATTCAATGGGGAACCTGGTGCCAAAGTAGACAAATATTTCCATTCATAATGATTTTTTTTGAAAATTCGTGAATCATTCTGTGTTTTTCAACGAAAATCTTTTCCACGAGTTTTGCATGTAGGTGCTTAAGAAAATATTTTGCAAAATGATCTTGCGATGCCAGATTTTGCAGGATGATAAAGTGATTTTTAAATAGCCAAATCTCGCAAGATCATATTCCACGGTTTTGTATTATTTATGTCTAAAAAAAATTAAGATGGATGTGTATGAATTAAGAATTGCGGAGATTGGTAATGCGGAGGATTGAGAAAGGCGCATTGGAGGAAGATTTCCTGGTCGGGCTAGATCGAAAGTTGCCCATTGTCAATAGTCAATTTTTTTACCAAACAAACTCTAACCTAAATGAATTAATAAAAAATAAAGAGAAAAGAGCAAAACTACTCTTAAGCGGTCGACCGAACTCCCTTCAAAACTAGCTGTTGGCAAGAACCTGTAGGCCGTCAATTGGCCCTTCAAGGTGTTCGACCAGCTTGCGACCAATTCAAATTTTTGTTGTCTCCATATGATTGGCCGGATATTTTGAACCAACCACGTGTTCCATTAATGTCACATGTCAACTTCCGAGAGAAATGTAGTTAATATGTGATAGTTATTAGTAGTTATTTTTAAATTTAAATTTTCAAATTCAAATTTGAAAATAGTTCTCTCCCTCAGTTGAAGGTATATAAAAGGACATCCTTAAGGAGATTTTAGGATAAGTCGAAAAGAGGGAAAAGTGAGAATTTTAAAGAGAAATTTGTGAGTCTTGAGAAAATCTTCATTTGAAGAAGAGAAATCATACTTTTCTTCTCTTGAATGAGACTTTTAATTTGCAATGCGAAATGAGGGTTCTTCCACTTGATCTACAAAGGATTCTTCTCCAAAAAGATTAGTGTCAAACCCTTTACTTCGTTCATTTCTATGCACGTGTGTTTCTTTGAACATTATGATTTTGTGCTTCATGATTGCTCTACTTTCCTATGTCCAAATTGCATGTTAGGGATTATAGAAAATGCTTCAAGGCACATTACAATGTCGTTTTTCTTAAAACGTTATTTGCCCCCACCAGTTCGGTGTGCATTGAGTCAGCAAATACGTTTCCAAGATGCAGTGAAGCCCAGAATATAGTTCTGATATCAGTTTGTTTTCGTTATACACAAACGAAAAGTTGATCACAAACACCCTTAGAAGAATCTAAAATAAATTTCTGGAATTTTATTTATACAGAAAACAAAACCTAGATTTGAAGAAGATATAAATTGGGAAATTTTATGTGAGAAAAGAGAATGAGAGAATGATGAATTTTCTATATAATTCTTCGAGTGAATTCTATCTTTAAATAGACAAAATTATACCTTTTTCGAAAGTTTGTATCTATTCATTCGCGAAGCAGATTTCTAAAATCGCACCAAGCGTCAACCTGGTCGCGCCCTGGTCGAGCCTTGGTCGGCACATTTTGGAAAACAAATTATTTCTCCATGTTCAGTATATCTAGTCGCACTTCCAAGGTCTCTTGGTCGCACCCAGGTCGAGACATTATAGAAAGTCAATTATTATGACCATTAGATTATTTATACGGTCCCACTTTATCATTTATTAATGACTTTTCCTTTTCCACTGTTTCCAATGTGGGACAAACCCATATAGCATTAAATATTTTAGAAAATATTTCAATATTCCCCCACCATTTTCAAAATATAGATGAAAAACAATTTATTCAGATAAGAGAAAATTTATGCATGAATGAAGGTGTTTTTAGAATTTGAACCTTCACTTAGTGAATACATATCAAAGTTAATTAAGATTACATAGTAGACGAACTTTGAACTAACAATCCTCTTTTGATTAACAGGGTACATATCACACACAAATTATCAGATCTTTGGGTGTTACCAAAAGTCGACGCGTGGATTGGCTTTGTGTCTATATCCCCGTTTAATAAGTGCTCTAAAGATAAATCCATTTCTCATAGGAAGCGCACCACTTCCGACACTCATATAGGTACGTTTATCAAAAGTACCCCTATAATTAAAGTACCTCACAGAACCTGTTACAATCCTATTAAGAGCTTAAGCTCAACCTTCACCTTTTCCACATTATAGGTACAAAGCACTATTTTCCTAGAGATGGATTATGTGACATATACATTTTAGTGCTTCTAGTCACTAAATATGATGTACTTTGCTCATTGAACTCAAGAGCTTAAAAATTTCAAGTGTTGAATCGAGTTTCCATCATTAGTGACTATGGGTTATGGATTTAAGCCCCATCCCATTAGAAGTTTTCCAAACCATGTCTCTTGTAAGTCCTTTTATTAATGGATCAACCAAATTTTGACTTGATCTCACAAAATCTATGGTAATTACACCATTAGTAATTAACTGCCTCACATAGCTACAAGAAGCTAAAACCATAAATTCTGACGCCATAGTGGAATCTGTTATAAGGCTTTGCTTCTTTGAACCCTAGGAGATAGCTCCTCTTAATGGATGAATATTCACCCATTGGTTGATGTATGATCTGTAATGACCCTAAGAATAATGGTATTTAAATAATAAAAGGAAGGGAAATGGAAACAGGAATAGAAGGAGGAAGTCGACGACGTTGCATTTTGGATGGGATAATCTCAAGAAATTTTCCAGGCCTCGTCGACGAACACAGGGTTTTCGTCGACAAGGGTTCTTTAGGATCTCGTCAACGAGAAGATACCGAGAGAGGATTTTCGGAAGCCTGAAATTCGTCAACGAGGGTTGAGGTTCGTCGACAAACTTTTTACATGACTCGTCGATGAGGTGACGTGACTCGTCGACGAATCCCGCAGTATAAATAGGGTTAAGCGTGATTTTTCAGTTCATTTTCTGCGCAGAACCTCTCTCTCTCTCATCCTTTGGTTCCCTACCCTTCTCTCTAAGATCTCGGGCCGATTTTCTACCGGTTCGACAATCTGAAGCCACCACGATGCTCTTAGGAAAGTTTTTCGCAAGTCTGCCGGAGCGGATCGTCAGTGGGGCTGCGTTGGAAACCATCCCAAATCTAGGGTAAGGCTTTCCACTCAGTATTTGGGTATTTGACAGTTGTAGAAAGTGTTGTGCGCGTAGTAATACTGAACTTTAGTTCTGAGGAATGTTATTTTCAAGGTGTTGAATGGGGAACCCTGCGGGTGCGAGGCTGTTTGTTTTAGGGGCTTTTCAAGAATTAAGTAAGGGGATAAACTAAGCTAGTTATTTTATGAAAATATATTTATGTTATTACAACATCTCGTTTCAGGAAAATAAATATATTTATATATGATTTATATTTGGGAAAATACTGTTGAAAATGATGGTATGTTAAATATAAGAAAAACCTATTCGTGTGACATGAGTAGAAATTATAATGAAAAAGTGTTTTCTAGGAATGTGTTAATGATACGGATTTTTATAACGAAAAATCGGCGTACGGGCCGAGATTTTGATATATTTGTCGGCATATGGGTCGAGTTATGTGTATGATTTGCTAGTGTACAAGCCGAGCTATGGATGTGATTTTCCAGCATATGGGCTGAGTTATGTATATGATTTTTCGACGTACGGTCCGAGCTATGGATGTGATTTGCTAGCGTACGGGCTAAGTTATGGATATGATTGTTGGTGTATGGGCCGAACTATGGTAAAATATGAAATACCGGCGTACAGGCCGATGATTTTCATGATATACATATATATATGCAAAATGATATGATTGATTTGATAATTAATGATATGAAGTATTCATGTATCATAGTTTCAGTATATATTATATGATATCAGAACCTAGTTGGCTTGGTCTAAGCTAGCACTTGCACAGTACTGTTACTATGTGTCCATGGTCATCATGATCATGATATTTGTGTTAACGCCGCTGTACGAAGTAGTGTGAGATTGGATGGTTGATGTGGTTTTTAAGAAGTGTGTGAGCGCCCCTAGTGTACGAACCAGGTCTGGCAGACCCATCAAACTTACAAACTATACTTTTGACTTGACAGTGTTATGTGTCCATGGTCATCATGATCATGATATTTGTGTTAACGCCGTTGTACGGAGTGGTGTGAGATTGGATGGTCAATGTGGTTTTTAAGAAGTGTGTGAGCGCCCCTAGTGTACGGACTAGGTCTGGCAGACCCATCAGACTTATAGACTGTACTTTTAACTTGGTAGTGGTCAGCCAACCATTGTCAGGTCCCACCTTTGGATCACACAACCCAGTCATGTGGGGGTAATACATGATAGCAGCTAGCTAACCTACCAGGATTGTTTTCGTATTATCATTTATATGAGATGATTATGCTATGGAAACCATTATGTTCTGCCATGTTGATTATACATGTTTTCCCAGAAATGATGTATATATAGTTTTACTGGTTATGTTTATGATTATATGTATATCATAGAAATGCTCATGTTACCACACACTAGTGTTAGTTTATTTCCCGAGATGTCTCACCCCAAAATTTTATAAACATTTCAGGAGCCCCTGATAGAAGAGCGGGTAAAGTCTCGCTGATCTAGTACGATTGATCTACCCTTCCAGAAGGGTAAGTGTTTTGATAGGGTTGGATGTATTTTGTGGGATGGCCCTAAGATGTCTTTTGGGTTGTGTACTGTGTGTATATAAATACAGTGGTTTTAGTAACTCTAGTATTGTGATATATGGTATAACGAGATGTATATAATTGTATGTTTCCTGCTGCTTAGGCTTCCGCATTGTGTTTCTAATGTATACGTGGTACCCACGGGTCCATGTGGATTATGATCTGCTGAGTTTTGTCATATTGATTTTATTATATTAAAAAAAAATGAGGGAATTAAGCAGGTCATCACATGATCATTACGATCAGTTATCCAACTGGCATCTATGAATCCTTCTAAAATAGTAGGATATCCTTCATAATGTATGCCATATTCTATAGAATTTTTCAAATACTTTAACACTCTATATATAGCATGCCAATGAATATCACTAGGATTACTAGTATATCTACTAAGTTTACCTACAGAAAATGCAATATCAGGTCTAGTAAAAGTCATAGCATACATCAAGCAACCAATAACTCTAGCATATTCTAACTAATTTGTTGCTTTTCTAGTGTTAGTATATAATTTCAAATTTGCATCAAGAGGTGTGCTAACAGGTTTGCAGTCATACTGATTAAACTTTTTCAGTATCTTCTTAATATTGTGTGATTGGGTGAGAATCAATTTATCATTGTTTCTAGTTATTCTAATACCAAGAATCACATATGCATTACCCATATTTTTCATATCAAAACTAGATGACAAAAGTTTCTTAGCACTTTCAACACTTTCAATATCAGTACCAAAAATTAACATATCATCAAAATATAAGCAAATAATTACCCCTTTATTTCTATTGAACTTACTATATACACATTTATCATATTCATGTATCGTAAAGCCATTAGAAATAATAACTTGGTCAAATTTTTCATGCCTCCGTTTTGGGGTTTGTTTAAGTCCATAAAGAGACTTAACCAACTTACATACTTTAGATTCATTTCCACACATAATAAAGCCTTCAGTTTGTTCCATGTAAATTTCTTCATCCAATTCTCCATTCAAGAATGCCGTTTTTTCATCCATTTGATGGATTTCGAACTTGTAGATGGAAGCTAAGGCAAACAAAACTCTTATACTTGCAATCCTAGCATCTGGAGCATAAGTATCAAAGTAGTATATGCCTTCCTTTTGTGTAAAGCCTTTAGCTACTAACCTTACTTTAAATTTATCAATTGTTCCATCTACCTTCATTTTCTTTTTGAAGATCCATTTACAACCAATTGGTTTTGAACTAGAAGGTAAATCAATCAATTTCCAGGTTTTATTACCCATGATAGAATCCATTTCACCTTTTATAGCTTCTTTCCAAAATAAAGATTCTTGAGACTTCATTGCCTCTTCATAAGTAAGAGGATCCAATTCCACATTTGGTGAAATTCTAGTTTGTCTAGAGTGTGATACTCTAGTACCTTCTACCAGGTAGATTATGAAGTCTGGTCCAAAAGACTTTGTTGTTCTCCCTCCTCTTACTCCTCCTAGGTTCACTAGGTTCAGAAGGTTCACCACTAGTACAAAGTGGTTTCAAAATCTCCACTGATATATTTTGATCACTAATCTTATGTATGGAAGTGAACTTATTTTTAAAGAATTCTACATCTCTGGATTCTATTACTGAATTAAATCCTATAGAATCATTTGGTTCAATTCCTAAGAATCTGTAAGCTTTGTTGTGTTCAGCATGGCCAAGGAATACACATTCTATTCCTCGCTCACCTAATTTCCTTATCTTAGGTTCAGGAAGCCTTACAATTGTTCTATAGCACCAAATCTTAAGATATTTTAAATTAGGCTTTCTTTTCTTCCATAACTCATATAGAGAAGCCTTAGTCCTCTTAAAAGGAACTCTGTTTAATATATGACAAGCAGTTAGTAAGGCTTCACCTCAATAACCACTACTTAGTCTTGAATTTGACATCATGGCATTGACCATTTCAACCAATGTTCGGTTTTTCCTTCCTGCCACTTCATTTTGTTGTGGAGTGTATGCTGCAAAAATCTCATGTATCACACCTATAGATACACAATAGGCAGGAAAGTAATATTCACCTCCTCTATTTGATGACATTTTATTTTAGTGTCACATTGGTTTTGAACTTTTGCATTGTAAACCTTAAATTTATCAATTACTTCATCTTTAGTATGCATAAGATAAACATAACATAATCTATAAAAATCATCTATAAATATTACAAAATATTTTTTGCCTCCTATGATAGGTGTACCATGCAAGTTACATACATCACTATGCACTAATTGAAGTAAAGAATAAATTCTAGCAGTTTTGTTAGGAATGGAACCTTCTACTTATTTTGGTTTTAATACATATACTGCACTTATCATCCATGTCATTTACATATCTAGGAATTAATTCCATATTAGCCATATCATGCAATTTTGTAGTATTAATATGTCCTGAATGATAATGCCATAAATAAAGTGAATCAACAATATAAACAGAAACATTCACTTTATTGATATTAAGTTCAAACATACCCTCATACATATAGCCTTTTCACATAAAGACTCCACCTTTGGAGAGTACAAATTTGTCATATTCAAACACTAATTTAAAGCCAAACTTATTAAGTAGGCTTCCAGAAACTAAATTCTTCCTAATTTCTGGTACATGGTATACATCAGTGAGAGTTAAACTTTTTCCAGAAGTAAATTCCAAAGAAACATCCCCTTTGCCTTTGACTACAGCAATGGACGAATTTCCCATGTAGAGAACATTGCCATTTTCCACCGTTTCATACTTTGAGAATGAACTCTTGTCTTTGCAAACATGCCTTGTTGCACTTGAGTTAATCCACCATGCATAGTCATCTTCAACAACATTGATTTTAGAAATCATAGCCACAAACTTGTTAAAGTTTGTTCCATCTTACTTTTCCTTGAGAAGACGACACTCATTTTTGTAGTGTCTAGTGGTAGGCTCGCCAAGGCTTGGGTCCTTAACTACCAAAAATAATATTTATACTACCTAACAATCCCAAGTTCAGTAAAAAGTGGGGAAGTCAAGTGTCGATCCACTGGGACTAAACCGTGCAGTTATATACCTTTTCTCAATTAGTTTAGTGTTGCCTCGTGTAAAAGAAAAGTGAAAAAGATGGTATTTTGCAATGAGTGTGCTAAAAACTACTAGAAAGTAGGTAAAATTTAAGTTACCCTACTCCTACAAAGCAATGCTTAGATATGAATCACACGCTCGACGTCATGCTTCTAACTACGCTTAACCAGCTATACATAGGAGTACTAACCCAAGAATCTCAGGCCAAGCGGGAGAGGATCATTCAAGGGCACAGAGTAGCAAGGGTGTACGAACCTGAACCAGGAAAAGAAAAAGGAAATAAAAAGAAACAAAGGAAAATGGTTTGGGATAGGACCAAACCATCGACGGTTAGAGGAACCTCAGGAAAAACAGTCGATGGTTTCCTATCGACAATGGTTTCCTGCTGGCCAGCATGTTTATAATTAGAAACTCTTATATTTTATTTCATTTTAACTCACACACTCTCTCTCTCTCCTAGGGTTTTGCTCTCTCACCCTTTCCCCTAAACTGAGTCTCTCTAGCCCAAAGGCACTCCACACGTGCTCTCCAGCTCTCTTTCTCTCTCTCTCTCTCTCTCTCTCTCTCTCTCTCTCTCTCTCTCTCTCTCTCTCTCCTCCCAGCTTGTCGGTCCTCGTCCTCGGCCAGTTAAGGAAGCTAAGGTTTCATTCTTCCGAATGTAACAAGCATATTTTCAGGAACAGGTAAGGAGAATAGACTATATCAGTTTATTTTCAAAATTGAACCGATTAAATTGAGAATATGGAAATGATGGTTTTTGATTATTATATACATATTTGGGGAAAACTAAAGTGAGTGGGGTGATCATCTCTTTTTCCTGAAAAAAAACATATGTACTGAGTTAAAGTAACCACCTTACTGCACGCAATAACCGACCCCGTCAACATAGCCACTCCTAACTCGATCCCTAACAACTGGGTCTCAACGCCACATACTCTAGCAAATCTCCGGGATACAAATAAATGGGTAGTCCCTAAGTCAAACAGTATAATAGCATTATGTGACATAAATGAAATCATACCTATCACCACATTACCAGCGTTCTCTGCTTCACTCGGCATCAACGAGTACACCCACGCCTGCGTGGTGCCCCCTTGGTGTACTCCTCTGGTCATCTGACTACTTCCTCCATACTGCAACTGTGAAGGCACATAGTTCAATATTGCGCGACAATCCCATATCTGGTGTCCCGTACTACCACACCGATACCAACCCAAAAAACCAGTCCTACACCTGTCCTAAATGCAATAAGATGCATAGTTCAATATTGCGCGACAATCCCATATCTGGTGTCCCGTACTACCACACCGATAGCAACCCAAAAAACCAGTCCTGCACTCGCCTGTATGCATCTTATTGCATTTAGGACAGGTAGGACACTGAGAATTTCCTTGAGGGGCTCATGGTCCTAACGCTTGTTGCTAGCCCGATGAACTACCAAGCCGCTTCCAGGAGTTCTAACCGGTGCTCAACTAATAACTCTGAGATAAAGGCCTCTTCTTCTGACTTGCCTTTCTCTCTCCCTTCCTGTATACTGGCTTCAGTTTCCATGGCTCTATCCACTAGCTCCATAAAGCCCTCGACCATCAATGCCGCTACTTGCGTGCGTATGGTGTGTTTCAGTCCTCTCTCGAATATCCAAGCCTTCCTGAGCTCATTCGGGACCATATGTGGAGAAATCGGGATAGCTCCATAAATCTGGCCGCATATTGCTACATGGCCATGGATCCCTATGTCAAACGTAGGAACTCCTCCACCTTTACCTCTCTGGTGGCAACGGGGAAGTATCTGCTAAAGAAGACCTCCCTAACTGGCTCTAGGTAACCGATATGTACCTTGGACGCTGCTCCTCTACCAGCTTTGCCAATCACCACCATCACTTTGCCTCCCCCACCGTTTTGAAGGTGGCAAAACGTACCTTCTATTCCTCCGTGCACTCCAGCACTTCCAACAGCTCCTTCATCTCCTGGACCCAATCCTCTGCCGCAATTGGATTCGGTCCTCCTGAGAATGCCAATGGATTCATCCGCGAGAACTGCTGGAACCTACAGCCTCTATCAGCTGCTAGCTAACTCCATTCCTTGGAATCTCTCTGAAACTCCCTCTTAGCCTGTCGCGCTTTACTATGCAGTATGAACAAAGCTTTAGCATCATCACTACTAGAGATATCCACATGATTGTCCCCTATAGTCATGACTCCCTTTCCCCTAGCATCCATTCTGAAGATAGGATATGACCCGATTTAGAAATTCCACATTTATCATGGTTAAAACAAATATGGAATAGCTAACAAATAAAACACATAAGTTTGCAGTTTAAAGGACTCATATGTACATCTCTACTAAAAAACTTGCAAAATATCCTACCCTAGACATATGATAACACGATGTGCATAGTTTTCGAGCCCAATCCTTCAACCTAGAACCAAAACCATCAGTGGATTTACCATGGTTTTCCTGAAATCGTCATTCCAAGAAAAACACAAAAGATTGTTGACAAAATTCCATTTCCAGACCTCTAAACTAAAACCCGACCTATCTTACCCCTTCTCATTCTTAACTTATCTCAACCTATACTCTAGTAATTAACACTGACCATCAAAGTCTGCAGAACCTAGCAAACCTGAGCTCTGATACCACCTGTAGCGTCCTGACCCGACACGTGGGCCGGGGTACTACTTTAGTGACGTCTAAGTACCTGACACAATCATATCACATACGATATGCAGCAGAATAAATGAAATATTCTCAACATTCTATTACTAGAGTCTAAATCACAATATATAACAAGGTTCTTTCCATACACATATTACATCTCATAATAGTAAGTCAACTAAATCGGTCCACTCGACCGATAATATAAGCCCGACCGCATACTACATAAACTACTCGTATCTGAGTTCTTGAAGACACTCACAAAAAGTAACTAAACTAGTCTCCACCCCTTGGATCCAGCTAAACTTGATCTCTGCGATTCCCTAAAAAGATATGTTGTACAATGGGGTGAGACACCTCTCAGTAAGGAAGATTAAGTTAATGACAGTGTGTGGCAGCATGCTTTTTAGTGTATACTAGAATCATACTTCTCTTTTTTTTATTGAACATAGTATGTATACTCATTTCTCATTTCTTATAACATAAATCAATACTAGAAATATGAACTTTCCACCGTTCATTTCTACTTAAAATATCATATCGTATATCCTAGGTTTGAAAACAAACATTTCGAACGGTAACCAAATCTCGACCTTTATCACCCAATCGAAAATCTAATCCGCTAGTACTGTAGATCATAGCTCCCTGATCCTCGCAGTAACTTCCGATCATCGAAACGGGTGACGAACGATGAAGAACTGTAGAGAGAGAGATAGGGAACTCACTAGTTCTAGAAAGAGAGAGAGAGAGAGAGAGAGAGAGAGAGAGAGAGAGAGAGAGAGAGAGGGGAGAGAGAGAGAGAGAGAGAGAGAGAGAGAGCCTTTGGGATTTCTTAGCCCTTAAGTAATGAAAAATCCTATTTATAGGCCTTTTGACCCGGTCAAATTCGTTGATGAATTGGTTAGTCGTCGACGAACCATAGAAGGTTATTTGTCAACGAACCTCCTCATTCGTCGACGAACCTAAGCTTGATATTTTCTTCTGTTGGTCGGGATCTCTTCGTCGACGAGACTCTGAATTTCAGCGACGAAGCACTGAATTCCTTTCATTGACAAGAACATTGGCTTTGTTGACGAAGCCTACAAAAATCCCCTTTTTACCCTTTTCTTATTTTTACGGGTTCGAGTCTCTGCATACATCATCCTATTAAGGACTATAGTACATATTTCATACAGTATTACAATGTCCTGTAAAGGACTATAGCATCCTGTAAAGGACTATAGCATCCTGTAAAGGACTACAACATCCCGTAAAGGACTACAATGTTCTATATAGAACTATAGTACAATATTTGATACAGAAATACAGAATGATAGTGTTCTATATAGAACTATAGTATTATAGTATTTTATACAAAATTACAGTATTTTAGTGGTTTTAGGCAGTTTTATAATATAAAAGATTATACTAATTTTTGAAATGAAATCATGTGATTATATTGTTTTGGAAATCGAATTATATGGTTTGAGAACCTTGATTGACCATAGCTAGCCACGATACCATAGTCCCATAGGTGCCAATGCAACCACACTTCTTAGATAGAGTGTTGGTGGCATAATCGATTGCGCCATAGAAGTGTAGAGATTACCCCCTGGAGTACGGACCAATTGTATAGGCCAATCATACTCATAGTTACAGATATAGTTAATTTAGCCTGGTTAGGCCAACCATGGCTAGGTCCTAACCAGGCTAAGTCCAGCCTACGAGTTGCACAACCCGGATCATGTGGGTTTAATCATGACATTATTGTTTATCTTTCCAGGCCAATTCTTCTATGCATATATACGTATTTACTGGTACAAAGTTATTATTTTATACATAGTATGATGTGAAATGAAAGTACGTATTTCGAATTATAGTTATATATACGTGTTTATAGTTTTACATGATTTGACAGAGATAGAAAGAGTAAATTATGGTTGTATTTCTGGAATACTAAAACTCATATTGTCACGTATAGATAATAACTTATTCCCACTTACTGAGAGGTGTCTCACCCCAAAAATTCAAACATTTTACGAGACCCAGACAGACAGGCGGAGCGAGCTCTAAGGTAAAGGAGGTTGTGGTACTGCCCTAGTTTTAGGGAAAGTATTTGAGCTGGAAGTTATATTTTTGTGTAATCCTAAGGATGTTTTATGGATTTTGGGGAGGTACATGTATAATTATGGAGATAGTAGAACTCTGGTATTGTATATGAGGTTTAGGTATATTATGTTTTCTGCTGCATGGATAGTATGTAATTATGGACAACTATCCCCAGTACCCACTTTGGGTCCAGGATGACATTATGGATGTTATTATTGGTATTAGAGTAATTTTATATTTTTAACAACATGGAAAAAAATAAAATAAAATAAAATATAGCAGAATTTTCTGGTCGTGACATTGAACACCACAATTTGCTTGGATATGATAAATCATTTATCTGAGTCACACACATTTTCTACTAACTTCATGGATAGTTAGTATTTCAGAATGATTGGAGGATGTTGTTGTAATCGTCTACTTTACTGATTTCCAAGATATAACAATTTTTCAATAAAGAAATATATATCCAATTTGAGATTTAACATTGTGAGGATCAAATAGATCCGTCATCTACGTATCCTACTAGTTGATGGGATCAAATGAGTACAATAGACCCAAATCAGATGTACCTCTCAAATAACGTAGAATGTGCTTAATTCCATTCCAGTGTCGTCGAGTAGGAGCAGAGCTATATCTTGCTAGTAGATTTACAAAAAATACAATGTCAGGTCTTGTACAATTGGCCAGACACATTAGAGAGTCAATAGCACTTAAATATGGTACTTTAAGACTAAGTAATTCCTCCCCTCATCATGAGATCGAAATGGACCCTTCTTAACGTCAAGTGATCGCACCATCATTGGAGATCCCAAAAAATGAACTTTGTCCATATAAAATTACCTTAATATCTTTTCGGTATATTTAGATTGATGAACAATAATTTCTCCATTTACATGTTCAATCTGTAGGCCAAGACTTTGTCTTTCCTAAATCGTTCATCTAAAATTCCACCATTAAATAATTAGCAGCTTTAGTGAGCTCTTCAAGAGTCCCAACTAATTTCAGATCATCAACATAAACAAAAATTATAGAAAATTTGGATTCTAATTTTTTAATAAAAATGCATGCACAATTTGGATCATTTATGAATCCTTCTTTCACAAGGTATTCACTTAATCGATTATACCACATGCATCTAGATTGCTTTAATCCATATAAAGAATTTTGGAGTTTAATTGAATATAAATTTCTAGGTTATGTTTCAAACAATTTAAATCCTTCATGGATTTTCATATAAATTTCATTATCCAACGATCCATATAGGTATGTTGTTACTACGTCCATAAGACATATGCTCAGTCGTTCAGCAACTGCTAGCCAATTAAGATTCTGAAAGTGATTCCATCCATTATAGGAGAATATGTCTCCTGATAATTAATTTCGGATTTCTGCGAGAAACCTTGCGCCACAGACCTTACTTTATATCGAGTAATTTCATTATTTTCATTTCACTTGCTCATAAATACTCATTTGTACCCAACAAGTTGGACATCTTCTGGTATCTGGACTACATGTTTAAAAATGTCTTTTTTTAACAAAGAGTTTAATTATAATGTGATAGCCTCTTTCCATTTTGGTCAATCACTTCTATATCAACATTCATTAACAAATTTAGGTTCATGATCCACATTACTTCTGGTAATGTCAGTAGCTACTGCATATGCAAATATGTCGTTGACAACAACTTTATTTCTATCTCAAATTTCTCCTGTGTAATGAATTAAGATCTCATTATTATTTCTAGGTACTTGTCCCTTTTCAAGGGATGTCTCTTTATGAGTTTTCTCTTCAAGAGATTCCTCTTTAAGAGGTTCCTCTTCAAGTGGTTCCATAATGGGGATTTCATTTTCTAGAGAAATTAGTTTGTGAATGTTGAATGAATTATCCACCTCTGTAACCTCTTCCGAAGTTTTTTTAGATTTCAATTTTTTCCTTCTAAGAGTTTTATCTTTTGCACCAACGTGCCTTCCACACTTAACTTTGGGTTTAGGTTCATTAGCCGGCTATTGTCCTTCAAGGACATTAATACGTATTGGAATACTTGCAGCAGATATATGAGATTTTAATATGACCTTGGTATCTGCAAAATAATCTGGTAATTGATTTGCAATCCCTTACAAATGTATAATCTTCTTAACTTCAAGTTCACGTTGATTTGTGCAAGAATCTAAATGAGATAAACTCATGGCATTCCATGTGATTTCATGTTGTGCTTCAGATACTGATTTTGCTCCCCCTTATTGTAGGGAATACCGCTTAATCAAAATGACAATCTTGAAACCGTACTTTAAACAAATCACCCGTTAAAGGTTCAAGATATATAATAATAATAAGGGAATCAAAACCAACATAGAATCTACCAAGCTAATGTTGAGAACTCATTTTAGTTCTTTGAGGAGGGGCAATAGGAACATATGTTGCACAACTAAAAGTTCTTAAATAAGAAATATTAGGTTGTTGCCCAGAAACTAAATGCATGGGTGAAAGATTATTATAAGCAGTTGGCCTTATGTGAACTAAACATGCAGCATGAAAAATAATATGTCCTCGAACAGATAAAGGCAATTTGGTTATCATAATCATAGGTCCAGCAATGAGTCAAAGTCTCTTAATAAAAGATTCAGTTAAACCATTTTGTGTATGGGTATGAGTAATGGGATGTTCAACATCTATTCCAAGTGACATGTAATAATTATCAAAAGTTTAGGATGTAAATTCGCCAACATTGTCCAAACGAATTGATTTAATTGGATAATTGGAAAAATGACCTTGTAATCTAATCAATTGAGAAAGAAGTCCAGCAAATGCAATATTACGAGTAAAAAGTAGAAAAACATGTGACCATCTAGTAGATACATCAATTAAGACTATGAAATATCTAAATGGTCTAGATGGTAGATGTATTGGTTCGCATATATCACCATGAATTCTCTATAAGAAACTGGGAGATTCAAGACTTACTTTTGAAACAAATGGTGTGACAATTAATTTTCCTTAAGAGTAAGCAGTACACATGAAATCATTTGATAAAAGAATCTTCTAGCTCTTTAGTGGATGACCATGTGAATTCTCAATGATTCTTCGCATCATTACATCTCCAGGATGTCCAAGACGATCATGCCAAAGTGTAAATAACTTTGGGTCATTGCACTTCTGGTGTAAGACATTATATGATTCAATAACTTTAATCTTTGTATAATACAATTCAGAAGATAAAATTGGCAGTTTTTTCTAAAATTTATTTTTTCCCATAAACAATAGAAGTAATATAAGGAATTCTTTACTGCCTTCATTTGTAGTTTCAATGTGATATCCATTGAGTTTTAAATCTTTAAAACTTAACAGATTTTTTCTGGATCTATTGGAATATAAAGTTTCATAAATTTGTAATAAAGTACCATTGAGTAACTTTATTTTAGTTCTTTCGAAGCCTTCAATCAAATTTGTAGAACAAGATATTGTATCAACATTCGTTGAAGATATATTCAAGTAATGAAAATATTTCCTATCTCAAAGAATTCTGTGTATTGTAGCACTGTCAGATAAACAAACTTTTTCCAAAGACATCTTAGAATCGATCAAAACTTTAAATCAATTCACACTAAAACACATATTTTAAAAATCCATTATTATAATTGATCATAGTAATAATAAATACGATAATCTATTTATTAAAATAAAAATTCAATATTGCTTACTTTATATCTCAAAATATTACATCATTATTTTCATCTTGATTTACAAGGAAATCAGGAACATAAAGATAAATAGAGTTGGATGGTCCAATATTAAGATATATTGTAATAACTTTATTAGAAAAATTTGTTTCAACTTCTTTACTCTTTTCCTTTTTTTTTTTGGCTTGGTATTGATCTATCAAGTGTCTAGGCGTATGCCAGGTACGCGATCCATGACCTTTTCCTACGCATCTATAACATTCAGTTTCATGATACACGACTTGCTGATTTTAATCATTAACCCGCTTTTTTTTTGGGGGGGGGGGATCCCTCTTCTAGGGGATTGTGACCTCATGTCGATGTCAATGATTGTTTCGACCACAACCACGACCATACCCACGACCATGCTCACGGCCTCGTCCTTGACCACGAGATGTGTTCATATTCACTTCAGAATGGGGTTGAACCAATTCGATGAGTTTGGTGATTTTTCATCCAATGCTCGTTATTTTACTAACAAGAAGACATGATATAAGCTCAAAAAATTTCATAAATTTCCCCTCCCTATATTGCTGTTGCAAGAACACATTAGTGGAATGAAAAATAGTAAAAGTTTTTTCTAGTATGTCTTCATCAGTAATATTTTCACCACATAATTTTAACTTTGAGCTAATCTTATGTAGAACTGAGTTATATTCGCTAACTATTTTAATATTTCAGAAACTCAGGTGCAACTATTTATATTGAGCTTTTGGTAAAATAACAATTTTTTTGTGGTCAAATCTATCATTTAAATTTTTCTATAGAATAAGTGTGCCTTTAATAGTGAGGTATTCAATTTTTAATTCTTCATCTAAATGATGACGGAGGAAGATCATAACTTTTACACGATCCCTGCGGGGATGCAATAATTCCATCTAAAATAGTGTTTCCCAAGTTCATTGTTTTTATATGGATATCAATATCAATAATCTATGATAAATAATTATTGCCTTTGATATCAAGGAGAACAAATTCAACTTTACTTAGGTTTGACATTTGAATAAATTAACAATAATAAGACAATTTAGAAACTAAAATGTAAAAATTGAAATAAAACTGAGAAAATAATATATTATTATTTCCACCATTTCAAGATACTTAAATATATTTCTTTAGGGACATTATATTATTTTTCTCAATTTGTACTCTTCACGAGTATGATTCTAATTTACAATATTAAATTGGGTAATAATTTACCATATCTTTTGGAAGTTAAATATACTATCTCATATGAAGGATAAACGTTTTCCTTATTCAGGAGGTCAAATTCAACATCTTTTGATGAGGTTAAAAATATACTCTCTTCGAGAGGTAAATATTTACCATCTCTTCTGGAGATTAGATACATAGTCTTTTCAGGAGATTTATCTCTTCGAGAGATTAAATATATAGATGAAATATTTAAATATATAGCCTCTTCATGAAAACTATCTTACAATTTTTTCTAGAGAATGATATTTTTTAAACTTGAATAGACATATTCTCTTTTGGAGAATATTATTTTCTTATGGAGTAAAACTTATAAGAAATAAATTAAATATAAATTGAATAAATATTTTAGATAGTTAGAGTCTCGTACTTATAATGTGTTATAATAGATGCAGAAAAATAAATAAAGATGAGATAGAAATTTACATGGTTCTACTATACCTATTCCACAGGCCGATGAGATCAACAACTTTACTATTTCAGGAAAAATTATAAGATGATTTAGAAATGACCTTATATAAAATATTTCTATTCATTTTATCCCTTCTTTTCTCTTCCTTCATCCTTTTTATATGTCTACTCTCTTTAAGAATGCTTTGTGTATCATATAAAATGAAAGGGAAATAACCCGTTTATAGAGAAAGGGATGAAAAATAAAGGAGTGGAATATAAAGGAGTTGAAGAGGAAAGGGGGACAACCATATTTTTCATTAACATGTGCTTTATGTTTAAATTATTAACGAAAGGGGTGGCTAATTTTTAAGAGATTTTCTCGTGGGTTACTCCCTTCCCGCTGCCGCGAGTACCGAGCAGCGTTCGAGCATCACCGCTGCGCCCGCCCAAAACGAACACGCTTCAACAGCACCCCAGCTCATTCTGCAGACTTCGGCAGCTCAATCGCTTCAAATCTCAGTGTAGAAGAAAAAGACACATCGAAGAAACTCCATATAGTAGTAGAGTAGAAGAAGAAGAAGAAGAAGCAGCAGCTAGATCTCGCAACACATCCTTTCAGACATGAGGAGGTACGAACGATTACTGGCATTTCCATTATACTTTTTGTCGCTTTTTGAAAGCATCAATTCAATTTTGTTTTCTGGAGCAACGAAAGCATTTCGAAAATCTTAATCGAGAGCATTTCCAAAATCCAGTTTCTTGGATCTCTCCTCCACTGATGATCCATTTTGCAATTTCTCTGGAACTGTTTCTTTGTTCGTGCAGGCCTGGGCATCACCTTCATCATCACCATCATCGGCAAAAGCAATTTGGAGTAATACGAGCGCTGCTGGGGAGGTCCATGATCGTCGTCGTTGTTATCTTGATCTGTTCCATCTCGCTCTTTGCGACACTTAAAGGGAATAACCGACCTGCGTCTCCATCTAAGGTCAGTTAAAACTATTTCGGAGGGGTATTCAATTTAGAGATCCGGCAGTTTCTAGGTTACCTTTGTTACTTTTGGAACCTGATAAGTGCTTCCAGACTCTTGATCAAACTACCCGTGAACTTCAAGGAACTCTGTTTCATCTTTTAGTTTCCATGCTTCAACTTTTAGGATCCTGAATGGCTCCACTTAACTAACTGTTCTAGTCTAAAAAAAAAAAACAAACAAACATGTGCTGTGGCTTACAGGCTTACAACGGATTTTTTATATGAAAAAAATGTTTTATTATTAATATGAATAATTTGATTAATGTGTTTCCAAAATTAATAATTTGTTTTTGACATTTTATGCAGATTGATTTAGAAGAGATTTGGGGGTCTGCTTCTTCCAGGGGTTGGAGGCCATCATCTGCGCCACGATCTGATTGGCCCCGTCCGTAATTTTCCTTTTCTGCACAAGGATGTTTATGTGGAATGATACTAATGTCATACTGAAATTCTATGACTCTACAGTTTCTGATTTTGGGGTCTATTTTGTCTTTTTCCACGGTGGCAGCTCCTCCTAATGAGAGCAATGGCTATCTGCGTGTTCGATGTAATGGTGGTCTGAATCAGCAACGCACTGCGGTTGGCTTCTTATCCTACCTATGGACACTGTTGCATAATTTAGGCATACTTTCCTCATAAAGTTTTTGTTGCAAAATTTTCTGTGGGTTTGTCTGCTGCTTTTTCTTTTTTAATGTACACAAGTTTGCCTTCCTGTTATGGTTCTGTTTGTTTTGGTGCTAAATGAAATCAGGAAAATAATTGTGTTTTTGTATCTAATTGGGGCTGTTCTGTATCTGTTTATTTTGGCTGAAGATGATTTGGAAGTGAAGCATCTTTTTGCCTATCTTTGAAATTGTTGGGTTACTAAGCTAAATATTGAAGAGATCAAAAGATAAGCTGAAGGAAAGTAGTATCCATAGTTTTAAATCACGGTAGCGGGTAGCGTAACGTAACAGTAATGGGTGTAATGGGAAGCGGGAGTAGCTGATGTTACATAACGGGAAGTAGGTGTCACGGCCGTGAATTTTTTTGAAGCACGCCCAACCTTGTGCATATTAGCGTACTTGCATGTTTTAAGCTTTTAGCCCTTCTTAGAAAGAGTTGTAGTGTATTTTAGATCCTTTAGTTCGTGTAACTAAGTTATTTGGTAAGGGCAACAAGTTTACATTTGTTTTAAACCACCATTAATAGAAAAATTTCGTGTGTATGTGTATTTATGCTTCTCATCGTTCTTATCTGTGATAAATTCTTATGTGTGGTAAATTAATTAATAAAGCAAAATACATTATACACTCCATTAATCTATTAGACACATAAGACGTACGAATAATACAAATATAAAATAGCTAGAAAAGAAGGAAGGTTGAAGTTGAAAAATATAGAACATAAATATCACATTACTAATATTATCAAAATAAAATGTTTTCCTGACAAGTTTGTATTTTTAAATTGTTAATTAATGCATCTATTGTGAGTATTTAAAGAAATAGTAAATTTTGTGTCATTGTCATCCTCATTATAATCTTTTCCTCCTTCTGCCACTAGGTATATTGAGAATGATATATGAAAGAGAGGGAAAAAGTGAGAAGAAAAAGTAAAAAATAAAATAATTTTTAAGTGTGACAGTCCTGTACCGGTTACGTAACGGTCTTAGCGGCCTTTATGTAACGGTCACGGTCTGTAATGGCCGTTACGGCCATGATTTTCTTCCCACCGATTTCGCGGTGTGTAATGGTATGGTAACCCAAAAAACCATTATGGCGTTACGTAACGATCGCGGCCTTTATTTAAAACCATGGTAGTATCTTTATCTTTTTGCTTTTGGGATATCACATCGCTAATTAGCAAGAGTAGTACTTTCTTCCTCCATTTTGAAGAAATGCATGATGCTGGACAGCGGGAAGATGAAGGGCAAGAGACAGAAATAAGAGAGAAAGAGAAAACCAGAAGGACGGAAGAAGAGTTGCTTTATTCTGGAGGGAGAAAGAAGAGGAACACAAGAACTTTTTTGATTTCAAATTGATTACTGATTAGAAATAAGAGAGAAAGAGAAAACCAGAAGGACGGAAGAAGAGTTGCTTTATTCTGGAGGGAGAAAGAAGAGGAACACAAGAACTTTTTTGATTTCAAATTGATTACTGATTAGTCTGATTCCAACATACAACTACCAAATGCTTGTATTACCTAAGCCTACTAAAACACAAAATTACAAATTATTCTCTGAACAACATGAAAATATATTGTATATACAACAAATAGAGAATACATGCATTTCATTTCCTGAAACTACACCTAAAATGTATGCCAACCAGGTGGCCTGAATGGTGATGGCGGTCTTCAGTCATACTCCCCAACCGGAAAGGAACTTGACTGTGGAGAGTGTGACTGCAAATGACTAGTGATATCTTGGGAGAACCATCATGAAAAAATTGAGCTCTGTCCTCAATAAGCTATGTGTATCCCTTTCATTTTGGTAGGATTTAAATGGAGAGTGTAAAAAATCTCCTTTTCAGAATGATTGATGGGTTGTAGAATGCCCATTCAATGATGTTATAAACATTCTTGACTGGCTTCACCATCTGGAAGAGTGTCTCAGGTTTCATTAATGAAGACAGCTATTAGAACATTGAAGAACTGCAGGACACGCTTCTAATGGACTTGGCTACCAAACTGAGAAGCATCCCCCTTCCATGGAATGAGAAAGCAGTGATGTCTTAATATGAGTTTGTACAGAGGGTAGAGAGAATATTCAATCAACTGTTCCTATGCTATTCTTTCTGTTAGCAGGGGGCTGGAGAATGAAAGTAACTTTGGCAAACAATTTGGAAAATTAAATGCCTGCAGAAAATCAAAATGCTAATTTTTCTTGCTGGGGTATGAGTCGTATGACAGACTCCATACTCTTGATTTCAGAGCCAAATCGGGCATCACTGAAAGCTCCATTTTCCTGAGATGCTCCTTGGAACCAGAAACAGCCTTACATGTATTGAGATTGTTCTGAATCTAGGAATATTTGGAACTTTATGACTCATCAAGATGACAACTTTTTCTCAAAACCACTCCATGACTGGCTGCTGTCAAATGCTTAGGACAGATTTGTAAGTTCAAGTATATGTCTGTGTGTGTTTCTTTTTTGTTATGGACTGCGAGAAACCAGGTTGTGGTTGGAGACCAAAATTATGCAGCTAGGCAAGTCATCCACAAAATTGTTAGGCGAAGCGATGATGCTAGAGCATCCTTTGATGATGAAGGCAGCAGAAAGGATCACACAAAAGTCCATCTTATTAGATGGCTGCCTCCCCCTTCTCCCTTTTTAAACTGAAACACCTGATGGCTGCTGCAAGGGCAACCCTGGCCTGGCAGCAGGATCTGAGAAAATCTGACAGAGGTTGGACATGGGTTTATGCACATTTTGTATGATTTTTTACCACCAGCATTGTTGCTGAACTATGGAGCTTAAGGAAATGGATGAGTGTTGCCTGGGAGTGGGGAGTGAGGAGAAGTATTGTAGAATCAGATTCACTATGCTTTTCACTTGCTCAGATCCGAACTGGGTGAACGAATGCTAGTCCCATAAAGCCTTATTCAGGATTCAAGAAGTTAATAAAATGGAGCTGGAATGCTCCATCCAAGAGACCCTCGGAGAAGGAAATGGTTGTGCATATTGAGTGATCAATGAGGGAGTTAACATCTAGGTTGAAGACTTTTTTTCCCTTCCTCCTCTGCTGGGATTTATGATCAGTTATTAGCTGATACTTTTTTTGGCTGGTATCTGTACTGTTTCTTTATAAAACAGAGTTGGAATGCTCCATCCAACATACCATCAGAGAAGGAAATGATTGTGCATATTGAGTGGTCAATGAGGGAGTTAACACCTTGGTTGAAGACTGCTTCTTTTCTCCTTGGCCTCTGCTGGGATTTATGATTAATTATTAGCTGATACTTGTTGGCTGGTATCACAACTATTTCTTCTGTTTGTTGGCCCACCCCCCACAAACAACTAGTCAACAACAACAAGAGGAGGACAAATATTGTGGCTTTAATAGATCAAGCATAATTGTAGGATCTTCTATTCTTAGAAGATGTCAAATTTAATAACAATTTGTTTTGCTGTAATATCATATACAATTCTACTAGCTACATTGTTGTTTTTTTTTCTTTATAGCATTTTTTTTATTAAGCATTGTAAAGTTCAAATTTTTATTATTTCTTGTTGATTCATTCCCTTAAAAATGATAAAGTTCTATTTTTTATTATTTTTTCTCGATTCCTCCCCTTATTTATTTATTTTTAAAAAAAGCGTACACATGATTTTTTTTACTGTTAATATATGTTGCACTTCCACCATAGATATAAAGGATAATTTTTTCAAAAATTTTCATGAATCCTTATGTTATTTTTTTAGCATATCTACTTAATGCTTTATTTTTGACTCTTTAGCTTTTAGTGTATCAATTCATATTTGTTGAAATTTCAATATATTTTACTATTTTGTTTGTTGTACACACATGCATGTCATTCGGAATCGATTTTTCAAATTTTGTATCGAGTCTTAATATTTGATTTGATTCTCAATTCTCGATTAATGAAATTGGGATTTTGATTCACAATTCGAATCTCGATTTGACAACTATGGCAAAAGGTACAGTGATTGAGTCTATTTTAGCCATCTAGAGTGGCCATATTTAGAACAGTAACTGTGTAAGCTGGGATAGCAGCTGACATTATGGAACTATGCAAGAGCCAAAGAAGATTATTTACAGAAAAAGAAATACCTGATGTAACAACCACATCTTGGGTTAGACAAGGAATACACAACTTTGAGGCCTAAAATGACACATTTAGTGACTACACCATGCAAGAAGAACTTTTGATCTAAAGGAAAGTGTCCTCCATTCCTTGTCTCCTCTTTTAGCCTCCTCATTCTACATCACTATCAAAATTTTATTCTGGGCAATGGATTGCTGATGATTGAATTTGGATTTTTTTTTTTTTTGGGTGTTAGAACCAAACAAGGCCCTAAAAAAGATTACATATGAGAAAAATATCAAACTGAAGTCATGAGTTGTTAATGCTGGACACTAAAAGAAGACTTACTTCTCTGAATGGTTAGCATTAGCTTTGTGCTTTCAAAGAAAATGTTTATGTAACACTTTTCCAAGCTATTTGAAAATGCATCTTATTTAGTAATGAAAAATGAAGAGAAAGAAACCTTATCCATTGAGGAACAGTTTTTGTTACTGTACATCAGTTTGCATCCAATGAAGAGAAGACAGCTTGGTTCCTGAGTGGTGAGTGGATTATATGACAAAGAAATTGTGGGGCCCAGGAGCTCAAGTTGGTTAGGAATTCAGAGGAAAAAGGCTGGTTTTGAAGAAAAGTGAGGGGGGTCAAGGGGTTGAGGGAGCTAGTAGGCATCTTTTTTTTTAAAATTTTTTTTTTTCTGTTTGTAATAACTAATAAGGGATATTTTGGCAAATTTTTGAGCCTTGTTTCATTTCATTTCTCTTTTACATTTTCAGTTTTTGTTGTGGAAAAGTAAGGGAAAAGTAAGGGAACACTTGGCTCTGTTGTCTTTATAGTTTCCGGTTTCTATTGAAAGTTTTCAACTATTGTCACAAATATGATTTTCGGTTGTTGTGGTAACTTGATGCTAACTGTACTCTACTATCCAAAATATGCTTGATTATGAATAAAATCATTATTTTACAGATTTTTTTTATTAAGAAATTTATAAATTAAAATATTTTCATCCTTTTCAAGTTTGGATGTATAGTATAATTCTTATTGGGTACTGTTTACCCAAGAGAATTTAAAGGCATAAGTATAGTGATTTCTCTTTTTTATTATAATATCTTTTAATGTGTGTTCTTTGTTTTTTCACGATTCTAATCATATTTTAATTGATTCCATGTTTAAATCTATTTTTAAATGTTGATCTTATAAAAGTTTAATAGTTGTACCATTAGTTGCTTAGGACTTGAGAACAAGAATTTTATAGTGATTTAGTGGTGGCACAATAATGAATTGTTATTTGATTCAAACCAAAAAAGAAAAAAATGCATTCAATTAGGTTTTTTCATTTTTATCTTTTAGGAACATACCAAACTGGTTGCTAGTTTTCATTTTTTAGTTTCTGTTTGAGGTTTTCAGTTTCTGTTTCTAGTTTTTGTTTTTGGAATTTTTGACAGATACAAACTGGCATAATACTTTTGTTTGTAATGTTTAGTGACACAAATAACTTCTCAAGAAAAAGAAAAAGCATAGTGGCGGAGAGGGTTCATTGAATAATAGCAAAAAGGAAATAGACTTAATCAGCAGAAGCTGTACTTTACCAATTCTGCCAAAATATGATTAGGGTTTAGGGAGACACAGAGTTCCTGCAGTAATCCTCCAAAGAGTGAACCTTGAAGTTCCAAGGGTGCATATTTGGCAACCACACAAAATTACATTAATGATTCTTGAAATGTTGATTGCCTCAAGCCGCTGAGACCTGGTTTAGGTGGTAAAGGACTGTGGTGTGGGTTGTGGGAGATCAAAGGTTCAAATCTTACCAATAAAAGCCCCAAAATGTTAATTGCCTCATTAAGAATGTTTGGTAACTCCTATGGTTCTCTTTATCTTTAATCCATTTGAGTGGTCACCTGGAATTATGATCTGAATTCCCATTGTTTTGAGTCTTTGTATTTTTAATGGGTACGTAAGAATCTTTTGGGCTTGTTCAGTTCCTCCAAAAGAGCACTCAGCTTAGCAAGTGCTTCAAATTTTGACTTTAAACTTAATCCCTGGACAGTGCTCGCATAAAAAACTGGAAGAAATATAGGTCACCATTCTGATGAAGCTATTATCATAGTTCAATATATTCTTGAAACTGCTATTATAAATTGTCATTTCACTAAAGCATTTCATTTAAATGTCCTTTATGTCGTCGCTTTGGTACTCACTGAGGATACAAGGGGTTATTTGAGGCTGGACACTTTTTGTGAAGTACTAAAACTCAAATTATGTGTTCTTCCAAGCTAAAGTTCCTCCATAATGCTCTCAATTGTTGGAGTTGGATCTCAACTATGAAGGAGATTTGTGCAATGTACTGTCTAATGGAACGTGACAGCCTGAACCACAGGGTTCATCAGTAATTTTAGGTTGCAATTGGAAATGCAAAAACTGAAAAGTATAGATTTTGAAGAAACAGTGAGTGCAATGACCATATAAATATCTCATCTTGAAAATTATTAGAGAAACATGAGACATGTCTAGCTGGTATTAAAGGTATGGATACGATAAAAGATTTATTATCAAAAGAATCCCTGTCCCTATCCTCCGCTTTTGCCCATTGCATTAATAAATTAACTCTGGTGCTATTGACTAGTGACGTCAGATCTTGTCATTTCTGGGAGAAGTGATGCCAAGATTATTCTAGCAAGAATAGGTATAAATGGATTTCCCACAGGGATTGTTCTCTTTGAAAGATTGGAGCTTTCAAGTCAATGGATGGCTATTAAGGATAAAGCCAGTTGAAGCTTCTGGTACAAAAAGGAAAAAAGAATTAGCAGTTTGTGCAAAGGAATCTCATAGGGTGAAAGAATTGAACATTGCAGGAAGAGTTGCACACAGAAGAATAGGGTGTGCGAGCTAATACTGTTAATTTCATAATATAAATATGATCCATTCTCTCTGTTTTTTCCTGGGTCTTTACATTTAGGGGGGGGGGGGGGGGGTACAGCAAAAAATAAAAACTGTGATACTTGGGTTTAGAGTTCACTTTAATCTTGAATTGGTGTTTTCCATCAAGCTCATTTTGTTTTTTGGATACAAAAAATCCATTTCTTTATGCCAATAGCTCTTATGGGGTGCTCTTTTATCGTTGTATGATGGCAACGTTAATGCTGCATCTTCAAGGGTCTTGCTTAGTTTTGATGGGTTTTCTATGAAGTATTTTGGTGTTAATTCTTTTTCCTTGGCATTAATCGTTGATGAAAAGTTGTACTTACAGTAGCATGTTTTTAAGTGCCAAATATGCTATTGACATTAATATCAGATGCAGATGACTAGTTACAAAGTCATAAACCCCCCACTCCCCAAAACAACCCAATTCTAGCTGTTAAGTATGCCGCAGCTATAGAAACCTAGTACTGTTTAGAATTCTAAGTTTAATTACCTTGTTTGTTGATACTTGCATGTAGGGAAAATTGGTCATTTGGAGTTAGTTAAAATTGCAAGGCCTGTTGCTATTTATGGATGTCGTATTTTCTCCAAAACTTGCATCAGTCTCTGTGCATCTTTGGATATTAACCTTCCAGGGAAACAGTTACTGCTAAAGGGGATGCATTTAGGTCTGAATTGTGTCTTATGGGCTGCAGAAGAGCAGCCTTAGGTTGCGTATTCTAGGGAATATGGCTTTGTGTTGCCCACCTCCATGGGGCAGAGTAGAGCTAAATTTTGATGGATATGCTATTTTCCCTCAATATTGGTTGCACTTTGGAATATTTGGATTGTAATACTATTCCTTGTTTCTCCAATATTGCAAATCCTTTCTAGTCTTTCTCGGGAAGCCTAGAGAGTTTAAAGGGTTGGATTAAAGGGATTTAGTGGTGAACGAGGATTTTTTGGTTGTCATCTCTTGTGCAAACTTGGAGGTACGGGATCTTGGCCTATTGGTTTGGTTGATTGAGGGTGATTTTTATATAGTTTTTTCTTTTTTTTGAAGGATTATTCTACTATTTTGTATTCTCTTTCTTTTTCTTTCTCTTATATACTTTTCTTTTGTTTTTTTCTTTTAATAAAAAAAGAATCTTACAATTGACTTGGCATTATATTTCAATTATCTAATGTTTTTGTTTTGGATAACCTGGGGACTCCAGCCACCATTGCCCACTTTGAACACTATGGTGCGGCACCAAACCCGGGGGGGTGAAACCCGCCCGCCCATTGACACACTCCTGATAATTCACCGAGGTAAACTCTCAAGGGGGAATCGAACCCATGACCTTGGGGTTACCAAAGTCACAAGTCGCCCTTACCACTTGAGCCAACCCGGCTGGGCTTCAATTATCTAATGTTGATATTGATTTGTTTTGAAGCAGTCTTCTACTTCAGAATTTTAGCAATTTGAAGAAAAATAATAAAGTTTTCCTGCAAACACCTTTAATACCACAGATGCTGCCTATGAATGAGGCTGCTCATATGAATTAATATATACTATTTTGGATGCTCTAGATTTGTAATGCGGTCCTTGCTGCACGAATCATGAATGCTACACTCGTGCTGCCTGAGTTGGATGCAAACTCCTTCTGGCATGATGACAGGTATGTCTTTCAAATTACTTCATAGTTTGTGATTCATACAATTTGCTTAGCATGTAGTGCGTTTCTAACACATTAGGGCTTCTCATCATTAAAGTGACATGGAGGGAACATAATTATGCTGTGTGGAATTTCTCAAGAGACTAGGAAGTCAGAATATAATAACTGTAATTAGCATTGGTAGAATTGGAAAAAAAATATTTACATAGGTTTAGAGATATGGTGGTAACTGGAGTTAACACTGACAATCTATTTTGTTTTAATTAGAAAATGATGTGGTTGATATGTGTACGTGAGTATTTGTGCATGTGTTCCATGTCTGTATTGATAATCCGAGATTGACTCTTTGATGGGGCTGTTAGAAGTTGTAACAGGGGTTCATGGATGAGACCTTCTGGATGAATGCCTTGTAGTTCTAAAGGAACTTGGTTTTGGGCTTTTAAGAATTTATCTGTTACCTATTTTGGATGTTGAATAAAGAAATGCCTCAATCTTTCCCTCTTCCTTTTGTTCTAGAAGAGAAAGTAAACATTATGTTCACTTAAAAATTATCGTTGTGCAAATTACTATGCCAGAGTTTATCTATTTTTGACATATCCTACGTAGGTTTGTTCTTTGCTTAATTCTTCCTATATGGGTGGAGGTCCCTTTGCATGTTTTCCTGTATGGGGTGAGCCCTTTGTTTGGAGTTGATGTGGAAGAAAAGAAACAAACCCTCACGTAGAGGCAGTGTTTGGGGTGGCTAGGAGGAAGGTATTGGGGGGATAGAGGCACATGAGGATTTTGTTGAAGATTTTGGCATTGCTTGGGTTTCAGTTTCTTTTGGAGCATGTCATTAATGTTGAAATGATGTAGCTGTGACTTCTCCTGTTTGTTTGATTGCTCAACCTACAGGTGCTTCAAATTGGTTTCTATTGAAACCTATTGTAATGATTGCTCTTTTGAAAACTAGACCAAATTGAATCAGGCTGATTATGGGCCTATTGTGTTTTTTTTCATCTATAAGTCTACTGCTTCGGATGATGCCATCATAGCAGAGCTCCTTGTTTTATCTTGCAGTCTAAAGCAGGCTAAAAGAAGACGTTTATCAATGTTTTTGTAGAACAGAAATTCTACTAACCTTGTCCTTGGATGTACAATGGCATGGGCATGACATGCATCACATACCAAGGGACATTTGGAAACTACTTGTATGATGGTATCTTTCAATTGTAAGTTTCAAGGTTGCCTTGATAACACAGACTTGGTTGACAAAGGTGCCCATGGCTTGGATTGTCTCCTATGAAAATCCTTCTGACTTAGCTTGTAATCATAGGGAAATGCATGACTCCCTAACTTGCTCCCTTTTAGTTTCTCTCTCTCTCTCTCTCTCTCTCTCTCTCTCTCTCTCTGTTTTTCTAGTTCCACTTTCATGAGTTGATTTCCTTTTACTTTATCTTTTTTACCCTATAGTAAATTTTATTTAGTGCATACTAGCAAATTAAAGAAGAAAACCGAAAAGAAAAAAGAAAAAAACAAACAATCAGCTCACATTAACAGTCCAGCAAATATCGCCAATCTCGCTAAATATCTGAAAAGCTCACCCCCTTAAAATTCCCATGATCCACACATCGAAGGGAAGCCATATAATGAATCTTCTCCCAGACTGGCAAAGATGACAACTTCTCTGAGAATATATGCGCATTGCATTCCATCCACAGCCCCAAAAAAGCTACAAAGGAAGCACATTTTTAGAGCATTGCCCTTTCCTTTTTCCTGCCAAAATCAACAAAAGAAATTGCCAAAAAATCTTCCACTGTTGCCGGACAAACTCAACATTCTCCGAGTAAACCAAATAATTTATTCTGTACCCTCCATGAAAGGTAGGGATAATTTTTTCCAATATATGAGATTTCAGTTGAGCAATGGGGCCAACATTTACTTCTGGCATGACGTGTGGTGTGACAGCAGTAATATTAGAGCTGCCTTTCCTTCCATCTACAGTTTGGCTTGTGACAAAGATGCCCTCATCAGTCATCATCTCCAAATCACTGATCATGGGATTTTTTGGAATATTCCTTTTACTAGGGATGTGGGAGACATGGATCTTCATGCAATCTTTGACTTTTCCAGCAATCTCTATAGTTTTTGATACCAAAACTTTTCTCAATGAACCAAAATGGGGTTTGGACAAAAATGGTGTTTCAATGTTAGATCTTTCTACAAGAAGCTCTCTTCAATGGGATGGGAACAAATTTCAACAACTCCCTTTGGATTCACATTTGGAGGACAGCAGCCCCTTCAAAGATTTTCATTTGTTGTGAGTCTACACATGGAAATGTTTTAATCCTTGACAATCTACAGACAAGGGGGCTTATGGTTGCAAATAGATGTTTTCTTTGTATAGCTGATTGTCAACCACATTCTTCTCCACTGCCTCTGGACAAGGAATTTGTGGAACATGTCTCTGTCCTTGACTGAATATCAGTGGGTAGCTGCAAATTCTGTGGGAGGGGAGATTTGGGCTTGGAAAGGCATCAAAGCTACCAAGGAGAAGTGAAAGGCTTTGAATCTTATCCCTATTGCCACCTTTTGGCGTGCTTGGAAATAAAGAAAAAAGAGAGCCTTCAAAGATACAACTACGTCGCTTCAGATTTGCAAAGAGCAGTGGATTGCTGTTGTTTCCAATTAGCATAGTGGGCAAATTGTGAGTGGTCATAATGTAATTCTTGACGTTTGTGACACTCTACAGAGTAGTTGACATTTTGTATGACAGGTTGGCATCCCCTTGTAATTATAGTATTGGCTACAACTATCATTTGAAATTAAACTATATAATTAATTATGTAATCAATATTATAGTTCAAAAATCTTTAATTATGGACACCTTGGTTCAAATGTGTACGTAATTATGTAATTGTGAGTGTATGCAATTAATTTGGTTCAGTTATGCAAACCAATTAATATGCATGCATGCATGTACTTGGTTACATAATTGGTTAAGTTAAGCTATGTCCGTAATTATTTAGATATGTAACTATAGTATTGGTTACAACTATTATTTGAAATCAAATTATATAATTAATTACATCGTCAATACTACAATTCGGAGATCTATACATAATTTGTAATCATGGACATCTTCAAATATTTAACGCAATTATGAGTGTACAAAATTGGATGGGTTCAATTTTGAAAACCAATTAATATGCATGCATGCACGTATGTATGTGTTTACGTAATTGGTTTGGTTTAGATATGTCCATAATTATGTTGGTATGTAATTATAATATTAGCTGTACTTGTTATTTTGAAATTAAACTATGTAATAATTTGGGGATGTATGTGCATAATTTTGTAAAGTGTTAGGGTATGTACATAATTATATAATTATATACATACATATGTGATTTGGTTTGATTTAGATATGTATGTACATACGTACATAATTATAATATTGACTACACTTATCATTTGAAATTCAACTATTTAATTATTTAACTAGTTATGTATTTCGTAATTACGTATTATTATTATTATTATTATTATAATTCAGGTATTTAACCCTATAAGATGGAGGGAAGTTGTGGCAATGATAATGTTTGAAGCTATTAGCTTTTTCCAATATTCAACAATTGGCTTCTGATGTTTTAATGTTAAATGGGTTGACCCATGTCTAAGTGAGTAGGGTCATAAATGGTCAAATATTTTATATAAATGGGTCATAAATGGGTAAATGGATCACGAATGACACAATCCATTTTGACCCTGCCCATCTTCACTCATACCCCCTCATTTAACATGAATATCTAGTGTCTCCCTTGTGTAAATTCTCTTCCTATGAAAGAAAATTTCTTTTGCTATAAAAAAAAATCATGAATATCAAGAACCGCCACAGCCATTTAGCAAAGAGAGTTGTTTTTTTAAGATACCAAATTGCCAAGACCCAAACCATCCTATCGTTTAGACCTACACATCTCCTCCCACCTCACCAAATAATCCCTAAGGCCCCCAATCCTCGACCACAGGAAATTGATCATTATTTTCTCAATCTTGCTAGCAACCCCCATAGGAATCTTAAAAATAAAAAGAAAATACAACGTGATACTAGAAAGACATGCCTAAATGAGAGTAATTCTACCTTCAAGAGAAAAAAGAGCATCCTTCCACCCATCTAAACACTCAAACACCATCTCCATGACCGGATCACAAAACTTAGCAAATAGGATTACTCAACAAAGGAAGCCCTAAATAGGACAAAGGCCAATTGATGCAAGGACCTGCAGCCAAGGGAGAGGTTAGAAGAGATTGAAGAGAAGAACGAAGGGGAAGAGAGGCGAGAGGAGATACAAAGGGATGGGGGGAACTCACGTTTCACTTCATTTCAAATTCAACAACCTCTTAGAACATGGCTTTCAGATACTGTTTACAAGAGAGCCTCTTCACATGAAATTACACATATGCCCCCAAAACTATATTACATTATAAGCATACTCATAGAATACACAAAATACTACAAACAAGCCCCCAAATACACATAATACTATATTAAATAAACTAAACCCATAGTAAACTACTAACAATGTTTTAAAATGCGTTTTTGAGGTGTAGTTCAATAGGCGAAAATCTAGCTATGCATACACGTTTTGGGTCAGAGCATATGCCTCCACTGAAGAAATGCATTTTTTATGCCTCAAAGAGGAAGGCACATGCATTCTGGGCCAGCACTTAACTTTAATAATATAAAAAAATTAAAGGAACTGCAAAATAAGACAAAAAGACCCTTTCTTTCGTGCTTCTATCAACGAATGGATGAAGAATCGAACGATTGAAGGTTCCTTCGACAAAGAGCCACTGTCATCTTCTTCGACAAGCTCCTCCAATGGGATGACTGCACTGCCAGCTCTATCTAGCTGTTCATCCCTTTCGCTCTCGTGTTCTCTATCTGCAACGAGATAATTGGGTCGTCGTCTCTCACTCTCGTCTCAAGTGTCTCTTTCTCGGCTCGAGACCCTTTTCGATGGAGGTAGTGGACTGTGGAGGGAAGATGGTGCGAGAGAAGCAACCAAAAAAGTAAGATTTCTTTATTGGGTGGGAAGGAAACCTGCAAGGAGGGCACGTGGCAGTGGAAAGTCCGTGTGGCTGTAGCATTATTTACACTTATAGGAATACAATATAGGTAATAGAGACAACTTTGATTAATGTCTTTTGATTTTTGTTGAACTATTTTTTTAGTTTAAAATTCAGACAACAAAATTTATAATTTGTCTTAATAAATTTTATATTATTTTTTGAATATATAATTTTTTTTATATTGTAAAAATAAAAGCATAAAAATATCAAAAGGCTTACGCCTCCTCTTCTCAACAGGGGTAAAATGCCTCACCTTACACTTTTGCCTTTTAAAACACTGCCACTAACTAAATCCAACAATTTCTTAACCCAATTCTTCTTAATTATTCTCCACCATGGATCTTCCCAAGGTCTTGCTTCTTGTCCTACATCAACTCTCCCCCAGTTAGAAAAAATTCAGCTTTGAAATTTGACATGTTGGAGGATCATAAGCAAGAAGCAAACTTGGAATCTTTGAAAGCTAATGCTTGATTGAGACAAGAAACCATGTTCTATGGACAATACCATAGAACAGATTTGAGCATTGGCATCAATGAACTCATCGGGGATGACAAATTCCACAATAGAAATGTTTGGTACACTTTGGATGTCTTTGAACACATTCATTTCCTTTCTTGTAGTGTCTTCAAGTTGAGTAACTCTAGTAGATTCTTTGTCTTGGTTGATTGGTAGAGTGGGCTTCAAAATGATCTTATTACCATTATATTGGAAGACATTTGTGCTCTCAAGCCCTTGAGTCACACCCAATCATCCAATTAAGGAGAACCAAGGAGAACATGGCCAATCTTCATCAGTATGACATCACACCAAACATTATCAAAATAGTCACCCATTTGGATAGGAACCAAACATCTTTCACAAACATGTGTGGTAGTGTTATCAATCCAAGATGTCTTATGAGGCTTTGGGTGAGATTTTGGATGAAGTTGCATACAAATGATCCCATTTGAAGAAACCATGTTAATAGGGCATCTTCCAACGATGATGATTTTGCAAACATTTCCTCTACACCTGAGAAAGGTATGGAAAAGCTTGAAATTGTGCCCAAGGTATGATAAATGGCACTCCTTTGTCCAATAATTTGTCACTTTATTGCTGGATTTGTAAACATATGCACTACAATTATGTATCACCAAAAGTTCTTAAAACAATTTGGCCTCAATTCTCATTCTATACATGTAAAACCACAAGTTCACTTTTAAATATTTTCAAGTTACCTTTAATCTTGGGTTTCACATAGATATAAAACAAATTCACTTACAAAACTCACAAATTGCAGCAATAAAACCTAATTTTTTATGCTGGCAGCGACAATTTCTTGCTTTTCATACAAATTATTGCGCTTTCTTGCAATATATTGTCCACAATCAAAATACCTTGTTGCAGGTCAAAATATCACGGAGAAAATCCACAGAGAAAACCCCAAATATTGTTGCTGGAACCAATTTCTTGCGATTTTGGAAGCTGCATGAGAGTCTGGCAGAATCTCACCTGCAGTTGCCTGTGTGTGGGGTGCGTGCGCCGCTGGCGAGGGTCCTCCAGTGATAAAAGTTGAGGCGATGGGAGATCAAGGGATGGGATTGCAGTTGTGGTGGTTGTTGATGAGAAAAGCATAGGAGGTTAGGGTTTTTGAAGAGTTGACAGCTAGGAAATTTTGGCCAGGGCATGGGGCTTTACCGGTAGCCAAAAGGTGATGAAAATTTACGCTCTAGGGTTTCGGCGGGGGAGGGGGGGGGGGTTCTGTTTTTGTGGGTGTGGGTGGCGTTGTAAAATCTAGGCTGGAAATTAGGTTTTTGAAGAATGAAAAGTTTAGAACTGCTTTTTGTGTTTTTCTGTTTTTTTTTAAACTGAAATTATGGGCTGAGAAGAACCAGAGAGAGAGAGAATGAAGGAAATTGAGATGGAAAAATAAAGATCGATTTTGGGCTCTGATACCAAATGATGCAGGGGCAGGATCAAGGATCTGCAGCCAGGGGGAGGTTAGAAGCGATTGAAGAGAAGGAAGGGGAAGAGAGTAGAGAATAGAGAGGAGATACAAGAGGGGAAAACTCATGTTTCACTTCATTTCAAATTCAATAACCTCCTACAACGTGGCTTTCACATACTATTTATAAGAAAGCCTCCTCACATTAAATTACACATATACCCCTAAAACTACATTACATTACAAACATACCTCTGGAATATGCTAATACTACAAACAAGCCCCCAAATACACATAATACTATACTAATTAAACTAAACACATTGTAAACTACTAACTAAACCTAATAATCCCTCTTCTTAATTATTCTCCAACATGGATCTTCCCAAGGTCTCGCGTCTTGTCGTACATCACCAATCTAGACAACCACACCACATCTCCAAAGACAACTCCCTAACACGCTCAATAGACACATTAATAGCCACTTTACCACTTTTCCCCATATTAATCTTAAGCCTAGAAACCTTCTCAAAAATATGGAGAAGACCCAAAATATTCAAAAAAAGACTATGATCCTCCTAAATGAAGATAGTATCGTTAGGAAACCAAAGGTGTGAAATCATTAACCACTCCCTCCCCACTTCTAGCCCTTTCACTATACCTCTATCGGCAACCCTATTCACCAATCTACTCAAAACATCGGCCACTAAAACAAACAAAAACAAGGAAAGGGGGTCACCTTGTGTAACCCCTTACATAGCCCTAAATCAAAATTTATGCTTGTCGTTCACCAAAACCTAATAACTCATGTTAGACAAGCAACCTATCATCCATCGACTCCATCTCTCTCTAATTCCCATCCTCAAAAAAAATCTTATCCAAGAAGCTCCAGCTCATTTTATCGTAAGCTTTCTCGAATCCAACTTAAATATGAGCCCCTTCTTACTTCTCCATATATCTTCAATGACTTCATTAGCAACCAAAATGGCATCCACAATTTGTCTCCTCCCCATGAATGCACTTTGAGCCTTAGTGATATTTTTATCAAGCACCACACAAAACCTTTTAGGTAGGTTGATAATTTTATAAAAAATAGATACTAAACTATTAGTGTATAATTAGATATCTTGATAGGCCTACTTTTTTTTGGCACTCATGAAAATGGAATTAATACTCCAGCTTAAAATCTCATTCCAAAAAAATTCATTAGAAACCTTAAGCTAGTCACCCTTAACCACTTGCAAACAATCTTGAAAGAAAGTCAAATTGGACCGGCTTTGATGGCAACTGTGGGAAAACCGTGTATAATTAGTTAGCTATTTTAGGATGTTCTTTTAATAACAGATTGTATCCTTAGAATTAGGCCTATACAGCTAAGTTTCCTATTCTGTTAGGGTGTCCCATAAATCATGGGATTTGATTTATTAATTTACTTTTTGGGAATGCTAGGATTGTTGTATATACTCACATGTAATGTTTAGATCAATACATAACTCTTTTCAATTTTCGACATGGTATCAGAGCCAAATTAGGCTCCTTAGAGTTTCAATTTTTTTCAGCCTTCATCGCTGATATTTCCAGTCTTCATTGCTGGTTTCTTCCCGTCTTTGTAGACCTCTGTTCTACTCTATTTTTTGAGCTCGTGCACCTCTGTTTCTGCCAAGTAGGGCTTGTTTTGTCAAAGCCTTAAAAACTTCTATTTGCCTTAATTGCCTATTTTTCTCTTCTGTGGGTTTCACTTTTGCCCAGTCGTCATCATCATTTATGCTTCCGGTTGACATCATCATTGATTAGCTGATTGTTGAAGCCTTCAAGATGTCAGAAATCGTGGAGACTACTACTACAACCCAATTAGAAGAGGTAATTCGACCCCAACAAGCAGGAGAATTGCAGAATATTCATGCCTCCTAGAGGTTAGATGGAAAGAACTACCTTAAGTGGTCTCAACTCATTCACATAGTGTTGAAAGGCAAGGGAAAGATTAGCCATCTCACGGGCATAGGTCCTAAACTAGGGGATCCTAAGTTTGAAGCATGGGATGAAGAAGACTCTTTGATCATGGCGTGGTTGTGGAATTTCATGATTCCAGAAATAAGTGACACGTGCATGTTTTTGGCTACTGCAAAGGACATCTGGGATGCGATTTAGCAAACCTATTCCAAAGCTAATGATGCGGCACAAGTGTACAAGGTCGAGGTAAAAACTATGGCTGCAAAACAAGGGAATAAAACAGTCACTGAATATGCAAATCAACTGAAATCCTTGTGGCAGGAATTGGATCACTACCGGGTGATAAAAACAAAATGCTTCGATGATGCAGCGGTTCTAAAGGCCTTTATCGAACAAGATAGGGTGTATGATTTTCTGGTTGGACTTAATCCAGAATTTGATCAAGTGAGGATACAGATTCTTGGGAAGTTGGAGGTTCCAAGCTTTAACGAAGTAGTGACTATAATCCGAAGTGAAGAAAGTAGAAGAGGGTTGATGCTTGAACGACAAATCACTGATAGTTCGGCTATGGTGGCTAGTGGTAACAATCAATCAGCCACAAACATGGAGAGAGGAGCAACACTTGAAGGAGAAAAAGGTGGCCAGATGAAAACCCAAAATCATGACGGATTATGGTGCACTTACTGCAAGAAGTCTCGTCACACCTGTGAAAAATGCTGGAAACTTCATGGAAAGCCTCCAAGCCGAGAATGGGGCCAAAAAGGAGGACAACCATGGAGCAATGGACAAGTTCACATTGCTGCAGGACCACAAGGTGAATTGACATCGTAGGAGCTGAGTAGTTTCAACCAAGAAGAGATTGAGAGGCTGAGATCACTTATCAACAGTCTTGGAAAACCTGAAGGATTTCCAGGTACTTGCTCTTTGGCATATTCAGGTGAGCTTCCATCTTCTATTGGATTAAATGCCTCAGATAAAACCTTTACCAACTCCTGGGTCATGGACTCAGGAGCAATCAATCATATGACCCATTTATCCAATGTTTTTTTAACCTATACTCCATGCCCAAGCAGTAGGAAAATAGCCACAGCAAATGGATCCTTGACCACTGTAGCTGGTTTTGGGGATGTGAAAATAAGACCATCAGTAACTTTGAAAAACGACAAATCTGGTCTCTATACATAAACTCACTCAAGATTTATGTTGTAATATGATTTTTGATAGTAGTAATTGTATATTTTAGGACAAGGATTCGGGGAAGATGATTGGACGTGCTAGGGAAAGGAATAACCTCTACTATCTTGAAACAGCAAGTCAGTTGCACATGACCAAGGACAAATTATCTTCTTCCTTTATGTCAAAGTTTGTCTTATCCAATAAAAAAAAAAATTTACTTCATCATTGCTGACTTGGACATCCATCATTTAGGGTTATTAAGGTTATGTTTCCTTCCTTGTTTAAGGATTTAGATGTTGAAAACTTTCAGTGTGAGGTATGTGAACTTGCTAAACACAAGCGAATACCTTTTCCAATTAGTTACAAAAGAAGCTCAATTCCTTTCTATCTTATTCACAGTGATATTTGGGGTCCATCTACTCTTTCTAATGTTTCTGGGGCAAGATGGTTTGTTTCTTTCATTGATGATTGCACTCGTGTCACCTGGATTTTCCTACTTAAACATAAGTCTGATGTTAGTATTGTGTTCCCAAATTTCTATTCCATGATCAAAAACCAAGTTGGGGTCAATATCAAAAGGTTTAGGTCAGATAATGCCAGGGACTATTCAATCAAATTCTTACCCCATATTTTCAGATAGAAGGAATAGTACATGAGTCATCTTGTGTCAATACCCCATAGCAAAACGGGGTAGCAGAGAGGAAAAATGGCCATTTCCTTGAAAAAACCAGAGCTTTGTTGTTTCAAAAAAATGTGTCTAAGGTTTTTTGGGGGGAAGCAGTTCTGACAGCCACTCATCTGATAAATCGTTTGCCTTCAAGAGTCTTGGGTTTCAAGAGTCCTATGGACATACTTTCCACATTCTACCCAGACCTAACCACTACAAACAACCTTGTTCCTAGGATTTTTGGGTGTGTGTCATTTGTCCATGTTCATAGTCACAACAGGGGGAAATTAAATCCGAGGGCTCTAATATGTGTCTTTGTGGGTTATTCTTTGACTAAAAAAGGATATAAGTGTTACCCTCTGTCAAAGAAATTCTATGTCTTGGTGGATGTTACATTCAATGAACAAGAGTCTTATTTCACTAATCCTTATCTTCAAGGGGAGAATTCAACTAGGGAAGATAAGGAAGATTTTTTGCTTGATTTGCCATCAATTCCTATGTCTAAAACCTCGAACCCTATACCTGTACCTCCTTGTTCATCTTGTTCCAACCATGTACTTGAGAGTTCTTCTGAACCTGTTCTTGAAACACGTAATGAACCCAAAGAAAAGAACGATTCTCCTCCTAGAAATACCATATTTGGCAAGGTGTTCACAAGAAAAATTGGTTGTTCCTGAACCAATGCAGGTCCAAGAGTTCAACTCAGATCATTTGAATGAGGTAACAATTGTTAACCATCCATTGCAAGATGAAACTGAATCTCATGTTGATAATGATGACTATGACCTTCCAATTGCCTTTAGGAAAGGAACTCGAAAATGCCCAAAGCAACCATTGTACCCTCTTGCACATTTTTTGTCGTTTAAGAAATTTTCACCATCCCATAAAGCCTTTCTTGTAAGCCTAAATACCATCACCATTCCTACCACATTATCTGAGGCTTTGTCCAATGGAAAATGGAGACAAGCTATGAATGTGGAGATGGAGGCATTGGAAAAGAACAAGACTTGGGCGTTGATGAAGTTACCGGCAGGAAAGAAACCAGTGGGTTGTAAGTGGGTATATACGGTGAAGTATAGGGCAGATGGGTTGATTGAGAGATACAAGGCGCGGTTGGTAGCCAAGGTGTATACTCAAACCTATGGGATTGATTATTTAGAGACCCTTGCTCTTGTTGCAAAGATGAACACAGTTAGAGTATTATTATCACTAGCAACTAATTATGGTTGGGAGTTGCAACAATTTGATGTCAAGAATGCTTTCTTACATGGGGAACTAGAGGAAGAGATTTATGTGCAGGTTTCCACCGGGATGTGGGAAGAATTTGGCTGCTCACATTGTGTGTAAATTGAAAAAGGCACTGTATGGCCTTAAGCAATCACCACGAGCATGGTTTGGGAGATTTGCAAGAGTTATGTTGGCCATGGGATACAAACAAAGTCAAGGGGATCACACATTGTTCATTAAACACTCTCCTTCAAGGGGAGTTACAGTCCTTCTAGTGTATGTTGATGACATAATAGTGACAGAAGATGATGCTAAGGAGAAATAGGTCTTGAGTCAATATTTGGCTAAAGAGTCTGAGATTAAAGCGTTAGGGAGATTGAAGTATTTTCTCGGGATTGAGGTTGCTCACTCTAGGCAGGTGATTTTTATCTCTCAACAGAAGTATGTCACAAATCTTCTCAAGGAAACTGGCAAGACAACATGCAAACCAGCGAGTACTCCCATGGATTCTAATCTTAAACTTGGAAAAGTTGAGGATGTCGTAGTAGATAGAGAAATGTATAAACAACTGGTACGAAGACTCATTTATTTGTCTCACACACTACCAGATATAGCATATGTAGTGAGTGTGATTAGTCAGTTTATGCATAGCCTGAAGGAAGTTCATTTACAAGCAGCCCATGGAGTACTACAGTATCTCAAGGGAACACCAGGGAAAGGTATCATGTTTAGAAGAAATGGAGGATTGGTACTTGAGGCATACACTATTGCTAATTATGTTGGATCAATTGTTCATATAAAATCAACCTCAGGATATTGCACTTTCTCGGTGGGAATCTTGTGACATGGAGAAGTAAAAAACAAAGTGTGGTAGCTCGGTCGAGTGCAGAGGCTGAATTCCAGGCAATGGCTCAAGGTGTGTGTGAACTACGTTGGCTGAAGATCATCCTTGAAGATTTGAAGATTAAGTGGGATGGCCCTATGAGACTTTATTGTGACAACAAATCTGCAATCAGCATAGCTCATAACCCAATACAACATGACCGAATGAAGCACATTGAAGTTGACAGAAACTTTATCAAAGAAAAGTTGGAGAGTGGATTGATTTGTACACCTTACGTGCCTACACATGGTCAACTTGATGATGTCCTTACCAAAGGGTTGAGTAGCTTTGTTTTCCAAACTATTGTTTCCAAGCCGGGAATGGAGAATACCTATTCACCAGCTTGAGGGGGAGTGTGGGAAAACCCTGTATAATTAGTTAGCTATTTTAGGATATTCTTTTAATAACATATTGTATCCTTAGAATTAGGCCTATACAGCTAAGTTTCCTATTTTGTTAGGGTGTCCCATAAATCATGGGATTTGATTTATTAATTTACTTTTTAAGAATGCTAGGATTGTTGTATATATTCACATGTAATGTTCAGATCAATACATAACTCTTCAATTTTCGACAGCAACAAAAAACAAGATTTTGCCCTGGATAAGGGCCAACTTTGATGACAACAAAAACAGCATTTTTCCCAAATCAGTATGTGTGGTATTTCTATTCTTACTTGGGGAATGGAGGAAATATGCGCAATCTCTCTCTTTGTCTCCCTTATTATTGTTCTCATTGTGTATTTATCATGAAGGTGGTAACTGTCCATGATTGAGATGGAGCTTCAGAAATCCATCTTGACCGTAGCCAATGTCTTTGATCTGCAACTAGAGAGAGTAGGCTTAGGGGTTTTGTTCAGATCAAGAAGAAAAATCAAATATGGCGCCCAAGATGATTTGCGAGAGTTTTATCTTCAATTTTCACTCATTTGGAGCGGTTTCCTCACAAAATGCAATTTGGTAGGATTTGTCATTGGGCGATGGTTCAATCTACCCATGTAGGTAGATTTCTTTAACTGGGTCCACAATCAAGAGGCAAGTGTTTTTCATTTTTTTTTTTTTCTTTTTGGAGGTTCAAATGGCTCGGAGATTGTTTTGTGAAACTTTGTGGTTGATTGTGGATTAGAAGGAGCCATAGAATGCCGCATCTACTATTACTGTTTTAAAAAAAGTATGCCATAAAATGCCCACATCTACGATTACTGTTAAAAAAAAAAAAATGTCCTGGAAGGGAGAGTCTCTTTATTATCTATCGTTCACCGTATAGAGTGGAACTTGCTTGCCAAGTTTTTTGTTCTTGTTTTTGTTTTTGTTGTTTTTTTCCCCCAAGGGTTCAAATGGCTCAGAGATAGTTTCATTAAATTTTGTGGTTTACTGTGGATTAGAAGGAGCTGTAGAACTCAGGTCTGCAGTTGACAATAACCAAGGAAGGCAGAAGATGATGTGGTGTTGTGAAAGGAGGTGTCAGTGTAGAAATCAAGTCAAATGATATTTCAACGGTTTTGTTTTTTGATGCAACAGCAGCAGCGTGGTGCAATCAACCAGTGGGTGTGACTCTGGCAGTTTGAAGAGATGCAGACCTAGGGTTTCAGGTGAACCACACTTTGAAATAGGGTGCGGTGGTAATGGTTCAAAGCGAGGTGGCTATGTGGTTTCCTGCAAGCCAGATATAAAGGAGAAGCTGGGGCTGGATGGGCTAAAGAGTAACGAGCCTACAATGATGCAGAGAATAAGGTCAATAGGTGTAATGAGTCTAAGTAGGTTGTTGTCCTTTTTGATTAATGGATTAAATATTATTGGGCCTATAAGGTGGCTCTATTGTTTCCTGCAAGCCATAAATTGAAGAAGAAGATGGTGATGAATGGGCTAAAATGTAACGGGCCTTCAACCCTGCAGAGAATAGGGTTAATGTGTGTAATGAGTCGAAACAGGTTGTTGGGATTTTGATTAATGGATTTCATATTATTGGGCCTATAACTAAATGTAAGGTTTCGTGGGCCTGCTGAGAGAGGGAGGGACTTGGTCTAAAAGTCATAATAGGTGTCAATTGGTGAATTGCTGTGTCCTGATTTCTGGGGTGGAATAAAGTTGATGTAGATTGAAGGCTTAATGGTTCAGTGCCCAATTATAAAAAAGTCAGAAGCAGTTAATAGGGTGTCACAGGCTCAGTTAAAGGTGTTTTCTTTGAATAGTCAGTTTTCAGTGTTAAAAAAATGGATTCCTCAAGGGGATTTCGTGTTGGGGCAAATATGGATGCTATACAAATGGAGAAGAGGAAAGGTTATGGTTCGGTTCCTTCCTCCCCAAACCTGGTAGGTAGTTCTCGAGGAGATTCTTCCCAAAATCATATGGGTGACCCATTCGAAATGGGTGATATGCAGTCTTAAGATGTTTGATAGATGTTGATCTGGTCACTAAATGTGCATTAAAATTTAATGATTGAAGTGTTCATGGTGTGGAGGTGCCCAGTAATATTTCTTTCATGATTACTAGGGCTAATAATATGAGATTTTACAGCTGTGGGAGTTTGGGTAAGGGTCAGATGGCCAGAACTCATAACTATTTTGATGAGATGGATATCCTATAAAGTGTGTGGAGAATAGTGGTGTAAATAATCTTGTTTGTGGGTGGAGAAAATACTGAATTATAAAGAGGAATACTGATGGTAGTTTGTGTATTGTAGAAAATCTGAGGGAATTGCAAGTGAAATCAGTTAAGGAGGAGAGTGATAGTGGTAAAGGGAAAAAGAAACAGGGTGATGAGTCTCAGGGTTGGAAGATCCAGTGGAGCTGTTCTGTAATTTGTTGTCTTTTTTTGGTTTTTTTCTTCATTTGTTTGTTTGGTTTTTTTTTTTTAGGTATTATGGGAGGATTTCTTATTCTCCCTATTTTTCCTTTTTATTTTTTAGTTGTAATATTCTTCCCCTATTTTAACAAGATTATTTGTTTATAAAAAAAATAAAAATTAAAAATTTTAAAAAATAATGGGAGTTATCTTGATAGTGAATTTGTTTGTGAGTATTTGATGACTTTTATGAACAATATGGGTATGCCTCAGTTTTCTCTTATCTAGGGCGAGATTTCCCATGTGCTGGCAAGTCTGCTTGAAAGCCTGGAAGGTGTTCCTATTCTTGAGGATGATGCTAGGGAGCTGAAGCAGCTGGTGAAAGATCAGGTTAAAGATGGTATTTTGCCTCGTCTGATTCGCCTTTGGGGGGGGAAGGGGGTGGTTATTGAGAGTGGTGTTGAAGCTTAGCACTGGTTTGTGGTTAGATAAGATGGGTTTATGGTTGTCTGATCTTGGACAACAAGAAGTTTGTTTTGATGGTGGTAAGAACAAGGGGAGAAAAGGTAAGCATGAGCTTGCTAATTCGAAAAGTGCTCAATCAATTATGAAGGCAAGGGATTAAGAAGGGACATCCTTATTTAGGTTGAGTTAGGTTTTTCCTTTTGATGTTTATGTTATTTAATTTTGTTTCTGGAGAACTTCTGATCCTCCTTTAGCTTGTAATTCTTTATCTTCTCTCTGATTATATTTCTTTTGTTATATGAAAAAGTATGAATAAATCAACTACAATGTAACAATAGCTATGCCATGCCTATGCATATTATAATGGCTATGCCATGTATAATGTGTATTTATCAAGTGCTGCATTCATGAAATTGTTTGCAGAGACTGAAGATAATATTTTTTCAACTGAAGCTAGTATGTGATTATAATAATAACTTTCTTTTTTTATAGATCATTTCATTGAATTAAATTTGGTATAGTTCTGTTTCTTTGTAAAGTGGCTTTCAGGGTATCTATGATGTTGAGTATTTCATCATGTCACTGAGGTACGATGTCCGTATTGTGGAAACAATTCCAGAAATTCGTAAAAATGGAAAAACTAAGAAGATAAAAGCTTTTCAGGTATGATGTTGGCTTTTTGTTCAATTGCATCCAAGAATTTGAAGCTCAGATTCATGAAAAATAATTATTGAAATGTTAACCCTTTTTGCTTCTTTTTCAGCTTCGCCCCCCTAGAGACGCTCCTATTAGTTGGTACACAACAGTTGCTCTGAAGAAGATGAAGGAACATGGTGCTATCTATCTCACTCCCTTTTCGCATCGTCTCGCTGAAGAAGTTGACAATCCTGAATACCAACGTTTGAGATGCAGAGTTAATTATCATGCCCTCAGATTTAAGCCACATATTATAAAGTTAAGCCACTCCATAGTCAATAAACTTCGTTCTCAAGGTCGTCATTTCATGGCAATACATCTTCGTTTCGAGATGGACATGCTGGCCTTTGCTGGGTATGTTATCTAATTATCTTGCAGTTTCTGTAAATGTCTTATGCTGACATGTGCATGTGCAATGGACGTCCATTGTCCTATTGCTACATGCAGATCTCATTTGCTTAAAAGAAGAGTATGTGTGCTGGAGTTGAGTTGAACTGAGCGAGAATTTAGGGGCTGTTTGGTATCATGTTTCATTTCTGTTTTCTCTTTTATGTTTGCGTTGCAATACGTTGAAAAAACAGATTATTTGTTTGTTCATGTTGCTAGTTTTCTGTTCTGTTGACAGCTTGATTCTGCCGCAGTTTAATATCCACAATTCAGGATTAAATCATTCATTTTATACCTGCTTTTAAATTAAAATTAGAATAAAATTAAAAAATATCCGTAAAATTTATAAAAATTTGAAATAAAAAGTCATTCAAAAAAAATATTTTTACTATTTTTAATTTTCCAGTATTATAAATTGTTCTTAGATCACTAAAAAGTAAGTTTTGAAATATAATAATGAAGTAAAATAAAATTTATTTAATTACCATTTTAATTGTAACTAGTAAAAGGCCTGCACTACGCGGTGGGGCAATTTAATCTCTATATAGACTTTAGTATATCTACAGAAAAAGATAAGCATAGAAAGTTCATGTCAAATAATATCACTAAGACCTAATATTGTATGCTAGAGAAAAGTAAGAAAAACCCAGAACAAGTTCACAAAAGTAATTCTTAAAATAGAACAATGTAAATGTATAAAACAAGTCTAAAATGATTTTGATTCTGTTCTTTTTATCTTACTAATTATTTCATTACGACCTTAGTTAATAAGGAGTTTAAGTTAATTTTCAAATATAAAATTTATACATTTAATTTAATAGCTTAATTTTGTGTTTTATATTAAATAATGTCATCCAAATTGCATAATTGATGCAAGACAGGTGCAAGAAGATACTAAGATATGCTCAAGAGAATTACAAGCTAGAAGAGGACAAGTGATCCTCAAAGCAACAATAAAGAGAAAAACAAGAAAGACAAAGGAAACTAAAAAAAGCCTTTTTAAAAATTAAATGACAGGTGTGTTAACTTTGATAACTTAAATCTCTGAAATTTATGTCCATGAACCAAAGTAGCATGGATCTTTTCTTGATAAGCACATATTAATCCTAAAAATTTAAATTAAATTCAAAATCAAATCTAAAGCTATCCCAAAAATCTATAGTACAAGAGACTTGGAACAGTAATTAAAAGAATACTGTAACACACATAACACCATTCTTACGATATAATAACATAAATTCAATAAATATTTAATTCTATGCTTTATTTATTTGTGGAGCAATTCTTTTTTTCATTATTTTATTATACATATCTGAACTCATCAATTCATTAATCTTCTAATATACATGTTAGAATATCCAATAGAAAGTTTAAGTGTGAAAATTTTATATCAATAATATCATTGAGGTTCATAACACAAAACTTAGAAAAACCTAGAGCATGTTTGCAAATATAATTTTTAAAGTAGAAAAAAATGAGAGGCATTCCTTGCATTTTATTGGAAGAAAAAAATCTAAGTTAATGGAAGATGAATTTTTCATTTTATTTTTTTTTTAATTTTTTTATATATACCAAGTATTAATATCTACGATTAAAACACCAAATTACAGAAAAACCCCTGCAAAACTGGAAATTACACAACAGGAAAAAATCAAATACAATCATACTTTCCTACTTCTATTCCTAAAGTGTGCTGAATAGGCAGCCTAAAGGATGTAGGCGGTCCTCCGTCAACTTGGTTTTGTTTTGCTTTTTTCCCCTTTTTTAAAGTAGGTATTGCATTAATGGAGCACCTAGGGGGTGCTTAAACTATGCACAAAAACAATCCTGCAACAAAGTCAAGAAATCCAACCAGTCAATTCCCTGAACAGTCTGAACTCAAAGAAAACAGTGTGAATGGTTATATTGTTTTAGTTTGTGCCTTAAAAAAATTCTCCTGTTTCTTTCTCACCAAATATTTCAGAAAACACTGTGAGGAATCTTCTTCAGATATCTTCTGCTTTGCCTTGAATGCAATAGCTTTTCTGCCACAGCAGGGATCTCACGTCCTTGTCTATCATCTGAGTGATGCTGAACTATTTTCACACCCTTCTCCACATCTCTCCTGCAAAGCAGTGCAATAAACAGTGGTTGGGGTCCCCTCTGAGGTCTTACAAATGCAGCTCCCATTGGTCAAGATGACCCCTTGTCCTAAGGTTGTCTCTCATTAGTATTGTTCACACAGAATAAGCAACTCTTCTTTGAATCATTACGTTCCAAATAGTCTTCCAAGGGAAAATGATGTAGCTATCAGCTCTTAAGATATTATCAAAATTTTCCCTTAAAAAATTCCTCTATTTTCCCCTAGCCACCTTGTATCTTCTTTATCAGGCCTCACCTTTGGTTGTGTCAAGTTGACTTGGTTGAGTTTAAAGTTGACTCAAATGGGATTAAGAATAGCAGTCTCGATTTTAGAAACTTGTCATAGTATTGTGTATTCTATGGTGTACAGCTGGGTGCACCTAGTGCATTAAACAATGCCTTATGCATTTCTGTGCCCCCCCTTTTTTTTTCCAATAGTTGTTTAGAGTTTTATTCTTTTTGGTAGTTATTTTGATCATTATCATCATATTGTCAATTCACATGTTTCTTATTGTCCACAAATCTTTTTGAAATTGTTTGTGTTAACTAGCAGCCTAGCATATATTCAGTCTCTGCCAAACTTGGTGCTGGCCCCACTCAGTCCGTGGTTTACTTAAGCTTGGAATTTGTGCCGCTACTGGATATGGCTATTGCCTGTCATAAATATTTTTCGATTAGAAGAAATATTCGTTAGATGTTTGAGGATATAAAAGCCTACATGAAAAACAGTTAGAACAAAGCAAAAGTTAAGTTTTGTGGAGTTGAAGGGCCTTGGTGGATGTGGGAAAGGCATTTAGTTTGTACTATTGGCTAGTAATCTTAGAAGGGTCACATCTTAAGCTTACAGGTGTGGTAAGGGGAAATGGAGCTGAGAGAGATAGAGTCTTGTTGCAGGTTGATTAAAGGTCCTATGATCTGGTTATGAGGATGTTTATAGAAGAGCCAAGTTTTGGCCAGTTTAATATCTATGACAAGATTCTTGTTGATAAAGGGGAATCCTGTGGATTTTTCTTTTTTGCTAAGCTGGTGTTGAGTTAAAATGGAAATATTTTAAAGGAATCAAGGGTGGGAAAAGGTTTATGGAGCTTTTGCTATGAACAGGAAAAGACATTGTTTCTTAAAGGTGTTGGAGAGTTGTCACTGCAGGGGATGGGGAATTTTGATTTCTTGACTGGTTTCTTCAGGTCTGGAAGTGGGTCAGATTTGTAGGGGTTTGTTGCAGAAATGAAGCAACCATCTTCTTTTGAGAGGGAAAGCAAGTCAGGAGGTAGCTAGAAGAGTCGAATGACAAATGTTTTAGTTGAAGTTCTGGAAGGTTTCAGTAGGAACCAAATCCACCTTTTGCTGGAGTCTTGCTTGCCAAAAGTACAGCATCTGAGGAGTGCATTTGCTGAGAGGTTTTCATCTGGAACATTAACTTTCTGGTATGGTTTGTGAAGTAGAGGCCTTTGTGAATAGGAAATGGAGAGTTCTTTCAGGAGTGAAAGTGAGTTTATTGGTTGATGACCTGTTGCTCTTTCAGTTTCTGTCAATGAGGGAACTCAGGGAAGCAACCAAGGAGGCGAAGAGAATCCTCTAACAGGGGAACAGACCAGAGGTGATGGGATCTTTTTACTCAATTGGTAATACCCGGTGGATAGGGTGTTGGGACTACCAGCCCAATCTGTGGGATGACAAGGCAAGGAAGGGGCAAGATTTGCAGTGGGCTAGGATTCTGGAGAGGATGTGGAAAAGCAGGATTCCAGTCTTGGGTGGGTTGCATGTAGGGTCTTGGGTTGTTGAAAAAGAGTGAGTCAAAGCATCTCCATGATGAAGATTTCGAAGAATGGAGATGTTGCAGACCAGGGTGTGTTGGCTAGGAGGAGGAAGGAGTGTGCAGTCCATGCAAGGGGCATGTGTGGAGGAAGAGCAGTATCAGATTGGTGTGGAAAATCATGTGGAAGCTGATGGAAATTTGATTCCTATTTAAACTTCTAGCAGGGTTGAAATGGTTGGTGGAACCCCTGGAAGTCTCAAGAAGTTGGGCTTGAAAGAGAGAGAAGCCCAGGAAGCTCCTCCTGATACTTACTGATATGCAAAGGCTACTCAGAGTTGAGGTGCGAGGCGTACGCATGCACCTCATGAAGCTGAGTGCTCTATTAAAATTGCGTATAGAATGCCCATATCGTGGATTCTTAATTTTTGTAAGCACATTAGCGCTGACAACTGAACCATTAAAAAAGACCATAATATTCAATAGTTTGAAATGTATCTCAGACGCTAATGTAGCAGACAAAGAATACAACTGCCCAGTGCTCTAGGTAAAAGGGACAATAGGCAGATGCTTTGCTGTGAATGGGAAAAAAATAGCAGCAGAAAGGGGGAAAAACAGCAGGCAGTGATCATGCTAGAAATGCCAGAACCCCAGAGAAAAGAAGCAGAAATTCCAGGAAAAAGCATCAGAAATGCCAGGAAAAAGCCAATTTCCTTAAAAAAAAGAAAAACCATCTGAAATTCAAGGGAAACGTAAAAAAAAAAATTCTTTATTTATTTTTATTTTATTCTTTTTTGGGGGTTGGGGAGGGGATGAGCTGTACAAAAGCTGAAAGACACTTTTTTGGCCAGGAAAGTGGAAATTTTAATCCTAATGTCATGGAGATCTATTTCTCAGATTTATCACTTATTTTTTCCTCGCATTAAATTTGTGGTGAGGAGGGGTTCTGTGATTCCTTTTTGGAAAGATCTGTGGTTTGGGAATGATGTTCTAGCCACATCTTTTCGTTTTCTTTCTGTTGAGCTCAGGGCAGAATAGTAGGATTTCCTTCTTTGTGGTTGATCCGGTTAGCCCTCTGGTTTCTTGGAATTTTCATTTCAGAAGATCTCTAAATGATAAAGAGCTGACAGAACTCTCCTTCTTCTTGTTGTTATTGAACAGTTGCCATCTTTCTTCAGCTAGGGATGCTTGGTCTTGGGCTTTGGATCATTTAGGGGTGTATTCTTGTAAATCTTTTTTTGAGTTTTCAACCCGTTCCAATTCTTGTTTTTCCCTATATTCATTTATCTGGAAGGCCAAAGCTCGCCCAAAAAATAAGGTTTTCATTTGGCTGATTGTGCTAAAACCAACACTACTTGCCTGTTGCAGGTCAGGAGACCTTTGAAGGCTTATCTCCAGATATTTGCATGCTCTGTCATTTGAATTCTGAAAAATAGTGCCTCATCTGTTTTTATACTCTGATTATGCTTGGAAAATCTGGAAAAAATTATTTGGTGGGAGAAACTTCGGTTTGTGCAGTGTCAGTGGAGAATGTTGTATATTTCTTTTGAGGGATTTAGAAGAAGGAAGGAGAGGGTAGTACTATGGAAATGTGGCATTTTTGCAGTGTTGTGGGGATTTTTGTTGGAGTGTAATGCACGGATTTTTTCAGGGAGAAATTGAATGGGCGGCTGGTTTGGGAGAAGATTCAGTGTTTGGCTTCTTACTGTGTGTTGGCTTCGGTTGCTTGAAGGGAGTTAGCTTTTAGGAGGTTCAGTGAGAATGGAGGAATATTTTGCTCCTAGTTCTTCTGTTTTTAAGTTTTTTATTCTGGATTTATTCTGGAATTTTGACGGGAGAAGTCTCTTTCTCCTTTTTGTAAATTTTTTTTCTCGTCAATGAAATCTCTTCTTTTGTTATAAAAAAAAGATGCTGATTCCTGGTTCCAGTTCTTGGATTTTAATTTGTTGTTGTAGCTGTTCTCTGGTTTTTTGGCACCCCCTTGATGCCTTCTTTTGGAATGTACATCTTTCCTTCATATAATAGGTACATGTCCTGGGTTTTGCATATAAATGAGACTTTTATATGTGATCTGTAGGCTTATACATGTTTTTGTACTTGTACATGTCTTGTGCATGTTTTTTTACATTTTGTCAGTGCATACCATTTTTCTTAGGAAAAAAAAAGGAAGATATATCATTATAGAGGAAAGGATGTACAAAGAGGAGAATAATACATCATCCAAAAAGAAACCAAAAAAGACTTATCAAACAATCAAAATAAAACTGTCATTTTATACCTTTAAAGATGGTACATGTTATGTGATCTATAAAGGTCACATAATATTTTGGGCATGCTTTTTGACAGAAGATCATTCTATACTGTTAAACATAGTTGGCCTCATATACTTATAAAACTTTACTGTGATGTCTACAGGTGCTCACAGTTTTTCTCCTCACTCATCTTACTTCATTGAATTCTTGTGCTATCAATAGAATGACTTTTATGACTTCAAGGATTTCTCTTACCTTGGATTTAGCAGCATGTATTTTGGGCCTTGGATTTAGTTTTTTGTGGGTGAACAAATTACTGTATAAAATTGTATTTTCTGTATTCAATAAGAAAATAGCCAAGTTTGTTTTAGTAGTAAAGTTAAGCACACTTCTAAATAACATTTGAAATTGGGCTGAAATATCTGGAAATATCTGCAGGTGCTTAGATATATTTACCCCTGAAGAGCAAAAGATATTGAGGAAGTATCGGAAAGAAAATTTTGCAGACAAAAACCTTATATATAGCAAAAGAAGAGCCATAGGAAAATGCCCATTAACTCCAGAAGAGGTAACGTGTTCTTGTTTGTCATTGTCTTATCTTTTGCTGGAAAAAATAAGATAAATTATGTCTTTGCCATAGGTTGAGTTCATGAACTTCTCCATCCAAGTCTCTAGCTACTATTTGCCAAACACTTTTGGTATCCCTGTTGTTATGCAGTGGCAGATGTTCTTTTTTCTTTTCTCCCTCCCCCCCCCCCCCCTCCCCCTCTTATTTTTGGGGTGGGGGTGTTGTTTCTCTTTTGCCTTAGTTTTATCTCTGTTTATTATTTCTTTACTGTTCTAGTGTTGATGAAGTTCTGTTATGGTTAGAAATAGCCCCAAAATTTATACTGGATAGTGATTGGTGGATTTAGGTTATTGAAATCAAACCTCGTCAGTCCAGCGGAAATCATCACATGCATCAGTTTGTGTCTTTTGTTTTATTGAGTGGTTATTTCTTCTTTTAAGATCTTGACAGTTCTACATTAGTTTTGAGCAAATCTTGCTCAAAGTTAAAAGGAACAACTTTTAGCAGTGTCACATGATTACCGACACTGGGTCAAGTAAGGCCTCTAGTCTCTTAATTGAACACAGCAGGAAACTGTTAGGAGTATGGTGGGTGACTAATAATAGTTTTGCCTAGTTTTTGGTCAAAGATGCCTCTTCCAAGTGATAATCCAGATGATGCCTAATAGGAAACTCAATTGCAAATTTTGTTCTTAAACATTATTTGATTCCCTACATCTCTTTGGTTAGTTGATTTTAATCTCTTTCTCCAATAGAATTAAATTGTCTCAAAACAGTATGCTTTTGCAACTATCTTCCCTGAAATAATGTGAAACCATATCAGAAAGAAGAAATCAAGATAGGGATATCTTGCATTGAGTCTAGTAATTGGTGTGCATTAGCCCAGTAGAAATTTCTTTTGCATAAAAAAAATTTAATTTGTGTTTAAAAAAATAATCAAAAGTATCTACCATTTTCTATCTTAGCTTGTAATTGCAAATATGAGAAGATAGGACTATCTCGTGTTAATTGTTAACCATGAATACAGTTAAAGAGTGTATTTTGTTTTCTTTAAAAGTCAAATTACCTTGGCAAAAGGGTGATGGAAAGAGGATTCAAGATCCTTGGTAACTTAAAGAGACTGAAACTCTTAACACCTTGTTATGAGGATGATAGATACACATCTTTAAGAAAATCTTGATTGTTGAGTTTCAAAATCATTGATGATGATTTTAGGATTAAAATCAACTTGTTCAAGAGCAGTTTGGTGGGCATTAAGGTCAGTGGTAGGGAATTAGAGCGGTTTAAGGCCCTTGCGGGCTGTGCTACTATTGAGTGGCTGCTCTCTTATCTTGATCTTTCTCTTAGAGGCAACCCTAACTCTAGGGTCCTAAGATTCTAATGGTAAGGTAGGAGGTTGGAGGGGTGGAAAAAGACAAATTTTTCTTCAGGAGGTTGCACACTTGCACCACCCTCATTACTGGTGCCCTCTGTAATGCCCGGTGTTTACTGTTTTTTGTCTTTTTAGAGTGCACAACAGTGTTGCTAGGATCTTGGGAGGATGATGCATGACTTCTTTTGGTTGGGTTTTGGGAGAAGAGATCACCTCGTGAGTTGGGAGGTTGTTAGCAGACCTAAAATAGAAGGGGACTTGGACATGCTAATGTTGATTTAAAGACATCTCTGACTAGAAAGTGGTTGTGGAGGTTCCCAGAAAAGTTAACTCCTTATGGCATAAGGTGATTAAATATGGGATTCACCGAAATGGTTTGGATGTTAGGGGAAGGGGCATTGTTTCTCATGCCAGTCCTTGGAAATTCGTGTGCTAAGTTGCTTGTCTTTGCTTTCTCCTCACCCATTTTAAAGTGGGGAATGGCAACATTGTTCGGTGTTGGGAGGATGCTTAGGTGGGTGAGGGTCCTTTGGAGTTTATGGTGCCCCATTTGTTTAAACTTTCTACCCTTCGAAATACACATATCATGCCTTATTTTCTTTTTTCTTTCTTTTTTTTTTTTGTTGGGGGGGGGGGTGTTGTTGCTTGGGATTTTTTCAGGAATCTCAATGAAAGAGAGGTCAACGAGCTTACCATCTTACTTAATGCTCCAGATCATTATGAGAGGTTTGGGAGGGTAGTTCCTTAAGCCTCTTTTCCACTTAATCTTCCATTTCCTTGTCCTTCCCCCATTTTCTTCTGTTGGAGTCACATCATTTGGAAGCAAAGGGTCATTTCAAGATTTGACTTTCATCGGGACAATGACTGTAAACTGGATTCATAATTTGTTATAGATCAGAAGGCCCTCAGCCCTGATATGTGTGTGATGTGCCATGAGTCTAATGAAACGAATGCTCACCTCTTCATTGTAGGGTGGCAACCGATTTCTCGAGTATCCACTTTTCTTGGTTTGGTGAACCTGGGGTACCACCTCAGGCGGTGGGCAATTTCTTGCGTGTGAGATTCCAAAGTTTTGGCTCAAGTGGGGAGGGAGGAGCTTCTACGGTGCAATTCAGATTTGTTTTTTTTTTTTAAAGAAAATGTGAACTTTATGGTTGGAGAGGAATGTGAGAACTTTTTTAAGGATCACACTCTGTATGTTTTGGGATAGAACAATGTTCTTGGCCTCTTTTTGGGTCCATTCCTTTAGGTTTTTTGGGGTGTGTGGTTTACCTGATCTGCCTAGGATTGGAAGCCTGCATTATTGTAATTTTCTGGTCGTTTTCATTTGATCTATGTAGGAATTCTTGTCCTCCTCTTATTGTACTGCCCATAGGAAGATCATTGTCTTATCTCTGTACATTTCCTTTTCTTGGAATATATATTCTTTTCCATCCAAAAAAAAAATCATTCAATTCTTAAATGGAAATTAGCATTCCAATCCCCACAGGGAGAAAACAGAGATGCTGGTGTTAATTGCATCTTGGGGTGCATCTAGATGGAACTGAGATGTTGTCATCAATTGCATCTTTTTCGGGTTCATCTTAACAAGGATCTATGTAACAAAACAAACTAGGAATATGATGTCTAAATAGAAAAACTGATACAATTTTGCAATTTTTTTCAATTTTTGTTTTTGTCAAGTGTTGTTATTTATGGGTGCTATGGGTATTTTTATAATTTCTGAATTTTGGGGTTAATTTATGTCCAATTTGCTTTGGGTCATTTGTAATTTTCAGGGGTATTTTTGTGATGGTACTTGTTTTTGGTGGGGCTTTAAAAGTGGGTGGTTTTTAGAGGGAGCTATGTGCAAAATAGGAGTTGGCTTCTCTTGGAAGTTTTAGGCCTTGTATATATAGGAGCCTCCAGCCACTTTTTCGGGGAGTTTTTGGCATTTATCTTTGAGAAGATTTCTCTCCAGGGCTCAGCTCCGGATCAACTAGGGTTTGAAGATTTGGAGGCTTGGGTTTTGAGGATTCAACCTTGTGGTGACTAGAAATCCCTCTGGCGCTGCTAAAGGCGCAAGAGGCTAGCAGAAAGCCGTTGTTACTGTTCCAAAACTGTGCCTAAACAGTTACTAGTCTGAGGATTAAATTGCTGCTCTGCAAAAAAAACTGCCTTTTTTTTGTTGTGCATAGAAACACCCATAATCTCTTTATCATTTGGAGGATTCAGTAGTTATTTAAATCAAGAAAGGTAGCTAAAACACTATCCTGAAATCTCAGCCTTTATTTGTGAATTTCTTGTTATATTTCCACACCAGTTTGCATCAAATTGGTATCAAAGCAAGTTTGATCTTGTGGGATCATGGCTGCAAGTGGTGGAAGAGGAAATAGGGGCTGTAGAAGTAGATATGTGACTGTTGAGATGTTTGGATAGCTGAAGGAACAAGTTAGACAACTTACTCAGCTTGTTGCACAAGCTATGGACTATTGAGGCTGCTGAAATGATGGCAATAATGAGTATGTTTTTGTTTGAGGAGCAAGAAATGAAATCAATGAGCAATCTGAGGCTGAAATTGACAGCTCTAGTGATGATAGGAGTTCTGAAACTGAAAGGCCTGCACAACAAAATGAAAGGCCTCTCCAAGATAGGTAGATTGCATTGTACGTCTACAAAATTCTAAAGAGTATGGTGTGCAAGTGAATATATCAGAATTTGAAGGGAATATGGAAGCTGAAGAACTTTTGGACTGGGTTGATAGCATTTAGAGTTATTTTGAATGCAAAGAAGTGCTGGAAGAGAGGAAAGCGAAGCTTGTGGGAGCAAGGCTTAGGGGCCTGCTTCTACTTGGTGGAAACATTATCAAATCATTGTGAGAACAAAGGGAAAAGGAAATTCAAAAGACAGGACAAGATGAAAGAGAAGCTGGAGGCTCAATTACAACCCTGGGATTATGAGCAAACCTTGTACAAAAGGGTTCAAAACTTGAAGCAGTATGAGAAGTCAGTCGAAAATTACACCCAAGAGTTTCATAGGCTTTCATTGAGGTGCAATCTTGCTGAAACCAACAGTCAAAGGGTTAGTTGCCATGTGAATGGTCTCAAAATGACCATACAAGACCAAGTAGCCTCGCAGCAGCCTTATAAGGTGAGTTATGCAACTGATGCCTGTCAGCTTGCACTAGCACAACTTCCCTGCAACATGCCTAAGAAGCTGGCAGCACTAGAGCTGGTTGGGCAGCAGCCCCTGATAATCAACCAACCAGAAATAATAATGGTAAAGCAGCCCAAGTATACCAGGGGAAAACAGTGGTGAAATGATACAGATGTTTCGAGCTTGGGCACAAGTCAAATAAGTATCCGAAGAGGGCTAAAGGCTGAGTTAATCTTGCCAAGGATCATGAGGCTGGTTGTGAAGAGAAATTTTCAATTCTTGAGTACCACGTCTAGCGACTAGATTCTGTAAAGGATGTGGCTGAAGAAGGCATTGACGGTGATGTCCTTGGTGAGGCTTTAGTCTTCAATGGTCATTACTTCCCTTCCAGCAAATAGTGACAATTAGATACATAAGAATGTCTTCTAACTAGATGTACAGCTGGTGGAAAGCTTTGCAACTTGATAATTGATGGTGGGAGCAGTGACAAGCTGGTTTCTCAAGTGATGGTAGACAAGCTGGGACTGAAAACTGAAAGACATCCACAGCCATACTGGATTTTGTGGTTCAACTAAGGAAATGAGGTAACCATCTCATCAAGGGCATCTTGTTAATTTCTTAATTGGTTCCTTTTAAAAAAAATCTTTTTATTGTGACGTGGGCCATGTAGCTCCCGTGTATGCATGTCATTTTCTTCTTGGGCAATCTTGGCAATATGAAAGAGGCACAATCTGATGGTATCAATAATACTTATTCATTTTTTATGAAAGATGGTGATAAAAAGAAGAAGCTTGTGCTGAAACCAATGAAGGATGATGATGTTAAGAGGTGAGATAATGGTTGTTCACTTGCTCTCTCAAATAAAAAGGATATTGCTCAAGAAAGTATGGAAAGTGGGATGATTTATGTCCTCTTTCAAATGGAAGGGAGGCTGCAGTTGGAGCTCCCAAATGATGTCAAGGAGATACTTGATGAGTTCAAAGATGATGCCAAATAAGTTACCTGATGGACTTCCTCCCATGAGAAACATAAAACATCAAATTGATGTTTTACTAGGTGCTGCATTACCTAATTTACCCCACTCTCAGATGAGCCCAAAGGAGCATGAAAAGCTTCGAAATCAGGTTAGGGAACTTCTTAGAAAGCCTCTGTCCTTGTGCCATACCAGTTTTACTCACTCCTAAGAAGGATGGAACTTGGAGGATGTGTGTGGGCAGCAGTGATGTCAAAAAAATCACCATTAAATACAGGTTTCCTATTCCACAATTGGATAATATGCTTGACATGCTAGCTGCATCTTAGTTTTATTCCAAGATTGACTTGAAGAGTGGTTATCACCAAATCAGAATCAGGCCAGGAGATGAGTGGAAAACAGCCTTTAAAACCAAGGGCTCTATGAGTAGCTGGTCATGCCCTTTGGGTTGTCTAATGCACCTAGCACCTTCATGAGGTTTGTGAATAATCTGCTAAGATTTTGGGATTTTTTTTTTCTAGTTTTGATGACATTTTGATGTACAGCACAGAAAGCAATGCCACGTTGACCATTTGAGGGCTATCCTACAGATCTTGAGGCAAAATCAGCTCAGGCCCAGAGATGAGTGGAAAACAGCCTTTAAAACCAAGGGCTCTATGAGTAGCTGGTCATGCCCTTCGGTTGTCTAATGCACGTAGCACCTTCATGAGGTTTATGAAATATCTGCTAAAACCTTTAATTGGGATATATATATATATATATATATATATATATATATATATATATATATATTCTAGTTTTGATGACATTTTGGTGTACAGCACAGAAAGCAATGTCACGTTAACCATTTGAGGTCTATCCTACAGATCTTGAGGCAAAATCAGCTTTAAATATACATATATTTTTAAAAACACTAAATCGAGATGGAATTGCAAATGAGTTTTCTTCATAGGTCTCCATATTTTTTTTGGATAAACAAAGGGTTATATTAAAGGAAGAGAGAAGTACAGTAATGAAAAAGAAAAAAAAAAAAAAACCAGGGAGAACTACATATCCTTCCATTACAAAAGGGAAGCAGCTAAACAAAATGAATGTAAATGTGATACAGATCATAGAGTAATGTCAATCAACCAATCCCACTGCATGCCTCCCAAAGAACATGCTGAAAAAATCCATTTGCCTATTACCAATGAGATGCCAAGAAGACCACTCTGCTCCAAAGCATATTGCTGAAAGTGCTAATAGTGTAATAACTTTAAAGATTCTAGCTTTTCTTTCCAACTAATGCCCAAATAATAGCCAAATCAGTACACAGCCAGAGAACTTTTCTCTCTTTCCTTTGAACAAAGCCTCCAAATATTTTTTTGATAGCAGAAGAAGTTCATTACCATGGTCTTAAATTTTCATGAAATTGCTGAAATTTCCATCAAAATTTTTGCTTTCTGTCACCCTGGAAATCAAAATGGCAGTCAATTTCTGGCTTACAAAATTTTTGTTGAAATTTCAATGAATCATCTGAAATTTATCAAAATCTTAAAAATTTTAGTGAAATTTGTCAAAATTTTGATCATAGAATGAAATTTTATTCGATTTAAAATGTAAGATTTCGATACAAAATGATTTCTCTCTTAATTTATCTTATTCTTTTTTGGGACAAAAGATTGCTATGAAGGCTTTTGAAGTTGTATGAAAAATTAAACTTGGATAATAGCAACAACATTTTATGTGACCATTCATGTCTAAATTATCTTTATACTTAAAATAAATGATATTTAATTGATTTATGAATTTCATTCATACAAATCAAATATGCTTAATACACATATTATGTTAAAACTATTGCTCTTCATACCCAAGATGTATTTAATTTATAAAATGTTACTCCTAGAACTTTCATTCTTACATCTATTAATCATTTGATCATTACTAGATTAGGAATACACAGAAAGGAGAATAAGGCATCTCCCTAACAAAATATGGGACAAAAAATGCAAAAAACAGAATAAGAAAAAGAAAACATACAAAGAACTCCCAGCTCACAATATCAAGCCAACAAAATACACCAATCACATTGAATATCTCACTCCTTTAAAATTCCCTTTCTTCTGTATCCTTACTTCCAGTTCAATCCAGAAAGGGCCATCCCCTTCAGAATGTACTTAGGAAGAGCCAACCTCACATTGGCCTTTTGCAGCAGCCTATATAGATTTATTCTCTTTCAAAAGAGGCCCAATTGCAGTTCTGTTTGCAAATAGAGTGCCTATTACGAGACAGAAAGCATTGCTGCTGAAATTTCAGCTCATTAGCCTTGGGCCCATCAAGGTGAGACCCAACAACAAATTTCTCAGACTGTCTGAAATTAAAATTAGATATATCTTGCAAAACCAGAAGTAAATCTCTCCTCTTTTCTTGCGAATTTTAAACAATCAGGAACCTGGTCTTTTTTGTCTGGAATGAATCCCTGCCGTTACGGAGTTTCACTTTGTTAGAAAAAGTTTCTAGGAACATTGGTATAAGATCCTAGCATGAATCTCTGATTCCCACAGGCTTTCTCCTCTTCATCGATCCTTCAAATGTTAGTTGATCCACACCCCACTCTATCCGCTATGCAACACCATTCCCTTTGCTTTCTACCAGCTCTTGTTCACTATTTCAACTGTAGGAATCGTCCTGCCACCCTCACAAGCTAACCACCTAAGCCTTTGTCCAGCCCACATGGTCCAGACCAAAATGAGACCAATAATTGCATGAACCAGAGAAATTCTTCGACGTTCAGAACCAAGAAAGACATCCGCAAAATCCCAGATACGTGTGGCCCTATTTTCCAGTATATCAAAATTAAAAATTTTGTGGTCATCTCGAAAAGAATAGTGGTAGCCTATATGATTGTTTGTGGATGTATCAGATGATTCAGAGCGGTGAATTTCAGTGAAGTTAATGGACAAAAAGATCAAAGATTCTACTGGAAAATGGGAACGGGTGAAGGGAGTGTCAAAGACAAGTTCTGGCTGTGGATAAAATGATAGAAGTCAGAAAACTAGTTTCACAAAGAATCGGTGCAAGATCAAGAGGGGTAGGAACTGTTTTGGATTGATGGAGTTTGCAGAATAAATGCAAGGTCGAAAAGGATAGAATCTGTTTTAGGGTGGGAATAATCTAACTGTGAAGTTCATCCCTGCAACATCCATCTCAATGGAGAGGAATGGAGAATTTTAAGAATGCTTCTCTAGATGACTTGTAATGAGATTCATCATGGGTCTCAAGAACAAAGCAGACTGCAGCTACAAGTCCTTTTCATTTGAGTGGGCTTTTGGTTTGTGGTCACTCAGAGTCGTGGAGTTGTCAGCAGGAAATTTCTATTTGTATGCTGTTGTAGACCGAGTATAATTGGGTCAGGCAACAATTACATGAATTCTGGTTGTAGTGAGTACCCATGCATTTTATTGCTCAGATGTTCAGGAGGGCTCTTACTCATGTGATTTGTGTCTAACAACTTGGGACGATTAATTGTGATTGAGAAATTCTTATGCACTGTAGGGAGGTCATCACTGAGATTACCCTATGAGAAGGAAGCTCCTGGATGGTGGTTGTTTCTTAAAGCCATGGAAGGTTTTGTAAAGGGACCTCATAACACCAAGCACCAACCTCTGCAGCAGGGTAGGCACCCAATTTCAAAGAAATCTGGGTCAATGAATTTGGTGGAAAAAGATGAGGGATCCTGTCTTCAATAGGCTGTATTATGTACCTAACTATGCCAGATATTGTGAAGTTTGGCCTTCAGTCAAAAACGGGTATTTTCTGGAAATTCTGGCCATGAAAATCAGCAGGGAAACATTTCCAATTTGTAAGCCACTGGATGATACGTGAGAGATCTTTGGCTGGTATATTGGGCTGAATCCCTTTTGAATTCAAACAGTAAGAAAGGGCAAATGTTCAGTGTAATGGACTGAGGCACTTTGGGCTTGTGGGCAGATAGCTTACTTATTAGACCTGCATATCTAGTTATCTGTGGGTAAGGAAGATGAACTGGTCAAGCTTGGGTGAAAAAAATCAAGCCTAAGTTAAGCCTGAACTCAGGTGTGAGATACAAAAAGCACAACATTTTTCCCAAGTGAAGGGGCAATTTTGGGGGAGTTTCAGAGAAGCACTTTGCTCAATTCCTGCTAGAGACGGCAATGATATTGCGGCGCTAGTTTTCATCTCTCCTTAAATCAGCCTCAATATGGCATCTACCTCAAAATTGTTTCAGGGACGGGATATATGGTGGCATCAGTAATGTCAGGGGGACTTTACAGAGAGACATTATTGAGACAGAGGGAAGGGATGATAATTGCAGACAGGTTATAGTGACGAAGGGAACTGTAAATATGAAATTGCTGGCTGTCCTGAGACAGAGTAGTGTTAGGGATTGTGGAGGCAGCGCCAAAATATAGTCGATACAAAGTGATACTTATCAGAATTCCAATAGAATGTAATGGAATGACGACTGTCTGAGGATGAAGCGAGAGATGGTTTAACAAGTCAGATGTGAATGCTATGGTACTCCAGCAGGAGTTAAAGGTTTGAGGTGGCTAATTCTCAGGAGGAAAATGATCTATCTGTACATGAACAGGAATTGGGCGAGTGTAGGATGAGAATAATTTGTTACTAGAAGAAATTTTTGGATATGAGGCTGATTTAGACCTTTTTTCTGATCAAGAGATCTGACTACCTGATAATGGAGATAGGGTATTAAAGCAAGAGGCGTTGAACTAGAGGGATGTGGCTGCGGAGAGCTTCTAGCTGGGGGGACTTTAGGGACAATGTGAAACTGTCAAAAATTTTGAAAATGAAGACCAGAAATGGAAACTAAAAACCAGAAATGGAAAACTAAAAAGCAACCTGTTTGGTTGCAAACTAAGAACTTGGTTGAACAAATGCTCATTTTTTTATTTTAATCAAACTATAATTAAAATAATTAATATATAAAAAAATACAAATTAAAAAATATTATAATAAAAACAGAAACTAAAATAAGATTAACATGGAATAGAGGGATTCTTTTGGGAAAAAGTATGGAAATAGTGGAAATAATGTTGAGAAGGAAAATTAAGTTAATTTGCCTTCAAGAGATGAAATGGGTAGGAGAGAAAGTTAGAGAAATTGAAAAATCAGGATTTAAACTTTAGTACATTGGTAAAGAGAAAAATAAAAACAGGGTGGATATTATTGTAAATAAAGACCTAAAAGATAATGTAGTAGATGTTAAAAGAATAGGAGATAGGATCATTCAAATCAAGATAGCTTTAGGCCTAGAGATAGTGAACGTCATTAGTGCGTATGCTTCCAAATAGGCTTAGCAGAAAATCTAAAAAGACAATTTTGGAAAGATATGAATAGTATTTTACAGGGGATACCAAGGTCTGAAAAGACATTCATAAGAGTTGATTTGAATTGTCACATTGGCAAGGATAATGTAGGATATGAGAGGATACATGAAAACCATGGATATGGAGATAAAAATGAGGCCGGTGATTCAATCTTAGATTTTTCCATGTCTTATGATTTGTTTATATTGAATACTTGCTTTATAAAAAAGAAGAACACTTAATAGCTTTTAATAGTGGGTATAATAAAAGTCAAATAGATTTCGTCTTAACTATGAACGGGGACCATCTATCTTGTAAGGATTGTAAAGTTATTCCAAGTGAATGTTTGGCTACATAACATAAAGTCTTTAGTATTAGATATTCATATTTAAAAATGGAAGAGTAGCATAAATCAACACAAGAAGACTAGATGGTGGAACTTGAAGGGAGATAATATAGTAAAATTCAAAGATAAATTGAACAAAGAGTCTGATTGGACGGTATGGGATGAGGTTGATGCAAATACTATTTGGAATAAAATGGCAAATTCTATCGTAAGGATAGCAAAATAGGATTTTAGTGAGTCCAAAGGGAGATACTTGGGTAGTAAAAAAAGTTGGTGGTGGGATCAAGAAGTCCAAAAAGTCATTAAGACAAAATAAAATTTGGTATAAAATATGGCAAAATTGTAGAAATATAGAAAACCTTGAAAAATATATAGAAGCGAGAAAAAATGCATAAAAGACTATCAGTGAAGCTAAACATAGAGCTTATGATACTTCATATACTAAACTAGATACAAAAGGAGAAAAAGACATTTATAGACTTGCTAAAGCTAGAAAAAGAAAATGCAAAGATTTAGGTGATCTAAAATGTATAGAGGACGAGAATGATAATGTCTTATTTAGAGAAGAAGACATAAAAGAGAGGTCGTGGAGATACTTTGATAAAATGCTTGATGAAAATCAAAATGAAATATTGAACTTGGAAGTGACAAATGAAGAGAAGATTAAAAATAGGAGATTTATTCGCAAAATTAGAGTCCTTGAAGTTAAGATGACATTAAAAAAGATGAAAAGTGGGAAATCTATAGGATTAGATAAAATACTAATTGAAGTTTGGAAATGTTTAGGGGATAAAGGAATTATTTGGTTAACTAATCTATTCAATAATATTATAAAAGCTAAGAAAATGTCAGAAGAATGGAGGAAAAGTACGTTAGTACCTTTGTATAAAAACAAAGGTGATAATCAAAACTATAATAACTAATCTGGAATTAAGATTGTGAGTCATGCGATGAAATCATGGTTTTAAATTAAGGTAGCGGGTAGTGTAACATAACAGTAACGGGTGTAATGGGAAGTGGTAGTAGCGGATATTACATAACGGGAAGCAGGTGTAACGGCTGTGGATTTTTTTCGAGCACACACAACCCTTTGCATATTAGCGTACTTGCATGTTTTAAGCTTTTAACCCTTCTTAGAAAGAGTTTTACCATATTTTGGATCATTTAGTTCAATTAAGCTATTTGGTAAGGGCAACAAGTTTACATTTTTTTTCAACCACCATTGATAGAAAAATTACGTATGTGTACGTATTTATATTTCATATTGTTTTTATCTGTGATAAATTCTTATGTGTGTTAAATTAATTAATAAAACAAAATACATTATACACTCCATTAATCTGTTAGACGCATAAGACATACGAATAATACAAATATAAAATAACTAGAAAAGAAGAAAGTTGAAGTTGAAAAATATAGAACATAAATATCAAATTACTAATATTGTCAAAATAAAATATTTTTCCTAACAAGTTAGTATTTTCAAAAGTATTTTCAAAATGTTAATTAATGCATCTCTTGTGAGTATTAAAGTAATAGTAAATTTTGCATCATTGTCATCCTCATTATAATCTTTTTCCCCTCTCGCCACATGGTATATTGAGAATGATTTATGAAAGAGAGGGAAAAAGTGAGAAGAAAAAGTAAAAAATAAAATAAATTTTTTGACGTAACAATCTTGTAGCAGTTACATAACGGCAGTAGCGGCCTTTACGTAACAGTCGCGGTCCGTAATGGCTGCTACAGCCATGAATTTTCTTCCCACCGATTTCGCGATGTGTAATGGTTTCAATAACTCAAAAAACCGTTATGTAATGGCGTTACGTAACGGTTGCGACCGTTATTTAAAACCATGGATGAAATTATGGGAAAGAGTAATTGAACATAGAATAAGATTAGAAACGAAGATTTCGGAAAATCAATTTGGTTTTATGCTTGAGAGATCAACAATAGAAGCTATTGATCTTTTAAGAAGTTTAATGGAAAAGTTTAGGTATAAGAAGAAGGACTTGCATATGTTTTTTATTGATCTAAAGCAAGCTTATGATACAGTACCTAGGGAAGTGATTTGGTGGGTATTAGAAAAGAAGGGAGTTTGCAATAGGTACGTAGATGTCATTAAGGATATGTATAATAGAGTAGTGCTAGCGTTAGGACTGTAGGAGGGGATTCTAGAGAGTTTCCAATCACAATGGGTGTACATCAAGGTTTTACTTTCAGTCTTTATCTTTTTTATTTTAGTAATTGATGAAAAAAAAAAAAGGAGCCTGGTGCACAAAGCTCCTGCGTATGCACGGCCTGGCGAAGTGGCATAGCACAATGGGTCTATAGTACGCAGCCTTACCTTGCATTTTTGCAAGAGACTGTTTCCACGCCTCAAACCTGTGACCTTCAAGGTCACACGACGACAACTTTGTCATTGCACTTAAGTTTCCTTTCTAGTAATTGATGAAATTATAAGGAAAATCCAAAATGAGATCCATTGGTGTATGTTGTTTGCAGATGATATCGTGTTGATTGATGATAGTAGGAGTGGAGTGGAATCTAAGCTAGAACTTTGGAGAGCTACATCAGAGTCTAAAGGGTTTAGGATAAGTAGGAATAAGACAAAATATATAAAATATAATTTCAGTAATGTAAGGAGTGGCAACAAAGAGAAGATTAAATGGATAATCAAAAGATTAATAACACTGATGGATTTAGATATCTTGGATCTATCATGCATGGTGTAGAGGAAATTGAAGAAGATGTAGTACATAGAATTAAGATAGGTTGGGTGAAATGGAGGAGTGCGTTAGCCGTCAGGTTTGTTGTGTGATTGTATAATACCCTTAAAATTAAAAAAAACGTTTTATAAGATGGCTATAAGGCCAGCTATGCTTTATGGTTTAGAATGCTAGGCAACTAAGAAACAACATGTACAGAAATTGAAAGTTGTTGAGATGCGCATGTTAGGGTGGATGAGTGATTTAAATTTAAAAAATAAAGTAAGAAATGAACATATACACAATAATTTAGGCATAACACCTGTTGATAACAAGATAAGGGAGGGGCAACTTAGATGGTTTGGACATTTGAAACACAGGCCTAGTAGAGCACCTCTAAGGAAGAGTGAGTTAGTTATGATTTATGGTATGAAAATGTGTAGAGGTAGGCCTGAAATAACTTGGAATGAGGTAGTGAGGAAGGATTTGATAGCCCTTAATCTAATAGAGGAAAATGCTCTGCGTCGGGTGAATTGACGGAAAAGGATTCATGTAGCCGACCCTACCTAGTGGGACTTAAGGCTTGTTGTTGTTGGTGTTGGTGTATAATAAAAACAGAGAAATTATTATAATGGTTTTACTTAATTATTATATTTTAAAATTCACTTTACAAAAACAATCTAGTACATGGCAATAGAAAAATATTGGAAATATTTCTTAAATGACTTCTATCATTATTATTTTTTTGAATTTAGAATTTTTATGAATATTTTATTTTATTATATATTAATTTTTTTGTAAATTCTTTTTCTAATAATGAAATCTCTTCTTTTGTTATTAAAAAAAAATCATATTTTAAATTCACATGCCCTCGATTAAGTAAATTGACGGAAGAGGATTTGTATGGCCGACCCCACATAGTAGGACTCAATGCTTGTTATTGTTGTTGTATATTTTAAATTCACATGGACATTTTATTTTTATTTAATTATATTTAAATTTTTTTTAAATTCTTTTTCTATCAATGAAATCACTTCTTTTGATATATATATATAAAGTCATATTTTAATTCACATGCCCTTGATCAAGTGAATTGGCGGAAGGGGATTCATATAGCCAACCCCATATGGTGAGACTTAAGGCTTGTTATTGTTTTATACTTTAAATTCATATGGACATTTTATTTTATTTTTAATTAAAATTTATGTATAAAATGAATAATTTAATCCACAGAAGTCAATTTTGGCAATAAGTTGCCAATACAACTAAAAGGTTTTTATATTTTTTTTAAAAAAAACATATGAAAATTGACAATGGAACAAAAAACTAGTACGTGAACAAACGCCTGTTCATAATGAAAACAAAAAAATGATACCAAACAGACCTTTAGCTTTATTCTTTCTAGAAATTGTGTTTCTGGTCACTTTAACTTTGTTTTCCTTAGGGAATCCTTGTGCCTAATTCTATGCATGAATTCTCTACTAAGAATGATATTATTACTTTTGATAAAGGTATTCTGCCTACAACCATTGATGTCTTTATTGAATAGGATTATAAGCTATGCCATAGAGAGAGAGATTCTGAAGCGTGGATCATGACCTTAGATTCATTGGGGGATGAGAGGGGCAACTGGAACCCACAAGAGTTGTTGGATGGGATGCACACTAGTTAATCCTCTAGGTCATGCTTTGAAGGTTTTTGTTACCCCTAGAACTTACGAGTAGATAAGGAGGAGCAAAAAAGGAATTGCAAAAATTGGCTTCTACTTCTGGTATGGTAGGAGGAAGGGTAGCAGATGTGGGGATGGCGAGGTGTCAAGTTGAAGTAATTGAGTTGAAATGTTATGGGGGGCTAGGTTAAACTTTAAGATTAAGGAGATTATAGGCAAAGCTTCTCCTAATATTGATATGTTACAAGAGTTAAGAGTTAGTGGACAAGTTTCTCGTTAGGAGTATTTGGGGTTTTAGGTGTAATGATTGGGTGTGGCTAGTGTCTACTAGTTCCTTGGCAGAAGTTTTGGTTATTTGGGATGCTAGGTTTTCTTGTTAACTAGATATTAAAGGTAAGGAGCAGTGGTGGTTTACCTTGGTTTATACACCCAATTGCCCTTGGTAGAGGGTTGGATGAGTTTGTAGCGGTTTACAGTTTGTGTTTTCCAAATGGTGCTTAGTTAGGGGACTTCAATATTATTAGATCCACTAATGAAAAATTGGGAAGTTCTAACATCACTTCTAGCACGAAAGGTGTTGACTCATTTATTAGGTATTGTGATTTAAGGAATATTCCTCTTTCTAATGCTCATTTAACCTAGTAAGCTATTGGTGACATGTCAGTAACCTACTAGGTTTGATAGATTTTTTTTCAATACAATTTGCGAGGATTCCTTCCTTACCTAACTCAAGAAGTGCTTCCTAGAGTGATTTCTAACCATTGCCTTGTAGTGCTTGAATATAATCTGGTGAAGTGAGGCCCAGCTCTGTACAAATTTGAAAGCATTGGGTTAACGCATTATAATGTTTTAGAGATTGGCAGGAGAGTAGTGGGGTGAGTGTCTTGTGGAAAAATGGCAGGTATTGTTTTTTAAGGCAGTTAAATTTGTGAAAGAAAAACTCAATTTTGAATGTGGAGGTTTTGGGCAATGTCTGTCGAAGGAAAACATATATTTTACAGGAATTAGATGTTATAGATAGGTTGACAGAGGAGGGTTCTCTCTCAAATGAAGTAGGTGGTAGGAGAGTTAAGTTTTCAAATGATTTGAGTAGGTTCTTTCTAGGGAAGATGTTAGCTGGAGATAGAACCCTAGAATGAATTGGGTTGGTGGGGGAGAGGGCTTGTAATGCTAGATTCTTTCACTGGTCGTTGTGTGGTAGGAGGAGGCATTCTTTGAAAGAGTTGGAGAATGATAGGGTTGTGATTGCTAGGAGTCTCGAGTGTGTTGCAGGTATTATTACTGATTTTAATAAGAACATTTTCTCAGTGCTGGATGAGGGAAGGGCTATGATTGAGGGGTTGGATAGGTTCTTTATTTCCACTAAGAAAGCTGAGTCAGAGGCTTCGTGAGGAGGTGATTGGAGTGTTTGAAACGGAAAGAGACGAGGCTCTTGGGTCTGATGGGTTTACAATGCCTTTTTCCTAGATTGTAGGGATTTTTTTCATGATTATTTTTTTTCCATAATGGAGTGGTGGATAGGAGCATTAATTCAACTTTTACCACCGTGGTGCATCAAAACAGCTACTACTAGAGTCAATGTTTTCAAGCCAATAAGCACGGTGGCAAATGTTTATAACTTACCGAAATTTTATCTAGGATATTGGCTGCAGTCTTGTTGGATGCCATTTCCCATAATCAAAGTGTGCTCATTGGTGATTTTCTGATTTTAGATGCAGTGTTGCTTGTGAATGAGGTTGTCAAAGATGCTGTTAAAAGAAATTAGAGGGGTTTGGTTTTAAAACTGGATGTTGAAGAAGCTTACAAAGTTGGTTGAAGTTTCTCGCACAGAGTGCTGGACAGTGTTAGAGCTTGATATACATTGTTGGCCCACAACCTAATAGCTTAAGCTTCTAGGTAAAGTGGTAATCTAACATGGTATCAGAGCTGGTTGCCAGGAGGTCAAGTCTTGTTGTACCGTGTGGTCCTTTTTTTTAAAAAAAAAAGACCATTGTGTTCCCTATCATGGGTGCTATTTATCATGTGTTTATCTCTCCACGTGCTGTCCAGCTGCACGTGTGGGGAAGTGTTAAAGTTTGATATTCATTGTTGGCTCACAACTGAATAACTTAAGCTTCTAGGTAAAGCGGTGATCTAACAGTTAGAAAAGGTTTTGGTCTGAATGGAGGAAATAGATTAGGGGGTGTCTCGTCTGTGCCTTTTTCTGTCTTAGTGAACCTTAAGTTTTACCTTAAGAGTTTTAAGGGCTGAGAGGGGGATCCTCTATCACCTTCCTCTTGCTATTGTGGCTGGCGCATTGAGTAGAATCATTGACAGACGTGTTGATGCAGGTTTGATGGAAGGACACCATTCTTTTTCTGTTGGAGAACACGACCCATTTCTCCAATATGTTACCTTTTTTCAAGTGTTTGAAAAAGTGTCAGGGTTAAGGATAAACTTCTGAGGGTGGCATCGTGGATATAGGGATTGACTTGCTAGGTTAGCAAGTTGTCATTTTCTAAGTTGGTCCATCACTTATAAAGTTGTTCCATGAGGTGGTCATCCTATTGAGTGAGGAGGGTGGCTTGGAGATTAGAGAAGTTGGTTAGGGATTTCTTGTGGTCAAAAAGGGATTATCTTGTGGGGTGTGCAACTTTGAGTTGGTCTAAAAGGGCAGGAGGTTTGGGTTCAGTAATTTGATGTCTAAAAACATTTCCTCAGTGGGGAAGTGGTTATGGCTTTATTCCTTTAAACTTGATTCTCATTGACATAAGCTGATTTGTAGTAAATTTGGTCTTTACACAATGGTGGGATGCTAAAGTTGGAGTTAATGACTTACTCAAGTTCTTGGAAATTTGTGTATCGGATGCATCATTCTTTCTTCCCTGATCTTCAGTAAGAGTTGGTAATGGGGAGAGAATCTGTTTTTGGGAGTTTAATTGGATTAGGGAGGTTGCTTTGGCTCTTATGTATCCACATCTTTTTTGATTGTCTAGTTCTCGTGAAGTCCATATTTTTGCTTTCTTTTCTTGCAAGAGGCTAGGCAATCTTGGGATTTTCTAAGGAACCTTAACGAGAAAGAGAGACTAACAGGCTTGCTGTTTTGATTAATGTACTTAATTCCATTCATTTCTAGTGAGGATGGATATAAGAGTTTGGAGTTTATATTCTCTTGAATAATATACCTGCAAATCCTTCTGTGCTGTTCTTTTTGCTCTTTTACTCTTGCATTTTGGAAAGCGAAAGTTCCTTTGAAGTTAAAGGTCTTTATGTGGATTGTGATTCTTGAGAAAATTAACACTAATGACTTGCTTCAGAAACGAAGACCTAATATGACCCTAATGTCTCCTTTAAGAGTGTGACACGTTCACATCTGTTCCTACATTCTCACTTGGACTCTTTGGAGTAATTTGTTTAGTAATTTTGTAAGAATTATTCCTCTTTGGATAGATGGGAGGGAAAATTTTAAAAATGAAAAGGAAAGGAAAAGAGGGAAAAAAAGAAAAATGATGAGGAAAGTTATTTCTCAATTGGTTTTTGTTGATATAGCATTTTAGATGAATTTTTTTAATTCATGTAGTAGGGGGTAGGCAGAATTCTCATGTTGTACTGCATACAAACTTCTGTCCCTCAAATAGAATGAACTTTCATCCTAAAACAGAAGATGGTTTTGAGTTTATCCCTTTTGGTGTATTTGCTCCCTTATTTAGTTTATTTCAACTGCGATTAGAAATTGCTTTTATTACAATGTTTACTCTAGTAACCAGCTGTGTAGGCTGCTCTTTGAGCTCAGCTCTGTCTGGCCTGAGCTTGTCTTGGGAGCTTATGGATGAGCTAGACAGAACATTTAGTTGAGGTAAGCTTGAGTTAGTTTAATTTGTAAGCCTTATATGCTGGTGATCACAGAATGATGGAAATATTCAGATTCCTTCAGGAATCCTTAACAGTCTGCCAAACAGCTCCTGAATCTTTAGCAATTTTAGTTTCAAGATCATTGTCTATTTTAGAATTGAACACCACCAACCAATTTACAGAGTAATTTTTCTTCCTTCAATTAGCATTGCTGTAAACATCCTTTGGAGATTTTAAGGTTTCACTTGCACCCCCTCTTCCCCAGCCCCTTGTGGCAGGTGACTGATGGAAAGAAGCCAGCTCAGGTTGCTGTCCCATGAAAAAGAGTAAATGTTAAAAAACAGTAGCAGCTGCTTAGCTTTTTGGCTACTGAAAAACTATGAGCCTGTTGAAATGTCTTAAATTAACAAAAGAGACATTTTTGTAAATCTGTATGAATTTTCACAAGAATTGTAAAGAGCTGGGATTCATGTGAGGTTCAACCTTTGTCAAAAATGCCAGATTTTTCTAGCTTTATTAAAACAAGTCATGCTTCTGTCTGCTGATTATTCTTATAAATTATCAATTGTGCAATCTTACGCAAAGTATCTTACAATATCTCAAGATTTTTCCTCTTGCTGCAGGTTGGTCTTATTTTACGTGCAATGGGGTTTGACAATTCCACCAGGATATACCTTGCAGCTGGTGAACTTTTTGGTGGTGAGCGATTTATGAAACCTTTCCGGTCATTATTCCCTCGCCTTGAGAACCATAGCACTGTGGACCCTACTGGTGAGCTAGTAGAGAACACACGGGGCTTGCTAGGCTCTGCTGTGGATTACATGGTTTGTCTCCTTTCTGACATTTTCATGCCAACATATGATGGCCCAAGTAACTTTGCCAACAATCTCCTCGGGCACCGACTATACTATGGCTTTCGAACTACAATCAAACCCGACAGGAAAGCTCTTGCCCCGATCTTCATTGATAGAGAAAATGGACAGATAGCTGGTTTTGAAGAAGCTGTTAGGCGTGTAATGCTCAAAACAAACTTTGGTGGGCCCCAAAAACGGGTCCAACCAGAGTCTTTCTACACTAATTCGTGGCCCGAGTGTTTCTGTCAATTATCACCAGATAATCCTGCTGATAGATGCCCACCAGATAATGTTTTGGATATTCTAGAGAGGCAGTTAGAGAAACAAGCAATCAACGTTTCAGAATCCTTGATGCCATCAAATTTGACATTGTCCCAGGCAAAAAACTGAGAATTTGCCACAAGTTTATAGATGGTCATTATTCTACTTCTCTGGCAATGCAACTGTACGCTTCAAATTGGATAAGAGAGTTTGTCATCCAATTCACTTTCAGGTATCTTTTTCTGGAATTTGCATCCTCTGTGGAACTTAGGGTGATGAAACTTATGAACTTGTAGGGGTATTTGTGTGAGATATGACATGGCATGCCATAGAAGAGAGTAAAATGTGAAGGATGGGATTGAAAAGGCTGAAATTGAAATTTCAAGAAGGATTTTATGAAAAAAGCTGGAGCCATTCCTGAATCTACTCTAGCCATGATAACTGTTCTCGTCTTATCGATAACTTCCTCTGCCTTTTGCGTCATCATTCAAATGGATGAAACAAAACTACACTGATCTCTCCTTTGTTTTCTTGAAACAACAATACCTCCCTCAACTTTGACAAAATACCAGGGAGTTGCCTGTTGCGGGCATTCAATAAAAGTGTCTTTTATTTTTTCTTTCTTATTTTTGTGTAAAATAAAAGGTCGCGTCATTTTCTAGGCTATCCCAAGTGATATTTAAATGATGTAGAGAGAGAGCCTTACAGCGATTCCACCCTCCCTGCCCCCCATGGCCCCACTGCATGGTGGCAAATCACCTCAACAATTTCCATTCCCCACCCCGCACCCCCCCAACTCAGCACAACCAATTTACCATCATCAGCGTAGTGGCAACTCTCACACAATCACCAATCTTGAGATCATCACCCAATTTATCATCATCATTGCCCCACCACCCTATAGTTCTCCATCTTCTGTGTCAGTTCCATTATTTTCTTATTTCCATTTTCTTCATTCCTATTTTTCTTGTGCTTCATAGCACATCACTTTTTTCCTCATCTACAGGCCTCCAAGTACCTTTGGAGCAACCAGAGCTGTATTTTTCTGAAGCAATTTTGCTGGCTGAATTACTGTTGGGTGCACTGCTGCTAATCTAGATCATATTAACCTTCTAGAGATTTAAAATTTGTTCAGATTCTCAGTTGTCTTGAATTATCTTTACCTTGAACTCTTTACTACCCATTAGATCTGTGCCAGGCTATATAGCTCACTGCTGCTTTTCCATGTTTGGAAAATTGATTTTAGGCCTGTTGCCTAAACAAATTTGCAACAAAGAAAAGGTTCCTTTGACACCCGCACGGGTGTGTGTGTGCGTGTGTGTTTTCCTCTTCTTGTTAATTGAAATGATGGGTATTTCAGTAGATCTGATCATTGCGTGGCTGTAGATTACAGATGCATTGCTGGGAGATTGATCAAGCGGCTGTGTTCATGATGTCGAGGATTGAGCCTTGCCGGGGCATCTTTTGAGATGAGGGGTCAAATTGTGTTTCGAATTGGAATTGGATGCATGGCTGAAGCATGGGTGCATGACCCCGTTTCTAGGTTTATGTAGTGCAATGAATTTAATTTGTCCACATTAGACTTCGCTTGGGTATTGTCACAGTGAGTCAGTTTGCTTCAAGGCGCCTCTGTAAAAAGTAGTATCGATATATGCACCTTTACAACAGTCCTGCCTGCTCCTGGTATAAAAAAATCTTACCTTCACCTATTATAGTGCCTTTCATTTCTCTGAAACCAGTTGGAAAAACATCATGTTTACAATTGTATAATTTTAAGCCTTTAATTGATGGAAAGATTAAGGGCTTGTTCAGTGTGATGAATAGTTTTATGATTTTTTAGTTGGTTTTCCAGATAATCATAAAAATACTGGATTGTTTAATTTTTGTGCATTTGTATAAACATATATAGGAAAGTTAGAAGACATTTCTTTATTGCTTATTTTATAAATGAGGAATACTTTTCAATTCTCTTACAGAATTAAGAATGAAAAAATAGTATAACTTTTCACAATTGGACATGATCTAACTTTTTGAACGTTAGAATTTGAAGTGAGAATATTTAAAATAAAGGGAGTAAAAATGGATTATAACCATTCAAATAAATAGATTATCATATATTGACATTTAATTGGTTTTAAGTGGTGGCTTCAAATTTCAGTTGCAGTTTATTTTTCCATGTTCCAATAGATGAGCTATTTCAAGTATCAGTAGCTATGTAGATTCTCATTCGCAGTACATGAGTATAATTTTAGGGGAAATTTTGTTTATTTTTACCTCATTTTTATAAGAACTAATCAATGTGCCACGTGCGTTGCACGTACTTGTGAACAATATTGTTTGAAAATATACTTTTATAATTTAAAAAGAATTAGATATATTTTCAAAATTAGTTAATATTTTATTGCCATAATTAAATTTACAAATACTAAACTAAATTTTTAAAATTATTTATAAAAATTAATATTTTTTTAAAAAAAATGTAAATATAAACATAAACATGAGATAGTATTATAACATCATGTAAATATAGGAATAATAAAAATCTTTAAAAATATAATATACCATACAACACATTCTCAATATATGACTTCTTTTCATAAATAATAACTTTATTACAATTTTTAAAATGTGATTTGCACCCTAAATTTTTAATTATTTTTTATTTCTTGTTTGTTTAATGACCAATTAATTAGTTTTCTAAATTGAAAATAAATATGAAATTTATTATTTCAATGATAGGTCTAGGTTCACTGTTCCATTCCTAAAATTTATCTTTTAGAAATTATATTATTATTTATCTAAATTATGTTTCACCATCATTTTAGAAGATATTAGATGAATTATCTATTTTATTATGGGAAGTACATTATGTTTACAATTATAATAGCATAACATTTATTTATTAAATAAAATGAATTTTTTAGGTCCAAATCTTGACTTATTCAAAATAAAATTTTTGAATGTACATTTATCTAAGTTATTGAATTTATTTTTTTTAAATACTTTTCTTACTTAAAAAATATTATAATATTTTGCTTACAAAATTATTTACACTATTTGTATTTTTATATGATATTTGTTTATATAGTTCTTTTTTTTTTACTAAATAAAGTTTCTTTTTCAGGTTCAAACTTTAATATATTTAAAATGGATTTTTTAAATGTAAACTCATTTAATTTTGGTTGATTTTTTTTTTCAAGAGTGTTTTGTTTTGCTTTTAAAATAAAGGATTTTTGTACTACAAAATGACTTACTTTATTTGTACTTTTATTGATTTGTTATAGGATAGGTATATTATAGAAATCTATATATAATGTCAGCTTTATTTTATTTTATTTTTTAACTAAATCGTAAGTTTTTCTTTTAAGTTTAAACATTAATTTTTTATACATTGTAATTGTAATTACGTTTAACTTTTGTTGAATTTATTTCTATATATCTTGTAAATTTTTATTTTATTTTATAAAAATTATTTGGTCTTAATATTTTTTGTCAATAAAATGATAACACTTCCATGGTTCTATATATAGTATAGAAATTTGCTTTTCTAGCAATATTACTCTTTAAAAATTTACTTTTGAGAATAGGGATATTTTTGTTTGATTACAATTGCATTTTTAGGAATTGTTTGTCTTTTCTTAAAAAATAAGAATATACTTGTCCATAAAATGATTTACACTAGTGTACTTTTATATACAATATAAATATTCATATTTCTATATACATATATGGTCAGAAATTACTTGGATTAGGAGTTTTTTGTCTTAGTATAGATTGTAAAGATATCTATAAAGATATATGTTTTTGTTTTAAAAAAAAAAAATTAACATTTTTATACATATGGGAAATTTAAAAAAAAAAAAAAATTCTTGTTTTTTTATTTTTTATTTTTATTTTTTCGATTTTTCAAGTGTTTAAATTTGAAATCCATTTAAAGTGAAAGTAAAAAGTAACTCTTAACTGAACATGACTTGATCTTTGAAGGATTCTGATGAAACATTTATAATAGAAAATTCAATGTATAAAAAATGATTTTACGTTCTGACTAGCTAAATACCATCAATCAAATGCATAGGCCCTTCTTCTTTCCTGTGAGTAAAGCTCTCTCAATTTTTTTTGTAAAACACATTTGACATTTAATCAGTAAGTTAATAACCCTAAATTTCAACAGCAATTTTTTTTTTTTTTCCAAATTACCATGGAAAGAGTTATTTTACATACCCAAACAAATCCTCATATACTCATATGCAATACCTATATAATCATAGAATACTTTTAATTTTTTTTTAAAAAAAAAATGGTTTATAAGAATTATAAAGCTAGTCATACTAAATGGATCATAATGTTAGAAAACTAATAAATAATACATCCAAAAAGGTAAAAATTAGGTAAGAATGCTAAGATAGATAAATGGTATATTTTTAAAGAATAAATTTAGTGACACAATTACAACAAAAGATAGGTATAACACTAGTAGAAAATAAGAAAAGAACAACTTAGATGATTTGATCATTTAAAACATAAACCAAGTAATGCTCGCTCGAGTGAGAAATGAATTATTACTAATAGTCGGTTGTAGAAAAGATAAAGTAAACTAAAAATAACTTAAAATGAAATGATGAAAAATGATTTATTAGCAACTAAGGCTTTTGTCATTATTAAAATTTGTCAACATTTACATAAATATGACTTGAGATATTTTCAGTTTTACAATTTTAAAAATTTAAAAAACAAAACAAAACAAAAACAAAAAGTTACATTTTCTCAATTTTTGAAAATAAATAATAATTTTTCACAACTACGCACCCCAACTTTTGATCATTAATAAATTATGAGAACATTTTTGGACATCTAACAAATTATAAAAGATTTAAGTTGTGATCAAAATGCATAATAGCCCAATCAAACATTCTACAAGAATTTAAGATAGCCCTCTTGTCCCCCGGTCTCATCTCTGTTGTGATCTCATCTCTATGGGTGATGGCTACCCCATTTTGAAGCATTACACACCATTCCCAGTTTCCTCTGACCCCCACCGGAAAGTACCCCAAAGAGAGAGAGAGAGAGGGAGGGAATGAAGTGGCCAGGCCAAGTTACAGCCAAGTATCAAACACAATGAGCAAAAAAAATTTGCGTACTAGCGTCGCAGTAACCGTCTATCTGCGCCATCTAATCGGATTGTCCAAAAACAAAACACTCCTAAACAATCGAAGGCAAAACCAAACAGGATATTCTTTCCGCAAGTTAAGAGCTCTTAAACCCAATTTTCACATCCACTTGATTTTACAAAAATTAATTTTTCAGAATACAAGAATAATGCAATATGACATGAAGATGTAACATATAAGCCTAGTCGGGGAGATTAGGCAGTTCCATGGGTGCGCAATTTGTTGGCAACATAAAGTAGATGACTAATGTTAGTTGGCGGATAGTTTTGGAGAAGCTTGAGATTAGAAGTGAAATCACCCGCCAGTAAACGTCTCCGAATTAGAATCAGCATTGCACAACATATCCGAAGAAGGGTTTCCTGCAAGTAAATAATTTACTTTCAATTGTTAGTTTTTCTGATCATCTTGGTGTTTCTGATAGAAGAAAAGCCCAAAAAATTGCTGGGAGGAATCCATATGCGACTACTTCACAGGGGTTTTTCCTTTCATTTCCCTTTTCATCCCAAGTCTCAAAGTCTAAGCAGAGGCTAAAAGAGCTTCTCAAGGATACTGTTCTACATCTATGCTTATTAAAGCAGCGGTCTTAACAATCTGGATAGAAGGTGAACAAATAGGTCCAGGGTACTTGCTATTATAAATAGAAGGGAAATTTTTTTAAAGAAAAAATTATCCCATTGTTTTCTTAAGTGATAGGCACACTTGGATGGCAAGGTCTTGGAGCCAAGGTGCAAGCTGCAAAGGGCAGGCACACATGTATGCTGCCTTTTCCTAGATGTATAATGAAAGGCACGCTTGCTGGCTTTGACCCCCTGTGTTCTGTTGCTGCAATTTATATCAAGCAAATGGGATTCTTGCCCTAGATCAGCGAGTAAAACAGATATACCCTTACACATGCCAAACAGAAAAAAAGGAAGAAATCCTTAAAAGAAGCAAGTAATCCAAGAACACACACTTACTTGAGGGCCTTCAGGGTCACTTAGAAGTACGTCCCAAATATGAAGGCTGTCTGCAAAGTTAAACTCCTGAGTCAACAGCAGGGTTATCCATCTAAATGCATAGAACTGGGGATTGACCTGGCATTTTCAGAAACATGAAATCACCAAACAATAAAGAATTTATAGCACAACGCAGTTCTTGTGCCCTTGGAAAGAAAAGGGCATGGCTCAAAGAATGTGGTTTTTCCTTTTTTCAGTTCAGTTGGGGGGCAAGAGAGCGAGAAGCTTAAAATTTAGCTTTTTTTATTACGAGATGACAACATCAATACAGTTAACCTATCTTAGTTCAAGAACACTAACATAGAGGCATAATAAGAGTGAAAAATTTTGCCAAATATCCAGTGCTCAGTTTAAGAGCTATCCGCTTGTTAAGAAAAAAATATACAGAAAAGTCATTGGCAATCAGAGTAGAAGGCAAAAAAAATGTTTTGATAGTGCAATCATGTCTCACTTTGGTTGTAACCTCAAGATGACGCCAAAGCTCCTCATCATGCTCCTTCAATAGCTGCGCCAATTTTGTAATAGTAGAACGGATTCCCACAACACTGTTATCAAGTTGCTGACAGAAATGATCCCGGAATCCGCTCAATAATTCAACAAAACAAAAGAATGTATCTGCTTCTGCAGAGGCCTGCGCAAGTCATAGTCATAAGTGATAAACATAATGCAACCAAAAATGAAATATAATATATAGAAGCACTTGCAATAATAATCCAATGGCATAAAGCATATTACTCTTACAAAAAAATCCATTGTGCTTCACTTCAAAAAAAGAAAAGGAAAAACACACACACACACACACACACGTGTGCGCCAAAACACCAGGAAGGGAAGGGGATGGGGGTTGTTTCATCTATACATCTCACTCTTTTTTTAAGATTTCATTCAAGAAGATAGAATGTACAAGGTGAATGTGACATCCTCCTATGAGAAAAAGAAAACAAAAAAGAAGAAACTACAGCCAAAATACCAACCCCTTCCAATTTCACTGTAAACCCAGAAAAGACACCCCTTTTAAAACATCCAGCTGCAAAGCGAAGCCAAATAATGAATCATTTTCCATTTCAAAGAACATGTGACCTTCCTTCCCCAAAAAATTCTGAGCACTTTCCAATTGAAATTCACTCTTGAAAAACTGTGTTTTGTTGTTGGAAGGTAGCGTTGTATGAAGCAAGAAGCAAATTCAGGAAGAATTTAGTCTCTTTTTAATGCTATATTTAACCCAAAATGCATACATTTTATTATTTCTAGATATATTTTCCTTCTTTCCTTAAACCTTGTTGTATAGTACATACTAAATTGAATGTACTTTTCATTTTGCATTGTTTTCATGACTCAAAGCATTTTTCCTAAGGAAAAAGAAAAGGAATGCTGCTCCCTTTTCTTCTGGAGGATACCTTGCCCTTCTTGTATTCTCTCCTTCCTTGCTTAAAATATTTCTTTGGTCAGCATGATTGATTGGCTTTCTTGTATCGACTGTCATCTTCTTTTTTAGTCTTTTCTGTTTTTCCTTAGTCCTCCTTTGAACATTATTTCTTTCTTAACAGCGTTTCTTCTTTTTCTATCAAAATAAATAAATTATTTGCTCAAAAGAAAAAAAAAATCTGCCCCTGATAACTATGCATTTATTGGAAGTATCTTTCCATTCTTGTTTCTATTTTTTCCTTTTTCTCATGACACTGGATTATTTAGAAAGAAACATGCAATGCAGTCCAAAAGTCACATAGGTAAGCCATATTTTGTGCAGCCATAAATTTAGTATCAAAAAATTAAGTTTAGTTGAAATTACAGCAAGAACATTAAATACTTCCTGCCCGAATTGAACAAGAACCATCGGTGTTATTAAGAGAACAAGGACAACAATCTTAATGAAGATCTTGAAGCCTGATGGATGCAGTTGCTAATGCTATTGAGATGCTTATGATGACAGGAGAGGAGATTGTGTTGGCACTGTAGGCCTTATATTATTTTTGAATACCCAAAATTTTTTTTGATAATAAAATAAAATGTAATAAGGAAGAAGAACAAAGAGATTACAACCTAAGAGAGGACAAAAAATCCTCAAAAAGAACAAAGAACAGCCAAAAGAAAGAAAAAATAAACAATAACTAAAAGAACTAAAAGCAACTAATTGAGAAAGCCACTCTTTAAACCCCTGCCATAATAATTCATGGAACACTGAAGATTGTAGGAATAGGTTGATGGAGGGGCTTGATTGGGAACCCATTGGGGAAGAGTATGCTAATCAGCTCAAGAGGCCATTTGAAATGAAAGAGATAAGAAAGCAGTGATAGAGATGGATGGGGATAGAACTCCCAGTCCGGATGGTTTTACTCTGGATTTTTTCCTAGATAACTGGGAAGTTTTGAAGGATGATGTAATTAGTTTTTTTGAGCAATTTCAAAAAAATGGCGTAGTGCGTAAGAGCGTTAATTCCTCTGTTATTGCACTCATTCCCAAAAAAACAGAGGTCGAGGAAGGTAAGATATTTCAGACCGATTAGTTTGGTCACTACCATCTATAAGATTCTTACTAAAGTCTTGTTAAGGAGACTTAGGGAGGTGTTGGGGGATACTATTTCATTAGCCCAGTCCGCTTTTGTTAAAGAGAGAGATTCTAGATGCAGGTCTGGCAGCTATAAAGGGGTAGAGGAAGCTAAAAGGAGAGGTAAAGAGGGCAAATAGATTTTGGATAAGACGATGGTTAAGAAGGGCTTTGGATTCTAATGGCATACATGGATCAAAGGACATGTTAGTTTGGTCAATTTGTCTCTGATAATTAATGGTGAGCCTAGGGAGTAGTTTGAGATGTCTAGGAGGTTAAGACAAGGGAATCTGTTACCTCTGCTCTTGTCTACATTGGTTGCGGATGGTTTGAGTAAGCTGGTGTCAAGTGCTCAGGAATATAGGGTGATTAGGGGTTTGGAGGTCCGAAGGGACAAGGTGGAGATGTCTCACTTACAATTTGCGGATGATACTATTTTATTTTTAGGGAATAATACTGATAAATTTCACAAGGCACTCACACTGCTACAAATTTTTTAAAAGATTCCAGGACTGAAAATTAATTTGGTTAAAAGTGGTTTGGCTGGTATTAATTTGAGCAATATGGAGTTGGAGGGTTTTAGATCTCCTGCAGGGTGCAGTTTTGTCTTGGCCCATTTTGTATCTGGCCTTCCCCTCGTTTTATTGTTTTCTAATCAGCAAAAAGAAATTATATAAAACGAGGTATCAAGGAGATGCTACCCAAGTACAAAGAAACAACGAGAAAGAAACACCCCTTGCTGAAAAGTAACAAGACAATCAAGAATTACAAAAGGGCTCCTTTCAACTAGCCCAGAATGCCAACTAGATATCATAACAATCCAATGGTCCATGACAGCCCAAGTAGGAGAGATTATTCCTTGAAAGGCTCTTCTATTCCTTTCTCTCCACATAGCCCAGAAAATAGCAACAGGAATGAGGAAAAGAGATCTTCTCCCTCCCTTATGAGATCTGATCCCTCTCCAAGCCCACAGTTCACGTCCCACTGTAGCTGCAGCCTGCAGTGACTCATTTCTGATTTACAATGGAAATGGCTAAGGTCAACAATTTCTTAGTCCAAGAACAATGCTCAAGAGAACGTGATCAACCAATTCCTCCTGCTCCAAGCATAAAAGGCATCTATAGACAAGAGGGAGGCCTTTTTTTCTGAAGATCGTCTATAGTAAGGATTTTTCCAACAGTAGCCCATGTCAAAAAAGCAACCTTTGAAGGGGTTGCCATTTTCCAAATCAGCTCCCAAAGGAAGTTAGTGCTGCTGCTCCCAGCCAGGGAACTAAGGTGTCTATAGAAAGAGTTGACAGTGAAATTCCCATCTTTCCTCAACCCATTTGGGCTCATCAGGACTGGCCAGACAACGAGACTTATCTGTAAAAATATCAAGTTCCCAATCAAAAGCATTTCTATTCAAAGTAATATCCCAAACGATCCCTTGTCTGGTAAACTCCAAGTGTTGACTACTGAGGGTAACTCTGTTGCTCGCAAGTCTGAAAATAGAAGGGACAGAGGAGCTGAGTTGAGAATTATCACACCAAATATCATGCCAGAAGAAAACATCAATTCTATTTCCTGCATGGAAATAGATGATAGGGCAGAAATTCTCCCATCCCCTTCTGATGTATCTCCAAAAACCTGTACCATGAGCTTCCTTTGAAACTTTAGAGGTCCAACCACTATGATAGAGACCACACTTGACAGCAATGACATCCCTTCAGAGGTGATTTTTCTCAGTCATGAATCTCCAAAGCCATTTCCCCAAAAGGGTCTTATTAAAGATAATAAGGGATCTGAGGCCAAAGCCACCTTTTTGTAAATACTGATTGACTCCCCATTTAACAAGATGATAATTGAAACCCTCATCTCTGTTCCCCAAAGGAATCTCCTTAGGATACCCTCTAATCTCTTGGCCGCTGCACTAGGGATAGGGATAACAGACATGAAGTAAACTGGCAAACTGGACAGAGAACTTTTATTGAGAGTAAGTCTGCCACCTTTTGACAAAAAGGTTCCTTTTCCAACCAGAGAGTTTCTTTTTGAACCTGTCAACAATGGGATCCCAAATACCCTTGTCCTTAAACTTTGCTCCCAAAGGGAGGCCAAGATAGGTGATAGGAAGGGTATCGACTTTACAGCCAAGGATACCTGCAAGTAAAGGACCATGATTGCCAGTCCCCAATGGAATGATTTCACTTTTGCACAAACTCACTTTTAAGCCTGAAACTGCTTCAAAACCGAGGACGATGCATCTTAACATTAAGAATTTGCTTCAGCTCATCCTCACAAAAAATGATAGTGTCATTCACAAAAAGGAGGCGGGCGATTCCCATGGATTCATTGTTCCTTTCAATGCTAAGACCCTTTAGAAGACCCCCTTCATTGGCACTAATTATCATGAGACTCAACACTTCCATGACCATGATAAACAACAGGGGGCAAAGGGGATCACCTTACCTTAGAACATGAGAGGATCTGAAGAAATCAGTAGGGCAGCCATGAACCAGAACCAAAAAGGATGGTGTTGATATACACTGCCAGATCCATCTGCGCCAAGATTCCCCAAAACCCATTCTTCTAAGAATGTACAGCAGAAAACTCCAGTTAACATGGTCAGAAGCCTTCTGCATATCCAGCTTGTTTCTCCTCTTTTCCCATCCATAATGTAGGCATCAACAGCTTCATTGGCTATCGAAGCACCACTCATGATTTGCCTACTTGCAATGAAGGCGTGCTGGTGCTTACCGACAACTTCCAAGACAGCATGTTTGAGCCTGGTTGCCATGACTTTGGATAGGATTTTGTATAAGCTACCAACCAATCTCATCAGGTGAAAATCTTTGATATTGCAAGCCCTCAGTTTCTTAGGAATCGAAGAGAAAAAGATCCACTGCTTTCAGAGATTCGGTGCTTGACAGGGTAAAGAAGAGACTGGAAGGGTGGAAGAAGGCTTATATTTCATTGGGTGGTAGGATTACTCTCATCAGTGCTTGTCTCTCTAATATTCCTATTTACTACCTCTCTCTTTTCAAAATTCCTATGGAATTAGCTGAGAGTTTAGAGAAGCTTATTAGATATTTTTTATGGTTTGGTATTGGGGAGGATAAAGAGGGATCATCTTGTTAGTTGGGAGGTGATTAGAAGACCAAAATCTGAGGGAGGCTTGGACATTGGTAGTTTGGTTCTAAAACCATATCTTTAATAGGCAAATGGTTATGGAGATTCCCCTTAGAATTTGGTTCCTTACGGCACAAAGTAATAAAGAGGAAGTATGGTATTCATAGGAATGGGTGGGATACTAAGGTTACATTTGTTCACAGAATAGTTATTCCTTAGAATAAGATAGAATACAATGAAAAAGTTGAGGGTATAAGGAATAGTTACTCCTTGTAAATTCCTTATTATTTCATGCAACATGTAATAAGAAAGAATAGACATTCCTATGATGAAATTTGGTAATAGTTATTTCTTATCTATTCCTAATTATGAATTCATAAAAAGTTTTACTTTGTTATTTGTTTTATGATAACAATTCAATTTTTTGTATAACTAATTGTAACTAACCTATTAGGCTATTATAACTAATCTACACATAGGAATAAAGCATTCCATGACCTAAGCGTAACCTAAGGGGAGTGGGATTTGTTCTCAAGCATGCCCTTGGAAATTTGTCTGTCGAGTTTCTGGTTTGTTCTTTCCTAGACTTTCATCTGTGCATGATGCTTCTATTTCTAAATTCTATTCTTATGAGACGGATCATGTGTCTTGAGACATCCGTTTTTTTCAGATGTCAACGAGAGAGAGAGATAGAAGAGCTCACTTGCCTGTTGAGTGTTCTGAATTCGATCATTTCCAAAATCAGAGGGGGTAGTAGGCTTTGGATTGGGGAATCTTCAGACTCATTCTCTTCAAAAGCCCTTTTTCGTTCATCTGACCAGACATTATACCTAGTCCTTTTCTTCTGAATAAATTAGTGTGGAAGACTGATATTCCTTTTAAGATTTGAGCATTCATATGAAGACTACTTATGGTTTCATATGGGTGCAGTTATGGGGCTTTGGAAGGAAGAGAAAAAAGAAAAGGTTTAGGTTTTGTGTTTTTGCTATATTGTGGAATCTTCAGCTTGAAAGGAACACATATTCGGAGATCAGAAGACTCCAACGCATTTGATTTGGGAGAAAACTTCATAATTAGCTATCAATGCCAAACTGATACCAATGTCTATAACTGCTGTTCCTCCTCCCCCCAACCCCCTTTGGCGGATAGAAGAACATTTGTGTGTGTGGGTATGTGTTTTTTGCGGTGCATAAGAGAGAGTACAAAAGTGGGAAAAATGTCATCCAAAAGGAAAAGAAAAAACTACATAGGAAATAGCCTTCCAATCTCACTGCATACCATTCACGGAAATGCCCCAAAGACATCTAAAGCTTAGCCAAAAAAGATATAAGGAGAAATCAATCCCAAAGCCAATTCTTTGGCCTAAAATGATATCCAAAAAAATAAAATTTCTCTATTTTCATAGCATCCAAAGAAAACAAATTGAATCAATGCCAAAAGACGTCCTCTACTTACTCCTTCCAATCAGAGAGACCCTTTAAGTGAAGTCATAATCTCTGTGCTTACTCCTTTCTAACCCTGTAATTTCACTTATATAAAATCCTCAAACCAGGGGGGCAAACCCCATCTCATCAAAAATAGCAAACAAATATGCCTAGCTATCTAACAATGAGGAGTTCTCATTTGGAGAAATGCAGATCGCATATATATATTGGGATTAAGTGCTGTGAGGCCTTCTCACTAGCAAAAAGCAAATAATAACAATCCTTATCACAAACCAAAGTCTAGCTGAACAGAATGCCTTGATCTGGAGAAAAATGTTTTCCTTCAAAATAATTTTTTCCAACAGAATGAATAAAAGGCAAATGCGAAGGCTTCAAGGACTCCAACACATAGGATTTAGAAGAAAAATTCCTTGTACCATCCGTTCGTCAAATTCTAGAATCACTCTTGGAGTACAAGACAAAAGATTTAAGAGCAACCAAGAAACAAACAAGTTTTCTCATTTCCTTCCCATTAAGATTCCCAAGGCCTTGTTTGGAACTTGGAACACATTAAGGAAAAAAAAAAAGAAAATATGAAGGAATCACATTTTTGAGCTTGGTTATTATGGAAACTGAGAAGAAAATAACAAATATACAAATCAATGAACAAAAATCTAATTTTAAGCATTATTAACGTTTGATTTTTCTTAATTTTTAATCATATTAGAACATATTTCCATTTTTAATAGTATTAGATATAAAGAGAAAATATTGTGATGAATGAGTTTTCATCTTGTTTTCCTTTCCTTTCCTCAAACAAAATCTATGATCCAAACGGATGCTATATAAATAGAAACCTTACAAAAGGAACATTGAGAAGAAAAAAAGAAATTGTAAAACTGTGAAGATGTGACAGCCAACAAAAGCAACAAAAAGGTGTAGGGGCAGGAGAATCCCCAACCCAAATATCATCCTAAGGACTTTCTTATTAGCATAGATACCTTCTCTAGTATCCCACCAAAGAACATACCAATTATTGTCTGCACCATAGGGAATTCGGCTCCAAAATCTAAAAGGACACCTACACAATATCTCCAAAAATAAAGGAGATATTCAAAATTGTAATAACTATCTTGGAATTAAACTTATGAGTCATACGATGAAACTTTGGGAAAGGGTAGTTGAACAAAGATTAAGGTTAGAAACAAAGATCTCAGAAAATCAATTTGCTTTTTTGCCTGGGAGAGCTACCATAGAAGCTATTTATCTTTTAAGAAGATTAATGAAAAAGTCTAGGGAAAAGAAGAGAGACTTGCATATGATATTTATTGACCTTGAGAAAGCATATGATAGGATACCTAGGAAAGTTCTATGGTGAGTTTTAGAAAAAAAAGGGTGTATGTTGTAGGTATACCGATGTCATTAAGGATATGTACGATGGAGTAATGATTAGTGTAAGGACTATAGATGGAGAAACTAGAGAATTTTCAATTGTTATAGGTGTACATCAAGGATTTGCTTTGAGTCCTTATCTTTTTACTTTAGTGATAGACCAATTGACTAAGAGTATTCAAAAGGAGGTTCCATGGTGTATGTTGTTTGCAGATGGTATTGCATTAATTGACGAAACTAGGGACGAAGTACAGGCTGAGTTAGAATTATAGAGAGAAGCTTTGAAATCTAGAGGCTTTAGGATAAGTAGAAACAAAATGGAATATATGAAATGTAATTTTAGTAATGATAGGAGGAATATTGGAGACAAAGTTAAACTTGATGATGAAGAAATAAATAGCACTTATAGATTTCGATGCCTTGGATCTATTATGCCAGCTGAAGGAAAAATTGAAGATGATGTAATGCATAGAGTTAAAGCGGGTTGGTTAAAATGGAGAAGTTTTATAGGACAGCTATAAAACCAGCAATGCTATATGGGTCGGAATGTTGGGCGACGAAGAAACATAATATCCAAAAAGTAAAAGTTGCCGAGATGAGAATGCTTAGTTGGATGAGTGGTATAACATTGAAAGATAAATTAAAGAATGAACATATTCATGGTGAGTTAGGTGTAACTCCTATAGAAGATAAGATAAGAGAGGAACGACTTAGATGGTATGGACACTTGCAACGTAGGCCTTATAGTGTACCTGTGAGGAAAGAGTGATTTAGTTACTGCAATAGAAGGGATAGGGGTAGACCTAAAATAACTTGGGAGGAGATAGTGAGTAAGGATTTAATATCCTTGAATCTATCAAAAGAAATGGTCCATGATCGCATAAATTGGCGAAAAATGATTCATATAGCGACCCCACTTAGTGGGACTAAGGCTTGGTTTTGTTGTTGTTTGTTGTTGTTGTTGTTAATATACTTTTTCCTGGGACTTCCATTTCCGTAGAACTCTTAATGATAGAGAGGTGTTGCCGTCTTTCTTGTTGATCTTATTGGGGACTTACTGTCCTTCCTTTGGGATGACTAAACATTCTTAGCATTTAGACTCTCTGAATTTTTATTCTAGCAGATCTTTTGTGACTACTTGATTAATGCTAATATTTCATTTCCACTCCATCAAATTATTTGGATGGCCAAAGTTCCCTCAAAGATCAAGGATTATATATGGTTCATTGCTCTTAATAGACTTAAGACCAACAATCTGTTGCAGAGTAGGAGAACTTCAAACGCACTTTCTCCCAAGATATGTTTTCTTTGTCCATCAAATTATTTGGATCGCCAGCGTGATGCCATCCATGATCCCAAAGGGTAGTACCAATAGAGCTTGAGGCCTCCCTGTGGGAAACAGACCAATAGAGCTTGAGGTTTGTAAGAGAATATTGAGTTGTTGAAAGCTTTGAATAAGCTGAAAGACATCAAGGTCGGATGTAATCCAGAATCCCATGGGTTTGTGCCAATAGAGCTTGACGCCCTATGGAAGTTAATTGAGATCGTTGCTATATTGCGCGTACAGAGGATGGGAAAAGAATCCATGACAATTTGATGGGTAAGTGAGAAGAGGACCTCCAGTAAGACTACAGAGAGAAGGTAATGGTTCACACCAAGCACACAAGAAAGTAGGCAAGGTGCCACACAAAAGTGCAAAAGGGAAGGCAATGTGAACGTTGCACGCTCTGTAAGTCAACATGATAGAGAAAGGGTAATGGTTCACACCAAGCGCCCAAGAAAGCAGGTAAGGTGTCACACCAAGTGCAAAAGGGTTGGCAGGGCAAATGATGCATGCTTCGGTTGGTATGGCAAAGACAGGATAATGGTTCCTGCCAAGTACCTAACAAAGTACGTAGGGTGACATGCCAAACACGTGAAAAGGGGTAGGCAAGGTGAACGCCGCACACTCTGACCAAGTTAAAATAGATAATTGCAAGCCTCTGACGACTTGAACGAAGCTACAATGAGAGTTTCGATAGATTTCAATACCCAAAAGACAACCAACTGGAATGGACGACTCGTAGATCATTTTGGTTCTTTACCTATCAGTTGTCTTAGTTACCTCACATTGTCGATGAGTTGTATCCTTTTTCAGATCCTTACCTATTAGTTGTCGTCATTATCCCGCATAGTCGATGAATTGTACCTTTTTTTAGCTCTTTACCAGTCAGTAGTCGTAGTTAACTCACACAGTGGATAAGTCGTTTATCTCTTCAGCTCTTTGCATCGTAATGTCACACATTGGATGAGTCTATGTTCCTTTTCAACTCTTTACAAGTGAGTATTCATGGTTCCCTCATACCGTCGATGATTAATATAGAGTAGATACTAAATATGTAGAGTACAACTAGTAGACATATAGTCAATGACGAAGTCATCAACAACAAGAATGTGAAGTCTTTTTACAAATACATCGACGAGGTCATTGACAAAATGAGTGGGGGAGAATGTTAGGGGTTGACAGTGTGACCTCAATTAAATGGGGAGGAGAGATGTCTTCACTTGCCCTCGCCATAGATTTTTTATACTGGATGTTGAAACTCGGATGATGGCTTGTGTGGTTGTCTTGTTGATTGAATATAACAACTAGTTCCACATGTCATTGAGTATGAAGGTCGCTTGTCTTCATGAATTCATTATTGTTGGAATTGATATTTCATGCCTATGATGGCTTTTGAAAACCTCTCGAGTGTTCATGACAGCCGAATTGAATGTGTGTTGTTGGCTGACTCTATTGAGGGAGAGCCTCAACGAGTGCGGCGGGCCCCGTTAATTGGGTTTAAATTGGTGGTCCTTGACACATAGCCTTAATTAACTGAAGCCTGCCTGCATAAGATAAGATATTTATAAGTCCATGCACTTACTCTGCCAGAAATTTTCTCAATCAGAAGATTATAATCAGATTTAGAGATTTTCTTAGTCACCAGTGGGAGTCGTAGATATGTGACAGGAAGTTGCCCCTTCTGAAACTGTAGAGAAGAGATGTCCAGCACTGTCCCATCATCCAGTCCATCACGATAAAATTCAGATTTAGGAGTGTTACTTTTCAATCCAGCAAGTTTATAGAAAATATACAAGACACTTTTGATGCTCATAGCAGAATCAATGTCTCCTTTTGCTAGAATAAGCAAATCATCAGCAGTGTCAATACCTCCATTAACATCACAAATAGATAACTTGAGATTGGATCACCTAGTCCTATTCCCCTTTGCCTTTAAAGAAAACTTCAACTGAACCATTTTTTATTATATAATAAGAGGATGTCGAGATACACTCTTTAATCCACTCCACAATGTTTGTGGGAGTACCAATGCTTTCAAGCATCTGAATAAGAAGTCCCAAAGTACAAAAAAGAATGCTCTCGTTAAGTCAATTTGGAGTGGAAATCTTGGAGGCTTAGTATCCAAACAGCATCCATGCATCAACTCTTATGCTAGTATGATCTTGTCATGTATGCTTCTTCCTTTGGTAAAAGCAGTCTGATTTGTATTTACAAAGACCCAAGATATTACCGTAATCTGTTTGACATTATCTTGGTGATGCATTTATAGACCAACTTACAAGAAGCAATTGATCAGAAATCCTTAGGATGTGCTGGGTTTTTCTCACTATAGGTACTAATGCTATGAGAGTAGTATTCACCTGCTTGAGAAATTTTGAGTCTTTGAAGAAGGATAGAATGGCATCAGTTACATCTTTACCCACAACCTACCAACAACTTTTGAATAAATTAGCATTATATCCAACAGGGCCTCCAGCTTTGTCATCTGCAAAAGAGAACATAGCCCTTTTTATCTCAACTTCATTTACTTGCTTGCTTAGAATGTTTTTCTCTTTATTTGACCAAAAGAAAACTATTATTTTCCTTAAAAAGTCTAATATTACATGCCTGTATGTCCGATCTTTTTTCCTGAACATCTGTGAGTAATAATCCAGAATTAAGCCGATGATTCCTTCTTGTGAAGTTACTTAGGATCCTCAGCTGCAATTAAACATCTTATTTGAGGTTTTCCCCCTTTTTCATTGGCCATTCTTGAAACAATGCTATTTTTGTCATCTAGCTTTAGCTCTCTGTTGCATTATCTCTTCCTCAGCATCAAAGTTTCCAAGTATTTCTGCATCTTTTCATTTACTATTTCAAGGGAGGCTGAAAGGGAAAGCAGATTTAACTGAGCTTGATGCATCTCTTGTTCAATAGCCGCAACTCATCCATGTATATTTGAATAATGTCTCTTACGAAAAGCTTTCAGGTTTGCTTTCAGATATTGCAGTTTTTTATACAAAACAAACATGGGTATACCATTTACACGACATTCCAAGATCCTGCCACAATCCTCTTAAACTCAGCATTTTTAGACCAGCAATTCAGAAATCTGAAATTTGATTTTTTAACTCCCAAATCTTGGTTTTGATCGAGACTAATCAGAGTAGGGCAGTAATCAGAAAATCCAGGAATCAAAAAATCAATCATTAAATTCTCAAAGAGAGCATTACAACTCTTAGAAGTTAAAACCCTATCCAGTTTTCTGGAAATAAAGTTCTCCAACCTCATATTTTACTCCGAAAAAACAGGGCCAGAATAAGGATAATAATCCAATCCTGTGTTAAACAAGAATCCCTTGGAATCTTTCAAGCTAGCAGACCACCAGCATGGATATCATTGCTGCTTTCAGATAAGTCCCTTAAAGTGTTGAAATCACCCATCCTTAACCAGGGATCATCTCCAATAAAGGAACTCAGTTTAAGTAATTCAGCTCAAAACTTTCTTCTTTCTACTATATCTTTAGAGGCATGTAAAAATGTAAACCAACATAGTTCCTGTTTAATCTGACAACTCACTGTAATGGCTTGTTTGTGCTTCTTTATCACCCGCAAATTGCAGGTAGCTGGACTGTAACCCAGCAGAATTCTGCAAGTAACATGAGTTTCATAGTTGTGAATGAATATCCAATTCTTCTGTTAGCTTTGTATATTCTTTACAGCCTTATTAAAATTGTTAAACCAGATCCTTGTTTCATAGAGCCCAATCATGCTGATTATATTTGAAGCAATAAATCTACTAACTTGTTTTGCTTTGTAGGGCCGTTCAGACCCCTTATTCCAGGTAGAGATGACTTTATTAGCTCAAGTTTTGGGAAACTTCCTCAGGAAAAAGCTGCCCCTCTGGGGGCCTCACTTTCTTCTTTGTTTTGACATCTTCCAAATGAGATTCAGTTTCACCTTCAGATGAATTGCTTCTACCTTTTTTCTTCCCAACTTGCTTGCTGCTACAACTAGTTTTATCTCTGGTAGTAATAGTAACGGGAGAGAACTTTTCATCTGGTTCAGTAACCCCCTATTTTAAGTCCCAGTCTGCTTCCCTTCATTAATCTTATCTTTTCCTTTACAATTGATGATAGTGCCATTAAGGATATCTATCAGACTCTGATTCAGGTTCAGCATCTAGTTGATTAAGGAGATCAAAAGGATTATCAGCAATATCAATAATAGATTCCTCCTTTTTTTCCGTCTACTACTTTGCATAAGATCTTCAGGGTTTATGTTCTCAATCTGCTGTACCAATATCTCAGGGATCTTATTCCCATTACCTGAACTTCTCCTTCCACATTATTGTGCTAGTCTTTCTCTTCCACAGGTGTCTCTACAACTCATGTCTAATGAGTATTACAATTTCCACTAGCAGGAGCAAAAATTTTGCAGTCTCCACATTTAACAGGTGTCCAGGGATATTCCAAACGAATAGTTAATTTCACCATCTGGAATCCTTATATTTACAAAAGTTGCAAATAATCATTTATATCCACTTCACACAGATTCTAAAAATATAGCAAAATTCTTCATTTTCATTGTAACAGTATCCATTAAACAGGCTTTACAACAGAGCCAGCAATATAGCTCAGTCCATCAACAGTCCAATAGACAGAGGGAATGTTGTAGATTTTGCCCATAGTAGAACCTTTTCCATTGTTAGCTTATCAAGCTCAGACACAGGGTTCCATTGTGATAGGAAAATACAGTTGTTCCCCATAAACCAAGGCCCACTCTCAAGGATCCAGCATTAATCCTCATTATTAGCTTTTTTTGCAGTGGAAGACATTCAAAATGGGAGTTCATTCTACAGTGAGAGTAAAGCGTAAAATCTTCTGCTGAATTGTATTGATTCCTCAGCCTTTTGGATTTCTGAGTTCGCTGAGAGACAGTTCACTTACTCACTGAAGATTGAGGAGTTCCTTGGATTATAAAGTCTTTGGGGATGGTTTGTGAAGGGAATTGAGGAGTCGAAGTGTTTAAACAACATAGGTTATTTGCAGAGATGAAGGCATTTGGGCTTCTGTCAACTTGCAACTCAACAGAAAGGGGAGATTCCTTTGCCTAGAGAGGGGTTTCAAAGGCGGACGAAGGCAGGCCCTATGTAGCCCCAAGGGCAAGAAGAGTGAAGCTTGAAGATGTTTCTTTGACACCCTGTTGAAGCTTTCTTCTGAACACGATGATGACAGGGCAATCCCTCATTTAAGATGTGCAGATGGCTCTTCGAACCTTACCCATCATGAGAAGCAGGCACTGAAACAGAGTACGGCATCGAGGCTGTCAGAGAAGCAATCCTTTGCAAATGTCGTCAGAATTGCGCCGGCGAGGGGGACAAGAATCTGCAAGTGGAGCCCTTTCCATGACTTCAGGGGCAGAAGATTACTTCCTCTTTCCCGTTAGAATTTTGAATTTGCTTCCAATTCCAATATTGGGCTCGGAAGAGGAGGATTGGGCCTTTCCTTAGTGGGCCACCTAAAGCAGTTGTAGCCTGTAAACTGGGTCATTAAAGGGAAGGGGTTAAATGGGCCTAGCCTAGTTCAAAAGGTTGACCAATTTTTTTCCCAGACATAAGGAGGCAGGCTCAAAAAAAGATTATTGAACAGTGAGAGAAGTTCATTCCAGAAGTAAGAATAGGTTGAGTCCAGGATCCAATTGGCTGTAGGCAGTATGGAAGGAGACACATTCAACGAAAAACTTCGAGACACACAATCTAAGGATAAGAGTGTTATTTCCAAAGCTACTGCATCGGTTTTTTTTTTTTTTTGGGGGGGGGGGGGGGGGGGGGAGACCATGAAGAGGTGAGTTAATTGAAAGGCCTTTGAGCAGAACATTGAAGATATTTCAGTGAGGGGCAGAAAAGACAATCAAAAACAGAATTCTTTACTTCGGAAAGGTACCTGCATACCTTCAGAAGATGTTCCGTCCAGTAGTTGGGGAGTGGATTGTAGTTATGACGATGATTTTTATCCTCCATTACCGCTTGATATTGGGGGAACACAAAAGGAGGGGAATAATGGAGATGATGAGGATATTTCAGATTTGGAAGACAATTTAAGCAGCTTTTGCAATTCTAAAAAGGGTTTGTTGGTTGATCAGTTGAGAGCTGACTTAGATTTGGAAGGAGAGCATGACTGGGCACAACTTTTAGAGGGACTTTTTTTGTGAATGAAGGGGAGGATATGTTAACGCAGAGGAAATTTCCTCACAAGGAATATAGCAACTTGGGGAAAAGAGTACTTAATTGTTCTCTGACACTACACAAGGGGGAAGTAGGTACTGTTAAACACAACTCAAACCAGACAAAAGAATTGATTGAAAAGGGGTCTCCGTCCCCTGTTCCTAAGCCTATTCATGATAAGGTGGACTTTGTTGATACCTTTTGATTTTTGGAGGGGTAATGATGAAGAAGCAGCCATTCCTTAGGTCGATCCGTGTTCTTCCGAACCTGGAAAGGTAGTTCCCCTTTCTATTCAGTCCTCTTTTTCTTTTGATGCCTGATTCCGTAGGGAGGGATTTGCTGGGGCAGTGCTTCAGTTTTTGGCTTAGGGGCTAGTGAAAGAGATCTTAGAGGCCCAAATAAGCTCCCGGATGACCTAGGTTTGAAACTAGTGAGTCCTGCAAAAGTGGAGGAGAGGTTGGGCTTAGCGAAAAAGGAGGTTCATAAAGATTAAAGAATCAAGCTTCTTCCATCAATTATGGGTGTGAGAAGGGTTTTGTGAAGGGAAATATGTTAGATTATGAGGGTTGTCAATAAAAATGTTAAAGAGGCCTAGGGAACTTTAGGAAGAGAATCTTAATTAGGGAGGTTTTGCTTAGGAATTCATCCCATATTGACTTGATTCAGGAGACTAAGCTTGATATTGATGATGGGGAAGTTGTTCGAGGGATTTGGGAAGGGCGTTGTAAGGATTAGATTTCTGTGCCTTCTCAAGAGTCTGTGTGTGGCATTCATGTGTTGTGGTAGATTCATTCTATTTCTAAATTGGTTAGTCTAGTGATTTTTTCCCTCTTTGTCTTGTTAGAAGTGAAAGGTTAGGGTTAGTAATGGGTTTCTTCAGTGTATGACCCTTCTAGACCTGCTCTTAGGAGTTCTTATAAGATGCACTTTAATTTTTTTTTTTGCTTTTGCACCCCTAAATGGATAATGGGTGGTGATTTTAATGTGGTGAGGTCCTCAAGAGAAGAAGGGTAAGTCGGGTCATGACAACTAAACATAAACTTGATTTTTTTATTAGTGAGTGGGGCTTGAGAGATCTTGCTTTGGGTAATGCCAATTTTATGTGGTCAACGGGTGGAGCTAGGGCAGTGGCTTGTAGAATTGATAGGTTCTTGTTCTGCAGCGAGTGAGAGGATGGCTTCCCAAATCTCTCCCAAGCTGCTTTACCTAGATCCACCTCTAATCACTTCCCTATATTGTTGGAATCAAGAAATGTTTCTTACGGTCCTACTCCTTTCAGGTTTGAAATATGAGGATGCATCATGGTTCTTTCTAACCTTTTGGTAATGGATTATTGGACTAAGGAAGTAGAAAGGGAGTGGGAAGGGTTTAGATTTACGAAGAAGTCGAAGAGGTTTAAAGAGGAGTTGAAACAGTGGAAGAAGGAGGTGTTCAGAGATATAACGCTTAGAAAGACTAGTATCCTAGGCAAGTTGGAAAAGTTAGAAAGGAAGAAGTTGTTACTCTCCTAGGGGAGGAGGATATGAAAAAGGTTTCATTGAAGAATGAATCGTAAGAGGTGATTTTTTAAGGAAATGAGAAATTGGAGGTAGAAGACAAAGTTTGAATGGATTAGAGATGGTGATTGTAATCCTAGATTTTTTTCATAGGATAGACAATGAGAACATGAGGAAGAATTTGGTTAGAGAGTTGGAGGTCGCCTTGGGGGAGGGGGGGGAAGAGATTATGTCAAATACTAGCTGGATTGCTTCTGAGATTACTAGTCTTTATTACTAAGTATGAGGATGTTAGTAGACCGAAGGTGGAAGGTTTAGAATGAGACCCTTTGTCTAGTGCTAACTTGGGTAGAGAGACCTTTTGAGGAAGAGGAAGTGAGGATTATTATTTTTTAGATGAAGAGGGATAAAGCTCTAAGGTCGGATGGTTTCAATTTGGTTTTCTTTCAAGATTGTTGGGCGGTGGTTAAGGATGATTTGCTCAAGGTTTTTTAATGAATTTTACTGTCATGGGGTTTTAAGCAAGAGTACTAATTCCACCTTCATAACTTTGGTGCCGAAGAAAAGTAGGCCTACCAAGATATCTAATTATAGACCTATTAGTCTAGTATCTAGCACTTATAAAATAATTATTAACCTACTAGCCAATGGATTGAGTGTGGTGCTTGATAAGACTATTACTAAGGCTTAAAGTGGGAGGAGACAAATTGTGAATTGAAGTCATTGAGGACAATCAAAGAAAAAAAGAGGGGCTCATTTTTAAGAAAAAATTTGGAAAAGCCTATGATAAAGTGAGCAATGGATTGGAGAGAGATGCCATAGATGGATGAGATGATGCACATCTAACATGAATTCAGTTTTAGTAAATGGTGAGCCTAAATCTTGGTTTAGGAATATTAGGGGGATAAGACAAGAGGACCCTGTCTCCCCGTTTTTGTTAGTTTTAGTGGACAATGTTTTGAGTAGAATGGTTGATAGGGTTGAGGATAGAAGTTTAGTTATGACTCATATTCAGAGGGGTTATCCACTTGAAGTCTGTTACAAATGGACAGTACAATACATTTGAGTCGGAGCATAATGTAATTTTATTATCATAAAAGGTATTTTGGGATTTCCATATGGGGCTATATATATATATTGTAGTCGAGGGTTGAAACCCTAAGGCAGCTTCCGTTTGATAGTGAAAATTGCGCAGGGCCTTTGTGGATGCAGGTACATTGCCGAACCACGTAAATTTGTGTTCTCATTCTCTCTATTAATTTTCCCTATTTTTTGTATTTGTTGTGTGTGTGTGTGTGCGCACATAACCTTAGGGCATAATTTCGCAACAATTGGTATTAGAACACCAATTTCACGCTATGTTTCTAGGGTTTGCATTTGGATTGTAGCAAGGATGAGTGGGGTGAAGACCAAACTCAATGGTAAAGGGAACTTCAGCCTATGACAGCTATGGGTAACTGATCTGTTGGTTCAACAAAAAGTTTATAGGGCTTTGACAAGAGAGAAACCGAAGAATATGGGTGAAGATGATTTGCTAGAACTAGAACAGATCGCCTTTAGTAATATCCAATCTTGTTTAGCAAATTCTGTCATATTCGAAGTGATGGAGGAGAAAACTGCAAGCGTTTTATGGACGAAGTTGGAGAGCCTATATATGTTGAAGAGCAATACTAACAAATTGCTCTTGAAGAAGTCGTTGTTTCTTTTTCATATGCCTACAAGTGGGGATCTAAATCAGCATATGAATTACTTCATTCAGATTCTCAACTATTTGCTCAAAGTGGATGTGAGGATTGAAGATGAAGATACAGCAGGGATATCGTTATCTTCTCTTCCTTCTTCATTTGAAGTTTTGAACATTTGGTTATAACACTATATACAAGGAATCCATTCTAAGCTATAAAGAGGTTTCTGGGGGTTCTCGAGTCAAACAAGGCTAGAAAAAGACTCAACATAGGAGAGGGAAATCCAAAGAGAAGTATAAGCAAAGGGACAAAACAAAGTCGAGATCAAGGGCCAAGAACATTTGAGTGCTTTAAGTGCAAACAAAAGGAGCACTATAAGTGGGATTATCCTCTATGGAAGAAAGATGAAGACAGAAAGACCGACCTTCAAGCTCAGCAAGCGTGCAGGCAGATAATTCATACGATGAAGAGCTCTTGCTAGTTGCTTCTGGTAATAATTTTTTTCAGGTTATTTGGACTACGTATTCTGGTTCTTCCTTTCATTATTTTCATATAGGGAGTGGTTTGATACTTATAAGGAATGTGATGGTGGGTCAATAGCTCTTGGGGATGATCATCTATGTCCTATAATTGGCGTTGATACTATGAAATTTAGAATGTTTGATGACATTGTTAGAACATTAAAAAAATGTTAGACATGTTCCAAAACTGAAGAACCTGCATTCTCTAGGTTACTTAAAAAAGACTTTGCATTGGATTTCAGCAACTCCTAGTAGTCGAATCGAAACGGTGTCAAAGGATTCTATGGTTGTTATGAAGGGTAAACGAGTCGATAACAATCTGTACCATTTAATAGGCAGTATAATTGTCGGTAGTGCAGCAGTCGCTTCATCTAATACCAACACAGTTGATACTAAGCCCTGGCATATGCACCTAAGACATGAGTGAGCGGGGTATGATGGAACTCCATAAGAGAAAATTGTTTAAAGGGTTGAAGGAGTGCAGAGTTGATTTATGCAGGTACTGTGTTTTGGGTGAACAGAGCATAGTGAAATTCATGTGGTCTTCGCAACAGAGCAAAGGTATTTTGAATTATGTTCACAGTGATGTTCGGGGCCTACAGGGGTACCAACTAGGAACGAAGCTCAGTATTTTGTTAGCTTCATTGATGATTACTCTAGGAAGCTTTGGATTTACTTCATGAAGGAAAAGTCATAGGTATCTCCAAATTCAAGCAATAGAAGACGGAGCTTAAGAAACAAACAAGAACGTCAGTGAAGAGTCTCAAGTCAGATAATGGGCTAGAATACAAGTCTGATCAGTTTCTGAACTTCCACAGTTCTGAGGGAATTGTCAAACATTTTACAGCTCGTCGAACTTCATAGCAGAATGGGGTGGCTAAAAGAATGAATAGGACATTAGGACCCTACTTAGAAAGCTAGGAGTATGAGATTACATGCAGAATTACACAAGTATTTCTCGGCAGATGCAGTCAACACGGTTTGTTATATTATTAACCGGCCACCTTCTGCAAAGTTTGATGATAAAGAAACCGAGGAAGTTTGGACAAGTCATGAGGTTGACTGCTCTACATTGAGGATGTTCGGTTGTCCAACATAAACTCAAATGCCTAGTGAGCTTCGATCCAAACTAGACCCTAAATCTTCAGTGGCCATGAAAAGGGGCTTAAAGGATTCAAGTTGTGAGATCCAGAGGATAAGAAAGTATTTATGAGCAAAGATGTGGTGTTCGCTAAGGCATCAATGCTAGGGTACAAAGAAGATGAACAAGACAATAAAGTTAACAAGAAGGAGCTAAAGGTGCAGGTGAAGCTTTGTAAACTTTAGGACCAGCAACCAAAGCTGCCCTCAGTTGAGCAGCATGATCAGCAGCAATCAGATACCACAATGTAGCTATAAATAGCCTCAGACGGATTACCCATGCACTGCAGAGATATGGTTTTGACGATATGGTTTCCTTTGCTCTAGTAAGTGGTAGTGGAGATCCATATACTTTCCAACATGCAATTGCTGGCCCTGAGAGAAATAATTGGATGGCAACTATGATGGAAGATATGGAGTCTTTGCATAAAAATCAAACTTGGGAGTTGGTGGGACTTCCTAAGGGAGGGAAAGCAGTCGGATGAAAATGGGTGTTCAAGGAAAAAGATGATATTTCATAAAGGGACAGTAAACGATCCAAGACCAAACTAGTGGCAAGGGTACTCACAAAGGGAAAGGATGAACTATGATCAAATATGTTCTTCAGCCGTCCGACATACCTCCATTCGGGTTTTATTGGCCATGGTAGCTCAGTTTGATTTGGATTTATAGTAGTTGGATGTTAAAACAGCATTTCCTCATGATGACTTAGAAGAGCAAATTTATATGTAGCAGCCAAAAGGTTTCACAGAACCTGGGAACGAAAATTATATTTGCAGATTAAGGAAATCATTATATGGCCTAAAGCAATCGCCAAGGCAATGGTACAAGCGCTTTGATTCATACATGATGAGTATCGGATATGCCCGTTCTGAGTATGGTTGTTGTGTTTACTTTAGAAGTCTATCTAATGGTTCATTTATCTTTCTACTATTATATGTTGATATGTTGATTGCTGCAAAGAATATATGTGATATCGATCGTTTAAAATCCGTATTAAGTAAGAAATTTGAGATGAAAGATCTTGGTGCTGCAAATAAGATCCTTGGGATGGAAATACGGGGAGACAAAAAAGGTAGGAAGCTTAAGGTGTTGGAGATATTTAGCATGAGCAATGCTAAGTGAGTGTCTACTCCATTGGCAAATCATCTCATGCTATCTTCAACACAATGTCCACAATCAGAGGAGGATGTGGAGGAAATGTCAAGGGTACCATACACCAATGCAGTGTGTTGCTTGATGTATGCTATGATTTATACTCATCCAGATCTTGCACATAGAGTCAGTATGGTGAATAAGTTTATGACAAACCCAGGCAAGGAACATTGGATTCCTTTGAAGTGGGTCCTTAGGTACTTGAAAGGCACTGTAGATTTTGGCATTGAGTTTCGTACAGGGCAGGATTTAGCTTTAGTTCAAGTATTATTTGATACAAATTATGTAGGAGATTTGGATGACAGAAAGTCCATAATAGGTTATGCAGGAGATTTGGATGACAGAAAGTCCATAATAGGTTATGTATTCACCATGGCAGGTTGACCTATTTGTTGGAAATCCATGTTACAGTCAGTTGTTGCATTATCTACCACTAAGGTAGAGTACATAGCAATGACAGAGGCTGCAAAGGAGGCTATGTGGTTGAAGGGATTGGTAACTAAATTTGGCATAGAGCAGCAGATTATTCATTTGCATTGTGACAGAGTGCTATTTACTTAACAATGAATCAAGTCTATCATGCTAGAACAAAGCACATTGTAGTCAGATATCACGAGAGACAAGAGTTGATTGGCACAATTGAGATTCAGATGGTTAAGGTGGCTACACAAGAAAATGCAGCTAACATGTTAACAAAGGTTGTTACTAAGGATAAGTTCTTGCATTTCTTGAACTTACTCCATATTACTAGTTGTCGAATCAATGATGTGTAGCTTCAGGTGGAAGTACAGGTCTGAACACTCCAAGAGGATGAGTATTCGCCAAGGTGGAGATTGTTGAGTTATGGCTCATATACAGAGGGGTTATCCACTTGAAGTATATTACAAATGGGATGGGGGGTATGATATAGTACATTTGAATCAGGGTGCAATGTAATTTTATTATCATATGAGGGTATTTTGGGATTTTCATATAGGGCTATATATACATATTGAAGACGAGCATCGAAACCCTAAGGCAGTTTTCATTTGATAGTGAAAATTGCGCAGGGACTCAATGGACGTATGCACATGGTCAAACCACATAAATTCGTGTTCTCTCTAATAATTTTCTCTATTTTTAGTATTCGTTGTGTGTATGCGTGCTCATAACCTTAGGGCGTAATTACACAACACTAGGAGTGGGGAGGGAGGAAGTGATGGTTTCACACCTTTAGTTTGCTAACAAATACTATCTTCTTCTTAGAGGATCATACGCTTCCTTTTGTTTTTTGAATATTTTGGGCCTTCTCCATATTTTTGGAACGGTTTCAGCTTAAGATTAATATGGAGAAAAGTGGTATTGCAGCCATTAATGTACCTGTTAAGTGCATTAAGGATTTATCCTCAGATGTGGGGTGCGTCGTGTTGGATTGGCGGTTCTCCTATTTAGGGGTTCCTTTTGGTGGTAACCCTAGGTCTGCTAGTTTTTAGAATGTAGCTGTGGAGAGGGTGTCTAAGCAATTAGATGGATGGAAGGGTACTCTTTGTTTTCCCTCAAAGGCAGAATTACTCTTACTTAGGCCTATCTTTCTAGTATCCTATTGTATTTTCTTTATATTTTTAAAATTCCTATGGGTTTGCTTGCAAGATTGAGAGAATTAAGAGAGATTTCCTGTGCTCTGGGGTAGGGGGCTTTAGGGATCATTTGGTGAGTTGGGAAGTGGTTTGTAGGTCTAAACCAGAGGGTAGTTTGGGTCTAGGAAATTTGGAGTCTCAAAACACGGCTCTTGGTCAAATGGCTTTGGCGGTTCCTGCTAGAGGATTCTTCCTTGTAGCATAAAGTTGTTAAAAGTCCTAGGTGTTTTTCAAAATGTCCGTGGAAATCTATTTCTCATATTTATACCCTCTTTATTCCCCATACTAACTTCTTGTTGGATAGGGGTTGTAATATCCATTTTTGGAAAGATCTTTAGTTTGGGAATGTAGTTTTATCCAACTTTTTCCTCATCTCTTTCGTATGAGCTCAGGGCAAAACAGATCTATTTCATCTTTTATTGTCAATCTGAGTGGTCCTTCACCATCTAGGGATTTTCACTTTCAAAGGTCCTTGAATGATAGGGAGATGGAAGAGTTATCCTCTTTGTTAGTTTTGTTGAATAACTGTAGGATCTCTTTGGAAGCGGATGGTCAATCCTGGTCTTTGGATTTCTCAGGGATTTTGCAAATCCTTTTGTGATTTTTTGACTAGTACTAATTCTTCCTTTCCTCTCTACAAAACTATTTGAAGGTCAAAGTTCCCCCTAAAATCAATTTTTTTCTCTGGTTGGTTGTGCTTAATATAGTCAATACTAAAATATCACCTTGCAGATTAGGAGGCCTTCAAAGGCTCTCACTCCAGATGTTTGTGTGCTACTGTGCTGTGCTTCGACTGTCCAGAATCTGCTTCACATCTCTTCATCCATTGCAATTTTGCTTGGTGGGTATGGAACAATTAAGTTGATTATTTATGAGAAAGTTGGGTTTGTCAAGAGCAAGTGGAGAAGTTTTTGGCAGTTTCTTTTCCCAATTTTGGTAGGAAAAAGGAAGGGGCAGCATCATCAAAATGTGCTTGCTTTGCAGTTTTTTTGGGGACTATGGATACAAAGAAATTTTTTGGGGTCTGTGGATGGAACATGATGCGCATATTTTCTTAGGGAAGAAGATTTCGTTTTTATTGGTTTGGAGAAGCTTCATTATTTGGTTTCTCTTTACTATGTGAGTCATGGGAACTTCAAGGGGGTGTGCTTTCCGATATTCAGAGCGATTGGCGTTTTTTGTTGACTAGTTTTTCAGTATTGTTCTCCTTGTTTTTTGGTTTTCATTTCTATTTTTTTCTGGGTTGTCCCAGATTTTGATAAGGAGATGTCATAAGTCCTAAATTTTGGTTTTGATTCTTTCAACTAAAATATCAAAGGTCCAAAAGTATGGAAATTTCAATGGAAATCTCAATTTCGATGTCAATTTCGATTTCGATTTTGATTTGAAAAAAATGATGCAAATTAGTAGCAAAACATGGAATTCTTTCATGAAACTTTAGAAATGATTAATAGACATAAGAATGTAAGTTTTAGGACTAATATTTTATAAATTAGATACATTCATCTTGGGTATGAAGTGGAATAGTCTTAACATAATATATGTATTAAACATATTTGATTTGTATGAATGAAATTCATAAATCAATTAAATATTATTTATTTTAAGTATAAAGATAATTTAGACATAAATGGTTAAATAAAATGTTGTTGCTATTATCCAAATTTAATTTTTCATACAACTTCAAAAGCCCTCATAGCAATCTTTTGTTTCAAAAATTATAGAATAAATGAAGAGAGAAATATCACTTCGCATCAAAATCTTACATTTTAATTCAAATAAAATTTCATTCTATGATCGAAATTTCGACAAGTTTCGCTAAAATTTTTAAGATTACGATTAATTTCAGATGATTCATTGAAATTCAACAAAAAAATTTTAAGACAGAAATTGACCACCATTTCGGTTTTCAGGGTGACAGAAGGCGAAAATTGTGATGGAAATTTCAGCAATTTCATGGAAATTTAACACCATGCCTATTGTATTGTTTTAGTTGTTTTTTTGGAGGATGTCTTGTCCTCCACATTTCGTAATTTACTCTCTTCTTTAATGATCTTTTCTTATCCAAACAATAGGTTCTGGAGACTCTTCACTTCATCATGCTGTTTCACAGGGTCTCACACAAATTTCTACCCACTGTGATGCCACCAAGTCCCACTTCATTCAGGCAATATCCCACAATCAAATTCCTTAGTTTCTCATCCTGCAAGTATGGAGTCAATATGAAATGCCTACAAACCAAGCAATTTACAGAAGCAACACCTCCTAGCCTTAATCTTTTATAAAAGATAAAAATATACTCAATAAGGAACATGCTCACATGAATTTGAATACAGGTCAAAGATATCTCTCAAAAAATCCTAAAAATAAATTACATAACAAGGCCGACAAAATTATCCTGCTCGATAACAAACTAAAATGAAGTGTCATGGTATAACAATGTTCTAAACATCCAGCTAATTTTGTCATAGTTCACTATTAAGATCTGGATTTTTTTCAAAAATTGTTTTGATTTTTCTCTTATACAAAATTTCATTAGTTAATTATTTTTTGATAGAAAAAAATCTTTATTAAGAGAAGAAAGAATATACAGGGAGGATGGAAAGTCCTCCTTAACACAAGCCAAAGAAAGCAAAAAAGAAAGAAGAAACCAAGTACCTAAAAAAGAGGGAGGGGGGGGGGGGGGCTAGAGAAATCAGGCTAACAAAGCCATACCATCATGCTGAGGATCAAAGAAGCACTGCAAAAACAGCCTGAAGAGAAAAATCACAACAAAGCAAAGAAAACAATATTGTCCGAAATCAAAACAATAGATGAAGTGTGACAAGTAATACAAGCATTTCTCTCCAACCAAGTCACCTCATTAAACAGCAAAAAAGTATACACCACCATGAACGCTTTGCATTCTTATGCCTCCTGAAACCTCTAAAAGCAATGGCATAAAAACCTCCTAAGAACTACGGCCCATCCAGCACTCCTGGAACAACACAAAAAAGCTTGTTCCATAAATTCTAGGCAATAAACCCGAGACCACAGAGCAATAAAGAAAAAGATGAGCATAATTCTCAGCAATACTTGGAAATAGAGCCATCTAAGTCCTTCTAAGTTCTAATCTGTAAGATAACTTGATTAAGGATGGTCATCAACTTTAATGTTTGAAGGAATCTAAGCTTTCCATAAACAATCTAAGCATCCGAACTCCAGACCCAAACAACCACACAATAAGGAATAACGAAAGGACTCCAACAAAAAAGCAAAGAAAGCTCCTTGACCTCCTTATTATTAACTATTAAGGTTCCTACAAAATGAAAGTCCCATGAAACCTCATTATTATCAATAATCAACAACAAAGAAATGTGTGCCTTAAGAGTTAGGAGGCACAAGGTAAGACAAAAGAAAGAAGGAAAATATGTTCCCAAGACAAAGATCCTCCCAGATATCTTCCACTTTACATTTAGTATGAGGAAAGAAGAAGAAAGATACCTGTGAAATGAACTTCCATGGGCTTCCATAAGAGAGTCTAGCTCCAATATTATCATCCTATCCATTTGCTTGCAAGCCAATTTTCTTAATATTCATATGTCAAATCAAATTAGTTTACAAAGGAAAATGCCATAACCACTTACTCACCAAGCAATGCTTTTAGACACCAAATTACCGAGACCCAAACCTCCTTCACCCTTACCATTAACCTCCCAACTCACAAGACGACCCCTCCTTTCACCCACACGTGATCATAATCCTCAACTTAGTTGCAAACTCACTGGAACCTTTAAAAAAGATTTTACAGAAAAGTGGAATCAAGTAAAGGCTCCATAAAAATGCATCTATTTTAGTCAGATATCTAACATTCAACCCCCCCCCCCCCCTCTTTCATAAATCACTTTATTTTACATAGGCTGCTAGTATTCTCTTATGCAAATCAAATAGAAGAGAGCATAAATTTAAGTATCTGTTCACCAATGAACAAACCATATATAATATGGACACGTTCAAAATTTTTATAAATTAAAGAGGGAAACTTGAAAAGAAATCACATACACTCACCGCATTATCTTCTTCAGGATCGTTTCTGAACACATAGAATAGAGGTGCTAGAATTTCGTTCATCCCTTGCACATATCTTATACCCGGATTCAACTTTGCAAACACCATCAGAATGTTCCTTAAAGCTTCCTGGGAGAATAAGAAACATTTAACTCAGAAATTTCGCTCCCATCAGCATTAATTGTCAGGTAAACAATAAGAAACCTGATTAGATTTTGCAAATGCAGAGTCCTCAGAGAAAAAGTGCATGTCTGGATGGGTGCGCTTCACATCTCGATCAATTTGCTCTATGATTTCTGTGTCCTACAAAAATTTAAAATAAAATATTGGTGTTTAATAATATACAAGTTTGGGGTGCAGCAGATGCTCCTCTTAAAAAAGACACAAAAAACTGTTGGATATAGTTGAACCAGAGTGATACGCCCAGATATACTCCATGACCCAGACAAGGTGTATATTAATACGTGATGCTCAAACATTGAAATGCAGGTAATTATATGCATATAACAGCATGGTTTTTCAAGAAAAAGCAGCTGCAGTATTAACCTAAGAGATGCTCATTGACATACATTTGAACACATTCTGCAAGATATTAGCTAGCACAAGATGAATCCAATCTGTATATTACGGTTAGAAACAGCTACCCAGAGAAAATTGTGAACAACAATGAGTAAGATGTTCAGTAACATCCATTCCATTTCCCATTGTTTATTAGGAGAGTACCCGGGGGGAGGGGGGAGTAAACTTGGGTTGGTTGGCTCGACCAATCCAGCAGAAATAATGCCAGGAGCATCAGTTCTCAAAAGGAGGACTATCACATAAATTCAATGATTCAATAGCAAGATCAATTCAACGATTCAATAGCAAGAGAAAAACATGAACTTCTCATAAATAAGATTTAAGATGTATGGTATCACAGCAATATCATAAAAGGAATTGGCATTTTTCTCCAATACTTGCATCATAATTATAAAACTCTTTACGTAATGAACATTAAAGATATCTAGTAAGGCAATCAAGACAAATTCTCAAGCCAATGCCACAAAATGTGATACCTGGAAGAACTGATTCCAGACGCTGGTCTTCCCAAGGCTCAAAGGATGCTCTCCATGAGTTATTTCTGATCTTGAAAGCAAGCCACTGCTTTCTGATTTTGATTCATCATTTTCAAAATTCACACATTTTTCCAACCTCCTTGTGATTTCTGACTGACTAGCCACAAAAACATTCAGAAATCTAAAATCTTTTACATATGAGAGAGAGAGAGAGAGAGAGAGAGAGTGAGTGAGAGAGAGAGGAAATGAGTGCACTATACAAACATAACTATGAATTTTTCTATCTACTTATTTAAAATTAACCTCACAATTAACACGGAGCTAGCTACATTACACCCACACAGGACAAGCCATAAAAGGCATTTGTAAGAAAATTGTGGGCACGTGTATTAACCCACCTATGAACAGGGAGCATGAAACAGGAAAATCTTTGGAATAAAATGAAGCTTCATGCCTATAAAACTCAGATTTTTCTTTTTTGATATATGAGATAAGAAATTATATTCAATGGCACCACTGACTGCCAGAAGCTAAGAAAACAAAAACTATAAATGTGCCAATGATCAAACAGTTCAACCCAAGAATTGAGCTCTGGTGTAAAAAATTCAAAATTCCAGAACTATAGTGCGAATAATTGAACTCTTCAGGCTCTGTGCAGGCAGCTCCTTCCTTCAAAAGATCACCTGTTCATCTCCTGCCAAAGCATATCACAATATAGGGACAGTGTGCTGCAACCTCCAAGATATCCTATTTCCTTCTCTAAGCTCCCCAACAGTGAAAAAGGCCTTTAAGCTCCTAGTCATGACCCAGAAAGATGTTGAACCACTGCCAGATAAAATTCCAGATTTTGCAGGCAGTTGGACATTGAAGCAGCAAGTGATCTGAGCTCTCCCCATCCCTTTAACACATGAAACACCAGTCAACATGCACCACATCTCTCCTACGAAGGTGTCCCCAGTTAGAATAGCACCCTAAGGACCTTCCAGGATGCCAAGAAAAGAAGGATCTTGGGAGCCTTATGGCCTGCGTAGTTGCAGAAAACATTTCAAGTTTTTTAAATAATTACAAGAATGCCAACCAGTTTATCGACATTTATATAGGGAACTTCGAAAACATCTTTTTATTCCTTTCCAAGTTTTCAGTATAAATATTAAAGGCTAAAACAAGTGGCATTCTTATAATTCTTTGGAAAACTTGACATGGAAAATGATAAATATTTTACACAATCAAACAGGTTCTTAGTTTTCCAAATGCTTATAAAACTTTGATTGAGGCCACCTAGATTCAGAATGTAGGCATTACTTGAAGGACACTGTACTAATGTTACTAAAGCCTAATGGCAATCACAAGGGGAAAGTATGGACTTGGCAAGCCACCTCTCTTATGCAATTGTTCGAGTATGCAGGAAGGGTTTTAATAGTATAGAACCCAAATCCAAGAAGCAAATTAACTGAAGTCGATCTGAACCACATCTAGTTAAAGCTTATACCTTGACTACACTACAGTCTGCTAAATATCAGTCGTTGGGTTAGTCTAATTCCATCAGTCAACAAAGGGAAGCACCTTTGATTTAACAGAAGGCTCTCCGACACTGAGGAGTGAACTAAATAAGCAGAAATAAAGTGAGCAGTCTAAAGCGCAAGAAAGTGAGCAATCTATCGCACTATCAGCCTCAGCAATTCAGCATCACATAGTCCGGTTCCAGTTATGCAAGTTGTACTTGAATTTTTGGCCTCAATGGGTTAGAAGTAAACTCTTGGATTGTTTAGAGTTTTAATAATATAATAATACATGAAGAAACAAGTGACCGAGCACAAACATATCCATAGTGGTAGCATGATAAAGTTTAGAGAGGATGACTGCTGGATGCATAGCTCTTCTTTTCCTCAATCATCATTTTAGTCTTCTCAATAAACCTTTTTCAGTCTAATTAATGCACCCTTAGTACCAGAACAAAATGGTGACATCAAATGGACACGTCGAAATCATATACATGACTTACAGGATTCATCAAAAGGTCCTCTTTAAAATGTTTGTATTGCGACCTCTTCTTAGCTAATTCAGATGACCAAAGCGCACGATCACTAGGAAGATACCCCAATAACAGCTGCCATAATTAACATACTCAGAAATGTTAAACCCATTACCATAGGAACATTAATCATACAGTATGTTAAAAATAAAAATAAAATAAAATAAGAAAAAAAGCATTCTATATACAGCACTTCTCATCGCTTCTGAAAAGAAAACAAAAAAAAAATAACAACCTTAGCTTGAGCTCTTACAAGGAAAACAAAATTCATTAAAGGGAAAAAAAAAAAAAGGAAAGATTACAAAAGGTGGAGAACAAGAGATCCTCCAAAAATCAGCTAAAGCAATTACAGAAGTGCAGCTCCCCAATCCATTTGGAGATCAAACCCAAAAATTCCCAGCAAGTGTGCCCAAAAAGAAGCAAGGAAAACAACTATGTCTGCTATGTCCCATAACAAGTGGGAAGTTATTTTTGCATTGAAATACAATACATTCGTTCTCTTAATGAAAATCTCTCTCTCCCTCTCAATGAAGTGTCCATTAGTCTCCAAGTATTCAACTTGATTCAAACATATTATTTACAAATTCATCAAAAGACACAATTAAGCATTATATTTTTAAAATGTGCGACTCGTTCAAAAAGCTGTTTTAATACATCACTGGAAGATATGATAAACCTGAAATCAAATATTCTTGAAAGTAATCATAAAATTCATACAGATTCAAAAAGGGGCAAAAGAAAAAGAAAAACAATCTATACCTTCCACACGGTTGAACGAATCCCAGCACCATCCGGTATACCCTGTGAGGCTATTTTCCGCAATTCACGCGTATTTATCACCTTTCTGGACAGCTAAACTCAATGCAACACAAACACCAAACAAATCCAAGTCAACAACAAAGGACCCCAAAAGAGAGAGAGAGAGAGAGAGAGAGAGAGAGAGAGAGAGAGAGAGAGAGAGGGAGGGAGAAACCTCGGCCAAGAGCTGTGCCTGGCGAGAGACGTCCTCCGCGGAGGGCGAACTGGAGGAGCTCCCATTATCGCTGTTGCGCGAGGCATCGGGTTCTGACTTCCGAGGCACTTCCCTGGCAGTTACCGGAGGGGGTTGCGGGGCCGGCGGTTCCAACAGGGATTCGTCGGCTCCGGCGAGGTTTCTGGTAGAGATGGAATCGGCAGTGGCGGGGGCGGCGGTGGTGAGAGATTTGGAAGCGTAGCGGTGGAGGCCATCGTCGTCGTGGGAGGGAGAGGGAGAGGGAGAGGGAGAGGGAGAGGAAGAGGACCAGAGGGAGCTGTTGAGCCAGTCGGGGACATGCTTCTTCACCATGGCCAAATAGCTTCTGGAGTGACAAAGCGTTGGGAGAGATCGCACTCGCTGCCTCCTCTCCTGCAGCTTCTGTCAGGTGCGTGCTTGTTTGGACAGCGGACTCGGCTTCCTTCGTTCTGGAAACGTCGCGCTTCCCCAGCGGGGGGAGAAAGAGAGAGAGGGGATCTTTGGTATGCGATCGCGCGACTGGACGGTTAGTTAAAGTAGGTTAAGGGGCAATTGCGATAGGCCACGTAGTCGGACTGTCACTACGTGGCGCTGTAACCTGCGGGGTGACAGCTAGTCCGCGGCCCAGGAGCCACCACGCAGTTATGATTTTAGCTGAAGTAAAGCAGCGACACTTGGGAGTTGGGAGAATACCACGGGCTCTTTATTTTTTAGAGCCCGTTTAAACATCCAACTCACTAGAGATCATATTAGCTGACCAAAAAGGCAAAAGCTAGTTTGTGCAACTCTATTTTACTTTCATCACCTCATCATTTTTGCCTTTACTTTATATAAGCATATTGACATAGGCATCCTTATTTTAGAATTTTCTAAAAAAAATTTTATCCCAAGATGTATTTATAATAGTCTTTTGAATCTACAAACGGGTGTAAATTATTTTTAAAAAAATATATATATTCAAAAACACCCCTATAGTGCACAAGTTTTCACGAAATAAATTAAAATAGTTTTTGTGTTTTCAATATAATTTTTTGAATGCAATGAGGACACGAGCATAAAGAATAGTATATTTTTCAAATAACAGTAATAATTGTAATACTAATAATGATAATTATTTTTTCTATTTTTCCAATTAATTCAATTTTAACCAAACACGGTTTAACTGTTTTCTTTTTCAGGAATAATTTTGAAAGTAGTTAATCAAACGCATTTGATTGTAAAAAATGCATAATACGATGTGTTTTCATTTTCAAAAACAACAATACGCCAACTATATTTTAAATATTTAACCAAATAGACCTTAAAAATTTTTAAATTTATTTCTTAAAGAAATTAATAAAATCTCATAGGTTTTCATAAAATATGTTGTAGAAAAGAATTAATAAAATTGTCATTGTTCTCATTGCTCTCTTTTTCCTCTTTCTATACATCCCAATTCCCTCTCATCTTCCCTCTCATAATCAATCACATGCTTTGAAACCTCTCTCTCTCTCTCTCTTTCTCTCTCTCAAACATTATCGTTTTGGAGCTTCCTTCTTCACTTTCTTCACTCATTAGAGTAGCAATATCTATAATTCTGCAATTCAAATTCATCCACAACTTTGTTTCATTGATCCCATGAGACAATCACAAAAAGAAGGTGAATAATGTCAAACCATTTTTTTGCACAACGTTGTGGCTTATTGGTGCCCTTAGACCATTTTTCCTATATATATTTGTATGTATTGTTGTCTTTTTTTCTTTTCTCTAATCTCATATGTTTTCCCAAATCCCAACTCTCCCTTTCCCAAAGCCTTTTCTAATTTCCAATGATGAGTAGAATAATTGTGAAGATTTGAAGAAAAGCGTGTGTGATGGGGGCAAGAGACTTCGTGGGATTCACAGTGGCCAAGTTTCCCCTCATAAAGATTATATTGTCCATGCCACTTTATTAGAGATTGGTATTCTAACTTTCTTATTGATAACATTTCCCTTCTCTGAATTTCCCCCTCTTTCAAACCTCTCATCATTCTAAGCATACTTCTTCAGTAGAAATTTAATTTTGTTGACTTTGGTGCAATCCCAAGAGGGGGGTTGAATTGGGTATGAAAAAAATGTTCTCCATGGTTTATCTAAATCGGTAGTAATAATACACAACCTAAGGTCTGTCTATATAATTGTAAACCTAATCAACACATGTACAGCATATAATGAATCAGGCATACAACATACATGTGCTGAAAATGAAAGTATAGAAAATAAATTGCAGAAATATAAAGTACACGCACGATATGTTATCGGGGTTCGACCAATACTGGCAACGTCCCCGCCTCAGCTCGTAAGTCTGAGGATTCCACTAATGCTCACTTAACTGGGGGAGCGGCACGGGTTACAACCAGGTCAAGTTACCAGGGCTGACCTCAACCTTTATAAACTCTCCTTGCTGGGTGGAGAAGGCCCTACCAATCCTTATAGGCTAGATCAAACCCCCTCAGGCCATGTCTGGAATACAGCCAATTCAAAACACAATTTTGTGTACAAAGTATGTGCTTCTCCAATGAGCAGATTTGTACCAATATCAATCAATGCACATCACCAATATAAGAACTATAAACTCAATGCAATACGTGTGATAACACTCAATCTAATATCAATATTCAATCAAGAGCAAGAGTGCATTCCCAAGCAATCTTTGAAACAGTATGTCAATATCAAACAACCACAATAAGGGTTTCAAAGATTTTCAACAAGAGTAATCAAAATATCTTTAAAAATATTTTCTCAAAATTCTAGCACAAAAGATATTTGAAAAATAAATTTGTAAAAAAGATTTTTGCACAATCACAATACAAGCTTACAAGTCTTACAATACAAGTGTCAAGACTTACAAGCTATAAAGTTTTCCCCACACAATGATTATTAATTAAACTTGAGGAAAAAACCTTAGCTAAACTCTCAATAGGAAAACAATCAAGCAATCACTCCGATGAGAGTTTGAGCAATAGGAAATAATGTAGAATCACTCAAGGGCACTATCACTAGGTTGGATTTATCAAAAGAATAACAAATGAGTGAGTGTATGGGCTTGGTATTTGAAAAATATGCTCTCAAAAATTTAGAGAATTTTACTCTTAATCAAGTTGCTAATTCTGCATTAATCTTGCAAATGAACTCATATATATAGAGATGCCCAAAATTTTGACCATTGGGAACATAAGAGGAATTATTAGAATTGTTTAAAACATGGTTAAGCCAATTAACCCTGATTTACCCTTATTAACCCACGATAAAATTTGGTCAACCCAAGAGTTTCGATCGACCGAGCCATAGGTTCGGTCACTCGAACAGACACGTGAGAAAAAGTAAAATTTTCATGTTCGGGTGTCTAAAAATATGTTCGGTCTATTGGCTAAGGCAATTTTCCAACCAGTTCAAGGTTCGGTCGCCTGACCTCAAATTCGGTCTGCCGAACTTGCACTTTCGGTCGCCCAAGGGTGTTTTGAACGTAATTGTTTGGGCGCCCGAGTTGTTGGAGAAGTCCTTAATAGGAGTTCGGTCAACCTTGAACACTACGTTCTAACTTTTCCTATGTTCAGTCGATTGAGATGTTTTCAACGCCAAGGTTCGGTCGCCCGAATCCTTAGTATTTTAACATCTAAGTTCTATTTTTGAAAAATGATTTCCCCTAAAAGCACATATGAAAATGAGAACTTTCCTAAGTGCTAGTGCAAGGACTTAGGGTCTTTTCTAAGACCTTTTTGAGCTTACGGTTTCTATATGCATGATATGCATTGATTATTACAGACATTTGCTTAAATAATTATTATAGACCCAAATTGAATGAAATATAATATTACAAAGAAGAAAAACAATTTGGAACTTCTTCTTCTTCAGGTCACCATACGCTGCCGCATGATTTTGTCGAAATAATCCTACACACAAACTTGACAAACATTAAATATCAGTGTATTTATCATAATCAAAATGGGATATGACCCATAAGGTCAACAATCTCCCCTTTTTTATGATGACAAATACTCTATGCAAAAGTAGGTACAACTAAGAAAGGCTCCCCCCCTGAGAATATGCATAAAGAGATTTTTAAAACTTAAACATGTAATGATTACCCAGTTTTGCCTACTTCTCCCCCTTTTGGCAAAAGCAAAAAGGGCATGAAAACAAATATAACTATTTTTGAAAAATATGGCAATTAAGCACACAAACAGTATAACTGGTCATTGTCATATAAATGATTTAAATGACATGAAAATTAAATTAAACCATTAATATGCACAAACCATTGCAATTGAAACATATCATAAGACCAGTAGAAATTTGGAATTTGAAAACATATGACATATAAAAAATAGGTTTGATCATAAACATGATCTAACTAGTTCACATGCATTTTCATGAGTAGTTACCGAACCAGTTATGCAATTAAAAAAAACATATATATGACTAATAATAGGGCAAGACATAAAGGATTTTGATTTGAAAGAATTTCTTGCCAAATAATAAAAATATATGTAAATAGATATATATATATATATATATATATGTGTGTGTGTGTGTGTGTGTGTGTGTGTGCGTGTGCGTGTGCGTGTGCGTGTGCGTGTGCGTGTGTGTGTGTCCCCCTTTGATATTTGCAAAAAGTACTGGGGGTGCTTGTTGAAAAAGAAACTTTAATTTAAAACAAACAAGTAACATTTTTCTGATTTGTCAATTAAGCACACACTTAGAATATAACCAGAAACACACAACCACAATGATCCTAAAGATGTTAGACAATTTAAAGCACAGATCACATGGCAAACATAAACAATATGTGGTAAAACAATATATATCAACTTAAGATTTTCACAAAGATCATTTCATTTAAGCACATGCCACAGTGAATTCAAAATATATCTAAGGTAAAAATATTTGTGAACAAAACAAAATATGAATTTATGTTTAGATACTCCCCCTTTCATTTTGAGTGATAGCTTAGATGCTTCTAAGTGCTATACATATCACAACTTATTCTCTTTTAATGGACCAAGAGTATAAGCAATTATTTAAAATATATTAATACAACTATACTGGATATTAATTGATTTATTTTAAACAGTGCAACCAGTATAGCCTCCCCAGAGACTATAAATGCATCAAAAAGATAGATATCAAGGCATTGCTACAAAGCCCACAACCTTAAGAACAATCCATATCCATTTATAATGGATATGATGTTCAGTGTACTTAGAAGAGCCTTAATAATCAAAAAGCGAGATGATGCATATAAGTCTTTTATCCTCTTTCTCTAAGGATGGAGCTTATCTCTCCTAACTATTTGATGATTATGTTGGGATGAAATTTAAAATTCAATTAGTTTTCACTCATCCTTTAAAAAATGTTTTATTATTTATTTTAACATAATCATTTTTGTAAAAGGTTTTACTTTAGGAAAAATTTACCGAAATTTTAGTAGCATGTCGTCTGTAAATTGGACGTTTTTTCATAAAACTTGTGCCTGATAGGTTCAAATAAGCAATTTATAATTTAATTCAAGGCACACGAGAACCTATATCTACTACCAACATGCAATACACATCACTGCATTCGCTATGTAGGAGACTTTCAATACAAGCATGCAAGTAGTAATCAACAAATCAAAATATATAATCTATCTATCAAAGAATATAAACAGTAAATAACAAAGGCTAATTATAAATTCATTGCAGTATTCACACGAACATTTAGGCAATAAAAAAAATATGAGAGCATTTCAATTTATATAACCATGAAAGAATATATATGCTCCCCCTGAGTTATGCACTTGACTCATTTTATGCATTTCTTTCATTTTCAAGTTCAATAACCAATAGTTATAATATTTTCAGTGATTTTAGTCTAGCTTTGAGTTCTTAGGCTTATCGGACCAAAAAGTCATAAACAATACTTCTTTAGGGTCATAAGCCAACACATGCCTCTTTTCTTTTATGAATTTCAATGCGTAAGAGGCACAAAATGGAATGGCTTTCAATTTAAACTGCATGTGCATATAGGTCTACTTGAATTTTGTGCACTCATCTAGATTGAGACCTGCTGCAACCAACTTAGCCATTCAGCTCATCACGAAGGATATGAAACTCTAATGGATTTGATTTAATGTTTGAGAGCTTATAAAGTAAAGAAGAATAAATACTTTTAACAATTAAATTATCATTAAGTTCAGAAGAGTATTCCTTACAAGTGAACATGAATCAAAGTATTTTCATGGAAGAAATCATGTCCAGGTTTGAGCAAAGAGCGTCTAGGAGTGTATGAATTTTTTAATACAACTCTTTGGAGAATGGAATGTATCCTTTAGATATGATTATAATTATGAGCAAAGATACGAACTAAGGATGTAGTAACCCGGATAATTATGGGAATTAATAATAAAGAAAAAATAGGGAAAAAGAATTTTAAAGGGGGACGCAGTAGGGCTTTGTCGACGAATAGTCTTTTTGGGCTCGCCGACGTGGACGCGTGTCTCGTCGACAAAAATTTACCGAGGGGCTGTTTTGGGGCCTGAAACTCATCGATGAGGGTTAGGTGCTTGCCAACGAACTTCCTTCTTGAACTCATCGACGAGGTGACGTGGCTCGTTGACGAAGCCACATGGCAAAAGGTCTATAAATAGTAGAAAATCGGGATTCAGCGAAAGAAAATTTATTTTCCTCATTTTTCTCTCTCTCTCCTACTCGATTCCTCTCATTTCTCTCTACATTTCTTGCTCCGTCTCTCCCCGTTTCGACGATCTGAAGTCACCACGTTGATACTGGGGAGATTCTCTACAAGTCTGCTAGAGTAAATTGTTGGTTTGGCCAACTTGGGCACCATCCCAAAATTTAAGTGAGTTGAATATTTTGGTATTTTCATTTGTATCAGACTTATTTGAGTTTAGATTTTAAGTTATATGGGAATATACTAGAGTTTTGTGGAATAAAATTAAGATATGATTTAAGGATTATGGTGTTTTTGGGACCCTGCAGGCATGGGTTGAGGACCCAGCGAATATTTTTAGGAGTTCAAGTAAATTATAATTTAGAAAATTTACGTGTATGTAGGTTCGGGGACATATAGTTGATTTATTGGAAATATGCATATATGTATTATTTCAAGATTTTGGGGATAGTACGCTGTGAGCGTGAGGATTAAGTTGGAGGCGAGCCTCCTAACCAGTTAGGTAAGAGAAATATGTTATGCTAGTAAATTCATAAATATTGTTTATTAAGGTACATAGTCTAAATTATACAGTTTTACAGATTTTAGAACATGAGTTTTATTAATTGTGTGGTCTGAGTAGATATTTGATTAGTGCTGAATTTATATAATTTTTTAGAATATCATGATTTACAGTATATATATATATATATAGACAGATATATTTACCAGACAGATATTTTACAGATATTATACAGACCAATATTTGACAGTAATTACAGAATGTCATGCTTTCCAAAACCATAATACTCAGATATTATGAATTATTCAGTCAGATATCACAGTTATTTTAGTTAGATATTATAGTATTTTCATATCAGACTTATAATGTTATGGTTATTCTAGAATCATGATGAAAATAGTAGGATATCTATAGAAATAGTATATATAGTATCAGATCCTAATGAACCATGAAATGTTCAGTTAGCAAAGCATGGTACCATTGCAATTTACAGATCAAAGTACAACCACATATCTCAGATAGTATGTGAATTTCGTCAACCGTGCCTATGGAGAGATTGCAGCCTTCCCAGTATTATGGGTTGAGGAGGCCAATTTGACGAGGTAGTTACCAGTTTCGAGCTTAGGAGAGGTTGCAGTTTAGCCGGACTGAGGATTGGTAGAGTACAGTTGACTTACCCGGTAAGCCAACCAGGATTAAGTCCCGCCTAGGGGCTGCACAACTCTGTCATGAGGGGTTAAATCATGACGTACAGTTTTTCGGGGTAAAATCTCAGTTATGTATATGTATACAGATTTACAGGATATCAGCAATATAGTATGATACTAAAAGTATGAAAAAGTAGAAAACTTAGATATTACAGTTATACTTTAAACTATGATAAATGCGAGTCATACCATATATTGATTTACTAGCTTATACAGTTTTAGATATTGTCATTATAATATTTATGAAACTTAGTTGCCATACACTAGTAATAGCATATTTCCTCTTACTGAGCGTTGTTTCATCCCAATGGTTTAAAATTTTTCAGGTGATCCAGCGAGGCGAGCAGATCAGGCTCGCAGATAGAGAGATCTTTTATACTACCCTATTTTAAGGGGTAAGTGTGTGTTCAGGGAAATGTGTTTTTGGAGTAGATGAAACTGGGGTGACGTGTAAATATGTATGCATGGTTTGGAACACTGAATTCTGGTATTGTAATTATGAGTGTATGATTTTATGTTTTCTGCTGCATAGATGTGTCAATTTATTTACAGGGATACCTCTGGGCCATCTGGGCCCCAAGATGTTATAGTAGGTATTATAGGGGTATCAAAGTAAATTTTATATATAAGCGAAAAATATGGTGTAATTTTTGGTCATTATAGTTTGGTATCAGAGCCTAGGTTGTTAGGTTCTACACACTCTACAGTACAGCGGAAAACAATACCAGAATATAGGAATGGAATCATAAGAAGAGTGGAACAAGATGACAGTGAGTTAAGGTTGAGGAATTAGGATAAGAATTTAGGGTTGTTAGACCACATAGTTAAAGGTCTTTCATTCCTACTATGTTTTGATGTTATCAACCCATTAGCTGCTCTCAAGGTCACTAACGTTTCTCTAAGATATGTTTTAGGTATACAGAATGGCATCTGAACCAACAAACAGTCAAAACAACTCAGGTCATGACCAGAAGCTCATGAACAATACAACAAATGTACAAAAGTCATCTGAAAAATGAGTGTGTAAAATAAGAGAGATATTGTCTTGTAAATATCTTGTACATAAAGTGAAGCTCAATACAAAGAGCAAGAAAGGGGCATATCACACACGCACAACAAAATACCCCCAAAATGGACAAGAACCTTCTTAGAAACTTAAAAGGTCAAAAATTTAAGAAGGAGGATCTCATCGACGAATACAGGGCTTCGTCGACGAGTTTAGTCAAACTTCGTCAATGAACACACGGTTCTCATCGACGAAAAGATACCGAGGGGCATCTGAATTCAGAACCACAACTCGTCGACGAACATAGGGCGTTGTCGACAAATTACATAAAGGACTCGTCGACGAACACAGGGTCTCGTCGACGAAAATATACCGAGGGGCATTTGAATTCAGAACCAGCAACTCGTCGACGAACACAAGGTTTCGTCAACGAAATTGCTAAAGAGCTCATCGACAAACACAGGGCTTCGTCGACGAACGTCGGGCAGTAGCGAACATTAAATGCTGCGAACGACTATTTTTGAATCTTGTCTTACATTCATAAATGCCTAACGGCTCTCCAGTGTTGCCCTCGTCCATTCAATGTATAAATAGGAGTAAATGGCATTTTACTAAACATCTAGAGAAATCATATTGAAATAAGAACATTCATTAGTGTTGTCATCTCTAGGGTTTTCTCACAAACTCACTTCCCCTCTTCTTGCTACTCTTAGTATTGCATTCACTCTATTGACAGAGGATCTTGAGTAAGGGGTTTATTGGTTTAACTACCTCAAGGGAGTATTCAAGCTTACACCTAATCTTCATCTACCCTTTTGTAAAAAAGGCTCTTTGTGGGCTATATTTGGGTGTCTCTAAGTGAGCACCTTGTTGAAGCTCTTTGTTAGCTGGTGTGTATTGGCTTCTCCGCCCGAAGGAGGATTTTAGTGGATTTTGGCAATCCTTGAGTTGGTCTCAAGGCGTGGACGTAGGCGGGGTGCCAAACCACGTAAATATCAATGTGTTAAGCTTTTCTTCTCTTTTATCTCATTTATATTGTTATTGTGATTTGCTACATTTCCTTTTACACAACAACTTTATGCACTTACTCTTGGTAAGATTTTTGTGTTTGTAGAAAGTAATCTCATCACCTAAGAAAGTCTATTCACCCCCCCTCTAGACATACTACCAAGCCAACAAGTGGTATCAGAGCGCCAATCGCTGAAATTCGGAGTAACATCCTGGCGAAAAGATCAACATGGCAGACATATTTGCCCAAGGTCAGTCCATTTACCGCCCTCCCAAGTTTTGTGGGATTAACTACCCAGCATGGAAGGATCGAATGTCCATTTTCATCCAAGCCTATGACTACCGTATGTGGAATGTCATCACCGAAGGAGACTACACCTTCAAAAACGAAGACAGCAATGACATACCCATTGCGAAACTTCCTGAGGCAGATGCAAGGTTGGCACAGCTTAACTTTAAAACCAAGAATTTCCTATACTGTGCCATAAGTGATGAAGAATACAACCGGATATATGGTTGCAACACGGCCAAGGAAATGTGGGAAAAACTTCAGGTAACATATGAAGGAACTACTCAGGTAAAGAGATCTAAAATTTATATGCTTGTAAAAGAATATGAAATGTTCAAAATGGAAGAAAGTGAAACAATCACAGCTATGCTCACACGATTCACACACATCACTAATGGACTAAAAGCTCTCTGTAGAGAGTACTCTATGGAAGATAATGTGCAGAAGGTTCTTCGTTCTCTATTGACATCTTGGCACGCAAAGTCCATAACAATTGAAGAAGCCAAGGACCTCTCAAAGGTCACACTTGACGAACTAATTGGATCTCTCATGACCTACGAAATCAAGAAGAAAAATGCTGCTGCTGAAGCTGAAGCACCCAAGAAAGCTATCAGAATTACTCTAAAAGCTGGAAAGCAAAAAGAGATCATAGAAGAAGAGGAGAATGATGATGACGACGAAGTTACCTTACTGACCAGAAGATTCAGCAACTTTCTAATGAACAAACAAAATGGCAAATCAAAGGAGAAAGGAGAATCGAGCATCAGATGCTACAATTGCAAAAAGATCGCGCACCGCATGGCCGATTGCCCTCTCTTCAAAAACAAAAACAACAATCAACAAGGAGACAAGAATAGATTCAAAGCAATGAACGCAACTGAATGGGATGAACTAGATGGAACCTCAACCGATGAAGAAGTCAAAGAAGAAATCGCTCATTTCTGCTTCATGGCGGACGAACTAAGTGAGGTAAGCTCCGATGACGAATATCTCCCTTCATATAAGGAATTAGAAGAAAACTGTAGAAAACTCTATGTTGAACTAAGAGCATCTAAAAGGAAAATCAAACTTTTAGAAGAAAACTATTCAAAATGCAAACAAAACACATTTGCTCGTGTGATACCTTGAAAGCTGAAAATGCATCTTCTAATCTTGAAAAAGAAGAGCTTTCTAAAGAATACTCAAAATACAAAGAGTCCTCTAAAAAAGAAATTGAAAGCTTGAAAAGTCAAGTAATTGAATTTCTTCAAGAAAACTCTTCATTGAAAAAGAAAGTGGAGGATCAAAGTAATACCATATATAAATTTACAAATGGAAAGGAAAATTTCGATAGATTACTTGGAGCCCAAAGATTTGGAATTTTCAAAGAAGGTTTAGGATACAGCCTATCATCTTCCAAGTCAATAGGATTTGCAAACCTCTATGCCAAAAGGAGCTCTGTATCAAAGAAAGGTTTTGCACCTAAACTAAATCTCTCACACACAAATAAAGTCTGTTTATATTGTGAGAAAAAGGGACATGTACGATTTACTTGCCCCTCAAAGGGAAATAGAGGAAAAAAAATATGAACTACAAATGGGTGATTAAAAACACTAACCCAATAGGACCCAAGAAAATATGGGTACCAAAACAAGTTACTTGATGTTATGCACAGGTGTGCTTAATGAGCAACTTCGTAAAGAACAAATGGTTTCTAGACAGTGGATGCTCAAGACACGTGACGGGAGACGCAAACAAATTCCTCTCCCTCTCATACAAAAAGGAAGGGCTAATTACGTTTGGAGATAACGCCAAAGGAAGAATCATCGGGAAAGGTAAAATAGGTAATTCTTCCCTAGCTATCGAAAATGTTGCTCTAGTTGACACTCTCAAACATAATCTGCTAAGTGTTAGTCAACTTTGTGATAAAGGGTTGAATATCATTTTCCAATCCACAAAGTGCTTAATAAATAATTTAAATGGAAATACAATTCTCATAGGAAAACGTGAGTCCAACATATATACAATTGAATTTGAAGAAATCACAAGTTGTAACATTAAATGCTTAACTGTCACAAATGAAAATTGTTGGCTATGGCATAGGAGACTAGGTCATGCAAGCATGGATCTTCTTCATAATCTTTCATCCAAGGATCTAGTAAACGGTCTACCAAAAGACAACTATGTGAAAGATAAAATATGTGATGCATGTCAATATGGAAAACAAGTTAAGTCCTCCTTCAAAACTAAGAAAGTAATCTCTACATCAAGACCCCTAGAATTAATCCATCTTGATCTATTTGGACCTAATGACATTACTAGCATTAGTGGAAAACTGTATGCATTTGTTATTGTTGATGACTTTTGCAGATTTGCATGGGTAATTTTTCTTGCCAATAAAAGTGATACATGTAATGCATTTATTCATTTTTGTGGAAAAATCCAAAATGAGAAGGGGATGTCAATTGTACATATTAGAAGCGATAGAGGAAGAGAGTTTAGAAATAACGAACTTGAGAACTTTTGCAACGAAAATGGATATTCACATAACTTCTCTGCACCAAAAACCCCACGACAAAACGGAGTAGTTGAAAGAAAAAATCGAACACTCCAAGAAATGGCTAGAACAATGCTCAACGAACATAATTTACCAAAATACTTCCGGGCAAAAGTAGTTAGCACTGCATGCTATGTTAGTAACCGAGTCACTATTAGATCCAAAATAGGAAAAACCCCATATGAAATATGGAAGGGCAGAAAACCTAACATATCACATTTTAAGGTTTTTGGATGCAAGTGCTTCATATTAAAATATAGAGATCATTTAGCTAAATTTGATTCAAAGTCCAATGAAGGGATCTTCATAGGATACGCAATGAACAGTAAAGCATATAGGGTATTCAACAAGAGGATTCAAACTGTTCAAGAGTCAACCCATGTCATTTTTTATGAAACGAATCCTTACACATCTAAAAACCTCGTTGAGCTAAATGAAGAAAACCAAGTCACTACCTTTAGAATTGAAAGAGAATTAGAACAACTCAAGATAAATAATGATCAAGACACAAATTATCAAGATACAAATGTAGATCATCTAGGATCTTCTCCTCAAGAACCTAACCAACTAGAAGAGAAAAAAGATTATGAATTACCCAAAGCATGGAAGTTTGTAAAAAATCATCCAACTAATCTCATTATAGGAAGTCCCTCTCAAGGAGTAAGCACCCAATCTCACCTTAGAAGTGGATCTAATCATATTGCCTTTATATCTCACCTAGAACCAAAAAACTTTGAAGAAGCTGAAAATGATGTAGATTGGATAAATGCCATGCAAGAAGAATTAGATCAATTCGAAAGAAACCAAGTATGACACTTAGTTCCTAAACCCAAAAATACCACAATAATTGGCATTAAATGGGTATTTAGGAATAAGAAAGATGAAGACGGAAACATTGTCAGAAATAAAGCTAGACTTGTAGTCCAAGGATACAACCAACAAGAGGGTATTGACTACGATGAAACTTATGCTCCTGTAGCTAGACTAGAGGCTATCAGAATGCTCCTTGCCTTTGCTTGTTACAAAAACTTCAAATTGTTTCAAATGGATGTTAAAAGCGCCTTTTTAAATGGATACATAAATGAAGAAGTTTTTGTTAAACAACCTCCTGGCTTTGAGAACCACTCATATCCCGATCACGTGTATAAACTCTCAAAAGCTCTTTACGGACTTAAGCAATCACCAAGAGCGTGGTATGAACGGTTAAGCAAATTTCTTCTTGAAAATGGGTTCATAAGAGGAAAATTTGATACCACTCTTTTCTTAAAACATAAAGAGAATGATATGCTAGTTATACAAATCTATGTAGATGATATTATTTTTGGGGCCACAAATGAAACCTTATGTCAAGACTTTGCTCAAACTATGCAGGACACATTTGAGATGAGCATGATGAGCGAGCTAACCTTTTTCCTAGGATTACAAATCAAGCAAATGAAGCACGGAATCTTCATAAATCAGGCCAAATACGTTAGGGACATGTTAAAGAAATTTAATCTTGAAATGGGAAAATCTAAGGCAACTCCTATAAGTATCACAACTAAGCTTGACGTTGATGAAAAAGGGAAAAACATTGACCAAAAACTCTACTGTGGCATGATAGGTAGCTTACTATATCTCACCTCTAGAAGACCTGACATAATGTTCAGCGTTTGTCTTTGTGCTAGATTTCAATCTTATCCTAAAGAATCTCATCTTCTTGCGGTTAAACGAATCTTCAGATACATAGCAGGCACTCCTGACTTAGGACTCTTCTTTCCTAAAAATGCTCCCTTCAATCTCACATGCTACTCTGACGCTAACTACGGTGGTTGTAAAACCAATAGAAAAAGTACTAGTGGAACATGTCACTTCCTTGGACACTCCCTTGTTTCTTGGTTTTGCAAGAAACAAACCTCCGTAGCTCTTTCCACCACCAAGGCTAAGTATATAGCAGCCGGTAGCTGCTGTGCTTAAGCATTATATGTGAAACAACAACTTTAGGATTTTTGAATCTTAGTTAAAAGTACTCCAATTCATTGCAACAATACTAGTACCATCAACATTTCAAAAAATCTGTGTCTTCACTCTAGAACCAAGCACATTGAAATTAGGCACCACTTCATTCGAGACCATGTTCAAAAAGGAGATGTCGAGTTGGTTTATGTTCTCACCAAAAACCAACTTGCCGACATATTTACTAAGCCTCTCAATGAAGAAAGATTTCACAAAATTCGGCATGCCTTAGGCATGTGCACTCCTTCGGACATAATATAGGGCGTATGTCTTTTCCACTCTTCCTTCCCCTACTCTTCCACTTTAATTTTTGTTTCTTTTCTCCAGGTTCTTGTCAATGAACACAGGGTCCTTGTCACCGAGAAACCCTTATAATTCGTCAACGAATACAGGGCGTTCGTCGCCCAAAAATGTGACTTTTCGTTGACGAACTCAGGGTTCTCGTCTATGAATTTTGTCGGGGTACTTATCTCTTCAAGTTAAAACAATAGAAACCCTAACCTTCTCTCACACCTCTCCCTCTCTCGACCCTGTGCTAACACTTCGCCCACTTTGCGCCATCACCTCCCACCACCTCCCTCCTCCATCCTCACCGTCAGCTCTTCCCTCCCGCACGCCACCACCTGTCTCCTCGCTCGCAGCCCCCAGATCTTCCCTCTCGGCCGAGCCTGTCTCCTCGTCCCTCCATGGCTCCTCGCCCCAAACGCAGGCACCTTCAAATTGAAGCCGGCGAGGGATCCTCTCGCCCTGCCTCCGGTCCCCCTGCCCTTGCCTCCGGTCCCCCTACCCCTGCTCCGGCCAACTCCGACCCTCGCTTCGTCTCCTCTGAAGCTGCCCACCGCTACCAAACCGACATTGTCAAACGACATGTCGTATATGGCAAAATAGTACCCTCTAAGTTTTTATAGCTTCATTTCCCTGCTCTTCTCACCAAGATTCAAGCTCTTGGATGGGATGCTCTCTTCAATCTCGATAACCTAGTTTATGAAGATCTTGTTCGCGAATTCTACGCGAATTTTGTCCCTTCTTATCGTGGCAGTGCCGCTTGCTCTACCGTTCAGGGCACCATCATTCAGCTGTCCAACACTACATTCTCCGCGGTACTGGGTTGCAATTCTTATCCTCTTCGTGGCATCCCCAAGTCCTCCTGGCCGACCCGCTTCGACTGGTTCGACTCCCATATGGCACTCATGCTTATTATCGGTAACCTGCGTATCTCCACACTCGCTCTCCCAAAATCCAAGGACCTCACTATGGAATTTCGGGTCCTCCATCACATCATCACATATAACATATGTCCTCGAACTGGTGGCCGAGATTAGGTTATTTTTGGCGACATTTTTTGCATGTATTGTTTGTGGGTTGGCTGGGGTATATATCTCCCCTCCATCATCGTTCAAAACATGGAAGAAGACCTCAAGCAGCAACGTGGCTATCTCCTATACAGTCGTCTCCTCACCACCTTCTTCGATCACTTCGACCTTATTCGTGCCGGCCTTTCTTGTATTTGTCCTTCGCCCAAAGATATTTATACTGAAGCGACTCTTCGTCGCATGCACTTCAAGAAGGATGAAGCCACTAACACATGGGTCAAAGCCCACGAGCAGGGTCCTATTCCTGTCGATGAGGTTGAGGCTGAACTAGCAGTCGAAGACGAAGCTGAAAACGAAGAAGGCGAGCACGAGGACCCCGTCTATGGTCACATATTGACATGTCTAGACGAGCTTCAGCATACTATGACGCAGTTCGAGCGTCGCCACCACCATCGGTTTGACTCTATTGATGCCTCTATTGCTTGGCTCGAAAGTGCTAACCACGCTCATTTCAACACTCTCGACGCCTCTTTTGCTGCCCTTTTTGATCGACTAGGTCGCCCTCCCCAGTAGCTTGCTGTCTAGGCTAACCCCCCAATTTTGATTATGGCAAAGGGGGAGAAGTGGTTTTTGATTCAGTGTTCAGATGTATGCGGATGTAATCAGAAAACAATTCTAGTTAATGCTATTAAAATTAATCACTCGTTGTAAGGACATCATATAATTAGTAATGGAACAATCATTGCATCCTTCTGAGTGTAAATGCTCTATCTGCGTATTTGATTGATTGATATACTGAACTGTCGTGGTTTATGTAGGATTAAATGGAAACTATCGCACTTATAAACGACATGCTGCCAAACTTTAAATAAAATACTCTTTCATAAAATGCAAACATTAAGGGGGAGAATTTTATTTAAACTGTAAACCATTCTATTTAGTAAGGGGGAGCATTTATGTTTTTAAGAGACACTAATGGATTGGTATCATCAAAAAGGGGGAGAATGTTAGACCAAATAGTTAAAGGTCTTTCATTCCTACTATGTTTTGATGTTATCAACCCATTAGCTGTTCTCAACGTCACTAATGTTTCTCTAAGATATGTTTTAGGTATACAGAATGACATCTGAACCAACAAGCAGTCAAAACAACTCATGTCATGACCAAAAGCACAAGTCTCTCAAAGCATTCATGAACAATACAACAAATGTACAAAAGTCATATGAAAAATGAGTGTGTAAAATAAGAGAGATATTGTCTTGTAAATATCTTGTACATAAAGTGAAACTCAATACAAAGAGCAAGAAAGGGGCATATCACACACGCACAACAAAATACCAGTAAAGTCATTTTTTAGGTATGTAAAGAAACCCCCAAAATGGACAAGAACCTTCTTAGAAACTTAAAAGGTCAAAAATTTAAAAAGGAGGATCTCGTCAATGAACACAGGGCTTCGTCGGCGAGTTTAGTCAAACTTCATCGACGAACACAGGGTTCTCGTCGACGAAAAGATACCGAGGGGCATCTGAATTCAGAATCACAACTCATCGACGAACACAGGGTGTTGTCGACGAATTACATAAAGGACTCGTCGACGAACACAGGGTCTCGTCGACGAAAATATACCGAGGGGCATTTGAATTCAAAACTAGCAACTCGTCAACGAACACAGGGCTTCGTTAACGAACTTCGGGCAGCAGCGAACATTAAATGCCGCGAACGGCTATTTTTGAATCTTGTCTTACATTCATAAATGCCCAACGGCTCTCCAGCGTTGCCCTCATCCATTCAATGTATAAATAGGAGTAAATGGCATTTTACTAAACATCTAGAGAAATCATATTGAAATAAGAACATTCATTAGTGTTGTCATCTCTAGGGTTTTCTCACAAACTCACTTCCCCTCTTCTTGCTACTCTTAGTATTGCATTCACTCTATTGACAGAGGATCTTGAGTAAGGGGTTTATTGGTTTAACTACCTCAAGGGAGTATTCAAGCTTACACCTAATCTTCATCTACCCTTTTGTAAAAAAGGCTCTTTGTGGGCTGTTTTTGGGTGTCTCTAAGTGAGCACCTTGTTGAAGCACTTTGTGAGCTGGTGTATATTGGCTTCTCCTTCCGAAGGAGGATTTTAGTGGATTTTGGGAATCCTTGAGTTGGTTTAAAGGCGTGGACGTAGGCGGGATGCGAACCACATAAATATCAAAGTGTTAAGCTTTTCTTCTCTCTTATCTCATTTATATTGTTATTGTGATTTGCTACATTTCCTTTTACACAACAATTTTATGCACTTGCTCTTGGTAAGATTTTTGTGTTTTTAGAAAGTAATCTCATCATCGAAGAACCCAACCCCCCTCTAGACATACTACCATGCCAACAAGGGTTTTGTTTTACGGTCTGGAGGTAGAGTTTCAGGGGTAGTTTCTGTGTTTTTCTTGGGATGACGATTTCAGGAAAATCATAGTAAACTATCGACGATTTCTATTTTCATATGGTAGGGTCTGACCTTAAATTAGTGATAAGAGGTAAGGAGTATTTTAGTTAGTATAGTATTATAAGGTTCAGATACTCAGAATAATTTGGTAATATTACAAGACGGACCCAGGAGGTAGTAGTGGTTATGCTAGTGGTGACGACGGAGCAAGGCCTTCTCGTGTAGGACACGGGGATTCATATGATATGTTACGTAGTGTGGCTCAGCAAGTCATGGCTGAGATTGCCTAGAACTCCAGGGAGCAGGGAGGTCCATCTACAGCTCAGGGGTGTACGATAGAAAAATTTGTGAAGATGAACCCACCAGCATTTCCAGGAGTGGCTGATCCTGTAGTTGCGGAGAACTGGATACAAGAGATAAAGAAGATTTTGACAGTGCTTCACTGCACCGATGAGCGGAGGGTACTCTATGCCACGTATAAGCTGACAGGGGAGGCCAAGAGATGGTGGAGGACCACTAGATTATTGGAGGAGCAGAGATCAATTCTAGTGCCAATGACCTGGGCCTAATTCAGAGACATATTCTTTGATAGATACTATCCTGCCTCAATTAGGGAGGCTAGAGTACAGGAGTTTCTAAGCTTGTGCTAGGGATCGATGACAGTCCAGAAGTACGCAGCAAAATTCATCGAGTTGTCATGTTTCTGGCCTTATATTGTTCTAGATCAAGCTAAGAAGGCCAGGATGTTCGAGAAGAATTTGAAGCGGGATATTTATAGACAGGTGGCAGTACTGAAGATACAGGACTTCACGGAGTTAGTAGATAGGGCCATGTTAGCAGAGGGGAGTGAGCAAGAAGTTGTGGGAGTACCAAGCCAAAGGAAGAGGGCCACGTCTTTGAGTTTTCAGACCGGGCCTAGTCAAGGTCCATGGAGAGGAGGCAAAGTTGGTGAGGGTGTGGCGACCTGCTTAATTTTCACCTTCTTTTTTTTTTTTAAAATATAAGTACAACATCACAAAGCTCAGCAGATCATAGTCTACCTGGACCCTTGGGTACCGGGGAAATATAAGAACATATAATGGAAGCCTAAATAGTAGTGTAAGAACCTGAACCGTGATAAATGGGTTTAAATAAATAAGAGAAGGGTAAAATTGGTATTTGAACAGGCTTCATCGACAAAGCCAGAGTTCGTCGATGAAGGCCATGCATCTCTTGTTGACGAAGTTCAGAGGCTTATCGACGAGGAGAAGCCGAGGAGTCTCGGGAAACCGATGATATTAGGATTCATCGATGAATCCACTGTCTTGTCGACGAGAAGACTATAGAGCCTCGTTGACGAGGACACCATCTCGTTGACGAGTTTGCCCAAGTCAAAGGGCTATAAATAGCATTTTTCATTACTTCCAAGCTAAGAAAACTCAAATATCTTCTCACTATCTCTCTAGAACTCTACCTACCCTCTTTCTCTCTAGATTTCTTTGTCGTTCGTTGCGATAATCGTAAATTTGAAGTTACCACGAGGATTGTGAAAAGATTCTCTACAAGTTCTATGGATTGGAATCCTGTCTCAGAGATTTTTAGGTTTTGGCGAAAAATCGAGGTAAGGCTCGATTTTCAATTCTGAACCGGTAGTTTAGTAGAGAACAGTGTTGTGAGTATCCTCTATACTTTAATTTGTAGGTTTTGGAACTCGGTTCGCTATTTAGGGGCCTTAGAGTTCAGGAATCTCTCTCAGGGGAAAGGTAAAGGGAATTGTGTTTATATCAGTTATTTTTTAAATCAGACTCGGTAGAACTGTGGTTCACAATCCTATGTGTGTTTTAGCTACTCATTTGGGGGGATCTAACGAGGAAAACTATGGATTTTTCATAATTACAGTTTTGGGAAAAAAGGGGGTAATGGGTTGTATCCCTGGTTTTGTTGAAAATCGAGCGTATATGTTGATTTATACTGTGTTATAGGGATGGTCGTGCCTTGAATTGTTTAAACTGCATGCATTTGGAAAATCATGATTTTAGATTACCAAATGGGTGTGGTTTGTTTGGTTATTTGAGCATGCATGTGTGTGTGATTGGTTAAATGGCTAGTAGGAACGGGGTTTCAAAATTGTTCCAGGTACTGAAAGTGTCTGGCTCTATATCCGAGGGCGTGTGTTTATCGCCTGCCACGTAGGGTAAGAGTGTCCAGCTCTATATCCAAGGGCGTGAGCCTATACCAGCTAATCACCGAAGGGTGTGATCCACCAATTAACGCCGATACGATGCCATGGGAGTCTGAGATTTGCCATGTGCCGGTGGCGCCGTGCTTCACGGGTTGGCTATGAGCCAACTCCAGATTGTCACAGATCGGCTTTTGGCAGAGGGGTGTGACGACACCGAGTAGATCGTGGGCGTGCGTATGTGTGTGTGTGCATGTATGCACTGTGTAAAATTAGTACTGGATTGCATTTAATTGCGTTTATGTTGCATTATGATAACACTCAAATGCCACACACTGATATAACCTGTGTTCTTCTTTACTGAGAGGTGTCTTACCCCTACTGTACGTACATTTTTACAGGTCCTTTGAGTAATCGGAACTAGCGTCCTGGTGTAGGGAGCGTAGTGGCTGGTGTACTGCGATTAGCGCTTGGATAAGTGCTAGGATTGTGTTTTGATGGGTTGCCATTTTGGGATGTGTTGGGCACCTAGTTGTACGTTGTATGATAAAGCATGTTTATGCTCTTGTATAGACTCTAGTATGGTACTACATATTTGTATATAGTAAGACCTTTTCCGTTGCGTATAATCTGTTGTGTTTGGATGTGTTAAGGGTGCCTGGGAACCCCACGGGGTTGGACCCTCATCCTTTGTATTGTATCTTTAGATGATTTGTATGATACAAGGACAGGTTAGATTACATTTTCACCCCTAGGTCCCATTTTTGGGGTTGGGGCAGTGATAGCTTGGTATCAGAGCTAACCAGTTTGTTAAGTTTTGTAGACTTGGTTAGGCTTAGCTGCGAGTACATACCAGAGTATAGGATGTTGGATATAGGTAGAGTTGGTTAAGGGTTGTTTTGTTGCTAGACCAGGATTTGTCGATGGTATTCCGTGTTTTCCTTGGGATGACGATTCCTGTAAAAGCAAGGCAGACTATTAACGACTCTTGTGTTGGTGTGATAGGATAGACCTGGACCTGGTAGGGAGTGGTTAACACGATTAGTGATAGATCATTGTATTAATTGTACGTGTTGTATGGATACTGATAGATTCCTATTGTGCTCCAGAATGGAGCATAAGGATAATGACCTAGGAAGTGGCTCCGAGGAGACTGCAAGTGATGAGTCTTCTTCTGTGCCTTGAGGTTTGATGAGGCAGGTGTTACGGGAGATCGGGCGGAGTGTGAGGAGACGCAAGCGCTCTGCTACTGCTGCGGGGTGCACCATTGACAGGTTCACATGCATGCATCCTCTGACGTTCTCTAGGGGACCTGACCCAATGATATTAGAGGATTGGGGGGACAAAACTGAGAGGATCTTGGAGGTCCTACACTGCACGGATAGGTAGCGAGTCCTCTATGCTACCTTCCAGCTATCTGGGGAGGCGGGTCAATGGTGGACTGCGGTGAGTCTGTTGGAGAAGCAGAGAGCTGGTCCTGAGGAGATGTCATGGAACCGTTTCAAGGAGGTGTTCTCTGACAAATACTTCCCGGCTTTAGTATGGGATGCAAAGGGGGATGAGTTTTCTGCTCTGACTCAAGGGAGTTTGACGGTGCAGGGGTATGCGGCTTGGTATATAAAGCTATCCCGGTTTGCGCCATGTTTGATCTCGAGTGAGTATGAGAAGACTTGGAGGTTCGAGAAGGGTCTGAGGAAGGATATTCGTAGATTGGTGGGCATGCTTCAAATCCGCGAGTTCTCGGTGTTGGTAGACAAAGCCACGGTGATTGAGACCGGTATCTGAGAGGACAAGGTGGATCGGGAATCGAGGAAGAGGACAGTATCTTCTGGTTCTCAGACAGGATCTTGTCAGGGATCGTGGAAGAAGAGGAGCAAGGGCTCGGGTTACCGTCAGAATACTGAGCGCTAGGGTTCTTAGGGGAGCCAGACTAGGGATCGTTGTATCAAATGCCACAGACGGCACGAGGGTGAGTGCCGGTCTTTCAAAGGTAACTGCTACAACTGTGGCCAGCCAGGTCACATGGCTCGCGACTGTTATACACCGAGGCGAGACGTGCCTGCATCCAGTGCGAACCGAGGGAGCAACCAGATACCTCGAGGAACCATTCAGACAAATACAGCTCCAACCAGAGTATACTCTCTTACTCTAGCGGATGCTGAGCATGTAGGGAACGTAGTGATAGGTACCTTATTATTGTTTTCAAATAAGGCTTCTATTTTGTTTGATTCGGGTGCAACGCATTCCTTTCTATCTGTGAATTTTGTTGGACGGTGTGGGGTTGAGACCCAAGTCATGAACGAGGTGTTATCTGTTACTACACCATCTGGGAGTATATCATTTGTAGGAAGATGTTGGAGGACTACCCAGTAGTAATTCAAGGGAAGCTGCTACCGGCGAATCTTGTGGTATACAACATGTCGGGGTTCAATGTTATTCTGGGGATGGATTGGTTGTTCTCCAGTTATGCTGCGATCGACTGTCGTAGGAAGGTGGTAGTTTTCAGACCTCCTGAGGAGTAGGAATACGAGTTCATGGGTTCATGTGTGCGTCTAGCGCCACAGATTCTATCAGCACTATAGGTAAGGAGACTACTCTTGGATGGGTGTCAGTGGTACCTAGCTTGTGTGAAGGAACCGTCGAGGGATGAATTGAAACTCGAGGATATTCAGGTAGTCAACGAGTTCTCGAATGTGTTTCCAGATAATTTACCTGGTTTACCTCCGGATCGTGAGGTGTAGTTTGCCATAGAGTTGTTGCTTGGTAAGGCACCGATCTCTAAAGTTCTGTACCGGATGACTCCAACAAAACTTTGAGAGTTGAAGGAACAGTTGCAGGAATTACTGGACAGGGGTTTCATTCGACCTAGTGTTTCGCCCTGGGGAGCTCCAGTATTGTTTGTGAAGAAGAAGGATGGGTCGATGCGGATGTGCATTGATTATAGTGAGAATTAACAAGGTAATTATGAAGAATCGTTATCCTTTACCTCGTATTGATGATCTTTTTGACCAGTTGCTGCAGGGGATGCAGGTCTTTTTGAAGATCGTCTTGTGGTCAGGATATCATCAGGTGAGGGTTAGATCTGAGGATGTAGCGAAGACGGCTTTCCGAACCAGATATGACCACTGTGAGTTTTTGGTTATGCCGTTTGGATTGACCAATGTGCCAAAAGTGTTCATGGATCTGATGAACAGGGTGTTCCATGAGTACCTGGATCAATTCGTAGGGGTGTTCATCGATAACATTCTAGTATACTCAAGGAGTCCGGAAGAGCATGAAAATCATTTGAGGTTGGTATTACAGATTTTGCGGGAGAAGAAGTTGTATGCTAAAATGAAGAAGTGTGAATTCTGGTTGAGTTAGATTGCATTCTTAGGCCATGTGGTGACTGGTGATGGTATATCAATTGATCCTAGCAAGATTGAAGTTGTGGTCGACTGGGTGAGGCCGAAGAATGTGCAGGAGGTTCGGAGTTTTCTAGAATTGGCGGGTTATTATCGTCGGTTCGTGGAGGGTTTTTCTAAACTTTCTGGGCCTCTGACTCGATTAACTAGGAAAGGAATGCAATTTGAGTGGACTAGTGATTGCGAGCAGTGCTTTTAGGAGTTGAAGCACCGGCTGGTTACTACTCTGATTTTGACCATTCCTTCGGGGGATGGTGGGTTTGTGATTTATAACGACGCGTTTCTGAAAGGTTTGGGATGTGTGCTTATGCAGCAGGGTAAAGTAGTAGCGTATGCTTCTTAGCAACTGAAGGAATATGAGAAGAACTACCCTACACATGATCTAGAGTTGGCTGCTGTTGTATATGCACTGAAGATCTGGCGACACTATTTGTATGGTATGTAGTGTGAGATTTTCATTGATCACAAGAGCCTAAGGTATTTCTTCACGCAGAAGAAGTTGAATATGAGGTAGAGATGGTGGCTTGAGTTGATTAAGGACTACGATTGCATGATCAGTTACCACCCGGGGAAGGCTAATATGGTGGCTGATGCGCTGAGTCAGAAGTCAGGACCTGCGGCTGTATCTGCAGTTGTAGATCAACATCGCATCAGACGGGATTTGGAGAGCTTGGGTATAGAGTTGGTGTCTGGTAATCATCAGACTTTCATTGCTAGCTTGGTGGTCCAGCCAATCTTGTTTGAGCGTATAAAAGCCGCGCAGGCTAATGATGCGGAGTTAGCTAAGATTGTGGAGAAAGTGCAGTAGGGTTTGGCTGTGGATTTTAAAATCTCTGACAAGGTATGTTGAGGTTTGGGACCAGCCTGTGTGTTCCAAACGACGATGGGATCAAAAGGACGATTCTAGAGGAAGCACATCGTTCTTTGTATACGGTACATCCTGGTAGTACGAAGATGTATCAGAACTTGCACGAGACCTTCTGGTGGTCTGGTATGAAGAGACATATTGCTCAGTTTGTGGAGTAATGTCTGACGTATCAGTAGGTAAAAGTTGAACATCAGAGATCGGCAGGGTCGTTACAGCCTTTTCCTATTCTGGTGTGGAAATGGGAGCATATTTCCATGGATTTTGTGACCGGATTGCCGCCAGCACTTCACGGGCTCACTGTTGAAGTCTGAAATGGTATTAGAAGCTGGCTAGGTATTACTAGAGCCATGACAACCATTAGAGCTGCTGCAAAATGGCTTCATAAGGAGGCTAAAGGGAATGGTCTTATTGCTGCAGGGCAGAAGATTGGATTTGCTGCATGTGTGTATCTTATTTGGCATTTCTACAATAGAGGCAAGTTTGAGAACCACTCCATTTCCACTATGGAGATGATCCATGTGATACAAAGACATGTTTATAGTGTTACGTATGAAAATTTTGATTTATATACTGTCAAGATGTAATATTTTGCTTGTCCCTTTTGGAAGATTGGGATTTATGAATTTTTGTTGATTCGGCCATAATGGCCCCTGGGTATGCCCAAGTTCGATGTAATTTGCGATTTGATCCCCCGTCTGTGTTTGGTTGGATCTCTATGGCCTGGGGATGCCCAGTGTACGTGTAAATACTTACTTTGATCAATATACTTTTACCCTTTGATAATAAAAAAAAAAACAACCAGAAATGGAACGTGGGTGCGCTCTGCCTCTCTACTACAGAGAGGTGTGTTAGGGAGATGGATGGCGTCTCACGGAGCATCTTTAATTGGGCCTCCTATGGGCCCATGATTGGGAGCCCATTTAATTCATCATGGGCTCCGACTCAAGTAGTCAGGTCCACTAAGACTACTGGCAAAAATATCAACTCAATTTTTTTAAATAAAAAAATAAGAACAATTTATTATATATGATAATCGAAAAATAATTAAAATAATTTTTGAGTGACTTATTATTATTTTTGAAAAACTTTAGAAATATTATGAATATTTCTATTTTAGTTATATTTAAAATTCTTTTGATCATTTTATTTTACTTTTGGTTAAAACTTTTGTATATGATGAGTGATTTTATCCGTAAAAGTTACTTCCGAATGGTATAATAATGGGTTATTAAAAATTACAAAATTTAGCTTCTAATTTTTAGAAGCAACAAAGTACACCAATTTTACTCTATAGCAAGAAAGTAGAAATGATACCCCCAAAAAAAAAAAAAATCCCAAATATTTATTGTTTTTTTATCATTTTTTTAATTATAGGATTTTTGCTCATTTGATTTTTTTTTTTATGGAATTTCAAAAATTCCTATATATAATTGTTACTCATTTCAATAGAAACAAGAAAAAAAGAAATACAAAAAGTGTGTAACATTAAAAATAAAAGTTATGCAGTGTAATTACGTCTTAAAATTAGAAAAATAGAGAGTTTGAGAGATACAGATGTACAATTAGAAAGAGAAGAACTTTTAGGGCCTCTTTAGTTTTGGAAAATAATTTTTATTTTTTAACTTAATTTTTCAATAAATTATGAAAAAGTTAGGTAATTTTACATTTTTACAACATTTGTGTGAAATAAATGATTAAAAATAAAAAATTATGACATTATTGGCTCATAAAAATAGTTTTAAATTTTATTTCTAAATTTTTTTTAATAATTATAAAAACGCCACCTTATTTTCCAGGTTTTCAAATTTATATAGAAAAGTTGGAAAATATTTTTTCTTTATTTTTCTCGATTTATAGGAGCATGAGATTCAAATCTTGTCCTTGAATTTGTGTGGATTTAGGAATTATGCATAGAATTTCTTCTAAATCCATACAAATCTAAATTTAAACCCCAAAATTTATGATTACAAATATTATCTTATATAAAATTTAAAAAATTAAAAAACAAGTTGTCTTTTTGTGATTATTTTGAAATCTAAAAATAACAAAATTAAAAAAAAAATTGCACATTTAAACATACTCTTTATTTTCTGCATTTTTAATACAAATCTTGAAATACTAAAAAATATGCTAAAATTTTTATAATTCTTTGAAAAACTAATAATTTAAAAATAGAATTCCTTTATCACCATTTTCATTCGAATATTAATTAGTTCAACTCATAATAGGGAAAAATCTTGTATCTCAATAAATTAGAAGTTATAAAATTTGGCAAGTGGATCAGCAAGCCAGCAGCTTTGCAGCCTCTAAACAATTGCATGCTCCATTTTCTATTAAAATTCACCAGAAGTCACACCACAGGTAAGTAAGTTGCTACGTTACTTAACTCTTTGCCTACAAATTTTTCTCTTCATCCCCCATACCCATAAATCCTCCCGGGCATGGTAAATGCAATTTCTATATATTGACCCAAACACCATGTCACTGTACCAGTACTGTAGTTAAAGGTACCATCACATTTCCCCAGATGCCAAGGAACCTTGCCAGCGGCAAGGAGAGAAGTTTCTCCACTCAACAACTCACTTTTTCTGTCTTCATCTTCTTTTGCGCCAGCAGATTTTTTGTCTGCAAGCGAAAACTAAGAGATGAAAAAGAACTATATTAATTGAATTTTAATGAACACGTGATTTATTACAACTACATTCCGAGCCTGCAAAGTTGAATTACTCCACTGATTCATTCCCTGCAAAGTTATGCCCAAAGTCTGGCAAACTCCAGCACTCTGAACCAGGTATTTATTTGATTTTTCCTGTTATTTTTCCATACAAGGCCAGAGATATTGAACACAAGCAAACAATACATCCAACAACATGAAGCCAACAAGAAGAGAATCATCTTAAGTTATTATGTAAAACATGCTGGGACAGTATCAAGTGCATGCTTTAGCTCACAATAATGAAGTACATTATTTCAAATGATTTCCAAAAACTGTGGAAAAACCTGTGTGCAATGCAATAGCATGACACAAATGCATAACACTAATGCAAGTGAAATTGACTATTCAAAATAAACAAAGAAAAGTTATTAACAACAGTAAGATAATCATGTGTGATGCTTCTTCAGCTGCAGCAATCCTATTGTGCTTCCAAAATTATCAAAAGTTCACTCTGTCCCAACTTCCAATTTCTTGAAATCATTTGAAATGCTGTAGTTGTAGACCAGCTATAATCATCTTGCCTACCTTTAAATTCATAGAACTTGGGGCATGCACGGTAGAAAAATATGTAGGCAAAGAGTTGACGAAACATAGCAACTTACCTGTGGTGTGACTTCTGGTGAATTTTAATGGAAAATGGAGCATGCAATTGCTTAAAGGCTCCAAAGCTGCTGGGTTGCTGATCCACTTGCCAAGTTTGATACCTTCTAATTTATTGAGTCGGAAGATTTTTCCCCGTTATGAGTTAAACTAATTAATACTCTAATGAAAATTTCAATCTGACCAAGGAATTCTTATTTTGATCTCAGAGTTCACTTTGATGCCACACCTACTCTTGATAGGTGAAATTAACTGCTCATCCATCCATACATTTATTTTTCTCTAACTTCATCGCCATTTACGCATACTTTTTACTTGCTTACATTGTGATTGTGTTATTCTATGCATGTCAAACATCCAACATGTGTGCATGACTCTTTATTACTTTATTATAGTAAGTTCTTGCAATGGCAAAATTCTCATAAACCATATCACACATGCACTTAGTTTCATTTGCCAAAATGGCAAACAGACACATGAAAATGTTAACTGCAGGTGTTCTAAGAGATTGACAGTAAAAATAAAAGAAGTCCAGGGTGGAAATGCAATCAATATTAACCAAGAGACTGCTGCCTTTAATTCTTATTAATAGTTGGATGAATCAATGATACACAACATAAGGGACAAAATTTCAATTACAAAATGAAATGCTGAATTAAATTTTGTAATGGAAATTTTTCCAAATCAAACACAACGTAGGTTAGAAATATGAGAATAGCTGCTCCCAAAAAGATATGTGGCAAAGGCAAATTTTTGCCCTACATATAGACAGCTTTATTTTTATAGCCGTCAAAAGCTAATATTTTCAGCTAGAGATCAGAACCATCAGTGGCTTGTGCTCAAGATTACTTCCTGCCCAACAGTGCTTGAGCACCACATGGTCATTGGCCTCTTTCTTAAGATTGAAGGCTTCACCAACTTTGGAAACCTCTTGATTTCTTACCATATGCTGCACGGTGGTGTCAGAATTCCCAAGAAAATGAGTCCTCTTGTGACCACCCAAAGCTTGCCCTGATCGGAACACCTTGAAGCAAATTGAGCACTGGTGCCCCTCACTGTTCTCCATGTAATTACCTCCCACAGTCATTCCACCCGCTCGATGCTCAATTGAATTCTCATTGCTCTTCCTACAGCTACGGGTGTGGGAAGCAGGGCAAGTTTTAACTGTCTTGGGGCTTTTCCGGCGACTCATGAACGGCCGCTGGGAACGCAGGCCCTTGTGGAAGGTCCACCAAGTGTAATTCCCTGATTCCTGTGGATTCTCAACCATTTCAGAATCAGAAACAACATATTTTTCCTTGCTGCAGCAATTTCTCCTTAATTCAAATTGACAAGTATCATCAAGCTTGGCTTTCTTTCTCGAACTAGTCTCCACGGATTCCAAATTAGTTGGATGCACTTCGCGTCCAGTCATCATATCCAACGCAGCTAGGAGGGTTTCCATTCTCCCGTTACCCAATTTTTTTTTAGTCTCATCTTCCAATTCAGACATCTTGGGTTCAGTAGAATCATATTCCTTCTTGAGAAACCTTCCCCAATTGCTCACTCCCATTGGAAACATCATCGGACACGGAGTATCGTCGAATCCATAGCCATGAGTATTGTCGAAAGAATCAGTCAAAGATTTAAACCTGTTCTCATTGCCCATTCCACAAGAAAGCATAAGCAAACTCATAGCTCCCTCTTCTTCTTCTTCGTCTTCGCCAATCTCAGAAATAGATGAAGAATTATTAGAATCAACTGAAGGAGTTGCAGCGATTCTGCGCCCTGCCCTCCTCGAACGTTTTCTACGCATGGGAACTGCAGTCTGGCCGTTAGATTGGCCATCAAGAAAAAAGCCCAGCTTCTGTTCTAAACTAATCGATGATCCATTGGAGGCCTTGTATTTGTTAGAGTGGCACCTCATGTGTCCGCACAAAGCTCTCATCGATGGAAACCCTTTTCCACAAAATTTACAGAGATTTGGTCGGGATGAAAGCGAGACCCTGTCTTTTGAATCCGAAAGCTTACGGGACTTTTTGGGTTTCTCAGCATGAATAGAATTTAAGAATGGTTTCTTCCTCCGCATGTTCCTTTCCAAGAACCTTCCAACATCTTCTTCCATCCCGAAAATTTGAATATCAATGATCAAGCAGGCAATATCAAATTAATAACGGACCAAAACGCAACGATGGGTCAGTTCTTCCAGGAGGCGCAAAATTAATGCTAATGCTCTGGCATTTTAAACAGAAAAAAATATGCAAGGAATTAAACAGAGGACGAAGATAAAAGGGGCAGGTTTTAAGATACGGAAGAAACAGAGGAATTAAAGAATAATCTCAGAAGCAGAATGGAGAATTGAAACCCATAGGAAAAGTACAAATCGAAAAAGAAAAGAACCAGGCCAGATGAAGTTAATAACGGACCAAGAACATGATGGTCGATCAGTTTTATCAGAACTCGAAAAATTAATCCCTAAGACATACCAGCAGGAGTAATCAAGGAAGTTGGATAAGGAGGGCGATCATCAGAAGCGGGATGGCGAGCATTGCTGCTTATGTCCTGCTTCATTAACTGATGATCCGCGAGCACTGTCCCAATAAAATCTCTCTCTCTAATCTCTATCTGGGTTTTGGCCAAAACCCTAATATATATATGCACCGCCAATTCCTCTTTCCGTTCAAATTTGAATTGACGCGCACCTCTCTCCGTCTCTCTGTGTTTTTCTCTTTTTCTCTCTCAGCAACGGCAACCTGCATGGAAGCAATTAATGTAGCACATCATCCATTGCATTCCGCGACGATGTGTTGAAAGGTGCTGACCTGGCCACATTCAACTGCCACATGGCTTTTTTGTTACTTAATAATTGCAACTTATTAAGAAATAATTAGGAAATCTCTTACATAAAATTTAAGGAAAAGTACACTTAAATTCCCTAAACTGAACAATTTAAACAATAAAATTAAATAATTATTTTTCTCAAGTTTTTATTCATTTTTTTTTCCTATACTTCAATTAATTAATTCATTTAATAATATTCTATTTCTTTATTTTTTTTCAACTACAAAATAATTTCTTATCTTTTTCCCTTTATGGGAATTTTTCATCAACTCATTTAGTAAAATTTATTAATAATTTTACTGCTTAACTTACGAGGATAATTTTGTCTAAAAAACTTTTAATCATTAATATACCATATGTATTACAACAATCCATTTGATGTAACTATTTTTTTGTTAGCTAGTGTATTTTTCCTAAAATTTGTATAATTTTTTTTATTGAAATAGGCCAATTATGAAAAAAATAAAAATAAATAAGGACATGTTTGGTATCGTTTCTATTTTTCAATTTTGTGTTTTCATTTATGTACAATGAAGAAACAAATTATGAAAAATACGCCTATTTACGTTGCTAATTTTTTTGTTTCTATTGATAGTTTTTAGTTTGTGAAAATAATTAACAATTAGATTCTATGATTTTTAGTTATTTCAACAACAGAGTACTAGAATATTTTAGTATCCATAATTGAACTTTTTGGATTAAATTAATCATTTTTTTCATACTTTTTAAATAAAATTAAAATTAAAATGATTATATGTAATAATCTTTTTCAAAAATTTTAAAATAACTATAACCATCTATAAAAGATTTTTACTTATTTGAATTGTCATATTGTAGCGTCCTGCTATTTATTTTCTAGTTTTTTTTTTTATATATATACTATGAAATTTATAATGCTCTAATATCAAACTGGATTAAACCAAACCATTAACCTAAGCAACGAGAAGCGGAATTCATATAAACATAACCATATATACATATATACAATACCAGAGTGCTAAAATGTTCCCCAAAATATACATATATGACTGTTTCTCAAAATACCCTCAACTAGGCTAGGGCTATACATAAATATTCCTATGCTTCAATTAATTAATTAATTTAATAATATTCTCTTTCTTTCTTTCTTTTTTTTCAACTACAAAATAATTTCTCCTTTATGTTAGCTCTTGAAATACTAATAGAATAAATTCTTGATATTCATTTTTTAGTTTCTATATTTGATTTTTATTTTTTTGGATTTTATTTTCATAATTTTTGATAATGATACCAAACAACTCCTAAAATTTTTTATTTCATAATTTAATTAAAATATATGATTAAAAATGGTAACATGTTTTGTTTAAATGATAATTTTATTGTTATGTCGGGCACCCCACTTGTGTCAAACATCAATACTACAAATATTGCTATTGAATATATAAGAAATTAAAGTAATGTAGAAACTAATAATAAAACAATAAAAAGAATAAGACAAGAAATTTACGAGGTTCGGTATAGAATTACCTACGTTCTCAGGCGCCAATGATCAATCCACTACTTCTTAATAAAGTACAACTTTGAGGTGTGTTTTACAAATGAAGAGTTGAGCTCTTTATATAGCTTCAACCTCAAGTCCAAAAAACACTTCTCTCCAATGCGGGACAAATAATATAAAAAATTCAAAACAACATTTTATACTAATGTGGAACTATTCTACCAATGTGGGACAAAAAACAACAAATCTCCACATTGATGATAAATTCAACAAATTTTTCAGTCACCAACATTTTTTGGAGTTCCACATCATCGACACCTTCTAAAAATATTCAGACTTGTAGGATATTGATCAAGTCTAAACAATGTTTGAACTTGATTGTTGTCACAATCTTGATCAACATATCTGCAGGATTTTCAGTTGTAGCAATCTTCTGAAGAAGTATCTTGCCTCCATCAATAATATCCCGCATAAAATGAAACCGGACGTCGATGTGCTTCGTTCGTGTATGGTAGACTTGGTCCTTTGCCAAATGAATAACTCTCTAGCTATCATAGAACACAACAATGTGCTTTTGAACAACTCCCAAATTTTCAAGTAAACCCTACAACCAAATAGCTTTCTTCACAGCCTCTAAAGCTGTCATGTACTCTGCTTCTATTGTAAACAAGGTAATGGTAGACTGTAAGGTAGACCTCCAACTCATTGGACCATTAGCAAATGTAAAAACATATCCAGTAGTTGATCGACGTTTATCCAAATCACCTACAAAATCAGAATCCACATATCCAACAACACATTGATCAAAAGTATTATTTTTCTCAAATACTATACCAACATCAATCGTATTCATAATATATCTCAAAATCCATTTCACAGCTTGTCAATGTCCTTTACCCGGATCATGCATATACCTGCTCACCATACTAATAGCTTGTGAAATATCACGTCCAATACAAACCATTGCATACATCAGACTACCAACATCACTTGCATAATGAACCTGTGACATATACTTACGTTTCTCATCTGATTTAGGAGATAAAGCCGCACTAAGTTTGAAATGAGGAGCAAGAGGAGTGCTTACTGGTTTTGACTGCTCAGACATGCCAAAACTCTGTACTACCTTCTTCAAATACTGTTTCTGAGACAAACTAACTCTTCCTCTTATTTAATCTCTACGTATCTCCATGCCAAGTATCTTCTTTGCTTCACCAAAATCTTTCATCTCAAACTCTTGATTTAATTGACTTTTCAACTAGTTGATTTCTTCCCTATTCTTTGAAGTTATCACATATTATCAACATACAAGAGTAAATATATAAAAGATCCATTTTCTAGTCTGCGAAAATAAACACAATGATCATGTTTATTTTTGATGTACTTCTGACCCATCATAAACTAATGAAATCGTTTGTACCACTGTCTCGGAGACTGTTTTAAACCATACAACGATTTACTAAATTTACATACCCAATTTTCTTTTCCAGCAACCTGAAATCCATTTGGCTGAGTCATATAGATTTCCTCTTCTAAATCACCATGTAAAAATGCAGTTTTCACATCGAGTTGAACTAATTCAAGATCAAATTGGCTACCAAAGCCATCAAAATTCGAATGGAAGAATGTTTAACAACTGGAGAAAATACCTCATTATAATCAATGTCTTCCTTCTGTGCGTAGACCTTAGCTACCAATCTAGCTTTGAAGCGAACATTATTTGCATATGGAAATCCTTTTTTCTTTACATAAACCCATTTGCAACCAATTGCTTTCTTACCCTTAGGCAATTGGGCTAGCTCCGAAGTCTGATTCTGATGAAGAGAATGCATTTCTTCATCCATTTCTCTTTTCCGTTTGTCTTATTCAGAGTTCCTCATTGTTTCTTTGAAAGTGTAAGGAACATTATCATCCACAACTGGAAGTGCATAAGCCACCATATCAGTATACTGAGCAGGTTTTCAAATTTCTCGCCTTAGCCTTTGAGAAACAATTGATTATTGTTACCGTGAAGATTCTCGAATTGAAATCTCCTCTTCTTGTACACTATTCCCCACCGTAACTGGAGAGTTATCTTGTGTAGTCTCATTTCTCATTGGGTTTCCCAAAATTGTCTCAACCTCCACCTATTGTTGAATACCACTGGTCTTCTCTTCAACTCGTGACTCCTTGCGTATTGTTTTCTTTATCATCGCAAGTTCATCAAAAGTTACATCTTTACTTAAAATAATTTTTTTCATCTCTAGACACCAAACACGATATCCTTTGACTCCTGCACTTATCCCCAAGAATATTGCTTTCTTGGCCCTTGGATCCAACTTAAATTCTTCAACATGATAATAAGTTATAGTACCAAATACATGTAAAGAATCATAATCACTAGCAGGCTTTCCAAACCATACCTCTAGGGTGTTTTTCCCCTTATTGCAGATGATGGTAGACGATTGATGAGATGACACACATATCTAACAGCCTCAGCTCAAAACCTTTTGTCTAACCCAGCATTAGACAACATACATCGAACTTTCTCCGGCAAAGTCTGATTCATGCGCTCTGCCACCCCCTTTCTATTGTGGTGTATTTCAAACTGTGAATTGTCAAGTAATACCTTCATCCTGACATACCTTCATAAACGGGTCACTCGTGTATTCACTACCATTATCTGATCTGAACCGTTTAATCTTTTTACCAGTTTGAGTTTCAACTAATTTTTTCCAGTTAAGGAAAATATCACACACTTCATTTTTATGCTTCATAGAATACACCCAAACTCTTCTAGAAAAATCATCAACAAAAGTGACAAAATAATGCATACCACCCAACGAAGTCATTTTTGTGGGCCCCTATACATCTGTATGGATATAGTCTAAAATACCTTGTCTGGTGGATTGTTGTGCCAAATTTCACTCTAGTTTATTTTCCCAAAATGCAATGCTCACAAAATTCAAGTTTGCACTCCTTTTGTACCCTTTAACAAACCTCGCTTAGCTAATTGTTGTAAAGATTTTTCTCCTGCATGTGCTAATCACATATGTCATAACCTGGTTGTATCTAAACCTACATCTTTCTCAGAAACAACAGCTGCTGAGCCAATAACTGTACTACCTTGTAAATAATACAAGTTATTTTTCTTTATTCCTTTCATCACCACTAGCGCACCTAATTTAATCTTTAAGGTTCCATCTTTCAAAGTGATAGTGAACCCTTTAGATTCTAAGGCATCCAATGAAATCAGATTCTTCTTTAGACTTGGAACATACCTAACTTCAGTCAAGGTCTTAATAGTTCCATCTTGACATTTCAATTGTATTGATCCTATTCCAGTTGTTTTACAAGTATTATCATTTCCCATAAAAACAACCCCACCATCTAATGCTTCAAAATTAGAAAACCATTCCTTATTGGGACACATGGGATAGGAACAACTAGAATCCAAAATTCACTCACCAAAATAATGTGATGAAAATGTTCCAACAAGAAAAAATTTGACTCACTTCCATCATCATTGGCTATATTAGCATTAGAATGTGCTTTTCCCTTATTCTTCTACTGTAATTTAGGGCAATCTTTCTTCCAATGCCCTCTCTAATGAAAAAAAGCGCATTCATCTTTAGCAGGTCTCCTATGAGATTTACTCCTCCCGTGAGATTTACTCTTCCTTCCAAGCATACGACTCTGAGAATGTCCCCTTATTGTTAGTGTTTCTATTGTTTCCTTATGGACCTTCTGATCCTTCTTTCTGCATTTAGTACTAATCAATGCAATATAAACAACATCATAAGTAACTTTATCTTTCCTATACAATAAAGTGGTGGTCAAATGTTCATACTCATCAGGGAGAGAATTCAGTAACAATATGGCTTTATTCTCATCTTTCACCTTTTCATCCAAATTTAACAAATCGGCCAAAATTTTATTGAAAGCATTTATGTGGTCATTAATCGAAATACTTGGTTGATATTGGAAGCGAAATTTTTTTTTTTCAAATAGAGCCGATTTTCCAAACTCTTTGTCATAAATGTATCTTCCAATGTCTTCCATAATTTCTTTGTAGGTGTCTCCCTCATAACACAATATTTCTGATTTTTGGCGAGACACAGACGAATCGTACCACATGCCTGACGATTGATCTTTTCTCAATCTTTGTCACCCATATCTATTGGTTTATCATCCAAAACAATATCTAGTTCTTGTTGATACAAGATGTCAATTACCTCACATTGCCATATACCAAAATTATTGGTACCATCAAATTTCTCCACCTCAAACCGTGCATTAGCTATCGTCTTCCATGATGATGTCGAAGCCGAAGGGGTTGGAGTTCGTGTGAACAGTGTTTCTTCTACTGTTGCACTAGTTTATGCCATCTTTTATATATTCAATAGCAAACAACAAAGCAAAAGGCCTAGGATGAATAGTACGTACCAATTGTGTCTACTCTGTTTTATCCTATGAAATTCCACTTTGACCAAACCGATCTCCAGGGAGCGACTGAGCCGTAATGGTCTCTGAGCACTCGCTTAGACAAGGTCTTTCTTGGGCATCAAATGTGAAATCAAGGATCCTAACAGAGGAACGCCTCTGTATCAACACTATTCAACCTAACTCTTATACCAATTGTTGTGCCGGGCACCCCACTTGTGCCAAACACCAATACTACAACTATTGCTATTGAATATTTAAGAAATTAAAATAATGCAAAAACTAATAATAAAACAATAAAAAGAACAAGATAAGAAATTTACGAGGTTCGGTATAGAATTACCTACGTCCTTGGGCGTCGATGATCAATCCACTACTTCTTGACAAAGTACAACTTTGAGGTGTGTTTAACAAATGAATAGTTGAGTTTTTTATATAACTTCAACCTCAAGTCCAAAAAACAATTCTCTCCAATATGAGACAAATAATATAAAAAATTCAAAACAACCTTTATATTTCATATAATTTTGTCCAAGAATGTTTTGAGTCATTAAAACACTTTTTGACAAGGAAAAACAAAGCAATCCTCACTACCATAGTGCAGCCTTGAGTCCTGAACACCTTACGGTATTTTGGGTATAACTTTTTCTAGAAAAGTCCAAATGGGACGATTTTGGTGTCCCTAGAAATCTAAGAAAAAATGCCACAACTTTCATTTTTATGACTTTTTCTGATTCAGGGACCTCGTCGACGAACACAGGGGATTCATCGACGAGTCCAACGGGCAGAATGACGCTAACGGGCGGAAGACGGCTAGTTTGCCAAATAAAATATCTTTTCTTCCCCCGAGTGGCTAGTTAACGTGTGATGACCCAAATATATATATATATATATATATATATATATATATATATATATATGATTAAAGTACAATAATAATAAAATAATAAAAATGATCATTTAGTTAATATCAATATATAAGTGTTTTTTTGTAGGATCCTTGATTCCATATTTGATGCCTAAGAAAGACCTTGTCTAAATGAGTGCTCAGAGACCATTGCGGCTCAGTCGCTCCCTGGAGGTCGGCCTGGTCAAAATGAAATTTCATAGGATAAACAGGATAGACACTGTTTGTACACGTAAATAAGTATATATACATAAAATAGTGTTTTGACAGACATAATTTGTAAAAATACATAATAAGATGATAATAATATAGGTATCACATGTGGGGCCCACAAGACTATGTGGGGTCCACATGAGTCCCGGAGCCACAAGACACTGTTTATATACGTAAATAGGCACACAAAATAATGTTTTGACTGATATAATTTGTAAAAATATATGATAAAATAATAATAATATAGGTATCCTATGCGGGGCCCACAAAACTGTGTGGGGCCCACATGAGTCCCGAAGCCGTATGGAGGTTTACACGAGTCTCAAAGCTATGTAGCATGCATAAAATCATATGAGAGTTATTCGAGTGACGTAGGATCCATTTGGGTCTCGAAGTTGTGTGGGGCCCACAAGACCATGTGGGGCCTACATGAGTTTTTAAAATTTAAATTTAATTCTTATTCAAAAAATAAAATAAAGAAATATTAAAAATAGTTTAAAAGTAATAACAATGATAATAATATTGATAATAATGATTAAGAAAAATAATGAAATAGTAAAATAATTAATTAACTAATTGATTAATTAGGTAAGTAATTAATTAAAAAAAAATTTATTTAATGGAAATGGTGGCAAGCACTCCCACATGGTCTCCATCCCCATCCCATACTCAACCCATACCTTGCCCATCCCTTGCCCATTCTTTAATTTTTAAAAATTATAATTTCATCCATCTCCCCACACTTTTATAAATTTCATTATTTCCCCAAAATTTTCCTATAAATAGGGAGCTCTCAACCTTCATTTTTCACAACAATTTTTCAAGGAAGAGAAGGATTAGTGAGTGAAAGAAATTGTGGTGGAGAGAGAATTTTTAAATAAATTCTCAATCACCGACTCTTTCCGATCTCATTTCTTAAAGATAGTTATTGTGTTCGTAAAAGAAGAAGGTAAGTAACTTTTGATTATGTTAGTTTCTTTTTATTTTAAATTCATACCCGAGTTTATTTTGTTCGTAAATTTTAATTATGTTATTTAGTCTCACAAAATTTTCATGAGTTTATTTTTACGCATATTTAATTATATCAGTTCTATCTTTAATATACTTGTACCTATTTTTGGGTTAAGAAATGTTCTAATCCCCTCGGGTAAATTTTCAGTATTTCTTTCTATTCAAAAATAAAATTATATATATTTTTAACACAAAAATTGTGTGGCATGAGTTTATTTTTACGTTGCATTTTTATGAAAATATAAGTAAAGATGGGATTTTCACGATATTATATTAAATTGCATAAATTATAATAAGATGATTTTAAAACCCCTTATGGCAACGAAAGTTCAAAGTTACAGATGCTCAGTACCGCAGCTTAAAGTTTATACGGATCAGAGTGCACCCACACTGTTTACAGAGTGATTATTTATGTTAGTGGATTTCTCCTGAGTGTACACCTGGTTCCGGATCAGGACTTAATAAGGAAAATCTCACTTAAAGTTTACGTACGTTGATTTAGTTTGGTCGGCCAACCAGTTAAGTCTAGTATTCGGACCGCACAACCCAGTCATGGGGGTAAACATGACTTACGGCAAACTGGCCTAAGGGTGGTTTTTATAATATATGTTTATACATATTTAATTACGTATACAAGTTACTGATGATTTGAAGGAAAAGTATAAATTTACGTGAAAATGATCATTCTGGTGCTTAAATGACGATATAAGGAAAACGTATAAAGAAAAGTATATGTATGTTTATCATTAAATATTTTTACAGTTTTAAAGTTAAAAGTTTAATTTAGCAGTTATAATATATGATTATAAAAATTTACTGTTAAAATTGATGACAAAAGTTTTATGCAGAAATTTTTTTAATTTATATTTATTCTAAAAGCAGTCTTGAAGTTATAGTATTAAATATTGTTTTACGAAATTCTTTAAAAGTTCATTTTAGCCACACACTAATAATAATCTTATTTACTTACTGAGCGTCGTCTCACCCCAATCATATTTTATTTCAGATAACTCTGAAGGACACGTCAGAAATCAGGTTTAGCAAGCATGCGGGTGGGGATTAGAAAAATAAAGATTGATTATAAATATTAGTATGGTTTCAGATATTTATGTTTGTGTAATTTTTCTTCCTTTGAAATAAATGATTGTAATACGGAATATTAGCGCTCTGGTTTAATAAGAATTGAGTGTATTTTGCTTCCGCTGTAAATGAGTAGTAAAAAGTTAATATCCCAAGCCCCTCGGGGTCGGGGTGTTACATTTGGTATCAGAGAAATAGGTTATAGGTTCTGTAGACTTTAAGAAATAATTTACTAGAGCATAGGATATAAGTTCTGCATACTCTAATATATAAATTTTACCAAAGGTTAGGTATAAAACATGATTTGGGTAGGATTGGGTAGTTTAGAATATTTATTTTAGTTTGTTATATTATTATACGTTAATAATATATTTATGACTTTAAAATAACATTTGATTATTATTTAAGAATGGATCCTAAAGATAGTAGCATTGGAGGAAATGAGATTTACGTGAAGGCTCCCAAGGACAGGTAATAATTATAAATTCTTTAAGAAAAATAGTAGTATTATTGAAGACACGTTAATTAATTTAAATATGTAGAAACACGTACCCATATTGGTGATTCATAATTAATTGTCAAATGCATTAATAATTTAAAATTTATATATATAATAATATAATAATATCTGAGATTTAATTATTTTCACTGTTATTATTTTCACTAAATATATAGAAAATAAAACATTAGACCCTATTAAGTTTAAATGTACTACACATACAAATAGATATGAACAAACGGTCTATTATGAAATCTGAATTTATCCAAAATTTATTTTCATGTATAAGTTGGATATGAATATGTATTTTTTTTACATCACATATTCAGTTATCAACAGAACATTCAAGCTTAATTTAGGAAAATATATATTGGCAAAATCTTTAATTTTAATTTTGTATTAATTTATAAGGAATTAAATATAATTTAAATATTATATATATTTAAATTCAATATATATATAATCCCTTAGCATGTGCAAGTTAAATATATAGACCCAAAAATCTTATTCAATGAGAATATTTTTTACCCCATGAACCAAACACATATTAATGTTGCATTTGAGAGCATGAATTTGGGACCTTAAATTTGAAATTGGTTGGATTCGGACAAATTTCAATACAATCTTATATTATATCTTATCCAAATCTAAAATAAACATCTATAAGTTCACACAACTAGGCTTTGGATTAGTGGCATAGATTCTCTATTGACAATTATTAGCCTTTACACAGCATAAACTTCTCAAATTCATTCATATAGCTGCAGCCTTTCTTACACAAATACTAGTAGAGAAGAATTGGTTTGCAGAACCTCAATTCTTCAAAAACTGATGATTTCACATGTAAGGTTAACCATTAGATAACTTAATTGTCTCCTGCGTCTAGACCAACATACAAACCAACTACATTTTGCTGTCAACTGCCCTCAGCAAAATGTGTTCGCCCTGTACTGAGTGGTCTCTAAATTTCAAGAGTATTAGTCAAAACTATTTGAAATTTTAAACTACATTTCAATGTCGTAACAATGACACCAGCAACAGATAAAAAAGTGATTCCAATGCATGAATGCACTCCCTCAAGTCATTGAAAATATCGAAAAATAAAATTAAATAAAGCGAGAATCTTAAACAAAAATTTTTTTCATGCTTTGGTATAGCCTTCTACAAAAGTGAGAATCTTAGGACATGAGTAATGACACAAAGTGAATAGAACATGACAATAACTAAATACAAAACCACACAACATAATATGATGGATTATAGTTATAATATATAATGAGTCCTGGACAAGCATCCCCCGGCCAACCAAAATTACCATGCATGCTCCCAATAACACCAGCAACAAAAAATAACACCAGCAACAAGAGCAGCATTAAATTTGTGATTGGGAAGCTAGGACACCCGATGTAATCAAAAAAAAAAAACACCAGCAACAAGAGCAGCATCAAATTTGTGATTTTTTTTTTTTTAATGCAGCCAACTCCAAAGATAAAAAAGTGATTCCAGTGAATGAACGCACTCCCTTTCGTCAATGAAAATATCGAAAAAATAAGATTAAACAAAGTGAGAATCTTAAGACACGAGTTATGACACAAAGTGAAAAGAACTTGGCAATAAGTAAATAAAAAACCACATATAACATAACCATACTATATATGATGGATTATAGTCATAATATGTAAGTTCCCAATTTATATTAAGTTCTTGCAATGGCAAAATTCTCATAGACCATATCACATGCACTTAGTTTCATTTGCCAAAATGGCGAAATAGACACATGAAAATGATAGTTGCAGGTGTTCATAGAGATTGACGGTAAAAGTAAAAGAAGTCCAGGGTGGAAATGCAATCAATATTAACCAAGAGTCTGCTGCTCCTTTATTCTCATTAATAGTTGGATGAATGATACAATGTAAGGGGACAAAATTTAAATTACAAAATTAAATGCTGAATTAAATTTTGTAATGGAAATTTTTTCAAATCAAACACAAAGTAGGTTAGAAAAATGAGAATAGCTGTTGCCAAAAAGACAAGCTGCGACAGTAAATTTTCGCTCTATATATAAACAGCTTTAATTTTACAGCCGTCAAAGCTATTTTTTTCAGCTAGAGATCAGAACCATCAGTGGCTTGTGCTCAAGATTACTTCCTGCCCAACAGTGCTTGAACACCACATGGTCATTGGCCTCTTTCTTGGTGTCTTTGAATTTAACCTCACCCTTGTGTACCGTAGGCTAGCCACGGAAAAATATTGAAGGAGTTGATTAATCGTCTTATGAGTCTACTTGGTCTCTTGATGTAAAGATTCAAATATACTTCATACATGGATGCTTTTCTTTATTTCTCATTTTTTATGTCAATCCTGACCTATATTTTTATCTAGAGCAGAGCTTTGATAGTGACTTTAATTGTTATTTCATGTGAATATAATACAGTGAGAAACAAGTAGTTTGACAAATACTTGGTGCTGGGAGTACTTAACAACTATTTTGTATAAGATAGGAAAATCTGGTGTAAAAGGATTTAACAATAATATTGCAGTTGTTAACAAATAATTAGTAATTATTTGGTAACAGTCTATTGTGCATTGATTGAGGTTTAAGACAATAAGAGGGCAGGGTGGACCTAGAAAACTTGGATTCAGGTAAGAAAGAAAAATTTAATGGCCTTGCCCCTCCAGCTTTAGGAGATAGTGTCTGGATTGAGCTGAATGGGAAGATGAATCATCTAGTGGATCTCGCATATTGTGGCTTTAGGTTGTTTGCTTTTGTTACTGGGAACTGATATACATGTTTTTATTTAAAACTTGTTTTAGCTACAAATGTATTATGAAATTGACTTTTGTATTGCATGACTGAATGCATCCTTTTCTTTTTTTTTTGGACAATTAATTGAGTTTCAAGTTTCAACATGATGTAATTGACTTGACTTATCCTATTAATTGAAAATTTTTGTTGCACTGATTATTGCAAATTCTATGTAGTAACTATTAACTTCTTTGGTAATTGAATAGTGCCACTAGTAATAAATAATTGGCATGCGCCCTTTTTCCTTTAAATAGAGTTTGACGTGCTTTAGCCTTCTTTCTTTGCTTTTATGTCACTTACCGCTGATTGCTGCGAGTTTACTTCTATAAATCTTTTTTTATCATTCATGTTTTTGCAACAGAGAAACTTGAAAAGGATAACAGATTTCAAAAGATAAAGAAGGAAGTTGTTGAGATGATTAAAATGCAGTTCCTCTCTCTGAAGTCCAAGGTATAATTTTTGGGCTGAGACAAAGGTCACCTCTATTTTATGATGGATGATGCTGATCTTACATCCTTTTCTTTTCCAAATGGAAATATATAGTTATGGTTTGTTATTGACTTTCAATGCGGAAATGTTTGATATAAAAATAGGTTCTTTTGTCTATTAACAGCTTGATCATGGATCATTGCTTTTCAATGATAGAGCTTGAATAATTTGGCTTAAATTCATGTCAAATGCATATACATGCTTTTATAGGAAACTGAGCAATTAGGTGGATCATCAGAAAATTTTCAAGAATTTGGTTCTGAAGAAAAGGAGTCCCAAAAAGAAAAATTAGTATGGAGAGTACAATGGAAGACAAGATTTGTGATCTTTATGACCTTTATATTGATGTACAATTTCCAGAGCATTAATCAAAACTACTGGAATTTTAAACTACATTTTAGTGTCGTAACAATGCCCAACAGGTGAGTCCTAGAAATGCATCCCCTGGCTAGCTAAAAACTACTTTTGTTCTTCAAATGTAGATTTGTAAAAAGTGTTTGGGACTGTGTTCGGAATTGGATTGGGCTGAACGGAAGCATGACTACTCTGAAAGCTGCACTTAAGTGGATGCATAAGGAGGCCACGGGCAATGTAGTTCAATCGGTGGCTAAGAAAATAAGCCTAGCAGTCACTGTGCATCTTTTCTGGCATTTTCGGAATAAAAAGAGGTTTGAAAAGAAAAAGATTTCTCCTGAGGCTGTTTTTAAAATGATACAAGTACACACCTACAGAACTGTTTATCACAAATTCCCTCTTTTTTCTGTTGATTGGGGACCAAGACATTTTGATGCTTAACTGTAACTCAGAGGTTCTGGGTGGGAGTAGTTTGTTTCTGTGGTCTTTGAGACTTGGAGTTGATTTACTGGGTTGATCTCCTATAGTGCTGGACTATTTCCAGCTGATTATTCTTTCTGATTTTACTGGAATACAGAGTTTAGAGTTTGCTGAAGTTTTGTCTTCCTGAACTGAAACTTCAGAGTCTCAACTGGTCCCTGGTTTCTGCTTTGATTCAGTTCTGGTTCTTGCAATTTTGAGTTTTGGTTCAGCTCTGAAATCTGCTGTTTCTGATTTTCTAATTATCTGCAGTTCTGCAGATTGAGCTTTGGTAGCTTGAAGCCTGGTTATAGTTGTCTTATTGCAGTTCCCAGATTTTTTTTACACATATTGTATTGATGTAGGCCGAGTATTTACACAAGGAGAGGACTTAAAAGCTGTTACACAGTTGAGGATAATGACAAAGAGGAGAAAGGTTCCCCTACGGTTACAGAGGGGAATATTGGTTTGTTACAGGGATGTGCAGGAATTGGTATGAGCAGTGCTGATATGCCCCCTCGAGTCCAATGGTGTATCACGAACATTGAGACTCGATCAAAGCCGAAAGAATGTGTCGGAGACCAGGGGCTTGGTGAAGATATCTGCAATTTGATCCTTTGAGCTGAGAAACAAAATTTTCAGAGATTGAGCTACAGCACGGTCATGGACAAAGTGAAAATCGATGTCCATGTGTTTTGTCCGGGAGTGGAAGATTGGGTTGGCGGCAAGGTAGGTGGCTCCAATGTTATCACACCATAAAGTGGGGGGGTGAGAGAGAGGAATCTGAAGTTCACGGAGAACTGTTTGTAGCCAGATTGTTTCGGCAGCAGCAACAACAATGGAGTTGTATTCAGCCTCTGTGCTTGAACAAGCAACAGTTTTCTGTTTTTTGGAGCTCCAAGAAATCAGGTGTTTGCCAAGAAAAATGCAGTAACCGCCAGTGGATTTTCTGTCATCAGGGCATCTTGCCCAATCGGCATCAGAGTAAGTGCGAATGGTTAAGGAGGATGTGAAGGAGAAGAAAATGCCATGATTAATGGTGCCCTGGAGATAACGCAGAATTCTTTTTACAGCACTCCAGTGAGAAGCTTTGGGATTGTGCATGAATTGACAGACCTTGTTTACGGAAAAGCTAATGTCTGGCCGGGTGTGGGATAAGTACTGAAGTGCGCCAACAATACTTATGAAGAGTGTTGGATCGTAAAAGGTGGGTGAGTCAGAGGAGGACAATTTTAAGGAAGCAACCATGGGCGAGGAGACGGATTTGGCAGTGGACATATGACTGCGATGGAGCAGGTCCTTGATGTATTTACGCTGAGTAAGAAGCATACCATTCTCTAGATAAGTAACCTCCAAGCCTAGAAAGTAGGACAACCGGCCAAGGTCTTTGACAGCGAATGCCCGACTGAGGGCAATGATTAAGGAGTCCGTGGCAGTGTCATGGGAAAACGTGATAACAATGTCATCGACATACACGAGCAGGTAGATTTTGATATTATCATTGGTGAGGAAGAACAGAGACGGGTCAGCCCTGGAGGCAGTGAAGCCATATGCGAGAAGCCACGAACTTAGCTAAGCAAACCATGCCCTTGGGGCCTGTTTGAGGCCATACAGAGCCTTTTGCAGTTTGCAGACATAGTGCGGACGAACAGGATCAATGAACCCTTGAGGTTGTTGCATGAAGACAGTTTCGGTCAGATCATCGTGAAGAAAGGCATTTTGAATGTCAATTTGTCGCAGAGACCAGCGCTGAGCAACAGCGAGCGAGAGGGTCAACTGGATTGTGGGAGCTTTGACGACCAGGCTAAAGGTGTCATGGTAGTCAACGCCCGCTTGTTGATGGAAACCTTTGGTTACCAGGCGAGCATTCCGGCGGTGAATGGAGCCGTCGGAGTTGTATTTTGTCTGATAAATCCATCTACAACCAAGAATGTTAGAATAGGGGTCAAGGGGAACTAAGGTCCAAGTGTTGTTTTGAACCAGAGCATTGTATTCTTCATCCATGGCAGAACACCATGTGGGAAGCTTGGAAGCAGCGAAGAAGCTAAGGGGAGCATCAGGAGAGATGGCTTCAGTGGTGAGGTAGTGACGAGGGGGGTAGGGAATTGTTCCATCGGTGAAGATACGTGGCCAAGAGGATGAGGTGTGGGAGCGGGTGATGATAGGGGATCTGGGAGGAATTAGGGTGTGCTGGGTAGGGCGCAGTGGGTGTGGGGAGGGGGTAGTAGGGTTGGGAGATGTGTGAGGGAAAGAGGGGGACACGGGGGAGGGAGGGGGAGTTGGTAGGAGAGGTGAATGGGCCGGGTTAGGAGAGGGAGAAGGGGGGGGGGGAACCTGGGCCGAGAATTGAGGGTGGGAAGAATGGGAGGTGGGTAGCAGGTGAGGTGGCAGGGGCAGAAGTGGGTTGGGCTGAGACGTGGGCTAGGGGAAAAGAGTGTTCATTGAATAGAACATCTCTAGAAATGTAAAGCCTGTTTGAGGAGAGGTCTAGACATCTATAGCCTTTGTGGGATGGGCTGTAGCCCATAAAAAGGCAGGGCTTGGATCGAAAATGCATTTTGTGATTGTTATAGGCCTGAAGGTTGGGCTAGCATTCACACCCAAAAACTTTGAGGAATTTGTAGTCCGGGTCTTTGTTAAAGACGAGGGAGTAGGGGGATTTGTTGTTTAGGATAGGTAAGGGAAGGCGGTTTATTAGATAAACGGCGGAATCGAAAGCATCGGCCCAAAATTTGTATGGTAGTTTTGCATGCACCAACAAGGCCAGACCTGTTTCAACAATGTGTCCGTGTTTGTGTTCCACATGGCCATTTTGTTGATGGGTATGTAGGCATGAAAACTGATGTGTGATGCCAAGGGAGTGACATAGGGGGGGTAAGGGATTTAAATTCGCCACCACAATCAGTTTGAATGGAAATTAATTTGGAGCCAAATAATCGTTCAACATATGGAACAAAGGTGGTAAAAACATGAGAAACATCAGATTTGTTTTTAATGGGAAAGAACCAACAAAAACGAGTGCATTGATCTACAATGGATAAGTAGAAACGGAAGCCAGTCCTAGACAGACCAGGGGACGAGCCCCAAACATCAGCATAGATGAGCTGAAGAGGCTTGGAGGCCTAGGCTTGATTGGGAGAGAAAAGTGCTGATGACTCTTGGCGAGAGGGCAGGTCGAGCAGAAGAAGGACGAGTCTGAGTGACTGGAGGGTAGGTGATGCTGATGAAGGATGCGCGATACCAGGCAAAGGGAGGAGTGACCGAGACGTTGATGCCACTGAGCAGGGGAGGTCCTTTTGCCGACATGGGTGGAGGGAGAAGACGAGAATGCTGACGATGGTGGAAACACGTAGAGGCCATCAATGTTGGGACCGGTGGGGAGGATCTTCCCGATCAGTTTGTCTTTCACAAAGAAGAAAGAAGAGTGAAATTCAAAAAAACAATTGTTATTAGAACAGAATTTACAAACAGAGATAAGATTTTTTGTAATGGACAGAACATGAAGTAAGTTATTTAAAGAGAAGGAGGAAGAGGAAGTGAGGAAGTTAGAGTCACCGATGTGTTGAATGGATAGAGTGTTGCCATCGCCTACGCAAACCTGATCACCGTCGGTATAGGGATGGGAGGACATATTAAGGTTGTCAAGGGAGTTTGTAATGTGGTGGGTTGCTGCTGAGTCAGGGTACCAGGAGGTGTTAGGGAGAGAAGGGGATGGTGTAAAGGTGTTTGTGAAGTTGGTTGAGAGAGAAGGAGGGGCTTCATTTTGGTAGGAATGGTTGAAGCGATGGCGGCATTGAAGCGCAACATGGCCAAGTTTATTGCAAACTTGATAGGTTGGGCGAGTGGATGGGGAGAGAGAGAGGGAGAATGGTGGTGGAATGGGGTAACTGTTGCTGCGGCCTCCTCTGTTGGAGGAGAAGGAACGACCTCTGGTGTTGCCATTTCTCCTAGATCTACCACCTCGTGAAAAGCTTCGACCACGGTGGTCACGGCCACCAGTTGTTGTTACATTTGCTGAAGGTTCATAAGCGAGCAAAGATCTGGATGAGTGAGCAAGCCGACTCTCATGAACAAGAAGAAGTTGAAAGAGTTCGTGAGAGGAGATTGGTGTAGATCTCGTGGTGATGGAGGTGACAAACGAATCATAGGTGGAACCAAGTCCAGTGAGCAGATATGTAACAAAGTCTTGGTCAGGAAGGGGATTGCCAGTGGAGGCAGGGATGTCAGCTAGTGCCTGCACTTTTGAGAAATAATCTGTGATGGAGAGCTCTCCTCGAGTCAAGTAAGCAAGTTGGAAACGAACTTGAAACTGTTGAGCTTGATATTTTGAGGTGAAGAGAGAGACGAGGGAGCTCCACAATTCATGTGTACTGGTTGAAGACAGAACATGGCACAAGACAGGTTCAGTGATGGAAGAGAATAGGATGCTGAGGACAGATTGATCGGTTCACATCCAGGCAGAATATTTGGGGTTGACAGTGAGTTGGTCAGGAAGGAGTTGCGGAGGAGCTTGGAGGCTGCCATCAACATATTGATACAGATCTTGGCCATGGAGATAGGCACTAATCTGAACCTTCCAAAGAGGAAAGTTGTCTGAAGTGAGTTTACTGGTGACAATATGGGAGAAGGATGATGTGGGAGTGGCAGAAGCAGCAGCAGAGAGAGGAGTAGCAGAAGGAGGAGCAGCAGCTGGGGCGTCGACCATTTTGATGGCTGCTGTTCGCTAGCTCTGATACCATGTCAGAATAGGCATGGCTCTAACTTGCCTTTTTTTACACACTTTGTATTGATGTAGGCCGAGTATTTATACAAGGAGAGGAATTAAAAGCTGTTACACAGTTGAGGATAAAGAAAAAGAGGAGAGAGGTTCCCCGGCGGTTACAGAGGGGAATATTGGTTTGTTACAGGGATGTGCAGGAATTGATATGAGCAGTGCTGATATCCTGATCGGAATTGCTGGTACTGAATTCAGATCTGCTTCCTGGTGCTGGTTTGAAGGTCTGGGTCTCTCTTGAAGGTTTCAGTTTTTCTGTGGAGTCTTCAGGAGGTTCTGGGGTTTTGGGCTGGTCAGAATTTGCTTATTTGCTCCTTGTTCAGTGCTGGTGGTCGTTCTGGTGCACAGTTTATTTGCTGCTGGTTCCTGCAGTTCAGCTAGAATTCACATTATTTGCTGCAGATTTAAGATTTGGATAGTGTTGGGTGTTTTCAGGTTTTCTACATTTGTCTTACTGAAAATCCATATTCAGATTTTGGTCAGATGTATTTTTGATAGCCTGATATGATGGGTTAACTGCAGTGATTCAGTTTCAGTTCCCTGCAGTCCTAGTAACTGGTTCAGCTCCTGTTTACTGTTACTGCAGTGTTGTGAGCTAGCCAATGCTGTTTGGGTTTGGCTGGTTGGAAGCTTTGTCAGACTGAATCTGGTGGATGCTGGGTTTATTCCTTTGTTCAGATGTGCTTTAAATTGAAGATTTGGTGGTGTGACTTCAGTAGACTTCAGATCTGTCCTGCTGCATTTTGAAGAGCTATGTTACTAGCTGGAGTCTGTTTGTTGGAAAGTCTTCAGCTCTCTCTAGATTGTTTGGTTCCCGGAGTTTGCTGCTTCTTTGAGGATTACCTTTTTCGCTTGGTTTTCTTCTTAAAGCTTGCTGGAGCTGGTTGTGATGATTGAGCTTGGTTAGTTTGAAGCCTGGTTACAGATTGTCTCACTGCAGACTTCAGATTTGGATTGTGATGGGAGTTTTCAAATAGTCTGGATTTGTCTTAGTGAAGATCTGGATTCAGATTATGGTCAGATGTATTTTTTGATGGCCGGCTATGATCTTTAAGTGCAGTGATTCAGATTCTGTTCCCTGCAGTCAGTGCTCTAGTTTTGATGAGCTACTTTTCCTGAGCTTGATGCTTCTTTGAGGTTCGCCTTCTTCTTGGTTCTCTTCAGGAAGCTTGCTGCGGCTGGTTTTGAAGGTACCTCATATGACCATTTGTTACATTTCTGATGTTTTAATTTGAACCTTATTATTAGCCTTGTTTGGCCATTGTGCCCCTGGGAATGCCCAGGTTGAGTGTAATTGTTTCTATTTGTTTGGGAGCTTTGCTTCCCTTCCTCAGGTATGTACAGGATTTCTGTCCATATCCATTTTTGGTCAATATAACTTACATTTACTGATAAAAAAAATAAAAATAAATAACACCAGCAACAAGAGCAGCATCAAACTTGCGATTTTTTTGAATGCAGCCAATTCCAAACATAAAAAAGTGATTCCAATGCATGAACGCACTTCCTTTCGTCAATGAAAATATCGAAAAAATAAGATTAAATAAAGCGAGAATCTTAAAAAGAAATTTTTTTCATGCTTTGGTATAGCCCTCAATAAAGTGAGAATCTTAGGACATGAGTCATGACGCAAAGTGAAAAGAACATGGCAATAAGTAAATACAAAACCACATACAACATAAACATAATATATATGATGGATTATAGTTATAATATGTAAGTTCCCAATTTATATTAAGTTCTTGCAATGGCAAAATTCTCATAAACCAGATCAAACATGCACTTAGTTTCATTTGTCAAAATGGCAAAACAGACACATGAAAATTAAAGAAGTCCAGGGTGCAAATGCAACCAAGAGACTGCTGCCTTTTATTCTCATGAATAGTTGGATGAATCAATGATACAACGTAAGGGGACAAAATTTCAATTACAAAATGAAATGCTGAATTAAATTTTGTGAAGGAAATTTTTCCAAATCAAACACAACGTAGGTTAGAAATATAAGAATAGCTGCTCCCAAAAAGATATATGCGGCAAAGGCAAATTTTCACTCTACATATAGACAGCTTTATTTTTACAGCCGTCAAAAGCTGATTTTTTCAGCTAGAGATCAGAACCATCAGTGGCTTGTGATCAAGATTACTTCCTGCCCAACAGTGCTTCAACACCACATGGTCATTGGCCTCTTTCTTAAGATTAAAGACTTCACCAACTTTGGAAACCTCTTGATTTCTTACCATCTGCTGCACGGTGGTTTCAGAATTCCCAAGAAAATGAGTCCTCTTGTGACCACCCAAAGCTTGCCCTGATTGGAACACCTTGAAGCAAATTGAGCACTGGTGCCCCTCACTGTTCTCCAAGTAATAACCTCCCACAGTCATTTCACCCACTCGTTGCTCAGTTGAATTCTCATTGCTCTTCAGCCTACAGCTACGGGTGTCGGAAGCAGGGCAAGTTTTAACTGTCTTGTGGCTTTTCCTGTGACTCATGAACGGCCGCTGGGAACGGAGGCCCTTATGGAAGGTCCACCATGTGTAATTCCCTCCTTCCTGTGGATTATCAACCATTTCAGAATTAGAAGCAGCATATTTTGCCTTGCAGCAAAAATTTCCCCTTAATTCAGGATGAAAAGTATCATCAAGCTTGGCTATCTTGCTCGAACCAGTCTCTACGGATTCCGAATCAGCTGGATGCAATTCAACTCCAGTCATCATATCCTTATCCAACACAGCTAGGAGGGTTTCCATTCTCCCATTACCGAATTCCTTTTTAGTCCCATCTTCCAATTCAGGTAGCTTGGGTTCAGTAGATTCATATTCCTTCTTGAGAAACCTACCCCAATTGCCCATTCCCATTGAAAACATCATCAGACACAGAGCATCATCAAATCCATAGCCATTAGTATTGTCAAATAAGTCAGTAAGTGATTTAAACCTGCTCTCATTGCCCATTCCACAAGAAAGCATAAGCAAACTCATAGCTCCCTCTTCTTCTTCTTCGCCAATCTCAGAAATAGATGAAGAATTATTAGAATCAACTGAAAGTGTTGCAGCGATTCTGCACCCTGCCCTCCTCAAACATTTTCTACTAATTGGAACTGCAGTCTGGCCGTCGGATTGGCCAACAAGAAAAAAGCCCACTTCTGTTCTAAACCAATCGATGATCCATTGGAGGCCCTGTATTTGTTAGAGTGGCACCTCATGTGTCCGCACAAAGCTCTCATCGATGGAAACCCTTTTCCACAAAATTTACAGAGATTTGGTCGGGATGAAGGCGAGACCCTGTCTTTTGAATCCGAAAGCTTATGGGACTTTTTGGGTTTCTCAGCATGAATAGAATTTGAGAATGGTTTCTTCCTCCGCATGTTCCTTTCCAAGAACCTTCCAACATCTTCTTCCATCCTGAAAATTTGAATATCAATGATCAAGCAGGCAATATCAAATTAATAACGGACCAAAACACAACGATGGGTTAGTTCTTCCAGGAGGCGCAAAATTAATGCTAATGCTCTGACACTTTAAACAGAAAAAATATGCAAGGAATTAAACAGAGGACAAAGATAAAAGGGGAATGTTTTAAGATACCGAAAAAACAGAGGAATTAAAAAATAATCTCAGAAGCAGAATGGAGAATTGAAACCCATATGAAAAGTACAATTCGAAAAAGAAAAGAACCAGGCCAGATGAAGTTAATAACCAACCAAGAACATGATGGTCGATCAGTTTATCAGAACGCGAAAAATTAATCCCTAAGACATACTAGCAGGAGGGTGATCATCAGAAGCGGGATGGTGAGCACTGCCGCTTATGTCCTGCTACATTAACTGATGATCGGCTAGCACTGCTGCTTCGCGGGGGTTTTGGAATTGCAATTGGAGTAAGCTAGAAACAATATCTCTCTGCTACTCGCCAAAACCCCAAACGCCCCAGTAAAATCTCTCTCTCCCTCTGGGTTTTGGCCAAAACCCTAATATATATGCACCGCCAATTCCTATTTCCGTTCAAATTTGAATTGACGCGCACCTCTCTCCGTCTCTCTTGAATCTACTGAACCCAAGATGCCTGAATTGGAAGATGGGGCTAAAAAGGAATTCGGTAATGGGAGAATGGAAACCCTCCTAGCTGCGTTGGATAAGGATATGATGACCGGAGTCGAATTGCATCCAGCTGATTCGAAATCCGTAGAGACTGGTTCGAACAAGAAAGCCAAGCTTGATGATACTTTTCATCCTGAATTAAGGAGAAATTTTTGCTGCAAGGCAAAATATGTGCTTCTAATTCTGAAATGTTTGATAATCCACAGGAAGGAGGGAATTACACATGGTGGACCTTCCACAAGGGCCTCCGTTCCCAGCGGCCGTTCATGAGTCGAAGGAAAAGCCACAAGACAGTTAAAACTTGCCCTGCTTCCGACACCCGTAGCTGTAGGCTGAAGAGCAATGAGAATTCAACTGAGCAACGAGTGGGTGAAATGACTGTGGGAGGGTATTACTTGGAGAATAGTGAGGGGCACCAGTGCTCAATTTGCTTCAAGGTGTTCCGATCAGGGCAAGCTTTGGGTGGTCACAAGAGGACTCATTTTCTTGGGAATTCTGAAACCACCGCGCAGCAGATGGTAAGAAATCAAGAGGTTTCCAAAGTTGGCGAAGTCTTTAATCTTAAGAAAGAGGCCAATGAGACCATGCGGTGTTCAAGCACTGCTGGGCAGGAAGTAATCTTGATCACAGGCCACTGATGGTTCTGATTTCTAGCTGAAAACCATCTAGCGAAAATTATTCTCTGCCGCATATATCTTTTTGGCAGCAGCTATTCTCATATTTCTGACCTACATTGTATTTGATTTGGAAAATTTTTCATTACAAAATTTAATTCAGCATTTCATTTTGTAATTGAAATTTTGTCCCAACGATACATTCACACATGCTTTCAATATCCATTAAAACTTTAAGCAATCAAAACTTAAATATTTTTTATTGTTGATATACTATAACAATTAAAATTTTTAAAATTTATAAATTTTATTATTGCTAGTTATTATTTTTATCGTATTTAAAGCTAATAGGTGATTACTAATCTATGAGCACATATTTATGCTACTGTCTTTGATTATTGTAATATTATTATACTACATACATAATATGTCGACATTACCCATTTAACTACTAGTTCAACTAGTCTTACTGAGTTAGTTATCGGTCTGAATCTTAAAACCATGGATTACACAAGAGGTAAACAAAGTGTAAACTAAATATAGCAAATTCATGATGACCTAAAATTTTACAAATGTGAATAAATAAAGGAAAACAAAATTATGGTTACATGACTATATAGACAAAAAAATGTAAATTAAAATTTGGTTTTGCTGCTAATCCCAAAATTGACTTTTAAAATTGGAAATCGGAATACAAAACAATTCGATTTTCAGCTTTTCAGTAATTTTTGTATACCACTACCAAGGAAGCTAAATTTTAGGACTTCTCAGCTGGGCTAGTCATATTAGGCCGTGCAAAGTAGGAATATATTTGTTTGGGTGTGATTCAAGTTTAGCCAAAAGCAATGACTAAACCGCATTCCTTGTCTACAATAATTTCCACCCATTTTTATGTCTCTCTTTTCTAATATACCAAAGTTTAAATCATTATTTTTATATTTCTCTAATTTTCTCTCCTACCCATTTCGTCTCTTAAGGGCAAATTAAATTAATTTTCCTTCTAAACATTATTTCCACTATTTTCATACTTTTACCTGTAAGACTATGCATTCCATGTTGCTAATCTAAGCTTAGTTTCTTGTGTTAACTTATTAGTTATCTCCCTTCTATACTAACCCGATCTATTCCTTTGACCTAGGTGAATTTGGTAAGAATTCATGATAATAAGATCAAATAACATTTTATGCTAACTGTTTACCTAATACAAACCTACTACTTTATCTAAGTTTGAGACTAATTGTATGTACAAAGATTATTTGCGTTACATAAGCAAAGTATACGTTTGAGTTTTTTCTATATCATTATAAAAAATTAGAGAAATGAAAATTAGAAACGAAAACAAAAAACCAAAAACAGAAATTAAAAAATAAAAAACCAATAATCTATTTGATTAACATTTATAAAATTAACACATGCTAAAAACTTAATTAAAAAATACTTATTTTATTTAATTGTAAATATTGTAAAAATGATTAAAATAATAAAATTACAAATAATACACATTTTAAAAAATTACTATAATAAAAATAAAGTTTATTATAATTATTTTACTTAATTGTTCTACTTTCAAATTTTACTTTACAATAAAAATTTTATCAGACATGACAATTGAAAAGTAGTAGAAGTATTTTGTAATTAAATTTATTATTATTTTTATAATTTATGTATATTTTTACTAATTATATTTAAATTTATATGATCATTTAATTTAATTTTTAATTTAAAAGTGTATAAAATGAATAATTTAATCCAAAAAATTATTTCAATTTATTAAAATATCTGGCAATAGGTTGCCAAAACAATTTAAAACCATAAAATTTGGTTTTCAATTTTTAGCAAAGATTTGAAAACCAGTAGCAGAAATAAAAAACTAATAATAGAAACAAACGCGTTTTTATAATACGTTTTTTCACTATTGAGAAACATAAATTGAAAACAGGAAACAATAGCAATACCAAACATGCCCTGAAACATACAATTTTTGGTGCGAGTCCAAGCTGGACTATATATATATATATATATATATATATATATATATATATATATATAAAGTGTAATGCCCTGACCCGCCACGTGGGGCTTGAGGTGCTACTTTATTAACGTCTGTGTACTTGATATCATATTCATCATATAAAAGTATCGAAAATAAATGAAACATTCTCCAAAACATTACTAAAGTTCTAAACTGCTAACATACATAGAAGTCTCCCAATATCCGTATTACATCTCAACCAAAAGAAAGAAAACTAACTCAGTCCATATAACCATATTACATATCCAGGGACTTCAACATAACTTAAATACATTCAAGTTTGCTGACTTTTTGAGTCTGATCCTAGTTTTGATGCTGACAAAGCACATGTATCTTTTGTGTGTACTTAGCTTGTGAACAAGTATATAATTCAAACATAAGATTAAGAGAAAATGGAAGTTAATAGGAACGTAAAGCTCATATCATTCTGGCGTATTTCATGAAGTCTGAAGAGGAAAAGGACGAAGACATTCATTTTAATTTATATTACATTTAAGTTCAATTATTATTTGGTCTGTAATAATGCATGCATCTGCATGATATGACTTATATGCTCAAGACCATAGATTGACCTTAGGGAGACCGACGTTTGATTTTTGGGGTTAACTCTCAATGACCATAGATTAACTTTAGGTCCACATAAATTCTAGTAAAAATCAGAACCTAAATAAATAATTGGAAGTCACTCGGTCGACCGAACATAGCTGGTTATATTCAGCTTAGTCGACCGAACCATTCAGAGGTCAACAGTTTGACCAAGGTTCAGTCGACCGAACAGTTTTGAACGTATCTTCCTCAGTCGACCGAACTGGCTCATGTCTGACACTCATTTGTTAAGCCGACTGAACCTCTAGTTCATTTATGATTGAGTCGACCAAACCGTATGAATAGCAGATTGAACTTAAAATATAGTCGACCGAACTTAAAATACAATCAACCGAATCTCTCGGGTTGGAATATTTTAAAAGTGCTAAAATGTCATTAACTTTTAATTAAACTTTTTCAAAATATCGAGCATGTCCCCAATGGTCATAATTTTCGAAAAATCTATAAATACCCCTCATAACTCCTAATTAGCAACTTTGATTAACCCAAATTTTCTTTCTAGTCCAATGTTAATCAAAGTTCCCCCAAAATGTTTTTTAATTACTAAAATCATTCTTTTGGGGCAAAATATTTTACACAAATCTCTCCGACTCTCTTTTATGCTATTATTTCAAAATCATTTTTGAGAAGAGTATTTTATTTGGGGTATTTTGTTTGCACATACTCTCACTTGTTATTTATTTTCTAAAAATCATTTTAAGAGTGTTGGTTGGGTTTCTCCCGATTATTTCTTTGATAAATATTTTGTTGGGAGAAAATTATTTACATAACAAATATTTTCTTGAGCCTAAATTCTTAGATTCTCCAAATATTCTTTATTTGCAAAAATATTTATATGAAAACAATAATACTCATTTTTCATATATATTTTATTTGTGCAAATTTATTTGATAGCACCCTTTCTCTACTGAGCATAATAGATATCATAAGAGAGTGCATGTATTTTGAGTTTTAATGTGTACACCTCTGCTTGTATTTCAAAAGCATATTTTATGTACAAAAATGTTTTATTGTATCGGTTGGGTTCATTCCATAAATTGAACTGGGGAGTCTCAACACCGTAAGTGAGATCGATTCGGTTCAGCCCGAAAATTGAACTGGGGAGTCTCAGCCCCGTAAGTGAGACAAGTTGGGCTTAGCCTTGTAATTGAGTTTGGGTTTACCTCGTCCCATAAGGAGATATTGTAACGGCTAATGTTCCGCCTGTTTAAGTGAGTAGGTTTAGTGGAATTCTTAGGGGTGTGCCCAAGGCGGGGACGTAGGCTAGTTTGACCGAACCTCGATAACCTCAAAAATGATTTTCAAAAAATAAATAACAAGTGAGAGTATATGCATGTGAATACAAATAAAATGCCCAAATTAAAATACTCTCTTAAAAATGATTTCGAGATAAACAAGTAAAAGAGAGTTTGAGAGAGATTTGTTTAAAATATTTACCCCAAAAAAATGATTTTATCAACAAAAATTGGTTTTGGGGGAATTTTGATTAATAAAGGTTAAAGAGAATTTGGAATTAATCAAAATTACTAATCTAGAGTTATGATGTGGTATTTATATATTTTCTGAAAATTATGACCATTAGGGACACGCTCAATATTTTAGAAAAGTTTAATTAAAAAATTAATGACGTTTTAGCCTTTAAAAAATTTCCAAATTGAGATGTTCGGTCGACCATATTAAAGGTTTGGTCGACCATATTAATAGGTTTAGTCGACTGTGTCAATTTTGAACTACATCTTCGGTCGACTGTCTTAGGGCAATTTCGAACCCTTCATAGGTTCGGTCGACCATGGCTTAGGTTCGGTTGACTGCTCATATGGTTTAGTCGATTGTGACCAAAATGAACTATAAGTTCAGTCGGCCGAACAGTTGGGTGTCAGACATGTGCCAGTTCGGTCGACTGTGGAAGATACGTTCAAAAAGATACAGTCGACTGAGCAAAGTCAAAATGTTGACTTCCCCCCAGTTCAGTCAACTAAGACATTTTACACCACCAAGGGTTCAGTCGATTGAGACAGTCAAATGTTTGACTCAGGGCAGGTTCGGTCGACCAAACTGGTTTGTACTAAATGGTTCGATCAATTGAGACTTTTGAATTAAGTCTGAAAACCCAACGTCGGTCGACTAAAGTCTTTGTAAACCCTAATTTGACTCTAAAGCTATATGAAAACCTTTGTAAGATTTTATCTTTTTATGAAAAAGATTTTGTTTGAAGTGTAGGTGCCCTAAGGTCAATCTATGGTCAATCTGAGCATTCAAACCATATCATACAGATGCATGCATTATTACAGACCAAAGATAAGAATTAAATGCAATACAATTCAAAATAGGTTTTCTTCTTTTTGCTCTTCTCTTCATGGAATACGCCAATATGATGTGAGTTAAGTCTTCTGGCTTCCATTTCCCTTTTGCCTTATGTGTGTATTAAATAGTAAACATGTTCAAGCACTTAAAAACACATATAAGTAACATGTGCTTTGTCAGCATCAAAACAGGGATCAGACTCAAAAAGCCAATAGAAAGCTTCACTAATGAAGATATGACTGAACACTTTGACTTGATACTCATGCTTTGAGCTGGATGGATGGATGCCTCTGAATTGGGCTTAAGCTCATGTCGTTGTTGCTTAAATTTTAAGTTTAGGGTTGGGATTGATATGGTGCATAGTGCCCCATGTTGATATGACTCACTCCCTTAAAACTCAGTTCTATGCTAAGGGATGAAATATGTTGTACTTTAGAGGTAACAAATGATGCACATTCACATGATTAAGCATACACCAAAAAAATCATCAAGAATCATAGGTCAAATACACATTGAGAATGAAGAGGACTTTGTTCCACAGGGAATGGATCTTTAGAGTATGCTTATGAGGCTTTATCTTAGGGTAGATGAGCTAGGTCTTTATGTATGATTTAGCTTCGTATTTTGAGGATAAAAGGTCCCCATATTGTTTCTTCTATCACCCAAAAATAGGCTAGTAGATTCTCCAACCTTTACCTTTGATGTTTGGGAAGGATACAATTTAACTGAGATGTTTTATAGGCCCTTGAAAAAGATAATGCCTCACGAGAGTGAGAACCTATTCTATCACTATCTAATCCTAAGAGGACAAGCCTGGGCGTAAAGCTTGTGATTGTGTGCATTTCACTTTACCTCGTAAACCATAGCATATGCCCTTATTCATGAAAAGCAACCAATTAATAAAGAATAGAATATTCAAAACCGCATTTGATTTTATATTTGAACAATCCCAAACTTATCTTATTGGATAAGCTCTCTAAAGTCTTAAGTGGAGTCGCCAAGCTGTCAACACATGTAGATCGAGATCCGATGCCTCGACGGGGATGACTATCTAAAAAATGTGTTAAATGTCCTTTATCTTGCATTATATACATTCATGGAGTCGCCACTAACCTTTTTTACCTAGGTGTGGTTAAGTTTTCCTAATTAATATCGATTAATTGGTCTCTAGTGAAACCTAAGTTCCAAGGAACCAATAGTCTCTAGTCTACGTTCTAAAGTTGTGTTCAAAAGTTTGGTTATGTGAGGAGAAGGTATTAGGCATCCCTTGCACACCCATTCTTTCGAATGGTGTCATGATAAGCTCAAATTGTTCAAACACTAATCAAGGTGGTCTTTTAATATTTATTTAATTAGGTTACCTTTCCTTTAAGTATTGTTCCTATAGAGACCCGAAGAATTATAGTAATTACATAATAAAACAAAAGAGAGAAAAAGGAAAATTCCAAAAGGGACTCACAGGGTCTCGTCGACGAATGCAGGGTGCTCGTCGACAAGAACTTACCGAGAGGGGTTTAGTAGAGCCTGAAGTTCATCGACGAGGGTTACAAGTTCGTCGACGAACTCCCTTCATAGACTTATCGACGAGGTGATGTGTCTCGTCGATGAATCTGCATTTTATAAATATGCTTAACTCGGGTTTTCCAGCAAGAAATTCATGCAAAAGTCCTCTCTCTCTCTCTTTCTCTCTCTCTCTCTCTTTAAAACCCGTCCCTCTCCCCTTCTCTCTAGATTTTTGGCTCCATTTCTCCCTGTTTCAACGATCTAAAGCTGTCACGCTACTCTTGGGAAGATTCTTTTCAAGACTACTGGAGTAGATTGTTGGTTAGGCCAACTTGGGTACCATCCCAAAACCAGGGTAAGTTGATTATTTGGGTATTTTCAGTATTACCAAACTTATTTGAGTTTAGATTCTGTGTTATGTGGGAATATACTAGTGTTTTGTGGAGTAAAACTAGGGTATTATGTTTTCAGGATTAGAGTGTTTTTGGGACCCTACAGATATGGGTTAAGGACCCCAGCGAGTATATTTCTAGGAGCTCAGGTAAATTATAGTCAGAAATGTTGAATATGTGGAGTTAGGGAACATATGAATGTGATAATTATGGTAAATTAAGTTGTGTGACTGGGGGGTTTATATGGGTGTTATTTCAGGTGTTGAAAATTATAAACGCTACATGTATGAAATTATGAGTAGTATTTAGAGCCAGATAGTCAGGTAAGAGGAATACATGTTATACCAGCATTATTAGACATTTTGTCAGTATAATATAGTATTTGATTAGAGCATAAAAATTATACAGTTTTACACAACATATTTATAGAGTTTTATTGAATTGTGTGGCATGAGAAATACTAGAATATTATAGAATATGTTATACAGTTTTATAGAAGCATGATTAGATAGCCTACAGAGTTATGAAACCAAACGTATATAGTTTTATATACAGAGCTATGACTAAGTAGAATTATACAGAAATACAGTTTATATGATATGTAGTATTTTACAAAATCATGCTTATAGAGTGTATTACAGAATTTTGATTACGTAGTATATTTCAGAACAAGATTGTATAGTATTTTACATAGTTGATTATATAGTGTTTTATTACCATGATTATATAGAAATATACAGAACCATGCTATATAGAATATAGAACCATGATATACAGAAATATAGTTTATATAGAGCATAGAGCCATGGCATACAAAATACATAATTACAGTTACAGGATATACAGATATATAGTTATTATAGTGTCATGGCTATACAGTTGATCATCATCATGGTTATTATAGAAATACAGAATCATGGTAAAACAGCTAGACTTATATAGAAATATTATTATACAGTATTAGACCCCCAATGGAATACAGCAGTTTACAGAGTAAGGTACCGTTGTGATATAGTATAGACAGTGCAATCATACGTCTCAAACAAAGTATGGTATAGCCAATTGTGCCCTCAGGTAGATTTGTGAGCTCCTTGGCATCCAGACTAGGTGGAGTGGATCTTTCGTGCTATAAGCCTCTAGATATGCATATAGTTAGGCCAGCATTGGAGGACCAACCAGTGTTTAGCCCCCCCTACGGGCTACACAACCCAATCATGAGGGGGTAAGTCATGACATATAACCATCTAGGGGGAAGTTTACAGATATACGGTTATGTATAGTACACACAGAAAGCAAAGATTACGTATTATATATAGAAGTACTTTTGCATAGATAACTCAGAAATTTTCATATTCTATATGATATAAGCATATGTTATTATACAAATATTTTTCTTGATGTATATTGTATATGTATTAATTAAATGATATGTTGCCAACTAACTTATATGCCACACACGGGTAATAACGTGTTTCTCCTTACTGAGAGGTGTCTCACCCCAACATTATTAAACATTCCAGGTAATCCAGAGAGGTGAGCTGGGCCGGCTCAGAGGTAGAGGTGGTGTAGAGTCGGCATAGTTTTTTAGGTTTTGGGCTGGTCTATGGAGCCCATAGTATTTTTGGGACATTTTGGGAAATGTTATGTATATATGTGTATATGTACAGCTAGGTGTATAGTATTTTGGTATTGTATTTTGGAATATGTTGGATATGTATGCACTTCTGCTGCCTACGTGTAATATGAAATGTACAGGATACCACGGTCCCACTTCGGGCTGTGATGATTTTAGCTATGCTCATGCAAGGTATTATCAATTTTATATTAATATAGAAGGAAAAAAATGGATTAAAATTTCAAGTCGTTTCAATTTGGTATCAGAGCGTAGGTTGCTGGTTCTGTAGACTATAAAGTGCAAAGGAAAACAATTGTAGAGTATAGGAATAGATTAGGAAGTTAGTGAATCAATGTTGGGGAATGAAGATAAGTATTTAGGGTTTAGTTTAGTGATCGGGAAGCAGAATTTTTGTCGTGGTTTCTGTGTCTTTTCTAGGATGATGATTTCAGGAAAGTCATAATAAACTATTGTTGGGTTGTGTTTCTTAATTGCTAGACTGAACCTTAAATTGAGAGTAAGAACGATAGATTAATTGGTGATATGAGATTTTAAGTAGATGAATATGTTAGTTATGTTATACAGAAAAGGTCCTTAGATTATGTTTATTTTCTTTTTTTAGGATAGACCCTGGAGGGAGTAACGCTCATGCCAGTCGGGATGATGGGACAAGCCCTTCTGGTGTAGGTGGTAGGGATTCAAATGCAATCTTACGTAGTGTGACTTAGCAGGTTATAGCTGAGATTGCACGTAGCTCCAAAAAGCAGGGAAGACCATCAATAGAGCGAGGTTGTACAATTGAAAAGTTCATGAAGATGAATCCTCCAACATTTTTAGGAGGAGCCAATCTTGTAGTGGCTGAAAATTGGATGCAGGAGTTCGAGAAAATACTAACGGTCCTCCATTGCACCAACGAGCAGAGGGCTCTTTATACTGCCTATAAAGTTACAGGTGAGGTCGAAAGGTGGTGGACGGCTAAAGGATTACTAGAGGAACAGAGACAAGTACCAGTAGCTATGACCAGATGCCGATTTAAAGAAATCTTCTTTGATCACTATTTTCTTGCTACCATCAGGGAGGCGAAGATAGCATAATTTCTGGGATTGACTTAGGGAAATCTTACAGTTCAGCAGTACGCAGTAAAGTTTATTGAGCTGTCACGTTTCGCCTCTTATATTGTTTCAGATGAGGTGAAAAAAGTTAGGATGTTTGAGAGGGGTTTGAGATGGGATATTTATAAGCAAGTGGTGGTTTTAAAGCTGTAGGACTTCTATGAGTTGGTTGACAGGGCCACTATGGCAAAGGAGAGCGAGCAGAAAGATGCAGGAGCACCGAGCCAGAGGGATGTCGGGACCTCGAGTTAGAGAAAGAGACCTTCATCTTTCGGATTTCAGAGGAGTTCTAGATGAGGCCGTTGGAGGGGAGATAGATATGGCAGAGTTCAGGAACAAAAGAGAGGAGATCACGGGTATCAAGGTGAGCACGCATACCCTATTTGCCCTATTTGTGGTAGGAGGCATATAGGAGCATGTCGGTTGGCGAGTAATGTTTGCTATAGTTGTTGAAGATTTGGAAACATAGCACAGGAGTGTCAATGGTCACTGAACAGAGCACCAGCCCCTAGATAGATCCAGAGACATAATTAGGCACCCAGGGGTGGCGGCCAGTAGAGGAATGTAGCCCCGGCGAGGGTTTATGCTTTGAAGTCAGGAGACGCCGAGACTGCCGCAGACGTTGTGACAGGTACTTTTACCGCTTTATCATATAAAGTTATTATTTTTTTGGACACAGGTGCCACCCATTCATTTGTATCTTCGGGCTATGCTAAATTATCTGGGATTGAGGCACAACTATTAGATGTAGAGTTGTCTATTACCACACTGACTGGATCTGCAATGAGGTGTAGGAAGGTACTTAGGAATTTTCTAGTGGCCATTCAAGGGAAAGCTGATCTTGTGGTACTAGACCTGCAGGGGTTTGACGTGATATTGGGTATGGACTGGTTGGCAGCTAATCATGCCAGCATTAATTGTCATTAGAAAGAAGTGATCTTTAGACCCTCAGGTGAGCAAGAATTCAGATTCGTGGGATCGCGTGTGTGCGCCCCACCACAGTTAGTGTTGACTTTACAAGTGAGAAGGCTGTTTCAGGGCGGTTGTCAGGGATTTAGAGCTTAAATAAAGGAGAGGTCAAAGAGAGAATTAAAGCTTACTGATATTTTAGTGGTTAGAGAATTTCCAGATAATTTTCCGGAGGAGTTACTCGACTTACCACTTAATCGAGAGATAGAATTTGCAATTGATTTACTTCCAGGTACGACACCAATATCTAAAGCGCCTTATAAAATGGCTTCAGCAGAATTAAAAGAGTTAAAAGATCCGTTACATGAGCTACTAGAAAAAGGTTTTATCAAGCCTAGCATGTCGCCTAAGGGAACACCGATTTTATTCGTAAAGAAGAAAGATGGGATCATGAGGATGTGCATTGATTATAGAGAAATAAACAAAGTTACGATAAAGAATAAATATCCTCTTCCCAGAATCAATGATCTGTTTGATCAGCTCTAAGGGACTCAAGTCTACTCCAAGATTGATCTTCGGTCAGGTTATCACCAGGTGAGAGTTAAAGCAGAGGACGTACCGAAAACGACTTTTAGGACCCGATATGGGCACTATGAGTTTCTCGTTATTTCGTTTGGTCTAACGAATACACCGGCAGCGTTTATGGACCTGATGAATTGGGTGTTCCATCAGTATCTCGACTAGTTCGTTGTGGTTTTTATAGATGATATACTGGTTTATTCAAAGAGTTTTGAGGAGCATGAATATCATCTGAGGCTAGTGTTGCAGGTATTGAGGGAAAGAAAGTCATACGCAAAATTCAAGAAATGTGAATTCTAGCTAAGGCAGATCGTTTTTCTAGGGCATGTGATATCCAGGAATGGTATAGCAGTTGACCCAGGCAAGATAAAGGTAGTGGTAAATTGGGTGAGGCTGAGAAATGTTCAAGAAATCAAGAGTTTTCTAGGACTAGTAGGATATTACCGACGCTTTATAGATGGGTTTTCCAAACTGTTAGGTCCCTTGACACGACTTACGTGAAAGAATGTGAGGTTTGAATGGTTTGATGAATGTAAGCAGAGCGTTTAGGAGTTGAAACAGAGGGTACTTACTGCCCCGGTGTTAGCTATTCCATTAGGAGAGGATGGATTTGTTATTTACAATAATGCGTCCTAGAGAGGGCTCGGGTGTGTGTTGATGTAGCACGGGAGAGTTATTGCTTATGCATCCAGGCAACTTAAAGAATATGAGAAGAACTATCCTGTGCATGATTTAGAGTTAGCTGCAGTGGTGTATGCTCTCAAGATCTGGAGACACTATCTTTATGGAGGAAAATGTGAAATTTTCACAGACCACAAAAGTTTGAAATATTTATTCACTCTGAAAGAACTGAATATGAGCCAAATAAGATGGCTAAAACTTATTAAAGATTATGATTGCACTATTAGCTATCACCTAGGGAAAGCAAATATGGTAGCTGATGCATTGAGCCGAAAGTTAGTAGGAGCAGTATTGTCAGTAGTAAATATTCAGCACCCTATCCATATGGATTTGGAGAGGTTAGGCGTGGAGCTGATAGAGAGTGATCACCAGAAATTCATTGCCAACTTGGTGGTACAGTCTACTTTGCAAGAAAGGATTACAATCCATAGAATTGATCCATAACTAGCAGAGTTAATAGAGAAAGCGCAAGACGGGCAGGAAGAAAAGTTCAATATATCAGATGACGGAGCCCTGCAGTTTCGTACCAGATTATGCGTTCCTGTAAATACCGAGATCAAGAGGACGATCTTAGAGGAGGCTCATAGATCTCTTTACACTGTGCATTCGGGTAGCACAAAAATGTATCAGGATCTACGAAAATCCTTCTAGTGGAACGGCATAAAGAATGAGATTTATGAATTCGTAAAGCAATGATTGACATGCCAGCAGATAAAGGTTAAGCACCAGAGACCCGTGGGATAGTTGTAGCCACTTTATATCCCTAAGTGGAAATGGGATCAAGTTTCCATGGACTTCGTGACAGAGCTACCGCCAGCGCGGTAGGGACAAAACGCTATATGGGTGGTCGTAGATCAGTTGACGAAGACCGCTCACTTTATCCCTATCAAATTCAACTATTCTATGGACAGACTGACATAATTATACATTCAAGAGATAATGCGCTCTCATGGTGTGTTAGTATCTATAGTTTCAGACCGTGACCCCCGATTTACTTCACGATTTTGGAGAAGCTTTTAGGAGACTATGGGGTCACAATTAGCATTCAGCACCACTTTTCAACCTTAGACAGATGGGCAGACAGAGAGGACGATCCAGATACTTGAGGATATGCTGCGAGTGTACGTGCTGGATTTCGAGGGGTAATTAGACCCAGTATTTGTCACTGGTTGAGTTTGCAAACAATAACAACTATCAGGCTAGCATTGGGATGACACCGTACGAGGCTTTATATGGTAGGAGGTGTCGTTCTCCATTATACTAGGATGAAGTGGGAGAAAGACAAGTATTGGAATCAGAGTTGGTGCAGCAGGCATATGATAAAGTCTAGCTTATTAAAGATATAATTAGTGCAGTTCAGAGTCGGCAGAAAAGTTACGCAGATACTTGCCGCCGGGAGTTAGAGTTTGACGTGGAAGATCGGGTATTTTTTAAGGTAGCTCTATTGAGAGGAGATATGAAATTTGGGAAGAAGGGTAAGTTGCGCCCTAGGCACATTGGCCCATTTGAGATACTTGAAAAAGTGGGGTCAATTGCCTACAGGCTAGCTCCACCACTAGCTTTATCTAGAATTCATGGCGTATTTCATGTTTCCATGTTGAGGAAATACGTTCTAAACCTTTCCCATGTGATAAGTTATATGGAGATAGAGCTCAAGGATTCACTGTCATATAAGGAAGCACCAGTACAAATCCTAGACAAGAAAGAACAGGAATCGCTTGCTAAGAAAATTCAGTTAGTAAAAGTCCTATGGAGGAATCCTGCCATAGAGGAAGCTTCGTGGGAGCTTGAGGAGGATATCAGATAAAAATGCCCACACTTGTTTTGTGTGATACAGTAATAGTCAATATTGTCGAGATAATGACGGTTTTATTTTATTCAATACAAAATGATGAATGTATAGTTGTATTTTAGATTATAGGGTAGGTAGTGTTTTTGTTTGGGGAGAAAATTTTCTTTTATGGGTATAATTGTAATCTCCCATAACTATTTATGTAACCATGGTATTCCTCCACCATAAGTGAGGGTAATAAATAAAATAAGTAGCCCATTTTCTTCAATGGATGGTGTTCAATACGGATAGCAAATTTCAAGGACGAAATTTTATAAGGAAGGGAGAATGTAGAGATCGGAATAATTATAGTAATTAAATAATAAAAGAAAAGAGAGAAAAAATAAAATTTCAAAAGGGACTCACAAGGTCTCGTCGACGAATGCAAGACACTCATCAATGAGCATCCTTCTTACGCTCGTCGACGTGGACACGTGTCTCATCGACGAAAACTTACCGAGAGGGGTTTAGCAGAGCCTGAAGTTTGTTGACGAGGGTTACGAGTTCGTCGATGAACTCTCTTCATAGACTTGTCGACAAGGTGACTTGTCTTGTCGATGAATCTGCATTTTATAAATATGCTTAACTTGAGTTTTCCAGCGAAAAATTCATGCAAAAGTCCTCTCTCTCTCTCTCTCTCTAAAACCTGTCCCTCTCTCCTTCTCTCTAGATTTTTGGCTCCATTTTTCCCCGTTTCGACGATCAGAAGCCGTCACGCTACTCTTGGAAAGATTCTCTTCAAGACTGCGGGAGTATATTGTTGGTTAGGCCAACTTAGGCACCATCCCAAAACTAGGGTAAGTTGACTATTTGGGTCTTTTTAGTATTACCTGTTAGCCTTACAAGGCTTAAAATCTTGTTATCTTATTTTGATGCTAACAAACAAGTGAAATTTAATATAATTGTGTGAGTAATGATATTTCAGGATTCATATATGTGAAAGTAAGGTCAAAGTGCTCACAAGGATCAAATGAAGCTTAAATGAGCCAAGACATGAATTACTTGTTGAAGAACATGAGGACATGAATAAGTTGTTGAAAGTCAAGGCATATTAAAGTCAAAAGATCCAAAGAAAGGCAAAGTTAGAAAGCTTAAAGAACATGAAAGCTTGAAGAAAAGATGGATTCAATCCAAGGACAAAGCATGAAGACTCAAGAACTTAGAATGTTAATATTTTAGAAGTCTCATGTAAGTGCTTTAATGTTTAAAATATCATTTGAAATATTTTGAAGCTCTTAGGTTAACTTCTTAGACCTAGATACTTTTTAAAATACCTTAATAATATTTTTATAAGATCAAAAATTATTTTAGAAAGGTTAGAATCATTTTTGGAATAAAGAGCACCAAAAAGAGTTTTTTTCCCAAATGCTGTCAGTTTTTATACAGCCGCATTAAGGTGAATTTTTCCCTATCAAAAGCTCATTATTTTAAAGAGTGGTAAAATGAAAGTTGTATAATTTTCTCTTAGCTTTCTTTTGACACCAAGAACACCTAATTTGGAGTTATACAGAAAAAGTTATGGCCAAAATACTGCAACGGGGTCACTGCTGTCAGACATTTAAAAATTGCTCAACGGGCAAATTTTTAAAATTCTAATGTTTTAAATTATAGCCGTTTGAACCTTAAATATTCTAATAAATAGGGAAATTCTTTAAGGAAACTTTTTCAAGTTTGAAAGCCTATAAATACATGGTTTTGCAAAACAAATAAAATGCTAAGAATTGAAAAATCTGTTTTGAGAAGTTGAAAGTATTCTTGTTCTTCGTAAGTTCTCTTGCTCACTCATTGAAAAATTCTTTTGCTGAGAACTCTGAAGTGTTGATCCTTCTTCCTTTGAATTCCTACTGCTAATCCTCTTCTAAGAAGGATATTGGTGAATTCTACACTTGAGCTTCATTCTATTTCCTATAGATATTTTACATTTAAGTATATAGTGCTGAAATTGTACTAACTTGCTCTTTGAGAGAGTATACTTGTACGCAGATGTTATCTTATGTTTCTTGTAGTTCATTGACGTTCCAAGGTGTTTGGATCATTGGCTAAGCAAGGGGATATTGCTTAGAGAGACGGACTCTAGCCTATGTAAGGAGTGACCGAACGAGGGAATATCATTTGGAGAAGGTAGGCCCTAACCTTAACCAAGGAATGTTGTAATCGGTTTTGTTCCGTACCCGTCAACGGAACAGGTTTAGTGAATCCTTTGGTGGTTTGCCAAAGGCGAGGACGTAGACAAGGTATAAGCCGAACCTTGTAAAAATCTCCGTCTCACTCTCTCTTTCCCTATTCTTTATTTTCAGTACATATTTAAATTGCGTGGATGATTTAAATTGAAAATCAATTATACTACGCATATTTGGAAATCAAGTAAACTTAAAGACTAATTTTGATTTGGGTTGCGGAAACCGAAAGGGAGTACGTTGGTGAAACCATTTCTTGCGGAAACCATACGGGAGTACGTTTCTTGGTTAAACACTCAAAGATAAATTAACTGAAAGTTTATTTGAGTTTTGAATATTTGGAAAGAGTGATTGAATGTTGTATTGAACATCATATTAAGCAAATCCATATATACAGGGCTTGATTAACATTTATATCTGGGGCTGACTACAAAAGCTTTATTGTGTTTGTGAAAAAATTGTTGAATATTAAATTACATTCTTCACAAGGTTTTCAAATTCATAATCACGGGGCTTATATAAACAAACAAACAATCTCAAGATTTTATATTACCAAAGTGCTGAATACCTTATATCTTGCTTTGGTTGTTTGATGTTTAACTTGTACTTGGCAAATAAATTGATTGTTTGGTTTAAAGATTGTGTTTAATTGATTGGTTGTTTAATTGTGTTATTGATTGGATAAAAGAACTAAGTTCTTGTGTGATTGGTGAAATTAAACAAACAAGTTAAAGAATTGGTTAAGTGTTTAAAGAAGTTAAGGATTCTTAAAAGAAGTTAAAAGAAATTTTTAAAAGCCAATTCACCCCCCCTCTTGGGAAGCTATTCCTAATTTCATTACCATACTTATTTGAGTTTAGATCATGTGTTATGTGGGAATATACTAGTAGTAAAACTAGAGTATTATGTTTTCAGGATTAGGGTGCTTTTGGGACCCTACGGATATAGGTTGAGGACCCCAGCGGGTATATTTCCAGGAGTTTAGGTAAATTATAGTTAGAAATGTCGGATATGTGGAGTTAGGGAAAATATGAATGTGATAATTATGGTAAATTAAGTTGTGTGACTGGGGGGTTTATATGGGTGTTATTTCAGGTGTTGAAAATTATAAACGCTGCATGTATGAAATTATGAGTAGTATTTAGAGCCAGATAGTCAGGTAAGAGGAATACATGTTATGCCAGCATTATTAGACATTTTGTCAGTATAATATAGTATTTGATGAGAGCATAAAAATTATACAGTTTTATAGAACATATTTATAGAGTTTTATTGAATTGTGTGGCATGAGAAATACTAGAATATTATAGAATATGTTATATAGTTTTACAAAAGCATGATTAGATAGCCTATAGAGTTATGAAACATAACTTATACAGTTTTATATACAGAGCTACGACTATACAGAATTATACAGATATACAGTTTATATGATATATAGTATTTTACAGAATCATACTTATACTACTTATTACAGAATTATGATTACGTAGTATATTTCAGAACAAGATTGTAAAACATTTTACAGAGTGGATTATACAGTTTTTTTTATTACCATGATTATACAGAAATATACAGAACCATGATTATATAGAATTTTATAGAACCATGATATACAGAAATACAGTTTATACAGAGCATAGAGCCATGACATATAAAATACATAATTACTGCTACAGAATATACAAATATATAGTTATTATAGTGTCATGGCTATACAGTTGAAACATCATCATGGTCATTACAGAAATACAGAATCATGGTAAAACAGTTAGACTTATATAGAAATATTGTTATACAATATCAAACCCTGATGGAATATAACAGTTTACAGAGCATGGTACCATTGCGATACAGTATAGACAATGCAACCATACATCTCGAACAGAGTATGGTACAATCGATTGTGCCCTCAGGTAGACTTGTAAGCTCCTTAGCATCCGGACCAAGTGGAGTGGGCCTTTCGTGCTATAGGCATCTAGATATGCATACAGTTAGGCTAGCACTAGAGGGCCAACCAGTGTTTAGCCTAGCCTACGGGTCGCACAACCCAGTCATGAGGGGGTAAGTCATGACATATAGCCATCCAGGGGAAGTTTACGAATATACCGTTATGTATAGTACACATAGAAAGCAAAGATTACGTATTATAGATAGAAGTACTTTTGAATAGATAACTCAAAAATTTTTATATTCTATATGATATAAGCATGTGTTATTATACAGATGTTTTTTCTTGATGTATATCGTATACAGTATTAATTAAATGATATTTTTCCAACTAACTCATATGCCACACATTGGTAATAACATGTTTCTCCATACTGAGAGGTGTCTCACCCCAACATTATTAAACATTTCAGGTAATCCAGAGAGGCGAGCAAGACCGGCTCAAAGGTAGAGGTGGTGTAGAGTCGGCATAGTTTTTGGGGTGAGTTTTGAGTTGGTCTGTGGAGCCCACGGTATTTTTAGGACTTTTTGGGAAATGTTATGTATATTTTTGTATGTGTATAGCTAGGTATATAGTACTCTGGTATTATATTTTGGAATGTGTTTGGATATGTATGTACTTCTGCTGCCTAGGTGTAATATTGAATGTACAGGATACCACGGTCCCACTTCGGGTCATGAAGATGTCAGCTATGCTCATGCAAGGTATTAGAAATTATATATTAATATAGAAGGAAAAAAATGGATGAAAATTTCAGGTCGTTACAGTTCCACCTCACAACCGTTGGACAACCCGTTAGTGTTGTAAACCTTTCCTTACCTCAAGAACCACACAAAGAACAATAACATATTCATCGGGGATCCATCATTGGATTTATTAATTAAGCTTTATGACATCATCATATTCAATCTCAAATTGATTCTAAATATACACAATCACATTTATATGACATAATAAAATGCTAGAATTGAATAGGGGTGTTTAGTGAGTTTAGTTGCAACGTTATTAAATATTGTTTCACTTTGCAACCACTGGGCAACCCATCAATGTTGTAAGATTTCCCTCACCTTAAGAATCACAGGAAGAAGAACAACATGTTTTTCAGGGATCCATCGTCCGATTCATTAATTAATTTTTATGGTTCTCAAGCATTCAATCTAATATTATATAAGATAAGAAACCAAGCACAATTCCAGAGTTAGTTAAATCGCTGCACAATTTAAACACCCACACACATTATTGAAAACATGCATACATTTTTAAATCAACATAAGCTTTAAAGTGACTATTCAAAAATATCATACCCACTACATTTTGGCATAAACTCATCATTCCAAAATAGGAAATTAGGGGATACTAAGGCTCGAGATTTTGCATATTCTGACTCGTGCATTTAAATTAAAATGAAAACCAATTCAAAACACGTCAAAAATCTTAAGAACAAAATAAAAACACTTTTGAAAAATTTTACAAATTTTCAGATTTTTTCTCTAAATTTTATAAATTTTTATTTGTTTATTAAAGGTTAAAAATATAAGAAAAAATGGGAAAATCAATATAACATATTTACAAAAAAAATCCAGCTAAAAATCCCTAAATGTTGAAAAAAGGTTGCCTAAAATTACCAAATAGAAATTTAAAAAAAAAACATAAAAGAAAATATTTTTAGAATTAGGAACAACCCAATTGAAATAAAAATAAATAAAAAAATAAAAATATAATTAATAAATAATAAATTAAATTAATAAATTAATAAAATATTTTTAAAATAAAATAGAATGTTTTCTAGGTTGCATCTTTTTTTTTTCATATTTTTATACACTTAAAAAGTTTTTTGTTAAATTTTTTAAATTTAAAAATATTATTATATTAAATGAACAAAAAATAAAAAGTAAAAAACAATTGGCCTAATCCATCAGTCTAAGGGGCTAAACACATGTGCAGGAGAGTGCCACCAAAACCCTAAATTTTCAAATGCACATTTATTTTTCGTTTGAACTCTAAATTGAGCATCATTTTGTTTAACCCCTTTGGATCTTAGAAATATTTTCCAACAAAAAAATCACCAAAAAAACTAACAAAATTACTCTATTTCAAGGTTGGCTAGCTATCACCGATGACCATGGCGATGACTGGATTTTAAATTTCTTCAGCATTTTTCTTTGTTCTTTTTTTTTTGTTTTACCTATTTCAATCTTAGGGACCTTAGTTAACCTATTGCCTACCTTTTTAACCCCTTATGCATGTAAAAATCTCTAGCCTCCCCCCCCCCCCCCTCCCTCCTCTCTTTTTTGAAAACAAAGTGTTCAAGTTACAAAAATACAAGCTTTTCAAGAGAGCAAAGCAAAAATCTTAGTTTTGGGTATTCTTACCTTCATGCGCATATTGGATCATTGTTTTTGGCCCCAATACCAAGTTTAAACATGCAAGATGATGTATTTTAATAAGAAAACAATATTAAAATATTTACCTTGTGTCTTTGTGCTTTAAATTTTTGAGAAATCCAATATTTGTGCACATCAACCTTCAGATTTCGATAGAGTTTTCTTCTTTTCTTCCTTTCTCTCATTTGCTTGGGTATGCAACCCTCCTTCATGCTCAACGTATGTGCTCTTGCCTCCAAAAATCCCCTCGTTTGCCTTGAACATTAAGCCCCTTTAAATAGAGATAGGTTAGGGCTTCCTTCTTTCCCTTTTTCCAAAAATGTCCCTAAACTTAAAAGAATCTCCCTTTCATGTCCAATGGGGGTCTTTGGCCCCTCTTTTTATCCTATTTTTGTTCAATTTCAAATTAAAATGAGAAAAACCCCTTATTATTGATTAAATGAGTCTCAAAACATGAAATTAAGGTTTCATAATACTCTCAATGGGACATTTGCACAATGAAATGTAGGGAGGGAGAACATGTTTTTAGTTTATTTTTTAAAAACTCACATTCACTCTTAATTGTTCCTTAAACTCCAAATTAACCCAAATTTTGGCTAAATTAATCCCAAAAAAAAATACGATGTCAATTGTAAGATTGAATGATGAATTGATCAAATATCAAGAAATGAACTCAAATGAGGTAAGTTCAAATTCTTCTGAACACAAAACTTTGCCCAATGATCATTTTTCTAAAAGCTCTCAAGCAAATTTTAATTAAGAAGAAAAATAATGGAAGACTGGTGTATTATTATTAGCATCTATGTCAATGTCTTGCTAATTTTTTCGTTTAAATTGGCATGTCATAAATAAAACAATATATATGCTAAAAAAAATATTTTTGAGATGAAAGATTTAAGTGAGACTAATTGTATTTTAGGCATGAAAATTACAAGATCATACAATAGTATATTTCTTGATCAGTCACATTAATTTGAGAAATTTTTGAACAGATATGGTTACAATAAATGTAAACATGTCACTACTCCCTTTGATTCAAGTAATCACTTATTTTCAATTGAGAGTGAAAATAAAGAGATTAATAAAAATAATAATAGTATTATTGGTAACCTAAGATATGCAACTTATTTGATTAGATTTGACATTGCATATGCAATTGGAATATTTAGTAGATTTTCTAACAAGCCAAGTAGAGAACATTGGAGTGCTCATAAGCATATAATGAAATATATAGCTGGTACCAAAACATATGACCTTTTTTTTTACCAAGCATCTTGCAGTACTTGAAAGTTTTTGTGATGCCGATTGGAATACTTTGTTAGGTGATTCCCTCTTTACTACTAATTATATTTTGACTTTAAGTGGTGGTGCTATTTGTTGGAAATTTAAAAACAAATAATAGTTGCGAAGAAAATTTGATTGAGAAACATATGATATGAAATTATATTTTGAGAAAAACCAATATCATCTATCCTAATTAACTGTGATAGCACTACTGCAATCGTTAGATTGAATAACTATCATTATAATGGTAAATCTGGACTCATAAACAGGAAATATAGTATTGAAATCATATTTAAGTCGTGCCATAATTAATGTTAATTATATGATGTCTATTAAGAATCTTGCAAATCCATATCTAAGACCTTAGCACGAGAAAGGGTCTGGAACACATCAAAGATGATAGGGTTAAAACATAAAAAATCATGAACCATGTATGAGAATACCCAACTCAAGGACAAGAGATCTTGCAATTGGGTTCAATGGGAAGAATGAATTCACATGATGATCGTAAGAAATGTACTATTATCTTAAACTCATCCTTATGGTGTAAGTGTATTTATCTTGTTATGGGAAAAGTTGAGTTTTTAAACTCTTAATGATAATGTGTATCTCTTATGAGTGGGGTGCTAGAGTTACAAGAGCATCCTTGACAAATTTCACCTAAGTGAGCATGAGAGTGGGATTGCTCTTTATGAGAATTAGACTTATTTTTAAATATACTTATGAAACTAGGATTAGCACAAGTCCAAAAATGTGCTAGCTATTAAAGCTCATGTCAACATTTAGATTATTATGTATGAGCAGTAATACTTTATTTCCCTTGAACAAACATAGTTCAAGTCTAAGACCATTATAGACTCTGGAGTAAAAATAATTGTTCACTAAGTGAAACTTTAATGAGCACACCTTCATTATGCATAATTATCCATCTTTGATTATTAAACTCTCTACATGCATATTGCATCCATAATATTAAAATGAGGGGGGGAATTGTTAGTGTATTTAAATATTTTAATATTATTAATTTATATATGGAGTGAGTGTATCTTGGGATATATATGACATGTACCTTGGATTGAGAAATGTATCTATATTGTATCTATATTTAGTTGAGTCTTTTATTCATGTATTTCATAAATCCATAAATCATCTATGTGAGTGTATCTTGATTTTAGGCGTGTATCTATTTATTTTAGATACATCCTATTTGTTGAGTGTATGGATAATGAAAAATTTTGTGTGCCTATAAATAGACTAATATGGTCTTGATTCTATATAACATAATTTCTGCACACCAATGTGTTTACATATTTCAAGTCTAGAGAGTTTGATAACATAAGAAAAACGTGATTTTGTGGAGCTTTAGACTCTTCTATTTGCATAGAATTGGGGAAAGTCATATGAATTTAAATCGAATTGTTGTATCTTAACAGAGACAACTCAAGTGGAGTTTTGTTGCACCGGTTCATGGATTAAGCTAAAATATTGCAGAGAGCTTAAATCTCATTAAAGAGAGCAAAATATATGTCTATTAACCTAATTGTGAATCGTATTTATGTTTGATTTGAGTTTAATTTTTTTTTCTATAATTGTATTAAATTTCCTGATAAATAAAATTCAAAACAAATCGTTATGATATTTATTTGGAAAAATATGTTGACATCCCAATCAGGTTTGCCAAAAACAATTGACCAGCTTATTCAACTCGAACCAGATTTTTTACTAGTCTAGTTGGTGGCATGAATCCAGAAATTCAACAAATCGGAATTAACTTGATCAAAATTGGACAACCCAACTAGGGATGGTAAAACAGGTTTATGGGCCGGGTCCAAGCAGGTTGTAAACGAATTGGGTCATAAACGGGTCAGGTCGTAAACGGGTTGATATTAAGTGTGTCACAATCATGTAAACCCTAACCTAGCCATTTATTAAATAGGCAGGTCACAGGTTACCCGTTTAAAAATAATTATATATTTTAATTTTTTAAAATTTATTTTTTAAAGAAAAGTACTCCTTATTTTATTTATTAAATCTTAAAAAAAAAACATAAAATGTAAAAAAAAAAAAAAAGCAAACGGAGACAAACTGAGAGAGTTGAGAGTGGAAGACTGAGATCTGAGAGTGAGTCGAGCCAAGAGAGGGAGATTGAGGTCTGATCGTATGAGAGTGAGATGGAGGGGGGTGAGATCATGAGAGGGACTAAGGGAGATGAGAGTGAGAGGGAGGGGGAGATTGAGGATGAGATCATGAGAGGGACTAAGGGAGATGAGAGGCCGAGAGTAAGAGGGAGTGAGAGGGAGATGGACTAAGGCAATGACATGCGATGAGAGGATCTGCGGTGATGGCGTACGGTGACGGCATGCTGGTGTTGTGGTGTTAGGCTGCCAAAAGAGGAACTGAGGAAGATAAAATTATGAAATCTTGGTATGGGCTGCGGCCATATAGTGCTGGTTAGAGCCGCAAAGGGAAGTGGGTGACTAGTGTGGGTAAGAAATTAGGGTTCCTTGGGTTAAATGTGTATATATAGGTGAATAAATGGATTGTTGGCCTAACAAGGCTTAATCTCGTTTTGATGATAACAAATTAAGATTATTAATTGTGCTTTCGAGTTAAATTTAACATATTTATAGTTTTCACAAGCATAATGGTTGAACCTGATGAAGATGGACCTAACTTGATCTAAATGTCACAAGTCATGAAGAATACGAGCTTATTGAAGTATTGATCAAGCTTGGACAATGTTAAAGCTATACGACATGAAGACTTATAATTTAAATGTTTTAAATTTTTATTAGAGTCTCATGTAAGTACTTTTAAACTTCAATTTTGTGACTGAAGCTCCTAGGATTTAACTCAAGACTTAGAGACTTGATTTAGAATCTGGAAAATATTTTCATAAAGTTCAAAATACCTTTCAAAGTATAAACAAGTTTTGGGATCAAAAATTTGAGAAGCACTGCGTTGCATAGTGTTTAGGCAACTGAGGCTTAGTGCTTAGGCAACAGAATTGCTACTACCAACGTAGAAGAAATCAGAACTTGAGCCCAGGTGACTGACCTCTCGAGTTCAGGTGACTGAATGGCTACTGCTAGTTCTGAAACTCTATTTTTAAATAGTTCAGGCGACTGAGGGTATACTTCAAGCGATTGAAGTCTATGTTTTAAACTTTCTAACAACGCTGATTTCTTTTCAAAATTGAATGATATGGTTTTCAAACTTGGGGAAAATGGTAAGACTTTTTCCAACTCTATATAAAGATGATTATTCACGCATTAGGGCAACCAATACTCACGGATACACATTCTATACTCTTGATTCAAAATCGAAAAATTTGTTGTGCATTTTACTCAAAGCCCTAAACGAATTCTAATTTCAATTCTCTAAATTTCTCATACTACAACCAGAATCCCTTTGCAATCTATGTGAGCTTCAATTGCATAATTGTTGTTTTGAGTATATAGGGCTTAATTTTGTACAAATTTTGCTCTACTGTGAGAGTGTTATGCTTGTACGAATGAATTGTTATTGTTGCTTTTGCAATCTGACGACTCGGGGATAAAGTTGTTGTCTAATGAGAGGGTGTTCTCATTAGAGAGGGGTCTCCAACTTTCAACGGAGAGATGCGTACTCCACCTATTGAATGGAGTGGGTAAAGGAAATCCTCACAGCAAGTTGCTTGGGGCAAGGACATAAGCGATAAGCCGAACCTTGTAAAAAATCTCGTGTTCAATCTTCTTTCCCTATCTTTTTAAATTCTACACTTTATAATCTGCTATGTACGTTCTAAAATTTTTGGGAAAATTCTATTAAATGTTGAGTTCGGATTTGGATTACTTTGAATAAGCTTCTTGGGTTGTTAATGGTTTGAATGGTTTATGGTTTTGGCTGAAAAATCAAGCAAGTGCTGAAACTTGAGTTTAGTTTTTGGTTGGTTGAGGTAAAGCTTTTGTGGGTTGATTCAAGCATAAAAAGATTACTTGTTTGAGATATATAATTGAATCTTGGTTTGTGAATATAATTGTTCATTGTTGAAATTCAGGATTGATTATTGAAATTGCTGAAGGTATAAGTTCAGATTGTATTTTTCGGTTTCATATATACCTAGGATTGTGTATTAGTATAGTATTGTCGCTGATTAGTTGATTGTGTTTGATATTTGTGAGAGATTGTGATTGGTAAATTTTAAAAAGGTTTAAAATAAACTGAGATTCCACATAATAATTTTTAAAATACCCAATTGACCCCCCTTTATGGATTATACTATTACTTTCAATTGGCATCAAAGATCGAAATGGCAAACATAGGTGTATCCCTTTTCAATGAAGGGCAATCCCTATCTAGACCTCCTATTTTATGCAGTGTGAACTACACCTTCTAGAAACAACGAATGAGAATATTTTTACAAACCATGGATTAGAAAGTTTGGAAAGTAGTAACCCAAGGTGACTATGTTCCTTCTCAGACTCTAGATAACAAGGAAGTCCAAAAAGAAGAAATTAACATGAGTGAGACTAATATGAAATTGCTACAAATAAACTTAAGTGCAATGAATGTCTTATACTGTGCGCTAGACACCAATGAGTTTAACAAGGATAACAAGATGTAAATCTGTAAAGGAAATTTGGGACAAACTAGAAGTAACCTATAAGAGAATTGTAGATGTTAGGGATAGTAGAATTGACATGCTCACTATTGAATATGAGGCCTTTAGGATGAACCCAAAGGAATCCATAACTAGCATGTACACTAGGATCACTCACATAATTGACTCCTTGAATGCACTCGAGAAGAACTACTCTAGATATGAAATGATTAGGAAAATCCTTAAAGGACTTCCTCCTATTTGGGAATCTAAGGTCACTGTCATAACTGAAGGCAAAAATTTAAAGAACACTTCCCTAAATGAACTCATAGGGTCGCTTCTCACGTATGAGATGGCTATAAATGAAAGGACAACTAAAGTTAGTAAACATAAGAAATCCATGGCACTTAAAGCTTCAAAAGAAAGCTCGAGTGACGAAGAAGATAATGAGATGGGTGATGATGACCTAGCATTGTTCACTAGAAAACTAGGTAAATTCTTTAAAATGAATTAAAGATTTGCTAGAAAATTTAGAGGAACAAAAATGGACAAAAGTGAATCAAGTAAGAAAGAAACTAAGGTTGAACCTCCAACTTGCTATAATTGTAAAAGGGTAGGCCACATAAAACTTGATTGTCCATAGCTCAAGAAAGAAGCTAAGAAGAAGAAGAAAGCAATGAAAGTCACTACTTGGGATGACTCTAGCTCAAGCAGGTTAGAAAGTGACTCAAGTGATCAAGAAGTAGCCAACCTTTGCTTGATGGCGAGAGATGATGAGGTATGTTTTAGGTCCACTCCATCAAAAGACAAGTGGTACTTGGATAGTGGATGCTCAAGGCATATGACTGGAGATAAGTCCAAGTTCACATCATTAATACTAAAGGAAGGTGGACATGTCACTTTCGGTGATAATGCTAAAGGTAAAATTATTGGCATCGGTAAAGTCGGTAAGGAACCCTCCTTAGTTATTGATAATGTACTTTTGGTTGAAGGGTTAAAGCATAATCTACTTAGCATTAGTCAACTAAGTGATAAAAATTTTGACATCACATTTAAAAAGGACATATACATAGTTGAACATATTAAAAATCATGAAGCATTGTTATCCTAGTTGGCTAGGGCATAGGAGACTAGGACACACTAGCATTGTAACATCCTCAAAATTCTTACCATATATATATATATATGTGTGTGTGTGTGTGTGTGTGTATCTACATCCATACCTAAGCAGCGGAAACACAAATCATACAACCATTTACATATATACTATACAATATCAGAATCCAGTATATGCAAGCCATATCCATACAAAATAAACCCCTCCATCATCATCTTCCCCAAAAATGCAAGACTCTGTCAAAAACTCACCCTAAAACTCTCTATCCGCGAGCCGGATTTGCTCGCTCAGCTGTCTCACCTGAAAAATGTTAGAGTAATGGGGTGAGTCAACGCTCAGTAAGTGGAAATATGCTATTACTAGTGTGTGACAACTAAGTTAAGAATATTGTTTAAATAACAACTGAACTGTAGTATAATAATAAATATGTAAAGCATATATTTCTTTTCACAATTTAAAATATAACTGTATCATCTGTATTTTCTACTTTTCATACTACTAATATCATACTATATTTATCATATACTGTAAAGTTGTATACATATACATAACTGTGTTTTATCCCTGGAATTCTGTATGTCATAATTTGACCTCTCATGACAGGGTTGTGCAGTTCGTAGGCGGGATTTAATCTGGTCGGCCCTCCAGATAAGTCAATATACTCTACACTACCTCAACTCGGCCAAACTGCATCCACTTCTAGGCTCGGGATTGGCTACTACCTCGTCAAACCAGCCCCCTCCACCCAGTGAACTGAGAAGCAGTATACTCTCAGAGCACGGTCGACGATATCCACACACTATCTGATATATGTGGTTGCACTCTATCTATATATAGTAACGGTACCATGCTCTGTATTCTCTATCTGTATTTGTATGTATTCTTTCCTTAGTGATCTAATACTATATATATATACACATATATACTATTTTACTGTTCTTATCATGTTTCCAAAATTACCATAACGTTATCTTTCTGTACTATAAATACTGTAATCTCTATATATTGTATCTGTAGCATCTTGATGCTATCTCTGTATATCTGTCTGTATACTCTGTCTATGTACTCTGTCTGTATACTCTATATGTTATGGTAATAGGAAACATGACATACTATAAACACTGTATATACTATTCTGATTAAAGTCGTAATATACTGATCTGAGTAATACTATATACAAGTGTATGTATATATATATATATATATATATATATATATATATATATATTTATTTATTTATTTATTTCTGTTTTATGAAACTATTTGAATAAAAGTTGTATATGTAAGTATATTTCTCTGTATAATCTCTGTGACTATATAGCTATATCTGTGTAGTCTGTATAATTCCATATACTGAGAAAAAAAACCATACAAATTGTATATACTGTCTATATCTGTGTATTCAGTATAATATGATATACTGTAAAAGTTATATAAGTTATTCATCATATGAAAATTTACTCAGGCCACACAAGCATTTAAACTCATATTCTGTAAAAACTGTATAATAAACTAGTATATATATATATATATATATGTGTCTATGAAAACTCTGTTAACATTCTTAAAACTCCTAGCATAACATATTTCCCTTACCTTAACTTTGAAAAACTCTTTTAAAATTTTGGCTCTATACCCGCAGAGTTCCTAACTCAATATCCTAAAAACAAAATCCCCCAGAACAAAATATCAGTATTTTCTTACCTACAACATTTCTCATAACTGAGGGAAAGACAAATACTAAATAAAATATCTTACCCTGAGATTGGGACGAAATCCAAACCAACTTTTCCAATGATCAACTCCGGCACACTTGCAAATAACTTCGTCAGGAGCGTTGTGGTAGCCTCAGATCTTCGGTCCGGCGAGAAACAGGCCCGAAAACGAAGAGAGAAGTGAGAGAGACCGTATGAGAGAAAGAGAGGAGCATTGAAATTAGATAAAAATCCAAAATTTTCACTATTTATAGGGCCAGATTCGTCGACTAGACACGTCACCTCGTCGATGAGTCCTTTAGTAATTTCGTCGACGAACCTTACCTCCTCGTCAACAAAATTCAGACTGCCCAAAACCCCTCTTAGAATCTTCTCGTCGACAAAATTCGTCTTCGTTGACGAGGTTCTCTTATGCCTTTGTCGACGAATCCCCTGTGTTCATCAACGAAGCCCCTAGAAATTTTCTTCCTCTTAATTATTCAAATAATATTATCATTCAGGTTGTTACAAGGATGGATTTGTTATCCAAGTTAATAAAAAAGAACTTAGTCAAGGATTTACCCAACACAAAGTTCACAAAAGAAAAAATCTATGATGCTTGCCAACTTGGGAAGCAAACCAAGACCATCTTTAAGAAGAAGGAACATATCTCCACTAGAAATACATTGGAACTAATTCACTTAGAATTATTTGGCCCAACTAAAACACAAAACTTAGGAAGAAAGCAATACACGTTTGTCATTGTTGATGACTGCTCTAGGTTTACTTGGGTACTATTCCTATCCTCTAAGGATGAAGTGTGTAAAATGCTAACCAACCTGTGTAAGAAGTTTCAAAATGAAAAAGGTTATGGTGTTTTACACATTAGAAGTGATAGAGGTAGTAAATTCAAATAGAGATATTGAAAACTTTTTTGACAAACATGGAATTTCTCACAACTTTTCAGCATCACGTACACCTCAACAAAATGAAGTTGTTGAAAGGAAGAATAGATCACTTTAGGAAATAGCTAGGACTATGCTTAATGAGCATAACTTGTCTTAATACTTTTGGATTGAAGTGGTGAACACCGCCTGTTATGTGATGAATAGAGTGTCTATTATGACTAGTCTAGACAAGACTCCCTATGAACTTTAGAAAGGAAAAAGACCAAACATCTTGTTCTTTCATGTATTTGGATGTAAGTGTTTTGTCTTAAATGATAAAGGGGACCTAGGAAAATTTGATGCAAAGTCAGATAAAGGAATCTTCCTACGATACGCAATAAATAGTAAAGCTTTTAGAGTCTACAATAAGAGAACCCTATCTGTTATAGAATCTATATGCGTAGCATTCGATGAAGCTAATCCATTCTCGTCTAAACCTACCGATGTTAATGATCTAGATATAAGAAAAAGTTTAGAAGACCTAGAAATTCATGAAATTAAGGATGAGAGTAATGAAACTCAAGAACCATCTAATAATGAATCTCTAGAACATTTTGAATTACCCAAAGAATTGAAATTCATAAAGAATCACCCTAAGGACTTGATCATAGGTGAACCATCACGAGGGGTGTCCACTAGATCCTCATTAAAGAACCTATGTAATCATTGTGTATTCCTATCTCAAGAGGAACTTAAGAATATAAATGAAGCAATCAATGACGATTCATGGATAAAACTCATGCAAGAGGAACTAAATTAGTTTGAAAGGAACAAAGTCTGGAAGTCAGTTCTCAAACCCATTGATCACTCAGTAATTGGCACTAAATGGGTCTATAAGAATAAAAAAAGATGAAAACAGAATTGTAGTTTGTAACAAGGCTAGATTAGTAGTTTAAGGTTACAATCAAGAAGAAAGTATAGATTATGATGAGACCTTTTGCTCTTGTAGCTAGAATGGAAGCAATATGTATGCTACTAGCCTATGCATCCCAAAAAACTTCAAATTATATCAGATGGATGTGAAAAGTGCATTCTTGAATGGATATATAAATAAAGAAGTGTATGTAGCACAACACCTTGGCTTTGAAGACTTCCATTTTTTGAATCATGTGTTTATGCTAACAAAAGCCCTATATGGATTAAAACAAGCCCCTAGAGCTTGGTACAAAAGGTTAAGCGGCTTTCTGTTAAAAAATGGCTTCACGAGAGGTAAAATGGACATCACCTTGTTTATAAAATCTAAAACTGATGATATGCTTATCATACAAATTTATGTTGATGATATCATATTTGGTGCTACAAATGAGTAATTATGTAAATAATTCACTACATGCATGCAAGATGAGTTTGAGATGAGCATGATTAGCGAATTGACATATTTCCTTGATCTTCATATTAGACAAGGCAGAGATGGAACATTCATAAATCAATCAAAACACATAAAGGACTTGCTCAAGAAATTTGATATAGAAGGTGGCAAGCCATTGGGAACCCCGATGAGCACTTTTGTCAGTTTAGATACTACCGAGGCATGATAGATAGCTTGCTTTACTTGACAGCCAGTAGATCTGACATTATGTTCAGTGTCTGCATGTGTGCTAGATTTCATACAGCACCTAAAGAATCCCATCAAATAGCTGTGAAGAGAGTTTTAAGGTATTTGATAGGTAATATAGACTTAAGTTTGTGGTATTCTAAAAATACATCATTGAAATTATCAGCTATTCAAATGTAGATTATGTTGGATGCAAGATAGATCAGAAGAGTACAAGTGGTACAAGTCACTTCTTAGGACGTTCTGTGGTATCTTGGTTCTCCAAGAAATAGAATTCAGTGGCATTATCCACTACTGAAGCTGAGTACGTAGCAGCAGGTAGTTGTTGTGCACAGGCATTGTATATGAAACAACAAGTCAAGGATTTTAATTTGGAATATGCGGTTGTGCCCATTAAGTGTGATAACACCAGTGCCACAAACATATCCAAAAACCCTATATCTCTCTCTAGGACTAAGAATATTAATATTAAACATAAGAATATTAATATTAGACATCATTTCCTTGGAGATCATGTGCAAAAGGAGGATATCATTCTCGAATTCATAAACACGGATGAACAATGGGTGGATATTTTCACAAAACCTCTTCAAGAGGACCGGTTCATCTCAATATGATGAGAATTAGGATTATTGCATAGTAGGGAAATGATTTGAGAGGAAGAAATTCATTAAGTTGAGTGTTTGGGTAAAAAGAACAAGTTAGTCAAATCTCAGACCTTCAGGCGACTGACCCTTCACTCTCAGTTGACTGAACAACTACTGAGTTGCATGATTTTATAGTCCAGGCACTTCAGGCGATTGAACACTCGACATCAATCGACTAAACCGCTATTGTCCTGTGATTTTTTAAAAAACAGACAAGTTTAGGCAACTGAACGCTTTAGGTCATGTGCTTGAACCGCGCAGATATAAATACTTATTGTTTGTGAAAACCCTAACTTTTCGCAACTTTAGGCACCTGAGCACTATTCTCTCCTCCCCTGAAGCTTCTTCCTTCACTTCTTGGTGTTCTCCCACTCAAATTTAGCTGATTAATCTTCATTAAACCTCCAAATCTTGCTTCCTTCACTCGTTTTAGCTGTTTTAACTAAACATCTTCTCCCAAACCATGCCTAGAATGAAGTTTAGGGCAAACAATAATGCAACCTCAAGGAAGGATGATTCAGAGGCCATTCAACGTTGGCTTGTCTCTCCTGCAGCACGAAGGATGTACAATGAGCACATCAGATCAACGGAACCCATCCTTGGTAAGATCTTGGATCTGTCATTCATGTAAGAGAGCTTTCCCCAAATCCTTCATATGTTTAATGTTTTGGGTTGGGAACGATTTATCACATATCAACCAAGGGGTGTTTATCTAAATATGTTGAGGTTGTTTTATGCGAATTTGGAAAAAGAGTGAAAACATATATACGTCCACTATTATGGATAAAGCTTTTGCACTCACCCAACAAACAATTGCAACCAGATTTAGGATTCGTGTTGGCGAGTTTGAGTGTCCTAACTTAGGACAATCCTAGATTATGGAACATAACTTTACCCCGCAAGAGTTCCTACCCTTAATAATGACTGAACAACATGTGTATTTTGGCTCCCACCTTTGTATAGACAACTAATTCTTGAGGCTAAAATTTTTCATCTCCTCATTACTTACAATATTCTACCTAGGGTTGGGTGCCTAGATTTTCCTACCCTAATTTTGAAATGGATGATTTCCAAAGAAGAAATGAGGCGAGTTATTCTTCCCTATGGAGGAATCCTGAACCTCATATTTGACCTCCTTGGGGTTGCAAACTCGTCCACATTATTCATCAGTAGCACATCCTATGACCTATTTTCCTCTACTACCATAAAACTCATGGGATACTCATTTGAGGGTGCCAATGGTTGGGTACCAAAACCAAATAGAGCTCCTTAGATAAATGTAGGGTTATAGGGAGATTTCGATCATGGTCAAGTTCCACATCAGGTTGCACCACCTGCTCCAACAGTTTCAGACGTTAAGGCTCCTTCGTGGTTCATTGATTATCGTCAACATATGGACTCACGGCTGAGTGTGTTTCATGGTGATATGAATATAAAGTATGATGCACTCTAGTCCAATTTCACTTCGTTCAATTAGAGGCTTGCGTGTATTGAAAGTCATATGGGTTGTTCTTCTTCTTCGAGAGGAAAGGCTCCCATAGAGGCGAGTTCGGGCAAGGAGGACAATGAGGATGAGGAGAAGGAGAAGACATCTTCTGGTGGTGATGACGCTAATGTTGACTAGTTCCTTGACTTGTCTTAAGATTTATTCACTAAAAATACTTTGAATTGTAATATTGTAATACTTGATATTTTACTTGTTTTTTTATAATCTTCGTAATTTTATTACACTGATTGCTATATTTTCTCTTGTTTATGACATTTTGCTCTTTGAGAAATACATGCTACACATGAATTATTTTGACTATATTTTGCATGCTAATTGATGGATGTATTGATAGACATCTTACTGGAAATATGGTTTGAAAATTGCATGTTGACTGTTGGACCCACTGTTTCTGAATTGAATGCTGGTATATGGTCCTATTGAAACTTGCATGCTGAATTTTTCTACATTATTGTTTTTTGTTGATGTCAAAAGGGGGAGAAGTTGTAGAGTAAAATGCGAATGAGAAGGTTTTAAGTTAAAAGATTAACATGTTATATTTCTCTCCCGTTGAATGTTGAATGCTCTCTTATGCTAAAAATTAATTGTAAGTTGCTTAAGTGAATATTATTTCAAGGGGAGTAATACATATAGCTAATACATGTTATATTTACTGAAGCTGATATATGTTATTCTAAGATACATGTTGAAATTCTGAAATACGCTTTGTAAGTTTTGTTATTCATGTAATGACTTGTTGAGGACAATTTTCTGAAAAAGGATTTAATCTCACTGTTAAAGCTTGAACACGTATGTGTATATTGATTATATTTTTGTGATTCATGCTTGTTTTGAGGGGGAAGGTTACCTCATTTTCCTCCCTATTTGTCATCATATAAAAAAAAAAGGGAGGGGGGGAGATTGTTGGCCTAACAAGACTAAATTTCATTTTGATGATAATAAATTAAGGTTATTAATTGTACTTTTGAGTTAAAGTTCAAATATTTATAGTTTTCATAAGCACAATGGTTGAACATGATGAAGATGGACCTAAGCTGATCTTAAGTTCACAAGTCATGAAGAATACGAGCTCATTGAAGTTTTGATCAAGTTTGGACAATGTTAAAGCTATATGACATGAAAATTTAATATTTAAATGTTTTAAATTTTTATTAGAGTCTCATGTAAGTATTTTTAAACTTTAATTTTGTTACTGAAACTCTTAGGATTTAACTCTGGACTTAGAGACTTGATTTTGAATTTGGAAAATATTTTCATGAAGTCCAAAATACCTTTCAAAGTAAGTATAAATAAGTTTTGGAATCAAAATTTGAGAAACACTGTGTTGCATAGTGTTTAGGCGACTGAGGCTTAGTGCTCAGGCGACTGAATTGCTATTGCCAATGTAGAAGAAATCAGAACTTGAGTTTAGGTGACTGACCTCTTGAGTTCAGACGACTGAATGGCTATTACCAGTTTTGAAGCGCTATTTTTAAATAGTTCAAGCGACTGAAGTATGTGTTTTAAACTTTCTAACAGCGTTGATTTCTTTCCAAAATTGAATGATATGGTTTCCAAACTTGGGGAGAACAGTAATAATTTTTTCAACTCTATATAAAGATGATTATTCACACATTTGGGCAACCAATACTCATGCGTACACATTCTATACTCTTGATTCAAACTCGAAAAAGCTACTGTGCGTAAAGCCCTAAACGAATTCTGATTTCAAATCTCTAAATTTCTCATACTACAGTCATAATCCCTTTGCAATCTCTATGAGCTTCAATTACATAATTGTTGTTTTTAGTATATAGCGCTTAATCTTCTACAAATTCTGCTCTGTTGTGAGAGTGTTATATTTGTACAAACGAATTGTTATTGCTGTTTTTGCAATCTAACAACTCAGGGATAGAGTTATTGCCTAGCGAGAGGGTGTTCTTGTTAGAGAGGGATCTCCACCTTCCAACAGAGAGAGGCATACTCCACCTATTGAACAGAGTAGGTAAAGGAAATCCTCGCAACAAGTTTCTTGGGGTAAGGTCGTAGGGAGTAAGTCAAACCTTGTAAAAAATCTTATGTTCAATCTTTTTTGTCTATCTCTTTAAATTATGCACTTTATAATCTGCTATGTATGTTCTAAATTTGTTGGGAAAATTATGTTGAACGCTGAGCTCGAATTTAGATTACTTTGAATAAGTTTATTAGGTTGTTAACGATTTGAATGGTTTATGGTTTTGGCTAAAAAATCAGGCAAGTGCTGAAACTTGAATTTAGTTTTTGGTTGGCTAAGGTAAAGCTTTTGTGGGCTAATTATTCAAGCATAAAAAGATTATTTGTTTGAGATATATAATTGAATCTTAGTTTGTGAATATAATTGTTCTTTGTTGAAATTTAGGATTGATTATTGAAATTGCTAAAGGAATAAATTCAAATTGTATTTTTTAGTTTCATATATACCTAAGATTGTGTATTAGTATAATACTATCGCTGATTAGTTGATTGTGTTTGATATTTGTGAGAGATTATGATTGGTAAATTTTAAAAAAAGTTTAAAATAAATTGAGATTCCGCATAATAATTTTTAAAATGTCCAATTCATCCCCTTCTTAGGATTACGCCGGATGACTTGACCAAAACTTAGATTGACCTATTTATAAACAGCTGGGTCATGGGTTGATCCGTTTATAAAAGAGTTGACTTCTATAAACTTGGACCCGTTTTAACTGGAGGAGTCACAGATGACCCATCAGGTTTGGATCCATTTTGCCTGCTCCAAATCCAACTTAACCCACCAAGATCCACTGGCCGATCGTGGGAACCAATAATGCCATTTTGTTGTGGTAATAATATTGAACCTTCATACATAGGTACATACATAAAGTATATATAAATTAATCAATATTTGAATTATTTTTAATGAAAGAATTATTACCTTCTTTTGCTCTTACTTAATATTAATGAACTAATCGGACCCATCGCAAAATGCACTAATGAAAAAAAAAAAAATGTATACTTGCAAAAAAAAAAATACTAATCCTACATTTGACAACATAAAAAACCTTTAAATTTCTATCTGTCTGCATTTGAATAAAACATAATGCAAAGTTATATTAAGTTTATTCCAAATCGCACAAATTTTAATTTAAGTCTTTGAAATCCATACTCCTAAATATTGTTTATGTATTTAGGAAGAGGTTTTAGGCTTGAATTTTTATAGATTTGAACTAAATGTAATATAAAATTATATTAAATTTTATCCAAATCCGAATGCATTTACCTAAAAATATTTGTTATTGTGCCTATTCCTCCACATCCTACACAATTCAAAGCCACCTTTATAGAGCTACTTTACCTTGTGTTTGAATTTCATGATTTTTATTTGAATTTACATAAATTAATAGTGTAAATTATATAAATTTTAGTATAAAATTATATTTATCTGCTGAAATAATTCATAAAAATCTATATCAAAATTTATATTCCAAACTCAACCTTATAGAATTGTCCATATTACATAATAATCAAATAACCGGGCATTATTATTTCCCAATTTGAGTTTAGGATGTTTTTCGTTGAAGCCCCGTTTGAATCAAGTATTTATTAAGAAAATAAAAACAAAAAAAAAATATTTTTATTATACTTTCACTCGATATCAAATATTGTTAAAAATGAATTTTTGTTTCAATACGATCTAAATCAAGAAAATCAAACATGTAAAATTTGTGTTCGCTAATCTAATTACCTAATAAATATAATTATTTTTCTTAATAATTAAATATAAAATAAAAAAAAAAAAACTTATTAATGATCAATAAAATCACGCCACATATATGCTACACTACTTAATGTAATTTTAAACACAAGCCACCAATAATAGTAGATTATATGCCCAAATTGTTTGTGTTATTTGGGGAGGGTGGAAATAAAATTAAAATCTTGTATTGAACACATAACTCTCAGTTATTAATAAACATATATTGTTTATAAAGGGCATAATCTATAGGAAGTGAAAATAACTCCCAGGTTCAACCACAACTTGGTTTTGGGAAGAATGAAGAAAAATAAATAAATAAATAAATAAATAAATGACAAACCACTATTTTCAAAATATTAAAAATTTTAACTTTAAAAATACTTACATTCTCATATGTAATCTTGGTTTGGAGCTGGAAAAGCATTTTGACTAGCTGCTTGGCTTCTCCACCCCTGCACCTGCATAAAGACATTTAAGAAAAGTTTGAAATTGAGCTAAAGAAAATTGTTGGGGCAAAACTGAAGGCCATACTTATGGCTAAAAATGCATTTTTATTCCATCATAGGTAAAATAATCATCTCAATATTATTTTTTTAGATTTTTCGACCTCCAATCGTAAAATTTATCGAGCAAAAGGTTTCCTCCATCACCGCCTGTCCTTCGGACGCTAGACCTCAATTTCAATTGGTGAATAAATGCTTTAGCCATGACAATCTTATTATACAAAAAAATGGGCTGAACACAAGTTCTACAGCAAGCCTTTCCCCCACAGTATCATAAATTTACATGACCATCCAACTAGAAAAGAAAAAAAATAAAAAATTACATAACCTATTTTTTTTGTTTTGTTTCATCAAGTTGCTCTTCGCCACTATATGACTTTCTTAATGTGAAAAAATTAAAAATAAAAAGACGATAATACGCTTTTAAACATAACGGTTTTGTCAGAGTTATTAGAATATCACAGTAAGTTATGCTGTTTTGAATAGTTTATCAAAGGTAGGCATGGAATGTTTTGAATATCGCAGACTTAACTTCAAAAGGCGGGACATCATTTGATGGAAGCTACTTTAGCTGCACTCAGATTCTCTAAAGGGGGAAAACTGAGGATACGTATGCCATCAACATCTCTATATTTTATGTACCTTCTTTATACATTTCAAATGAAGGCCAGAATGAAGATAAATAATATAATACTCCAAATAACCTCATCAACATTATCTACTTTCACTACTTAAAAACATAATATAATTCTAGTGAATCATGCAGCAACAGCAGCTTTATTTTTCAGTATATCACTTGTTACTCCATATGCTCCATAGCCCCATTAAAAACCTAAATTTTGCAGATATACGTACCCCCACAATTATGTGTCTTTGATAATCGTCTAGCAAGAGCATGTATGCAGTATGCAACATCAGTCTCAGGCCTTGTGGCTGAAACGGCAGCAAAAATACCTGAAAAATAAAACAAATAAACAAAAAAAAAAAGGCATCAGGGTATTGTTAGATTTCCACTTGACGTAACAGCTTACACTATTAGGTTGTGGACCAACAAGGTATGTCAAGCCTTAATACACCCATGCATGTGACTGCACGTGCGAAGATAAACATACGATAAATAAAACCCATTATAAGGAATACAATAATTTTCTTAAACATCACACAATAAATGCAGGCAACAAGACTCGAACCCAAGACCTTTTGGTAACTAATTTTGATACCATGTTAGATTACCACTTTACCTAATAGCTTAAGTTAATAGGATGTGGGTTAACAATGTATATCAAACTTTAACAGTTACCATCAATCATTTCCTTTTTCTTCTGGAGGTCATAAGTGGAAAATGGAATGAAGAAGATCATTTCCGTTATACGGCATACCATGACCCATATTTCAATCTTGGAACATGTTAACCTCTAAAGAAAGGCAGCAATGATGTATGTTTGCACACTTGTGTATGCAGGTGAGCAGCGAGGAGAGAGGGAGTATCCACCACTAATGCGTTTTTCCTTTGCTGGGAGTTTGACATGATTTGTGGCCTTCTCAATAGCACTATCCAATTCCTGCAAAACTCTTGACACCCAACTAAATCAGAAATATTCCGGATTGCAAGAATCGTCATGAAATGTTCCAACCATTTGTATACCTTGTAATCACTATTTACTTTAGTCAACCAAAAGTTGTAGTATCGTTAATGGCTCCAAGTGCTTTCCTCAAGCTCTTCTGTGTACCTCAGTCCAACATTCTCTCACTCAATCACAAAATTCTACACAAAAAATAAAAATAAAAATAAAAATAAAAATTATTTTAGATCTTTATTACCATGAACAAAAATTATTCATCAAAGTCCAACTAAACTACTCTGCAAACACAAATTGTTCCTTTTGAACCAACAAAACCATGAAATTAACTTATAATTGCATTCAACACCGTGAAAATCAAGAAATCTAGAATTTAGCCGCTGAACCTGAATCACACCGTCACCAATCAACAGCTAATATGAAACAACCATAATTTTTCATTGCAGGGAACTCCTAAGAGAGTAAATAATCAACCCAATATTTCTAAATTTGCACAATATCACACATACATACAACAATCTACCTGAATGCACAGAGAATAATTGGGATGACATGATTTCTTGTTACGTTTTGAAGATAGGAAGTTAATATTAGGTTAAAATTGCCAGTTCTTTAACTTTTAAGGTTTAAAATACCATTATAATGTTTAAATTAATTACAAATTTGGGGTTTTTTGGCTTAAAACATTCAATGTGAATGCAGGCTTCAAAATTATTCAAGTTTCTGTGCCCACGAAGGATTGATATGAAAAGTAAATATGAGGTGTGGGGTGTCACCCACTCTTTATAGTTTATAATGAAGTATTTTTATTCTAACCTATCCTCTTGCACTCCACATATTACACAGATGAACAGAAAACTTACGGGTGTGTGTGTGTTTGTGTGTGTGTGTGTGTGTGCGCATGAGAGAGAGAGAGAGAGAGAGAGAGAGAGAGGCTGTGGTGGTTTCCAACGGTGGCTTGGTTGGAGTGAGGAAAATGATGAAGCAAATGATTGTGTGCCTATGCACACGTTGGCCGCCTACCCTCTCCTCCTTGGAAACCAAGATCAAGTAATGTTTCTGAGTACATTGTATAACACAAAGATAGCAGAAACTCCCTCATATGCTCTGACTTTGTAGCAGGTTTAACAGGCAATGAGCTCTGCAATTTGTGCAGGGGAAAAAAAATTTCAATCAATTTTCCCAGTACATAAAATATAATTGTATTCGTACTCAAAATTTCAAACCTTTTTCTCTTGCACAACTGGGGCAGATGCTTTTGCGGCTGCAGGATCTTCTGGTGGAAATCCAAGCTTCTGCCTGTGAAAACATAAATAAAGTGGTCAAAGTATACAAAACAAGCACTACAAATTCCATGTCCATGTTTTCCAAAAGCTATATACTTTTTTTATTTTGGAAAAAAATAATGCTACAGTTTACAAGCTGCGAGAGTGAAATCAGAAGTTCAAATTCAAAAAAAGGAACTTTTTAAAAACTATTGTAATTTTTATTTTTTCATTCATGATAGTTTTACAAGAGTAACCACTTTCCATTGTTTCTAATTGGGATAATAAATTCATAGGCTGCTTTTGGAAAATCTTGTGGATTTTTTTTTTTTTTTTTAAAGAAGGGCGGCACCTCCGTTTATTTATTGATAACCTCTCACTTTTGGCGGAGGAATACCGTGGTTACAAGACAATCAATGGGAGATAACAAAAGACAAACGTTAAAAACCTTCCAAAGAACAACACCAACATCTAGCCAAAATCGGGTTACAAGTCCAAACAAAACGAAACAAATCAGGACCTACAAAACAGACCTCACACAACAAAACAAAAGAAAAGATAAACGGCAAAAAACATAAGCAAAAACCAAAAGGAAATCAGTTAAACATACCTCATATAAGCCATACCCATCTTCTCCAATTTATACAAACCATTACTAACTCTAGGGAGTTGACTACTATTTGTAAACAAACTATTCCTCTCCAAAGCACCTTGTCGAGCCAAGGTATCTGCCACTTTGTTCCCTTCTCTATACGAATGATTTATCGAAAAATCCACTCCCTCTGATAAACCAATAAGTTGCTCCCAAAAATCCCACAAATACCACAATGAGCACTTCCTAGCTCTAATCCAATTAACTACAATATTCGAATCACATTCAATATCGATACAGGTATGACCCAAATGTTTGCAAATCTTTATTCCCTCCAACACAGCTCACAATTCAGTTTCATTATTTGAACAAGAACCAAAATATTTTGAAAAACCAAATACAAAAGAACTTATATGATATCTAAGGATGCCACCACCACCCGCCGGCCCTGGGTTCCCCAGGTTGCTCCCATCCAAATTTAGTTTCAACCTCCCTTACCTCGGTTCTAGCCATCTTACACTTTGCATAGTTTTAATTCTTTTATTCACAATTTGCACTTCCAGATTCTGCAATACCCGAAAATCAGCATCCTTTAACTGAACCATTTCTATTATATTCCTACTCAAAACCCCCACCCAATACTTAATGGAAAGCCACACATCAGTACTACTCTCTAATTTTCCTCCCATTCTAGCCACACATCTCCTTCTCCACAGCCTCCAAATTACTAAATAAGAAATCAAACCCATCAATGAACACAATTGAGAGAACCTAGAAGCCCTATTAAACCACATTTGGACTTTTTCATTCCAACTTTGTTGCCTAAGGAAAGGAACACCTACCTCCACCGAAACCTTCCTCCAAACCTCAGAAGCAAGGTCTCCCTTATTTAACACATGTTCCAAATCTTCTGATTGCCTCGTCTCACAACAATTACACGCCGAAACCAAATAAACCCCCACCCTTCTCACCTTTTCATCAACACTCAAGCACTCAAAAGTAGCCTTCCACATACAAATAGAAATTTTCTTCGGTAACCATTTGTTCCAAACCTACTTAGCTCAATCAAATTTTGGAGTTCTAACTCTAATAACATCCCATGCGGATTTTGTATTAAAACAACCATCCTTTTCCGGGAGCCATAACAGAATGTCTAAAGAATTTCTAAGATTTCCCACATTTTCCATCACTTCATCTGCTTTACTAAACCCCAGAATCCTCTGCAAATTTTCCACATCCCACGCATTGTTGATAACCAAATCTTTTAATTTGATATGAGATTGTGCACTATTTGGACAATTTGCAAACAAAGGTCCCGAATCTAGAAACTTATCATACCACAATTTTACATCTCCTTCTCTAACTTTCCACTTAGATTTACTTAACAATTCAGGCATACCCTGCAGAACTTTCCTCCAAAATGAAGAAACCGATCCATGCGATCTGCAAAGAGCAATATGTCCTCCTTTCACATATTTAGTTTTAAAAAATCTAGCCCATAAAGAATTCTGCGTTAATAAATGCCAACCAAACTTCATGAACAAAGACCGTTGCACTTCCGAAATATCCTTTACTTCAATGCCCCCCTCCTCCACAGGAACACACAATTTCTTCCTAGCCTTCCATTTCATTTTTTCTTTTCCATCCTTAAATCCCTAGAAAAAAGAAGCAAACATACCTTGAATCTTTTTAATCACCAGTTTCGGTACATTTAGAACAACTAACAGATGCAATGACATACTTGAAAGCACATGTCTCAACAAAACAAGACGACCTCCTTGAGACAACAGACTACTTTTCCAGCCCTAAACTCTCTTACTGATTTTTTGGATTAAAGGGTCAAAATGATAGCCTTTCAATTTACCATCCACTATTGGCACACCCAAATACGTAAAAGGAAATTTACCCTCAATAAAACCAGTCTCTTGAAGAATTTCTCCTTTCCTCTAGACACCCAACTTGTTTGAGAAAAAAATAACTAATTTATCTTTATTCACCCTTTGGCTAGTCCAATTTTCATACTCCTTAATCACCTCCATTAATTGACTAACATATTTTTTTCCAGCATTAGCAAAAATAACAACATCATCCGCGTACATTAAATGCGATATAATAGGTGCACCACACGGGTGTGCAAATGGTAAAATCCGCTTCTCAAACAATTTTTTTTTAATTAATTTAGAAAGAATTTCTTCCATGATGATGAAAATATACGGCGACAACAGATCCCCTTGCCTCAAACCCCTATTTGACTTGAAGAAACCTCTATAAGTGTCATGCATCATGACAGAAAACCATGGAGTGGAAATACAATTCTAAATCAACTTATAAAACCAATTTGGAAAACCAAGAACCTTAAAAATCTGATCTACCACCTGCCACTCCACTCGATCATACGCTTTGCTCATATCAAGTTTTAGCATTATATTACCTCCTCTCACCCACTTATGTAATAATTTTGTCATCTCTTGAGTAAGCGTTATATTTTCAAAAATACTCATCCCTTTCACAAAAGTACCTTATTCTAAAGATATTAAATCACTAATCACCAACGAAAGCTTACCAACAAAGATTTTGGAGAAAATTTTATAGATTACATTACAAAGGCTTATCGGCCAAAATTTATCAAAATACTGAGAATCCTTTACCTCAGGAATAAGCACTATGTAAGAGGAACAAAAATACCGAGGCAACATATCACCTCTGAAGAATTCTCTTACCGCATTCATCACATCATTTTTAATAATCTTCCAACAGGTAATATAAAAAGAAGACCCAAACTTATCCGGTCCCGGCTACTATTCACAGAATTAGACGAAACAGCTTCATAAACCTCCTCCTCGATTGGTTCTTCCCTCAGCAGACCTATAGACTCCTCAGAAACTACCGAATGGATGATATCTTCCAAGTTTGACCTTTTGCACCGAACTATTTTGCCCTAAGAATTGCTCAAAATACTTCACAGCCTCATCATGGACCATCCACATATTTTCTAACACCGAACCATCAAGAAGCGTCATTGAATTTACACAAGGATTTCACCTCTTTTGCGTCATCACAGCATGGAAAAACTTTGAATTCTGATCCCCGTCTATCAACCATTTCATCTTTATGAGTACTGAATGAAAATTTGCAGCTTATGTTCTCCTTTTGAGATTGCTTTGGATATTCAATCAAGCAGGCCACTTGATTTGACTGATCTATATCTATCACCTGAAACTCGCACCAGCAAAGATGCTGAAGATTTTGCTAGCTACATTGCTGAAATTCATGGGGAAGTGAGAAGCACTGCTCTTAACAATGAAAATTAGAAAGCTCAATCTGATTGTCGTGGTGGTTGTGGCCTTGGTTGTCATGTTGACTTTCATGAGGGTGACCTGGTAATTGTTTGAAATTAGCCTAAATTATTTCCCAACGCCACATTCAAGAAGAGCTTCTTTCAAAAATACTGAAGAAAATTGGTGCAAATTCAATGTGGACGATTACTTGGTAGATTAAGTTCTTACTATAACACAGGCATCACATTATGATTAGGGAGATATTGAGCAATCTAATTCTACTTCCCTCTGTTCAAACAGTGCAGAACAAAGCAGAGGATCCTATTGCCACTAATTTGTTCATACTCATCATTTCCAGAAATTCTTACTCAAGTGAAAAGGCCACCTGTTGTTCTGATTCAACAAGGGCAATTGCCCAGGATTTCCAGAGAATCAATCCAGTTTTTTTTAGCATTACATGTCTTTCAGAGAATCAAGACATCAGTTGGAACCAAATGCCTTGAAACCAGGCTCAAATGAAACCAGTACATAGGAAGTAGAGAAAAAGTTGGTTGCAGTTTGCGGTTTCTGATGCAGCAGATCTTAAGGTCATAATTTTAATTTTCAGAGGCAGAGTTGCATTTTTCTTATTCATTACATAAATACTTTGTTTTCATGGGTTATAGGTTGATTAAAGAGTATGTCCCTGCTTCCAATCCAGTTGCATCCTGATAGGATTGATAAGAAATGAGTCTAATATATAATATAGTTGATTTCAAATAGATGAAAGAATAAGAATCCGCCAATAGTGTTGCTTCATATTGGCCATCTGGGGTTCTATAGATGATGTAAGTTGATTTCTCAAAAATCCTAGGCAGATTCCCAAGGCTCTTCCCTCTTTTCAGTACAGATTTGGATTCTGTCTCAATTTCCTCCATGGAACAAACCCTAGTTGGAAGCCATAATCTCACCCATCCATATCTACGAAATCTCAGAACCTCAAAACCCTACAAAGTAAAACCTACCTACCCGGCACTGTACACAGCCCCAACTTTCAGCATGCCTCCAACTTTTTGTGCTCTAAGTTCTACGAAAATTTCACCCATCAAAAACCTAACAAAACCCATGCTTCTGATAGCCATTTCATTAACAACCCGAAACCTATTTTCCAGCCTTAAAAAACCACAAAACCCTTTCCAGAATCTGATTCATTTATTTCCTGTTTGTTGTCCTGCATCACCCATTCTGTTTATTTTGTGTTCATTGTCCTGTGTCACCAACCTAATAATGAGCAAGTGACGAAATATGAACCAAGATTTTTTAGACGTTCCCATTAATGCAAGGTAAAGCTGCATACTAAAACCCATTGTGGTCCCCCCCTTCCCGTGACCCCACATACACAGGAGCTTTATGCACCGGGCTGCCCCTTTTCCCATTAATGAATTGATAGTTACTGATCTATTCAGTGATGTGATGGACAAGCCCAACTTTAACCTAATTTCTTGTTACATCCAGCAGGGCAATCTTTGTTGGAGATGTTTGAAATTCTGGGCAGTTTTTCCTTGTTTAATTTTCTGGTCTATGGCAGCAATTTCTCGGTGTAATTTCAGAAGTTTCTCATCTTACTTTCCTGAAATAGCTATATGATTTACGGTGGTATTTGAACAGCCAAATATCATTATCTGCTGCAATAACCAGGGCTGGAAGTTACTCCTCTATGCAGCCTATAAATAGGATAGCTCCAGTCTTTTCCAAAACACAATTCACAATTAGCTCTTTTTTCTCTTTTTCTCTTACATTCTCCATCCTTTCCATCATCTATTAGTAGCCTATAATTTTTCTAGTAGCAAGTTTGTAAAATTTCCAGCACCCTATTTGTTTTCTGCTACCTTATCCCAAAACTACTTCAGGAAGAGAAAATTAATCTTTTTCTCCATCTACATTGGGTAACTGAATACTATAGCTCCTAAAGCTGTGGAGTTTGTAAGTGCACACAAACCGGAACCTCACTGAGCAATCTTAGAGACCATGCGTGCTATGGCTATTTGCACCAAGAATCATTCTCCATAGGCGCAAAAATTGATTTTAAGGATAGTAGTCCCTCCATACCTCACCTCTATTACTATAATGTTCTTGTTTTATTTGATTATTGTCTTATCGCATCTTTATTTTCTACAATCTTAAAAACTGAAACAGACACCTTCAATCCTACACCGTAGAAACTTGATTTCTAGATCCGTCCTCAATTAGGTTGGATTCAAATTAGTTTTTATGTTAGACAAAGTGATCTTGACTCGTAATAGTGCCTTATTGCGTAATGGTTATTGTAATGGTGGACTATTTGTGTTGACTGTTATTAATTATATGATTAAAAGTGCTAGTTCGTTTGCTTATTTGGTTGATTCTTCAGATCTTTGGCATAATAGATTACATATAAACTTTGCCTCTGTAAAAGAATGAGGAATCTAGGCCTAGTAACAAGCTTAGCTAACTCTTAACAAAGAAAAATGTGAAATTTGGGTAGAAGCTAAATTTACTATAAAACCTTTTAAATCAGTGACACCTAGAAGTACACAATTATTAGAACTCATCCATAGTGATTTAGGAGATTTTAAAAATCAGATGAGTAGAGGTGGTAAGAGATAGCACATAACCTTTATTGATGATTTCCCAGAATACACGATGGTTTATTTATAAGATCAAAAGATGAAGCTACAGATTCTTTTATTAACTTTAAAATAAAAGTTGAAAATAAAAAAATGGGAAAATCAAAAATCAAGAACTAATGAGCAATAGTATTTGATTAAAGATTTTTAAGTGAATTTTGTGAACAAAATGGGATAATACATGATGTAATAGCTCCTTATACACCTGAACAGAATGGTACGTTCAAGTTTGCCTTCTAATATATGGGGGGAAGCTATTCTATCTACTAATCACATAATAGAATACCACCTAAGAAAAAAGTGATAAACACCTTATGAGTTATGGAATGACTATGAACCTAATCTAAGATATTTGCAAATGTGGGGTCTTTTTAGCTAAAGTAGGTTTACAAGAAGTAAAGATTAGTAGATATACTAAAATGAGTTTGATAAAACATGAGACGCGATAAAGAGCTCACTTACATTACTCTTGCATTAAAATCATTTGTCTTTATTCTACTTGTCTTTATCCTCGCCATCTTCAATGGACCAAACCTGTTCATCTTCAATGCGTTGATTAGGGCACTTGCCGAGAATTCCCGTTTTGAAAGCTCAATTTTTCATTATGGTCTGATTTTGAGGATGAATATTCGTCCTAACCGGCTAACTTTCCCATTCGTGATGAAGTCTGCTGCGGCATTGCTCTCGGGCAGCCTTGGGGCTACTTTCCATGGTCAAATCTTGAAGCTCGGGCTTGAGTTCGATTCATTTGTTAGAGTGTCCTTGGTTGATATGTACGTGAAAGCCGATGGTTTGGTTCATGCTTTGCAGGCGTTTGATGAAAGTCCCGGAAGAAATAAGCTTGGGAGCATCCTGCTGTGGAATGTTTTGATTAATGGGTGTTGCAAGGCAGGTGACGTCGGGAAGGCCATAGAGCTTTTTGAGGCAATGCCTGAGCGGAATACTGGTTCTTGGAATAGTTTGATTAATGGGCTTATGAGAAACGGAGAGGTGGCTCGAGCAAAGGAGCTTTTCAACCAAATGCCAGAGAGAAATGTGATTTCTTGGACTACAATGGTTACTGGATTTTCTCAGAGTGGAGACCATGAAAAAGCTTTGTCCATGTTTTTTAGAATGCTAGAGGAGGGTGTGAGGCCGAATGATCTCACTGTTGTGTCTGCCTTTTCTGCTTGTGCAAAACTTGGAGCCCTTAATTCTGGGGAAGGAATTCACAAGTACGTTTCTAACAATGGCTTCCAGTTGAATAAAGCAATTGGAACTGCTCTGGTGGACATGTATGCAAAATGTGGGGACATTGAATCTGCCAGTGTGGTGTTTAATGCGATAAAACAAAAGGACCTTCTCACTTGGAGTGTGATGATATGGGGTTGGGCAATTAATGGACGTTTTGAGCAAGCTCTCCATTGTTTCAATGATATGAAGGCTAGAGGTTGGGGATTTAATAGTGTCTTATAGTTGTTTTTACATTATATAGGTTTCTTTCTTCCTTTATTTCTTTTTTTAGGGAAATTAATATGTGCACTGTTGCGCTCTGCAGGAATCAATCCAGATGAGGTTGCCTTTCTTGCCATCTTAACTGCATGTTCACATTCTGGGGAGGTGAATCAGGGATTCAACTTCTTCAAAAGCATGAGGCTTGACTACTCTATAGAGCCTACCATGAAACATTAGCATGAATATTAACTGTATTACCAAAAGAGAAAAAAAAATCAAAATCAATCTTAAGCAATGTTAAATACCTATTTGATATACACAGTGAGCTGAAGAAAAACAAAAACTCAAACTTTACATAATAGAACAGAGTATGGAAAATCCAATTGATAAATGCATGTGTGCAAGTGTGTGTTATGCAGAGAGGCTTACAGAGGGGGGTACTGCCGGAGTCAGTAGGCTGGCAGAAGAGAGGAACAGGTGGCCGGAGTTGATGGGCGGCGAAGCGATGACGGCGGAAACGTGGATGGTCTCGACTGGAAGAAACAGGGAATGGTGGCTGCTGCTGTGTCTTCTGTGGAAGGCTCCGGCAGCAGTGGACGGGGCTGGTGGTTCGGGTATTCTGCTGCTGTGGGCTGCGGACTGTACCGCGGCTCGTCTCAGCACAAACTCCGGCGATGGCGAGGATGGTGCAACGACTGCGATGGTGGAGAAGAGGCCGCGAGTCCCTTGGCCTGGCGTGGCTTCTTGTGGCCGTCCATGGTGATGCAGAGGAGGTCGTGGCCGCTGTCTGGTGTTGCAGCAGCCGTGCAGAGGGAGATTAAGGGAGACGGGAGACTGAGGGCGGAAACAGACAGAGGATGGATCTCTGCGGGGGCAGGAGCCGGCTGAGGAGCGGCTGGGAGCTTCGCCGCCGGAGCTGAGTTGCTGCGTGGGTTGCTGAGGGCTGCCAGAGCAAGGTGGCCGTGGTATAGTGGAGTGGTGCTGCCGGAGTTGGGTGTGAGGCGGGTCGTGGGAGTTGAGAATGATGGCAGCGAGGGAGGGAGATGTTCGGGTCTTGGCTGGCAGATGAAGAAGAAGAAGAAGAAAAAAGTTTTTTTCTTCAAACCCCCCCCCCCCAACCTTTGCCGTGAAGGCTCCCCTGCTTTTATAAATAAAACTCCCAAAACCCTAAAAATCCTTTTCTTTTTCTTTTATAATGATAATAATAATAATTATAATAATAATAATAATAATAATAATAATAGTAAGACAATAATAATAATGATAGTAATAATAAATACTAATAACAATAATAATAATAATAATGATAATGATAAAAATACTAAAAAAAATAATAGTAAAGTAATAATAATAGTATATGAAAATAATAAAAATAATAATAATAGTAAAAATAATAAAAATAATAATAATGATAAAAGTGATAAAAATAGTAATAATAATAAAGTACTAATAATAATATAGGAAAATAATAATAATGATAATAAATAATATAAATAACAACAATAAAAATCATAATAATGATAATAATAATAATAAAGTATTAACACTAATAATATATACGATAATAATAGTATAATAATAATAATAAATAATAATGTATTGGGCCCTGGACAAAAATAGGTGTCTACACTACTTTATAGTAACATCTGTGTAGTTAAAATCAAAATGCAAGTCAAATATCATATTACAATATGTTATTATTAAAGCAAAGAGGGTAGTGCTTACCAATACCACGTTACCAGTAATCACCGCATGAGCAAGCTCCTTCTTTAAAATGATGGAATCGCTTTATATCTCTCAATACAATCTCTCTTTGACTCATTTTACTAGCATACTGCATCATAGAATGACAATCCCCACAGACTCTTAGGTTCTTTACAATCCTAATGGTCATCCCTGGAGAAGTACTAATAAGCCCAAACGCAAGTGCTAACTTCTCGCTATGCCTTCCCAATGCATCTTCCTTCTCTTCCTCTTCAATATTATGAAGAACCCACTCTGTTTCAGGCATGTATCCTTGTTGTTTTGCCATTACTATTATCTCCTCTAGTTTTAAATATATCTCTTCTGCACATTCATGAGCATGATCACCAGCTACAAAGCTATGAACCTGCCCACCCAACTCAATATAACTCCACCCAGGCTCTTTCTCAACACCTCTATTTTTCATTGCATGTCTAACTTTCTCTACTTCTTTCCATCTCCCTACCCCAGCATAAATGTTTGACATGAAAACATAGCTCCCTGGATGTGTAGGCTCTAGCTGCAAAAGCCTCTCTGACACTAATTCTGCCATTTCAATGTTTTTGTGAGCCCTGCAAGCACAAAAGAGCGCTCCCCAAATCACAAAATCAGGATCTATGGGCATGTTCTTGATGAAACTTAGAGCTTCCTCTAACCGAGCTGCCCTACATAAAAGATCTACAATTAATGTGTAATGTTTCATGGTAGGCTCTATAGAGTAGTCAAGCCTCATGCTTTTGAAGAAGTTGAATCCCTGATTCACCTCCCCAGAATGTGAACATGCAGTTAAGATGGCAAGAAAGGCAACCTCATCTGGATTGATTCCTACAAAGCGCAACAGTGCACATATTAATTTCCCTAAAAAAAGAAATAAAGGAAGAAAGAAACCTATAGAATGTAAAAACAACTATAAGACACTATTAAATCCCCAACCTCTAGCCTTCATATCATTGAAACAATGGAGAGCTTGCTCAAAACGTCCATGAATTGCCCAACCCCATATCATCACACTCCAAGTGAGAAGGTCCTTCTGTTTTATCGCATTAAACACCACACTGGCAGATTCAATGTCCCCACATTTTGCATACATGTCCACCAGAGCAGTTCCAATCGCTCTATTCAACTGGAAGCCATTGTTAGAAACGTACTTGTGAATTCCTTCCCCAGAATTAAGGGCTCCAAGTTTTGCACAAGCAGAAAAGGCAGACACAACAGTGAGATCATTCGGCCTCACACCCTCCTCTAGCATTCTAAAAAACATGGACAAAGCTTTTTCATGGTCTCCACTCTGAGAAAATCCAGTAACCATTGTAGTCCAAGAAATCACATTTCTCTCTGGCATTTGGTTGAAAAGCTCCTTTGCTCGAGCCACCTCTCCGATTCTCATAAGCCCATTAATCAAACTATTCCAAGAACCAGTATTCCGCTCAGGCATTGCCTCAAAAAGCTCTATGGCCTTCCCGACGTCACCTGCCTTGCAACACCCATTAATCAAAACATTCCACAGCAGGATGCTCCCAAGCTTATTTCTTCCGGGACTTTCATCAAACGCCTGCAAAGCATGAACCAAACCATCGGCTTTCACGTACATATCAACCAAGGAAACTCTAACAAATGAATCGAACTCAAGCCCGAGCTTCAAGATTTGACCATGGAAAGCAGCCCCAAGGCTGCCCGAGAGCAATGCCGCAGCAGACTTCATCACGAATGGGAAAGTTAGCCGGTTAGGACGAATATTCATCCTCAACATCAGACCATAATGAAAAATTGAGCTTTCAAAACGGGAATTCTCGGCAAGTGCCCTAATCAACGCATTGAAGATGAACAGGTTTGGTCCATCGAAACAGCGGAAGATGGAGACCGCATAATCCGCTGACTTGAGTAAAGAACAGGAAGATATGAGCTGGGTTACGATCCTGCTGGAGAAAAGGTCACGACGGAAGATTTGGGCGAGGATTTGGTTGAGCTGGTGGAGAGTTTTGGAGGAATGAATGAGAGAAATGAAGTGGGTTTCGCATGGCTGATCGAAAGCTCCATGAGATAGTTGGTCATTGCTCCCTGCAATTGCCGTCGGAGCTAGTTTGCGCGCACGTGAACCAACCCGACAAGCAAGGGCCTCTCGGGGCATCTGAGAAGGATTCGAGCCGGATGAAGGAGTGGCCTTCAGTGAAGATTTGAGGGCGGCAGGCAGTGTCTTCGTTGGAGAAGGATGCGTCATTGGATTTGCCTTTCTCATTCAAAGGCAGGGTTTTTAACCTAACACCACGGGCGGCGCGTAAAAAAATGCTACATCAAGTTGTATTTTTTAATCTGAGCTAGCATAGATAACATGTGACCATTAAAAAACGCTTCTATTTTTATCTAAAAATCTTAATTGAAGTAGCATTTTTTACATATGTCACGCAGAGACAACGGTGACGTTTGTAATACCCTATGAAAAAAATACTTAAAAATGATTTATCTTACTATTCACATTAAGGAATCTTTTCATAAGAACTTCACGATTAAGCACACTCAGTTTGGAGTAATCTTAGAATTGGTGACTTTCTAAGAAGTATTCTCAGGAAGTGGCATATAAGAATTTTGGATTATTATGGTTATAAGTGTATTTGTGCAAACCGGCATTTTGGGATTGAATAAAATTGTGGAGTTTATTATACCATTATTTTCAACAATATAGTTATCCCAGATAGATTTTATATTATGAATTATTATTCAAAGTGTGTGGTATGAGAATAAATATTTTTACTGTGTATATAAGTATGTCGGATTATGTTATGATTGCACAAAATAAGCATGGTTTGATAACAATTTTAGAAGGTTATGAATATTACAGAAATTACGATATTGTTCCATATATTATGATAGTATAGCCGGTCCAGTGCCGTGATCAGTACACCCGGCCCAGTGCCGTGATCAGTATAGTCGACCCAGTGTTGTGATACGTATAGCCGGCTCGGTGTCGTGATCAGTTGTAATATGACAATATTTTATACAAAGATACAATATGATAAAATTTAACAGAGTTATAGAAAGTGTTTAATACAGAGCATTAGCATGACAGTGTCTTTATATACAAGAGTTGTGGTATGATAGTTTGTTATATTCATGCGGATGATTGGAAAATTGTAACTCAACCACTTACGAATACATTTAGAAACCCTTACCTTACACAAAAATTATATAATCTAAATCAGACAAATTATAAAACATGAAACATATAATCTTAAACTATGAAACATGTAATAATAATAATGATAACGCACAAATAACACTTAGGACAACCCAAAAATTGCAAATATAACTATGCAACGAAAACGCTCATCGAAACATAATGTTATTCGTCATGGTAGTAGTACGAATGGCAGGTCTAAGGGATGGCGGTACAAAACGCCTCAAACTCAGCAAATGTATGTGATGATTAGCTGATTTGAGGGACGACGGTATGAAACGCCTCAAACTCAGCACTGATTGAGGGATGGCGGTACGAAACGCCTTAATCATGCAAAAAATGTTTGATATGAATCATGGTATATGCATGTGATGAATATGAATAGCTAATTGAGGGACGACGGTACGAAACACCTCAATCATGCAGAAAATGTTGATATGTATCATAGCAAATCTATGTGATGAATTGTTAATTGAATATGAATGGCTGATTGGGGGACGGCAGTACGAAACACCCCAATCTCAGCAATTGATTTATACGTGTACACATCATGTGACTTGTAATTTTTATATATAGGCCTTTTAAGCCTAGTTATGAACTGAAAAAGAATATGCGATATGAAATTGTACAGGTATGAGATAGGTATGAGTATAGTTTAAATCGCTATGTCATTTCAGTAATTAAGAGATGAATCATACGTTTATATATATAGACTCATTACCACACACTGGCACTAATATATTCCATCCTACTGAGAGGTGTCTCAATGTGATAATATTTCGACATTTCAGGATCACCAGGTAACCAGGCATGGAAGCTCAGGGTCGGGGTGTAGATAATACAAATATTGTAAGTCCTAGTCTGGATCTATGTATATAAATATTTTAAGTTTTTGGATTATAGTTTTGTCTTGGGAAATGGTATAGTATTGGTTAAGAGGTAGTGCTCTGGTACGTATAACTTTGGATAGGGATATTTTTGCTTCCGCAGGTAGTGTATGGGGCAGATGTTATATTTATATTATCATATATATATATATATATATATATATATATATATATATATCTCTGTGTGTGTGTGTGTGTGTTGTGATTAAAATGAAATAAAAAAAATATGTGGAATGTGATAGTATGAGATGCTATGTTGATGTCACGATGGTGTTTTATTATGATTATATTTATTATATCAGCAGGTATTTTTTTGGGTGTTACAATTGTGGTATTAGAGCCTAGGTTGTTAGGTTCTATAGATTTTAATGGATAATACTACCAGAGTATAGGAATGAAGGTGATGGGAGTAGAAATGGAATAGGTTATGTGGTGTATGGTAGATTTGGCTAAGGATGTATAGTGAAATGGAGTATTTGAAGTAGAAATTTTAGGTTTTGTCTCACAGCCAGGAGGCGGAAATCCATTGATGGTCTTCTGTGATTTTCTTGAGACAACGGTTTTAGGAAAATTATGGCAAACCATTGACGGTTTTTGTTTCTTAGTAGAGAGACTGGAACTTGAGATGTTAGTTGGTTGGATAGGTCATAATTTCTATGGATTCAAGGTTTGATCCTTAAAATGACTAAGGGTATATGAGGAAGAAGATAGTAAGGGTATTTAGGCCAAACCGTCGACGGTTTTATGTGATAAGTACAAATCGTCAATGATTTTGTGACTGAGTTGTGTGTTGAGGCTTACCTTGAGAACGTGGATGTTAAATTGTTTTCTTAGTTTGATAATTGTGTCAGTTATGTTAAGGTATTGGAATTTAAAGATTGTTTTTTGTCCAAATTTCAGGATGGACCCTAGGAATAATGACGCAAATGCTGGGAGTAGTGGTAACATGGGGGCTTCTAGCAGGGGTGGCAGTGATTCGGATTTAGTACTGCGTAGTGTTGTGCAGCAGGTCATGGCAGAAATTGCACGGAACTTTAGGGGATAAGGTTTCCCACCTGCTGATCAGGGTTGCACCATAGATTAGTTTACTCAGATGAATCCCCCAGCTTTCTCAACAAGTGCCAACCCAATTATTACAGAGAATTAGGTATGGGAGAATGTGAAGATACTGACAGTGCTACGCTATACTAATGAACATAAAGTTCTTTATGCTACATTCAAATTTACGGGTGAGGTTGAGCAATGGTGGTTAGCAGTGAAACTCTTGGAGAAATAGAGGCCAGTACCCATAGCATTGACTTGGGGCCATTTTAAAAAGACTTTCTTTGACTGATACTTTCTTGCCTCTGTCAGGGATGCTAAGATGGAGGATATTCTAAATATGACTCAGGATCATCTAACAGTGTCACAGTATGCAGCCAAGTTCATGGAGCTGTCTCGTTTCACTCCATATATGATTCCTGATGAATTTATAGAGGCACAGAGGTTCGAGAGGGGGTTGAGACAAGAAATATATGAGCAGAATTTTTCAAGTGCGGGATTTCTCAGAACTAGTGGATAAAGCCACCCTAGTAGAGGCAAGTCGGAAGAGGGGCACAGGAGTACAAAGATAGGGGAAGAGGTATGTGCCTCTTGATTTCCAAGCCGATACGAATACAAGTTCATGGAAAAGAAACAGAAATAATATGGGCCAAAGATTGAGACGAGGAATCGAGCAAGGTAGGGTAATCTGTTACGCCCTCTTTTTCTTAGGTGTAAAAGGAGACATCGGGGGAATACCAGGCTGGGACAAATGTATATTATCTGTGTGGTCAGCCTACCACATTGCACGAGATTTTCATGTGCATCCGATCCATGCAATCCCTATCAGACAATTTTGAAGAGATAGTGAGGCATCTCGAGATGGCCATCAGAGGAACACCGCCCTGGTGTAGGCCTATTATCTTACACTGGGAGAAGCAGAAAATACAAATAACGTGGTGATAGGTAATATTTTATTATTTTTATCAAAAAAAGTTATTGTATTATATGATTTCGGGGAACTCGCTCATCTATATCTTGGGAATATATCGAATTGTGTGTGATAGAAGCTTAACTGTTAAATACAGATTTATCTATGATCACATCGATGAGGACTGTGGTAGTTTATAGAAGGGTTCTCGGGGATTATCCAATTAGTATTCCAAGGAGGACGCTACCTGCTAATCTAATGGTTTTTAATATGCATGGATCTAACATGATTTTGGGGAGGAACTGGCTAACTTTCTGTTATGCCAGTATTGACTGTTATAAGAAGAAAGTGGTGTTCAGACCACTAGGGGATCGCGTAGGAGTATAGATTTGTTGGGTCGTGCATGCGCGCCTTGCCATAGATGTTGTCAGCTAATCAGGTGAGGAGGTTGCCTCTGTAGAAATGCTAGGGCTACTTGACCTGTGTGAAGGAAGTGCCAGGAGGATGAATTAAAGTTGAAAGATAACCCGACACCAATCTCTAAGACTCCAATAAAATTGGAAAGATTCAAAGGACCAAATATAGGAGTCAAAGCATAAAGAATTCATCTGACTTAGTGTGTCACAATGGAGAGCACTTGTTTCTGTTTGTTAAAAGAAAGATGGGTCGTTGAAGATGTATATCAATTATTGAGAAATAAGTAAGGTGACAATTAAGAACAAGTACCCACTACTCTGTACAGATGACTTGTTTAACCAACTTCGGGAACAAAAGTCTTCTCCAAAAATCAAACTTCAAACAAGGTACCATTAGGTGAAGGTCAAGACAAGAGAGTATTCAATTGACTCGAGTAGATAGAGGCGGTAATGGATTGAATTGAATTGAAGAACATTCATGAGATCATAAGATTCTTGGGTTTAATAGGGTATTATTGCCAAATCATGGAAGGGTTTTCTAAGCTATTAGGTTCTTTGATAAGTTAACAAGCAAGAATGTGAAGTATGAATAGATAAATGAATGTGAAAAAAATTTCTAGGAGTTAAAGCAACGATTCATCACTATGCCAATACTAACAATTCTTTTAGGAGGAAAACAATTTTGTGATTTACGGTGTTGCGGTTCGAAAAGGGGTTTGAATGCGTTTTGACGCAACATGAGAAGATTGTAGCATAAGCTTCTTAGCTACTCAAGGAGTATGGAAAGAGTTATTCCATACATGTTTTGTAATTGGTGGCAATGGTATATGCGTTGAAATTTAGAGACACTAATTGTATGATGTTAAGTGCGAGATTTTTGTGGACAACAAAAGTCTTAAGTGCTTCTTCGCACAAGTGGAGTTGAACATGAGATAGAAAAAATAACTTGAATTAACAAAAGGACTATGTGTACCTGATGTCGCTGATATTAAAAGAACCATTTTAGATAAGGCACATCGTTCCCTCTATAAAGTGCATCCAAGAAGCACTAAATGTATAGGGATCGTGGGGATCCTTCTGGTGGAATAATATGAAAAGAGAGATTGTCTGATATGCAGAATAGTACTTGACATGTCAACAGGTAAAGGTTGAGCATCAGGGGCCACTATATGGGTGGCCTCTAACTCTTCTTAAAGTCGGATAAACATTTTAGTGATTTTCAAAGGAAATTGTAATAAGTAACATTAGCAAATTCAAGGACGAAATTTCTATAAGGAGGAGAGAATGTAATAACCCAAAAAAAAAAAGTTATACAAAATTAGTGGAATGATCCTTAAAAAAAATTATTAATTAATTAATTAATTAATTCTTATTAAATTGAATTAATTAAATGAATAATATAATATATATATATATGTATATATATAGTGTGTATATAATATTAATATAATATAATATATTGTAAGTATATATCAATCTTCGTGAAGGATAAAGATCCTTCAGGAAGCATTTTGTTTCCTGAGAGATGGAACAACACCCCTGCTGCGAATTGAAATTCTCTCTCTCCTCCGTCCACTCTTTCTCTTTCTCCTCAATTTCTCGGTGAATTCTCGGTTGATTGAAGAACAAAAAATATCTCTGGGTTCCATTCTCGGCCACCAACATTTTCACCAGAGTGGATTTGTGATCAGGGCATCGTAGGCATCACTCCTAAGATAAGGTAAACTCACACTCTCTCTTCAATTTCTCCCCAATATTTAGCCAAATTGATGATCGGACACCACCACAGGGTCTCGGCTTCGATCCTTGTCAATTTAATCGGAGTAGATTTTTTATTTGGTGATCTTAGGCACCACTCCAAGGCTAAGGTGATGAGTACAAATTATGTCAATTATTTTAGAAATTCACCCAATTAAATCATGGTATATAATTACTGGAATATTGTATATGGATTTCTAAGTAATTTTACGGGTATGAAAATTACGATTTATTTATTAAATTATAGTATTTAATTATATTAGATTTTTGGAGATATTCCCGAGATTAAATTAAACTGTAAGATTGAATTATATTAGATTTTTGAAAATATTCTTGGGATTAAATTAAACTACAGGGATTTGATTAAATAGAATTTTTGGGAAATATTTTGTAATTAGGTTAAATTTTAGAGATTTGATCTTGGTGTTTTTAAATATGTTAGAAATTAAATTTAAATATGGAAAGTGGATCATACCTGCGTTTGCTTTAGAATTTAATCGATTAACGGGAGCGTGTGAGCCTAAGGATGTTAGGATAGTAATTATTCCGAGGTTGAGCAAATTAAACTAGGGTGTGTGAATACAGGGATTTGTGCTTACGATATTGTTCAGTATATTATGACAGTATAGCTGGCCTAGTGTCATTGTAACACCCCGACCCTGAGAGGCCTGGGATATTAACTTTTTACTACTAATTTACAGCGGAAGCAAAATAAACTCAATTATTATTAAACCAGAGCACTAATTATCCATATTACAATCATTTATTTTAAAAGAAGAAAAATTACATAAGTATAAATATCTGGCATCATACTAATATTTCTAAACAATCTTTATTTTTCTATCCCCACCCGCATGCTTACTAAACCTGATTTCCAACATGCTCTTCAGAGTTATCTGAAATAAAAATATGATTGGAGTGAGATGATGTTCAGTAAGTAAATAAGATTATTATTAGTGTGTGGCCAAAATGAGTTTTTTTTTAAAATTTCGTAAAACAATATTTAATATTATAATTTCAAAACTGTCTCTAGAATAAATATAAATTTAAAAATTTTTACATAAAACTTTTACCATCAACTATAACAGTAAAATTTTATAATCATATACTATAACTGTTAAATTAAACTTTTAACTTTAAAACTATATAAATATTTAATGATAAATATACATATATTTTTCCTTATACGTTTTCTTTAGATTGTCATTTAAGCACTAGAGTAATCATTTTCATGTAAACTTCCTTATATGTTTTCTTTAGATTGTCATTTAAGCACTAGAATAATCATTTTCATGTAAACTTACACTTTTCCTTCAAATCATCAGTGACTTTGTACACGTAATTAACTATGTATAAACATATATTATAAAAACCACCCTTAGGCCTGTTTGTCGTAAGTCATGTTTGCCCCCATGACTGGGTTGTGAGGTCCGAAGACTGGACTTAGCTGGCTGGCCGACCAAACTAAATCAACGTACGTAAACTTTAAGTGAGATTTTCCTTATTAAGTCCTGATCCGGAACCAGGTGTGCACTCAGGAGAAATCCACTAACATAAATAACCACTCTGTAAACAGTGTGGGTGCACTCTGATCTGTATAAACTTTAAGCTGCGGTACCGAGCATCTATAACTTTGAACTTTCGTTGCCATAAGGGGTTTTAAAAATCATCTTATTATAATTTATGCAATTTAAAATAATATCGTAAAAATCTCATCTTTACTCATATTTACATAAAAAAATGTAACGTATAAATAAACTCATGCCACACAATTTTTGTGTTAAAAATATATATAATTTTATTTTTAAATAGAAAAGAATGTTGAAAATTTTCTCGAGAGGATTAGAACATTTTTTAACCAAAAAAAAAAAAAAATAGATGCAAGTATATTAAACGTAGAACTAGTATAATTAAATACGCGTAAAAATAAACTCATGAAAATTTTGTGGAACTAAATAACATAATTGAAATTTACTTATAAAATAAACTCGGGTATGAATTTTAAATAAAAAAAAAAACTAACATAATCAAAATTTACTTACCTTCTTCCTTACGAACACTGTAACTATTTCTAAGAAATGAGATCGGAAAGAGTGGGTGATTGAGAACTTACTCAAAAATTCTCTCTCCACCACAATTTCTTTCACTCACTAATTCTTCTCTTCCTTGGAAAATTGTTGTGAAAAATGAAGGTTGAGAGCTCCCTATTTATAGAAAAATTTTGGGGAAAAAATGAAATTTATAAAAGTGTGGGGAGATGGGTGAAATTATAATTTTAAAAAAATTAAAGAATGGGCAAGGTATGGGTTGAGTATGGGATAGGGATGGAGGCCATTTGGGAGTGCTTGCCACCATTCCCACTAAATAAATTTTTAATTAATTACTTACCTAATTAATTAATCAATTACTTAATAAATTATTTTATTATTTTATTATTTTTCTTAATCATTATTATCATTATTATTATCATTGTTATTAATTTTAAACTACTTTTAGTATTTATTTATTTTATTATTTATTTTTGAACAAGAATTAAATTTAAATTTTGAAAACTCATGTGGGCCCCACACAACTTCGAGACCCAAATGGATTGTACGTAACTCCAATAATCCTCATACGATTTTATAAGCCCTACACAGTTTCGAGACTCGTGTAAACCTCCATACGGCTTTGGGACTCACGTGGACCCCACACAGTCTTGTGGGCCCCGCATAGGATACCTATATTATTATTATTTTATCATATATTTCTACAAATTATATCAGTCAAAATATTATTTTATGTACTTATTTACGTATATAAATAGTGTCTTGTGGCTCCGGGACTTATGCGGACCCCACATAGTCTTGTGGGCCCCACATATGATACCTATATTATTATCATCTTATTATGTATTTCTACAAATTATGTTTGTCAAAACACTATTTTATGTATATATACTTATTTACGTGTACAAACAGTGTCTATCCTATTTATTTTATGAAATTCCATTTTGACCAAGCCGATCTCCAGGGAGCGACTGAGCCGCAATGGTCTCTGAGCACTTGCTTAGACAAGGTCTTTCTTAGACATCAAACATGGAATCAAGGATCCTACAGAAAAAAAAACACTTTTGTATTGATACTAACTTAATGACCATTTTTATTATTTTATTATTATTGTGCTTTAATCGTATATATATTTTTGGGTCATTACAGTCATGATCAGTATAGCCAGCTCAGTGCAGTGATCAATTGTGATATGACAATATTTTATACAGAGATACAATATGATAAAATTTAACAGAGTTATAAAAAGTGTTTAATACGAAGCATTAGCATGACGGTGTTTTTATATACAAGAGTTGTGGTATGATAGTTTGTTATATTTATGCAGATGATTGGAAAATTGTAGCTCGACCACTTACGAATACATTTAGAAACTCTTACCTTACACACAAAATATATAACCTAAATCCGAAAAATTATAAAACATGAAACATGTAATAACAATAATGATAACGCACAAATTATGCTTAGGACAACCCAAATTGCAAATATAACTACACAATGAAAACACTCACCAAAACGTAATGTTGTTTGTCATGGTAGTAGTATGAATGGTAGGTCTAAGGGACGGAGGTACGAATCGCCTTAGACTCAAAAAATGTATGTGATGATTGGCTGGTTTGAGGGATGGCGGTACGAGACGCCTAAAACTCAGCGAGATAATAGTATGAATAGTTGATTGATGGACGGCGTTATGGAACACCTCAATCATGTAGAAAATGTTTGATATGAATCATGGTATATGTATGTGATGAATATAAATAGTTAATTGAGGGACGGCGGTACGAAACACCCCAATCATGTAGAAAATGTTGATATGTATCATAGCAAATGTATGTGATGAATTGTGAATTGAATATGAATGGTTGATAAGGGGACGGCGATACAAAATGCCCCAATTTCAACAATTGATTTATACGTGTACACATCATGTGACTATATATATATATATATATACATAGGGTTTTTAAGCTGAGTTATGAATTGAAAAAGAATATGCGATATGAAATTGTACATGTATGAGTATAGTTTAAATTGCAATGTCATTTTAGTAATTAAAAGGTGAATCATATGTTATATATATAGACTCATTGCCACACACTAGCACTAATTTATTTCGTCTTATTAAGAGGTATCTCGCTTTGATAATATTTCAATATTTTAGGATCACCAGGTAACCAGGCATAGAAGCTAAGGGTTGGGGTGTAGATTATATAGATAGTGTAGGTCCTAGTATGGATCTATGTATATAAATGTTTTAAGTTTTTGGATTATAGTTTTGTCTTGGGAAATTGTATAGTATTGGTTGAGAGATAGTACTCTGGTATGTATAGCTTTAGATAGGGACATTTTTGCTTTCGCAGGAAGTATATGGGGCAGGCGTAATTTGTATATTATCATATATGTGTGTGTGTGTGTGTGTGCACGCGCGCGCGTTGTGATTAAAATGAAAGAAAAAAAATATGGGGAATATGATAGTATGGTATTAGAGATGTTATGTTGATGTCACGATGGTGTATTATTATGATTATATTTATTATATCAGTGGGTATTTTTTGGGGCGTTACATTTACTATGCTTGACAATGGAATTTTCCTACGCTTGGGAATTGGACAATGACAAACAAAATAAATTGACAAGCACAAGGCTTGATGGACTTTGGTTTGATTGCATTTTATGTTGAGAAAGAAGGTGCATGCAATACAAAATCATCTTTATAGAAGAGGTAATGCCAGAAAGGAAAGGATACTCATTTAATAAGGTTCCATATTGGGTTGGAGGATTGACGGGTATCAACTTCAGAGGTGAGCTAACATGATATAAAAGTGATGCTGGAAATTTGGTCATGTGCTTGAGTACCTAAGGGTGATGAAATCAATAAAATTCTTCATTCTTGTCAATAAGAGGAATACATCCATAAATGATTTTTGTTTAAATTATTTTGAATTTGAATGAAATAAAAATATATTTCAGTCTCATCTCATCACATCCTTCTTTGATTATCACCTTTTGCCAAATTTTGTCTGTTTTTTTTTCTAGTTCATGCAAGTGATATAGGGAATGGTTTTGTAAGTACAAAAGATTTGAAGCCAATAATTAGTTTTGGGAATCTATTTAATGGGGCCAAAAAAAAAAGATGAAAAAAGGAAAAATGATGAAAAGTGAAAAGAAAAAAAAAATAAAAGGAAAAAGCTTGTTTACCTAATTGAAGGTCACCCTGAAAAATGTTTCTATAGGTAGGGTGAATCAACAAACTCACCTCTCTTCATGGTTTTCCTTAAAGCATTTGAGGGCTTCCGCCTAACAAATTCCATGTGGACTATAGTCCTAGGGTTATACATCTCATTGAAAAAAAAAACTTCAAAGGCTATAATGGAATATATAAGGCTATCAACTTGTTTTCTAGTGCGAGTTTTGCTTCAACTACATTATGACCTGAAAAATAAGGTATAGTTCCAAGAGGGAGGGTGAATTAGATTTATAAAATTTATTTTAACTCTTTTCAAGAATTCTTGACTTCTTATTGATTTATCAAATACACAATTAATACTTAAAACAAAATTAATCCACAACCACAAGTACTTAAACAATCAAGTAACCAATCAATCAACTAAACCAATTAATTTTTCCAATCAACCACAATATCCAAACTAAGATATAAGATTCAATTTTTGTTTGTTTGCAGCCCTGTATATATGAAAGTTTGATTCAAGCCCTGTGGTTAATGCAAACCCTGTGATGATAAATTTCTCAAATTGAAGTGCAATATGAAATTCAATATTCTTTTCAAAAACTTAGACGTTAAATGAACTTTCAGTTAAAGAGTCATTGGGTGTTTCACCAATCAATGTACTCCCTTACGGTTTCCGCAAAGTATGGATTAAACAACGTACTCCCTTTTGATTTTCGCAATCCCAAAAACAAATTAAGCTTAAGTTTATTTAATATCTAATCCATGTAGTATATATGATTAAGAAATCAAAACATTCACGCAGTTTATATATACTAAAAGTAAAGAGAGTAAGAGAAAGAGAGAGTGAGACCATAGTTTGTACGAGGTTTGGCTTATCCTTAGCCTACATCCTCTCCTTTGGCAAACCACCAAAGGATTCACTAAACCAGTTCCTTTGTCGGGCAGAACAGTACCGTTTACAAGCAATACCCCACGCTCAAACACTCCTTCACTAGGCTAGAACAATGCCTCTCCAAGCGATACACTACGCTTAGGCAACGATCGAAACAATCCTTGAATCATCAAATCTACAAGAACAAGATCAATAATCTGTGTACAAAGAATTACCCTCCGATAGGGTGGATTAGTACAATTTCAAATGCTATATACTTCAATCAAAATATCAATATGAAATACAATTGAAGTTCAAGAGAGATTTCACCAAGTTTTCCTTCTAGGTGAGAATCAACAATTCAGAAAAATAAAGAAGGATTGATCAGTTGCTTCCAAAAAATCTCAACAATTCAGATGTTCAAAGATGAGAGCATGAGAGCTTTGAGAGTATGAGAGTTTCAACTTTGAGAATTGATTTTGAATTGCTTGGTATAATTTGATTTGCAAAACCATGTATTTATAGAGTGAGTTTCCTTGTCTCCTAAGTTGCTTGGAGTGTCCCCCAAGTTTTTATAACGTTTAGATTTTAAAAAACTAATTTTTAGAATTTTACCATTAAAGTTCAAAATTTAAATTCCCATATGGTTAGTTGGCTGGGCAGGCGACTGGGTAGGTGTTTATACAGGGCCAGCCGGCTGGACAGACGACTGAGACTTTTCTATCTGCCAAAAATTGATTATGTTATATGGTTAGTTGGCTGACTACACACAGGTCAAAGTGGTTAGTCGATTGACCAGTCAGTTGGCTGACAAAACCAGTTCATTCTGGTCAGTTGGCTGACCAATCAGTTTGCTAAGGTGCTGACAACTTCAACCACCCTTCAGTATTTTAGTCATAACGTTTTCTATATAACTCCAAATTGGACTTTCTTAGTATCAAAAGAAAGATAAGAGAAAATTCCATAACTTTCATGTTGAACACTTTTTAAAATAATGAGTTTTTGATAGAGAAAAATGCTCATCAATACATATATAGGAAAAAATAATAGAATTTGGAAAATCCTATTTTGGTGCTTTTCATTCCAAAAATAATTTTACCCTTTTAAAAATAATTTTTTAACTTATATTCATTCCAAAAATAATTTTACCCTTTTAAAAATAATTTTTTAACTTATAAAAATATTTTCTAGGAATTTTAAAAGGTATCTAAGTTCAAGTAGTTAACCTAAGAGTTTCATGTATCCATATTGAAATCAAATGAAGTACTTACATAAAGATTTCTTAAGACTTTGACATTCTAAGAACTTAAGTCTTCATGCTTGTCTTTCTTTGACTCCATCTTATCTTCGAGCTTCAATATACTTTGAGCTTTCTCTTTAGTATTCATGCTCTTATAATCTTCAAGCTTTATAAGATCATCTTTGAATTCATGTCTTTTAAGCTTCATTTGATTATCTTTCTTTGAAATATAAGTTTTCATGAATCCTTTTAAACACTTGTCCTTACTTTCTCATAGTTGAGTACTGAAATGTCATCACTTAACCATATGTTAAGTTTCCACTTGTTTGTTAGCATCAAAATAGGATGTTAAGCCTTATAAGTTTCATGAGCATTTGCATGTGACACTATGCACGTATACGTACTGGGTTTTATATTAAAAAAAAAATCATCAAAAATCAAAAAGAAGGAAAGAAAGAAAGGAAGAGTAGTGAGGAATTACATTGAATTATGCTATGCTTAACATTGACTCGTACCCTTCTTCACATACCTGCATATAACCTAAGAACTACACACTTGAGTCATTTATGCGTAGTTTTTCTTTATATGATTTTATGACTCCTTGAATAATTGATTGGTAGTACATTCGTGTTAATTTGGCTATATAATCTTCTGTATTTACATGACATCTCACGAGACTGAATACACACTCACGTGATTCATTGCACTTAGGGTTTCCTGTGAGCATTGAGAGAACACCCGTGGCGACTATGACACCTTGTGAGATATCCTTGAGTTATGTATCGTCCTTTTGAGCGCTAATATTAAATCAGAGTTCATGGAACTCAATTCTCTTTTTTCTGGATGATTCCTTGTACACTAGTCTCTGTCTTTGATTTGCTAGCCTAGAGGTGACACCTAGTGGGGAGATAGAAACCTAGGTCTTGTATCCTACTCAAGATGTGAAGGCTGAGCCACCCCTAGAGATTGACTTAGTTCATAGACCTCTATTCGAGCTCAATTCCCATTGATTGTTTGAAGATTACAAAAGAAGTGTTAAGATTGTCCTAATTGCTCAAGAAAATATAGAAAATAAAGAATGAGCAGAAGAAGGAACAAGAAATAAACATGCGCATGAGATGAAACGTTGATGCTTGATCCACATACATATCACAAAGAATCAAGGACACGACATATGTTTTCCACGTATGAAGATTCTTCAACCGGTTAATGTCTCAGATGTATTCATGACAAGTTTGTGAATAAGTTGATCTAGGGTGGTCTCGGTTGGATGTGGCGAGTAGGTGAGAAGATGTTAGGGTGAAGGACCCGACACCTCATAAATAGGTTAGATCCTTTTTAGACTAGTCCACTCCATATACTTAGTATTTGTTCCTTTTAATATGTGGGATGTTTAATCGCAACACTTCTCCTCACATATGATGAGTAAACTCATTCCTTTTGAGTGTTTTTGAGGGTATATTAGTTAGGCCGAATTAAAGCGACTATTCTGTAGGTGTCCACTGGTATCCTAGGTGTACTAAGTCACACACATCACACAAACCTTGAGAGTTTACTTGTTTATACTCAAACTTATATAACTGCATTAATTCTGAATGTGCCATTGATTAACTTCATGTGAGTATGTTGCTCTTAAATGACATATAAACGATGAAACTTGCATGAGTGAACGTGCTTTTGAGTTGTGTGTACTGAATATGATCAAGCTTGTGTGAAATTTAGTGGTATTCTCGTATGTGAAACGGTATGCTTGTGTCGCATGTGCATCAATTTCATGTTCATCAGAGTTTGTAGTTTTAGGCACTACCCTGAAATTCATTCACGTCATTTGCTAGAGACTAGCAAAACATTAGTTTGGGGGGTGTGATTACGCGTGAAAATTGCATAATTGGGCACTTTAACCCGGTCTTTATAGCGTATATTTTTAATTAAATGTCCAAATTTGTCCAATATTTTAATAAAGTGCCGAAATTATCATTCTTGAGTTTTATTGTGCAATTTACGAGTTTTTGATAATTTTTTATCGCAGGAAAAGTCTTGAGAACCAAAACCGACACCTGTTTGTATTTCTTGCATAACTTTTCTATCCAAGCTCTGATCGAGGCGATTCAAATTTTTGGAGAAAGAGGAAAGAATTATTTACAACTTTTGTGTTTTGAGTTTTATAAGAAACTAGCTTCAAAAGGGTCAAATATTGCTGTGAACAGAGAGCAAAAATGCAACCCGGCTATGCAAGCCGAGTCGGGTCAAGTTGTCGGGTCGGGTTCGCTAAACCGGGTCCAGGGCTTCCCTCAATGTCTTTTAAATTCTTCTTCTTCTCCCCGTTCTTTCCTAGGCAGCCCGAGGGCTTTCCTCCTCTTCTCCCTTCTTCCAATTCCTTTTCTCTTTATCTTTTCCTTCTTCTTGGTTTTCTTCCTATCCTTTTGTTCTTGCTCTCTTTTTCTCTTTTCTCTATTCTCTGCTCCAGCCACAACACTGCCTCATCCTCTGAAAAACACCAGTAGCTCCAACTCCCTCAGCATCCCGAGCACCAGCCACTAGCAGACCCCTCCCGGCAACGGCGCCAAAAACTTGACTCATTCTGAGTTGTGCTTCCAAGTGCAGAGTGTCAAGTTGTATCAAGGATGAGTCTAGGATCGTATTTCATAGGGACCACTGAGTATCAAAGTATTTATGCAAGTTTAGTGAAATCATGTTGCTGAAAAATGGTGTTTAAAAATCTTTTTGGTCTTTTATAATTTTAAAAACAGTAAACAAAGAGGAAAATGCTTGAGTAAACTATCAAAATGAGGCTGAAATTTTATCAATATTTTAAAAAATGTAAACCTACTAATGCAATCAAACTAAACAGATTAACCGAAACAATTTACCAAATACTCGGGTTACGGGTTCAATGTCTATTTGCTTCCACCGTTTACTAATTCCCTAGGCATTACTCCTCTTCTTGTTAATCCAATCAAAGCATTAATAAGATGAAATTTTTATTACTAAAGCTCAAGTAAATTTGCCACATCCAAACAGAAGAAAATATAAACTCTCATTAAGCATCAACCGAATGTCATGTAAATTAGTTGATGAAAATCCTAGATTAGATCAAGGTTTTGATGTGCCTATCATCAACAACAAAACAAGAAATAAGAGCCAGTGATTAATCAACGATGCTATCAATTTTCGATTCTAACCAAATAAAAGTTTAGCAATAATATTTTAGGGAAACTAACAAACCATGGAAAGCAAACGACTTTGACCCACAACCTGAGTTACCGAACTCAGCCACTCATGCTTGCAATAGCTGAAAAAACGGGAACCCTATGTCTAATCAGACAAGTATCGAAACACGCATTGGCTAAAAACGATAACTTTAAACACATAATTAGAACACTCAATAATGAAATTACACAAGCGCAGATACGAGAAAAATACTAACTTATTGAAACCGACCCTAACTAAATTGAACCTCAAAAGAAAAAAAATTAAAACTTGGAAAACTTCAAAACTAAACAATATTTTTTTTTCTGTCTTTTTTTTTTTCAAACCGAACTTAATTTAAAGGACTAATTAAAACCACCAATAACTAGTTTAATGAAAAAAAAAATTCAACAAAAGTTAAATGCTTAACAATATTCAATCTTAAAAGAAATTTCAAATAAACTAAAAAAAAAAAAAACTGAACTTTATGCAATATTTAAAGTCTTAACAAAAATAAATAAATAATTAAAAGAAAGAAGGGAAAAGAGAGAGCAGGGGAGGACGGCCATGGTAGGCCGTGAGGAAGAGAGGAGAGGGCTGTTGTTGCTGTTGTGCTCTGCTGGCTGAGAGCTTCGGCTAGTATTGTGGAGGGGCTGGAGATGGAGCTTCGGTTGCTACAGAGGGAAGCCTCGAGCTTTGGCTACTAGTAAGCTGTTGGAGAAGAGCCGCTGCTGTGGTGGCCGAGAAGTTGGTGCTGTGCCGTGGCCACAAGGGGTCTGCTGGTGGCTGGTGCTCGGGATGCTGAGGGAGTTGGAGCTGCTGGTGTTTTTCAGAGGATGAGGCAATGTTGTGGCTGGAGCAGAGAATAGAGAAAAGAGAAAAAGAGAGCGAGAACAGAAGGACAGGAAGAAAACCAAGAAAAAGGAAAAGATAAAGAGAAAGGGAATTGGAAGAACGGAGAAGAGGAGGAAAGCCCTTGGGCTACCTAGGAAAGAAGGGGGAGAAGAAGAAGAAGAATTTAAAAGAGATTGAGGGAAGCCCTAGACCCGGTTTAGCCAACTCGGCCCGACAACTTGACCCAACGTGGCCTGCATGGCCGGGTCGCATTTTTGCTCTCTGTTCACCGCAATATTTGACCCTTTTGAAGCTAGTTTCTTACAAAACTCAAAACACGAAAGTTGTAACTAATTCTTTCCTTTTTCTCCAAAAATTTGAATCGCCTCGATCGGAATTTGGACGGAAAAGTTATGCAAGAAATACAAATAGGTATCGGTTTTGGTTCTCAGGACTTTTCCTGCGATAAAAAATTATCAAAAACTCGTAAATTGCACAATAAAATTCAAAAATGATAATTTCGGCACTTTATTAAAATATTGGAAAAATTTGGACATTTAATTAAAAATATCCGCCGTAAAGACCGGGTTAAAGTGCCCAATTACGCAATTTTCACGTGTAATCACCACTCTAAGTCATCTTGGTCTTTAAAGATAGGTCGATATAGGAACTTCTGCATGAGGGTTGGTTGATATGGGATTTAAATGGTCTAGATGAGGTTGAATTGCCTCGTGAAGAAATGTAAATTATACAATTTTTGCTTACATTTTTTTCTTTTCAAACTCTCCAAGTAGGGATAAAAGAAGAGCTCATTGCATAGACCTGAATAAGGTGGCATAAATTTTCTCTTAGTAACATAAAAAACTTGAAGTTTTCTTTCAAGGACAACTTTAGGCAATAGGAGAAAAAGTTCTAAGCATATATTAAAAAAATGAAACAAAGAGGTAAAAGGCAAATTGAGGGTTACTTAAGGGAAATAAGAAAAAAAAAAAACCAAGGGATAAGTATCCATAATGGCCCATAAGCATCATCAAAGGCTTTATCCTCCGCTTTTGGTGAAGTAGCATTCACTACGCAGCAATATAGGTGTTACATATCCGATTTGTTGACCTATGGACGAAAATGCAAGCATACGTTTCATGCTTGTTTGAGTAATAGCAATGAGATTCCCCAATATCATGCTAAGAATAGCTAGGATTTCCAGAAGAAGATGTCATTCATTTGATGAAAAATAAAAAGGAATGCCCCAACCTGGGTCTGCTAGGGAGCACTGCGTCTCTCCTTCTCCACCTGGACCAGACAACAGGGGGCGGACCTTATCAGAGTAATGACTGGCCCTACAAACCAACACGTGTCTTTTTCAGTGTGCTTTGTCCTCACTCACACACTTCTTGAGAAAACTTCCCAGATGGTCACCCATCCGAAGATTGCTCCAAGCCAAGCATGCTTAACTATGAAATTCTTATGGAAAAGCTCCTGAAAAGAAATGTTCACCTTATTGATATAGGTAGTAACATCTAATCTTTTTAAATCTTTTCATCCATGAGGTATCACATTCTCCCCCGCTTATAGAAGCAACGTCCTCGTTGCGAACCTACATTTTCAAACCCAGGCGATGTGAATCTCATCACACTTCTAGTTGGGTATTGGTTCTGATACCATTTGTAACGCCCCGAACCCTTAAATCTGGGTCTGGTGCATTATACCTGATCATATCCTGATAAATCATATTCCATAACATAGGCAGCGAAAAATATAATCATAATCTCCATATAACATAACACCAGAGTTTACTAATTCTAACTATAATCCATATTAAATCATCCATCACCAGCATTTCCATAAATCTACATAACTCCCAAAACAATTCAGTATTTTCACAATGATTCCTTACTTAATAGCCTTAAAACATAAAGGCATAAAACATAAATATTTACATTCCCCAAAATTAACATAGAAATATACCATTTTCTTTTTCTATTTCCCAATAATGCTATAAAAATCTTGAGCTCTCAAAGCTCGATCTCGAGGAAATCCTGAAAAAAGATAAATTCATATTCGGGTGAGACACATTTCAGTAAGGGAATAAACAATATATTAAAATAGTGTGTGGCCAATATGAGTTTATAATCAACATAATATTTAACATTTAAAAATCGTTAACATAATTTTTGAAATCATTCTCTGATCCTATTTAAACACATGTAAATTTTTAACCCACGAGATTACCTGAAAATAGGGGTGATTACCCGCCCATACAAGTAGCACCCCTCTACTATGATATTTAGGCAACCCAAAGGTCACAGCTAAAGCATACCAAGGCACTCACCTTACTCAGTAAGCCCTCAAGTGATAAATTGATCTCGTACTCACACATTTCATACAAAAGTTTATCGGAAAAGGCCCTAAGGATAGGAAAATCTATCCGCCAATACAAGTAGGTTCCCTCTGCCCTAGTACATTATGCAGCTACTGCCACATCTATAGCTACTAGTGCACTCGCCTTACTCAGCAAATCCTCAGGCGAAAGGTATGCCTCGCCCAATCGTAACATGTTCTACATACATACATGCTTCTAATATCATAATACATCATTCTTTTTATCATTATTCAATCACACACATCTGTTCATATTCATGGCTTAACATTGTATTGCATTTCACTTTAAGTGACTCTTTCCCATTTTACATTCTTCACATTTCACATTTCATTTTCATTTCATTCATTTACCGTTTCATTTCATTTCATTTCATACCCAGCATTTTGCAGCTGTTTTACCCATCATTTTTCAGCTATCATACATTTACCCAACCACTTTCAATTGTTTTACCCAGCATATTTCAGCTGTTATACATTTACCTAGCCACTTTTAACTGTTTTACCCAGCATATTTCAGTTGTTACACATTTATCCAACCACTTTTAACTATTTTACCCAGTATATTTCAGTTGTTTACATGGTTGCATTAACACCCACAAGCAACATAGTTCATGTTATGTTTTATTCACAATGCATTACTTACTTAACCTACATCTCATACATTTAACATATATTTCCACACAACATTCTATTTACTCATGCCACACAATTTAGTAATAAAATTCATACACTGCATGTAAAATAAGTCAACCAACATTTAATGTTTATATACTAAAAATACCTTTCATTTCTTACATAAATACTTTGAAAATATTTTTCCACTTTCATCAGTTCATTTTTGCATATACATATCTAATAAACAACTCTAAACTCGAAAAAAATATAATTTAAATGGCTGACATTTTACTCATACTAAAACATATACACGTACATATAACACAATTTATTTTTCATTTAATTCATAAAAATTTTGATTTAACACATATATTTTTCTCCTTACCTGGTTTCTTGAACTACAACAATAGGGATTCCGAAAAATACCTGTGGCGCTCATCCGGACAATGAATCAAAAATCCTAATTCCATTAAATTAATCCTAAATAAAATATTTATTCAATACTTCTTAGGCCCTTAAATACCCAATAAATAATTATCCCCTTAAATTTAGCCAAATTTCCTAAATTTTACTCTCACTTTGGAGTAGAGCCTGAAAAACCCCAATTGGAAGTTTACCTACACCAAAATAACGACAACCGTGATTAGGGCAATGTGGTAGTACCCGATCGTCGATTTAACTGCATATTAATAGCGAAATTAGGAAAATGAGGAAAAATTACCTTTCCTCAGGAGCAGTGTCTAAGTCATTCCCATGAAAAATATGCTCGTAGAAATATCGGCAGTGGAACCAGGAATCTAACGACACCTTCTGTTTTTCGATCCACCGCAAACTCATTGAGAAATTGAGACAGAGAGACGGAGATGGAGGTGGTTGCGCGCTGCACGCAGGAAAGTTTTAGGGGGGGGGGGGTTGGCCGCCTGACTTCTTCTTCTTTCTTCTTTCTTCATTTACTTTATATATATATATCTAACTTTAACTTATACTTATCATATATATATATATATATATATATTATAATAACTTACTTATACATTTATATATATATATATATATCATTCTAATTAGTTTTTTTTTAAATCCAATGTAAAAATGTTTAATTTAATAACTAATTATATAATTATTTAATTCATCTTTATTTAATTTAACTTCTTTAATTTTAAATTTTTTTAATTTTTCCCATGCCATTCCTTTTATTTATGTATCTCTTATTTTATTTATTTATTTTTTCTAATTATTTTAATTTTTCGGGTCTTTACATTCTCCCATCCTTAAGAAGTTTCGTCCTCGAAATTTGTTACCCAATCTTTCATTCCCATAATTCTACAATTTACCATATCTCACACCATAATCTCAACAACACAATTATATACTTTAAATCCAATATGCATCCAAGTTCTCAATATAAGGACCAGTCTCACGGTTAAGAAACATCACCGTCGATGGATTTACCGTGGTTTTCAGAAACTTTCGAATGAATCAGAAAATCATAGAAGTCCGCCAAGGGATTTCCGCCTCCAAGCTATAAGACAAAATCCTATACTTCCCTACACCATACATACTTCTCAACACCTAACCTAACTTATCCATTTAGCATCCTTATCATAACTGTTTCCTATACTCTAGTATAAATCATCTCTAACCAAATACTCTAACATTTCCACATCCAGGCAATGTGAAATTAATCACACTTCTGGCTGGACATTACTCTGATACCATCTGTAACGACCCCCCTTTCGGGCGTTGTCACTTTCCCTTAGGGGCCTTACGGCCGTGGCAACAACGGGTACCTATTAGAGCGCTCACTAAGATTGAGGCGTTATGTATCGCCGTCCCTCAATTCAGCAAGCCCCCGGGCGGAGAGTCTTATTTTGCCACAATCATTCATAAGCGAGAGTTCCCGAGGATCGAGGGTAACTACCCCTTTGCTTTGATACCATTTGTAACACCCCAACCTGGGTCTGCCAGAGAGCACTGCGTCTCTCCTCCTCCACTTGGACCAGACAACAGGGGGCGGACCTTATCAGACTAATGACTTGCCCCAAAAACCAACACGTGTCCTTTTCAGTATATTTTGTCCTCACTCACACACTTCTTGAGAAAACTTCTCAGGTGGTCACCCATCCCAAGATTGCTCCAAGCTAAGCACACTTAACTATGAAGTTCTTATGGGAAAGCTCCCAAAAAGAAAGATGCACCTTGTTGATATGGGTAGTAACATCTAATCTTTTTAAGTCTTTTCATCCATAGGGTATCACAATCCTTCTGCCTTTGACCAAAATTTTTTTGAGACTCTCATATGCTTTCATGATCTTAATGGAAGCTAGGCTAAACACAAATTCTTTTGTTACAAGAGTGTCGTTGATGCCTCAATGTGCAATAGGTAAACCATATCAGTATGTTCTCGAGTAGGTTAGGTAAACCTTAGACTAGATCTAGGTTAGAGTGTAAGCATCTTTGCCTATGGACGCAAGCAAAAAAGTACAACAAAGTCTAATGATGTTACTGTCATCACATCCAAAATGAAAATGAATGCATTTGCAGTCTTAGGCTAGAAAGTAAGAAGGGAACCAAAAACCTTTAGATGACAATGTGACTCAAATTTAGAGAGCTAAACAACATCATAAATACCCATCTTTGCCCATTAACATTCAAATGTAGATTGCACGCGATCTAGCTAGCTAATGATGGATTTTCTCCACCAAGAAAAAAGGTCCAAAGAAAAAAATTAAACCACAATAGGAGCCTTGTAATAGTGAGGTAGACACCTTACATAAGAATAAGGTTAGAGGCAAGTAAATTTGAACCAAGGATATAGGAATCCTTCGCCTCGATTAAGAACAAGTTATCCTCGAAATTAGGGTTGTAATCTAAGAAGTCAACAAGCATATCCTTAGGCGAAGAAACGAATTCTTCAACTTGGTATCAAGTTAAACCTCTTTGAGGATAAAAATCCTCAAATTGATTCACAATCATGATCTTTCTCTTGGAATCTAATGCAAGTTGATAAAGGAAAGGTAAAAATCAGAATGAAACAAAGAATAAACTAGTAGAGAAATCAAGTCCAAGAAAATGATATTGAATGTCGAAGAGAGACTGAAGCTTGCAATATAAAGTAGAGGACTCGGAGCTCAAAGAATGGTGTCAATAACAAAGTAACATAAAAGAGATGAAGAAGAAGAAGTTAGTTAGGGTTTACAAAAAAAAAAAGAGATTTGGTGAAAATCATAACCCTAATGATTCAGGCTTCTCGAGAATCATAAAAGACATTACCTTTGGGCATTTTAAGCATGAGATACTACACATTGGCTTAGATGAAAGGAATTAGGAAAAATTAGCAACCAAAGAGGACACATGGCAAAACATTAGCCGTGATATTTGTTGCAAAATACGACCCCCTATTTTTAAGCATTTAATGCTCAAAATAAGTGATCATGGGTGTATTGTTTATGCAATCTTTGTGCAGCTTCCCATTAGGATATAGTTTTCAATACAATTCCTAAAAAGTAGGGTGAGGAAAGTAAAAGGCGAATATTATTCACTTAGGCTATATTCATTTACAAATTGTTGCCACAACAATGTCCTAATAGTGAGGTGGGATAGATAGAAGAATAGTAGCTTTATTAGTTTAAATCACATTCGTCCGTCAAAGAAATTGAAAGGACTAGACAATTAGAAGTGTCATACGCCATCATCTTGTCCAAACTAATACACAAGGCCAACAATGCCTCGGTCCACAAAGAGACACTTCATACGGTGAACTAAGCTAGACACCTAGATATGGTGAGAGACTAAAGGGAGCAATGCATCTCTCACCTCAAGCACATGAAAAATGTATACCCAGATTGCCTACAAGGTTGACCCCAAGAACATTCCAACTCACATAGAAGAAGAAAAGAAGCAAAAATTCAATTGTATAAAGAACCCTTGGTGAGGGGGGGGGGGGGATTAGGATTATTTATCGACTAGTGAATATTTTAATGTTTACTTCATTTAAGGGCATGCTTTGGGGATTTCTTATAAATCCAAGTTGACTTGGGGAGGGCATAAACATGTGCTTGATGTCTATTAATCCCCCCCCCCTTCTCTCATATTCTTCTATCTTTGCTCAATTAGCTCCTCTCTTCCTCCCCTTTTCTAAAATGTTCCTAATTACCTCCCACCTTTCTCCCTTCTTCATTGATTTTCAATGAATTATACAAATGTTGCAGTATCATCCCTATTCCACAGGGTATTCCTTGTGTAATAGGGCACTAGTCTGAAGCATCCAACCTAAGAGCTAGCATAACAATTCCATCCCATCCACATTCCATCACACATCAATAACCAATTACAAAACTATATATCATCTTAAAAGGTGCTTTGCACATTGATGCTTTAAACAAAAGCATATTTTTGATAGAATTTTGGACTTGCTATGTTTTAATGTTTGGTTTATTCATGAGAATGATAAATAAATTAATCTTTTTTTGAAAATATTTTTACGTTTGACAAAAGATACTTCACAAAAAAAAATGCTTGTACAAAATATTTCAACAAGAATTTCAATAGATAAAATTAAATCCAAAAAATTGAATTCATACAACTCATTGAAAACATAATATATATATATATATAAACCAGTTACAATAAGATTACAAATTCTATGTAGTTTACTGATAATTCACTAGTGTATCTATTTTCTTACAATACCAATAATATGCAACTTATACATATACCATGTCAAGCTTTGAAGTTTAATAATCATATGGCTATAAATTTTTTTTTTTTTGGGATATGCTATATTATTGAGCCTTTAAAATTGAAATTTATAATCCATATGAGTAGACACTAAACTTCGTCCAAAATTTCCACATTATTTTGAAATTCATTCGTACCTACAAGGAAGAGTGTGAGGAGGAGAGAGTTTTGACTTGGAATTGAAAGAGGTTATAACAAGTCAAAGCAAATTTTAAAAGATGACTAGGTTCTTTTTAGTGACTTCATAATTTTTTTGGTGATTTACGTAGGTTAAAAATTCAAAGGTTCTTTTAAAATGAGAATGAGTGCAGGCATTAAAGATTTTTTTGAAAATGTAACATTCTTGAGAATGGATTTTTCAATTATAAAAACTTAAACAAATGCGGAAAGTTATAAGTGAATGAGAATTCTTGAAAATTGAAAATCGTTAATTAAATCTGTGAACTAAGTCTTATACAGATTCATGGTTAGAACATGACAGCATGTACTGAAAAAAAAGAAAAATGTGTTGCCCTATAATAACTTCTTCAATTTATTGCCACACACGAGCCAAAAAAGGGGCATTCTAAATTGTTTAATATAGGAATGCACAATGTTTAAAAGGCAATTTCAATAAAAATGAAGCAAAAAATAAGCCTCATGACATAAAAGTGTAAGAAGTTTTAAGAGTTCTATTTTTAAATAAAAATTATAAATGAAAATTTAAAAAAGGAATAATTTATTTCAAAAAATAAATATTAATATCATTTATCTTTTTCTGATACTTCCAAGCATAAAAATTAAATTCATTAAACCATATTAAGAATGTTCATAAAACCATCAACATGGTTAATTTGATTTATGTTTATAACTTAAAATGAAACTATCAACATGGCTTAATGAATTTAAATTTGTACGCTTAGAAGTTTGAAATTATTTGAAACGACAAAGTTTAAATTTGTGAGTTTAAATAAAGCACATTATTATTGTATTATATTTAATAATATTTAATATTTAATCGATTATTTTATTGTCAATTTTAAAAATTTTGAGGCATGTGAAAATTTTATGTTCAAAGTATAATTATTTTTCACATAACAAACCCAATCTTGCACTAAAATTTCAAATAGCTATATCGAATTCAAGTTGTCCTCAAGCAACATGGTTTTACATGAAGAAGATTTGGCACAACATGCGAATCCTTTCTTCGGTTGGCACCAATCCTACATTTTGTCTCTGTATATTGTTTATGCACTCGTCAAGAATATAATGGTCATCTTTTTAAAATACTTTTCAAAATTAAACCAAATATAGACATTAAAATCCTATGAATATTCCTAAGAATCTTAAAATACTAACCAAACAAAAATATTCATATAAAGTAACAAGAATATCGTTCCATGAGAATTTAAGCAAAGCCTATGGTGATTAAAACAAAGTAGCAATCCTTAAAACAAGCACACCCCAACTCTTTCCCTCCCGCCTTCTTCTTTATTGAAAAGAATGTCACGTTTTTAAAATACAAAATATAATGGATGAATCTCATTTCCTGTAACTTAGAGAATTCCAAAGAAGGGATTTTCTATAGCGGACTTGAGCTCGGAACCAGCAGAATGCAACACAGCCATGTCAAGCTTGTCCCTGGGCAAAAGCAAAAACTCTCCACCCTCGATTTTCTCAAATCCACAGAGCACCAGAAACTCAACGCCCCCTCTCAGTTGGCCAACTCTTTCCTGTTAACCACAACACAAGAAACAAAACCTAAAAACAAGGTCAAAATTACAATGAATTTATACTAATTATTATCATTGTTATTATGTAACTTCTTCTTCTTATTATTATTATTACTATTACAAGAAAGCTTGCCCATACTCATTTACAGTGTCTCGGGTGAGTGCACAATATTAAAATGCAAGGTGAATCAAAGCAACAACAGTTGGCTCAATCAATACAGAGAACTCCTTGCTCATGGAGACGAACAGATGAATGCATGGAGTGTTGATTCAGCATTAAGTTATTCAAAGGAAAAAAAAAAACAAAAAAACAAAGTTCAGTTAGTTAAGCTGGTCCAATCGGGCCATCCGTGTACAAGAGCAAGGAAGGAATTTAAAATGTGTGCGACAAATCATAAATGGATGCAACCATCCAACCATTGCAGTGTGGAAGTACAAATATTTGGAAGACAAGTTCCGTACCTGGAAGGATGGGTTATTAAGTCTTATTTTCCTGAACTTTTCCTCATCAGGATTCTTGGCAACATTACCCACATAAGTAAAAAGTGTCTGGAATGCTTTCTTCACTCTGGCATCATCATCCTATTCCCATAAAAATAAATAACTGAATAGTGTATTTTGCTCGACAGCAATGCATACATCTAATAAATTATGTTGGAAGAGTATATCACTGCAAGAGTTTTTTTTTCTGGTAAACAGGAAAAAGTGGAAAAAAAAATACAAATAAATAACTATTCATTTTTTAATATGGAGCAATCATAGTTGAATTTATCTCTTTGGCTGATTACTTGCACATTAATTTGTGACTCATTAAGATCATTTTTTCGATTGAACAATTAAACTCCAAAATCTAATAAAAGGAAGCATCAATAGTGAGATTCTCATACTAGGAAGCACAGACATGGACATGAGCGCAAACACCACGAATATGAAATTCTTAAACAGGATAAGACACGCAAGAATAAATCAATAAATAAATATATAACTATATATAAAAACATAAAATACAATATGCTATAACATTAGGCTTAGAATATTTATATAGCATTATTTATCTCGAGAATTCTCAATATATGATTTTTTTTTTTATTGTACGAGTAACCAAGTTTATTATACTTCTAAATAAATCATAATGATATTTATTTGGGAAAAATATGTTCAACTCCCATGAGGGTTGCCAAAAAGTGGAACCTCCCTAACATTAAAAAATCACAGCAACCTTAACATTTAAATACAACTACTAAACTCTCGCTGTTAGCTCATTCGCCATGAATTTGTGGTTGTCTTAATAATGACTTTGACCTTTACATGGCCAATGAAAGATGCCTCAATGCCAAAAAAAGTTCACATGACATTCTTGGATGAGTTTAGAACACTGCCATCAGCCAACACAAAGCTGCCTGTTCGAAGATGCAATTGTGAAGAAGGAAATGCACATCCATGTAAAGATGTACTAAACATTTGCTACTGTGTTCATTTCTTCAAAATCATCTATAAAAATTTAAATATCAATTGCAAAAGAAGACAATGCATCAATTGACTTCCGTTTTTATTGGAGATGATCAAGTAACAGAGAAGGAAAAATGTCGTCTATAAATGCAGGAGACTGCTGCGTTTTTTAATGCAAGGGAGGTTCACACATTTTGAAAAATCTTAGGAAATCAATGTATTTACTCTGTTTACTTATATGAAAAAATAAAAAATAAACAGAAATACTACAGACTGACCTGTCTAAAATGCATGGAGCTCCTTTACAGAATTATCCATATAATCAAGCATTGTTGTTTACCATTTAAGTTCAGGACAATTCTCATTAAATGTTGTAGAATAACATGCCACTTTTCATGCTCTAGAAGTGCAAAAAGTTTAAATATCTGCTTCAAATTCTGATACTCTCAAGGATTGGGGAACCATGCTCCAGTCATTTGCAAATCATTAAAATATGAAGTTGACAAATTTTCCAGGAACTAATTATTTAAATATATTATCTAGAATCTTTCAAAAGGGTAGGTCAGTAAGACTTATCCTGATTAGGCTATAGGTTTGCACGTGGACTAAAATCCTAAGTGGAACACTTATCCTGAATGGGGATTAAACTCCTTAGTAGTTAAAAATGACTATACGAAGGGATCAAAATTACCAGGGAATAGAAAAGCATCATCAATCAAAAAGCATACTTTATTCATACAATTTATTTCATCATACAAAAATCAAGAAATCTATAATTTCCTTACGAACAAAAGAATAAAAAACATGCCTGGATCAAAATAATCATCGATGCAAGTCCTAAATAAGCTCCTACCTCCTATCCCATATGAACGAGAAATCCAAACACCCACATACAAACCTCTTGACTCTTGAAAAATCCTAAAGCTCCTGAAGAAATTTGAACTTTATTCTTTGTAGACAATATAGGCAGAGTTGTGCCTTTCGAATTCTTGCATTCATCACGATAGCACTCCATCTTTATATTTCAGAATTCCCTAAAGAAGGTACCCTAAGGTCTCATTTATAGGCCAATAAAGTGCTCTCATGTTAGTGTTCACCTTGGAGGCCATCCTCATCCAAAATAGCACAACAATTTATCAAGACTCGAAACAGCCCGTTGTTAAATGTAGGGTGCTGATTTTGTGGGAAGGAGAGTACCTAAAATGCAATAAAAAACGGAAGCATGTGGCATCATACTGCATCATTTTTTTTAATAGAAAAATAAGAAATATTATTAAGTAGAAAGGATGTACGACGAAGCAGAATAAGGAATCCTCAAAAAAAAAAAAAAAACTAAAATAAAATATAACAGTCAATAACAGAGCCAGCCAATCGTGTTGTGCAGCTCCGAAATGCATTCCCCCCAAAACAACCAGCTGCAACAACCCCACAAAGAAGCCAATATTGAATCTTATAAAAAAAGGGCATCTCTGAACCACACGGCTCCCTGCTTTGCGAGGATAGGGGAGGGTCGTCACTATATAGAGGCTATTTCCTTGGACTTGAACCTGTGACCAACCATTTACAAAGGAGCAACCTTACCATTGATTCAAATATTGAATCCTATCCCAACACAAAAATCAAGGAATCTTCTTCCCCTTAAAAATGCAAAAGGTGTTCCAATACATCCAAACAAAATGACAGCGCAAAAAGGTTTCTCCTGGATTAAAAACTCAAAAAAAAGATGAAAAAGTCTCCCAAAGAATCAAGAGCCCACTTCCGCACATCCTACCTGTTGGAAGGACCGAGCACATGATCCCTCTTACAAACACAGCAAAGATGATAGTTTCTCTATCTCTAACCTCCTTATCATTAAGAGACATACAAAAATGGAAATCTCAGGAAAACTCTCCCCAGTAGATAGCAAAAAATTAACATAATCTGCTTTCAAGAGGGTAGTGGAGAAAGCTAGAGAAATCGAAAAATCAGGATTTAGACTCAAATACACTAGAAATAAAAACATAAGAGTAGGGTAGCAATAGTAGTACACATGACCTGAAAGATAGTGTTGTGGATGTTAAAAGAGTAGGGGATCGAATCATAAAAATCAAGATGGTCTTATGACAACAGATAATAAATGTCATTGGTGCTTATACTCCTCAAATAGGCTTCATGTGGATAGGATTATGCAAGGGATATCAAGGATTGAGAAAATATAGCTGATTTGAATGGAGACATTGGAAAGGACAGTGGAGGTTAGTAGATGATACATGGATGCCATGCATATGGAGATTAAAAAGAGTTTGATGATATGATCTTAGACTTCACCATATCATATGATCTTATTACAATGAATACATGCTTTAAAAAGAGAGAAGACCGCCAAACAACCTTCAAGAGTGGACAAAATAAAAGACAAATAGATTCTTTCTCAACTGCAAAGGTAGATCGTTTATCACGTAAGGACTACGAAGTCATCCCAAGTGAAAGTTTAACAACATGGTGTAGAGTTTTAGTGTTAGATATATTTATTAAAAAATGGAAGAGAAAAGATAACATAATTCAATGCAAGAGAACTAGGTTGTGGAACATAAAGGGAGAAAATATAATAAAATTTGAAGATAAAATGACCAAAGATGGTGATTGGATAATAAGGTATAGTGTAAACGCAACCTCTTCTCGGAGCAGGATACGCTCTATTAAAAAAATACCAAAAGATATTTTAGGTGAATCTAAAGGAAGATTCTTAGTTAGTAAAGGAAGTTGGTGGTAGGATCTAGATGTTAAAAAAAAAACATGAAGACAAAGAATTTGGCATAAAACATGGTAAAAATATAGAACATGGAAAAAATTGAAAAGTATAGAGAGGCAAGAAAAGAGAAGCGGAAAGAGACGTATTTAAACTTACTAGAGCTAGAGAAAGAAAAAGGAAGGACTTAGGTAAGGTAACATGTATATACAATGAGGATGATAGTCTCTCTCTTCATTAAAGAACATATAAAAGAAAGGTAGCGAAATTACTTTTATAACCTATTTAATGAAAACTTAGTAGAGCTTAAATTTAGATTTGAAAAATGAAGAAAATGCTAAACATTTGAGATGTATTTGCAAAAATTAGAGATAATGAGTTAAAATTGCAATTAAAAAAATGAAACAAGGAAAAGGACCGGATGCATCCCAATCAGAGTTTGGAAATGGCTAGGTGAAAATTGAATTACATGATTAGCTAATTTATTTAACATAATTATAATAAACTAAGAAAATGTCAGGCAAATAGAGGAAACACACTCTAATACCTATATACAAAAATAAAGGAGATATTCAAAATTGTAACAACCATTGTGGAATTAAACTTAGGAGTCATACAATGAAACTGCGGCAAAAAGTAATTAAGCAAAGACTGAGTTAAAAAATGAAGGTCTCAAAATCAATTGGTTTTATGGCTGGGAGATTGACTACAGAAGCTATATATATTTTAAGAAAATCAATGGAAAATTTTAGGGAAAAGAAAGCAACTTGCACTCTCTTTAATGACTTAAAGAAAGCCTATGATAAGGTAGCTAGGAAAGTTAAAGGACAAAAAGGGAACATGCAGTAGGTATACTGATGTGATTAAACATAGTAATAACTAGAGTTAGGACTATAGATGGAGAATCAAAGGAAATTTTCAATCACAATAGTTGTACATCAACGGTCTTCTTTGAGCCTTTATCTTTTTATATTAGAGAAGGATGAATTTACTAGGAGTATCTAAATTGAGGCTCATGGTGTATGTTGTTTGCCAATGATAGTGTCTTGATTGATGAAGCTAGGGGTTGAGTACAATCTAAGTTAGAAGTATGGAGACAGTTCTAGAAACTAGATATTTTAGGATAAAATGTAATTTCAGTAATGGTAGGAGGATATTAGAGAAAAACTTGAACTTGATGGGCCAAGAAAATGATAGCACTAGTAAATTTTGATACCTTGGATCTATTATGCAAGATGAATAAGAAATCAAAGGAGGTGTAATACATAGAGTTAAAGCAGTTTGGGTAAGATGGAGAAGTGCTTCGAGTTGCTGTGTGATTGTAGAGTACCCTTAAAATTAAAAAGAAATCTTTATACAACAGCTATAAGACCAGCTATGCTATATGAATCAAATGTTGACAACTAAGAAACAACGTATCTAAAAAGCAATAATTTTTGAAATTAAAATGCTAATTGGATGAGTAGTATAATGTCAAAAAATAAATTACGGAATGAACATATTTGGTAAGTTACGAATAGCATCTGCAGAAGATAAGATCAAGGAAGGGCAGTTAAGATGGTTTAGGCACCTGCAACATACGTGAAATAGTGCAAGAATGAGGAGGGGTGAGCTAGTTACACTTAATGGTACCTAAAATAGCTTGTGATAAGATAGTAAGGATTTAATAGCCCTTAAATTGTTGGAAGAAATTGCTTCGATCAGGTAAATTGGTGGAAAAGGATTCATATGTTTGACCTCACTCGCGGGAGCTTAAGGCATGGTTTGTTGTTGTTGTTGTGGATAGCAAGAAAGAAGAAAACTCCATTATGCAATGAATACAATACAAACAAAGAATTGCAATGAGAAGTGCCAAGCTGGGTAGCTGTGGGTTTTTCTACAAATGAATGCGAAGCCCATTTCCCACTCGAAATTTGGTATATGGTCTAAAAATGGGTAAAGAATTCATATCCACCTCCAAGGACTCTCAAAAGAACATCTTGAACCACATTAGAGAAAAATTAATTTTAACCACTATGTGCCAAAGGGAGTTCTTCTCGTGGTTTTAAAACTCAGATAAGCACTCAGTGGAAGAGTGCACCTCTAATAAATGCGTCGTTGTGCCTCACTTGTGAGGGCTCTCAGCCACATGGATAGTTCAATGTGCTCATCGGTGCCTGACCCTAAGATGTGGATCATTCAGGGCACATTAGCGTGGTGTACTCCTGTTCGAATTGGGGTTTGAAACCAAACTTATCCTTAGGAGAATAGATGGGGCGATTCAGGTGATATCAATTGTAGATCCAACTTTCTATTCACTCCTGGGATTCAAGTGATCTAGGGGGGAAAACCACCGGGTCGGTCGAACTAGTGGGGAAATCGATGATGCCAACATGATAAAATAATCTACAACAAAACCAAGCCTTAAGTCCCACTAGGTGGGGTCGACTATATGATAAAATAATATATATTAATATATTTTGTATGTGAATGTATATATACTACATGTAATAACATTTTTGCAGAAAGAATATTACACCAATCCCATGTACATGTTTTACAAAATGTTTGATTAAAACTAAATATATCAGCAAGTTAAAGCCAAAAAAAAAAAAATAACATACATAAAATTTAACAGCCATCTAAATAAAATTGAAGTTTGAAACACTTTTATTTTTATTTTATTTTATTTTTTTATAGCAAAAGAAGAGATTCATTAATAAGAGCATAATTTACAATGAGGGGAATACAACATCTCCAATAAAAATTCTGAAATACCCAGAAAAAAGGAAACTAAAAAAACAAGTAAGAACTACGAAATATCAAAGCAAAATATTCCTCCATTCTTGTTGATCTTCCGAAAAGCTAGCCAATGCACTAGAAAGAGGCCAAGTATTGAATCTTCTCCCAAATCAGCTGCCAATTCAATTTTTTCCCTGAAAAAGTCCATGCATTACGCTCCAACCATAATCCCCAAAACAATGCACATATACAGCATTTCCAAAATGCAGCCCTGCCCTTCTTCCAATACACTGAAAAGAAATAGTCAACATTCCTTCCACCAACGCTAAGCAAACCCAAGTTTCTCCCAACACGCCAAATATTTGCTTAGCAAAAAAACATACACCAAATAATTTATTCTAGATTCTCCAAGCAAAATAAAGATGTCGTTTCAAAATTCAAATAATAAAGCACACAAACGTCTGGAGACCTTCAAAGGTCTCTTGGTCTGCGACAAATTATCATTTTTATTCTAAAATACACCCAATGAGTGATCCAATGCCCAAGACTAAGTATCCCTAGCTAAAGAAAGATGACAATTGTTCAATAACGACAACAAGGAGGAAAGTTCCATCAATTCTCTATCACTTATAGATCTTTTGAAATGAAAATTCCAAGAAACTAGAGGGCTAACCGAATCAATCATAAAGAAAGAAATCATACTATCATGCCCTGAGCTCAATTGAAAGCGACAAGGAAAAGATGAAGACCCCAATCATGGCTCTTTCCAAAAATGAATCTGAGCAACCCTTCCCACCACAAAATTAACGTGAGGAGTGAATAAGGGATAAATCTCAGAAATAGATCTCCAAAGACTCTTCGATGAACATCGCAAACTAACATTGGTATCCTACCCATTCTCACCTAACCTATGCTTACTTCTAATCACTTTATGCCAAAGGGAATGATCTTCCAGAGGAAAATGCCATAACTATTTAGCTAAAAGAGAAATGCTTTTAACCACCGAATTTCCAAGAACCAAACCTCCCTCCATTTTAGACCTGCAAACCTCTTCTCACCTTACTAAATGATCTTGAAAATCCCCAACTTCAAATCATAAGAAATCTCTCATTATTTTCTCAATCTTATTTGCAATCCCCATTGGAGTCTTAAAATTAGACAAATAATATAGAATACTAGATAAATAGGCCTGAATAAGGGTGATTTTACCCCTAAGGGAAAAACGTACCCCCGTCCAACTAGCAAGCCTCTTGGCCAATCTAACCACTACTCAGTTACAAAACTCCACAAATCTAGGATTCCCCCCCGCCCACCAAAGGGACAACTAAATAAGTCAAAAGGCCAATCCAAAAGATCACACCCACTTTAGAAGATCGCTCCCTAACTCGCTTAATAGGCACATTAATATTAGCTCGGGCACCCTCTCAAGGACATGGAGGATACCCCAAATACATTTGAAAGAAGGGCAATGATCATCTAGAAAGAAAATAGTATTGTCCGAAAATTGAAGATGAGAAACCATCATCCACTCTCTCCCCCTATCCAAGCCTTTAACCAACCCCTGATCCACAACCCTATTGATGTATGACAAGAAGCAAACCCTTGGGAAGATCCATGTTGGAGACTACTTCAGAAGAATTGAATTGGTAATTGTTGGATTTAATTAGTAGTTTACTATGTGTTTAGTATTAATAAGAATAAGATTGTGTGTATTTGGGGGTTGTTTGGAATATTTGTGTAAAGTAGGGGTACGTTTGTAACTTAATGTAGCTTCAGGGATTTATGAGTAATTTCATGTGAAGAGAGGCTTTCTTATAAATAGGGTTTAAAAACCATGTTGATGAATTTGAAATGTTGATTGAACGTTAGTTCGCCCCTGGTATCTCCTCCCTCCTCCCTTCGTCTCTTCTATTTCTTCTAATCTCTCATATGCCTGCAGAACCTAGATGCTGCCCCTGCATCACATATCCACCATTCTACTCAACACATCAGCTATCAAGATAAATAGAAAGGGAGAAAGTGGATCCCCTTGTCTAATGCCTCTCAAAGCCCTAAACTAAGACTTAGGTTCCCCATTCACAACAACCGAGAACCACACATTAGACAAGCAACCCCTTAACTACCGGCACCAATGCTCACCAAAACCCTTTCTCACAAAAATTTTATCCAAAAAACTCCAACTAACTCTATCTTAGGCCTTCTCAAAATCCAATTTGAAAATGAAACCCTTCTTCCTCCTACAAACATCCTCCACCTTATTAGCCACCAAAATAGCATCCAATATTTTACTACCCCCAACAAAAGCACTCTAGTTGTAGATATAGTATGATCAAGCACTGCACCCAACATATTAGCTAGAACTTTTGTGATAATCTTATAAACACTAGAGACTAGACTAATAGGTCTGAAGTCCTCTATCTTAAATGGACCTAGATTTCTTAGGCACGAGGGTAATAAAAGTGGAATTAATACTCTCTCAGAATCCCATTCCTATAAAATTCAACGACGACTTTAAGAAGGTCATCCTTAATGGTATCCCAGCAGTCTTAAAAGAAAACTAAAGTAAAACCATCCGTACCCAGAGCCTTATCCCTCTCCATCCCAAAAACTAACCCCCTCACTTACTCATCAAAAGTTCTCTCTAGCCAAAGCATTTGATCCATAGAGATGGGATTCCGTTCTACCCACCCATCAACCATCAGTCTACAAATATATTCCTTAGAATAAATATTATAAAAACAAAATTAGTGATCTCAGCAGCAATCCTTTCAGGATCGCTAATAATCCTGTCCCCACCCCACCTTCAACTCCCTAATCATATTTTTTCCTCATCTTTCCATTAGCTAGCACATGAAAGAGGCCAGCATTACAATCACCTTCTTTGATACATTTAAATTTCGTCTTTTGCCTCTATCTCCTCATTTCCTTAAAAATCATTTCCCAACTCATTCTTAAGAGAGGTCCTTTTTGCCTCCTCACTCTCCTAAGAGATTAGTCTCCTCCATTCTATCCAAAAATTCCAGCTCAACTAAGATGTTGGATTTTCTAACTCTAACATCACCAAACACCTCTTTATTCCAAATTTTAAAATTCTTCTTCAAATGTTTCAACTTCCTCATAAACCTAAAGCCTTCCCAACCTCTCCTTACGTCCTCTTCCCACAAGCTCCTCCCTAAAGGTTTAAAAGAAGCATGGTCCAGCCACATATTCTGAAACCCATGGTCTTAAATTTCCACGAAAATGACGAAATTTCTGTCGAAATTTCCTATTTCCGTCACCCTCGAAATCGAAATGGCAATCAATTTCCGTCTTGCATAATTTCCGTCGAAATCTCAATGAATCATCCAAAATTTATTGAAACCTCAAAATTTTAGTGAAATTTGTCAAAATTTTAACTATGCAATGAAATTTTGTCGAAATTCAAATAAGAGATTTTGAAATTATATGAAAAAATAAACTTATAGTAATATTTTATTTCACAATGCATGTCTAAATTATCAATATTTGTATAATAAATAATATTTAAATGATTTATGAATTTCATTTACATTAACTAAATATGTTTAATGTTCATTATCTTACAAACATGTTTGATACACATACTATTTTACAACTCTTCCACCTCATACAAAACATAAATGTATTTAATTTGTAATATATTAGTCTTAAAACTTAATATTATTATGTTTGTTAACCATTTCTAAAGTTTCACAAAGAATTCCATGCTTTACTACTAGTTTCCATTATTTTTTCAAATCGAAATCAAAATTGACATCAAAATCGAAATTTTCGTCAAAATTTCCGTACTTTTGGAGCTTCGAAATTTGAGTCGAAATCGAAATTTAAGACCTTGCTCAAACCTAAAAGGAACAAGACCCTAGGATACCCTCCTTGATTCTAGAAAAATAGGGAAGTAATTAGAAGTAGGTCTCCGGAGAACAGTTTGAGAGAGCTTAGAGAATTCGCTGTCCCAATCACTACAAAACAGGAATCTATCCAGTCCAGTAGCGACCATTCTAGCCCCTCGTATAGACCAGGTATAAGTTGCATTACTTAAAGAAAGATCTCTCAGGTCACATTCCATAATAAACAAGTCAAATTTCTGCAACTAGCATTAACTCCACCCCTCATTTTTTTCTCCCCTAAAAACCTAACCGCATTAAAGTCACCTTCCACTGGTCACCTTGCTGAGCAAACCCAAAAGCACTTTGTGCCTAAGAAATAGTATTTTGTTACAAACATTAGCCTATTCACAAGAACATTCACAATAATCTTACACACACCAGTAACCAAACTGATAGACTAAAAATCAGCAACCCCAATAGATCTAAACCTCTTAAATACCAAAGTGATGAAAAACAAAATTAATGCTCTAACTAAATTTCCATTAAAAAATAACTTATTTAATATCTTCTTTAAATCCATTCTAATCACATCCCAACAATCCTGGAAAAAAAATCCAAATTAAATCCATCTAGTCCCAGAGCCTTATCTCGATCCATCCCAAACATGACCTCCTTTAACTCATTTTCCACAAAAGGCCTCTCCAACCATGACTCTTTGATCCTAGAAATGGGACTCCACTCCAACCCTTCAATCATTGGTCTACACACATCCTCTTTAGTAAAAAGTTTGGCAAAAAGCCTGTAATCTCATTTGCTATCAACTCCACCAATAGTCTAAGTAAACTCCTCTTCTCAGCATTCGCCAAACAATGGAAGAATTTAGAACTATAGTACAATGCCTGTCCCAAAACCATTTAAATTTTGTCTTTTGCCCCCAACTCCTCACTTCCTTAAAAAACACCACCTCTACCATTCTTTTAATAAGATCCTCTCTCAACCCGTCATTCTCCACAAGACACCCTTCTTCCTCTTTCTGGCCCAATTCTTCTAAAATACTTTTCCTCATATTTTGCTATTTTGACCCTAATTGGGGACAGAGCAATTTCCTTGTTATTTTTTAATATAGGAAACAAACAGAAGGTCAAAAATTGCCCATTTTAATTTTTATGGTTTAAAATACTCTTGTAAGGCTAAACTAATTACAAAAATTAGGTTTATAATAATAGTTTTGGGCTTGAAATCATGCAATCTGAGTGTAAGCTTCAAAATTATCCAATTTTAAATGTTCATGAGCTCTATGCATACAAAGGCTTGATATGGAAGGACAAAATGAGGTATCTACAGACTCTGACTCTTATTTATAATTTCCAATAAAGTGGTCTTATTCTCACCTCTTCTCCTCTCATACTCCACATGTTACACACATGAACAAAAGATTGATTGAAAATAACACGTCTGAGTGTGCGTATGTGTGTGGGAGAAGGAGAGGTAGGTTGCAGGAATTTCCAATTGGGGCTAGGCTGGAGTGGAAAAAATGGATGAAGCAAATGATTGTAAGGACATGCATGTAGTGATGATTGTAGGATTAGCGTTAGAACACCCAAGTCCAAAGAGGGTTTGGGCCTAGAGAATGGGGTCTCCAAAACATTTCTCTAGTTGGGAAATGATTATGGAGGCTCCCTTTGGAGGTTGAATCCTTTATGGCACATGGTTATTGGATTTAGAAGCAAGTATGGTTAGCATAAAAATGGTTAAGGTACTAGAGGTAGTAGCAATGCTTCTCATGCAAATCCCGTCGCTCACTTCTTCTACCCTCTTACTTGGTTCTGAGTTAGGAATGGGAATCTCATTCGGTTTTGGGGGCAATTGTGTGGGTGACATTTCATTAGAGTCTTTGGTCCCCTCGTGTCTTCTACACATAATGCCTCTATTAATGCTTTTTATTCTTTAGAGGGGCTCTCCTTTTTGGGACGTCCATTTTTTCTTTTAGAAATATCAATTAGAGAGATGTTGATGATTTGATAATTTTGTTGTGTTGATTCTTTTTTTTCTCAAATCAGGAATGATTAGAGAATTTTGACCGGGGATCATTCTGGTTTTAAATTTTTCCATGAAACCTTTTTCTTCGTTGAAAACCATGAATCCTTCTTCCCCTTGAATAATTTTATTTGGAAGGGTGAAGTTCCTTTCAAGATCGGGGCTTTCATGTGGACTCTAGCTTTTAAAAGGCATAATACTAATGATTTATTGCAGATAGGCCTCATAAGGCTATCAACCCGGTTATTTGCATCATGTGTCTAGAGTCAAGTGAAACTAGCGACCACTTGTTTTCCACTTGTTTTTCCATTGTCAAGTGACTAAGCAGCTTTTGGTTAATTTGTTCTCAGTTTTTTCTTGGCATTGGTGCTATCATGGACTGTTTATGCTTTCTTGTTGGTTGATACAGAGGATTTTGGAGGAGAAGAAAGCAGTGGCCTTTGAGAGATGTGTTGTTTTTGCTCTTTTCTTGACTTCAGATATTAAAGTGAGTGCAAGGATTTTTAAAGGCAAAACAACTCCCTCAATTTATTATTACAATTATTATTATTATTATTATTATTATTAGCAAAGAAATTATATTATTATTTTATACTAAAGGGCATGAAGGGGATGCCAACCAAATACATCAAAGACCACAAAAAATACAGAACAACCCCAGTCAAAGGCATTCCTAACCAAGGGAATATTCCAGAACATCCCCTGATTAGTGCGCTCAAAGGTGCTGGCTGATAAGGACATCTTTGTCACAAGCCAGTATGAAGTAGCTCCATCACATTTATTATAGGATAGAACTGTTTTCTTGCTTCCTTTGGGCTCATTCTTTGGGTTTCTTTTTAGGGAGTTTTGATGTCTGATCTCAAGAGGGTTTGCAGGGAGGCTTTGTTGTAACTGATTTTTTGTTTGTTTTAAGGAAGACATCATATCCTCCACTCTTTCTACTTTCAATGTTGTCGGTTAATGAAGCTCGTTTTCTTTCAAAAAAAATAATAATGTAGAATTAGGTGGTATTGATCGAATAGGGCCCTAAATTTTGATTTCTAGTAAAATTTCAAAGCTTCTAAAGTAAAGAAATTTTGATGGAAATTCTGAATTTGATATCAATTTCAATTACAATTTTAAAAAATTATGAAAATTAGTATAAATGCATGGAATTCTTTTATGAAACTTTAGAAATGGTAAATAGAGATAATACTGCGAGTTTTGAATTAACATATTATAATTTCAATACATTTTATGAGGTGCAGCAGCCGTAGAATATTCATATCAAACATATTCTGCTATTATGAAGGCTGATAAACAAAATATTCAGTTATTATAAATGAAATTCAGAACTCACTTAAATATTTTTTATTATTCAAATGAAGATAATTTAGACATAAAAAGTTTTTAAATGGGATGTTCTAATATCTAAGGTTGTGTTTGGGAGCATCAATTTTAGACTTCGGACTTGGATTTGACCAATTTATATTGTATTCAATCCAAACCATACAAATCCACATCAAAATCCAACAACATGAAGCAAGTTTAATTTTTTTCATATAATTTCAAAAGCCCTTGTAATAATATTTGGTTTAATTTAAAAAATATATATATATATATTTAAAAAAAAAAAGAAGATAAATTAAGAGAGAAATTGCACTTTGCATTTAAATCTTACATTTGTGTTCTAAGGAAATTTCATTCCATAGTTAAAATTTCGACAAGTTACGCTAAAATTTCAAAATTTTGATAAATTTGGGATGATTTGTTAAAATTTCAGATAAAATTTTGAGATTTCATGGAAATTTAGGTCCATGTGATTGAATGGTTGGTGGCCTCTGTTTCAAGAGTTTCATATTTCTGGCAAGAAGCAATATCATTAGTCTCCATGGTTGTCAATGCATCCCAAAAGAAACACCCAATTGCTTCCAGGTACATTGCTTGGGTGCCTCTGAGCATGTTAGAGAACGAGCAAGAGAGAGGAAAATGATTACATAAGAAGGGAAGCAAATCTTATTTCTACCTTTAGAATTGACCAATATTTCTACAGCCCTACCATTCCAACCACCTTCCATTGCCCGATCACCCTAAATCCGTGGAGCAGAGACACGGATGCAGGACCACAAGTACAGAGCAACACAAATAGAGTAACACAGCAAATTCCAGACACAAGTGCATGCAACACAAATAGAAGAACAGACAGGCATAAAACATAGGACAAGACACAGCAAGCTACCCCCTACCTCCACCATAACCCCCACATATTAAGTAATCCATGCAAATTTCAAATCACTTCCCTCAACCTAACCCGTCCAATTAATGGTACACCACCCACCATCAGCATCATGCTGTTTTTATCCCATCATTGATAACAAATGAGCATCAACAACAGAGCTTGTGGATGTTGTCTTACTCAGAAACAAAGGGTGAATTGTTAGTGGCAGTCCGAGGAGACAGAGATGGGGAAGAAAGGAGGTTGTTAGAAAGGTTAAATGGAAATTCCAACAAAATCATGCAAGTAACTCAAATTGTTTCTCGCATGCAAAACATACAGATCCTATATTTATAGGTGAAAATTCAGCGGATATATAACAAAATAGTATAAGAAAAATATCTTAAAGTGGTTTCTACAAAACCAAGTAAAATAAGAGTTTCATTTTTTCTTTAGCTGACTACACTGCTCGAAAAAATCTTCAAATAATGTTTCCAAGCAAATTGTATTACAATTGCTTTTACCTTGTGATTAGTCTTCAGAGATCGTAGACACTCCCTCATTTGCTCTGCTTTTGTAGCAGGTCTAACAGGCAATGAGCTCTGCAATTTGTACAAGCGAATAAATTATTGAAGGGAGGTTTCAATCTGGTTTCCCAGTACATAAAATTATACTCATTTAAAATATTTCAAACCTTTTTCTCTTGCACAACGGGGGCAGACACTTTTGCAGCTGTAGGATCTTCCGGAGGCAATCCAAGCCTCTGCCTTCTTTCTGCCTGTGAAAACATAAATACAGTAATCAAAGTAAAAAAGTGCTCCAAGTTTTGCACCCATATTTTCCAAAAACCTTTTTTTTTTTTTTTGCCAAAATCCATATACTTTTTCTTATAATGCTCTACAATTTACATGCAGTGTTAGAGGTCATGACAGAAATTCAAATTCAAAACATTGGAACTCCATGAAAATTATTGTTAGTTTTTATTTTAAATTTTCATGGTATTGTTTTAGTATAATTTTATTAGGTAATAAGTTAGGAGATTTAAATTTTATCCATTATTGTTAAGTTTCCTAATTTTTCTTTGCTGGTTATCCAAGCATTTTAGGCTTTAATACCATTATGATGCAGTTGTTGCAAAACTTCATTCTGGAATTGAGTTTGGTTTCAGGGTTTATCCCCTTCAGTGTAGAAACTGAGTCTACTGTTGTGCCACAATTATGGCATCAGAGCTTTGTTCTGCACTGTGCAAACTCCCAACAGACTGACCAATTGCTGCAAAGGGCAGAAATAGCAAATGCAACAGGGAAGGGGGGGAAGATGTTGCCGCCGCAGCGGAGCAAACCCTAGTAGCAAGCACCACCAATGACACGCATAGCTGCACTCCACAGCAATCCTTCACTGCCTGAGTTCTGATAGACACTACAAGCTCCTTGTCTCTGCAACCATACATTCTGCATCAGAATCCCTGCAATTGAGCTTCGGTCCATATTCCTAAATTTGAATGTCTTGCTCTAGACCTCAGATGTCCATTAGCCTCACAGAACCCTTTCAGTTGTCAACAATCTCTCTCGTCAGTAATCCTGGTCATCCTCTTTTTCATTGAGATGACCACGATTGAAGCCCCAGTTTTCCCCTTCATGAGGTTCAATTCATGCTGGAGCAGCACCACACATAACACAGGTATATTAGCTTATTCAGCTTTGACCATTTAGCATTTAAACCAGAGGTGGTCCTACCCTTCAAGCTTTCGCCAGCCTCAATTAATTTCATTCAAGCTTAAACTTTCCAGATGTTGTACAGACCATCCCATCTTTTTCCAACCAAAAACGACAAAAACCCAAAGCAACTTGAGGAAAGGAAAACAGTGCAAACACGTACAGGAATATTGCATATACATACCTAGAAAAAAAGTGGTCTTCCATGCACCTGGTAATGCATGTTAGTGATTTGAGATAATTTCACAACGTCAATCACCATAACATCTGTATTGCAGTTACCCAAACTGCACAGAGCATGAAACTTGGAAGCAAGCACATGAGGTGTACAGATGCAGGATAGTCATTCACCACTTGTGTTTCTTGATATCGGTCTCAAAAGCTGCAGTTAAACAATTACAGTTGCCAACTGAGCCACACCACTTTCCCTTGGGTGAACAACACAAATCTGCAGCTCACACATGGATGTTTCATTCCTACTGAAATGGGAATACCATTGAAAGTTCTGTTTCATGCGATGCTTCTTTCATAAAGGTTATACATTTCTCTCTTGGTTATCCTTGGATGAAAGAATTGAATTCACTACTGCAAAAGGGAAAACCATTTTAATTTTCAAGAGAATGGTTGGTCCATCACACTAAAACCTACACATAAAGAAAGAAAAAGAACCGATGCTGAAGTGTTACCTAAGCAACCAGCAAATGGAATTGCAAAGAAAGAAGAGCATGACATTGAAGGTGGTATTTAACCAATCTCACTTGCACACTCTGAGCATAATGTTGAGAGCATTGGTGGGGAGATCCTCTCTGAATTAATCAAATCTGAAGACCCGTTGAAGCCAAATTGAAGTCAGTACATGGTAAGAAAGAGATGTTTGTTGCAGTTTTCCGTTTCTAGAGTAGCACATCTTAGGGGCATGGTTGTTATTTTCTTATTCTTAGCTATTTTTAGGATAATTTTAAAGATTTCTCAGTGAGCCTGGCTGCCAAATAATATGATTGGCTATAAGCCATGGATTTTTTAGAAGTTCCTTTCTTCCGAAGCAAGTTTACTCCTAGAAGGACCGAGTATGGAGTCTATATAAAGTGTTGTAATCTTCAGATTTCTAATAGATTAAAGAATGAGAATTTTCCATCATCATCGCTTTCTCATGGCCACATGGACTTCATGGTTGCTGTGAGTGGATTTCTCACAAACACCAAGTCGACTTCCTAGGGCTTCAATCATTCTAGTTCTTCAATTCATTTCTTAATTAAGATGGGATTCTGTCACTATTTTCTCATTCTTTTCATTGAAAAAAACCCTACTTTGAAGCCATAATCGCCCAAATCTTTATCAACAAACTCAGAACATCAAGACCCTACAAATTAAACACTAATTATTCCTCTCAATAGTGTTGATAGCAGTAATTTTCAGCATACCTGCAAGCTCATTGTGCTCCAAGTTCTCCCCAAGATTTCACCAACCAAAACCCTAGTGTTAGGGAGTGACAATGTATTGGGGAAAAGGAGGAGAGAGATACTGCTATAATTGTATTCTCCAGGGATTTAGAATGAATACATGATTATCTGTGTTATCGTTTGTATGGTTATTCTCTTGTAGTTGAATAATACAAGTCGTCCTTTTCATTGTGGTGTTTTGTTGTCTTGGATTGTGATGTCTCTAATTGTTATAGTCTTATTCGGTGTATAAGAATATATTGCTCGTGTGATATCCTACTGTTCCTTATTTTTCTTGAGTATTGAGACTCACCTGGTGCTCGTACTTGCAGGCTTGAACATGTGAGATTTGGCTGACTTGTCGAGGGAGAGCTCTTAACGAGTGCCACAAGGCCCTTACTTGAGTTCCATTTTGGGGGTCCGTGATAGTTGGTATCGGAGCACAGTGTGTGCGAGCACCATGAGTGATAATATGAGAAACAAGTCAAAAAAAGTGGAGCGCATTGAGGCGCTTGAGACAAAACTTGTAACCCTGGAGACAACGAACGGTAAACTCCAAGGGTTGGTGGCAACATTGATAAAGGAGAAAGGCGTGCCAACAGAGCTTGAGGCCACTGAAGAAAACCCTAGAGAAATTCTCTATGGGGTATCAAAATTTGGAGAGAGACTTGAGGAACTTGAAAAATTCATTCCACGTGTGAAATCCCTGGAGAAAAGGCCAAGAGAGCTTGAGGCCTTCCAAAAGTATTGAGCAGTTGGAAGCCTTTGAGAGTAGGCTGGAACATATTGAGGGCATATTGTCATCTCTTTCATCCCAACGGGGAGAGCCAATAGAGCTTAAGGCCTCCTTACGGGAGCTAACGGATAATTTTGATTTCCTTGCAGAAGATGTTAAGGAGTCTATTACTGCTTTGAAGGAAGATTTGAAGGAGATGGGCAATGTCCAAAGTGCTGTGGACCAGGTGTAAAGGGATTTACAAGAGATGATAGTGAAAGTGAATGCAGTGGCATAGATAGCTCGAAGGTCGGTTGCAGATCCAAGTGAGGGTTTTCGATTCAAGGTACCTGAACCTAAAATTTTTTAGGTATGCGAGATGCAAAGGAGCTGGATAATTTCTTCTTTGATATGGAGCACTACTTCACGTGCTCACGAGTGGATCTAGAAGTGGACCGGGTAAATATGGCAACGGTATACCTGGTTGGGGATGCAAAATTGTGGTGGAGAACTAAATGGAATGATATTCAGCACAATAGATGTGTCATTAACACTTGGGAGGGGTTGAAACAGGCGTTAAAGACGCAATTTTATCCAGAAAATGTGTACATAGCAAAGTGCAAAGTAATGGAATTGCAACAGACCGACTCAATAAGAAGTTATGTACGAGAATACCAAGCCTTGATGTTGGACATCATAGACATGACCGAATCGGATAGACTATTTCATTTTCTTCGGGGTTTGAAGACATGGCCAAGGAATGAACTGCATCGACAAGGTGCCGGTAATCTCTCTTCTGCGCTTGCTGCTGCTGAACGGTTGGATGATTTTTCAGACAATTCTGGGAAGCGAAATTTCCCTACGTCCGCCAATAATGATTCTAGGCCCAATAAAGTGTATAAGCCCACAAATGGGGGAAGTGATAGGGAGACAAATAGTTCTTAGAAAGATCAAAGAGCGCCCACGAATAGGGAGTGGAGGGGCGGACGAACGGGGGGTGGAGAGCGTCGACCGGTCTCTTGTTTTCTTTGCATGGGATTGCATTGAGTGGCAGAGTACCCTGAACGAAAGGCTTTGAATGCTTTAAAGGCCCTTCGAGGGGAAACCGAAACCCCGACAGCAACCCCAGAAGAACAACAGAATATGATTGGAGCATTGAGATTTTTGGGGGCATTAGAGCGCCAAGTAATTACCAATAAGTCTCAAGAGAAGGGCCTAATGTACGTTGATATACTTGTGAAGGGAAGGAATATCAAGGCCATGATTGATATAGGGGCCACCCATAATTTCATTGCTGATTTAGAAGCCAACGATTAGAATTACAGGTAGATAAGGATGTGGGGAAGTTGAAAGTAGTGAATTCTCAAGCGTTAACCACGGTGAGAGTGGCACCTAAAGTGGCATGCCAGATGGGGTCATGGTCTGGAACAATTGATTTCACCATGGCACCCCTCAATGACTTTGACGTGGTATTGGGGATGGATTTTCTTAAAGTGACACACTCAATGCCGATCCCAGCTGTGGATTGTCTTGTGATAATGGGAAGTACACCTTGTGTGGTTCCCGCAGCCTACAACAATTTCGATGAGAGGAAGTTACTTTTAGCCCTCCAATTGAAGAAGGGAGTAAAAAGGGGAGAACCTTCTTTCGTGGTTCTACCGGTAGTCTCAGAAGATGAAGAGATAGGAAAATATCCAATTGAGATTAAGGAAGTTTTAGAAGAGTTCAAGGAGGTAATCCCGGAACAGCTACCTAGGGTTTTACCACCTCGACGACAGATTGACCACGAAATTGAGCTTTTTCCAGGAGTAAAGCCGCCAGCACATGCCCCTTATCAAATGGCGCTGCCTGAGTTAGCTGAACTTAGAAGGCAACTGAATGATCTAATTGCAGCAGGGTTCATCTGTCCTTCAAAAGCACCTTTTGGGGCTCCAGTGTTATTCGAGAAGAAACAAGATGATAGTTTGCACTTGTGTGTAGATTATCGTGCTCTTAATAAGGTGACGGTTCGCAACAAGTATCCCATTCTACTGATTGCTAATATTTTTGACCAGTTAAGTACAGCTAAATATTTCACTAAACTGGACTTGAGATCGGAATATCATCAAGTGCGCATTGTAGAGGGAGATGAACCGAAGACCACTTGTGTCACCCGGTATGGAGCCTTTGAATTCCTTGTCATGCCTTTTGGGCTAACAAATGCACCCGCTATCTTTTGTTCTCTAATGAATTATGTTTTTTGGGACTACCTTGATCAGTTCGTGGTTGTTTACCTGGATGACATAATGGTTTTCAGCGCATCCTTAGAAGAACATAAAGATCACCTTCGGAAGGTTTTTCAAAAACTCAAAGAAAATCAGTTATATGTAAAAGTGGGGAAGTGTGCTTTCGCTCAAAAGCCTATTAAATTCTTGGGGCATATCATTGAGGAGGGCCAGATACGAATGGATTCAGGTAAAGTACAAACCATCAATGAGTGGCGAGCACCTACATCCGTTAGAGAATTGAGATTTTTTTTGGGCCTAGTCAACTACTATCGAAAGTTTATAGAGGGGTACTCTAGAAGAGTTGTATCGTTAACAAATTTACTGAGGAAGGGGGTACCATGGGGGTGGACAGAAGAGTGTCAATCAGCATTTGTTGAATTAAAGGGAAAGATTGTAGGAGATCCTGTGCTAATCCTTCCGGATGTGACAGTCATTTGAAGTACAAGCAGATGCCTCTGACATTGCATTAGGGGGAGTTCTTTTGCAGGAAGGGCATCCAGTTGCTTTTGAAAGTAAAAAATTAACGGGTACCGAACGGAACTATGCAGCACAGGAAAAGGAGCTTCTCGCGGTGGTACACTGTCTTCAGGTGTGGAGGCACTAACACTTGGGGTCCAAATTTGTGGTAAGAACCGATAATGCAACAGTTACTCACTTCTTGTCACAACTTGGACTAACTTCAAAACAAGCCCGTTGGCAGGAGAAGCTAGTTGAATTTAATTTTGATTTTGAATACAAAGCGGGGAAGACGAATGAAGTGGCCAATGCTTTAAGTAGAAAAACCGAATTGGCAACATTGAAACTCATCAGTCATCTATCAACTAGTAGGGTGGCGTTACCTTTGAAGAATCTTATCAGGGAACATTTAAGTACAGACCAGCAGGCGCAGTCACTGAGCAAACTAATAGAAGAAGGGAAGACACGACAATTCTGGGTAGAAGATGGACTGATAATGACTAAAGGCAGGAGAGTCTATGTGCCCAAAGCTAGAAACTTGAGGAAAACCTTACTAAAAGAGGGTCATGATACATTGTGGGCTGGTCATCCGGGATGGCGAAGAACTCATGCATTGATTACACAAGTGTACTATTGGCCGAATATGCAAGATGATGTGATAAGTTATACCAAAACTTGTTTGATCTGTCAACAAGACAAGGTAGAAAGAAAGAAGCCCTCAGATTTATTAGAGCCATTGCTAGTTCCTGCCAGGGCATGGGAGAGTGTCTCTTTGGACTTCGTTTCCTCGTTGCCAAAAGTAGAAGACTATGACACAATTTTGGTGGTGATTGACCGGTTCTCAAAGTATGCAACTTTCATACCAGTCTTGAAGCCATGTTCAGCAGAGAAGACAACTCAGCTATTCTTCAAGCATGTGGTGAAATATTGGGGTGTTCCAGAAAGCCTAATCAGTGATAGGGATGTCAGATTCACGGGGGGATTTTGGGGTGAACTCTTTCACGTGATGGATTCAAACCTTAATCTGTCCACCAGCTATCACCCACAGACAGATGGTCAAACCGAACGTTTTAATGGGATGCTGGAGGAATACTTGCGACATTTTGTTAACTCCAATCAGAAGAATTGGGTTACTTTACTAGACACGGCACAATTCTGTTTTAACTCTATGAAATCTTATGCGACTAATAAAAGCCCCTTTGAGATTGTGACAGGTTAACAACCGACTCTCCCGCACACTCTGGATGGTCCATACAAAGGAAATTACCCAAAAGCATACCAATTCACAAAAAATTGGTTGCAAAACATCGAAGTCACTCAAACTCAGTTAGAAAAAGCATTGAAGCACATAAAGAAATGGGCTTACAAAGGGAGACGACCACAACAATTTGAAGCTGGAGATCTGGTTCTTGTAAAAGTGCCGCCTTCGCTTTCTTCGTGGCAAGGATATAAGGCTGTTACGCAGTTACGAAGGTCTAATCAGAGTGATCGAGAAGGTGGGACATGCATCTTATCGGCTTGAACAACCCGAGCGAATGAAAAGCCACAGACGTCCAGTCCATCCCGTGTTTCATGTAAGCAATTTAAAGCCAATCCACACAGTTGAAGCAGATCCACACCGACAAAAGCTAAGGAGATCAACAATTTCCAGAAGGCAGCTTGTAAACAAAATCTCCAGGAGATCATTGCAGACAGAGTCGTCAATGCAGAAGGTCATCAACAACAACAACTTCTGGTTCAATGGTTCAATGGCTGGGGCTGGGGGAAGAAGAGAATAGTTGGGAAAAGGCAGAAAACCTTCAGCATGTCATACAAAAGATTGAAGATTTCAGAAATTCGAAGACAGCGACATCAACTTCAACATCAAAAGAGTGAGAAGGCCTTCTACAACACATCGACAAGGACGTTGATAAAATGAGTGGGGGGGGATGTTAGGGAGTGACAATGTAATGGGGTAAAGGGGGAGAGAGATACTGCTATAATTGTATTCTCCAGGGATTTAGAATGAATGCATGATTATCTGTGTTATCGTTTGTATGGTTATTCTCTTGTAGTTGAATAATACAAGTCGTCCTTTTCATTGTGGTGTTTTGTTGCCTTGGATTGTGATGTCTTTGATTGTTATAGTCTTATTCGGTGTATAAGAATATATTGCTCGTGTGATATCCTATTGTTCCTTATTTTTCTTGAGTATTGAGACTCATCTGGTGCTTGTGCTTGCAAGCTTGAACTTGTGAGATTTGGCTGACTTGTCGAGGGAGAGCTCTCAACGAGTGCCACATGGCCCTTACTTGAGTCCCATTTTGGGGGTCCGTGACACCTAGCTTTTGTGCTTCAACTAGGATTTTTTCCCCAACAACTCTAAACTTAATTTTGAGAATTATAAAAGCAGTAAAACCGTAACAAAATCCTAGTTACAGAACTTTTTTATTTCCTGTTGGATGTACTGCATCAGTTAGGTATTACAGCTGTGGTTAGAACCATGTCAAGGGGTGAACCCGTTGGGGCCGATTGACTGACACATGAAGATAAGCTCCTTCTCAAAGCTTTCAAATAGGTTGGATTGATTTAAGACCAGATTCTGTCATTGATGGTGCAAAAATAATCATTGAAATCCTGAAAATTAACAGGATAATCAGGAGAACAATGGAAGCCAGGAGGTGAAGCAGAGACTTCAGCCACTGGAGGAAGAGTTCATTATTGAGTTAAAGCACAAATCAAGGGTTGAAAATAAGGAGGCTGTTGATTTGAGCAGTAAAGCCTATTTTCTAGATACAGTTTCTGCGAACCCACATGATTTTAACAGATTAAGCAATAAAATGCAGCAGACCTTGATTTCCTCATTACTTCACTGATTTGCTTGCTAGACAGATGCATTACATTCCTGTTATGACCTTGTTTGGTTACTCGGTATGAGAAACTTGAAATGGGAATGAGGTCTTCATTCTCAAAGACTTGGATATTTCGCCACTTCAAATGGAAATAAACACAGGAATGACTTGGAATAAAAACTATTTATTACTTGATTTTCATTACCATACACCATGGGAAAGGTGAGTATAAATGGAAAACAATATTTGGGAAAGGAATAGGTTATGTGGCAACGCATAGCACGACACACTAGCCTCTCTTGGCAAGCAGAACAAGTCCCAGCAGAACAGCCAGTAGGCCCAGAACAAAAGCTTCAGGGTATGAAAAACTTGTGTTTTCTTTTTCTTCCTCAAATATTTTTTGAGACGGAAGGTTCCATTTGAAATTCTCTCTTTCCCAAGTAATTGGCTCGCTGTTTTATTTATTGATTTTCAGTGATTCTGCATCTGTTTTTTTTATTTAATGTGATTTATCGTTTTAGAAATTCTCATATTTCAACCATGTGGAATTTTGTTGGAATTTTGGATTGGCAAATTTATAGGCAAATAATGAAATTTGGTTTTGATTCCTATTGTGGGTAGCCCCTTGGCAGACAAGTAAGCAAAAGCAGGGTTAATTTATGATGCAAAGTGGGTTTTAGATGAATGATGAAGAGAAATTTGGCCATGTGTGATACAATGAACATTGGGCTTTTTTGGTGCAGGATGGTCTTAGAATCAGAGGAGTCGCTTCATGATATCACAATATCACAGAGAAAGATTCAGTTCTATGGACAACGATGATCACATGAAAGTGGTTTGGAGAGGCAGTCAGTCGACTTGTTTAGAGAGATGAGGTCGGAAGGCTTGATTATGGATCAGCTTACTTTTGGAAGTGTTTTGACAGCATGAAGGGTCTTTTGAATTTAGAAAAGGCAAGCAAATCCTTGCCTTTATAATTAAGATAAGACTGATCATATAGTCAATGTACTTGCGGGTAGCCCTACATGCTAAACTTTTAAACTCAGAAATTTTCAATAAATCTTTTAGAAACTAAGGGGCCATTTGGTATTACTGTCAAAAATTAGAAAAATGAAAACAAAAAACGAAAAGTAAAAACCAGAAATAAAAACTAAAAACTAGAAACCAACAGCCTGTTTGTTTAACATTTATAAAACTAATACAAATTAAAATTTTAATTAAAAATGTTCATTTTCATCTTTAAATCAATAATTTTATAAAAGTATGATTAAAATAAAAAAAATTACAAATAATACATATTTAAAAAATTACTATAATAAAAATAAAATTTATTATAATTATTGTACTTAATTGTTCTACTTTCAAATTTTACTTTACAATAAAAATTTTATTGGATATAACAATTGAAAAAGTGTAAAAGTATTTTGTAATTGCCTTTATTAACATTTTTTGAAATTTATGTATATATTTCTTTTAATTATATTTAAATTCATATGATCATTTAATTTTGATTTTAATTTAAAATGTACAAAATATATAATTTAATTCAAAAAAACTATTTTTGGATATTAAAATTCCTGACAACAGGTTGCAAAGACAACTGAAAACAATAAAATATGGTTTTCAGTTTTTTGGCAAACAGCGAAAAATCGACAACAAAAGTAGAAAATTGGAAATGATACCAAACAAACCCTAACTTAATAAATCCATCTCATTCCTAGCCTGTATACCAAGTATAGTTATTCTCATTCCAAGATGCCATTCAGATTCCTTGTTATATGTCAACTGCAGTTATTCATTCCAGTCTTCCTTCTTATTCCCTACCATCCACACCCATTCCTTCATTTCTATCATTCCCAATAATCAAACATCCTAGATACCCCATGATGGATGTTTATTTTTAGGAACTCGTCTGTGTTTTCCTAAGACATCCCTTAGGCAATTTATCATTTCTAACTTCTAAGTAATGATGTCAAGAAGAAAGGGGATGTAGCACTTGAGTTTGTGTGCACAAATGAACAATAGGCTGACATTTTCACTAAACCACTTCCTAAAGATAGGTTCATACAAATTAGACGTGAACTAGGTCTCATGCATAGTAAAGATGTTTCCTAGATATTTGATATATTGGATCAACTTAGGGGGAGCTTTCTAACAAATCTTAAGTCCAACAATTGATATAACTATTGGTATCTTTCATTGGTTAGGACTTTATGAATTTATTTGTGTTTTGCAATGCATAATTCTCATATCTACCGCATGATTATGATTGTGTTTATGTTTTACGTCTTGATCATACTGGAACAGTTTGGGTTAAGTAGTTGTGGATAAATTGTTAATCTTAAAACTCAAAACAGATCATTTTTATACAGGCATTTTTGGAAAAATGTCCTATTTTCAAACGGTATGCTGCCGAAATTTTTTAGAAAAATTTCCCAAACTTATCTTGTGTATTAATGCATCATATACCCAATGCCTATGGTTATTTATTTTATAGCCCTTTTTGCTGTTGCCAAAAGGGGGAGATAGAGATTGAGGCAAAAATTGGGTAGTAGAATTTAGTAATTAGTACTTGAAAAATTATCTGCATTGAAATATTTTTTTGCATTATGCATATTGTCAGGGAGAGTCTTTCAAGGCTATACCCACTTTTTGCATGGTGTATTTGTCATCATCAAAAAGGGAGAGAATGTTGACCTCATAGGTCACACCTGGTTTTGATAATGACAAATACTAAAATATTTGATGGCTATTCAGTTTATGTGCAGGTTTAAATTCGCAGATACTTTGATGGCACATGAAGAAGAGTATGAAGACCCTGAAGATCATTTTATGTTGTAATTCATTATTATTCAATTTGGATCTGTAATAGTAATTAGGGAAAATGGTCTATAATAATCAATGTTTTACCTGCATGGTAGGATAGATAAGCTCAAGCAAACCTAGACTAACCTTAGGTTCCCCATGCATGCATAAATGAGTGTCCTATCAAATTTAAGTTAATCATCATATGAATAGGAGCAACGTTTTAAAGAGAAAATGACCGAAAATGCCCAATTTGGCATGTTCGGTCGACCGAACCTTGATGCATAGGGAAGTTCGGTCAACCGAACTCCAACCGGGTTAACAAGTTGACCTATCAGTCAACCGAGCAAGATTATATGGGCAACGCCTTGGTCGACCAAACCCCCACGTGGGAAATGCCAACCGCTCGGTCGACCGAACCGCGCGAATTTGGAAAATCGCCCTTGAACCCTTCAAGTCCGGTCAACCATCCTTCTAGTTCAAATTTCTCCCGATCGACCGAACCCAGCCACTCAGTCAACCGAACCATAAGTTTGGTCGACCGGTGCTCTCGGGTTGGCGAGAATTACCGAGGTAAAAACACGGTTAAAATTTATTAACCTTAGTTAAACTTTTCCTAAAATGACTAATATGTCCTGAACGGTTATAATTTCAGGGAATTCTATATATACCTCCTCGTTTGCAAAAATTAGTAGATGATTAGCAATCTTAATTAGAAAAAATCCTCTGAAATTCAAAAATTCATACTTCCATTTTTAAGCCTCCTACACTCAATTCTTACTCATTTTTATTGCTAAAATCTCTTTGTAAGTGTGCTTGAGTGTTCTTCTCATAAGGCTTACACTCTCACTTGTTTGGTGATTGAAATTTCTTTATCTTGAGAGTAAGCCCTAAGTGTTTCTAGGAGACTATGTTAATAAGTCTTCCCTAAGAATACTTCATTGAACTTTTAAGTTTTGCATTGTCATTGCAATACTCAAGGAGTTCATATTGGATTTTGGTTGCTAAAAATATTCTACAAATCATTTTCAAAATATATCTTGTGCTTATCGTCGAGAAATATATTTTGAGATATTTGCTTGAGTGCTGAAGATCTTTGTTACTATACCTTTTGATTGAGATTATCATTTTAATACGAAGATCAAATAAAGTTTTACAAATCATTTTTGAATATCTCTTGTGGTTTATTTTGAGAAAAACATTTGTTGAGATATTTGAAGTATACTTGTGATCTTTGTTGCTGCATGGTGATTGAGAATATTATTTTGACACAAAGATCCTATCACTTACACTCTCACGAACTGATTGCATTATTTGCATTAATCTTGAGAGTAGACACTAAGGCTACGCTAAGCTTATCTTATCATATCATTTGGTAGTGTATTGATTACATTGGCACATAATCTGCTTAGTTGAAAAACATATTTGTTGTACGCAAATTTTATTGAGAAATCTGTTGTATTCCAGGCGTGGCCTGAGGGGGCGGTAATCCATCCCGGTAAGGATTGGTTGTAAAGGTTGAGGTCAGCCCTATGCTAATTGACCTGGTTGTTTAGGTGCCGCTCCATCCATTAAGCGAGCTTATAGTGACAACCCTTGTGCTTGTTAGCCAAGGCGGGGACATAGGCAGTTTGCCGAACCTCAATAACATTTCTGGGTGTCATCTCTATTCACTGCTTTGTTGTGCATGCTTAGCTAAATTATTTGTGCAATTTAATTTCCACTATATATTTATATCGATTTACTTATCTGCACTAGATTGACCCTAGGCTTGTATAATAATGCTGTCAGGGGATTGACCTAGGGGATAAAATTTGAAAATACCAATTCTCACCCCCCCCCCCTCTTTAGATTACGATAAAGCTAACATTATTATTATTATTATTATTATTATGGATAAGAGAAAATGTATTAACAGCTATCTAAAAAGGCTACAACAAGTGAGAAAATAAGAAGTCCTTCAAAGAACAAAGATACACAAAAGAAAACAAATAGAGAATTACATTAATACTGCCTTCTAATCCCTATCCAGGTCAGGCAGCGGCACACCCCAAAAAAAATCCAAAGGAATGGGCCCAACAAAAAAAGAGGCCAAGTACACTGCTGTATCCCACAACAAACAAGGAGAGAGAGTATGATCCTTGAAAATTCTCGCATTCCTCTCAATCCATATGGTCCACATGATAGCAAAAACCACGTTGCGCCAAACAACTCCTCCCTACTCTTGCTTGATATCCAGTATCTCACCAATAGGAAATGCTCACTGCCAAGCAGAGACATTCACAATTCACCAAAACAAGACAAGAGAGCACTCCAAAGATGAGATGTCACCTGGCAATGAAGGAAGAGGTGAGCACTTGTTTCAAAGGAATCATGGCGTCTCACACACATGTAAGGGTTGCAGACCTTTAAGGGCCTTCTAATCTATATAACAAATCATGTGTTAATCATGTTCAGAGTCATGGTCCAAATGAATGCCTGAACATTGAAAAGAAACTTATCCTTCCAAATGATGTGGCTCAAAGAGAAAATGCTGAGGGAATGAGATCTAAGGAGGTGAAGGAAGAAAGTTTCATGGAAAAGAGGCCCACATAATCACCTTCCAAAACCCTCAGATCTCCCTTATTGATCGGAACAAACTAGTCCAAAGAGACCAGATGGAAAGTTCAATGATCTCTCTTTCATTGAGGTTCCTAAAATACGGAAGTCTCAAGAAAGAGAGCCCCCCTTGGAAGAGAAAAAAGCGTCAATAGATGCATTGTGAAAGATGGAAAGTCTAAACGGGCGAGGCAACATCAACTCCAAAGAAGTCTCACCCATGCACACATCCTCCCCAAATCGAACTATGTTGCCATTCCCAACTTTTTGATACAGGTGACATGAAATAAAAGACAAGCAACATGGGACATGAACTTCCATGGTTTCGCATGAGAAACATTGCCACTTCCTCTAGAGTCCCGCCCCTTCCAATGAGCCTCGTACTTATTTTTACTCACCTTATGCCATAAAGAGTCAACCTCCACAACCATTTTCAATTAAAGACATGTTCTTGAAGACCATATTACTAAGTCCCAGCCCTCCTTCCGATTCTAACCACCTCCCAGCCACCAAGATGATCTCTTTTTTTCTCCTTAAAACCCAACCAGAGAAACTCACGCATCATCCTCTCAGGGGTCTTCCTAGAAACGCATTTGGGCACTCTAAAAAGGGAGAGGAAGTAAGCAGAACATCATAAAAGGCAGCATAAATGAGGGTGGTATGATTTCCTAAGGATAAATATGTCTTTTTCCACCCCTTACCACCTCCTACCGACCGTCTCAATCATAGGATCCCATAAAGCTACCGAGTTAGGGTTGCCACCAAGTGCTAGACTAAAAAGGAGTGCAGCCATACCAAAATAGCACAGCCACCCAGGGCCTTATACCCCCTCTATATCTCTGCCATCCCACTCTTGGACAAATTGATCTTTAATTCTTTTCAAAAATTTCCAGCAAAATAACTGCCGTTCAGGATTTCACAACATTGTCCTTAAGGAACATCATGTAATCATGTGCAACTCGAGATGAGACACCTCCACCTCCTCCTTGCCAACAGAAAGGTTCTTTACCACACCCAAATCCTGAGCATGCAATAACATTCTGCTTCATATATCAGCCACCAGGGTAAACAAGAATGTAGACTGCCGGTACCCTAGCCTAAGACCCAAACATTCTCTAGGCTGATCGTTGACAATAACATAATTATGAGTATCAAACTAAAACTTTCAGCTACATTTCACCCATAGACTGGGCACACAAGGTGGTGAATGAAAGCCTAGGAAATCTTCTTCAATATTTCTTAGGCTAAAAGCAAGGGTGATATTTTAGACAATGTAAAATTGGCAGACAACAGTTCTGTGAACCAATCTGCTACCTATCCTACTTTTGAGATTGTTTTGTGTAATCAACCAAGCAGACCCATTGATTTGAATGATCTACCACCTGAAACTTGCTCCAGCAAAGATGCAAAAGATTTCACTAGCTACATGGTTGAAATTCATGGAGTGAGAAGAACTGCTACTAGCAATGAAAATTATAACGCTCAATCTATTGTTGTGATCCTTATGTTGAATTTCAAGATGACGACCTAGTAATGGTTTGAATTTAGCCTGAACTGTTTCCCAAAAGCCACAAACAAGACTCCCGAACTCCTAAACAAAGTGAGTGCAGACGACAATGTTATTGATTTACCAGACAACATGAGCATACAAGCATGTTCAAGGTCGAGGATTACATGTCAGATTGACTTATGATTATATCACAGGCAGCATATACTGATGAAGGAGATATTGAGCAATCTAATTCTACTTCCTTTTGTTCAAATGGTACAAGGACAAAGTAGGGGACATTATTGACCACTAAATTTTTTATACTCACCAAGGAGATTTCCAGAATTTCTAACTCAAGTGGTAAGATAACCTCTTGTTCATATTCATCAAGGACAACTGCCAAAGATTTCCAGACTTGTTTTAGCATTACAATTTACAAGTCTTTCCGAGAACTAACACATCAGCCAGAGCAAAATGCTTCAAATCCAGGCACAATTGAAGCAAATTTGAAGTCAGTATATAGGTTGTTTTAGCATTACAATTTACAAGTCTTTCAGAGAACTAACACATCAGCCATAGCAAAATGCTTCAAATCCAGGCACAATTGAAGCAAATTTGAAGTCAGTATATAGGCTGTTTTAGCATTACAATTTACAAGTCTTTCAGGGAACTGACACATCAGCCAGAGCAAAATGCTATAAAGCCAGGCACAATTGAAGCAAAATTGAAGTCAGTACATGGGAAGTAGACAAAATGTTGGTTGCAGTTCACTGTTTTTGATGTGGCAGATCTAAGGACAGCGTCCTATTAAATTTCAGAGGCAGAGTAGAATTTTCTTATTTCTTAAGAGTTATTTTCATAGGTTTATTTTTAGGTTTATTTTGAAGAGTTTTTAGCCAGTCCAGTTGGCAAATTATGTCCTTGTTTCCCAAGGAAGTTGCATCCTAGTAAAATTGAAAAGGAATGAGTCTAATATAAAATCTTTTGATTTCTAATAAATGAATAAAAATCTTCCACCAGTTCATACTGGCCATCTGGAATTTATGGATGATGTGAGTGGATTTCACACTAACCCTAGGTGGATTTCCGATGCTATATCCTATTAGCTCCAAGGTTTTATCATCTTGATTTTGATGATAAATTATTTCGTGCTAATGGATTTGCTTTTAAGATGTGTTTCAAGAGGTTTTAAGCCATTAGAAATTAAAGATTGAGAGAGCATGAAGATCCCTTTATTTATCTTATTGTATTCATTTATCTCTCTTGACTGAAATTTTGTGTGCTTGAACTCCACATTTTTATCATCTTATGGCACAAGAAACTTTGTTTTAAACCCAAAATTTAGAGGAAAAGTGTTTAGGTATTAAAATGAATTTGAAATGAGGTAAAAATGGGTTGTCCCGAGCATAGTGCTGAGGCACAGGTTGACCAGCCCTAGGCACAGGTCAACCAGCCATGGCAGAAACGTTGCCTGGTCGACCTGTTCTCAAGGGCAGTTGACCAGACCCTGGCTGGATGAGTCTAATGGCTAGTCATAGGCCAACCAAACCAAAAGAGCGGTTGTCCCGAGCATAGTGCTGAGGAACAGGTTGACCGGCCCTGGGGACAGGTCAACAGACCTTGGCAGAAAGGTTGCCTGGTTGACCTGTTCTCAAGGGCAGTCGACCAGACCCTGGCTGGATGTGTCTAATGGCTAGTCATAGGCCCACTAGACCAAAAGAGCAGTTGACCGGCCAACAAGCTGACACATCCCAACAAGTAGAAAACGGCTAGTTTGACTCCAAACTCTATATATATGCCCTCTAAGCCCAAAGAAATAAAAGAGAGCCTTTTGCTATAATATTTGCACATGAAAATATTATCAATCTCTCATTAATCTCCTCACTTCCTCATCTTTCTAGAAGAGAGGAAAACATCAAAACTCTCGTTCCTTAGTTTGATATTCTTGAGTGTTTTTGTAATCACATTTGTGCTTCCAATTGTATATCTTTCCTTGTGAGGAAATTCATCTTTGTATTGAAATCTTGTATTTGATTTACTTGACCTTGTACAAAAGCAAGGAATGTAATTGGTGTCATTGCCACCGTTAAAGCAAACGAATTGGTGGAACCTCAAGGTGGTGTGGCCTTGACAGAGTGGACGTTGCAAGGAATAGCCAAACCACTATAAAAAGAGTATGCATCTCTCTTCCCTACTCTTTTTATTTAATTTCTTCAATATAATTTGTGTGTGATGTGCTTGATTTGTTTGAATTTGTTTTAAATTTGATATCAAGCAATTAATTTTCTTTAAACTCAATTCAACCCTACTCTTAGGTTGCTACTTGGGCTAACATATCCTTCTTCAGTTGTTCATATTTCAGATTGGATTCCGTCTATATTTACCCAAAGTCTCCAACAACAAACCTTCAATTGAAGCCATAATATCACTATCCGTACCTACATCCTCAAAATCACAAAATCCTACAGAATAAACCCTAATTCCTCTTCTCAGCACTGTTAAAACCCCTAATTTTCAGCATACCTGCAACTGCATTGTACTCCAAGGTCTACCACAAATTTCACCCATCAAAAACCAAATCAAAACCCTAACTTCTTTCTCAGCACTGTTGAAACCCCTAATTTTCAGCATACCTGCAGCTGCATTGTACTCCAAGTTCTACCACAAATTTCACCCATCAAAAACCAAATCAAAACCCTAAGTTCTCGGTGTCAAATATCCATTCTTCCCAGAACCCTCATCTGTTTTTCAGCCTAGTAAAACCAGCAAATGCTTTCCAGAATCAGATTTAAAGAACATTTTATTACCTGCAACTGCATTGTACTCCAAGTTCTACCACAAATTTCACCCATCAAAAACCAAATCAAAACCCTAATTTCTCGGACTCAAATAACCATTCTTCCCAGAAACCTCATCTGTTTTTCAGCCTTGTAAAACCAGCAAATGCTTTCCAGAGAGCCAAGTACCGAATTTGGGCCCAAATAAATCCCACTGATAAATGATAATCTCTTCCTGTAAAAATTCTAGCATTTCTCTCCAGCCATAGTAAATATATCTTCCACTGGGTTTGAACAGAACCATAATTCTCCAAACACCCCAAAAAGGGAGTTCCACGAATTTCAAGCAAAAAGACAATGAATAAACATATGAAACACATCCTTTAAACTCTTTCCACACATGAAATGCATATCTGGTGACAAAGCTTTAAAAGGCCACCTACTTTTTGCAGCAGATTGTTTGTGTTACACTATTACGGCCCACCATCCAAACAAAAGCCTTTATCTTTAGAAGGAGCTTTAGCATCCCAAACACCTCAATCGAGAGAAAAGATCATATTAATCTTAAAAGATGACAAAATAAAGAATTGCAAAAATGATGCCCCAAATAGTTCACAGACCAAACTGTACCATCCTTCCTACTGGAGACAACGCAACTCTAGAGTAAGATAAGTAAAGATGGCAGAGCCTCCACTTCTATCATTTAAATCCCTTCAAAAATAAAAATCCCAAGAAAACAAATCCCATAATTCAAAGATAAAAGAGTTTAAGATCCTATAATTGAAACGTTTGAGAAGATGTTGGCAGGATGGAAAAAGAACTTTCAGTCAAACAGTGGAAGACATACACTCCTTAAGAGCACCTTGACTAACCTTCCAGATCTATTATATGTCCCTCTTCCCTCAACCTATTTCAGATACCAAAAGGATTGAAGGAATTCAAAAGGAGATCCATTTGAGAAGCTCGGGGGAAGAATTTGAATATCATCTTGTCAACCGGGGGCAGTTAAATGACCTATTTCATTGGAGGCTTGGGACTAAAATCCATCCCTACTTTCAACAAATCCCTTCTAGAGAAATAGATTTGGAGATTCATGAAAGAGAAGATGATATTTCGCAGGGAGTCATTGCTTCTAAATATGGGCTTCAGTACAATGATTGGGCCACTAATGTTGGGAAAGAATCATGTGGAGTTGGAGTTTGGAAAAGTTCATGAGGAAAGGTTGGGATTTTTTTTTCCTTTCCCTTTCCCATTTTCAGTTTGGCATGTGATAAGGAAGTCCTCATCAGTCAACATCTTCAGATTACAGACCATAGGACCATTTGGAACATCTCCTTGGTTACGAACATTGCTGATTGGGAATTGATCAGTTTACAGACTTTTATAACATTTTGTATAAGCTTCAATACTAGAACATTACCAATAAGCCAAAATGGATCCTGGATAGAAATTGCAGTTTAACGGTCAGATCCTTTTACAAGAAACTCTCTACACTGGGAATAACATCAACTTCTTCAGAAACTCAACTGGAGAACAGCGGCCTTCACAATGGCTGCTTTCTTTGCATGGGGGAGCCAATGCATGGGAAGATTTTAACCTACGATAACCTGCAGAAAGGGGGCTGTCCCTTATTTATTGGTGTATTTTGTGTTTGGATAATGCTAAATCTGTTGACCACATCCTCTTGCACTGCTCCTGGCCCAGAGACTTTTGCGGCATGGCCATTTCTTTGACCAAGAAGCAAAGGGCCACCACCAGTTCTGTGGGAGAAGAGTTATTGACCTTGAAAGATATCCCAAACCAGTAAATAGAGAAGGAAAGTTTTGTGCTTCATTCCCCTTGCCATATTTTGGTTTGCTTGCAAGGAAAGAAGTAGGAGAGTCTTCGAAGGATTGGCAATGCCCTTACAGATTACTAAAGAACCGTGGATTGCTATTGCAACGAGCTGGCACATTGGACTTTTTTTGACTGATCCCCTTCAAATTCTTGATTTTGTGACAGCCTGCAGAGTGCTTGATCTTTTTGGGTATGGTGTACAGTACTTGGGCGGCATCCACTTGATGCCCTTTAATAAGATTTTCTTTACTGATCAGGCCTATAGTTAAGAAAGCCCCTCTTTCACATCCCTTCATAATAATTAATAAAATATCTCAAAATTGTTCAGTTCACTCTGGACTTCTTCCTAGTCAATATTTACACTGGATTACTAGTTTATATTCTTGACTAGGAGCAGCTATTTTCAACCCTATTTTTGTAATAATTCTAGAGCATCATTTTCAACACCACTATCACCCATTTAATTTAATCATCAGCAAAAGACAAGCAATCCCCTTCCATGTTAGGAGTCGGTAATGAAATACTCTTCCACTCCCTATTTTCTTGAAAATTACCACGATTCCCTTAGGCCCATCTAAGCCTACATTTAAAAAAAAAAAAAATCACCAGCAGTTGTGTCATTAAAAATATGCGCCCCTTCTAGATCAACTGTTACTGTCTGAGGCACATGACAGATACAAACCAAAAGAGAATCCATATTATCACCATCCAATGGATGTAACTCATGCAACAACAGTCCGCCATCACAGAAAAAAGCGCTATAAACTCGCTTTCCTCATGTGACACGAGCTCATTTTTTACCCTCAACACATTCTCTGTCCTTTGCCTTACCCTAACTAAATCTCCAGAATTGGGAAGCTCCATGCCTATTTGTTTTAAGCACTTTTTTCATATGCAACCCTGTTGAATGTTCCCTCTATTCAAATAACTAGAAGATTGAATCGCCTTCCTCTAAGAAGCATCACCATCAAAATCATCAGCCCTAACTTGAAAAGATATGGGCTGGGTACCCACCATTAATCCTTTATACTCCCATCTTCTAGCCATAATCTTCTTTGATAGGAAAAGAAGAAGATTTCATTAAAGATTAGGAATGTACAAAAAGGATAATAAGGCATATCCTCCTAGAGGAAACCTAGAAACAAAACAGAAAGAAATACCAAAATAAAAAAATAATAATAAAAAAAAGAGAGAGATAACAGGGAAAAAAACAGAACACAAAATCAAGCCAGCAAATAGAGCAATCCAGTTGAATATCTCAGAATCTTGCTCCTTTAAAGCGACCATAGCCAACAGACCAAAGCAAAGCCAAGTAATGAATCTTGTCTCAAACCTGCAAAGGATTCAGCTTCTTCCCCAAAAAAACACGCATGCTATGTTCCAACCATAAACCCCACACACAGAAAAATAAGCACATTTCCAAACTGCTGCCAGATCCTTTCACCCTCTCAAAACCAAAATAGGTAACCGCCAAAAAATCCTCCACTGTTTCCGTGCAAACCCAGTTCACACCCAATAAAACAAATACCCTATTCCACATTTTCCAGCCAAATCACAGTGCAGAAATAAATGAGATGCTGTTTCTGAACTGTTATGGCAAAGAAAGCAAACATCTGAAGAAAGTGCCTTCAATGGTCTCCTCTCTGAAGCAAGATATTTGTATTGAATCAATTAAGCACAACCAATCATATAGAAGTATAAAACCCTCAACTTTTGAGGGAACTTTGGCCTTCCATATTTTTTTTTTGGAGCGGAAAAAAATTAGAACGGCTTGAAAAAATGGCAAAAGGATTTCCAAGAAATAAAGAGCCCAAAGAAAGAACTACTATCCACTCCAAGGAAATACAGCAATTATTCAACATCATCAGCAAAGAAGAAACCTCAACCATCTCCCTATTGTTGAGAGACCTCTGACAATGAAAATCCCAAGAAGGCAAAGGACCATCCCAATCAAAAACAAAAGAAGAAATGACACCATTCTACCCTGAGCTAAAATGGTAAAGACGAGGAAAAGAGGTGGACAATACAACATTCCCCAACCAAAAATCCTATGTTTTAGCTAGCTCTGACAAATAAATAGGTTATGATTCTCATCTATGAAGAGGGCAAGAAAAGTTCCGTCATGACCTACTTAGATAAATGCATAAAGGAAGATACAGACCCAAACCTTTTATATACTTGTGTGCATCAGTAGACATATGCCGTGTGCCCAAAAAAAAAACACAAAAATCTTTCTATATCTGTCAGACAAGCAGGTGGCAAGAGCAATAATGCAGTGGTTCAAAACTTCAACTCTAGTGTATAACTAACAATAAAGAGGGATGAACGACCAAAGAGTAAATACCTAACAATTTAACATACATCATCATAATCAAGGGTTTGAGTCCTCGGTTCAGAGTGTGATGTAGTGGGCAGGGCATTGGAAAGAGGGATGGGTTAAGCCCAATTGTGTAGCCCAGGCCCAATGGGGCCCCTCAACGAACCATTAGAATTCATCAAGCATTGCAAAGGAGTGGAATACATTTGGTTACCAAAAGAAAAAAAAATTAAAAATGCAAACAAAATAAACATTTCAATAGATGAATACTAGGGGAATTGCCAATTACAGAATAATCATAATTACAACATTGAACAAAATGCAGGAAACAATCAAAACCTTGTCTTCTTCCAATTTTTGTCGAATTTTCTCCCTGGCTCGCTTTTCTTCCTCTTTCTCTGCTTTCCGCAAGGCCAAAATGCTGCGAGAGCAGAATATATCTTTTATCAAAAGGAAAGTAACTCAACCATTGCAAGAGACAAAAACACTTGACATAATAAAATGCAAGACTGAAAAGCAAATACAAGTATTTAACTGGGCATGATATAAAAGAAACACTAGATGGGCATACCGTTTTCTTTCATTCTCTTCCTCGATTCGTTTTGCTTCAAGGAGTTCCTTGCCTACTCGAATCCTTTCCTAATGTACATACTCGAACTATATTACAAAAATATTGAGAAGAATTTAAAAGAATAAGAAATTAAACTATGATTTTACTGTATAGAGAAGGATTTGTAAGAGACAGAATAAAAAAAAAAACTACAGATCAGAACTATACAACATAAACATTCCCTCATGAGAGAGCTCTTTCTATAAAAGCTAGTCCCCAAACTACTCTTCAACATATCTGGAGATATATGTATATATATACACTGTTGAATTTTCAAAATCATTTAGGAAAATTGCATTCAGAGAGGAAAAAGAATCTGAACAAGCAACCAGGAAAAAATAAAAAAGAGACCTCAACAAATACTAAAGCTAGATCAGCGTTACATGTGACACCATTTATCACCATCATTATCTCCTCAAACAATACACTTAATTGTTTGCAGAGTGATTTTCAATAGAAAAGAAATTTTATTGAGAAGCAAAAGAAGAAATAATTAAAAAAAAAAAAAGGGTGAACAAGATGTCTCACTCGAGGGGAAAAAAAAGGGGGAAAAATAAATAAAGAGGAGATCTCAACAAATATTAAAGCAAGATTGACTAACAAAGAAACAATATTTATCATCATCATTATCTCCTCAAATATTTATCATTAGGATTTGATTACCTTGAATTCAACTTATCAAGATTTGATGGTTCTTTCTAATAACACTTGCTTGTGCTTGTTTGGGGATCACATTCACTAATCAATTGTGTGCTTGGTGTGTATGCTTTATCTATTGCTTAATTGGTTGAGGAGATTTGGGTTTTCTTAAGCCCTTTTCTTGCACATACCTCACGAGCTCTATACCAGGGTTGTACCCTTTCTAGGTTAGTTTGGAAGTAGTAGCCTTTAAGAGGCATGAGTCTCCTAATGGGCACATGAAACATTCCAACCAAGACATATCATGCCCACTTGTAGCCTATAATGGGCGAGGCTGGGAGCTCCATTAAGCCTTATGGCTATGCAAAAACAAACTAGGAGCTTTCATCAGTTAGGGATTAGACCCGATACTTAGCACATATTGTGCCATAGAACCCTGTCCCTAGCTAGAAGTTATGCAGATTTTTATCTTTAGGATACCGTAGGGGCTGTCGTTGTGGTTTTTCATTATTCCTTGCGTTACTTGTACAAATCATCTTATTATCATCATACCTTCTCTGTATCCTCGTGCGTGTCATCAAATATGTCTAGCCTTTCATAGTAGTTGTGCTTTGTATTCTTGTCTCTCTCCTAGTATAGGTTGCATTGGCATGTTTGCTTCCATAGATAGGCCCAACACTTGCATTCTCGTACCCTCATCATCGTATGTTAGATCTACAGTTGTCCCCTCTCTCAAGTTAACATTCATCTCATCTAGTTAGGGTTGATTATTGTATGCATCATTAGGGCAAGGCCGTAGGAAGATGTCCTTTTTGAGACACATTTAAGTCTTTTTCATCATTTGATAGCCGAAACCAAGGGCTCTGTGAGTTCCTTGGTTAGGTCAATTCAACAGTTTGTCTCATACATCATCTAATTTTCTAGAATAATTGAGGTTGGGAGGCTCGTAGCAGGCCATTCCCTCTTGTTGATAGGGTAGACCCTCCTCGCTTGAAACCGAGGACTTCCCATTAAATCAGTTTCATGCATACACGCATTTTGTTTGGCATGCATTTCGCCTTGAAAAGCACTAAAATTTTTGTCACATCATTAGGTTTAGGATCTCATTTGCATAACCCACATAATTCCGTCATTCCTTGAGCAAAAATGTTAGGCCTTAGTCCCATTCATTCATGTTTTCTTAAAATCAACAATGTTTAGAAAAATTTGTCCTCAAAAGGACCCAATTTTGATCGACCAACATCTGGCCCTTTGTTTCATAATAAAATAAACATGCACAATTTTGTTTCCTTAAAATAAAGCTCTTTGTTTAAAATTTTCTCTTTCAGAAAAATCTTCCAATTAAAACTGCACACAGGCAAAAACATACTTCCAAGATCTTCCTCCATAGTCCAATCCAGACTCGCTCAAAAGCAACTACTGAATATGCAATGGCGGAGCACACAGATCACTTAGATAATGCCAATGCCCTGGAGCAAAGGCTGGTTGCTATGGATGGAAATATCAACCTTATCCTAAAGATGATGAGAAATATGAATAAAACAAAGGCACCTAAAGTGTTGGAGGCAGGGACTGCTCCAAATAGCTGCAAATCCTGATTTGGCATCATCCTCTCAAAACACCATTCCTTTTCATCAACTGCAATGCCACCTCAAATATGCTATTATGCACCCCTACCTAGCACTGGAATTCCAAATGATGAGATGTCTAATCAAAAGAAGAAACAGCCTATCATTGATGAAGAACAAAACTCAGTGGTCAGAAAAGTTAAAACTTAGGAAATGAAGATCAAGGCCATCCAAGGTGTTGAGGTCTTTGGGAATGTGGATATTGATAGACTTTGTTGGGCTCTCGATTTGCTAGTTTCAGTTAATCCAAAGCTCTAGATTTAGAGAAATATGATGGTCGTGGCCCAAATCTACATCTAACTATGTGTTATCAAAGCTATGAGCATACTGAGAATCTCTTGACCCATTGCTTTCAAAACAGTTTGTCGGGTCCCACTCTTCGTTGGTTTCTTCGATTAGATAGAAATCAAACAAAGGGGTTGCATGATCTGGGAGGAGCCTTCCTTCGTCAATATCAATTTGATACAAAGGTGACCCCTAATAAAGATGAGCTTAGACAAAAGGAGAAAGATGGTGCAACATTCAAGGAATACGCACAATGTTGGTGTGAAGTTGCATCCCAAGTAGAACGACCAATAGTTGGTCGTGAGCTGATCCAAAAATTTATCTTCACTTTGAAAGGAGTATTCTTCGATAGGATGGTTGGGGCTATGTCTAAAGATTTCTCTGACGTATTAATGGATAGTCAACTGGAGAACGCCATTCAAAGCGGAAGATTGCCAAGAAATCTAAATAAAGTGAAGCGAAGAAGGGATTTTTCCAAAAAAACAAGATAAGAAAGTTGAAGATGTCCAAGCAGCAACTCATGGTCCCTCTCGAAACCGCTCTCAACAAGTTCTTGGCCAGCCCACTCAAGGTCCCCCAATATTGCTATCACCCATTACCAGCAATGTCTTGCAACAGACCAAACACCAATGACATTCACCATTTAAGCTCCCTCAAATAAGTTAGTCAAACCTACCTCTACTAATGTTGCTCATAAAGTTGCTACTTACTCCTGCCAAGGCTACCAATCAGCAAGCAACAAAGAAAGAGAGCGTAAATATTGACCCTCTCCCATTGTCTTACGCATATTTGTATGAATAACTCTTAGATGCCAACTTATAGAATCAGAGGTGCCTTTGCCAACTAGTGATCCTCCTTCCAAGTGGTATAATCCTCATGAGCATTGTAAGTTCCACATGGTAATGAAGGGACACCCCTTGAAAGATGTTGGCAATTGAAGAATCGAGTTCAGCTCCTCAAGGATGTGAAGATGCTGATTTTCCCATCTGACAAGAAGCCACATCTTTGTGTTCAAGTATGCTTTCCTATTTATACTAGCCTCGATCCAATAACAGCATCTTTCTATTTTAGTATGCTTTCTATCAGTATTCCTAATGTGGGGGCATTGATGGCAATCTTTCGTGTTTCTCAATATCCATTTTAATTAATAAAGTTATTTCTTTTTGGTGTGCTAATTGCGAGTTCAACAAATGATGTCCACCAAGCATAAAGATCACATTTTCAACCATCATTTCCACTCCAGTTTCACACATTACCATGGCACAAATAAGAAAAAGATTCTAAAAAATGAGCAGTTGAACTTTGGGATGAAGAACAACGTTTGCTCAACTATGCACATACAATTTATAAAATCCCTTTCATGTCCCAATTTGAGCCTACATATGTATTTGCAAATCCTGGGCAAGGATCACCCCCACTTGGGAGCAAACATGTTGGTTTTCTTACCATTCGAAAATAGGGGCTTCACTAAGCCCCAATTTGTAAAAAGAAAGATGATTTGCTACAGAAATCACAACAAATTAGGTGCAAGAGACCACTTATCATCATTGAGCAAACTTTGATGTACCATGGCTCTAAGTTGTGACCAATGATAGGTGCCCATCAATTTGCACAACCAGCTTTTCCAACAAATATCCAACACATTAGAGTCACCAATCACTAGCCCTTGGAGCCTTGCTTATATAGCCAATTTCTTTTTATAACCCTAACTCTCCATGTTACCTAGGTATGGGGCCCCAGCTATGTTATCTCAATATTTAGCAAAAATTCAAAAAGAAAAAAAGCAGTTCAAAGGAAAGATTCAACCTGAACTAACATGACTTGATCACAAAGTGGGTACGTGGACAGCTTGTTGGCTTTAGACCAAAAATTTGGTCGAAGTAAATAAAACTCATTAGTTACTAGGGGCAGGGACATCATGGGAGTTCTTAAGCCTAAATTTATTTCTTTTTTCCCTAAAACCATAACTTGGCCTTCGTTTTTTTCGTGTCATTAAAACCAATTTGAAGCCCAAAGTGGATGCCTGAGATTGTCTTTATCACAAGAAGATTAATCAAACAATCAAGTTTAGGATTTCAGATGCAGAATGCTTGCAGCACAAGATGATACATCAACAATGTACTTGAGCACTTAATCCATAGTGGGAAATTCATAGGCATGATCTATTCCAACCACTGTTGAAAGCCAAATCAAATCAAGGTAGTCAGAAAAAAGGAAAAATAGAAAAAGGAAAAAAGAAAAGAAATAGAAAAAGAACAAAAGAGAAAGAAAAAGAAAGAAGAGAAAGGAGCAAAGTTGAAGACCAGTAAAGCTGGCTCAGCAACATCCTGAATCTCATCCAATGATGATGGTTAGTAGCTGACACATTTGAACAAATAGGACGAGTGTCCTATGAGCTGAATTTAAAAATTAAAATTTTGATAATGCAGCTCAGGTCCGGGTAAGTCCATTGCACGTTAGACTATTCATTAGGTTGTCATAGCCAACATAGGTTTGATAATGCAAATTGATCACTAGGAAATGACATCACATTTTGTTTCCGCTCAATTTAAAATTAAAAAAAAAACAAAACAAAACATTTTTGTTTGAGAAAATTAAAAACTCAATAAAAAGCGGAAGGCAATCACACGATCAAGGCTTGCAAACTCCACCAAAAGAACAAGGAGACTTCGAGCCACATAGTTTTCCAGTTGACTAACTGAAGGGGTTGTAAATGCGTGTAGATTAAGTAATCAATTTCTTTAGAGGATGAGCTTGGTCATCTAGCCAAGTCAGGTTTAAGATAACAAAGTTGGTCAAATTGAGGGTTTCAACAATTGTGAAAAGATTTGAGAGGAATCAGATGAGTAGAGTTTAGATTGCATACTCACTCTATGCATCATGCATTCATACCATATAAAATAATCTGATTTGATAAAGGATTTTGTGAAACAATCACGTTTTCACTTTTCCCATCCTAACTCAATTTCTTTCCCATAAACTGGCATAGTTTACATCCCCACTAGGGATGTATAGGGTTTTGATCCCAAATCCAATATGGTTTCTCACTATTGGTTTGTCTACTTTTGGAGGTACGGAGTTGTGATTCCCAAATCCAAAGTAGTTTTTTTCTCACAAACTATGTTGGTTTGTCCACTATTGGAGGTACGGGGCTTAGATTCCCAAATCCAAGGTACTTTTTCCATAAATTGCCATGGTTTACAACCCCCACTTTGGAGGTATAGGGGTTGTGATCCCAAATCCAAAGAACCACGCTGGTTTGTCGACCTTTGGAGGTATGGGGCTATAATTCCAAAATCCAACATAGTTTTTCTTACAAACCATGTTGGATTGTCTACTTTTGGAGGTATGGAGGCTAAGCAAGGTCTTAAATTTCGATTTCGACTCATATTTCGAAGCTCCAAAAGTAAGGAAATTTCGACGGGAATTTTGATTTCGATGTCAATTTCGATTTCAATTTGAAAAAATAATGGAAACTAGTAGCAAAGCATGGAATTCTTTGTGACACTTTAGAAATGGTTGACAAACATAATAATATAAGTTTTAAGACTAATATATTACAAATTAAATACATCTATGTTTTGTATGAGGTGCAAAAATTGTAAAATAGTATGCGTATCCAACATGTTTGTAAGATATTGTACATTAAACATATTCAATTAATGCAAATGAAATTCATAAATCAATTAAATATTATTAATTATACAAATATTGATAATTTAGACATGAATGGTTACATAAAATATTACTATAAGTTTATTTTTTCATATAATTTCAAAAGCGCTTGTGATAACCTTTTGTTTCAATAAAAATAAATTAAAAGAGAAATTTCACTTCACTATTGAATCTCTCGTTTGAATTTCAACAAAATTTCATTGCATAGTTAAAATTTCAACAAATTTCGCTAAAATTTCAAGGTTTCGATAAATTTCGGATGATTCGCTGAGATTTCGACGGAAATTATGCAAGATAGAAATCGACTGCCATTTCGATTTAGAGGGTGATGAAAATTGGAAATTTTGACGAAAATTTCGACAATTTCGTGGAAATTTAAGACCATGAGGCTAAGATAACCATATCCAAGGTAGTTCCTCCATAGACTAGCATGGTTTACACCCCTACTTTAGAGGCATGAGGTTGTGATCCCAAGTTCATAGTGGTTTCTCATAGACAATGTTGGTTGGTCTAGTTTTGGAGGTATGTGGTTGTGATTCTCAAATCCAAAGTAGTTTTTCTCACAAACTATGTTGGTATGTCTACTTTTGGAGGTATGGAGCCAAAATTCCCAAATCCAAGGTAGTTTTTCCATAAATTGGCATGGCTTAAACCCCCACTTTGGAGGTATTTGGCTATGATACCAAATCCAAAGTGGTTTCTCACAAACCATGTTGGTTTGTCCACTTTTGGAGGTATGGGGTTGTGATTCCCAAATCCAAAGTAGTTTTTCTCACAAACCGTGTTGGTTTGTCTAATTTTAAAGGCATGGGGCTGAGATTCCAAATCCGACGAAGTTTTTTGTAAACCAAAATGGTTTATGCCCCCACTTTAGAGGTATGGGAGATGTGATCCCAAATCCAAACTGGTCTCTCAAAAAATCGCTTTGGTTTGTCTACTTTTGGAAGTATGAGGCTGCGACTCCCGAATCCAAACTAGTTTTTCTCACAAACCGTGTTGGTTTGTCTACTTTTGGAGGTATGGGGCTGAGATCATTTTTTTCTCACAAACTGTGTTGCTTTGTTTGTTTTTGGAGGTACAGGGTTGAGATTCCCATCCACGACAGTTTTTTCTATAAATTGGCATGGTTTACACCCTACTTTAGAGGAATGTGGTCGAGCTCCCAAATCTAAAGTAGCTTTCTAATTATATTATTTCACATCTCACTTTGGAGGTATGGGGCTGAGAACCCAAATCCAAAGTAATTGCTTTTCCTACAAATTGTGTTAGTTTCTCTACTAATGGCATGGTAATTTGTTGCCTAGGTCATTAGCAGTTTTCTCTTTTGTAGACCAAGTCGGCCCACAACCAACCAATGACACAGTGGTTGCAGCCCATGCCAAGGGCAGTTTATCCCACCTTTACTCTTGCCATTGTGGTTTGGTTCCCTTGACAAGGGTCTCTATCTTATTTTACCTTCCTAAAAGAAAATTTGAAATAAAAAAAAAAAAACATTAAAAAAATGCATGTGCGCCTATCTGTTGTTGTCTCCTTGCTAGTTTGTGCTTCATAAGGCCCCAATCCAAAACTGGTGTCATATTCTTTAAATTCATTACTATAGAATGTTAAAAAGAGGCCTCCTAACATCCTATAGTAACAAACATATAAAGAAAAGCAGTTGCTAACACTCAATTTTGTTCGAGGTCAATTTTATTAAATCTGGAAATTCTCAATTAATTAAGCAAATAATGCACAATAAATCACTAGAAAGCAATTAATTGAGGGTTCTCCATCTGTCTCTATACCCTTGCTAGCATATGCCAAGTGAGATAGGGTAGGCTTCAATATTGTATTTTTAACAATTACATCACCTTTTTCTTACAATAATGGAATATCCCAAGCCTAGTTAGGGGTTTTATATTGAAAACAAGGTAAAACTTGTGCCCAAACACCCTCATAGGACAAAGAAGGAAACCCCTGGAACTACAAGGATTCTTAGAAAAAGAAACATTATGCCAACACCCTAGCTTCCTTCATTTTATAAAAACGAAGCTAGGCACACTAAAAAGAGGGGGGGGGGGGGAGCAGACACGTTGAAAGAGAATGCACATGTTCAAGAAGAGAGGAAGTTCACATTAGGAAGGAGGTTAAAAGGATGGATGAGAGCATATGTTCAAGGATTAGAAGAGGTTCAACAGTTTATGGTTTCATAGGTTTTCATAGCATTCTTGGTATTCTTATTAGTTCTTAGGGAAGGTTGCAAGGTATGATCTTTTTCTCCATCATCGGTTGAGTTTCATTTTTTAGACGGCCAATACCAGAGCATGCATCATGTAAACCTTCATCTAGTTTGCATTCCATGAAAAAACCTAACTTTATAGTGTAGATATGAAGAGTATTTCTTCTATGGGTTCTGGTTTTTTTTTTTTTTTGGGTTATTCTATTCCCCTTTGGTCTAACTGTTTTTCTCTATCTTGTATTAGTTTTGAATCTCAAGAACAAAAGGGGGTAGATAGTGGAAGGGTTAAGAAAGATGGTGAAGAGCAAGAAGGTTGAGATGGCTGAAACGAAGAGGAGGGTATCAAATCTGGTTATGGGTGTTTTGGCCACATTTGTTTTGGTAATTAAGATAGTAGTGGAAGAGTTGCAAGCGGTTGTTGATGTGCATAGAGAAGAGCTAACGAGAGCGGCAACCATGGTGGTTAACTGTTATAGGAAAGAAAAGAGGCAATGTGATTTATCTTGCTATATCTGGCAAGTCATCTGACCAAAGCGACGGCTAGTGCGTCGGCAACGTCGATGAGCAAGCGGCTACGTAAGGCCATGGTTGCTAACAATAGGCGAGGTGTTAGGGTGTGACAATGTAATGGGGAAAAGGGGGAGTGAGATACTGCTATAATTGTATTCTTCAAGGATTTGGAATGAATATATGATTATCTATGTTATCGTTTGTATGATTATTCTCTTGTTGTTGAATAATACAAATAGTCCCTTTTATTGTGGTGTTTTGTTGCCTTAGATTGTGATGTCTCTGATTGTTATAGTCTTATTCGGTGTATAAGAATGGATTGCTCGTATGATATCCTATTGTTCCTTGGTTCTCTTGAGTATTGAGACTCACCAGGTGCTCGTGATTGCAGGCTTAAACGTGTGAGACTTGGTTGACTTGTCGAGGGAGAGCCCTCAACGAGTGCCACACGGCCCTTACTTGAGTCCCATTTTGGGGGTCCGTGATAGTTGGTATCAGAGCACAGTGTGTGCGAGCACATTGCGTGGGAATATGAGAAATAAGTCAGGAAGAGTGAAGCGCATTGAGGCGCTTGAGACAAAACTTGTAACCCTGGGGACAACGTGTGGTGACCTCCAAGGGTTGATGGCAACATTGATAAAAGATAAAGGCGTGCCAACAGAGCTTGAGGCCGCCGAAGAAAACCCTAGAGAAAATCTCTATGGGGTATCAAAAGTCGTAGAGAGACTTGAGGAACTTGAAAAATTCATTCCAAGTGTGAAATCCCTGGAGAAACGGCCAAGAGAGCTTGAGGCCTTCCAGAAGAGTATTGAGCAGTTGGAAGCCTTCGAGAGCAGGCTACAACATATTGAGGGCATATTGCCATCTCTTTCGTCCCAACGGGGAGAGCCAATAGAGCTTGAGGCTTCCTTACGGGAGCTAACTGATAATCTTGATTTTCTTGCAGAAGATGTTAAAGTGTCCATTACTGCTTTGAAGGAAGATTTGAAGGAAATGGGCAATGTTCAAAGTGCGGTGGTCCAAGTCCAAAGGGATTTACAAGAGATCACTACGAAAGTGAATGTAGTGGCACAGTTAGCCCGATGGCCAGTTGCAAATCCAAATGAGAGTTCTCGATGGAAGGTACCGGAACCTAAAAGTTTTGGGGGTACACGAGATGCAAAGGAGCAGGACAATTTCTTCTTTGATATGGAACACTACTTCACGTGCTCTCAAGTAGATTTAGAAGTGGACCGGGTCAATATGGCAACGGTATATCTGGTTGGGGATGCAAAATTGTGGTGGAGAACTAAATGGAATGATATTCAGCACAATAGATGTGTCATTAACACATGGGAGGGGTTGAAACAGGCTTTGAAGACCCAATTCTGTCCAGAAAATGTGGAGTATATAGCAAAGTGCAAAGTAATGGAATTGCAATAGACGGGCTCATTACGGAGTTATGTAAGGGAATGCCAAGCCTTGATGTTGGACATTGTAGACATGACTGAATCGAATAAACTGATTCATTTTCTTTGGGGTTTGAAGACATGGCCAAGAAATGAAATACGTCGGCAAGGTGCTGGTGATCTCTCTTCTGCCCTCGCTGCTGCTGAACGGTTGGATGACTTTTCAGATAATTCTAAGAAGCGAAATTTCCCTACATCCGCCAATAATGATTCTCGTCCCAGTAAAGTGTATAAGCCCACAAATGGGGGAAGGGATGGGGAGACAAATAGTTCTTGGAAAGATAAAAGAGCGCCCATGAATGGGGAGTGGAGGGGCGGACGAACGGGGGGTGGAGAGCGTCAAGTGCAAATCTCATGTTTTCTTTGCATGGGTCCGCATCGAGTGGCAGAGTGCCCTGAACGTAAGGCTTCGAATGCTATAAAGGCCCTTCGAGGGGAAACTGAAACCCTAAAAACTGCCCCAGAAGAACAGCAGAATTGGCAGCATTGAAAATCATCAGTCATCTATCAACTAGTAGGGTGGCGCTACCTTTGAAGAATCTTATCAAGGAACATTTAAGTACAGACCAGCAGGTGCAGTCACTAAGCAAACTAATAGAAGAAGGGAAGACAGGAAAATTCTAAGCAGAAGATGGATTTATAATGACTAAAGGCAGGAGAGTCTATGTGCCCAAAGCTGGAAACTTGAGGAAAACCTTACTGAAAGAGTGTCATGATACGTTGTGGGCTGGTCATCCAGGATGGCAAAGAACTCATGCTTTGATTACACAGGGGTACTGTTGGGCGAATATGCAAGATGATGTGATGAGTTATACCAAAACGTGCTTGATCTGTCAACAAGACAAGGTAGAAAGAAAGAAGACCTCAGGTTTATTGGAGCCATTGCTAGTTCCTGCCAGGCAATGGGAGAGTGTCTCTTTGGATTTCATTTCCTCGTTGCCAAAAGTAGAGGAGTTTGACACAATTTTGGTGTTGATTGACCGGTTCTAAAAGTATGCAACTTTTGTACCAGTCTTGAAGCCGTGTTCAGCAGAGAAGACAGCTCCGTTATTCTTCAAGCATGTGGTGAAATATTGGGGTGTTCCATAAAGCTTAATTAATGATAGGGATGTTAGATTCACGGGGGGATTTTGGGGTGAACTCTTTCGCTTGATGGGTTCAAACCTTAATCTTTCCATGAGCTATCACCTATAGACAGATGGTCAAAAAGAGCATTTTAATGAGATGCTGGAAGAATACTTGCGACATTTTGTTCAATCAATCAGAAGAATTGGGTTACTTTACTAGACACGACACTATTCTGTTTTTAATTCTATGAAATCTTCTGCGACTAAAAGATTGTTACGTCGTTACGAAGGTCCAATCAAAGTAATCAAAAAGGTGGGACATGCATCTTATCAGCTTGAGCACCCCGAGTGGATGAAAAGCCAGAGACGTCCAGTCCATTCCGTGTTTCATGTAAGCAATTTAAAGCCATAACACATAGATGAAGCAGATCCGCACCGACAAAAATTAAGGAGATCAACAATTTCCAGAAGGCAGCCTGTCACCAAAGAAATCTAGGAGATCATTGCAGACAGAGTTGTCAATCTAGAAGGTCGTCAACAACAACAATTTCTGGTTCAGTGGTTAGGACTGGGGGAAGAAGAGAATAGTTGGGAAACAGCAGACAACCTTCAGCATGCCATACAAAAGATTGAAGATTTCAGAAATTCATAGTCAACGACATCTACATCGACATCAAAAGAGTGAGAAGGCCTTCTACAGCACATCGACGAGGACGTCGATAAAATGAGTGGGGGAGGATGTTAGGGTGGGACAATGTAATGGGGAAAAGGGGGAGTGAGATACTGCTATAATTGTATTCTTCAGGGATTTGGAATGAATATATGATTATCTATGTTATCGTTTGTATGATTATTCTCTTGTTGTTGAATAATACAAATAGTCCCTTTTATTGTGGTGTTTTGTTGCCTTGGATTGTGATGTCTCTGATTGTTATAGTCTTATTCGGTGTATAAGAATGGATTGCTCGTGTGATATCCTATTGTTCCTTGGTTCTCTTGAGTATTGAGACTCACCAGGTGCTCGTGATTGCAGGCTTGAACGTGTGAGACTTGGCTGACTTGTCGAGGGAGAGCCCTCAACGAGTGCCACACGGCCCTTACTTGAGTCCCATTTTGGGGGTCCGTGACACGAGGCCTATAGAAGCCACAACAAGTGCGGCATCATAGGAGGGAAGGAAACACTAGCCTACGTGCTAAGGAAGTCGACGCATGAAAAGAGGACACACAAAAATCAAGAAAATAAATTCTTTTTTTAATTTTGGGACCTATATTTGAGTAATAACTTTATTTAATGTTGTTATTATTATTTGAGAATTTTTATTTATTATTATTATTATTATTATTATTATTATTATTATTATTATTATTATTATTATTATATATGTATATATATATATATATAAAAGTAGCCAATCTTGAAGGTCATAATTTATAGCATTGCTTTTATTGGAGTCAAGTTTACTTAGTTATTAATGGTAGTAGAATTTTATTCTTTATTTTATATTTTCAATTTTTGGTTTTAAAAATTATTAAAATTCTCATAAAAATGCAAAAAATTGAAGATAAATTCCTAAACAATTCTAAAACTTTTTATAAGGTTCCTAGAGTTTCTTGAAAATTGGGTTAAATAAGAAAAGAAAAAAAAATGGAAACAAGTAAACAACCAAGATGCCTCCTTTATGAAAGAATGTTGACTCTCGATTTCTTTTGACTTATCAAATTTGGTATCTTTAAATTTACGAAAAGTCATTTCATTGGAATATCTCGGTAACATTCCTTTAGCACATCATATGAGATTTCACATCCTTGGATTTTTTAGGAAATAAGGAGGTTGTCTTTTCTTGACAATAAAAAATATCATGTTGCCTTTCTCATTGTTATTTAATGTGGTATGCTCTTATATCTTGTATGCTCATGTTGATATCTCCATAAGTATATGCTTGTGCATATGTGTTGGATATTAACCCTAAAACTCTAAAATCAATCCCACGACAAGCCTCAAGGTTATTTCTTGTGCATGCCTTCGAGAATCTTGGGGTGAGGGTGGTTTATGTCTTGTGTCGGGCCCCTCAATATTTAATGAATAACTATCACACCAAAAACATCAGCATGTGTGATCTCGAGGTGAGGGTAGTTTCTGTCTTTTGTGAGGTTGTCTAATATTTAAAAGGCCGATAAATATTTCAAAGGAAAGAACCAAAGTTTTGTCGAACTAAATTCAGACATAATCTTGGGCTAATTAAAAAAACATTCGTAGGACGAATGTGTAGGAGGCGCTAGCACCTTCCCCTGGTATAACCATACTCCCAAACCTGACTCTACAAAAACCTTGACTATCAGTTGCCTAGACCCTTGGAGTAGCTAGTTGACCAACCCATCAATAGCAATTAATTGGGTGTTGTAACCTCACTTAGGATAAAATAGGTTAGTGGCAACTCCCCTGATTTGTTTTATGCCATATCTCATCCCCATTACATACTTTTCATTTCGAGTAACCATCCGAGTCGAGGCGGCTCAGAGATTCACCCCGAAAGGTGGTGGCCTCCAAAACATTGTAATAGCTTTAGGACTTGGGATGAAATGAGACATGGTACAAATGCCCCAGTCTTTACTAAATAATCTACCTAGATCCTAATTCCATTCTAGAGATGAAACATGTTGCACTTGAAAAATCATCAAATTACACATAGTCGAAGGCCTATGCACAAAAAAACTATACAAATCAACATCCCTGTGGAGAAAAAGGAGCCCTTTGTCCGAAAATGCTAGGCTCCTAAGCACAAGGCGTATACTCCAAGGCTCTTTCCTAGGATAGGGATTTCTATGGTTGAGTATATGGGGTTAAGCTCTAAACCCTAATAATCACAAACTCGAGTTTGTCTCTATTGTCAACATAAGGCTAGCAAAGACCTCATCCTCGCCCATTACAAGATTTATGTGGATAAGGTACATTTTAGGTGGAATGTTTCATGCACCCATTAGGAGACTTGTGCCTCTTAAAGCCTAACAACTACTGCATTCCGAACTAAATCTAAGGAAGGCATAGCCCAGGTATAGAGCTAATTAGGTGTGTACAAGAAAAAGGCTTAAGAAACCCAAAATCCCTCAACTTACAAGCAAACAAAGAATTACAAACACAAGGTTTAAGTGTACAAGCAACGAGTACACATACCAAGTGTTATTAAAAAGAATCGTCAAGTCTTGCTTGGTTAAACTTAAGGTAATCAAAGGCTAAGTCTTGACTTGACTCTCTATTAATCTCCAAACCACCTTGGCTTGGATGACGAACTCAAAATGAAAAGTATAAAATTGGGAATGAGATATAGGTCAAAACAAATCAACAGAATCACCACTAACCTATTTTATCCTTGTTAGAGCACCACTTTTCCTAAAAGCTTAAGTTGTTAGGTTGTGGGCAACAATGTATATCAAGCTTTAACACACCCCCACACGTGCACTCTAATAGCACGTGGAGAGATAAACACGTGATAAGTAACACCCATACAAGGAATACATAAATTTTTCAACACCAAACAATAAATGTGGACAATGAGACTAGAACCCAAGACCTCTTGGTAAACAGCTATGATACCATCTTAGAGCACCACTTCACCTAAAAGCTTAAGTTGTTAGGTTGTGGGGCAACAAAGTATATCAAGCTCTAACAATCCTAGATGAGATTAAAGCATCTAATTAATTACTGATAATCGATTGGAGGGTTTAAGGAATCTATAGTCAAAGTCTACAAAACCAAAGTCAAGTTCAAGAGTACGGTTATGCGATGGAAAGGTGCTAGCGCCCCCTAAGCACCCACCTTGCAAGTGGTACCAAAGATTACCTTTGAACTTAATCCAACAAAACTTTGGTTCTTTCCTATAAAATATTTACCCACCTTTTAAATATTTGATAGCCCCACACAAGACAGAAATTGCCTTCCTCTCGAGATTCACAAAAGCATGAACAAGACACAACTTTCGGATCCATCATCAAATTGATTTTATACTTCTATTTTTGGTGTGATAATTACACATTCAATAAATATTGGGTGGCTCCGCACAAGACATGAACACCCCTGACCTCAAGATCCTCGAAGGCAAGACAAGACATAACCTTGAGGTTCATCGTCAAATTGGTTTTAGTGTTTTACGGTTAATCTCCAAAACACATATACAAGCATACACTCATGGAGATATCAACATGATCATACAAGATAAAAGAGCATACCACATCAAGTAACCATGAGAAAGGCAACATGATATTTACAAATGAGCTATATCATAGAAAAAAAAAACCACCTTATTTCCTAAAAAATCCAAGCATATGAAATCTCATGTCATTTTCTAAAGGAATGTTACCAAGATATTCCAATGAAAGGACCTTCTAAATCTAAGGATACCAAATTTGATAAGTCAAAAGAAACAAAAAGTCAATATTCAAATAATAGTAAAAACATTAATTAAAATAATTACTCAAATGCAGGTCCCAAAAAAAATATTCACTGATTTTTTGTATATTTTTTGAGATTTTTCATGAATTAAATCAATTTTTAACTAATTAATAAAGAAAAAAGAAAATAACAAAGAAAAAGAAAAAAAAAAATAGACCAGTTGCCCAGCTGTACCGGTCAGCCAGTTCAATTTTTAAACATGTACATGCACACATGTGAGGCACCCCAGCCCCTCTTTCCATGCGTCATCTTCCTGCTTAGCATGCAGGCTAGGGTTTCCTTCCCTACTGCAATGCTGTGCCTGCAGCAGCCTCATTCAGGCCTCGCTGGTTGCCGGTGACCATGCCCCACCGCTGCCGCTTGCTCCCCAATGTTGCCAACACACCAGTCATCGCTTTGTTTAGACAGCTTACCATAAATAGCAAGATAAATCCTGCTGCCTCTTTTCCTTGCTATAATAATAAACCACCATGGCTTCCACTCTTGTTAGCTCTCCTCCATGCATAGCCACGGCTGCGAGCAAATCTTCCACCACTATCTTCATCACCAAAACAATGCTGCCAGAACACCCATAACCAGAGTAAATACCCTCCACCATTTATTTCGACCATCTCAACCTTCTTGCTCTTCACCATTGTTCTCAACCCTTCAACTATCTACATCATTTGTGCTTTTGATTCGAAACCAATAGAATACATCAGAAGAAAAGTAAAAATTTAAAATATATATATATAATAGAATAACCAACAAAAGCAAGAGCACATATAAGAAATATTATGCATAGCTACACTATAAGGTTAGGCCTTTTCCATTGAATGCAAACAAGATGAAGGTATACGTGATGCATGCTCTAAAATTGACCATATAAAAAATACTAAACAAATGAAGGCAAAAAGATCATACCTTGCAATTAGAGCTAAAAAGAATACAAAGTATGGCAAGAAGTCCGAAAGAAAACCATTAACTATTGACCCTTTCCCAATCCTTGAAAGTATGCTCTCTCAACCTCTCTACCTCCTTCCCATGAACTCCCTCTGTTCTTGAACCCGAGTGTTCTTTCAACGTGTACAACCCCCCCCCCCAACTTACTTTCCTTTCTATAATTAAAGGAAGCTAGGGTGTTGCCCTAATGGTTCTCTTTCCAAGGACACCCTAGTAGTACAAGGGGTTTCCTTCCCTAGTCCTACAAGGGTGTTTGGGCACAAGTTTCACCTTCTTTTTAATGGAAAATCTTTAACTAGGCTGGGGATATTTTACTATTTCAAGAAAAAGGTGATTTAAACCTTAAAAATACAACATTGAAGCCCTAACTTCGCCCAAACTTGGTATATGCTAGCAAGGTTCTAGAGAGAGATGGAGAACCCTCAATTAATTGTTTTCTAGTTATTTGTTGTCCATTATTTGCCCAATTAATTGAGGAATTCCCAAATCTTAATAAAATTGACCTAGGGCAAAATTGGATGTCCAGATGCCTTATATTGATCTCTTAAGTGACTTTTAGATTCTAATTTTATGGTTTCATTTGTTTGAATTTATACCTAACTTTGTTGTTAATTTACAAATCTACATGTTAATTTGAAGTTGAGAATTTTCTACCCGTTTTGATCTCTTTCAAACATTTTCCAGACCAAGTGTTAGCAATTAGACATCCAAAAGCAGTCAGTTACACTCATGCAACACAATCAATTTTAAGCACAACCAGTAAAAACTAATAAATTAACCAACCCTTGTTCAACTCGTACTCCAGAATCACCAAATAATTATGGATCTACATAAGGAATCATGGGACCATGCATTTGCATGATTATTTTGAGATTTTCCCTAGATATAAACATGCATGCACATGTATGTATGTATGTATATATGTATGTATGTATGTCTGTATGCATGCATGCAAAGCAAACGGCATTAAAAAACACCTAAAGTACATCAAGTGGAAAAGTCAAAAACCACAAGTTAGCGCAAAATTAAACCAATTAGATTTTGTTGTGTGCACACATGTACAGACAATCATATTATTTGTGTCCATTTGTACATGTTCCCCCAAACATGCTCCCAGCATAAAAAAAAAATATTCCCATGGAATGACACTCCCAAGAATCCCATTCTTCGGAATTTATGTTGAAAGATTCCAATAGAATTCCCATTGCAGTTTGGTTCAACCTAGGAATCCTAGTAGGTTTTTATGTCAATTAACATTTTTAGTTGCCATTTTAATAATTTTCTAATTAAAAATTAAATAAAATGTTAATTAAAACTTCATAATTAATATCATTCATTAACATTTTATATGAAGCCCATCTAATTCCTTTCTGGTTATGCTGATACGCTATCGCGATTACTCTCGTCGTTGCCTCCCCTTGCCGACCCCTTCCCTTAGTTTCACGATGATGGAGGATACTCCTTTGCAACCTAACTTGACCCCAAGAACTTCTCGACCTTCCCTCCACACCTCTTTTTCCCCCTGCCCCTCACTCTCATTCCTGGTCAAAAACCCTAAACTCTCCCTCTTCTCTTCAACCCACCCCTTTCTTCTTGCTTCTTCTTCTCTCGCTCCCTACCATTGTGGGGGACTTCCCTCACCCTGCTGCCTTCATCCATGGCAGACATGAAGTGATCAATGAGGATGGGAAGACGTCTAGGCTTCGAAAAGAGTCGCCCCTTCAACCTCTTCATGGTTTAATAGAATAACGAACAAGGATAAGACCCTATCGTCACTCCTAAAATCGATAAAGCATGATATGTCCCTCACCCTTCCAAAGACCAACAGCGGTAATTGGAGACATTTTACCCAAAGACTTAAATTTCGATTTCGACTCAAATTTCAAAGCTCCAAAAGTATGGAAATTTCGATTTTGATTTCAATTTAAAAAAATAACAGAAACTAGTAATAAAGCATGGAATTCTTTGTGAAACTTTAGAAATGGTTAACAAACATAATAATATAAGTTCTAAAACTAATATATTAAAAATTAAATACATCTATGTTTTGTATGAGGTGGAAAAGTTGTAAAATAGTATGTGTATCAAACATGTTTGTAAGGTACATTAAACATATTCAGTTAATGTAAATGAAATTCATAAATCATTTAAATATTATTTATTATACAAATATTGATAATTTAGACATGCATGGTGAAATAAAATATTACTATAAGTTTATTTTTCATATAATTTCAAAAGCACTTGTTATAACCTTTTGTTTCAATAAAATAAATTAAAAGAAAATTTTCACTTCACTTTTGAATCTCTCGTTTGAATTTCGACAAAATTTCATTGCATAGTTAAAATTTTGACAAATTTCGCTAAAATTTCGAGGTTTCGATAAATTTCGGATGATTCGTTGAGATTTTGACGGAAATTATGCAAGACAGAAATCGACTGCCATTTCGATTTCGAAGGTGACAAAAATTGGAAATTTTGACGGAAATTTCGACAATTTCGTGGAAATTTAAGACCATGATTTTACCTTCCTAGAGGGATTTGGCTCGAAGGAGTGGCATAAAATCTCTGTTGCGGTAGTTGAGTTTGGCCGACGATTATTCCCACGTTTTTGGAAGCCCTAGGCCCAAACGCAACTCCGACCCTTGTCTCCCTACTCAAACATGGAATTAAATAAGACTTAAGCCCCTCCTAAATCTCCTTTAACCTCAATGAAGCCTGCAGTAGTTGATTTTTGCACTCACTGCACTTCCCTCACTGTGGTGAACCCCTACAACTTGTCCCAACAAGTGACTAGCCACAAGGAATCAATGGAATGGGGAAGTTGACTAGAGCCAAGCAATCTTTTGCAAGTGTTGTTGAGAAGAAGAGTCTCAATCAAACCCAAACTTTTCTTCTGCTTCATCAAAATTGGAGCATACTTATAGGTGAACAGAGGTAATTTGTTTGAGGGGGATCTTCCGTCTGGCCTCCAAGCCCTTGAACCTTTTTCATCAAATCAACCAAATGCTACCAGCCTTTCAAGTCCTTCAAATTCCATGAACGTCCAACCATGTCAGTCGAGAAGGCATCCAACTTCTAGAACACCCCTTTAAAAGACCCCCCCCTTCCCTTTTTCTAGTTGTGGCTTCTAATGATGTTGAGGAGGAATCGAATTCAAGGCCCCCTAATACACAGGTTGTTGATAATGATCTAACCCTAATTCCAGCCCCCCCCCCCCCCACAATCCACCATGAGCATGATCTTAAATTTCCACAAAATCGAAATTTCCGGTTTCTATGACCCTCAAAATCGAAATGGCAATTGATTTCCATCTTGCATAATTTCCATCAAAATCTCAACGAATCATTCGAAATTTATCGAAATCTCGAAATTTGAGCAAACATTGTCCAAATTTGAACTATGCAACGAAATCTCCTCGATATTCAAATGAGAGAATTAGGAATGAAGTGATATTTCTTTCTTAAATTATTTTATTTATTTTTATCAAAACAAATGATTAGTACAAGTTCTTTTGAAATTATATGAAAAAATAAACCTACAACAACATTTTATTTAACCATTTATATCTAAATTATCATCATTTGTATAACAAATAATATTTAAATGATTTATGAATTTCATTATTAACTGATTCACTAAATATGTTTAATGCACATTATCTTACAAATATGTTTGATGCACATATTATATTACAACTTCTCCACCTCATACACAGCATAGATGTATTTACTTGTAACATATTAGTCCAAAAACTTACATTATTATGTCCATTTATCATTTCCAAAGCTTCATAAAAGAATTCCATGCTTTACTATTTTTTCCATTATTTTTCCATATCGAAATCTAAATTGACATCGAAATCAAAATTTCCATCAAAATTTTCGTACTTTTGAAGCTTCGAAATTTGAGTCGAAATCAAAATTTAAGACCTTGACTTTACAAATCAGTCCCAGTCCTACTGATGTGTAGAACAGCCCCAACTGTGAAGCATTTAATGGAATAGACCAGGATAGCACACATTTTATGGAGCAGTTCTCCAATTGGGTGTTACGGAAGGTGAAAATGATCAGCAAAGCCATCGGTGTGTCTTTCGATGGCTTTGAAAACAAGGCTATGAAATTGTTTGAAGGGAAAATAGGAGACAAAATTTAAATCTAAAAAAAAAAACTTTGGGCAGCAACAAGAAACTGGACACAAACAGGGAGTTAAAAAACCTGAAATGTTCTATAAATTATGATAAATTGGGATGATGCACAAATATGGTGCAGGCAAGTAGTTGCGGGGGCTGCATTGCTAATCATGTTAAAGAAACTCATCTCCGTGTATGTAAGGGGACTAAAAGATAATCCAAAAGGAATCTAATCAGATTCATTCTTAAGGAGTGGAGAGGTGACATTGTCTACTTACAGGAAACCAGAAGTGGAAACTATGGATCAACTTTTAGTTGGAGATCTCTGGGGCTAGGAGACTTGTGGTTAGGTCTTCCTTTGTGTTGTGGGAAACGGAGAAGGCATTCTTGTTTTGTGGAGTCTTAATGTTGTGGACATTTTGGATCATTCCATCAACTCCTACTCTATCTCGTGCTTGTCCAAAAACCTAGATGACAATTTTCTATGGTTTCTCGCCAGGGTTCATGGCCTAGGTGAAAAACCTCATACACACCTCTTATGCACTGAGCTCTTGGAGATTAAAAGTCGATGGAAAGTGCCATGGGTTATTGGCATGGTCTTAAATTTCCAAGAAATTGACGAAATTTCCGTCGAAATTTCCAATTTCCGTCACCCTCGAAATCGAAACGGCAATCAATTTCTGTCTTGCATAATTTTCGTCAAAATCTCAACGAATCATCCGACATTTATCGAAACCTCTAAATTTTAGCAAAATTTGTCAAAATTTTAACTATGCAATGAAATTTCGTCGAAATTCAAACGAGAGATTCAAAAGTGAAGTGAAATTTCTCTTTTAATTTATTTTATTGAAACAAAAGGTTATCACAAGTGCTTTTGAAATTATATGCAAAAATAAACTTATAGTAATATTTTATTTCACCATTCATGTCTAAAGTATCAATATTTGTATAATAAATAATATTTAAATGATTTATGAATTTCATTTACATTAACTGAATATGTTTAATGTACATTATCTGACAAACATGTTTGATACACATACTATTTTACAACTTTTCCACCTCATACAAAACATAGATGTATTTAATTTGTAATATATTAGTCTTAAAACTTATATTATTATGTATGTTAACCATTTCTAAAGTTTCACAAAGAATTTCATGTTTTACTACTATTTTCCATTATTTTTTCAAATCGAAATCAAAATTTTTGTCGAAATTTCCGTACTTTTGGAGCTTCAAAATTTGAGTCGAAATCGAAATTTAAGACCTTGGTTATTGGAGTAGATTTCAACATGGTGATGTACCCATGAAAGAAGTGGAGGCAAAGTGGAGAACAGTTGCATGACAGGGTTTTGGACTTCACCAATGTGAATGCCCTCCTTGATCTTCCATTCATGGGCAAAACTTTCACTTGGTCCAACACTAGAGAGTCCTCTTCCTTCTCGAGATTTGATAGATTCCTTATTTCGGTGAATTAGGATACACATTTCCCCAAAGCCACTTGGGTACTCCTTTCCAAGACCACATCGGACCACTTCCCTATTCTTATCAAGCACGGGAGGAGTCAAATCGAGGACAACCCCTTTCCGCTATGAGAACATGTGGTTAAAGAACAGTGGCTTCAAGGGCCTCATTAAGTTATGGTGGTCCACGCTTCAGACTAAAGAGAAAGCTAGCTTTGTGCTGGCATCAAATTGAAGGGATTGAAAGAAAAGCTCAAGATGTGGAACAAAAGTACCTTAGGAAATATTCAAGCAAAAAAGACCACTATTATGAATGACATCAAGTAGAAGCTAAGACAAGGGCACAATACCAATGAAAGGGCTAAAAGAGTACTTTTGAAAAAGGAATTGATCGAGATTATTAGCCTTGAAGAGATCTCCTAAAGGCAGAAATCTAAAGCCTTACAGATCAAGGAGGGATATCAGAACACTATATTTTTCCACCAGACAGCAAATGTTCACTGCAGACTGAACACCATTTCCAACATTGAAATCGGGGAGAACATCTTGGCAAAGGAAGAGGAAATCAAAAGGGGCATCCGCAATATCTATAGAGCCCTTTACTCTGAATCTTAAAGTTGCAGACCTACAGTGGATGGTATCAATTTTAAATCTCTCGGTCCCTCCACCACAAAGTGGCTTGAGAAACCTTTTTAGGAAGTAGAAATTCTCCAAGGCATCAAAGAATGCAATGGAGACAAAGCGCCACACCAGCACTCTCCAAAACCAATTTTTCTCAGAAGATAGAGAAGAAAGTTCTCGTTGACGTGATCATAGGCTTTCTCCATGTCAAGTTTGCATGCTTTTCCTTTCCCTCCACTAAGTATCCACCACTTCGTTAGCTATGAGGGCTGCAACCATGATCTGTCTTCCAGCCACAAAGGCGTATTGACATTGCCCGATGACTTCCGGTATGGTTCTTTTGATCCTTGTAGCAAGGACTTTGGCAAGGCTCTTATAAATACTTCCAACCAAGCTGATTGGATGAAAGTCCTTTATATTAAGTTATTAACGGCAATAGATTTCTTCAGAATTAGAGTAAGGAAAGATGCATTGGTGCTGCTCACAAATCTACTAATCTAAAGAATTCTTCAAAGGTGTTGATAAATTCCTGCTTGAGCGCACCCCAATTTGCTGATGCAGAATCAATTGAGCGCATCCTCCTTCATTGCCCATGAACCAAGAATCTTTGGAATATGAATATGAATTTGATCGGACAATGGCAGGCTATTGCCAGCTCTATGGGAGGGGAGCACTGGGGCTGGAGAGGGATTCGGGAAACAGTGAAGAAGAGAAAGGCTTTGTCTCTCATTCATCTTGCCATTTTCTAGATCATTTTGAAAGAGAGGAACAGGATAGGGTTTAAAAGCTCAACCTCAGCACTCCAAATCAGCAAAGAGCAATGGTTTACTGTGGTTACCAGTGGGCATAGTGGGATTGTTGTGAATAATTATAGTGTAATTCTTGATTTTTGTGACACCCTTCAGGGTGGTTGGGTTTCTGTACTCCGGGCTGGCATCCCCTTGATGCACTTTCAATAAATTTCCTATATTAATAAAAACAAACATTTCATAAATATTTCTAACTAAAATAATTAATATTTGTCCTAATTTAAAAAAAAAAATTTGTATTTTATTAATAATTTATTATTTTAAATGCAATAATAGAGTGTGATTTTATTATATTGTAGCGCATTATTGTCCAAATCCAAAATAGTGAAGGCAATTTGGTCCAAAAAGTGTAATTCCCATGAAAATTACTCATGGGTGGAGGTTGGAATAGGATGCCCACGTTTCAAGGGAATCTTTTCATTCCCAAGAAGTGAACATGCCCTCCACATCCAGTTCCCATGCTGAAAAAACATACATGAGAATGAGATGCCATGGGCATCACATTCCTGGAATCTTGAAAGATGTCATGAACCAAGCATCCCTTATGTTTGAAAAGAGTTGATACCTCTCAGTTTATTATTGAGCCTTAAAAGACATACAATATCAATGCATGTGTTGCTATTCATAATTATTAGCAATCTATTAAATAGCACTTTAATTTATAAATATGGTTTTGTGTGAATGGATGATATGTATCCATTCAAGGTGCCCATTTCCCCTGATGAAATGAGGTGCAGACAATAGATATAAGCTTGACAATTAGCTAGGCTTGGACATATAAAAGGCCCAGCCACCTGATTATTTTTAAGGTTGGGCTTCAGGGCAGAGTTTAAATTTTTTTTTTTTTTTTAAATCCCTGCTCAGCATGACCTAAATATATTTACAACATATAAATTATATACTATTTTAATCATAATATGCATATGAATGTTTTTCTAACCCTAAACACCAGACTTCAAGATTCTTTTGCATCTACTTTGAAGAGCCTCTTTATGCGTAAGACAAAATCTCTTGAATTGTTCCAATTTTTTTATTATTGTTATTTTACCAGTAGAATCCCCAAGGCCTAAATAGAATTTGATCCCTTCCCCCTACCCCTTTCTTCTCTCTGCTTGTTGAAATTGTTGTTGACTTGCAGCTCTCTCCCAGCTCCTTTGCAAGTAGCAAGCAACACTGAACCAAAGATCTGACAAAAAGCCCAAGCAAGGCATCAACACCACCATTCAGAACCATTGCCTGTGATTTAACAGATAGAAGCCACAACTACTGTTCTGTTATTTTCTATATTTGCAGTGTTTTTCCAAGATTGAGCCACTGTTAGATTTTAAGAACCTCGCCTGCAAAATTTAACTGATAAGATAACCCTTGCCTGCTAAATTTAACATTTGTATTCTAAGTTCTCAATGTTATGATCTTTTACTGTAACCCTCGTCTGCAGCTCTATAGCTGTGGACCTAGACTTGCCCAGTTCTGTTTTGGACTATGCAGCAGTGCCAATGATTAGCCTAGGCCAGGCTTAGACCAAAGGATCTTTTGTTAATTTTAGGCTGAACCCAAACAAGGCCAGCCAGCAAAATCCTCAGGTCTAGGGGAGAGTCCCAAATCCCCATCCCCTTATGTGGATAAGACATAAGATTTGGTGATAAAGTGATTTTCCTTTGCTATGATAGAAGCAGGCAGAGGCAGAACTAGTCACATCCTGCCCCTTGCCATTCCTATCCATGTAACAAATCATGCTCTATCATACTTTGATAAAGCCCCCACAAATTTTCCCACCAAAGTGAATTTTGGCAGAATTCTCATGCAAATCTGAAATTCAATTTCCCATTGTTTAAAAATAACTGCAACAGAAGAAGACCCCATCAATTCCAAGGAACAACAAGACAATTTTTTGAATCAAACAATCATCAGCACAGAAATCATTTAAAACAATATATACAAAGATAATGCTCAAAAGTCGGTGTTCACAACATTCCCCACTAAATATATCAATCCCAAAATCAGTATCTATATCCTGAAGTCTTGATTTCTTCAAAGCTGAAAAAATTACCATAAGGATGCAAAATCATTGTATAACAGAACATGCAAGTCAGGAAAATTCAGACCTTTTCTCTTTCCCTTTCCAGTTTCCTGTCTTCTTCCTCTTTCTTCTTTCGAGCTCTCTCCCTAAAAGGATTTCAAAATATCAGAATGCATGAGACAGAACACAACAAGTAAGGTGATTAAAAAACATCAAAATATGGAGTTATGGACAATTTAATTAAAAAAAAATATTAAAATAAATAAGAACTTTCACAAATAAATTTTAAAAAACATCATCGCTCTCCAGCTACGTTAGACAAGCCACGTCTCTCTTTGATAGCATATGAAGATTCATCAAGCACAGCGCACCTCAGTTCTTGTGCCTTAATCTTGATTTCTTCCGGTGTAAGTGAAGGCTTAAGAGCCTCGACTTGGGTGCTAGCAGCAACCTGACAACATTCAAGCAGGTGAGAAAGTTGAATAATACCGAAATAATCAGTCTTTCAAAGAACTAAAGAAATTTCGAAGGACGAAAAAAAAAAAGGAACCAGGATGGAGATCATGAAATTAAAACATCACAATGGGTGAGAATTCTGCACATAATAGAAGTCACATGGTATGCTGAAAAAAAAGATCCACGGAGCATCCACCGTACTATAAAGCATAATATTAAACACAAGGAGAACCTTTCGCTGACTTTTGGGTTTAGTTGGGATATTGTTTGTATTGGGATTATTTTTGTTAGAATGGGCATTGAAAGATATTTTGATAATCTTGGAGATTAATCTAGTTCACCAATAGGGTTGGCAGCTCACTTGACTTATTATAACTGATGAAAAGGTACTTTGGAAACCCTTGAAGATCAATACAGTCTTCTATAAGGGTTAGAAATCCATGAATTACAATTTTTATTTTCCCGGGATTTAGTTGAGTTTCATTTTGAACTTTGAAAGTCTGGTTTTCCAAATATACATCATTTTCTGATGTTTCTAATTATCTATGACAGCTTGGACAACTACGCTCTCACTAATCTCATCCACAACATCCATAAAAGAAAAGTAATACTTGGAATCTCTGGATGGAACATCTAATGCATCAATAGACTTGCAAAATACAGCACCTTGACTACAAGTCTACAATAAATAAGGACAATAAGTATATGCTTTCTTGTGGAGCTGACCAACCATCATAGGTAATGGTAACTCTCCTATCCTACTACATGGCTCCAATTTTAAATCCAAGCTTTCGACTTTATTAATTCCTCATCAAGACAAACATTTGAGACTTCTTAAGAAGTAACTGCTTGACTCCTTTCGTGAGCTCTATAGCAGCATTTAGCACGTTTGGTAACCAAAGAGAATCAACTACATTGCCATAAATATGGCTGCTAATTAATAAGAAAAACGCTGCACATCCAAATCTTTCCTTCAACCCCTCCATTCTAGGTGGTTTGGCACTTTTACTTCTATAAAGTTCAATATAAATAGCGCCCCCCCCCCCCCTCCCGGGGCGCCCTTCCCCTCCCCCCCACCTTTATTTTTTTTTACAGCAAAGAAACATAGCCCTTAACCTGGCTTCATAACTTTCAATACTAACCCAGTGTAACCACTTCCAATATCAACCTTACAAGAAATGCCCGACGATCCCCACCAGATCTTCTTATCATGGCCTTTGCTTGCATCAGCATTAGTACCCCTGCATCATAATGATGCCCACTTGCAACTCCAAATCTTTATACTATGACCATTCCCTAAGTTCCCTTAAACTCTCTCTTGTTGAAATAGCTATCTCATGGTCTCCATTTTCCTCACTACAATGAATCCCATTCCCAATATTCATCCTGTAAAGATTACCAAAATATTCTATCAACTCCTCAGGTGTTTGTTGCCTCTCTCTTCCCTGCTCTCATTTTTCATCTGTTTGGGAAGTTTATTCGTCCAAACACTAGGACAGCTCAACACTCCCACTTGTTTGCAAGCAAAGTGCCACTTTAATAGTGTAATATCTCCCCTAATTATTTTCACCCAATATACTCACTAGGTGCATCTTCCCAATTCCTTAATTTGCGGTTGGGAGGCATCCTCTAGGTTATATTTATTATTTAAGGCAGCAAACATAAGAGAAGAAGAGCTCTACATATAAATGTGTGTGTGTATCACTATTGAACATTTACTAATCAAATCATTCATCATTATTCAACTTTCATAAGTTTTATGATTGATGGAACACTCACATAATATTTACACCAAATAATTAGTTGTATTCATATTGCCTTTCACATAAATTAAGAACATAAATACATATAAAAACAGAAAAATAGAAATTTCATTTTAGAAAAATATCAGAAGTTATAACTTATAACTAGGTGATATGAAATCAAGAAAAGACCTAGATTATAAATAGCTAATAAAAATTATAACACAGTAACATAGAATCAAGGAGAAAAATAAATTAAAAAACAGAAAAATATTGGCTTGGATATATAATTGCAGATTTGTAATTCAAAAGTGCTACGTTAATAGCTTAATTGTATAGTGCAGATCTAGATTATAAATAGCATTTATTTTTCAAAAAAAATAAAACACATACTTAAGAAGCAAAAAAAAAAAAAAGTAGAAAAACTTTCATAAAATATTTATAAATATATATAATAAGGAAAATACAAATTTTACTCATCTTATCTGTTGACCCATGTTTTACTAGCTCAATTAAGCCAAAAACACACAACAAAAAGCTTTCAAAAGAGCATACAAACACTTCCCATTTCTTCAGGACAAAAACCTGATCTTACAAACTCGCGTCAAAGATGAAATCCAACCTTCAAAGATTATCTAGGTTAAAAAAATCTTTTTTCAAAACATATCAAGTAGAAAACAGAGCCAAGAAAAAATAGCACTATCTGCCAATCAGTTCATCTTTCGAAGCTTCAATCTACTCAAATCTTGATTTTTCAAGCTTTCGTCTTCTTTTTAATGCAAAATTCTTGTTGAACCAGATTAGAAATCATGCTTCTAACCTTCAAAAGAAAGAAATCAGAGAAGAAATGAGAAAAGAAAGGTCTTGAAGATTTTCACAGCCGATTGGTTAACTGGGCTCACATGGAGTCCTTCACTGTTTCATCAAAAAAATAATAAATAGTAGTACATATATATCACCCAATACATTGTCAATTTTATTGCAAACAATATATTGCCCAGAATCATACTCATTGTTCAGTGATAGCATTATGCATCACACAACTTAGCCAATTCAAGCTTAATTTATGTACCATGTATACAGGCAAGAAAAAGCAAGACAAAAATATATATCACTCCGACAAATCCGCCCCTCAAGATCCATCGCCCACTATATATTTGACAAAAGGAAATAATAAAGAACAAATCCATGAAACGAACTTCTGAGTAGTCCCATGAGTAACCCTAGAACAATATTAATATCCCACTTATTCTCCAGCAAATCCAATTTACTTTTACTCATGGTATGCCAAAGAGATCTAATTTCATGGGAAAGTACCAAAACCACTTCCACAAGAGAAATGGTCCTTGACACCAAATTACCAATACACAAACCCTTTCACCCTTAGACCCTCAAAAACATCCCACTCACTAGATGATCCTTTTATTCACCCATACTAGACCAAAGAAAGTTCCTTACCACTTTCTCAAACTGAGCAGGCCCACAACCAGGAATCCTAATTGAAGATAAAACATAAAATAAAATCAGGGAATAAAGGAATAAAATGCTTCAGTTAAAGTGACACAGAGCACTCAAGAGAGAGAGAGTGAGAGAGAGAGTTCCCTTACAACCATCAATGCATTTAGAAACCTTAGCAACAGGATCCCAAAAAGAAACCACAAAACAAATATTACCACAAAAATGAACCACAAAATAAGTCAAAGTCCAATACAAGACATTACAGCCCACTAAGAAATGAAAATCAAAATCATCAAACAAGAAAAAGACTGTATTGCCCACAAACTGTAAATGGGATACAACAACATTATCCCTACCTACAGCAAGACCATCACCAAACCGACTAGTAACAGCCCAATCAACCAACTACTCAACACATCTTCCACAAGAATAAAGCGAAAAGGAGGTAATGGATCACCCTACCATGCCCCTAGAAGCAAAAAGCCAAGCCTTAGGCTCCTCATTAATGAGGAGAGTAACAAAATAGTAGAAGACAATCAGCCCCTAATCCATCTCATTAATGAGGAGAGTAACAAAATAGTAGAAAACAATCAACCCCTAATCCATCTTCTCCACCTAGAACGGAAATCTTTCCTATCTAAAACTTCTAGGTTTCTTACTTGGCTAGTAAGTTCCTAAGAATTATAACCAAATAAGTTTAGGGCATTGATGAAGAAAATATTGTGTAATTAATTTTTAATACTCTCTGCAATTTTTTATTTTGTTTAGTCAGTTTCATTTTGAATTTCAGTACAAGTGTTTTTTTCTTAAGTTGTAAATCAGACCATTAAAAAATTTAAAGAAATTTGAGTCCACATCTGTTTCTATGCTGTTCAGGAAAGAAAGGACATTATGCAAGAGATTACAGAGTTAAGCAAGAAATAAAAGAACTTAATATTGGAAAAAAATTAAAAAGAAAAATGCTTAACTTAATCATAGACAGTGAATCAGAAGAATCTGAAACTTTAGATTCAAATTCATCATCCTCTGATAAAGAATTTATTAATGAAATTAACTCAAGTTCAGAATTTTCAAATCAAACCACGTCTTCAGAAGAATCTTGTCAAGAAGATTTAGGATTTTGTTCTTGTAATAAATGCTCAAAATCTGTTAATGTTATTTCAAAAACAAATGAGATTATTCTTGAAATGATTGAACACATTCAAGAAACAGAGATCGAAAACAAGTATTTACAAAAATTAAAAAGAAACTTAGAAAATCTAATTGGCTTATAACATAAGTGTTTCGCCTTTTTCACTTGTTTGAATTGAATTTGGTAATATTGTTGAAGTCGTTGCTTTATAATAAATTTGATAAATAAGTTCAAGATTTGAACTTCTTGAGTCCATATTATAACCTTTACTTTGAATGTCAAGTGTTAATAATTTATATAATGACTCATCATTAAGATTCGCCCTAATGTTTGGATAACATTCAAAATAAATTGGTCCTTCTGCAATATTTGACTCAAGCATTCCTAAAAGGTAATCATTGAATTCATGATGTCTGGCATCACGAAGAACAACACAAACTGGTTTGTTAAGTCCTGCTCTTGTTAAAGGAAATAGTCCTACTTGAACCATTCCGATGTGAAGTCTATCATATTTTGATCTAAGGGATTCTAGATCTTCTAGACTAAAGAGTCTTTTCTGTTGTCTTGCTTCATTAGTTGTTAATGAAATCGATTTGTTAATTATTTTTATAAAATATTCTTCATCTTTTTCAATTGATCCTTTATGCTTAATAATTTGACTTTCAAACTTGGTCATTTTCCAGATCTTATTTGAGTCTTGACTTGGTAGACTTTTACCATTCCAATTTGATAATCTTCTTTCAATTTTGCCAAGTGATATTTGTAATTCTTTTTCATCAGATCTTTTGTTTGTTTCTTCTTGTTTATTCTTAACTTCTTTTAAGAATTTTCCAGTGTTCTTGATATTTTGAACTAGCTTATCCATCTTCTTTCTAGGTTTTCTAAGTTTGAATGTTTTTCTTTTCCTAATCGGGAACGGCACCGGGACCACCCAATACGCTCTCCTGGCTTCGGTGGGCTGACCAACGGATTTTCACTGCCTTACCAACGCTTAGCAAAAATCAAAACATACAAATGCTGAAAACTTTTGAAAGAACAATGAATAATACTCTCTGCAATTTTTTATTTTGTTTTGTCAGTTTCATTTTGAATTTAAGTACAAGTGTTTTTTTCTTAAGTTGTAAATCAGACCATTAAAAAATTTAAAGAAATTTGAGTCCACATCTGTTTCTATGCTGTTCAGGCTAGTTTTTAGAAGGTTTTTGCTCACTCATAGCCCATATTTTTAATCCTAAAACCTGCTCCAAGCTTCAGTTGTTCTCGTACTACCATAACCCCAAAATCTAAAATTAATTGCTGTCGAAAATTTTTAAGCAAATAATTTGTAACTAAGAAACTAATGATCTCCAAGGTATTCCAGTCAACCTTAAAATCATCCCCCATCACTTTTCCTTCGCAAAACATCTGAGATTCTTTTTTTTTTTTTTTTTTTTTTTTGGTTGACAAATGAGATTCATTAATAGGAGAAGAATTTACAATGAGGAGAATAAGACGTCTCCCATCAAAATTTTGGAACAAATCAGAAGAAAGAAACTAAAAAACAAAGACTAGGAAAAGTCAAATCAAAAGATTCCTCCGATCCCACTGAACTTCCATAAAGCTAACTCCCTCATAGCACCCAAAACTAACACACCACAAAGAGGCCAAGTATTGTATCTTTTCCCAAACCAGCTGGCAATTCAAATTTTCCCCAAAAAAATCCATGCACTACGCCCCAACCATAATCCCCACAACACTGCAAAAATACCACCTTTCCAGAGCACAGCCCTAATCTTCCTTCTTCCAAAACTTTAAAAAGAAATAGCCAACAGTTCCTCCACGACGCCAGTCAAACCTAATTTTCACCCAACCCAACACACCAAATTCCAAGATTTATCACAGGCACTATTGAACAAAAAGTCGAACAACACAAAAATTTACAACGCTTCTCGAAACTAATAAAAAAAAAACAGAAAGCGTCAATAGCATCATTATTTCGCATGCAGAAACAACCATTGAAAAGTTCTTTCTTTTCTTTTTTTTTAATAAACAAAGAAATTGTTTTGAGAAGACGAAGAATATTACAAAAAAAAAAAAGGAAGAAAAATAAAACAAGGAGAATAATATAGCCTCCCAGACTACAAGAAAGAGAACAAGACAAAATAAGCAAAAGAAAAACAACAAAATACAGAACAGTTCTACTAAATCAAAGCATCCCAATCCTGCTCTAAATCTGCCAGAGGTAAATGTAAATGCAGGAAGATCCAAAGAACCATGAGCCAAAAGGACCGAAACACACAAAGAAGAAAGAAACACCAGTCTGCTCCAAAGCTAATTGAGAGGAGAAGCCTCTCTAAAAAATTCTAGCATTTCTCTCCAACCAAAGACAGCATAAAATAGACATAACCGAGCATCGCCGCTAAGCTCTTTCTCTCCTTCCCCTTTGCAAAGCACATCATAGCACAGAACACATGAAAGGGGGATGATAGACTGAATTCTCACCAAGAATACCAAACAACTGGCTCCATAGTGAGTAAGAGAAGTGAAAATGTAGGATAAAGTGCAAGCAACTCTCCCTACTCTCAAAGCTAAGGATACACACATCAGGCAGTCTTCTTTTCTGAAGCAAGTCATCAGTATTAATTTTTACCATGATCACTTTCCACATAATGGCCATAACTTTAGAAGGAACTTTAGTTTTCTGAAGGAAGGAATGAGGGACAAAAGGAATAGCATTGGGATCATGGACCAAATGGGAGAAGAAGGATTTGTAAGAAACTTCCATAAGAGTCTAAAACCCACAATCTTTTTTCACTTCCCAACTGGAGCCTTAAAGGATAAATCATTGATTAAAGGGGCCTATCTCTCTCATTGAGATTCTTCAAAAAATGGAAATCCCAAACGTAACCACCATCTTGCAAGAGGAATGAAGAAGGAGGAGTGTCATGAAAAGAAGATACGTGAAACATACAAGGACACATAAGGGACAAAGGAGCCTCCCCAATCCAATGGCCCTCCAAAAAATAGGCTCTTTCCCCCTTTACTAACACTATAATGGATGTCAGGACATTGGGAAAAGAAGAGTGAGATCTGAGACAAAAGTTTCCAAGGACTCAAATAGGAAATATTCACCCTAACTTTAGCATCCAACCAATTATGTAGAAGATCAAATTTTACTACAGATTACCTAGTACCAAAGAGAGTTTGATTCAAAAGGAAGCACCATAACCATTTACCCACCAAAGAAATGTTTCCAATAGTACAGGTGTTTTAAGATAGTAGATTTCATTACTTTTGTCATCTCATGAAGGAAAACTCTTGGGAGGCCAAACAAATGCATCAGCAAAAAACCATTTTCATCTCATAGCTATAAATTGTAGCGCCATCTCAGCTCCCTAAGCCCTTGCAGTCCCCATTAACCAAATTCTATTCTGATACATTATTTGCATCCAATATTGTGCCACATAAATCAATTCCCTATTCCTGTTGTAAATGAGAATTGCATAAAACTATACCGCAAAATGGAAATGCAGAAGTTTTTTTCACTTATCAAATAACTAAATTAATTCTGAAAGGAGAGGATAAAAGGGTAAACAGAAAACAAGATGCACATAATGCTAACTAGAAGCAGCAGAACAAAATATCATACCAAGGGCATCTGATCTATGTCCGGGTCGTTCTCATGCTCTACAACCCAATTCACAGCAGCTTCAAGGCTAGCATTGCCTGATGATGAGGGAAATTAATAGTCAGATAACTAAATGATACAAAATTAGAAAGTGACTAAGATAAAAGATGAACATAATACTAATACCGAAAAAAACCATCAAATTATCTGCCATACAACCGTGCACCATATGCAATGCAATCTTAGGTGTGCATAAAATCCAAAGCATTTGACATAGCAACCTCAAACCTGATTTGGAGAGAGCATCTCCTTTCACTATTTCTCCAACAATGCAACATTTCAAAAAAAAAAAAACACATAATGAGGTTAATTTGTTGTTATATTCAATATTTTTTGTAATTTGAAATTTTCTAGGTCGTTTTGAAATCCTTTTTTGCAAATATTATGAGCAGTAGTGATTGGTACCTAATTTTTCATGATAAATTTTAGGGCAAATAATTAAAATACGTAAATTAGATTACAGTGCCTTTAATTGAGATGAAATTAATAAATTCAAAGTTCATAATGCTATGTACAATATTTTTTAATATACCTGCCTTAAGTAATATGAGATCAATTATGATGAAAAAAATTTGAGTTATTTTTCATTTTTTATCAGTAAAGAAAGAATTCAATAAAAGGCACTAAAGGGGGTGCCACCCACATACAAAAGACTCTGACGGAAACAAGCGAAAGAAACAGAAAATATATGGTATCATCTATTGGACAGAGTATCCAAGAAATCAAGAACTGGATTGAGTATTCAAAATATACAATGCATTAAACCCGATAATAAGAGTGATAAGCCATCCATCTTTAAGAGTTAGGGACGCTGCTGTTCCTTTGAAGGCTTTTCTGTTCCTCTCCCCTGGCACCACCCAAAAAATTGTTAGGGATGAAAGTCAAGGCCTTTTTGCTATACTATTCAACTGAATGCTTTTCGCCCATCTCTCTTTCTCAAGAGACTCCTGTAGCCTGACTGGCCGACCAGAACAGAAGCCTAATTCCAGAGATTCCTATCCAAAAGCAGTCTAGCAAGTTGTCATGTACTGATTCAGCAACTTCACACAAAAAACATCTGTTTACCAGAGTTTCACCCCTTTCTATAGATTAGCGATGGTAAAGATTTCCCCAAAGCTGCCTCCCAAGGAAAAAGGAAAAAAAACCACTTCGGTTGGGAGCTAGAGATTTCCAGATAGCCTCCCAAAGAAAGTTATTCCAACCTCAACAGAACTTTTAGGTTATCCAAATTCTTGTAGAAGAAGCTGACTTTTGAAGCAGCCATTTTTGTTAAGCTCTCACCCGGGCTAATTTGGATTAGTCAGATGAATAACATTCGAGTATAAGCAGCGAAAGAAATCAACAAAAATGTATACCTCCAATTATTGGACATTTCTCATAGGCTGAATGTACAAAACTATTCCATTGTTGGAATACTCTAAGAACATATTCACCCGTGCATCTTTATTACAAGTCAAGCTGAAAATATCAGGGAATTAAGCACTAAATGGAGTGAGCCTACACTGTGTCATGCCAAAGAAAAATATCGTCACCATTGCCAACTTCAAACAGGATGAAAACAAAGAACTCTTCCCATTCTTTCTCGACTCATTTCCAGACACCTAACCCATATGACTCCCTAACTTCCTCGGATGTCCACCCATTGTGACCAAGGCCATATTTTAATGCAAAATAACTCTTCTCCAAAAACACTCCCTCACTCATGAATCTCCGAAGCCATTTTCCAAGAAGGCTTTGTTGAACAAAGTGAGAGACTTAAGACCAAACCACCTGTTTGGATAGGCTACTTTACAACCCCACTTAACCAAGTGGTATTAGAATTCCTCCATATTCCCCATCCAAATCTTTTTGGAATATCTCCGAGCCTTTTGGCCACTGAGCATCGTACTAGGAAAAGGGCATGAAGTACACAGAGAGACTACTTGTGATGGATAATTGTGTTCCAACCAGCCAACTTTTATTTTTTTGGAACCTCTCAGCAACAGGCACCCAAGTGCTTGATGCTTGAACTTTGATCCAAAAGTAAGCCTTAAGTGGTATAAAAGAAGCCCAACTTGCAGCCCATAATGCCAGCCAAGAATCTTCCATCAACCTCATTCCCAATGGGAATCTCACTCTTGCCCATATTTACTTTCAAACCAGCAAATAAGGACGCACCTCCAGTAAAGGACTTGATAAGCTTCCGCCTTGCAAAAGATGGCACCGCCTGCAAAGAGGAGATGAGAAAATTGCATCTCTCTTCCTCTTCTTCACACACTAAGCCCCTTAGTCAGCCCTACCCCTGTGACTTTTTGCAATGGGAGGCAAAGAATTTCCGTCACAATCATGAAAAGCAAGGGAAACAGAGGGTATCCCAGCCACAAATCTCGACCTAATCTAAAAGAGCCCAAAGGCCAGCCTAATAAAAGAATGGAGAAGGATGGTGTACTGATACATTTTTTTTTTTATAGCAAAAGAATATTTCTTCAATAGGAAGATAATTTACACAAGAAAGAGAATTCAGTCCATTTGTACATATTTCTCCAAAAACCCATTTTCATGACATAGAGAAGAAAATGCTAGCATACATGATCGAAAGCTTTCTCCATATTAAGTTCGCTGGCAATTCCCCTTCTTCCAAGGTAGAGTGTCCACAATTGCCAAGCAATAAGGACCATGCTTGTCAAAATCACCATCCAAATCCTAAGATCATACGATCTTACGATCCTGCTTCACTAAAACGATCCAGATCTTACCTAGAACCGCAAATTGGAAGGATCGCAGTAGGATCACGGTAGGATTGGTGAGATCAATGGGATTGTAGTAGGATCGTACGATCCTTCAATCTTTCATATTTTTAAAATCTATACTAAAATACTTTCCATATAGGCTGGGCTTTTGTCCTGTTTAACATATATGTGAAATGGATAGCTTAGTGATTTGGTTTAATTTATATTAATGAAATTTTGACTTAAAAACTTACTTTTTGCTTCATTGGTGATTATTCAATGGTGCAAGCTTTAAACGTTAGGAATGAACATACATAAATAACAAATTGGTGCATTTAGCAATAATAATGATAATGATACGGATGATTTTAATGATGGCCTCATTAAGTCACTGACGATAGTTTTAGTGATACTAATTAGCTAACTGGTGGCTTCAATGCTGACATTTAATGTAGCAGCTAGCTTGATAGTTTAACTTTTGTATGTTAAGATTTTTTTTGAAAAATAAAAATGGATATTCAAGTTGTATGGTTGTTCATTTACTGATTTGTGTTAAAACATATGTTCTTGCTTTTGTATAAGTAATTATTTCATTTTTTTGTAAGCTGGTTTGCTTAAGTTAGGAATGCAACAAGTTGAACATTTTATCTTTTCTTCTGTTTGCAATATGAGGGCCCTACCATAGATACCTGTAATTTGCTGAGTCTTCAGCACTTATTAGCCAATTTGTAGGTTTATATCGTAGAGGTTTATGAAAAAACAACATACAAATGCATTTTCCATATTTATTTATATGATTAGTAGAATCCTATGATCCTCAATCCAATTCTACAATAAAATCCTGCAAACCATCCTAGCGATCCTACATAGCATCCCAATTTTAATAACCTTGACAAAGGCAGCATCCACAATTCACCTCCCTTCCATAAAAGCATCATGCTAATACTGCCCAATAACTTCCAGGGTCACTTTTTGAGTTTCAAAAGCAAGCACCTAAAATATAAATTTAAAAACAAAATCCACTAAGCCAATAGGACAGATCTTCGATATTAACAGCAGCAACCTTCTTAGGATCAAAGCAACAAACCTAGAGATAAGGTCCCAATTAACTTGGAGGAAAGCTATTGTAAATCCATTTAAACCTAAAGCCTTATCTTTTTCAGACTTTCGAGGCACAAAAAATTTATTCTCCACAGAAGGGGCTTTCGAGCTACAATGCAGTTAAATTACTGAAAGCATTGCCCTCAATCTGCAGTCTTCAATAATGTTCCCATCCTCTTCTAAGATCTCCCCATTAATTTCTATTTTGTTCAAACTATTACCCTATGCTTGATATGCAGGAATGGAATGAAATGGAATGCCCATTCCAACATTTTTATTCCATTCCTATATTTGGGAATGCTTGTAGAAGTAGGAATGCCCATTCTAACCTGAAGTGGGAATAAGCATTCCTTCTGGGTGCAAGAGAAATGACTATTCTCTTCAAAGTGGGAATCTGAAATCTGATTTGAGCAATAACCAAGGTCATCCCCAACTCTCGACTGCTCTGCCCGATTCTCTCAACTTCTCTGCTTGACTCTCTCGACTTCCCTCTTGCTGTAAATCAACGGAATCACAAATCAGTTAGGGAAGGAATAAGGGGATCACCGAATCAAAGCTAGGGTAAGTGTTTGAATCTCAAAGCTGCTTTGTGTCAAATAGATTTTTTAGTTTGAATCTAGATCTGTATTAACTGCTCAACTCTAGTGTTTGGTCAGGTTCTATGATTGAATCTCGATCTTGCTCTATATTTGAGAATTTAACAAAAGGAAAACCAAATCGACGCTAGCTAGGGCTCAGATTTGGTGGTGTTATTCCAAATTGAAAGGTAAGCACCTTGTTCTTTGTTCGATCCTCGTGTATTTTGTAATTTATGATAAATTTGTTTAATCTATGTTTTTTCTTTTTTCAGTTTTATGCTATAATTCAAGCTTTTGTTGTTACTAAAATCAGAAAATTCCTTATTATTGTATTCAATTTGTACAGCCTTTAATGTTTGATGTGTAGAGAGTGGATCTCCTCATTTTATGATTGTGACTGTTCTTTTATTCTTTGCATTTCCAATAGCAACTAAAATAAGAAAATGTTGTTTTCTAGCTTCTGTTGTGTCTTCTTTTAAAAGCTATTTTAATTCTTGTTAGGATGAGCTCTTTCTAGAGAGGGTAGTCAAGAGTGTTCATAGTTTGTAGTCGTCTTTAGCATTACCATCCTTTCTTTCTTTTTTTTCCTTTTCTTTCCTTCCTTCAAACAAAATCTTTGATCCAAATATATCCTTATTTTTTAAAAAAATTTATATATTTCAATATACCTTTTAAAAAATAAGAGCATCCTGTTCCATTATTTTAACTATTTATACCAAACATGAGAATGGAAGTGAGAATGAGAATGTCCATTCCATTCTAGTTTGATTCTACATTTGCAACCAAACATTGGAATGTGAATGGTCATTCCATTCCATTTCTTATTCCATTCCTATTTCATTTCATTCCTGCATACCATACATAGCAATAAATTTATTCAATGGGGCAAATTGGTGTTACAATCCCCTCTTTGAGCAATAAGGCCCTACATTTTCACCGCGAAGCAATTTCTTCCATATTAATGACATTGGCAACTCTTTTATAAGTAAGCACCTACTTGTGTTATTCTCAATAGTAAGTTTTGAGTTGCCTCTTTCTCCCGGTTATTTCACAGGAAATGCCTCTTTCTCCCTCTTGTAAATTCTTTATCTATTAATGAATTTTTATTTTGTTATCCAAACAAAAAGAAAACATTTTGAGTTGCCTCTTCTTTATCAAGCTCCTTGAGGTTCCCCAAAGTAGAACCTTTCTTTAATTGAATATCCCTAAACGTGTTTTTTTTCTACCTTTTTCCTTCTCTATGGACAATTCAACTTAGAAGCAACCACATGACTTCCATCAAAGTGAAGAGTAAACTGCCACATCTTGATTTGATCCTCAAAACCTTTCTGCTTGAGCCATATAAATTAAGCCCATCTTACTCCCCCCATATCCAGCAAGACAGCGAGATGATAGGAGATGGGTCTTGAGAGAAGTGTTTGAGTGACCCTAGGAATCCCACCCTGCCTAAATCAGAAATCTGAACAATTCACAAGAACACAGGCACCTCTTGAGATTCAGATTATACTCTAGGAATCCGATCCTGTCTAAATCAGAAATCTGAAGATTCACGAGAACAAAGGCGCCTCTCAGAAGTTAGACTATGTAAAGAACCTACAATAAGCAGGAGACCAATGGGAGCATTCAAACTAGGAAATCTAAGAATTACTTCATTCTAGCATTCTCTAAAGTTTCACCATTCCTTTCACACAGAAAAAGCACTATGTTGAAGTCACCTCCAATAACGCTGGGAGAATCCCACTTAGATCTAGTTTCAAGAAGTTCATTCCGCGTAGTCTAGAGGGTCCTTCACAAGGTCTTTAGACTCCTAAAAGAGATCCAGACAAAATTGTCATCCACATTCCTAAATAAGCAACCCATTGTGTGCTTGACCAACTCCCCCATCCTCCCTCCAAAAAACCAATAGCCCTCCAGCACTTCCTGCAGCTCTAAAAGGTAGAGTCAGTAGCAGTTCATATTCCCCCACAGGCCACTAATGGAATGCCCACAAATACTCTTCCAAAACCTATGCTTATTATTAAAATGTTTAAAAGGCAGCAAAACGGGGTCCTCTGTCGCCCATTTTGTAGGCTTCCCTTCCTTACTGGCCAATAGATTCCACTCAGACCCATGCCTAGCAAGAATAACTTTTCTCAAAAGTTGCTCCTTTACGGCCAAAAAACAACAAATTTCCCTTGCAAGGCCTTGTTAAAATGAATGAGAGACTAGATTCCCAAGCCTCCTAATTTTAGAAGCTGTATAACTACCTTCCACTTTGCTGAGTGGTACTTGAAGCCCCCCCCCCCCCCCCCCCCCACCAAAAAAAAAATCTTCCAATATATTTGCAATCAACAAAGTCGCAGGAAAGAGGAACAGCAGTAGACAGACAAATTTGATAGTGTCCTCTGAATAAAAAAAAAAAAAACCGTCAGCCCTTTTGATATATAATTCCTTCTCCACCTAGCTAACTTCTTTCCAACCTTTTTACAACAATGGGATCCTAAATACACTACTCTTTAAATTTAGCCTTAAAAGGCAGCCACAAGTACGCCCATGTAAGGGTACAAGTACAATACCTTTTTTTTATATATATAAAGAAGAAGAAGAAAGAGATAAAAAAGGAAGGGGACAAAGCATCATCTTAAGGAAACAAAACAAAACAAAAAATTCAAAAGAAAAGCAAATTAATGAAATAAAATTCAAATTTCTCCGTGTATCAATCAAGGACATCTCAAAAAGACCCAACACCTAAACACCTAAAAGAAGCAAGAAAAGCTATCCACTTCACCAAAGATCAAGAACCATTTGCTTGATTCATTAGAATACTTATATTTCACTACAACTAAGACATCAAACAATGCAGAGGCAACTCAACACCCAAGGATCTTACACTCCTTCCATGTCCTTGCAATTCCCAAAAAATTAAAAAAAAAATTAAAAATTAAAAAGCACTAAAGAAGGACATAGCAAAAAACAAAACCCTCTAAAGGAGGACACACTCCTAGAGTGCTTCATGCATTTCTCAAGACAATGCAAGCCTTACACTGTTGGTTTCCCCAGGTATTCTTAGAAACCTCTGGCAGCTACAAGCTTAATCCTAATACAAACTGGCAACTTTCTCATGCCACTTTCTGTGAAAAGAACAAGGCCTTAATTAATATTCCTAGAATTTTCATTGATGACTTTATCCTAAAGTCCTAACTAAGGCCTCATTCCCACCAATGCAAAACCATCTACTCAGTCTTTATGAGCATTCTACAAAAAATATTTTTCATGGAACATTCTACAACAAATATAAAAATAATGGTAGAAAGAAACCAATAGTGAGGGTATTACATCCAAATATGAAGGTTAGACATCCAGATCACAGAAACAGTTTCTCCAAGCATGGATATAAAGACTGCGTACATTTGCCCTCCTCAGACCCCCCAATGGCATGGGAGCCTTATTCAATTTAGTAAGTAGCTTCCACCCCCCCACCCCACCCCCCTGGGACCATGTAACCTTCTGGAATTGTAATGGAATAATTTCGCCCTAATTCTATAATTTTCCCAAGAGATAAGAGCCTGGCCCCCTTGTTAGCCAACAACCTCAAACTAACAAACCCTCTGCTGCCCTCAATGATAAGCCTCCAGAATCGATATCTAAACCACAGGGATCAGACCAAAATGAAATAATTTCTTACACAACCCACTACACTTCCCTATTATCAAACAACACAAAGGAATTTCGCCTTCCCGCGAACTCAGATATGCATACTGAATCACATTCCAAGTCATAAAAGCTGAACATCTTTCTGTTGGCCATAAATAATGGGGAGAACCCACACTAGAATCCTCCCAAACTGTTGCAAAGATGGAGAGATAAAGCTAAATCTCACAAATCACCCATTCCAAAATCGTTCCTCAGCATCACTCCTTTCGCCCTTACTAGAGAGAGAGAGAGAGAGAGAGAGAGAGAGATTCTCCCCACCTTCCCTTGTCATCCTGATGTCGTAGAAAGTAGAAATTTCCAGCAAATGTAACTCTAGATGTCTCATCCGATGAGCTCTGCAAGGATCATACAAATAACGTGCAAGCACACGTGAATGGACCAACCCCAATTCAATTTACTGGCAGGAGTCCTTTATCCACAACTTGACAATCAGCAAAAATTAGGACTTTTTTCTTCTTCGTTGCCAACATTCTTATTCATATCATACAGTTGGTATTGTAGCCACCCTATAAATTCTCTCCGGTAACAATTGAGCAAATCTCTTTGCTTTTCAAAACTCAGTTCCCAATAACCAGAAACAACCAATACATACTGCCTAAACATTCAAAGAAATTCGATTTTTAAAATCTGTAATTTTATATTGTTCTCTCAATACATCAAATCAAAACAAATTCTGGTGGGAGAGAGCAACAAAAAAGCACAAACTAAGAGATATAATACAGATTCAACATTAATTAATAAAAATTAATTGTAAATAGCGATGCAAGTACTTTTCAATAACATCACCAGAAAAATGAAGTGCACGGGTCGCTCGTGCAGTTGAGAATCCCATTCCTTCAAGTTCCTCAAGCAGCTTCTTGTCAACCTCTGGCACAACCATTTCTACATACAGAATAGAAAGTGACAAACCAAGCAATCGCTAATATTTAAAGAACCAAAAAAAGAAAAAAGAGCAAAAAATTTTCATTTATCTCCAAAGAAAATAAGCCATAGCCACAGTTTATATCCTACGTGACAGCAGTAAAATCTATTATAATTAGATGTACTGAAATAAAACATCAACAGAAGGTTCTAAAAATCATTTCATTCCTTCAGAAATTAAGACGGCTGAACAGCATTGCAGAAGAGTAGAGCAGAAGAGTAGAGATTTTTGCATCAAGCAGCCTCTATAAAATAGGCCCTGCACTCCTGCCAAGCCATAATTCATGCAAGGAATTGGGTGCAAGCCAGAATAACACAAAACAGCCCACAACATTAGCCCAGTGAAACCAGGCATGCAACGAATAAATTTATAAACAATGCAAGGTAGCAAAATCCACCTCAAAAAATTGCACACCAATTGGGAGAAATCCTGTTTTCAGAAATCAACTTCCCACTTTCAATACTTTAGATATACTGATAACCCCAAAAGAAAATATAATTTACTGACAACTAACGAAACAAAAGATGTTATTTACACAAGAACATTCACTCCAAAGGGCCAGCCAAGAACACGCAAAACAACTTTCAAAAAAATAAAAAAGCAATTATCTCTCAATAAAAGAACCGCAATTCGACACACAGAATAACATCCAAGATACACATAAAACTGAATCAAATACACAGCAGAGTGACAAATCAATAAACTAGTCTACAACCGTCAGCTTCTAACTGCACTGAGCTACAACAACAAAACATGGCCAATTACAAAAATACCTTCATTCTGGGCACTACTACTGGTGCCAGCCTTCTCTTGCGAATCGACATTGGCCTTTGGAACTTCCAAACTTATCGGCTTTGCAGCTTCCGAGGTCTTGTCCACAAATTCAGTATGCCCTGTCCTCTTCGTATGCAAATCGCTTTCCTTCACATATCAAACGAAAACCCCAATAAATAACAAAAATTTCAAAGCCAATTAACCCCGTTGGGTTCCCAAGAAAACTGAGACGAAAGGGAAATTTTGATTTTTGAATGCTATTCTTTTTTTTCTGGCTTCCTTTGGCAAATTAAAGAAAATTTGGGAGGTTTGAGAGAATGAGATCGCACGATTTTGGATCGGCAGGGTTTGCCGCAGGAGTTACAGACGAGGGAAAGGACGGCCTCGGTGGACTCGGAGAAGTTTGAGTGGGAAGTAAGCTCTGCGTGTTCTTGGGCTTCTTCCACGGACTTCAGGAGGGCTCCACAGTCCCCGCACTTGAGAGAGACCCCCGCCATTGAAGAGCCGCGAGCTTCAGAAGAGGCTTCGGTTTGTTGACAATCTCTCTCTCTCTCTCTCTCTCTGAGCGGCACGGGCCAGTTGTCAACGGAGTCTTGTGGGCGGAGGCTGGGGATCTTGCTTGCTTAATTAGTGCCTTCCGAACGAGCCAAAGTACCAATAGTAAGGAGACGATCGTAAAATTCAAATCTCATTTCTCAATCGATTTTTAACTAAAGAATCCTTTGTGGTGTAAAAAAATAAAAATACAATAAGATAATAATTGAATTAAAATTAATAAAAAAATATTACTATAGATAATAATTAAATTAAACTAATAAAAATACAATAAAGTAATAATTATATTGTCTTTAAAATTGATTTCGTATATACTTTAAATTATGTTGAGTGCAAATATTTATTGCATGCACACTCTCTAAGATTACTTGATGAGACTCGGATTTGTGTGCATTTACAAACACCTAAATTATGGAAGTCATAGTATTCAATCGTCTAATAGATAAAAATAAATAAAATAAAATTGCAATCAATCTAGTTGTTGCAACTAATAAATAGAGGGTGAGGAAACTAAGTTCAAACAACTACTAAAAACATAAACAAACTTAATGTTAGAGAACGGGAAGATGATAGAGAAAAAGAAAAGAGTGAGTGATGAGATTCAAATGTAAGGATCGAAGCAAGAATCATATAGGCAACCTATAGGAGTAACTTCCAACTCGTTCAAATTTTATCATAAATACAACATCAATCATTGCAAAAATAAATCACAATCACTAGCATCAATACAACATGAAAACTATTGCTATGAATATGAATATTTAAGGTTATGAAAACTATCTAGGTAATTTCAAATATCATCAACAACCCTCCACGTGTTTCAAATTAAGAAAAAAAAAATACTGAAGAAAAATAGTGACAACAAAATTTGTTGGGTAACTACGAGGTATAATGCATTGGGTGATAATATATTTCAATTGAATTACACTTAGAGAAAATGTATACAGAGATAAACTCAAGCTTGCAATTGCTGTATTCTAATGTCACAAGGATTGAAAAAACAAATAATAATGTTAAACAAACTGCTGAATCACTTATTATTACATATTAAACCTAATTCATAGAATTTCTAATCATATAGTATGGGTTGTCATCATAAATAGTTTATGTTAAGGGCTTGAAACTCATTCCCCTTGATGTTCCTTTTACTGGCTTTCTAGCTAGGTCCATCATTAGAAGATTTGCTAAATTTACCTACAAAGGAATATGTGGTACCACATTCCTTAGCCAATTAGTCTCATTATTAGTTTTCTCGAAAACCACAAACTCTACCTCTGTAATGGACCTAGTTGTACATGTTTGTTGGTGACAATCGGTACACAAAGATACCAATTGCTAGAGTTGAACACACGGCAGAAGCATGCACAACTTGAATCAATTCAGAACAATAGATGCAAACACAATCAATGATGAATATACGAATCAAGCAAGCACAATATCACAATCACACACAAAGTAATTGAAAACAATGAACAAAAGACAAGATTTATATGGTTCGGCAATGTGCCTACGTCAACGGGAGCAACGACGGATTTTTCAATATTAAGATTGTTCAAGTTTACATTAGGGTTAAAATACAATGTATTTATACAAATCCTATGTGCACAGGAAGCATATTTACCGTCTAAATCACTCCTATGTCAACTCCCCCCCCCCCCCAATCTACTGATCCCCTATTCGAATTTTCTTATCTGCACCGAAGGAAACCGTCGACAGTTTCCTTACTGCTGCCGAATCGTCGAGTATAACCGGCGACGGTTTCCTCCTGTTTGCAAGCCTCTCCCTTTGTTATTTGCATCACTATGTTTTTCTGGTACATGTGTTCCACCCAAATATGAGCCATATATCCAACAATCTCCATCTTGGTGAATATTCACCACTTAGGAGAAAAAAAAAAACAAAATTTAAAGCATACACGTTGCTCCACTCGGAACCATAGATTGGGACTCGCCTCCCATCTAACACTTCGAGACGTAAACCAAGTCCAAGCCACGCTTGAACTTGACTGTGGTAACAATAACTCTACCTAACTAAACACCCAGCTCCTTGAACGATCCTTTAAACCACAAAACTACCTTGGCAGCCTCAGCCTCAGCCACAGCCAAGAACTCTAATCCAGTTATAACCAGTGCAACCTGAGACTGTACCCTGGACTTCCAATGATTAGACCTTCCCACAACATGCCCCGTTGTAGGCCTCATGTCACCCAAGTCTCCTGTGTAGCCTCCATACACAAACCTCACAAGTGATAGATCACTCTATTTCCCCCAAAGTACCCTACTGCATTGGCGTAGGAAACCTTTGACGTGTCCCGAACCTCACCGTCCATCCTTGAGCAGTGAGCGGTAGACTGTTTACTTAGATTCACTAATGGTGTATCAGTGACCGGTTTAACACTAACCATGCTAAACCTCACCAACACCTGTTCCCCAAAACCAACCTGAGATAACCACAATCTCCATGTAGTTTTGTCCATACAGCGGCCTTGAGATAACACCAATCTCCCCGCAGCTATGACTACAAAGTCACACCAAGATAATCCCAATATCCTTGTAACTTGAACCTTGTGGATCTCCAACCAAAGAATACTTTTGGTAGCACCCAACACCTTTATGTCAACTTCCTTTCTCAACAGAGTCCCCGACTGATTTACCTCATTCATAACCTTCCCAACAATCGGTATGTCACTCATATAAAATAACAGAATACTTGCCCACCAACCCCCCCTCCTCCCGTCTGATTTTTATACAGTACCTCCATTTCCTCCACTATGGTACCTGCCCATCTACCCTTCTCCTCGTTGTGCACTACCTCCTAAAAGGTAGTAGGATACTTTCTGGTAGTAATGGTTGCATAAGACATCAAATCATACTTGGGCGGTGACCTGATAGCGCCTCTGATCCCATTGTGATTTCGCTAGTCTCTCGAACTCGAACTCTTTACATTATGACCAATGTCATTGTTAGCCTTGGAGGCTACATGATCTTTATTGTCTTGTTTTGATGATAAGAAACCATTAGTGGTTCTAGATAAACTAATCTTTGCATATCAAGTTATGGTAAATACAAACACAAATGTAAAGATTAAGTAAATTCTTAATAGGTTAAACATCATCAAAAAGGGGGAGAGCCTTGATGGCTATATAATCATAATTAATTTGTTTTGATGATATTAACCTATTTGTTGCTTTTAGTGTATTCCATCTTTACAGATCATGTTTAGTACAGGTACAAGTGACAAATTCATGAAGAACTGGGTCAAATGCAAAGATCGAACCGAGTAGACGTTCAAATAAGGAAAGATCAGATGGACGCTCACTCGGAATAACTCAACCACATCCAATGAAGCTTAATGTAGAATTATATGTAGTGGGGAGTGTTTGAGGTAGGAATTACAGTAACTCTTGCAGTTTTGTTTCATGCATGATTTATGAGCAAGAGTTGAGTAATTGCACATGCATATTAGGACACATGAGTTTATAGGATTTCACTAAAGTCACAACTCAACTTTCATAGTTTTCAAAGTTAAATCATAAAGTTTGTCAAAAGAATCCTATACTCAAATATGTTTTTCATAAGGGTCAAATTTTCAAACATCTTGGTATTATGAACTTTTCCACACTTAGTCCCAGTTTTGTCAAACAAGCTTTTATGTCCTAAAACCTCAATGAAAGTCAAGTATATTTTTATAAAGGACAAACTAGCTTATAAGATATCAAAATGAGCTTTCAAATGTGTCTTCATTTACAAGATATCTTATACTCAATAGAAACTTCATTTGGACAACTAGTAATCTTTGTTAGAGTTGGTATTTTTCATACACTTTGTCCAATGATGGTTTAAAACATTAAAAGGCTTACTAGTATGAAAAAAAGAGCAATCGTCAACAAATAGCATTGAATCGTCGATGAATTGCAGGGACTTATCGACGAATGAGTATTGACTCATTAACGAATTTTTCTAGTAGCCAAAACGAGTTTTCAACCTTGGTGACCCGTTGACGAAAAGGCATGATTCGTCGATGACTGAGGGTGACTCATCAACGATTGAGGTAGACTCGTCAACGATTAACATCGAGAATTGAATACCAATGGCTAGAAAATGGAGAGTTTCTTTTAGGATTTGCTCCCAACGATTAGATAACGGCTAGCATGAGTTTTTTGGCTATAAATACAAGTTCTTAGACTTGTTTATAAATGGTTTTGGTGATTTTACAAATTCTTAGTAAGAAATATCTTTAAATACAAAACCTAGGCACTTTGCATCTTTATTTATCATCACAAGTGCTCATTCTCTCTTGCTTACTTATCTTGTTTGATTCATTACTTAAGAGAATATTGTGAGGTTTGATTTGTATTTGATATTAGCTCAATTGAGGAGCATTTCTTTGTATACCCATCTTATTGTAAAAGGTTACCTGTGAACCAATTGGTGAAGCTTCTTTGTGAACCGAATTGTAAGGCTTCTTGGTGAACCTTGCAGTTCTTGGTGAGTGGTAGGGATTTGTTCCTGAGTGTAGGGATTTTTTCCTCAGTAAAGGCTTATGGTGAGCGGTAGAAATTTGTTCCCGAGTGTAGGGATTTGTTCCCGAGTAAAGGCTTCTCCGCCGGTGAAGGAGTTTATAGTGGATTGTGAAATCCTTGAGTTGGTCTCAAGGCGTGGATGTAGGCTTGGTGCCGAACCACATTAAAATACCAGTGTTAAGCTTTCTCTCCCTATACTCTTTATTTTATGTCTTGTGCTTGATTTACATTCGATATATTATGATATAATTTTTTGAATCTCGGCATGAATTTTATTTTGTATAGAAATATCAACATATGCAAAAGAGTCCATTCACCCCCCACCCCTATGACTTTATATACTCCTGAGTCAACGAGTGGTATCCGAGCATGCCGCACTTTCAATTGGTATCAAAGCGAGGTGCTTGAATTTTTTTGAGTAAAATCCAGAGCAGAAAGAACAAATGGAGTATTTGGTGAGCACCTTTTCCCAAGGACAATACGTGACCAAACCACCAATGTTTAATGACTCAAACTACCCGGTTTGGAAAAATCAAATGACGATTTTCATTTAATCATATGATCTTCAAATGTGTAAAGACATCACAAAGGGAGATTACATCTTCAAAAATAAATATGGGGAATCGAAAGAAATTGAAGAGATGTCAAGCACGGAAATATGGTTAGTAGAACTCAATTTTAAAACAAAACATTTTCTTTATTATGCTTTGAATGATATTGAATACAATCATGTTTGAGGATGTAAAACCGCAAGAGAAATGTGGGATTTGCTTCAAAACACCTATAAAGAGCCTAAAAAACAAATAAGTGTTACCTTAGATCCATCTAGTGCTACTCACCAAGACACACTAGGAGAAGCACATTGCTTCATAGCCAATGAACAAGAAGATGAAGTAAGTTCGGATGAGAAGGATTATACACCTTCTTATGATGAAGTAGTAGATAATTGTGCTAAATTGTTTAGTGAATTAGTTTTAGTAAAAAGGAGGAACAAAATTTGAGTTTTTTCCCATGTTAGTATTATTTAATAATAAAATATTAAATAATACTTTATTTGAGAAAAATTTTCCCATTTTGAGGCTTACGTAATCTCGCAGGTTAAGGCTGCAAGATTTAAACAAATCTCGCAGGTTGGTGTTGCGAGATTTAAACAAATCTCGCAAGTTGGTCCTGTGAGATTTGTATGGGACAACGACTTTAACTACAAACACTTATCTTCTTTTTCTTCCACAAACCCACCGAAGATGCTCTGTTTTGGGGACTACAAAGAGAACTGCGAAGCAGTGGTTGTCCCTAAAAAAAAAAATTTCAGGCAAACTTAGTCCGTGCTACTCAATGCAACAATCACAACAGCGTCAACGTGATGTGAGAAACTGCTGGCAATTTCAGAGTGCAGGCCTCTAATCCTTCTGTGGCAACTTTGAAATGAACAGAGCCAATGGACTTGCCATCACCTTTGAGAACTTGGATCCTCTTGTACAGGTCAGGCAAGGCCTTGGGGAAGAACAGTGACACCCCGATTTTTCATACCATTTTTTTTCTTTATTATTAATAAAACATAATAATCACATATCGGCCATGTTAACACCTCTGATACCATTCATACATAACCCGACCCAAAGAGGGTACTGGGTACACAGCCAATCTTATATACATAAGCCTAACAGCAAAAGTCATTTATATATATATGTATATATATACCACAACAAATACATATACCAAAGTACTATTTCATCCCTAAATACATGACTAACACATCACCAAAAAGAAACACAAAATGCTCTAGGGGAATCCTCCATCCCTAGCTCAATACACTCACCCTGTCTACTCAGGGTATCAGCTCCCCTCTATCTCGGAGCTTTATTACCAAGTCTAACTTGGTCTCCTGAAATATTTAAATGATTAGGTGAGACACATCTCAGTAAGATGAAATAAATTATCTACCGTGTGTGGCAGTATGAGTTTCATCATATCATTTCATATAATCATTTCAGTGATAATATCTTCTGAAAAAATATACCATTTCTACTCATAATCTTATAAATACAAAACACAAGCTTTTACAAGCTTTCATTCCATTTCCAAAATCATTTCCGTGCCACCCATATTTACCAGCGAAGTTCCCAAGAATAAGGAAGACTACCCGCCTATGCAAGTAGCTTCCCTCTACCCTAATATCGTTTGTATCCTTACCCAAATAACTCGAGATCGGCTACAACTGATACTTATCTATGTTTTACTTCACTTTAATTATTTATATTATTAACTCATGCTATTTCAATTCCATCTCATTTCCATTTCATTTCCATTTCACATCTAGCTCATGAGTGTCCTCGGTAATCAAGACATCCATGTTTGTAACTCATGGCTACCTTAAGGATATTTTCAACGCCATGCTTCACCCTATGGTCGAGGTCACTCTTTATACTCTACGCCATGCTTTCCCTTATGGTCGAGGTTGTGTGGCCCGAAGGCTGGACCTAACCGTAGTTGACCTACCAGATTAGATCAAAATAAACATATCATATACTCATATGTAGTACGAATGGCCTGCCATATACCCTGATTCGAACTCAAGGGGCAAAACTACCCTTCACACTGGCTCATTCGAACTATCACGCCACACGCTCCACAAGTCCGTGTGGTTGCACTAATACCACTAGCAACGGTATCGTGTTCAATTCAATAACACATCCATCCATCAGGGTTTCATTTCCACATTTCAATATTTCACAATTGCAGTATTTCTCAATGAAAAATTTCACACTTCCAGTATTCTCATTTCATAATCATATTGCAGTATTCACGTTACAATACTCACATTTCTCATATATTCACATTTCAATATTCATATTGCAGTATTCACATTGCAATAATCCATTTTCTCATATTCACATTTATATATTCACAAATCAGTATTCACATTTCATCATTCTCATTGCAGCATTAACAGTGCAATATTTCATTTTCAACATTCTCAACTCATTTCATCATTTCAATGATATTTCATCAAATTAATACTCATTTCACCTCATAAATAACATATACATATCTCATTTCACTTATTCACATTTCTCAAGAAAATATTTCCATATTTCATATTTCATATTTCTTCATTTCTCAGAAGATACTTTTCAGTTCAAATCACTTTTCATCATTTTCCATATTTCAAATTTCATATCTCAATTCACATTTCATAATCTCATATTCTCAATGTAAATCATTTAACTCAATTTCAAATATATTTTAATATAAATCATATGTCACACAATTTTCATCTAATAATCATATCATAATAAATTTCAGGTAAAATATCATATTTTCTTTTTCTCATATTTATCAACCAATAATTTTCATAAAAGACTGCTATAATTATTCCTCATACTTGGCTTACTAAGAGGTCCTCTAACACCCTAAAACATACGCTCCTCGGTGTTCGTAGCTCAAAAGCCTAAAAATCACATTTTTCCCAAGTTATTTAACGCAACCTCCACATTATTGACATTCAACATTCCCTAAGCTATATATATTCCAAATTAACTTTAAAACTTTAAAATACCCCACTTACCCTGGTTTTGGGATGGTGCTCCGGAACTCCAAACTGAAAATCTACTCAGCCTAAGTTGTAGAGAATCTTCCCAGGAACCTCGTGGTTGTTACCGATTGTCAAACTAGGCTATAATGAAGCCAAAAACGAAGAGAGAAGGAGAGAGAACCATGGGTCTAGAGAGAGAGAGAGCGAGAGGAGAGAGAAAATGCCACTAAAAATGAGGGTTTACATATTTATAAGGTGGCATTCGTCGATGAGTTTATGTGGTTCGTCGACAAACTCATGTGGTTCGTCGACGAACCCATGAAGGCACTTCATCGACGAGAAGGCTATTTCATCGACGAACTTGAAATTTCCCTAAAACTCCCAAAACTTTCGATATCTTCTCGTCGATAGGACACGTGTACCTCATCGCCAAAATTTACGGGACATTCGTCGATGAAGACCTTGGGTTCGTCGACGAAGCCCTGTTATTCTCTTTTTTAAATTTCCTTCCTTTTCTTATTCTTTCCCTCTATTTTTCTTTTGTTTTATAAATTTTAATTTTTTAGGTCTCTACAAAGGCGGCAGAGTCCTTGAGGCTTTCCCACATCTTATCTGCATTGGACTTCACCTCCACATTCACATTAATTCTATCCCTTGAAGCCATGCTACAAGGAAGATAAGAAGGATGCCTGCACTCAGGAAAATGGAAGGTTTGCTCCTTTTCTGTCAACGCTCATCTGTCTAGATGCAAATTCATATAGAATTAGAATTGTTTACACCTGGAATTCTTATCTTTTTTCCCTTCTAGAAAAAAAAAAGAAAAAAGAAAAAAAAAGGAAAGAACGTACTTCTAATATTTTTTCTTTATTTTATATTGTTTTTTGTTAATTGATTTAGTGTTTTAACCTAAAGAGCTTCCTCAACTGTGAAGACTGATGTGGCCAATGATACGAAGAGCACCTCTTCTGTCAAAGGTTGATCTCCCATGTTGAAAATTTTTGGGTTAACAGTTTTATTTGTATAATTTCCATCATATGGCTAGATCATATTTACTTATTGAGATTATTGCCACATAAGGATTAGAGGCCTGCACTCCGAAATTGCCGACAGTTTCCCATCATCCCACATCCGCATGGCTCCCGCCAGATTGAGTAATTCACTCTTTTACTATTATTATTATTATTATTTGAGGGAATGTGAGGTAAAGAGAAGGAGTGAGTGAGTAATTTCTCCATCATGAAAGAAAACAGGGGAATTTTTCAGGGATGAATGCATTAATTGGTGAGTGAGTAGACATGGCTTGGCCAATAAATGGAAACGTATAGTCATAAATTATCTTTATCTCACATTTTGATGAGGCAACAATGTCAAATTATTGAACATAAAAAAATAATATTATACATCAGCAGAAACAGAGCAAAGAGAAGTTGACATTTAAAAGGAAACAGAGTACCTGAGATGTTGCTTTAAACGACATCGTAGCTAAGAGCGAAGAACTCGCCGAAAACAGGGTCAACCTTTGGGTGCGCAATCGTGGTGGAATCTAGCTTCTCGTCGAAGTCGTACCGATCGACAGTCTCTAGGTCGCCGGCAAGAGTCATGCGGACGTGGGTTGATAGGCGGTGACAAAGAGGACTAGGAGGGAGCTGCCTTGATAGAGACCAGAGAGAGACGGCGTTGTGGTGGGGTATGTGATGGACAGTGTTTGGGTTCAACTCGGATATGGGGATCTTGTCAAGCCGGAGATTGGAATGAGAGGGGGAGAGAGAGAGAGAGAGAGAGAGAGAGATAAAGATGCAGCGGTGGCAAAAACAGCTGCGATTTGTGCCAGCAACAAATTAAACGCGTCGGGAGGGGAAGAAAAAATGTCCATGCAAATCTCGCAGGACCATCCTGCGAGATTTGGCCACCACGCATCAGCACATCAATTCTCTTGGTTGTTTAAATCTCACAGACCCATCCTGTGAGATTACGTAAGCCTTAAAATGGGAAAAATTTTCCCAAACAAAGCATTTTTTTTATATTTTATTATAAAATAATAATAAAATGGGAAAAAACTCAGCAAAAAATTTGAGAAAGAGCTATAGTTAAACTAAGGGAATCCTCATTAAAAGAAGAAAACGATTCTTTGAAAAACAAATTGTCAAAATGCAAAGGAAATGAACCTTGTCTTTGTTCCACCTTAAAAGAGGACAATATTTCCCTTAAAAGGGAAGATGAGAAGCTTATTGAAAAATCTCGAAAAGACCATGAAATTTTTCAATAAGAAGTAGAAAATTTGAAAAATTAAATTACAAATGTTTTAAAAGAGAATACTCTCTTGAAAAAGGAAAATGAAGATCATGGTAAAACCATTAGAGGAAAAATAAACACAAATAAATTCTTGCAAGTTAAAAGAAATAATCTTTCCAAAAAAAATAATTTAAAGTCCTCTTTTAAATCACATGGCTATGGCTCATCTAGCAAAAATAGTGCTAATAAGTCAAAATTCTTGCACACAAACAAAATTTGTTTATATTGCAAAATTCTTGCAAAAATATTCTTGCCCTTATAGAGGAGATAGAGGCAAAGATAGGAAGCTTGAATGGGTAGTTAAGAAAACCAACCCATTGGGACCCAAGAAGAATGGGTACCTAAACAACTACTTAGTCTTGTTAAGCATTGCTTCCTTAAAACCTAATATTAGAAAATAGGATTTAGGTAGACTTTACTACACCTAGGTAAAAATAAAAAGGGAATATGATGTGCTCAATGGTTAAAATCCCAGATTATGCATTTTAAATTGTTTGATTACTTTGTTGGGAATTTTAGAGATTTATGCCAATATTGATGAGTTCAAATTATAAAACCAATATGATGCTTTAAGTGTATACATCCTTATTGATTGGTTTATTTCTTTTTGAAGTATTGGCTATTGTTTTATGAGATGAAATAGCATGCAAATATTGTTCTTTAGGAATAAAATTATGAGTGACAAATGGAAAAACTTTGTTCTTCTCTTGTGAATTACTAAGGTTTTAAAAATTCAAAAGCATGCTATGATTAGGTAAATCTATTTCTTATGGAAAAAAGATATATTCCTTAGTTATATTTTTTGTTTTGATGATATAGGATTAAGTTTGGATACATGGCAAGAATATCTAAAGTTAAGCATTCATGAAGATGAGTCTTGGTAAAGCTAATCGTAACAACAATTGGAGAAAAATATTGAATGATTGATCCAACAAATGGTATCTTTAAGATCATCATTCATGAGTTAGTAAGAAAGCCAATCTAGGCTCTTCAAATGTTATGGTTTAGCACTATCAATTGGCATATGTGTATTAGCACATACTCATCTCACCACTATGGAAACAAATCTTAAGGGGGAGAAATTATTTCAGCTAAATAAATAGTACCTCTCTTTTTGATGATGATCAAAGGGGGAGAAGTTTTGTGGTGTTATATTTGAGGTGTTTTATATGTGAGGGAGAAATGTATGTTGGGAGAAATGCATGTGGTATAAAAGTTCAGTTTGCTTACTGTTTTATCACAACTAATGGATCACTTTATTGCCCCCAAAGTACCACACTACACTGGCGTAGGAAACCCTTGACACGTCCCAAACCTCACTGTCCATCATTGAGTACTGAGCGGTAAACTATTTACTTAAATTCGCTAACGGTGTACTAGTGATCGATTTAACACTAACCATGCTAAACCTCACCAACACCTGATCCCCAAAACCACCTTGAGATAACCACAATCTCCATGTAGTTTTGTTCATACAGCCGCCTTGAGACAACACCAATCTCCCCACCTCTATGACAACAAAGTCACTGTAAGGACCTGAACCCAAGTGGGTTCCTATATATAAATTTTTTAGCGGATGCAAATAAATCTAAATTATTTTTATTACCATAGTACTAATTTGTTTTGTTACAAATATATGTCTCAATTATTAAAATACAAAATTCTAAAATTTTAAAATACACAAACATATTCTAAATTGTATTATGCTAAATTTTTATTCTACTCTACTATTTCTACTCCCGCCCATGCACTTGCTACTCCAGATTTTTGGTATGCTCCTCAAAATGATGTGAAATGTAAAATAATGATTGTGGTGAGACGATGCTCAGTAAGTAAATAAGATTATTATTAGTGTGTGGCCAAAATGAGCCTTCAAAATATTTTAATTTCGTAAAATAATATTTAATACTATAGCTTTAAAAATGCTTTTAAAATAAATATAAATTTAATAATTTCTGCATAAAAACTTTTGCCATCAACTACAACAGTAAATTTTATAATCATATATTATAACTGTTAAATTAAACTTTTGACTTTAAAAACTGTAATTATAATTTTTAATTATATACATATATATAATTTTCCTTATACGTTTCCTTTAAATCACCATTTAGGCACAATAATGACCATATTTATATAAACTTATACTTTACCTTCAAATCATCAATAACTCTGTACTCGTAACTAAATATGTATATACATATACTATAAAAATCACCCTTAGGCCTGTTAATCGTAAGTCATGTTTACCACCATGACTGAGTTGTGCGGTCCGAAGACTGGACTTAACTGGCTGGCCGGCCAAACTAAATCAACGTACATCATCATATATGAGATTTTCCTTATTAAACCCTGGTTTGACCCAGGTGTGCACTCGGGAAAAATCCACTACCATATAAAACCACTCTATAAACAGTGTAGGTGCACTCTAATCTGTTTAAACTTTAAACTGCGGTACCGAGCATTCGTAAATTTTCTATATCATCTGAGCCATAAGGGGCTTTAAAAACATTTTTATTATATAATTTCTATAATTAAAATAATTTCACGAAAATCTCATTTTTACTTATATTTTCGTGAAATACGCAACATAAAAAAAAATCAACTCATGTAATCTTTACTCATATTTTAGTGAAATATGCAACGTAGAATTGAACGTTGACTGAAAGAGCCAGAAGCATGCGTATACAATCAAGCTTACCACTGTAGTTCTGAGCAGAAGCAATCAACATAGTAGCATACTTGATTAACAGGGGTCCATTAGTACCATTGGATCACTGTCTATCAAAAGAGGTATGGAGCGGAAAAGAGGTGAGACTTTCACATTTGAAAGTTTTTGGTTGTATTGCATATGTACATATCAGTGATCATGTTAGAAACAAGCATGATCCTAAGTCCCGAAAATGTACCTTCGTCGATTACAGTGAAGATGAATATGGGTATCGCATTTGAGATGATGAAAACAATAACTTGATCAGAAGTAGGGACGTGATCTTCAACAAAAAAGGTGATGTACAAAGACAAGCACACAACAGAATCCAACGAAACAGTTCAGAGAGAATCAACCTATATAGATATGAATAATGCCTCAAAAGGTGTCGGGACACAACAGTAGAATGCTGAGAAGCCTCAAGCGGAGGAACCATTGGAGTAGATTATCACACCACCGCCTTTTACTCCAGCTCCAGAGCTTAGAAGATCTTTTCAATCCCATGTACCAAATAGAAGGTATATGGATTATTTACTTCTTACAGATGGAGGAGAGCCCAAATTCTACGACGAAGCATGTCAAGTGGCAGATACAAGCAAGTGGGAGCTTGCGATGAAGGATGAGATGAAATCCCTCACCTCCAACAAAACATGGGAACTAGTTGAGTTGCCCAAAGGTAAGAAGGCTCATCATAACCATGCATAGTTATATACAATACCAGAGTGCTAAAATGTTTCCCAAAATATACATATATGTCCGTTTTCCAGAATACCCTCAACTGGCTAGGGCTATACAAAAATACTCCCAAAAATACTCACACTACTGTCAGGGCAATACCGAGACCCCTCTATCTGCGAGTCTGATCTGCTTGCCTACCTGGATCACCTGAAAAATATTAAAGTAATTGGGATGAGTCAACGCTCAGTAAGAGGAAATATGTTATTGCTAGTGTGTAGCAAATGAGTTACAATATTATGAAAATCTATTACTATATAGTCATGTATCACTAAATCTGTAAAGTACAATACCAGTAATATAATCATCATCTTTTACCTGTTACTTAACATTTCTGTACTTTAGGTTTCTACTCAAAATACTTCATATATATATATATATATAATTTGTGTTTCTGTAAACTTGTATAGACATAGTAATAACTGTAAACTTCCTTGTAGATAACTGTGTGTCATGATTTAACTCCTCATGATAGGGTCGTGCGGCCCATAGGCAGGATTTACCCTGGTTGACCAACCAGGAATAAATCACTATACTCCGTAGTCTAATCAGCCCTCCTCAACCCATATCTGATGGGGAGCCTGTCCACTCGTGGGCTCTATGCGATCGACCTTTATATCACGTATTATTTGAATAGGTGGTTGTACTATATATATTGTATGTAGCTACGGTATTGTGCTCTGTAATTGTATGGTCCAACAGGGTCTGATACTATATAATACATCTCTATGTGCAACTATTTGTTTTATCATGATACTGTAATAACTGTATAAACCATGACGCTCTAGAAAACTATATCTATATCAACTGTGTTTCTGTAATTAACTGTAAATCTATATGTCATAGTACTGTAAAACTGTATAATCATGGTATTTCTATAATTGTTGTAAAATACATTCACTGTCTGTATATTCTGTAAAACACATTTCTGAAAAATATTGTAAATCATGTTTCTATACTATATCTATTTTCCCAAGCCACACAGTAATTTTAAAACATATTAATCATACTTGATAAACTGTATAAATCTCTGCTGTGAATAATATTATGGTAGAATATATATGATTTTATACTGAAATCATACTCGAATAACCTAGCATAACATATTTCCCTTACCTGATTTCTGCTAAAACCCTCCTACTGTAACGGGTCCTACACCCGCAGGGTTCTCCACTTTACACCCTGAAAACCATAAATCTCATAACAAAACATTACTATTTCTACGTCTATTACATTTCTTACAACTGCTGGAAACTTAAATTCCGAATAAAAGACCTGGCCCTGGATTTGGGATGAATTCCGACTTCGTTCCACCAACGATTCGCTCTGGCAGACTTAAAGAGAACTACGCCAGGAACGTCGTGGTGGCCTCAGATCGTCGATCCGGCAACTGATGGGGCCAAAATCGAAGAGAGAAGAGGGAGTGGTTGTAGGAGAGAGAGAGAGAGAGAGAGAAGAGAGCGGCACTGAAATTCTGCGTAAAACTGAGTTTAAACACTATTTATACTACGGGATTCGTCGACGAGCCACGTCATCTCGTCGACGAGTCCTTAAGTAATTTCATCGATGAAATTCAGACTAGCCCAAATTCTTCTCTCGCTATCTTCTCGTCAACGAGTCATAGCTTCGTCGACGAGGTCCCCTTATGCACTCGTCATCGAACTCCCCATGTTCGTTGACAAGGCCATGTGGAAAATCTTTCGGGTTATTCCATCCAAAATGCAATGTCGTCGACGAAATCGGCTACCTCCTTCTGTTACTGCTTCCATTTTCCTCCCTCTTTATTATTTAAATACCATTAGTACTCGGGTCGTTACAACATGAGTGTGTGAGGTAGAATGAAGAGTGTTGTGTGTGTGTGTGTGTGTGAGAGAGAGAGAGAGAGAGAGAGAAAGAGAGAGAGAGAGAGAGAGAGTTGAGTTGAGAGTAGTAGCCTCCTCCTCCTTATTGTAATGATTCTCCCAGTTTATAGTGAGATTGGTGTGCTCCGTAGACGTAGGTCAGATTGGACCAAACTACGTTAAATCTTGGTGTCTATATTTTGCTTGTATGTGATTATTGCTCCTTGATCCACCCCAACAATAAATAGGTGCATGACTTATCTTGTAAGCAATCTCCAATTCAAAATACATAATTTAATGCTGAGTGTTAGAGCAGACCCTTGTGCCTTGTATCTCTTTATCCTTTTATCTCTTACTTTGTCTCCTCTTATCTTTGATCTCCCTTATATCTCCTTTCCCCCACTTCTAATCTATTTCCTTTCGCCTCCCTATTCTTCTCCCCCTCCTACAATTTTTACAAATTCTATGATTCTATCTCTATACTTGCACCTCTAAAATTAGTTAGTGTAACGAGTTCATTCAACCCCATCTCAATCTCATCATCATAATCACTTAAAAGGTGCTTGATTTATTTTATTTTATTTTATTTTATCAAACATCACCTAAATAAAATAACATGATCAACCTAGCAACCGTTCCCCCCCCCCACTTATTTCCTTCTTTTGCAGAATGCTAATTTTCATATAAAACATTTGTAAATATATTATAAATGAAGTTAACAAGTTAATTAAAAAGTAAGAAATTGCACGTGATCAAATAAAAAATAGAGTTAACAATATAAAAATTTAATATTTAAACAATTGGTAAATTAATAACTAAATAACAAATTAATAAATAACAATTACCAAAAATCAACATTAGTATTAACACAAAACCAACGATATTGAATGAAGAATGAGAACCAATTGAAGCATGAAGTTGTTGAGCATTATATGTCATAGTACTAAGAATTACCATTGTAACGACCCAAATTTTCTAACCATTTTTTTTTCCAGCTATAAATCATAACTCTGATACCCTGTATATAAAAATATATGTCATCATCACGGCCTAAAGTGGATGCCATGGTAACCTGTGCATACCATGTATATTACCTATGCAGCAGAAAACATAAATATCCAAACCATATCCCAAAATACACAATACCAGAGTACTACTGATCCACCTATAAATATATACACACATGTACATCATTTCCCAAAAATCCCAAAATACTAAGGGCTCTACTACTCAGCCCGAGACTCACCCCAAAACTATGTCGACTCAGTCGCCTCCTTAATCTTTGGGCCGGTCGTGCACGTCTCTCTAGGTTACCTGGAATGTTCATAATGCTGGGGTGAGACACCTCTTAGTAAGGAGAAACATGTTATTACCGGTGTGTGGCATATGAGTCTGAATACAAAACATAATCCTTAATTAAACTATAAATGAGAAATCATGCAAGAGTATTTGTATAATAACCCACACCTATATCATTTAAAATACAAAATTTACGAGTTATCTATTCAATAGTCAATAGGTAATCACTATTTTCTGTGTATACTAAATATGTACATCATTTTGAAAACTTCCCTGGATGACTGTATGTCATAATTTAACCCCTCATTACAGGGTTGTGCGGCCTGTAGGCGGGACTAAACACTTGTTCTGTAAAATACTGTATAATCATGGTTATACAAAATGTTGTATAGTCATGATTCTGTAAACTACTGTATAATCATATTTATGTAAAATACTGTATAATCATATTACTGTAAAACCATGTAAACTATAATTCTGTAAGCCTCTATATAGCCGTAGCTCTATAAATAAAACTGTATAAGTTGTATTTCATAACTCTATAAAAACTATGTAATCATAAGTAGGGGTGAGCAAATGGTCAGTTTGGTGAAATTCGGTTAATTAACTGAATTAAACAAAAAATTCGGTTAACCATTTCCATTAACCGAACCAATCGAATAAGAGATATTAACCGAACCTCGCCTGATCGAATTAACTGTTCGGGTAATTCAGTTTACCAAAATTATTTAAAATTGATTATTAAAAACAAAATATAATTATAAATTTTTTTACCCATTCCGCAATTCCTAAATAAAGATAGATACTATTGACTCTATGAGTCCAATCCGATTTTGATAATGACAAATCACTTGGTATTTGATCAGTGCATTGAGATTTTGAACAAGAACAATATTTAGCATGCACGGAAGACTAGCAAATCATGGAAGCCATGAAGATTAAAGAATATACATCTTGGCACAATCCATGGAACTAAAAGAGTAGAATAATGAAGATGCAAACGGCAAGTTCAAGACTATCATGGAAATGGGTATTTAGAATTGAATGTATTTACATATTTCATATGATTTAATTCGAAGGTCAAAACATATCCTAGACTGACCTTAGGACTCATGCATCACATGAACATCTTTAGGGGATATTTATGGACTTAGAGACTATTTTTGAAACCTCGGAAAATATTTTATAAAAGAGCAAAGAAAGAGAGCAAAACAGATTTTTGAAACTAAAAAGAAAAAGTCATAAAATGCACTGTTCAGAAGATCGAACTTCCTATTCAGTCGTCTGAAGTGTCAAATTCAGAAGACCGAAGTTTAAGCTTAGATGTCTGAAAATTTTCTTTAGAAGACCGGAGATTAAGTTCAGTCATTTGAAGAATTATTGGAGAAACACAGAAACAGGCAAAAGCACGCCAGAAGATTGAACACTGACTTTAGTCGTTTGAACCTGCAACTTCAGAAGTCTGAACCCCAACTTCAGTCGTTTGACCCTGTGTCCAGGTTAATTTTTTGAAACTCTAAGGAACTTCAATCGTCTAAGCTCTAACCCTCAGTCGTATGAACTTATGGGAAGATTAAAAATTTGATTTTTTAATGAGAGAACACGCGAGTTATTTCTTCATCAAGTTGATCCAACGGTTAGAAATCATCAAAAGGGCAAAGTTACCAATATAATCAACAACTAAACCCTTGTGCCCTCAACAAGTGAAAAGAGAAACAACCTTTGGCATACAATTGAGTATATTGTACGTTTAGCACAACTTAGGAGAACTTTGAACACATTGCTGAAGTTTGGGGATTTCAAAGTTTATACGTCAAATTTGAGTTAAGGCTATCTTGATCTTCAAAAGGCATTCTAGCAACCGTTGTGCTTTCGACTTGTTATTGAGGTTTGGTAAATCGAATTGCTTGTTGATATTTATCCACGAAGAGTTTTGCATCTAAATCGATTTGGTTGTTAATATTTATTCTCAAAGAGCTTTTCATCTCAAAATCCATTATTAAATATTAGTTGAGGGATTGATCTTGAGTGTGCTTATACTAGTTTGTTTTGACATGATCACTACTTGAGAAAAGTTTTTACCATTGGTTAAACGTTTTTGATTCAAGTGTGTATTCAGTTAAAGACTCAATATTTTTGATATTATAAACCACTTGATTAAATATCCATAGAGCTTATAAACTATATTTATTTTTTTAGGGATATTTTTTGAAAAAAATATTATATTAGGTTTTTGATCTTTGGAACTTATATCATATATATATATATATATGTGTGTGTGTGTGTGTGTGTGTGTGTGTGTGTGTAATGACCCGAAGAATAATAGTATTTAAATAATAAAGAGGGAGAGAAATGGAAATAGTAATAGAAGGAGGCAGTCAACGACATTTCATTTTGAATATATTAACCCAGGGGATTTTCTCATGGCCTCATCGACGAACACAGGGGATTTGTCAATGAGGGCACAAGAGGGTCTCGTCGACAAGGGCAAGTTTCGTCGCTGAGAAGGTACCGAAAGATGATTTTTGGAAGTCCGAAATTCGTCAACAAGGGTGTAGGTTCATCGAGGAACTTTTTACAGGACTCGTCGACGAGGTGACGTGGCTCGTCGACGAATCCTGCAGTATAAATAGTGCTTGAACTTAGTTTTACGCAAAAATTTCAGTGTAAATTCTCTCTTCTCTCTCCTCTACGGCCCTTCCCCCTTCTCTTTTTGATTTCGGCTTCGTCAGTCGCCAGATCGACGATCTAAGGCCACCACGATGCTCCTGACAGAGTTCTCTTCAAGTCTGCTGGGGCAGATCGTCGGTGGGATCGAATTGAATTTCTTCCCAGAACCAAGGTAAGACTTTTTAGTGAATTTTTGGCCTTCTGACAGTTGTAGGAAATTATGTAGGCAAAGAAATATTGATATTCTATTATGGTAAATGTTGTTTTCAGGGTGTTAAGTGGAGAGCCCTGTGGGTGTAGGACCCGCTATAGTAGGGGGGTTTTTAAAGCAAAAAACAGGTAAGAGAAATATGCTATGCTAGGCAATCTTAGTATGTTTTTAGTTTGAATTATACGTTACTACCAAATTATTATTCACAATAGAAATTTAAACAGTTTATCAAGTTTGTTTAATATGTTTTAAAATTACTGTGTGGCTTGAGAATATAGATATAAAACAGAAACATGTTCCACAGTATTTTTTAGGGTTATGTTTTCAGAATATACAGACAGTGAATATAATTTACAGCAATTATAGAAATACCATGATTATACAGTTTTACAGTACCATGACATACAGATTTATAGTTAATTATACAAACACAGTTGATATAGATACGATTTTCTACAGCGTCATGGTTTATACAGTTATTACAGAATCATGGTAAAACAAATAGTTGCATATAAAGATGTATTATATAGTATTAGACTCTGCTGGACCATTCAGTTTACAGAGCACGGTACCGTAGCTACATACAGTATATAGATTGCAACCACTTATTTAGATAATACATGGTTTAAAAGTAGATCGTATAGAGCCCACGAGTGGACATACTCCCCATCAAATATGGGTTAAGGAGGGTTGATCAGACCTATGGAGTACAGTGATTTATCCTTGTCGGCCAGTCAGGGTAGATCCCACCTACAGGCCGCACAACCCTGTCATGAGGGATAAATCATGACACACAGTTATCCACAGGGAAATTTACAGTTATTACTATGTTTATATAGATTTACAAAGACAGAAAATATATATATATATATATATATTTATATATTAGAAGTATTCTGAGTAGAAACCTAAAGTTAAGAAATGTTAAGTGATAGGAGAAAGGTGATGGTTTATATTACTGGTATTGAATTTTACAGATTCAGAGATACATGATTATATAGTAATAGATTTTCATAGTATTTAACTCATTTGTTATACACTAGCAATAGCATATTTCGTCTTATTGAACGTTGGCTCATCCCATTACTTTAACATTTTTCAGGTGATCCAGGTAGGCGAGGAGACCAGACTCGCAGATAGAGGGCCCTCGATATTGCCCTAATAGTAGAGTGAGTATTTTTGGAGTATTTTTGTATAGCCCTAGCCAGTTGAGGGTATTTTTGAAAAATGGTCATATATGTATATTTTGGGAAACATTTTAGCACTCTGGTATTGTATATAATTATATATGGTTGTGTTCATCTCATTTTCACTTCTCGCTGCTTAGGTTGATGGTTGAGTTTAATTCAATTTGGTATCAAAGCATTAGAGTTGTTATAGTACAATATATAAAAAAAATCCAAGTTAAATAGTAGGTCGTTACATATAAATATAAATATATATATATATATATATATTTGCATATTATGGAGATCATATTGTGTTTGGATATTTGGAAGAAAACTTATTGATCTAGATCTTTATCATATTCAAGACAAATCTTTTAATAAGATCACATTTGATATTCGTGCATCTAGTAAGTTGAACTAGCATCCAAATTTCTCCAAGGCATTTACTTATATCATTATTTTGGGAGATTTGATAAAAGGGAAATTGTGTGAAGCATATCATTCATATAAAAATTGTATCGTTACATACATATTGAGCTTCAAGTTTCATCATATGGATATGTGTTAGGATTTTCAATTGTACTCACTAACTTTGTTAGAAGCAATATTGAGTTGTTTTGCAGATTTAAAATTTTATATTGTAATCATGGTTCGGGTTGTGAACCGGGTAAGGAGTAAGTTGTTCCTCTTGTAAGTAGCTGAAGTAAGGGAAGCTCTATCCCGGTTAAAGGAGCAGGGATTTAGTGGAATCCTTGAGTGGGTTGCTCAAGGTAAGGACGTAGGCCGGGTTGGCTAAATCTCGTAAAAACTATGTTTTCCTTCTCTCTTCCTTTACTCCTTTTATTTTTCGCAATACATTTCATTATCTATCTTGCATGTGTGTATGTTGAATAACCCCACACACACTTAATTGAGTAAAAAGAATTCATTGATATAATAACTTAAATCAACCTTAAACCCCTGCAATTAATTTGTTAAATATAGAAATAGGGATTAAGTGGTAAATAATCTGAAAGATTTTAAAATACCCAATTCGCCCCCTCTTAGGATTACACCTGAATTAATAGATACATAGTAGCTATTCAGAATGGCATTACCCAAAGAGTGATCACTGAAGGATTTTAACAAAAACATAACAAGCAGACATATTAAAATGACTCAGGCTAATAAAATGGACATTCATTCAGTCATTTTAACAAGCAAATCAAAAGAAGCTACGTCAAACTAATAATAGACATTGGTTAACACATTTTAGCAAACACATCACAGCAGATGCATCAAATAGATACCAGTTAATCTAATAGCCGTTCATTGAGACATTTTAACAAACATGATAAGGGGTTGTTCAAGGGTAGTTTATTGGATCATTAGAGACTCATTTCTAATGGTCACTTTGTTCATGTGTTCGCAATACACAATACTCGCCCTTAAAAAAAAAAGCTTTTAGCTTTTGCTCCAAGATCTTGATTATTGGAGAAGGAAAAAAGAGAGAGGCTATTTCTAAATATTTTTAGATGTTCGTCAAAAACATGGTTTATACTTTATAGTCTAAAGCCTCGTTGCATAGGACAAATGCCTATAGAAGTACCTGAGTGAAGAGTCATCACCACGCAAAAAGTCGAAGAGGGATTCGGGACAGGTGAAGCCGTGAAGAGGGAGAATTGAGAGGGATTCGGGAATGGGGACCTCAGGCAAGCCAAAGGGAATGGAAGCGAGAACTAAAGAGGAGAACTGTTGAACTGAGAGGTGGAGATGAGGAAGCTGAGAACTCGAGAAGGACCAAAGGAGAAGTCGAGACTTGAGAGTGGAGAGGACAGCGGTTGTGGAGTGCGGACCACTAAACAATAAATCATAGTTAATTTATGCTTGAAATTTAAGTAATTATTAAATCGGTTAATCAATTAACCGAATTTATATTTCCAGTTCATTGAGCCAAAAATCGATTCACCAAAATTTGGTGAACCCCAACCAAACCGACTGAACCGATTTTTTTACCCGAATCGAACCGACCAATTTCGGTTGGTTAAATCGGTTAATTCGGGTTTCCTCGAATTATGCTCACCCCTAATCGTAAGTCTGTAAATCTGTATAATTCTATAAATATTCCAATATTTCTCATGCCACACAATTTAATAAAACTTAAAAAATATCATCTGTAATATTATATAATTTCCATGCTCTAATTTATCCAAAACCATACTCTGTAATCCATATTCAAATACTATACTTTACTGATAGTATTTCTAATCTAACTGGCATAACATATTTCCCTTACTGGACTTTCTGAGAACTGTTTATTATTTCCCTATTTCATGCTTGCAGTGTTCATAATTTCAACGCCCTGAAATTACACACACACACACACATATATATATTTTCCCCTTGTCAATCAACTCAATATCTAGAATAATTATCATACTCACATTTATAAACTATAAACTATTTATCATTTTACTTAGGTTCTTGAGATAACATCCGCTGGGATCCTTAACCCATGCCTGCGGTTTTTGAAAACCCAAATCCTGAAATTACAACACCCTAGTTTAATTATCATAAACACGAGTATATCAACATCTAATACAAAATCTGGGTTCAGAAAAGCTTGATAACTATGAAAACCATAAAATATCCTACTTACCCTGATTTTGAGATAGTGCCTGAACTCTTCAAACCAAAATTTGCTCCGGCTAAGTTGTAGAGAATCTCTTTAGGATCATCGTGATACCTTTTGATTGTCGAACAGGAGAGAAATGGGGCCGAAATCTTAGAAAGAAGGTGAGAGGATCGAATTTTGTGAGAGAGAAATAGTAAGAAGACAATTTTCTCACTGAAAATGCAATTTTCGACTATATACAGGCAGTTGTCCACGTGGCTTCATCGACGAGCCACGTGTACTTGTCGACGAACCAAAGAAGGGAGTTCGTCAACGAAGGTGATAAGCTCGTCAATGAACCAAAGGGTCTGAAATCACCTTTCTCGATATCTCTTCATTGTCGAAACACTACAATTCGTCCATGAACCTATATGGGAGTTTGTCAACGAAACCAGGACGTTCGTCGACGAACCCTGCTTTGTTCCTCTTCGAATTTTCCCTTATCTCTATTATTTAATTATTATAATTTTCGGGTCTCTACAACCATATATTTGCATGTTATTAATTTTGTGTTTAGGAGGCTTTGAATTTGAACCAAATATGCTATAAAAGTATTTTCATTTTGTGCAAATTTAAATATGAAACTTAAGATGCCATTTGGTATCACTATTAAAACTTATAAACACAAAAATCAGAAACAAGAATTAAATATTAGAAACTAGCAACTTGTTTGGTTAATATTTATAAAACTAAAAAAAATTAAAAACTTAATTAAAAAATGCTCCCACCAAATAGTATTATAAAAATATTATTAAAATGATAAAATTGTAAAATAATACACATTAAAAATACTATGATAAAAATAAAAATAATTATAGTTATTTTACTTACTGTTACACTTTCAAAATTTACTTAACAATACAAATTTTATTGAATGTGAAATTAAAAAATAGTAAAAATATTTTGTCAAAATAAAAATATAAAAATAAAAATATATACAATAGTACTAAACAAATCCTAAAGTTCATGTCCTTAACATAGTAATAGAGTAGTTAAATAAAATAAAATAAATAGCTAATTAAATGATAGAACACCGTCGTTTTTACCGTCTGTCCTGGCATGTGCTTTTTGATGCTCATTGCGTTTACGTACCAAATGCCAAACGGAGCGCCTCTCCTTCCCCTTCTTCCACTTCTTTCTTCCTCCTACTAGCAAGCAGTCTTAAATATTCTCTCACGAACTAAACACCTCTTTCTTGCGATCCAAACACTCCTCCCAGAAGTATGATCCGATGAACCTCAATCTCTAATCTTTCTTTAAGGACGATGACGAGGTGGACCCATGGCCTCGTTTTAAAATCTGGTGTCTCATTTTCGTTCTTGATCGCCCATGGAACCCAAAGGAACCTTTCTTCCGCGGCCAAAGCCTACGGATCCGCAAGATGTCAAGGTTATTCAATGGGAAGATTTCGAGCAGGAGCTCGCGCGATTGTGCAGTCTCTCTTCCGCGCTCAAAGAAGCTGAGAAAAAGAAAATTGGCCTTCAAGAAAACTTGGAGTCTCTTGTACAGGTAGGGTTTTATAGATTTGTAATTGGATAGTTTTTGGTTCATCTCAGTTCTGTTGCCTGCTGGTTTGCCTAGTAAATGATTTTGAATTTCTTGTTTTAGTCTGTTTGAGGGGGAGTATCATAAGTAATTGTAGTGTTCCTTTAGTTTTTAATGTTTGGATTAAAAAAAAATAAATCATGTTCCAGGTTTTAATTAAAAGTTTAATATTCAAAGCTTGCTTTTTTTTCATACATTTTATTATCAGCCAATGGGAGGAAGTTGGGGCTTAGGGCTATACTTGAAAGCTTTTTTGAATGGAATTACTGCATCGTTTTATGCTTTGATCCAATCTGGATGATCAGTTCTTAACCACTGAATTGAGAGGAAGAAGAATGTGACACTCCTTCAATTACTTGTCGATGTTTATGTCCTTCCAGTTTTGTACAACTTCAAGTGAAAGTAAATATGTTAACTACCACCTGAATTAACTGTATTAACTGAATTATACAATATAAATTAACTAACGTTTCAACTGTTCTTAGATTGAGTCATCTCGCTATTTGAACCCTCTCCAAGGAACGCTTGAATTTCTTATGCAGGCGTGAACTATAGATCCATAAATTGATGGTTTTGGTTAATTTTAGGAATTTTATGTTCTGTTTGACATGTGAGAACTGCAATTAAATTTTGAGTCTGACGTTTATACCTTCTGCTTTACAAAGTATGGGAGACTCAACTCTGTAGTGTCAAAGGGTGTATTAGATTCGGAATGGGGCTTCCAAGAAAGAGTATTCATTCCACCTTATAGCTTTGGTACTGAAGAAAAGTAGGTCTCAAGATATTAGATTATAGACCTATTAGTTTGGTATCGATTTTTTATAAAATAATTGCTAAAGTGCTACTAATAAGTTGAGTGTGGTGCTTGATAAGACTATTTTTAGGGCTCAAAGTGTGTTTATGGGGGGAAGACAGAATGTGGACCCCATTTTGATTGCGAATGTAGTTGTTGAGGACATTTGGAGAAGAAAGAAGAACAGGCTCATTTTTAAGTTGGATTTTGGAAAACCCTATGATAGAGTGAGTTGGAACTTCTTGGATAAAATTTTTATGAGGTAAGGGTTTGGAGAGAGATGACATAGATGGATGGAAGGCTGCATATATGATGTGAATTATTTGGTGTTAGTGAATCGTGAGCGTAAATCTTGGTTTGGTGCTACAAAGGGGATTAGACAAGGAGACTGTCTCTCCCCATTTTTGTTTGTTTAAATGATTGATGTTTTGAGTAGGATGGTTGATAGCCGTGGATAGAGTGAGGAGGGAGTAGGTGATGGTTTCGCACCTTCAGTTTGTTGATGGTACTATCTTCTTCGTAGAGGATCATAGGCCCTTTTTTTTTTTTTGGGATATTTTGGGTCTTCTCCATATTTGTGAAAGGGTTTCAAGGCTTAAGATTGATATGGGGAAGAGCAATATTGCAGTAATTAATGTGCCTATTTGAATGTGTCAGGGAGTTATCCTTGGAGGTGGGGTGGGTTATGTGGAATGGGCGTTGTCCTATTTAGGGGTTCCATTGGGGGAGAACCCTAGATTTGATACTTTTTGGGATCTGGTTTTGGAGAGGGTGTCTTAAGTGTTTAGGTGGGGGAAAGGGTGCTCTTTTTTCTCTCAGAGGCAGAATTACTCTCATTCTAGCTTGTGTTTCTAGTATCCCTTTGTATTTTCTTTCTATTTTTAAAAATCTTGTGGGGGTTACTAGCATAGCAAGATTGAGAGAATTGTGAAAGATTTCCAGTGGTCAGGGGTAGGGGTTTTAGGGACCCTTTGCTGAGGTGGGAAGTGGTTAGTAGGTCTAAATGGGAGGGCAATTTGGTTCTTGGCCAAATGGCTTTTGGCTCTTGCTAGAGGATTCTTCCTTGTGTAAGCCCATAGGGTTGTAATATCCGTTTTTGGAAAAATCTTTGGTTGGGGAGTGTTATTTTGTCCACTTCTTTTTTCTTGCCTCATTTGTTTGAGCTCATGGTAGAATGGTTCTATTTCTTCTTTTATTGTAGCCCTAATTGGTCCTTTACTTTCTTGGGATTTTCACTTTCGTAGAGCCTTGAATGATAAGGAGACGGAAGAGTTATCCTCTTTGTTAGTCTTGTTGAACAACTGTCAGGTCTCTTTGGAAGTAGATAGTTGATTCTGGTCTTTGATTCCTCGGGGTTTTATTCTTGCAGATCTTTTTTTGAGTTTTTGACCAGTACTGATTCTTCCTTTCCTCTCTACAAAACTATTTGGAAGGCCAAAGGCTCCGATCCTTTTGCAAAAAAAAAATAAAAAAAATACAAGCTTTTCTCTAGTTGGTTGTGTTCAATAGGATCAATACCAATAAATTGTTGTAGTTTAGGAGGCCTTTTAAGGCTTTCTCCAGATGTTTTTATGCTTTTCTTTATCTACTCAGAATCTACTCCATGTTTTTTCATGCATTGTGATTTTGATTGGAGGGTATGGAACAAGTTATTCAATTATTTTGGAGAATGTTAGGTTTGTCAAGAAGTGGAGGATTTTTTGGTAATTTCTTTTGTCAGTTTTGGTTGGAAAAAGGAAGGGATAGCGTCATGGAAATGTGCTTCCTTTGCAGTATTTTGGGGATTGTGGATGGAACGTAATGCACGCATTTTCTTAGGGAGAAGATGCCATTTTTGTTGGGTTGGGAGAAGATTCATTATTTGGCTTCTATTTGGGAAAAAAATTAATTATTTAAAAAAATAAAGTTCATTTTACACTCCACTAATGTATGTGGCACATAAGAGATACAAATAATACAATAAAATAAACAAGTTCTATTATTTAATTTGTTAAAGTTATAAAAATATAATAAATTTAGACTAACAAGTTATATTCTATAATTATAACCTAGGCTTTAAAACTATAATATATAATTGTGAGATTTATCATTAAATAAATAAAGTACCATTAAATAAATAAAGTACCAACAACTTGAACAAGAAAAAAAAACCTAGAAGAGAAAAATAAGGTTGAAGTTGAAAAGTATAAAAAAGAAAAATCAAATTACTAATATAACCAAAATGGTGTTCATATCAAATTACTAATTAATCATCTCTTGTGAATATTAAAAAAATAATTTTTGCATAATTAATTATTTGTTTTTTGATAATAAAAGAAGATGCATTAAGGAAGAGAATGTACAATCATAGCAAGGACACTAAGTTCTCAAAAAATAAATTAAAAAACAAAATAAAAAAATTCAAAAAGAAAAATAAAAAATACAAGCAAAACAAAAAAATAGTAATAAAAAATAAAAAATAGAAGAAATCAGTTATATCAGCCTGGAAATCCCCTCTTTAATCCCTACAAATCGTAGTTCACCAAACACTTCAAATTAGCTAATTCCCTTTGACCCTTCTTCTCCTTGGGTTTGCCACTATCAAGCCTAACTTCATTACCTCCTTTGATAAGACAACATAAGGCCAAAGTCATCCAATGAACTGAGTTTCGATGTCCTTCCCAGGAATTTCGTCTTGAATTGGAGTAGGGAGAATTCCATCCTTAACCTTTTTTCCATCTTTGGTAACCTCATCTTCAAACAAATTAATACCCTCTAAACCTTCTAAAGGAGGAGGTGGCACATAAGATAAATCCCTGAGATGATCAATAGAAGAATCAGAGGAATATCCACACTGTTCCCGAATATAGTCTAAAAGTAGACCTTTTTTGCATTCAAAATCCCTACTCCCTACACTGTCCTCATTCGAAACATCTTCCCATCTCTTGCTTTTCTTACTCAATTTGGCCCTCTCATCTATTGGCTCTTCCAATATACCTAAAACACCTTCGGAATAGATCTTTATAATTTTATGTGTTTTCTCACCAGATAATTCCCTCTTATCTTCATTAAGTTTCCTCCCTCCAGAACCCATTTGTGTTTCCTTATGGTGATTATTTTTGCATCATTTTCACGCTCATTATAATCTCCCCCACCCCCTCTCATGATGATGACCTAAAAAAAGAACATTACTATGTTCAAGAATTCGGTGAACAGCCAAGATGCCCTTGAACTCTGTCATTTCCAGACAATGTGCAATCCATAGTTTTTCCATTAATAAGACTAAAAGATGAACTCCATTGTTTCTAGTGTCGATGAGAGCGGAGGCGACAGCGTGTGGGGGCAGTCCCCAGTCCCTTCTGCCTTTCTGCCATTGATTCCAGTGAACAGCTGAGACTCCCCTGAACTCCATTGTTTCTCTGAATCTGCAACCCATTGTTTCTGGAGGGGAGTTTCTAGGTTTTGGAGGTCTCCATTGGTTGGAGACATTGACTCAGTATTGATGGTCCAAGATCACCTGCAGCCAAGGAGTGGACGTGGGGGTATGGTTTCTGCTCAAAGAAATTGATTGGTGTTCTCCAATGATTGGAGTGAGCAGGAAAAGCGTGTGCATGTTGTGTCCAGCTGAAACCTCTTTAGTGTGTGTGTTGTTGGGGGGGGGGGGGGGGTTGGTAGTTATATTGATAGTGGTGATTGTTTGATGTATTTTGGCAATGAAAATATTAGGGCATATGTAGATCTATTTTGGCGTTGAAACACACACACACACACATACACACACTACATGTGTATATATTATCATATGAAAATGAAAAAGTTGGCTATTATTGGAGATCCAAATGAGTGTAAGGACTATAGATGGAGAAACTAGAGAATTTCCAATTACCATAGGTGTACATCAAGGATGTACTTTGAGTCCTTATCTTTTTGCTCTAGTGATGGACCAATTGACTAAGAGCATTCAAAAGGAGGTTTCATGGTGTATGTTGTTTGCAGATGATATTGTATTAATTGACGAAACTAGGGACGGAGTAGAGGTTGAGTTAGAATTATGGAGAGAAACTTTGGAATCTAGAGGCTTTAGGATAAATAGAAATAAAATAGAATATATGAAATGTAATTTTAGTAGTGATAGGAGGAATATTGGAGACAAAATTAAACTTGATGATGAAGAAATAAATAGAACTTGTAGATTTTGATACCTTGGATCTATTATGCAAGCTGAAAGAGAAATTGAAGATGATGTAATGCATAGAGTTAAAGCAGGTTGGGTAAAATGGAGAAGTGCTTCAAGTGTGCTATGTGATCGTATAATACCCTTAAAATTGAAAGGGAAGTTTTATAGGACAGCTATAAGACCAGTTATGCTATATGGATTGGAATGTTGGGCGATGAAGAAACATAATATCCAAAAAGTAAAAGTTGCCGAGATGAAAATGCTTAAATGAATGAGTGGTATAACATTAAAAGATAAATTAAGGAATGAACATATTCGTGGTAAGTTAGTTATAGCTCCTATAGAAGATAAGATAAGGGAGTGATGACTTAGATGGTATGGACACTTGCAACGTAGGCAATATGGTGCACCTGTGAGGAAGAGTGACTTAGTTACTGTGGGGGGCAGTAGAAGGGGTAGGGGTAAACCGAAAATAACTTGGGAGGAGATAGTAAGGATTTAATATCCTTGAATCTATCAAAAGAAATGGTCCATGATCGCATAAATTGGCGGAAAAGGATTCATATAACTGACTGCACTTAATGGGACTAAGGTTTGGTTTTGTTGTTGTTGTTGTTGTTATTTATTTACCATGTACTTTCAACAACTGAACAGGAATCTACAAATTTTTCCATTCATTTTCTATTGTAATGTAAAGAATGATGGTCTTTTGAATTCCTTACCCATTAATTGATTAGCCCGCGGTTTAGCGGGCTGCCGCATGGTGGGCAGGTACAAGCAGAGTCGTTGACTCGGTCTAACAAGCTTGATGAGATGCACCAGAAAGTGGAGGCTAGAAAATTGGTGATGGGAAACATGTCAATGCATTCAAAAGTTGCTGCAGAGGATGCTAAGAAGCAAGAGGAGAGCCTTAGTGATGAAGTTCGATCACTATTGATTGCTGGAACAGCTCTTTCTGTGGCTAGTAAGCAATTGCAGGTGATCTTAATTATTAGTGTTAGTTTAGATGATTCTGTTTAATGAGGAAAACATGTATTGGGCCCATTCAACTTTTATCTCAGTTGTTACCATCGTTATTATTGCTATTAATACTTACATGGAAAATGCTACCCCTCCCAGTTTGTTTACAACATTTAGTATTCTGTTCTTATGTACTGGTTTCATGAGTCAGAGACTGCCTCCTTACGTGGGACTTACACTCAGAGCAGTGTCATACTAATGTTAACTCTTGGGCTCCCAATTTACTTTTATGCCCCCAACTGGAAATTCCCTCATTCAAACTTTATTAGACTTTTGCCCCTCAGTACCCCCCTGCTCCTAAAGGCAACAGGCCCTACCTATATAAATGCGTTGATTGATTGATAAAGGAACCTATTCAAGAGTTATAAATTGGTTAGTATTAATGATTCTTTGTGTAAGCATATATTTGTTTGATTTATTTAAAAGTTGATTTTTCAGTATGTTTAGAAAATTCTGTTCTAACAATTTCGCCTTAGGGCCCCGTTTGAAACTTAGAAAATATGAGGGAAGGAAAGTAAGATATGAAGGAATCCACTTTTTTCATGTTTGGTTACAAAGGAAAGTGAGAAGGAAAATAAAAAATATAACAAATGGACGAATAAAAGTTTGACTTTACACATTATTTACATTTGATTTTTTTTAAAATTATTAATCATAGTAGAACAAATTTTCATTTTTAATACTAGTTGATCTAGAGAGGAAATACAACGGAAATGCACTTCTATTTTATTTTCCTTTCCTTTTCTCGAACAAAATCCTTGATCCAAACTGAGCCTAAATGAAACAGCTCTCAAATTGAGGTAATCGCAATTGCTTTGTCTTCCCAATCATGTAAATTTGCAAAAAGAAATATTCTTAGACATTCTTGGAAAAAAATTTCTAATTGAATAAACTAGTAGAAAAAAGCATTAAAGCAGTAATTTTCTTGCCAAAGCAACGGAAATATCTACACACAATGAAGTTAAATTATTATTTTTTTCGATAAAAAATATCAACTTCTTATTAAATCAAAAACTTATATTTGGAAAAATAAATATTCTTGAAGAAACTAAGAAAAATTAAAATTTCTAACCAAATAAACTATTAGACAAAATCAATGATTTTTTCTTGCTAAAGGACAAATAAACTGTTCTAGTAGGGCTAGGCAAATGAAACGACGTCAAATTTCTATGTTCTTTTCTCTTTTCTGTTCTGTTCTGTTTCTTTTGTTTGCTCTGTGTGCAAATTCATACAAGTCGAATTCACAAAAAAATGTAAGTGATGCAATTGTTTTATTATGTTTTTATTTTTTTTTAAAGAAGGGAAGCAAATTTCTTCAAACACTTCTCATTGAATCTTGCATAGGAAGTTGAAGCTTGTCATGGAGCAAAATTTGGCACATGGATGTCATTAACTTAATTGATATTTGTCATTTCTCGATTGTATGAAATAATTTAAGCTGATTTGTCCAGATATGTATATTACGTGTTTAGCTTCTAATGAAACAAGTGAGTACTTGTTTCTTCATTGTCAGGTGGCCAGGTTTGGTGTAATATTTTTGCCTTCACCTTTGAGCTGTGGGTGTCTCCTCATTTTGCGGATGTCCTTTTGATAGTGAAGTTTAAGGGGCTTTGGCGAAAGTAATTATGTGAAAGTCATGTGGCTGTGTATTTAGTTTTGCTATTATTTGGATTTTGTGGATGGAAAGGAACACCAGAATTTTTAAAGATCAAATTACTCCTTAATACTTGTTTTGGAGTAGAGTGGTTTTGTGCTTCTCCTTGTGCATTGGCTTCAGAGATGTTTTGGGGTGTTCTGTTTTGTAATTGCTTCTTTCTATATGCTGGACATCTTGTTTTCCAGCAACTATACTCTCTCTCTCTCTCTTTGTGAAATTGTTTTCTATTAAAAAAAATCTTAGATGTTCAATTTTACTGTCTAATTTTTTATATTTGGTCAATATGGTATGGTTGGTTATTTATTTATTTATATTTTATATATACATTTATTTTTAATATATGCGTTCATGCTATATTGTGTCATACTATTTTGAATTTGTGTGTTGTGTCATGTCCACACCATGCTTCATAGGGGAATATGATGGAGAAGATAAGGAAGAAGATTAAGGAATTGATCCAAATGGGGAAGAACCCAATGTGTCTTCTTAGCATCTTTTTGATATATGTGTCTTCTTAGCATCATTATCACGAGTGAAGAGAAACATAGAGGTTGAGAGACATTAGTAATGCGGCATTAGTATTACTAAGGTCTTATTTGCAACATGTTTCAACTGGAAGAGTCATTCCCTTGTGCTAAGTTTTATATATATATATATATATATATGTATATATATATTGAAACGATGGTGTTCGAAGCCCTTTGGACACTCGACTATTCCACTGGGATAATGAGTCCATCCCTAGACTCTTCTCCACTTAAATACCAAGGTATTATATCAAATGGAAAACCGTAGCCCCCAAGACTTGATCCCTGGCCATTTAACCAAGAGAGCCTTGAATTTAGCGCTTGAGCCACCCTTGGGGGGCTGTGCTAAGTTATATTTTAGTTGTCTCTAGCTTTCAAAAAATTGGAGGACAGCTAGTTTTTGAAGCTGTTGATTTTAGATCAAACATCACTTTTGAACTAAGGTTTTGGAAGTTAGCTTACTGGTAATTTTGCTAGTTGGAATGGTTGTGGTGTTTTCTCACGGAGATGAACTCCCTTTGCTACAAGCTTATAAAAAGCAAATTTAGATTACAAAAGGATGAGTGTGGTGCAAATATGGATTTTAGAAGTTCCTGAAGAGGGTCCTTGGAGGTTCATTTCACAGGTTTACCCTTTCTTTCTTCCTTTTATGAGAAAGTTTCATTCAGGTAGAGGCAATCTTATTTGGTTGGGGAAGATGTTTGGGCAGGGGAGGTTGCATTATTTTGTTCCTTTCCTTGATTGTATCACCTTTCTTCTCACCATAATGATGAGATTTCCTCTCTTTTTTTTGGGAGGGATTCTTTTTCTTCGGATTTTCATTTTAGGAGGGATTGAATGTGGAGGTTACTTCTTTGTTCATTGTGCTGGAGAGTAGTTTTATCTCTGAAAGGAATGGTGCTAAAATTTAGATTTTGGAATGGCAAATCTTTCTTTTATCATCTAGTCAAGGTTGATGTGTCTTTTCCTCTTTTTCATTGTTGGTTGGGAAGGGTAAGGTTGTGGAGAGGCTGTGAAGGTGTGCTCTTTGTGCTGTTTTACTGGGATTTTGATTGTAAAGGAATTCTAGATTGTTTTTTTTTTTTAGTTTTTTGTTTTTGTTTTCATTGTGCTGGGAACAGGAATGTCAAAGGATCTTCTTTGGGATGCAATGCTGTATTTGGCTTCTCTCTGGGCTTATAGTGCAGGCTGTTTTAGATTAAGAATGTACAACCTGGAGAATAAGACATCTTGGCAAAGTCTGGAAAAATCCAGACAAAAAAAACATTGGAAAAACCACACAAACTAACAATCCAACGCATAATGCCAATCACGCTGAATATCAGAAAGCTCACCCCCTTAAAATTCCCGTCCCAAACATCAAAAAAGAGAAGCCAAATAATGTATCTTTTCCCAAACCAGCAAATGCAATGTCTTCTTCCCTGAAAAAGTACGCGCATTCACTCCATCCGCACCCCCAAAATACTGCAAAGAAAGTGCATTTCCAGATTTCCTGCTAAACCAACAAAAGAAACTGCCAAAACGTTCTCCACTGCCTCTGAATTCACACAACATTTGCCTGAAAAACCAAATAACTTATTCCATACCCTCCAAGCATAATTACAATGTATAAAAAGTGCGATGCAGATTCTAAACAATTAAATCAAAGAATACAGACGTTTGGAGAGGGAGCCTTCTAAAGTCTCCTGACCTGCAGCAAGTTATTGGTATTACTTCTATCAATCACAATCAACCAAATAAAACCCTTGATTTTAGTGGGGATTTTGGTCTTCCAAATGGATCTATTGAGAGGAAAAGATGAATTAGATCTAGTCATAAAATTAGTAAGATTTGCAAGAATAAACCCCCAAAGGATCCAAATACCAAGACGAACTATCCTCCAAAGAAAATCAATGGTTACTCAACAAAACTAGCAAAGAGGATAGCTCTACCAACTCCCTATTGTTCAACAACCTATGAAAATGAAGATCCGAAGAAGGTAAAGGACAACTTGGATCAACAACAAAAGATAAAATGGAACCATCCTGACTTGAGCTCAAGTGAAAGAGGCGAGGAAAAGAGGTGGACAAAACTGCATTCCCAACCAAGGATCTTTCCAAAAGTGGATATTGCAACCCTTCCCACCAAGAATTTAATATGGGGAATGGAAAGGGGATGACTTTGAGAGAGAGCTTTCTATAAACTCTTTGAAGCACATCTAAATCTTGAATTAGTATCCCACCCATTCTTGTCTAATCCATACTTACTTTTAACAACTTTATGCCATAGGGAAGAATTCTCTAGTGGAAACCACCAAAGCCATTTAGCCAGAAGAGCTGTGTTTTTAGACATCAAGTTTCTAAGACCCAAAGCACCCTCCTGTTTAGACCTACCCACCACTTCCCAACTTACCAAATGATCCCTAAAGCACCCGACCCTTGACCACAAAAAAGTCTTTCATTATCTTCTCAATCTTATTAGCAATCCTCACTGGGATCTTAAATATAGAAAGAAAATATAAAGGGATACTCGAAAGACAAGCTTGGATAAGCTTAATTCTACCACTGAGACAAAAAAAAGCACCTTTCCACCTATCTAGTCCCTTAGAAACCTTTTCCATAACAACTTTCACTTTTTGGATATGTTGTTTCTTAATTGTCCAACATTGTGATCCATATAGCACAGCTGGTCTTATTGCTGTCCTATAAAAATTTCCTTTTAATTTTGAGGGTATTCCACGATCACAAAGCACACTTGAAGCACTTCTCCATTTTACCCAACCTACTTACCTGCTTTAATTCTATGCGTTACATATTCTTCAATTTCTCCTTTAGCTTGCATAATAGATCCCAAGGTATCAAAATCTGCAAATGCTATTTATTTCTGCGTCATCAAGTTTAACTTTGTCTCCAATATTCCTCCTCCTATTATAAAAATTACGTTTCATATTTTCTATCTTATTTCTACTTATCCTAAAGCCTCTAGATTCTAAAGATTCTCTCCATAATTCTAACTTAGCCTCTACTCCACTCCTAGTTTCATTAATTAATACAGTATCGTTTGCAAACAACATATGACGTGGAACCTCATTTTGGATACTCCTAGTTAGTTGATCCATCACTAAAGCAAAAAGATAAGGGCTCAAAGTAGATCCTTGATGTACATCTATTGTGATTGGAAATTCTCTAGTCTCTCCACCTATAGTCCTTATACTAGTCATTACACCATCGTACATATCCTTAATGACATCAGTATACCTACTATATACACCCTTTTTTTCTAATACCCAACATACAATTTCTCTAGGTATCCTATCATATGCTTTCTCTAAATCAATAAATAGCATATGCAAATCCCTTTTCTTTTCCTGAAACTTTTCGATTAATCTTCTTAAAAGATAGATAGCTTCTATAGTAAATGTCCCAAGCATAAAACCAAATTGATTTTCTAAGACCTTCATTTCTAGCCTTAATCTTTGTTCAATTACCCTTTCTCACAGTTTCATTGTATGACTCATAAGTTTAATTCCACGATAGTTTTTATAATTTTGAATATCTCCTTTATTTTTATGTATAGGTATTGAAGTGCTTTTCCTCCGTTCATCTAGCATTTTCTTAGTTTTTATAATTGTGTTAAATAAATTAGTTAACCATATAATTCCATTATCACCTAAGCATTTCCAAACTTCAATTGGGATGTTATTCGGTCTTATAGCTTTTTCCATTTTTCATTTTTTTAGTACAAACTTAACTTCGTTAACTCTAATCTTGGGAATAAATCTCATATTTTTAGTCTTTTCCTCATTTGTCAATTTTAAGTTTAAGCCTTCTATTTGTTTTTTTATTAAATAGCTTACTAAAATAACTTAGCCATATTTATTTTATGTCTTCTTCCTTAACCAAGACAATATCATTCTCACCTTTTATACATTTTACATTACTTACATCCTTACTTTTTCATTCTCTAGCTCTAGCTAGTTTAAATATATCTCTTTCCCTTTCTTTTGTATCTAATCTGTCATATAAATTATTAAATAATCTATGTTTAGCTTCACTAGCGGTCTTTTTTGCGTCTTTTCTTGTCTCTTTATACTTTTCAAAGTTATCCATGTTTCTACATTTTTGTCATGTTTTACACCAATTTTTTTTTTTTTGTCTTTACAACTTTTTGAACATTTTGATCCCACCACCGACTTTCTTTGCTAGTCGAGAATCTTCCTCTTTACTCCCCTAAAATCTCTTTTGCTGTGTTTTTTTTTTTCTTTTAAATAAAGCTAGCTGTCCTACTCCAAAGTGTTTTTGTGTCTACACCATCCGCTATAGTCCAATTACCATCTTTGATGATTTTATCATTAAATTTTATTATATTTTCTTCCTTAGGTTTCACCATCCAGTTCTCTTACACTGATTTATTTTATCCTTTCTCTTCCATTTTTTAATACATATATCTAACACTAAGACTCTATGTTGTGTGGTTAAGCTTTCTCCTAGGATAACTTTACAATCCTTGCATGATAAACGATTTACCCTCCCAGTTAACAAAAAATCTATTTGACTTTTATTTTGTGTACTTTTGAAGGATTTTAAGTGTTCTTCTCTCTTCTTAAAACAATATTCATTGTAATAAAATCATGTGACATAGCAAAGTCTAAGATCATCTCCCCAGGCTCATTTTTGTCTCCATATCCATTTCCTCCATGTATCTTCTCATAACCTTTATTATCCCTTCCAATGTGTCCATTCAGATCTCCTCCTATGAATTTTTTTTTTTCAGTCCCCGACTCCCTGATATGCCTTGTATAATACTATCTATATCTTCCTAAAATTGTCTCTTAAGATTTTTTAATAAGCCTATTTGAGTAGCATGAGCACTAATGATATTTATTATCTCTTGTCCTTAGACCATCTTGATTTTTATAATTCTATTTCCTACTCTATTTACATCTACAACGCTATTTTTTAAGTTTTTGTCTATAAATAATTCCTATCCCATTCTTATGTTTTTCTTTTCTAGTATACCAAAGTTTAAATCTTGATTTATCAATTTTTTCTAGCTTTCTCCCCCACCCTCTGAGTTTCTTGAATGCAAATTGTATTTATTTTTCGTCTAATCATTGTGTCCACAATTTCCATGCTTTTACTTGTAAGTGTCTTTATATTCCAAGTTGCTAATCTAATCCAAGCCTCCTGAACTAACTTCTTTACTCGGTCATGTCTAGAATGATGCAGAAACCCTCGCATATTTGACAACATGCCCGGGCGCCGACATGTCGCGTCGCTGAGGGGTGACGACCTAGCCCACCCTCACCCACTTTTCGCTACACCTGGGTGCTATAAGTGCAACGCGTCTCTTGTAGGGGATGTACAAGTGAATATTCAGTAAGGATTCATATCATAGTGATCTGACAAGTTTTACGTTGGTTGCTAGCTACCTAATGCAACCCTCTTTCTTTACCTGGGCTTGGGACCGGTTGTGTGTGAAAGGATTAGGACATTAAGTGCATCACAAGTAGAGCTAAGCCTTTTCCACAATAGAATCCCAAAAACCAATGTTTTAAAAGGCGAAGGTGTAAGGCGAGGCGTTTTACCCTCCGTGAGGCGAGGCGTAAGCCTTAAGGTGTTGAGGCGTAAGTATTTTGGGACTGTATTTTTTTAAACTATTAATGAATAAAATAAATTTATATATAGTGAAAAAATAAGAAAAAGTTTAGAATAATGGAGAAAAAAAAACATAATTTTTAAATATCATATAGGCCAAAACATTACAAATGATTCCCATTAATTTTTAAATTTAAAAATTAAAAGCTTAGGTGCCTTTTAAAACATTGGTTTTTACTAGTAAAAGAGGGCCCAAAATTTTTACATTAAGCCCAAAATCTTGAAATAGGGAAAAATAGCTTGCAGCAGCTCTGTTTGATAGCTTCAGTGTTCAATTCTTCGATCAGCAGCAAGTCAGCAACCAATGATTGGAGCACTCTCATCTCCCTCTAGCTCTCCTCTACTCTAGTCGAGAGAGGAGGAGAAGCTTTGTCGAGAGAGGAGGAAGAAGCTTTGTCGAGAGCTGAATCGTTGTTGGAGGAATCGTCGAGAGAGAAGAAGCTTCATTGAAAGAGGAAGGAAAGGGGTTTTAGGCCTCAGATTCAGAGTTCTGGGTACCTTTATTTATTTATGTTTTAAATTGGGTAGGTCGAAATGCGTATGCCTTCCAATTTGAGGCGTAAAAGGCGAGTGTTTTCCCTTGAGGTGTACGCCTTTTGTGCTTTTCACCTTTCCACTTACGCCTTAGGGCGTTTTAAGCCCAAAACGCCTCAAGGAGTGCCTTACGAACGCCTTTTAAAACACTGCCAAAAACTAATAGATCTTGGGTTAACCCCAAAGGAACAGAATATTGACCAACTCAAAACACTACAAACCACCTCTACAGACAACTCTCTTACACTCTCATCTGGCATATTGATAGCTGCGATACTGCTCTTCCCCATATTAATCTTAAGCCCATAAACCAAGATTTTGACACCATTCACTAAAACTGAGTAGCTCACATTATGCAAGCAGCCTCTAATCCAATGCTCTTATCTCTCCCCTTGCTTGTTTCTCAAAAAAATTCTTATCCAAGAAATTCCAATTCATTATATCTTAAGCTTTCTCAAAATACAACAACAACAACAACAACAAAACCAAGTCTTTTAAGTCCCACTAGGTGGGGTCTGCTATATGAATCCTTTTTCGCCAATTTATACGATCATGAACCATTTCTTTTGATAGATTCAGGGATATTAAATCCTTACTATCTCTTCCTAAGTTATTTTAGGTCTACCTCCACCCCTTCTACTCCCCCACCCCACAGAGTAACTAACTCACTCTTCCTCACTGGTGCACTATGTGGCCTACGTTGCAAGTGTCTATACCATCCGTGTCGTCCTCAACATCGTCATTGGCAACCAAAATGGCATCCACAATTTGCCTTGCCCTAAAAAATGCACTTTGAGCCTTAGAGATAGTCCTATCAAGCACCGCACTCAGCCTGTTAGCTAAAATTTTAGTGATGATTTTATAAACACTAGAAACTAAGCTAATAGGTCTCTAATCCGACTTCTTGATGGATTTATTCTTCTTTGGCCCCAAAGTTTTGATAGTGAATTGCTGCTCTTGCTTAAAATCCCAATCCCAGAAAATTCATTAAAAACCTTATGCAATTCATCCTTGACCACCTCCCAACAATCTTGAAAGAAATCCATATTAAACCCATCAGGCCCTGGAGCTTTATCCCTCTCCATCCCAAAAGCCATAACCTTCATTTTGTCTTCCCCAAAAGGTCTCTTCAACCATGCTACCTCATCACTAGACGAAGGTCTTTATATAAATCTTCAACTGTTGATCTACTATTATCCACCTCGGAATTCAAATTAGAATAAAACTCAATGATCTCAAAAGCAATTTGACTCTGACTGGAGATAGTATCCCCCCTGCCCATGTCCAATTCCCTAATCAAAATCTTCCTCATTTTCCCATTAGCTATCCTATGAAAAAACCTAGAATTATAACCACCATCTCTAATCCATTTAAACTTCATCTTCTGCTTCTAGCTTTTCATTTCCTTGAAAATCACCTCCTCCAATTCTTTCTTCAAAATACCCTTTTCATCTTTTCCTCCCCTAAAGAAGACCATCTTCTTCCTTCCTATCTAATTTAGCCAACTCTCCCAAAATAATAGTCTTTCTAAACCTTAAATCTCTAAGCACCTCCCTATTCCATTTTTTCAACTTCTCTTTTAACCGCTTCAATTATAATGAATCTAAAACCTTCCCACCCCCTTTCCACATCCTAATTTCAAGAATTCCTCACCAAGGGCTGGAAGGAATTATGATCGAGCCACATATTTTCAAACTTGAAAGGAGTGGGACCCCAAGAAACCTTCCTTGATTTCAACATGATAGGAGAGTGGTCAGAAGTAGGTCTAGGTAAGATAGATTAAGAGATTAGGGAACTTATCATCTCACTCCATGCATAATAGGAATTTGTCGAACTTGGCCTCCCATTGACTAAGTAAAATTAGCATTATCTAGGGGAAGATTTCTTAAACCACATTCCATAATAAGTGAATCAAAACTCTGCATAGTAACTCTATCACCTCATTTCTTCTCTCGAGGAAATCTCACACCATAAAAATCATGTCCCATTATCCAATTAGGACACAAAAGCCAAACACATAATAAAGCTAATCCCAAGAAGAACTCGTAAAGCTTGGTCTAGAAGGACCATACATTGGCGACACCCACCATTGGCCTTGGCCTTTTACTTATACCAAGATAGGAAGAGAGAAATAGCATACTAGACTGTCCACTCTAGCAATAGAGTGACTGTGTCCCAAAAATATCACCTACCAACTGCCGAGAAGGTGCAAAAGCCCAATCCTTATTGTGTCCTTCCAAATCCTTCTAGCAACCACCCGTCAACATTCTCAAGCTTAGGCTCCTGAATCAAAACAATATTAGGAGAATACCAAGGCCTCTTCGATTAACCCCCTCTTTCTAAAGTTCCCCAAGCCTCTAATACCGCAACTAATAATTTTTCATAATTTGACACGTTTCCCTCCCTGCCCTCCCCTATAATTGATAGAAGAAACCAGGTAGAAATGAACCTTCTTCTTTTTCCGTTCATGCATTCTAGGCCACAACGACAATTTCACCTTGGCCTCTATTGGACTAACTAATTTTTTAGATCCATGTCCTCAATTGGATCTGGAAAGTTTCTCTCACTATTCCCTAGGCCGACACCAAAGGCACTACCCCGAGTAGAACCCTCCCTATGGCATACAGTGTCAAAAGAAAAAAATGGATTGAACAAGAAGGGGAAGAATACCTTTTTAAGATTTGGATGAATTCAGATCTACCATGGGAATAGATACCTCTTCATCAATACAACCCCCCCCTCCGCGGGGAAAAAAACTAATAGATGGAATATGAAAAAAATCCACTGTCTCAAAATTAGGCTCAGGGACGGGCAAAAGATCCCTTATCAATAAATTCTTTCATCTAGTCTAAGTTGTGTTTAATATCATTTCTACCTCCTTATTAATCAGTCATGGATGTTCTAGAGAATCTGGGCTTGATGGGCTCCAATCAAGGTTTGCTGAAGGGGTCTTGAACCCTTAGCCTTTTCCTAGGTTGCTCAAGGGTCGGGCATGTGTCATTTGAGACATGCCTTTCCTTTTCTCTCACCCTAACACGTGTTGTGACTCTATTGTCCCAATGATTTATCACTTTTTCATTAATTGAGAAGTGATATGGTGTTCTCTTGTTGGAGGATGATGCCTCACACCCTTTACTGTTCCCTTGTAAATACCCATGGTTGTTCTTTAGTAGGGTTCTTTTGACACTAAAACAAGCATGCTCTCTCTCTCTCTCTCTCTCTCTCTCTCTCTCTCTCTCATGCAGCAAAGACATTGTATTTGCATTAGTTTAGGGAACCCTTCAGCCCTCAGATATCTTCACCTGTCATGGTCCACATCCATTACCTTTTTGCAACAAAGATTCGCTTCCCCTTTCAAGAACCCCCTCCATAGATGAATAATCAATACCCTTGAAGAGGGATCTGGTTACTATTCTATAGTGTCTGAACATCGGACCACCTAAACAGGGAGTTAGTACGCTGAAGGGGTCAGCAATCCTAAAGCCATGGTCCCATGTTGATATCCATAGTCATGTTATTACTTTCAATCTTGTTCAATTTCTCTTCCACAACCGATGTGCGACATTATCGATATAACCGTGGATTGATCGACCATTAGAGGCAGTAGGCCACCATGTGCTATACACTCATTTCATTTTGGACTGATGATCGACCATTAGAGGCAGTAGGCCACCATGTGCTATACACTCATTTCATTTTGGACTGATATGACCCTACCGAACTCCTTCTTCCCCTGTTTAACTGTATACACTGCATCCAGGTTTGGTTACTGTTTACTTGGTCGCCTATGCCTAGAGAGAGCCTTGCTTGCACACAGCGTTGCCCCTTGTCTGCGTCCTTGTGTCAGAAGATTAAAAATAATTGAAGAAAAAGTAATATCCATATCACATCATGGGAGGAACAAGTAAGAAAGATGTGTGTGGAAAGGAAATGTATGCATACATATGAATAAGGCTCCTGCTGAAGGGGGGTTTGGAGCAGATGTATGTGGCCTGATACATGGATACGGGGAGGCTGTTTCTGGAGCTCAAGCTCATCAATTTTGGGTTCCAACGGAGAATCTTACTGATCTGCCATGGCCTGACTTTATGGAAGGCCTTCTGCTGCCAAACTCTCTTCAATTTTTCTTTACATTATTTTACAACAATTAACAATTTAAACCTATTTATAGGCTTACCAAAATACTAGAATAGATAGAGAACTTCTAGAGTCAACCCTTTGCACCACAGCAACTGATATTTAAGCAATTTTGAAAACTCTTTAAGAGTACCATATTGATCCTGTTACTTATAGGCTGCATCAATCCTCTGATTTTGAGAAGTTGGTCCTTCAGTAATTTGATTTTCATATATTGTGCATAATCTTTGTGGCAAGCTTCAATAGTTCATAGAGAAAGGTATGTATAAGATGTTTGCAGGAATTTCATCAAACAGGCCGTAGATTTGTGGCTTCTGTTAACAATTTGCTTTGCTTTGATACTAAAATTGAGACTGCTTTGTTAGAGCTATTCAAAGTTTGAGTTTTTACTTTGAATGCTGATGGGGGGAAAAAAGGAGGGAGAGGATGAGAAGAAAGGGAGAGGAAGAAGATGACAGGAGACAAAAAGTTTGCATCATACACCCTGTGGGGAGTTGCTTACTCTTTACCTCTGTACAATGAACTTGAGGAATTAGCTCATTTTTGAAGAGCTGGAAGTTCTTCTTCGGACACAGTAGATAGTCTTTGTGGTTAAATGGATTGTTTTGGTGCTTTAGACGATCTTTTAGGATGTTCTAGTGTTAGTTTTTATGGGTTTGTTGCTGGATCCTGCCTCTCTCATTGAAATCACTAAACAGCTTTCCGTATATGAAAATTTAAAAGAAGCCTGTTTTTGTTAGCCTGTCCATCTTCTTGAATGCTATTGATTTTCATTAGTATTTTATATATTTTTTCCCCAACTTTTTTATTTATTTTTTCTTATTATTATTTTAAAAAAATCTTGGTAAGTTGATTAGAGAATTTTAATATATGGGTGCAATTGAATCTGACCATCTCTTTTTACAGGAAGCTAATAGGTTACTTGCCGGAGAACGGGGATATGTAAATTTCAAAAACTTGCAGAAGATGCTAAGAAAGAGGCAACAACATATGATATCACAAGTTTCATTTCTTTATCCTGTGAAGGCCTTGATTGGACCAGGACGTGAGCTTGAACTTGAACCATTTCCCAGCAGTAGTAGATCAGGTAATTTGCTTGTCAACAAAACCTTAGAATAAAATGAAATTGCTTTTGTACAAGAATATAATTTTGTTGTTAAAAGAAGAAAAGATGAAATTCAAGTTTTCGGTTGATGACGTGTGAGGCTGCAGGATGTTGTGCTCGGAATAAAACTAGCAGCACATGCTTGCTGTGGGGGAAAATTTGAAACCAAGGCATGACATGCCCTTCCAAGAACAGATGGAATCAGGATAATTATGATAATGTTGGAGTACATATTGGCAATTTCTCCTTTTTCCTGTGTAGAAGTAGATAGCAACACCCAAGGATTCTTGATTCTAACAAATTGTGACTCATAAAATGATTGGTAGTGTGAGCAATGATTAGTACAGACTCTTGGATTTTGATATGCAAAATGCACAAATCTACACTGATTTTTGAATTGATGTAATGGACATCGCAATGGAAAGTAGGCCAAACAGACTGCATTTGTCTAATTGGATTTCACTGGTCGTTTTGGACTTGCAAGAGCATAAGAGACTGCATAACACATTTATTCCTGTTTTGGTACGTTCACCTTTGACACTGTTGTCAAAGGCCACTTAGGAACTTGCGAAGTTCTTTGGGAACTGCACATGGCCCCAAGATGGCTCATCGAGGCTCAGTCGTCTGCTGTCCCTTAAATGCTGCTTCCACGTGAAGGACACAGGATTAAACCATTTCAATTAGGTTGGACATTGATTTAAAGAAATAACACAGAAACGTAATTTAGTCTAACTAATATCAATATTTGATATATTTGTTAATGTCAGTATTTAATATTATCCTTTAATATTAATATTCAATATATTCCTTTTTTATAATTAGTCTCGTTCACACATACACACACACTCTCACCCACCAGTAACTTATGTTATGCTTGTTGGCATGATACTTGAAAATTAGTATTGAGATTGTTTACGTCCTGCCTTATTTCCTGCTCCTCCTATTTGTTTTCAGGAAATTCTACTGGATCTAAACCTCTTAACCATGGAGCCTTGACTATTTCGGGCCTGCAACTTACAATGCTTCCTTTTACGAAGATGAGCTTTTTCACTGATAAGGAGGCGGTTCAGAGGTCTGCAACGGCGCTGGGATATGTTGCACATGTGTGTTCTCTCTCTTTGCTTGACATAATAGTATTCTGTTATCTTCATTGAAGATCAGTTATCCACCCTGTCAGTTATGTGTCCCACTTGTTCTTGGATTTTCTTACAAAACAAGATGACTCTTTTGCCTTATGTTTGTGAAAATACATTGTTATTTGTTTTATTCTGTTGTTGAACGTAGTGTAGTTAAGGCATTAAGTGTGATTGCAATAGTTTGCTGCTTAGCTCATTACATGAATATATAACCTGTTTGTTTTTTCCTCTTCTTCCCTCATTGCATGAAATTAATTATATAACCTGGTTTTTTTTTTGGTTGCAGGCTGTTTCACTTATCGCTTTCTACTTAGAAGTTCCTTTGCGCTACCCCATTCGGTTGGGAGGTTCACGTTCATATGTTAAAGATCATGCACCTTCTGTTGAGCCTAATTCATATGATTTGTCATCAAATCCCTCACTCTCAAATTTGAATCCCATAGAATTTCCACTCTTTTTAGAAGGTCAAGACACAACAAGAGCAGCATATGCTGTGTTCTTGTTAAACAAGGTGTGCTTTATTTTCATGTATTTTCTTGCCGCAGAGATGGCTTCAATGTTATACTGAAGCGACAGTCTTCTGTTGCACTCTTTAATTTCCCTTCATTTTTTTTATGTTTGTTTGTGCATCAATAGTTGCTGGAGTCTCAACATTAAAATTTGTTGGTTGCTTATTGTTGTTAGCTTCGTAGTTGTGGGATTATGAACTTTTGTATCTTGTCGTGGTGTATTCATATGAATCAGTGTTTTAAAAGGCATTTTTGAAGGTGCGCCTTGATGCGTTTTGGGCCTAAAACGCCCTTAGGCGTTAGTGGAAATGCGTAATTCCCAAAAGGCGTATGCCTCAGGGGAGAAGGCATACGTCTCAGGTGTAAAGTCTTGCCTTTTTACACCTCAAATGCCAAGGCATACGCCTTTCGGGATTCTTGGTTTATAACATAAATTAAACAGGGAAGAACCCAGAATGCATCAAAAGCCCTATCCTACCTCTCTCGCATGAAGCTTCCTCTGTTCTGCTCCCTCGACGAAGCCTCCAGCGAGTCTTCTCCTCAACAATAGCCTCTGCTCTCTCTCTGACGATTCCTCCAGCACCTCCTCTCTCTCCGACGACTCGATGGCTGCTTTGAATGACTTCTCCAAGCTTCACGTCTCTCTCCGACGAGTCGACATTCCCTTCCAAACTCTGATCTGCCTCTGACGACTCCTTCTATTGTATTTTTTCCCTTCGACGAACGCTTCAGAGCTGTCGTCTCTTTGCAGTGACCCTCTGCAGTCTCTCGCCTCTCTCCGCGACCCTCTCACCCTCTCGTACTCTCTGCCACTGTGTTGGCTGCAGCTGGCTTTGAAATTTGAATCTTGAGACATTTTTAATTTGGTTTTTTCTTATGGCTCATGCTTATTTTTTTAATATATTATTTGTGTTTGTTAGTTAAAACTTAAAATTGGCCTATATGACATTTAAAAATTATGTTTTTATATATATTTTCCATTATTTAAAAATAATTTCATATTTTTTTATTATATATAAATTGATTTTATTTATTAATTATTTTAAAAAATATAGTCCCAAAATGCTTACACCTCAACGCCTTAAGGCTTACGCCTGGCCTCGTGGAGGGTAAAACGCCTCGCCTTATGCCTTCGCCTTTTAAAACACTGATATGAATCATATATACATTTATGGTGGCATTTATTCAATGTCTTGTCTTCGATGACTTCGAAAACAAATCTATGTCCCATCCTTCGGTATTTAGGATGCAGTAATGTAAGGTGTGAGGCGGGTAGTGGCACATGGCGTGTGGTCCTCCGGCATTCAACTTCAAATTTTAAAAAATAACTGAAGTGAAAATTTCGTCAGATGGCTATATATATTGTGTATGTGTGTGAAATTACAATGCATGCAGTGGCCCAAACACGTTCAGCATTACATGAATGGTTTGAAAGCAACACTGTACTTTTATTTTTTCTAGAGAACTGTTTCAAACCCCATTCCCTCAACCCAAAATCATGGTGAATTATTGTTTAGAAATGTGAAAATGACAAGCAGAAGCTCACTTTAGCCTTTTTCTCTTTTCACATTTTTGGGGTTATTTCTTTGGATATTTTTGTTTTTATTTCTTATTTATTTGTATGCTTTTATTTTAAGATTTGGGCTGTCCTCCCCTTCTGTATTTTTCTTCTCTATTTCTCTCAATGTCATCCTTTTATTTTTAGATTTATACCGCCCTCCCCATTAGTATTTTTCTTTTTCTATTATTAAGGAAATTTGCCGAGAATCCTAGCAGTTGAAGATTTGCGAATATTTGATTGTATGTGATGATCTGGGATTCTTCATATTGTATTACTTGAATATCTATTTGAATTTGATAGTCTAGAATCTCTTTGATTTAGTATCTAAATACTTTTGAATTCGTATTTGAATTTGTAACAAACTATACCTTGTACAAGTCCTATATGTAGGACATCTCTACATCAATGAAAGTGTCCTGCATTTCTATATGGTATCAAAGCTCTTTCTCTAACAAGCTTTTTTTTTCTTTCTTTCCTTCTCTTTCCTAATGGCCGTTTCTTTTGAATCCGTTGTTGTCACCACCCTAGACACTTCCGGCAGGGACAACTCTTCTTTTATTGCCATCAATGTCGGCTCCCAGCTTCCCTTGAAGCTTACCCCTTCGAACTTCCCTTCTTGGTGTGCCCAACTAACGTCATTGCTCATTGGCTATGACCTTCAGGGCTATCTTGACGGTACAACCGTTTGTCTGTCACGATCCATTTCTCCTAGCACCTCCTCTTCCGGTTCATCTTCTGCATGTGTCTCCAATCCGATTTTTGGTTGGCTTCGGCAAAATAAGCTGATCCTCCATGCCATCCTTGCATCTGTCTCCAAGCCGGTCGTGCTGCTCATTGCCGCTTCCAGCACTGCTCATGATGCTTGGTCCTATAATACTTAAAAGTGGGCCTGAGGCGCAGAGAGGTGAGGAGGCCAGCGCCTCATACCATGCGAGGCGAGGCGACCTGCAAGAGGGGCAGTGAAGCGCGATGAGGTGCAGAGGGGCGCCAGGCACCGTGATGTGCGCAAAAATTTTGAGCCTGTTAAATGAAGAAATAGCCAGAGGCCAGAGCCCTAGCTCTCATCCGACTCGAACAAACGGGAGCCCTAGCCCTCTTCGACCCTTCGAAGCCCCATGACCCTTCACGAGTTCGTCTTGCACATTTCGAACTAGTAGGAGCCTTTGAGAGCCTTTGAACCAACAGCGTGAGTTCGTCTGCGAGCTCGTCTTTGAGCCTTCGAACCAGCAGTGTGAGTTCTTCTTTGACATTTCGAACCAGCACAACCCTTCGCGACTTCGTCTTCCACATTTCAAACCAGCAGGAGCCTTTGCGAGTTCGTCTGTGAGCCTTCGAACCAGCAGTGTGAGTTCGTCACTTTGTCTTTGACATTTCGAACCAGCAGCGAGCTCGTCTTTGAGCCTTCAAACCTTCGTAAGTCGTCGTCTTCTTCTTCTTCTTCTTCTTTCTGCTGCCTGCGTCCTGCTGCCTGCTGCTGCTGCTTCTTCTTCTTCTTCTTCTTCTTTCTGCTGCCTGCTGCCTGCGGCTGCTTCTTATAATATTATATGTAATTACATATGTAGTTTAATCTTTAATGTAAGTTTATAACTAATACATAATATTCTTTTTTACTGAATTTAGCTACTATTTTTTAATTTGTTTGGAAATGCATTGTGCAAGTCTTAAATCTTAAATGGGTTATTGCCTGTATTAGGCTATTAGCTACTAATACAAAATGATTATGTTAATGTTTTATTAGGTTATTGCTTTGAAATCTTATTAAGTTATTGCTTTGAAATCTTTTATTGTACTCTTTTATTTTGATGTTGAACTATGTTGAATTTTTGATGCTTTTGGCCTTGACAATTTCATTAAATTTCCAATTTTGTTATTGAATGTTTTGGCATTTTAAATTCTAATAGTACTAGATATTCATATGTTCATATATCAATTACCCCAAATAGGCATTTTATAGCATTTTAATAGTTGTGCGCCTCACGAAGAGGCGCGCACCTTCGCCTTGTGCTTCGGCTTCAAATACCCTTTGCGCTTTGGCTCTTCTCGCGCCTCTGACTACTATGCTTGATCCAAGTTGCAATGATTGTACGCCAATCGTTCACGCACTCGTGTTATGCAACTTAAGGAGGAGTTGACTCTCATTCAGCGAGAGTCCCACTCGGTCTCGGAGTATCTCCATGCCATCAAGGTATTAGTTGATGAACTTCCTGTAATTGACTCTCCCGTCTCATTGGATGACATTACTTTGTATGTATTTAACGGTCTTGGCTCTGAGTACCGTGAGATTGCAGCGCCTGTTTGGGCACGTGAGACTTCTCTTACGTTTGAGGAGCTTCATGAAATGCTGGTTGGCCACGAAAGTTACTTACGACGTGTTAATGCGTCCAATGCTGTCCTGGTTGCCACTGTGAACACCACTCAACGCTACACTTCCGCTTTCACTTTCAACCGCAACCAACGTTCCAACCCTAGTTCCTTTGGTTAGCGTCGCTCCTACTATGGTCGCAATAATCACAAGGAGCAGTTTGGTAAGCCCCAGATCATTTGTCGGTTGTGTGACAAAGTCGGCCACTCGGCCAAGACTTGTTACTTGGCTTCAGGAGTGAAGTTGGTTAATTGTGCTGCTACAAAAGTGTCCAACAAAAGTGGCTTGTGGATTCCATTGCTTCTCACAACATCACCTTCGATCTTGCCAATCTCTTTGTTCACTCAGAGTAGGATGGCACAGATGAGGTCGTCATTGGCAATGACTTAGGTTTGCAAGTCACGCATGTTGGCTCTATGTCTTTTCCCTCTTCCTTGAAGTCTTTTAAATTAACTAATACTCTTTGTGTTCCTAATATTCACAAAAACTTAATCTCCGTTCATAATTTCACTCATAGCAATGATGTCTATCTTGAGTTTCACCTATTTTATTTTCTTGTTAAGGATTGGAGCATGGGGGCGACTCTACTTCACGGTAAATGTCAGGATGGTGTCTATCCAATGCTGATGGCGTCTTCCGCTAAAGCGTCTTTTGTTTTAGCACTTGTTGATGAACGAATAACAGCCGACACATGGCATAGATGACTTGGGCATCTGTTAAATAAAGTAGTTGATTTTGTTATTCGTACCTTTTCTCTACCAGTTGTGGTGTCTAGTGTCTTTTCATCTTCCGTTTGTAATGCTTTTCAATGCATAAAAGTCACAAGTTGCCTTTTTCTTCCACTTCTCTTTTTAGCACTCATCCACTTGAATATATTTATACTGATGTTTGGGGGGCCTACAAATTCCACTTTGCTTGATGGGTTTCGTTTTTATGTCTTGTTTGTTGATCACTTTACTAAATATTGTTGGTTGTTTCCCATCTGACGAAAAAGTGATGTTTGCAACATTTTTTGTCAATTGAAAGGGATACTTGAAAAATAGTTTGGTTTTCACATCAAACACTTATACTCTGATAATGGGGGCGAATTTCAAGCTCTTTGTCTTTTTCTCTCCTCTAATTCCATTGGCTGGCTTACCACTGCTCCTCGTACGCTTGAGCAAAATGGTACAAGTGAATGCCATCATTGGCACATTGTCGAAACTAGTTTCACCTCGTTGAGTCAAGCAAGTCTCCCTCTTTCTTATTGGTCCTTCGCATTTCAGGCGGCGGTTTATTTAATAAATCGTATGCCCACTCCTATTTTGAAAAATAAAAATCCTTTCGAATGTTTGTTTGTCGCCCTGATTACAAAAAGTTGCGTATTTTTGGTTGTCAGTGTTACCCATGGCTCAAACCTTATGCAACCAGTAAACTTCAGCCAAAATCTAAGCCTTGTCTCTTTCTCAATTACTCGAGTTCTCAGAGTGCCTATAGGTGTATGGAACTTGTTACCTCTCGCATTTATATGTCTAGGCATGTGGTTTTTGATGAATGTGTTTTTCGCCTTTCTTCCTTTGCCCATGTTGCTGTGCCTTCTCTATTAGTTTCAGGTGCTATGACAAACGACCTTGCCATTCCAATGGTGCCTTCCATTGGATGGATACCCCCCTCTCCTCCCACCGTGACGGACAAAGCTCTTGCAGCTCCAGCTTCATCACTCTCCCCTGCACCTTCTCCGCTAAAGGTAATCCCTTCATCCATCATACCTGCATCTTTGGCTCGGTCCACCCGTACTCATGGTATGGCTACCCGGTCTATTATGAATAATATTCATAGACCCAAGCAACTTTATCTTGCCACTCGATACCTTCTTCCTCAACCTGTTGAGTCCACATGTGTGTCTCAGCCCTGTTGTGAAGTCGATAACTTTTCGGGCTGTCCTCTCCATTGTTGTTCATAAAAATTGGCCTCTTCGCTAGCTGGGTGTTAATAATGTGTTTCTCCATAGCTTCCTTCAGGAGGATGTATTCATGGTTCAACCTTTGGGTTTTGTTGATCCTAATCTGCCTTCTTATGTTTACAGGTTAAAGCGGTCTTTATATGATTTGAAACAAGCACCTCGTGCTTGGTATCAAGAATTGAGTGCTTGTCTTCTTCAACTCGGTTGTCAGCAGTCTAAATTCGATTCTTCTCTGTTTATCTACACAAGTGCTAATGTTATTCTTTATTTTTTTGTATGTGTCGATGATCTCTTAATCACTAGGAGTAACTCTGCTGCTATTTCTAAGGTTGTTCAAAAGGTTGCATTTTCTATATCTATCTATCGTAGCAAATGTATTTTTTTCTCCATAAAAAAAGAGAAAATGACAAACTAAGTGACAAAAAAATTGAGGTTCTTCTTCTTCTTCTTCTTCCTTATCTCTCTCTCTCTGTTTTTTCTTTTCATCATAATACTTTTACTATTATAGAATAACAGATCATGGTCTTGGGGTCCGACGGTCCACCAATTTGAAAATCTACAGATACTCTTATACCTATATTTAGTTAATAATTTTTAGAGAATCCTCATGGTGTCCTCCTTTCCTTTTAAAAAACGCCATTCCTTATAGCCTCATTCAGTAATAATCCCGTAACAGAAAATAACTACCCTACTCGAATTTTATATTATATAAATCATTCATTGTGACAAGAAACACGAAAACATATATAATCAAAAGAAGAAGCAATCTCAGATGTGAGTGTGTGTTAGAGGGCTAGGATGTACATCTTGTGCAGTTTTAAGACTTGTGAATTTTAAGGTTTTTCGTCCTTGAGGAATAATTGTGTTTGTCTTGTCCATTTCAAGGCTCATGATCCTTTAAGATCAACTTATTGAGACTGCAGAGGTCACAAAGAAGAAGGCTTTCTTTTGTTTTTCCTTTAAAATTAATTTTAATAATTTTAATTAGAAAGCTCTTTCGTGCCTAATTTTGTCCCCCTAGTAAGGTGCAAATCTAATCCTAGATCTACTTGACTTTTAAAGCCGCCAAAATTTAAATATTGTGACATTACTGATTAGATTTCTATCTGAGTCAATCTTGAGTGCATCTTGGTTCTTAAAATGTATAATTAAGACACTATCTAAAAATAGCTCCTAAATCATCCAAAAGAAAGTAGTATGCCTAAAATATGCAAAAATAATCAAGAACCTTTGAGACGTGGTTTTCCTTTAATCCGAATCTCATTTTCATTTTCCTAAATGCAAATATATTTGACATGAAGTCTAATTAAAGTTGTGGTTGTGCTATCCCATTTGCTTTAATCATTAAAACTTATTAAGATATATTAATTTGTTGGAGGTCCATTTGGTAGATTGGAAGTATCTCACGCTTTCTGCCTTTCACATTACTGATTTATATGCTTTTCAAAGTAACTTCATCTTCTTATATTATATATTTATTTTTCTAATTGTTTAAATTTTTGAATGTAGGATTTAGAGCAGCTTTTGAATTTTGTTGGTGTGAAGAGTTTAGGGCCACGCCATGTATTGGCTAATTTGAAGGAGCTTGTAAGGACTATCCTGTCTCCAGAATATATAGATAGATGATCTGATCTTCCTATCTTTACTGTAAGTTGGCAAATTTCACTGTAAATGGATGATTTGAATTTGTATACAGGTGCAAATTTTTAAGAGCACCTAATATTGATTTCTTATCAGTTGCTGCATGTCAATGATTTGAATTATGCTTAATATGAATTCTTCTGTCATACGTTTTGTTTGTCTCTACAATCAGTGTTATAAATTATAATAATGAGAATAGTCTCTTGAATATTAAATGATCAAGCATGAATGAGAAAGGGGATTATGAATGAGGTGAAGATTACTTCAGAGCCAGATTTTTGAAACCCTTGTTAGTCTAAAGGCTACATGTGATGTGGAATGTTAAATGATCAAGCATGGATGGGAACGTAGATGATGGAAGGGGAGAAGATATTTGAGATGAGAGTTTCTGTTTTGGAACCTCTGTTAATCTAAAAAAGGCCACACAAGATGTTGCTGATGGAGGAACCTCATCCATGCAACTCTCTCTCTCTCTCTCTCTCTCTCTCAGATTTCTGAACAAAAACAGTCCAGATTGGAGGCCAGTCCTTCGATTTGAGATAGAGAAGGGTGGTTGCAGTGAATTGATGTTCTCACTGGATCGAAATCCTTGGGTAAATATATGAATCAGGCTCTCGTTATTGGCTGGTTGCTGGTTTGCTGAGTGCCTTTAGAGTGGTTTCATTGTTGGAACTTGGAAGGGATTTAGGAACAGTTGGTATTGGTTGGTGCTTCAGTTGACTAGGAGATGGTTATGTCTACTGTGGGAGTACGTTGGTGTCTCCGGAGAAGATGGCTCAAGTAGTCCTATGAAGCTAGGATTTTTTGTTGTGTGCCAGGTATTTTGTCATTTTATTTCAATTTGGGCAATTGCTAATTGTTTCCATCTACTGAAGCCTATAAATTGAATGGGAGTGATTCTCAGTAGGGTCTTTTATTTTTTATTTTTTATTTTTTATTTTTTTAAAGCTGGCACAATTCATTCTCTGTTATGAGTAATGGGGTGGTCCATTTATGGAAAAAGGAGAGGAATTATTTGTAACGAGGGGCTGGAGGCATATGGTTTTTTGTTTTATGCTACTAGGGCTATTGGGCAGGTGGAGAAGAGATGCCAAGGCTGTGTTTTTTTGTCTCTGATGGCAATTAATTCTCTAAAAGGATTTCTTAAAACTCATATAGGTTATTCTAGTGGAGTGGGAGCTCAACAGTCACTCAAAGCTGATAGATTAGGTAACTCTTCTGCTTCGGCTATCAAATTTGAGTTGCAATTTGTGGAGAGGGAAGCGCTTTGTGTTGTGGAGGTGTCTGTAAATCATCTTTGGGTGGTTGGTGGTTGTGGGAATTACCTAATTGGGATGTCAGAATCATAAAGAAGAGTTGCATGTACAAGATTTGAAGGGAATAAATGCAGATTTGGTGCAGATATAGGGATATCTAATATGGGAAATACTGATGGAGATAAGTCTCTTGGTGCTGGAATGAAATATGACGAGGTTGAGTCTACCAAAGTTGAAACTCATAGCATGGCGATGCAGGTGGACTGGTGGTGTTTGAAAGAAGAAATTTTCTTGAGTAAATCAAATTAATTTTGATGCAGGGGTGACAAAATCATTAAAAACAAATACCAACTGTAGTTGTTTTGAGGAAATTTCGGATGTTTAAAGGTACATTCAGGTGGGAAGGTTCGTGAGGGAGGTTGTCTTAGTTTCTCCATTTGGAACTTGGAAAACATCAGGGAAAGAATAGAAAATATAAATAAATCTACTTTTTAATTTTGGGTTATTAGCAAGGTTTTGAAAGCCGGACCGGAGTGACAGGTTCAACTGGTTGGACCGGGAACTGGGTGCCTTTCCGGTCCGGGTTGAAGACTGAAGTTGACACTCTATTAACTTGGTGAGAACTGGCTAAAACCGGCAGCCAGGCTAACCCAGTGTGACCGAGACCGGACCAGGGTCAACGTCTCCTTCACCAATTTGTGTGCTGTTTTCCAATTTGTATTGCACCGTTTAGGACCTCTCTGTCTTTTACACCATTGTTGAAACTTGAGAGGAGATGGAGAGTGGCTGTAAATGGCTGTGTTCATCATCACAGGCCTAGTGTTGCGGCTGTTGTCTCTAGCAAACCAAGAGGACTGCTGCCTCCAGCAAACCTGAAGAAGAACACTACTGCTGTGGCAACTGTTTCTTCTTTTTGTCCTTCTTGAGCACCACACAGGCCCAAGTTCCCAACTAGTTCCCACCTTAAGTTTTTAATTTTTACTTTTTAGCATGGGGCTGCAAAAGTTGTTTGGGCATGTCAGTGAGATGGTGGTTCACTGGTTTTGCATGCACTGGTGGACTAGGGAATGGCAGGAGAAGGAGACCTAAATGCCTTGTTGTGTAAAATGGGGAAAAAGGGAGGAGTTGGGGGGGGGGGGGGTGATTTGAACCTGAACCTGCTCCTGTTGTGACAAATGCCAAGCCACCAATGAACCAAGTAGTTATCTGGTTGTAAAATGAAATATATATATATAACTGTAATTTTAAAATTTTTCTTTTAAAAAATATAAAACTGGTTTGACTGGCAGTCCAACCAGTCTGACCATTAAATTCGGGAACTGGCCAGCAATCTGATTCGCTCTCCGGTCTGGTTTTAAGAACTATGGTTATTAGGGAAAGTGAGAAAGAAAAAGATGGTCAACCTGTGAACAAAAGTTTGATGTTACAAGTAATTAGCATATGGTGTTTCTTAATTTTTAACCATATTGGGGAACAAATTTTTAACTGTAAATAGTATTTGATATAGAGAGAAAATACAATGGAGTGAATTTCCTTCTTATTTTCTTTTCCTTTTGTCAAACAAAATTCTTGATTGAAATGAAGCCTTAAGATAAAAAGGAAATGGAGTGATGAGTGAAAATGAGAGTGATTTTGATAGTGACTTGTTTGTGATGGCAGTTTATTATTAGATGATTTTCATTAGAAAAATGGGTAATCTCTTAAGATTTCTTTGTTTTGCTTGGCATCATCTCCAATGTGATAGCAATTTGGCTTGAAGGTTTAGAAGGGGTCCCCTATTTTTGAGGATGATGTTATGGGTAAAGAGAGCTGTTGGTGATCAGATTAAGGAAGTATTTTCCTTACACTCTCTCGCTTGTGGTGAAGATCAGTGGGAAGGATATTGAAGCTCAACAGCTGATCTGATGTACAATGGGTTGTTGCTGACTAATTGATTGGATGGTGTTAAGAGTAAGCGAAGACAAGTTGGTGTGAGCTAGCAAATTTGAAGTGTCTAATTAACTATGATGTAAGGAGAATAATAATGGCTTTTCTGATTTAGTTTTTGTTAAGTTTTCTTTTCTCTCTCTTTTTATGTTTGTTTTTATTTTGCGGACTTCTTGTCCTCACCCAGATTGGAATTCCTGCATGTCTAGTAGAATACAAGTTTATATAGGCAGACCTGCTTCCCTATATATTTTAAAATATTTTTCTAGATTAAAACTTGAATTGACACATTTTTTTTTTATTGATTACTAGTTTACTTGTGTGCGCGCGCGTATCACAGTAAGATTTTTTTGCCAATTCAGGTCCCCGAAGGCTATATGGTTGATTCAGGGTATGCCTCCCAAACCCATCATGCCACCGCTGAGCTGCTTCCCTAAAATTTACAATTGATTGTTACCCTCCACTTACTATCTGCCATATGGAGCCCACTATGCAAATAAATATAATTCATTTGGGGAACTACTTAATTTTGGTGATGATCTTGAAACGAAGAGTATCCTGTAGAATACTAGTTCCCATTTTTTTGGTTCTGTGCCTCGCTTCATACATTGTTCTTGTCGTGGTTCTGGTGAACCTTTTAATTCTTATAAGAATATAATGCAATTAGTAAGAATGACATTATTCATTGAGGGAGCTCAGAATGGGGAGCAGCTCATGCACACAGGTGCATACATGTTTAAAACTGTTGCTATCAGTAAAATTTATTAAAGTATCAAGATTTAAACAAAAATTCCCCTGGTTTTATCAGAGTGAAAAATCTGAAACTGCTTTCTTTCCTTTCTTCTGTGGATGTTACCTATACTTTGAATGTCCTTAGAGTTATCTTTTTGAATGATCCAAAACTACATTAAATGAGTAGCATCCTGCATCTGTATGTGTGATCATTGGGCCCCCATCCCATACAAGCATTTAGCCTGTTGCAGCCCAAAGAATTTCTACTTTTGCACAACCCATGTTCTAAAGAATTTTCCAAGCCACTGCAAGAGCAGATGTTCTACTGATTCGTTGCATTCTTTACATGGGTAATATCTATTTCCAAAACAAAGTGCCTCCTTTCATCAAGCTGTCAAGGATAAGAATTCTTTGTCGAGCTGCTCTCCAAGTGAAAAAAAAATGCTAATTTAGTGAGAACTCTAGTGCGAGTGTTAGAAGAGGGGAGAGAAAATTGTCAATGTGGATGTTCTGTAACTAGAAAACAAGAAATTTGTACTGGTGGAGGATGTTGGGCAGGTGATCTGGATTGTTGATATGAGTTCAGCATGTTAGCAGGACAGTTTGGGAGCATTTCCTAGTCATAGAATATGTGAAGCGAAAAAGGAGACCATTATATAACCATCTCCCCTTGTAGTTCCTTTACCATTTTTTATTTAACCTTCGGGCCTTCATTGATCCAACTCTTAGTTGGGCCCATATTTAAATGTAAGTCAACTTGCTATATTGCTTTTGTTATGTTTTTCAAATTCTCACTGATTTTTGTGAGGAAATAAAAAAAAATACTAAGGTAGTAAAGGAAGTGATTCAAGAGCAGCAAGGTTGAGTGCGGTAGGAAACCAAAATCTCCCTCAGCAAGAGAACTGGTTAAGATTGTATTCCTTGTAAAACTTAATTACACTATAAGCTCACATTTATTTATTTACTTAATGGGATATGCTGTCAGAATTATTTTACTGTATACTTTGTACCCTTTTGGATTCAGCAAGAACAGTGAAAATGAGGGATTGAGCTATTGCTGTGAACTTGGGATTTGGGTGGTCTTATGATAGTAATATTGTTGGTTGCTTGTTGATAATTTGGTTTGGAAGAGGACGATTGTTGGAATTGGTGTATCCCCAATGGGGGGTGAATTGAGTATTTAAAATTTTTCTCTTAGCTCAATTCAAATTCTAGAAACAGTAATTACACAAGCTTAGGGACTTTCTATATAATCATAAACCCAATCAAATGTTCAAACAATCAAACACATGTACTGCATATAATAAATCAAGTATAAAACATACATGTGCTGAAATTGAAAGTGTAGAAAAATAAAAGTTGCATAAGATATGTTATCGGGATTCAACCAGTATTGCCTACGTCCTCGCTTCATACGCACAAGTAAGAGGATTCCACTATGACTCACTTAATGGGTGGAGCAACACCTAATACAACACTTTATCAGGATGATGCACCTAGTTCTTCTAATCGGGTTTGGATCAACTTGGTGCTCTCCTAATCGGGTCTGGATCAACTTGGTGCTCTCCTAATCGGGTCTGAGTAAGTTCGAGACTTTTCACAGGGCAGGTCTCCCTCTTCCGACCACACGTTGGGAATACAACAGATATTCAATTTTTCGTACAAACAAATATGCTTCTTATATAAAACAGATATGTACCATTGTACGCATAATATAATTAATGCACTCACAAATGATAGGATATTAAGTTCGAGTGAGATTTTGTTAATTAATGTGTTAACTCTCAACAATGTGTGTGTCAATATGTATATGTGAGAATGATACCTTGATTTCAAGATAATTTATTTGCAATATGAATATTCATAGCATCTCTAGAACCGTAAGCAAATATCTCAAAAATATTTTTCAAATATCAAGTACAATGGATATTAGTGTTTAAGCTTGCTAAAAATGATTTTATCAAAACACAAAGCGAGCTTATGAAACTTGCAATAAGGATGCAAGTTATTAAGTCAATGAAGAGTTTTCCCAAACAATATTTATAAATGAAAATACAATGGAAAACCTTTAGCTTACTCTCAAAAAGCAATACACAATCAAATGCTAGTGTGGGAGAGTTTAAGCTTGTAAGATGAATGTGAAGAAATGATCTCTCTCAAAGATATGCAACTAAATGAGTATAAGAAAGAGATTTTTGCAATATGTTTGTAAAATATGGGAGTATGAAATATTTAGCACAATAATTTTTAGAGAAATTTTTTTCTAATTTATATGCTAATCTCCTGCTAATTATGCCAGATGAGAGGGTATATATAGAGTTGGACAAAAATATAACCATTGGGGACATACATGATATTTTGGAAATTGTTTAATTACGTTTAATGAAAATTAACCATGATTTATAGTGGTAAAAATTTTACCAACCTAAGAGGTTTGCTCGACCATATTCAAGGTTTGGTCGACTATGTTATTGAATTCGATTGATCGTGTCCATTTTGAACTAGAGATATGGTCGACCGTTTGAAGGCAATTTTGAACCCTTCGTAGGATCGGTCGACCAAGGAAAGTTCGGTTGACCATTTTCTAAGGTTCGGTCGACCAAGACAATTTTGAACTAATGGTTCGGTTGACCAAGTTGTTGGGGGGGGGGGTCAAACACGTGTTAGTTCGATTGACCATGCAAGACACGTTCATTTCGAAACGGTTGACCAAGCGAAGTCAATATGTTGACTTTTGGTCAGTTCAGTCGACCGAGCCTTTTGTATTGCTTAGGGTTCGATCGATTGAGACTGCTTACAATGTGCATTTAAGTCCTGTTTTGATCTCTATGATTCATCAACCCAGTGTAAATAAGTATAAGACATTTTAGGCTATATGGATGATGATTCCTATGATCATTCTAAGACCTCTTGAGCATATACATCCCCATCATGCATGATATGCAAATATTACAAATCATTATTACAGACTTGAAACTAAATGCAATAACAATAAAAACAAATATCTTCAATCTTCTTGCTTTTCACTTTATGGAGTATGCTAGTTGTATGTGTATTATCCATCTTGACCTCTATTCTCCCTGTCCCTTATGTGTGATCTCAATTATGGACTTATTTACATGTTAAATATACACATAAGTTCATTGTGTTTCATCAGCATTGAAGCAGAAATCGGACTCAAAAAGTCAACAGTCTCCTTTTTTTTGATGATGACAAACACACATGAGTAAAATGGATCCATCTTGAAAAGGCTCCCCCTAAGAATATGCATATCGTAAAAAATAAACAATGATGTAGTTAAGGCATATTCAGGAAAGAAGACATAAGACATTTCAAAATCATTTGCATTTAGTTTTGAAAGTAAGATACAAGCACTCATGCATTTTTGCTCAATAAAACCTCTCTCCCTTTTGGCATCAGCAAAAAAGGGTAAGTTAAGAAAAATATGTGATGACTTTAAAAGAAGTCTTAGCTTGAGAATGACAACCCCCTTTTCTAAAAATATTCATTTTGCTTAAATGAGTTCTCCCCCTTTAAAACACTCCCCCCTTTTGATTTAATATTTTGAATATATAACTCCCCCTTTGATTTTAAAAGATTGGGTATAGCAATTTGGCATACAAGTAAGAAACAAAGAATATATTTAACGTACAACCATTTCTTACAAGATAAAATATATGTATAGCCCCCTTATGGTATTGTCAAAAGGTACTGGGGGTGTGCTTGCTGAAAGAGAAAGAATCATGCAAGTACAATTTTTCTGATATCTCATTTAGGCACACACAAAATATGACCAGAAAAGCACAACCACAATGATCCTAAAGATTTAACAATCACATGCAAGATCATATGACAAAATCAAAGTCTATGTGGCAAGTATTATATATTTCACTTAAGGTATTCAATAAACCCGTTTGGCCTAGCCATGGAGGAAGATTGAAAGACTTTTAGTAGGTAGAAAGGTGGGTTTATGAGGGAAGCTGGAAAACAGAGGAAAAACAGAGGAAAACTCTCAGTTTAGAAGTGAAAATGAACTGCCACTGCGGGGAATATATATAAACCCGCGAGGTTCGGTAGACCCAAGGAGGGTTTTTTTGAGCGTAACACTATAATTGCTTCACAAACTGTGTCTGGATGATCGACCGTGGCAGAGAATGGTCGACCAAAACTTGATGTGATGTTTCAGTACGTATGGTTTGGTCGACTGAATAATTTTGTTCTTGAAGTGGACGGTTGACTGAAAGACATTCGATTTTGAATACGATCGACTATCAGTAGATCGAAGTAGGTTCGGTCGACCGAAGACCTTAAGTATAAACTCGATGGTCGATCGAACAAGTCAAAGTCAATGGTACGGTTGACCGAAGTCATCAGGTCACTCAGATATGGTCGACCGAACTTAGTCAACAATGCAATTTTGACCTATTCCTTCGCTTTACAAGATTAACCAATGGCTTTTCAAGTAAGGTGGGATCTATTGGAATAATTTCTAAACTGAACCACTTCCTAAGCCTACGGTCATTGCTACCCCATTATAGCTAATTCTATGCTCCTAGAAAGAATAATTATTTAATTTCAATTGGATCCCTTCCTTCCTCTTGTCCTATGGGATTGGCCACCATAATTACCCACATCATTTCCTTATTTAAACCTCTGACACTTCTGGATGGGCAAGTAGATAGAATGTGCCAATTGATTTTACGAAAAAAGCAAGTTTTAAATTTTCGTGACGGGCCATGCTTACTAATCTCGTGTTTGTGAGATAAGACTTGAAAATTTGTATATGACTTATTAAATGATTTTGAACCTTTTTTGAAAATATTTTTATTTTTAAGTCCTGAGGGTTTATCATCTCCCATTTCTCCCTCCTAGCAGATTATTTTCAATATTTTCTTCATCTTTTTCTTCTCTAAGGTGGCATGATAACCTTTTAATTCCTCTAATTGTTTAGCCAACCTTTTGTTTTGATTTTTTCAAAAAAGTTTTATGATGAAACATTCTAACTAGAGACTTATGAATTTTAAATGAATCATTTTCTAGTTGTTTATTCAATGACATGCTTTCATCACAAAACTCATTGCATGATTCAATACAAGATTTAATATAATAGTTTTCACATGAATCATTGCATGCAACATCAACAGTATTATCACAGAGTTCGACAAATGATTCAACACATGATATTTTGCAACAATCAACACAAGAATCATCAACTGCATCATAAACTAAATTAGGAAGTGAATCATATACCTCTTCACCGATGGGCGTTATTAATGTATGATTTAGCTCATCTAGACCATTTGAGTTTAAATCCTTCAGAGTGATAGTCTCCTTTTCCTTTGCCTCTCCATATTTCATATCCCAGTCTTCCCATATATCCTTTGCACTAGAACATGTCATAATCTCAAGTAGAATATTAGAATTTAAAGCGCAATACAGTAAATCCATGGCATGTGAGTTTGCATGCATTAAACTATTATCATTTTCAACTATCGACATACAAATTCCTTTGACAATCACCTGCCAGGCCCTGCAGTTCATTGATTTTATAAATATGCTCATTTTAATTTTCTAGTGTGTGTAATTTACACTACAAAATAATGGAGGACTGGAAGGTGATCGTCCCTCGCCGAATGAGGATACACCAACTTGAGTCATTGCGATCTTTTTGCAAAAAACATTTAAGTCAATGCAATGAGGCTTTGATACCAATTTTTGGAATTGGTGTATTCCCAAAAAAGGGGTGAATTGGGTATTTAAAACTTTTCTCCTAGGTCAATTCAAGTTCCACAAATAGTATTACACAAGCCTAGGGACTTTCTATATAATCATAAACCCAATCAAATATTCAAATAATCAAACACATGTACTGCATATAATAAATCAAACATAAAACATGCTTGTGTTGAAATTGAAAGTGTGGAAAAATAAAAGTTGCATCAAATATGTTATTGGGGTTCGGCCAATACTGCCTACGTCCTCGTCTCAAGCTCACAAGTAAGAGGATTCCACTATGACTCGCTTAACGGGTGGAGCGGTACCTAATACAACACCTTACCAAGATGGTGTACCTAGTTCTTCTAATCGGGTTTGAACCAGTTCGGTGCTCTATTAACTGGGCCTAAGCAAGTTCGGGACTTTTCACAGGACAAGTCTCCCTCTTTCGATCACATGTCGGGAATACAATAGATATTCAATTTTTCATACAAACAAATATGTTTCTTAGACAAAGCAGATATGTACCACTGTACGCATAATGTAATTAATGCACTCACGAATGATAGGATATTAAGTTCAAGTGAGATTTTGTTAACCAATGTGTTAACTCTCAATAATGTGTGTATCAATATGTATATGTGAGAGTGAGACTTTTGATTTCAAGATAATGTATTTACAATATGAATATTCAAAGCATCTCTAGAATCTTAACCAAATATCTCAAAAATAATTTTTAAATATCAAGCACAATGGATATTAGGGTTTAAGCTTGCTAAAAATAATTTTATCAAAATACAAAGCGAGCTTATGAAACTTGCAATAAGGATGCAAGTTCTTAAGCCAATGAAGAATTTTCCCAAACAATATTTATGAATGAAAATACAATGGCAAAACTTTAGCTTACTCGCAAAAATCAATACACAATCAAATGATAGTGTGTGAGAGTTTAATCTTGTAAGATGAATGTGAAGAAATGATCTCTCTCAAAGATATGCAACTAAATGAGTAGGAAAGAGATTTTTTCAATATGCTTGTGAAAAATGAGAGTATGAAATATTTAGCACAATAAATTTTTGGAGAAAAAATTTACTAATTTATATGCTAATCTCCCGCTAATTATGACAAATGAGGGGGTATGTATAGAGTTGGGCAAAAATATAACCGTTGGGGACATGCATGGTATTTTGAAAATTATTTAATTATGTTGAATGAAAATTAACCCTGATTTACAGCGGTAAAAATTTTACCAACCCGAGAGGTTCGGTCGATCATATTCAAGGTTCGGTCAACCATATTATTGAGTTCGGTCGATCGTGGCCATTTTGAATTGGAGATATGGTCGATCGTCTTAAGGCGATTTCGAACCCTTTGTAGGTTTGGTCGACGAAGGCAAGTTTGGTTGACCATTGTCTAAGGTTCGATCGACCAAGTTGTTGGGGGTTAGACACGTGTCAGTTCAGTCGATCGTGCAAGACATGTTCATTTTGAAATGGTCGACTGAGCGAAGTTAATAGGTTGACTTTTGGTCAATTCGGTCGACCGAGACTTTTGTACTACTTAGGGTTCGTTCGACTGAAACCGCAAATAATGTGCATTTAAGTCCTGTTTTGGTCTCTGTGCTTCATCAACCCAGCATAAATAAGTAAATGACATTTTAGGCTATATGAGTGATGATTCCTATGGTCATTCTAAGGCCTCTTGAGCACATCCCATCATGCATGATATGCAAATATTAAAGACCATTATTACAGACCCGGAAACTAAATGCAATTACAATAAAAACAAATGTCTTCAATCTTCTTGCTCTTCACTTTTTGGAATATGCTAGGTGTGTGTGTATTATCCGTCTTGGCCTCTATTCTCCATGTCCCTTATGTGTGATATGAATTATGGACTGTTGTTTGTGGCTCTTATACTTTGTTTTTGTAAGAAAAGAAGGAAGTGAGAAAAATATGAAGGGGTAGCACAGTAGAACTCATCGACGAACACAGGGCGTTCGTCGACGAGAGGACATCAAGGACTCATCGACGAAGGTTTTGTGATTGTTGAAGAGAAAGTTGACTCACTCGAAAAAGGAGTAGCTCAGAAGCTATCCCAAGTATAAGAGTCATGTCGTATAATATTCAACCCAAAGGTTAGATCGTCTCCTTAGAGAATGCGATTTAATATCAAATTTTATGTTTTTCCAATTGAAAATAAAAAGTTATTGTACTCAATTTAGATTCGGGGTTTTCAGGATTGGTTGAGATTTCTTTTGATAAATTAAGCGAACACGCAAATTAAACCCTAATCCTATCATGTACTAAATTAAATAATAAGGACGGAAACCCTACGTCTAATCAGGCAGACGTCGAAACACCTTTTAAACTTTGGAATAAAAACTAAAGACGGTAACTTTAACACGTAATTAAAACACGTAATAATGAAACTCACACAAACACAAACACGAGCAATAAAAATCAAACCTTTAATAAAATTAAGAAATTGAATCAAGACCAAACTTAAATGCAAATACTAACACAACAAAAATTTAACGCTTAAACAACTCAAATGATAACAAAACACGATAAAAATGAAAAATTTAATAAGGCTAACCCTAAGCTAATCGAGTTTCAATAAAAAAAATTAAATTTTAAAAGGACAACTAATTTAATTTTCTAAAAATAAAAACAAAATTTTTTTTCTTATTGGATTTTAATCTTTTTTTTTTCTTCTTATTTTAGAACCAAACTGGACCTTACTAGACTAATTAAATAAATTGAAGCATTAATTAAATCTATCGCGAAATTAATTTAGAAAATAGATAAATAAATAAACTGCAACAACAATAAAATACTTTAAATAATATTCAAAATTTAAATTTTTCAATAAACCTCAATAATAAAAAAATAACAATAGTTAACTAACAATAAAAAAGAAAAGAAGAGAGAGAGAGAGAGAGAGAGAGAGAGAGAGAGAGAGAGAGAGAGAGAGAGAGAGAGAGAGAGAATAAATAAATAAATAAACTGCAACAATAATAAAATACTTTAAATAATATTTAAAATTTAAATTTTTCAATAAACCTCAATAATAAATAAATAACAATAGTTAACTAACAATAAAAAAGAAAAGAAGAGAGAGAGAGAGAGAGAGAGCTTGAAATGGCTCTTGGTTGTGGCCTGGTGTGGGTGTGCAGCAACTGAAGTAGGCGAGAGGTGTTGCTTGGTGGTTGGACTGTAGTAGATGGTCCTCGGGTGGTTGGTTGGTTCACGGGGGTGGCTGGTGCAGCATAGCAGCTGGACTTCCGGATGGTAGTTTTTAGCAGCAATGGTGGAGCGGAGTTGGTGGTTACAGAGGCTGGAGGTCTCAGCTAGAGCAGTTGAGGGAGAGAGTTGGAGGAAGAGGGAGAGAAGGGGAGCGGAGCAGAGGAAGGAGAGGGAAATTGAGGGAGATAGAGACTGAGGGAGAGGGAGAGAAGAGACTGAGAAAGAGAGAGGGCCAAGAGAGAAAAGGAAGGAGGGAAAGAGAGGAGAGTTCGAGAGACTGAGAAGGGAATAGGGAGAGAGCAGAAGAGAGATTGAGAGAGAGTTTGAGAGAAGGAGAGAACAAGAAGAGAGGCAGGAGAGGCAAGGAGAGAATGAGGGAAAGAGAGAGGGCAGTGAGAGAGCCCGGGGGTTGCTGGAGAGAAGAAGAAAGAAGAAGGCTTTATAAAAAAAAAAGGAGAGCGAGTAGCCCTACGACCCATACGGCCACATGAAGGCCCGCATAAGTGAATCCAACTCGGCTGCATGGTCGGGTCACATCAATTTGCATATTTAATTTTTTTTTTCTCATTTTTCTCTTCGCGAACGAGGCCAATTTTGACCTTCTTGGAGCCCATTTCTCTCAAAACTAAAAACACGGAAGTTGTAGATAATCTTATCATATTTCTCCAGAATTTCAAATCGTCTCGATCGAAGCTCAGAAGAAAAAGTTATGCACGAATTACGAACTAATGTCTGTTTTAGTTCCCGATAATTTTTTTGCGGAAAAAAAAAAAAACCAAAAATTCATTAATTGCTCAATAAAACCCAAATATTATAAATAGGACACCTTGTTAAAATATTGAGAGTAATTAGGCATTTAATTAAAAAATATAAGCCCTAATGGCCGAATTAAAATACCTAATTACGCAATTTAAGCTCATAATCACACCCTCAACTAATATTTTTCTAGTCTCTAGAAAACATGTAATTAATGTCCATGCAACATAACCATACCGTTCACATATAGGAATATAACTGAATTTCACACAAGCTCGTTCATATTCAATGCACATAACTCTAAAGCATGTCACTCATGTAAGTTTCATCATTATATAGTATTTAAGAACAGCATACTCACATGAAGTTAACTAGCGGTACAATTCAGAGTTAATGCGGTCATATAAGTTCGAGTATAAACAGGTAAAATCTCAAGGTGTGTGTGATGTGTGTGACTTAGTACACTTAGGATACCAGTGCACACCTACAGAACGGTCATTTTGACTCGGCCTAACTAGTATACCCTGTAAGGACACTAAAAAGAATGGGTTCACTTGTCTTATGTGCGGAGGAGTGTCGCGATCAAACATTCTACATATTGAAAGGAACAAACGCTAAGTATATGAAGTGGACTAGTTTGAGAAGGATTTAGCCTATCTAGTTTGAGAAGGATCTAGCCTATCTATGAGGTGTTGGGTCCTTCACCTTAACGTCTTCTCACCTACTCGTCATGTCCAATCGAGACCACCTTAGATTAACTTATTCAAAAAATTGACGTGAATACATCTGAGGCATTAAACGGTTGAAGAATCTTCATATGTGGAGAACACGTGTCATGTCCTTGACTTTTTGTGATATTTCTGTGGAGCAGACATTAGCATTTCATTTCATGTGCATTTTTATTTCTTATTTTTTCTTTTGCTCATTCTTTATTTTCTGTTTTTTCTTGGTCAATTAAGACGATCATTACACTTCTTTTGTTGTCTTCATACCATCGATGATAATTAAGCTCGAATAGTGGTCCATGAACTAAGTCTATTTCTAGGGGTGGCTCAGCCTTTACATCTTGAGTAGGCTACAAGATCTAAGTTTCTATCTCCCCACTATAGGTCACCTCTAGGCTAACAAATCAAAAACAGAGACTAGTGTACAAAGGATCGTTCATAAGAAGAGAGAATCGGGTTTCGTAAGCTTTGATTTGATGTTAATACCCAAAAGGACGATAAATAGCTCAATGATGTCTCACAACGTGTCATAGTTGCCATAAGTGTTCTCTTAGTGCTCACAAGGAACCCTAAGTGTAATGAATCACGTGAATGTGTCTATTCAGCCTTATGAGATGCCGTGTAAATACAAGAAATTATATAGCCAGATTAACATGAGTGTACTACCAATCAATTCTTCATGAAGTTACGAACTCATATAAAGAGAAACTACGCATAAATGATTCAAGTGTGTAATTCTTAGGTTATATGCAAGTATGTGAAGAGTATAAGTCAGTGTTAATCATTGCATAGTCGTGTAATTCCTTAATGCTCTTTCTTTCTTTCTTGTTTTGATTTTTTTTGTTTTTTTTTTATTTTTTTCAAATTAATATATAAAACCCAACAAGTATACGTGCACAGTGTCACATGCAAATGCTTATCCCCCCCAACTAAAGTAGTACATTGTCCTTAATGTGAAAACATATGAGAAATAGAAAAACTCTGCACGGGAGAAGTAAGACGTACCTAGGTGGCGAAGTAATGGAAAAGAAAAACAGAACTATAAGAAAATATACCTAAAAATTAATTAAATATAAAAATAAGGTAAAACAAAAGGAAAAAAAGGGAAAGAAAAACATCACAGTTGTCTAGCGGGGGCTCTGGAGGAATTTCGTCTAGTTGGTGTAGGTCTATAAATTAAACTAGCAAGTCTCCAAATTTGAGCCGCCACAATGAATCCATCTTCATACCTACACGAAAGTCAGCCTCAAATAAATTAATACTCTTCAAAATACCAGACAATACGTGTGCATATTGACTTTCTTGTTTTAACAAGAAAGGGTCTGTATTCAGCATATTTTTCAAGAAATTTACTTCTTTACGAATTGGTGTTTGAGAAAAAGTTGTTGGATTAGTTACCTTTAGTTCTTCAGAAGCATTAACATTAAAAGTTTAACATGATTCCTTGAGAATTAAACATTCACCATTCTTCTCACCTTCTTTTTTGGGTGTACCAATCATCTTACCACTGCAGGAATTTGCTATAGCATTGGGCTCCTTGACATTTAATCTAGTCGGGAGTGACGGTTCCACGGTTACCAAGCTCTGAGGATAAGGTACTACAGGTTGGTATTCCTTATTAGTATCAACCTCCTTATTAGTTGACTGCTCCACTTCTAGGTCCGCTTCCTCTGATTTTTCTTTGACTTCATATGTCTCAGTCGTAACTTCTGGTGACAGGACAACTGGTTGTCTGGCGATGAGCGTCTCAGGTTGGGAAACTTCTTTCTAGCTTCTCGAAGTGATGACGGACTCTACTGTCTTAAGAGAAACATTATGTATTTGTTGTTGCTGCTGGTATTCCTAAAGACTAGGCTGAGGTTCCATGGGAAATTCCTCTTTTTTCTAAGTTATCCAACTGTGTGCTCCTCGCATTAATGGTGTCCCGCAATTTATTTAAGTCCTGAGTATACTGATTGATTTGAATTTGCATGAACTGTTGGAATATATTCGCTATCTGCGTCATGCTATCATCAGGAAATCCTAATGACGCACAGCTCTGAGGGGTCTCTGTGTCTGATACTGAGGCGACAGAGTATCTGGGTAATATGTTGACTCATATGCATCTCCACCACTAATTGTGTTGATAGGGTGTACTGTCATGGGTGCCTGATTGTATCGTGTATTCCACTGTGGGACACTTTCAGTTAGGTAATCAAAGAATGATAGTACCTGATCCGGTTCCTTGCTGAAGGGTTCTCCATTGCACATGATCTGGATAAAGTGCTTGCGATCAGGGGTAAGAGCTGTATAAAAACAATTAACTAACCTCCATGATTCAAACCCTTGATGTGGACAAGTACTTAGCGAATCCTTGAATTTCTTCCAGCAAGCCTGAAAAGTCTCGTCACCCTTCTGTATAAACTGAATAATTTGTTCCTGCAAAAAATGAGTTCTTTGTGAGGGACAAAACACATGCAGAAATTTACGCTCCATATAAGCCCAATTAGTGATAGAGTGGGGTCTCAAGGAATTAAACCACATCTACGCCCTATCCTTCAAAGAGGTAAGAAATAAACGCAGTCTAGTAGATTCATCAATTTTAGCATGAGAGAAAAAAATATTGCAAGTTAACTCGAACTTTGACAGGTGCTGATGAGGACACTCAGATTCTGTCCCGTAGAACTGAGGTAGTAATGACGTCCTCCAGCGCTGCATCATGAAATCAAGTTCTTCAGTAGGTAAAACAGTGGAAGATGGTGCAGTGGGGTATTGAAGCTGCAAAAAGTCCATAAGCATGCATGGTGCAGGTGTAGTCATATTTATTTGTTTATTTTTTTTCAAAACTCATTTTTTTTTTCTTTTTTTTTGTTTTATTTTTTTTCTTTTTCATGAGACTAATTAAAATGGTGGAAAAAAAAAAATGCTAATTTGAGACTAAGACTGACATTCCCCGATAACGGCGCCAAAAACTTGACCCACTCGAAAAATGAGTAGCTCGGAAGTCATCCTAAGTATAGGAGTTCTATCGTGTAATATTTAACCCAAAGGTTAGATCGTCTCCTCAAGGAATGCGTTTTAATATCAAATTTTACGTTTTTCCAATCGAAAATAAAAAGTTATTGAACTCAGTTCAGATTCGGGATTTTCAGGATTGGTTGAGATCTCTTTTGACAAATTAAGCGAACACGCAAATTAAACCCTTATCCTATCATGCACTGAATTAAATAACAAGGACGGAAACCCTATGTCTAATTAGGCAGACATCGAAATATGCGTTAAACTTCGAAATAGAAATTAAAAACCGTAACTTTAACACGTAATTAAAACACGCAATAATGAAACTCACATAAACACAAACGTGAGCGATAAAAATTGAACCTTTAACAAAATTAAAAAAATTGAATCAAGACCAAACTTAAACGCAAACACGAACACAACAAAAATTTAACGCTTAAACAACTCAAACTATAATAGAACACGATAAAAATGAAAACTTTCATATGGCTAACCCTAAGCTAATCAAGCTTCAATAAAAAAATCAAATTTTAAAAGGACAACTAATTTAATTTTCTAAAAACAAAAACAATTTTTTTTTCTTTTTGGATTTTATTCTTTTTTTTTATAACCAAATCGGACCTTACTAGACTAATTAAATAAATCGAAGCATTAATTAAATCTATTGCGAATAAATTCAGAAAATAAATAAATAAATAAATTATCCGCAAAAATAATAAAATACTTTAAATAATATTCAAAATTTAAATTTTTCAATAAGCCTCAATAATAAAAAAAATAACAATAGTTAACTAACAATAAAAAAGAAGAGAGAGAGAGAGAGAGAGGGAGGTCCTGTTCTTTCATAGCCAATCCCAAGGAAGCTTCAATTGGTCTTTTGGAGATAGGATTCTATTCTTTCAGAGCCAATCCCAAGGAAGCTTCAATTGGTCTTTTTGAGATAGGATCCTATTCTTTTAGAGCCAATCCCAAGGAAGCTTCAATTGGTCTTTTCGAGATAGGATCTTACACCATCCAAGGACCCGCTTCGCGAGACCTTTTCGGTCTACACATGTTTAAGCTCTATTGGGCGGTGGCATATCGAAGCAAATCCCACACAAAAAAAGATGATCAATAATAAACAAAAATCTATCTTCAATATCATGTACCCAAGTTCCTATACATATATCGGCTAATGGTGTGCAATTTCCTATTTGAGAATTTAGATCAAATATCTTGTATCTATAAGCAAGGGGGCGTGGCCAAGAAGCAGTCAACTGACCTGCCCCCTTCCACTCGGCCTTTCTTCGTTGTGTGAACAAGGTCTTAGTATGTATGGGAATTCTGGGCAGGTCACAATAAGTAAGCGGTTGAAACCTCGAATTAGTTCTTGCGCTCCTGTGCCTAAAACAGATGCCTTGACCAGATTGCGCTACACCTCGTCTCACCCCCCGGAGAGAGAGAGTGGCTAGTCTTCTCGGCCGTGGCTTGGTGCGGGTGTGCAACAACTGAAGCAGCTGAGAGGTGTTTCTTGGTGGTTGGACTGCAGTAGATGGTCCTCGAGTGGTTGGCTGGTTCATGGGTGTGGCTAGTGTAGCACACACTGAGAGAGAGAGAGAGAGAGAGAGAGAGAGAGAGAGAGAGAGAGAGAGAGAGAGAGAGAGAGAGAGCTTGAATTGGCTCTCGGCTGGTCTTCTCAGCTATGGCCTGGTGTGGGTGTGCAACAACTGAAGCAGTCGAGAGGTGTTGCTTGGTGGTTGGACTGCAACAGATGGTCCTCGGGTGGTTGGCTAGTTCACGGGGGATGGCTGGTGCAGCACAGCAGCTGGACTTCTGGATGGTGGTTTTCAGCAGCAATGGTGGAGCGGAGCTGGTGGTTGCAGAGGCTGGAGGTCTCGGCTGAAGCAGCTAAGGGAGAGAGCTAGAGGAAGAGGGAGAGAAGGGGAGAGGAGCAGAGGAAGGAGAGGGAAACTGAGGGAGATAGAGACTGAGGGAGAGGGAGAGAAGGAACAGAGAAAAAGAGAGGGTTGAGAGAGAAAAGGAAGGAGGGAAAGAGAGGAGAGTTCGCGAGACTGAGAAGGGAAAAAGGAGAGAGCAAAAAAGAGATTAAGAGGGAGAGAACAAGGAGAGAGGTAGGAGAGGCAAGGAGAGAATGAGGGAAAGAGAGAGGGCAGGGAAGAGAGCCCCGAGGGCTGCTAGAGAGAAGAAGAAAGAATAAGACTTTATAAAAAAAAGAAGAAGAAGAGAGGGAGCAGCCTTACGACCCATATGCCCACATGAAGACCTGTATAAGTGAATTCGACTCGGCTGCATGGCCGGGTTACATCAGTTTGCATATTTAATTTTTTTTTCTTTTTTTTTTCCCCTCATTTTTCTCTCCGTGAAGGAGGCCAATTTTGACCTTCTTGGAGCCCGTTTCTCTCAAAGTTCAAAATACGGAAGTTGTAGATAATCTTCTCATCTTTTTGTAAAATTTTGAATCATCTCGATCGGAGTTCCAAAGGAAAATGTATGTGCAAATTACGAACTGATGCCGGTTTTAGCTCCCAATAATTTTTCTGCGATAAAAAAATGCCAAAAATTCATAAATCGCTTAATAAAATCCAAATATTATAAATAAGACACCTTGTTAAAATATTGAGAGTAATTAGACATTTAATTAAAAATATAAGTCCTAATGTCTAGATTAAAATTCCTAATTAGGCAGTTTAAGCATGTAATCAATAGTATCGAGAGTAGGAAATTTCAGAGTTTTGGATTTGTCGACGAAAGCCTATTCTCGTTGACGAAGTCTCTTCTATGGATCGTCGATGAAGCCTTGTACTCGTCGACGAAAGATGCCTGGGCTGCAAGTGGTTTTTATGAATTTTGAATTTTTGAAAGTTGGGTGGTTAGGTAAACGGAGGGAAACCTCTGAGGAACTTCTATGTATGTTATTCTGAGCATATATTGAAGAGTGTGTGATCATTTTGAGAAGTGTATCGTGTACATTGTGATTTCCATAGTGAAATTTGTGTGTCATTGCTTCTGTGGATGTAGACTTTTCCAAATCATGTAAATCTTTGTGTTGTTCTTGTTCTGGTTGTGTGTTATTTACTTGTTGTTGTTTATTCCGCTGTGCATCTTCATTATTCGATCTATATCACAACAAATTGGTATCAGAGTGAAGTTGTTATGGCATCGAGATCGTCTTTTGCAAGATTTGACGTTGTCAAATTCGATGGAACCGAAAATTTTGGTTTATGGAAGAGGAGAGTGAAGGATATTCTTGTGCAACAAGGAATGGCTAAGGCTTTGCTTGATACTCAATCAGAAGAAATGGATGAGACAACATAGGTAGATTTGAAAACAAAGGCGGCGCCTACAATACACTTGTATTTGGCTGATGAAGTTCTCTATCAGGTCAGGGAGGAAGATTTTCCAGTGGCTATCAGATAAAAGTTAGAAAGTCGGTACATGTCTAAATCCCTTAATAACAAACTTTTTCTTAAACAATGTTTATATTGACTTAAGATGGTTGAAAGATCAAGTCTGGATAAACACATCAATGCTTTTAACCAAATCATAAGTGATTTGATGAAGGTTGATAGGAAATTTGATGAAGATGATAAGACTTTGATGCTATTAAATTCTTTGCCCTCGACTCACACCTATGAAAATCTTGTGACCACTCTTACGTGGGGAAAAGAAATTCTTGATCGGGAAGAGGTAATAAGTGCCTTGTTAAATTTTCATCAAAGGTCAAAGATATGTGATGAAGGAGAAAAACTTGTGTTAAAAGGTAGTAATGAGCGAGGCAAAGAAGAGTTTAAGAATGAGTTTAGTCAGAAATCATCCCGAAATCAATCTAAGAAGAAGGAAGTCCGGTGTTATAAATGCGGTAAAAAGGGGCATGTCAAATCGGACTGTCCGGATTGGAAGAAGGGAAATTCTGAGAAACATGAAGGTGTTTCAAAATCTATGAATATTGTTTAAGAAGAAGATTCAGCGGATGATGATATTCTATCAGTTTCAGCGAGGTTGGATAATCTAACGGACTCTTGGATACTTGACTCGGCATGTTCTAATCAGAGGCGGCTCTGCCCTTAGGCCATTAAGGCACCCGCCTAGGGCCCCCAAATTTTTTGGGCCCCTCAATTTTTGTTTAATATAATAATATACTTTTAGGGTCCCAAATTTTTTTAATTAAATTATATTAATATTATTTATTATGCTCTATTCCCATAATTGACTTCCCAACTAACAAATAAATAAAATTATATTTTAAAATATAAAATAAATATAATTTAATTCTTTTTTTTTTCAAGTCTTATACTTCCCAACTAATAATTTTATTGTATTTCAAATTATATATTACTCCCATCTCTCTCTCTTAGTCTCTCTAAAATTTTTTTTTCATCTCTCACACTCTCTCACTCTCATCTCTTGGTCTCTCTATGATTTTTGCACAAACTATTGTGTTCATCATCTTCTGACCTCCAATTCTCTGTAATTTTCTTCAACTCTAATTTTGATTTCAATGTTTGTATATTATTTTTCTATTATTTTCACTCTGAATTTTTTTTTTTCTATTTTTTCTTAGATTTTGGAAGCTTTGAGGTTAGAGCGCTGTATCTGGCAAGAATCCGATATCTCTAAAGTCTCGCTCGCCGATCGATTTGCAATAATAATAATAATTAGGTTATATTGTTTCAATCTACTATTTCTATAGATTTATTAAATTTAGTTTTATTTGTTTACATAATTTGTCAATTTATAGTGTTAATTTTGAAATTTAACTATGTCAACAAGAAAATATGAATCTGGATATGAAAAACGAAGAAAGAAAAAAAAAATAGAAGAATTAGTGTCATCTCAAAAGGGAGCTCTTGATAAATTTATTTTTAGTTCTAAGCAAAATATAAATGAACAAGATGAAAATCCTCCAAGAAACGAGCAATCAATTCCAGAGATGGAATTAGAATCTAATATAATAATAATAATAATAATAATAATAATAATAGTGATAAAGATAACATTGATATACAGGAAATGTTCACTAATGATATTTCTTTTGAAAGACATTTTAACAATATAGAAGAAAAAAAAAAAATAATGATGATAATATTTATGATCCAAAATATTGGAAAAATATAGATACCAAATTACGAAATTTATTAGTTGAAAAAGGTCCTATTAGGGATAATGATTTAATTTTTCCAAAAGATGAAAATTCAAGACATTTTTCAAATATATATTATATTCGAAAATTATCAAATGGAGAGAAATATGATAGAAAATGGCTTATATATTCTAAAGATTTAGATAGAGTATTTTGTTTTTTTTGTAAGTTATTTGGCCAAAAATTAAATAACCAACAACTAGCTAATGAAGGGTGTAAAGATTGGAAAAATCTTAATACCAAACTTAAAAGTCACGAAATTAGTGAAGAACATATTTTCAATATGAGTAAATGGGCTGATTTAGAGTTAAGATTGTTAAAAAATACAACAATTGATCAAAATATAGAAGAACAAATTAACAAAGAAAAAGAACATTGGAAAAAAGTATTATTGAGAATTATTTCTGTTGTGAAAACTCTTGCTAAAAATAATTTGGCATTTCGTGGGAAAAATGAACGAATTTATCAAGAGAATAATTAAATTTTTTTAAGTTTAATTGAAATGATTGCAGAATTTGATCCAATAATGAAAGAACATATTTGACGTTTTCAACATGGTGAAATTCATAATCATTATCTTGGTCATAATATGCAAAATGAATTGATAAATTTATTAACTCTTAATATTAAAAAGAAAATTATGAAGCAAATCAATGAAACAAAATATTATTCAATCATACTCGATTGCACTCCGGATGTAAGTCATCAAGAACAAATGTCTTTAATAATACGATATTTGAATCTTTCTACAAGTCCAATTAAAATAATAGAACATTTTATAGAATTTCTAAAAGTAGATGATACGTCAGGAGAAGGACTCTTTAATGAATTAATAAATGTCATACAAAAATTTGAACTTGGTATTGAGAATATAAGAGGGTAAGGATATGATAATGGATCTAATATGAAAGGAAAACAACAAGGTGTACAAAAGAGACTATTAGATATAAATTCTAGAGCATTTTATACTCCGTGTGGTTGTCACAGTCTTAATCTAGTACTTTGTGATATGGCTAATTGTTGTTCTAAAGCTATAACTTTTTTTTGGAGTAATACAACGAATATACATTATTTTCTTCTTCTACGAAACGATGGAAAATTTTAACCGAATATGTACCAAATTTAACTGTAAAATCATTATCATAAACACGTTGGGAAAGTCGAATAGAGAGTGTTAAGGCAATAAGGTTTCAAACTTCTCAAATTAGAGATGCTTTGCTTCAATTAAAAAAAACTAGTGATGATCCAAAAACAAAGAGTGAATCTTATTGTATAGCAACTTATGAAATAGAAAATTTTGAATTCTTACTAGGAATGATTATTTGGTATGACATATTATTTGCTGTTAATTGTGTTAGTAAAAATTTACAATCAAAAGATATGTGTATTGATGTCGCCATTAATCAATTAAAAGGTCTTATTGTTTTTCTAAAAAATTATAGGAAGAATGGATTTATATCTTCTATGATTTCAGCAAAAGAGATGCACTTGAAATAAATATCGAACCTATATTTCGTAAAAAACGTGTAATTAATAGGAAAAAACAATTTGATGAGAATGCTAATGATGATACAACACACTCACCTGAAGAATCTTTTAGGATTAATTTTTTCTTATACATAATAGATCAAGCTATTATTTCATTTGAGAGTAGATTTGAACAATTTCAAACATATGAGAATATTTTTGGTTTTTTATATGATTTAAAAATATTAAAATCATTAGATGAGAATAATTTGAAACAAAAATGTTTGACACTTGAGAATATTTTAAAATGTGGAACACATTTAGATATTAATGGTTTTGATTTATTTTCAGAATTGAGAATTTTAAAAGAAAGTTTGGAAGAAACGAGTACACCAATTGAAACATTGAACTTTATAAAAAAGGTAGATTGTTTTCCAAATACATTTATTGCTTATAGAATTTTATTAACGATACCTGTGACAGTAGCTTCTGCAGAAAGAAGTTTTTCAAAACTTAAACTTATAAAAAATTATTTGCGATCAACTATTTCACAAGAAAGATTAAATGGATTGGCTATGTTATCAATAGAAAAAGAAATACTTGAAAATCTTGAATATAAAACTTTAATTAGTGATTTTGCATCTCAAAAAGTTAGAAAAATTAATTTTAAATAAAAATAAAAAATAAAAAAAATATTAAGGGTCCTTGATTAAATCATTCGCCTAGGGCCCCATATTGTGAAGAGTCGGCCCTGGTTCTAATCACATGACTCCAAACAAGAAGTCGTTCAACACTTATAGGTTAGTGAATTCTGGATCAGTTCTTATGGATAATGATGCTTCTTGCAAGATCGTTGGCATAGGAAATGTAAAGATAAAGATGTTTGATGGTGCTGTAAGAACATTATGTAATGTAAAACATATACCTGAGTTCAGAAAGTGTTTAATATCTTTTGACAATTTGGATTGTAATGACTTCAATTACAAGTCCAAAGGTGGAGTCTTGACGGTATGGAAAGGTAATCTGACTGTAATGAAAGGGTTGAAACTGGATAGGAATATTTACATGTTGCAAGGAACTACCGTTGTAGGTGGAGTTGCAGCTGCAGATGCTGAATCAGATGAGACCGTCTTGTGGCATATTCACCTTGGGCATACGAGGGAACATGGCATGAATGAACTACACAAGAGAAAACTCTTGAAGGGTTTGAAATCATGTTAGCTGGAATTTCGTAGAATATGTGTTTTTGGAAAATAGAACAGGGCAAAGTTTTGACCAACTATTCACATGGCAAAAGGTATTCTTGACTATGTACATTCAGATGTTTGGGGCCTAGTTAGAGTTGCATCAAAGGGTAGACATGTGTATTATGCGAGTTTCATTGATGATTACTCATAAAAAGTCTGGGTTTATTTCATGCGTTACAAATCTAGTACGTTTTCCAAGTTTAAGATTTGGAAGGCTAAAGTGGAGAACCAGACGGGGAGGAGAATCAAATATTTAAGGTCGGATAATGAGACTGAGTACACTGATTCTTGGTTTATGGAGTTTTGTGTGGAGTAGGGCATCAAGAGACATTTTACTATTCGGCAAACACCTCAACAAAATGGTGTGGTAGAACGGATGAACTAGACTCTTGCTGATAGGGCTCGATGTCTCAGATTGAATGCAGGGCTACCGAAAAACTTCTGGGTCGAGGAGGTTAGTATGACTTGTTTTCTGGTAAATAGATCACTAAGAGCATCACTAGAGGGTAAAGTGGCGGAAGAGGTATGGACGGAAAATGCAGTAGACTATTCCGAATTGAAAGTATTCGAGTGTCTAGCCTATGTTCATGTGTCTAGTGAGGAGAGGTCTAAGCTTGACCCGAAGTCTTGTCATTGCATCTTTTTGGGGTATCTGATAGGTGTAAAGGGGTACAAGTTATGGGATCTAGTGACAAACAAGGTGGTGATCAGTAGGGATGTAGTATTTGATGAGAAGACTATGATGAAGCATACTTAAGAATGTGATGAACAGAAACATGAGCCATAAATCTGGGGTAGTGATGAACATATCGTTCAGGTGGAGTTGGAAGCTCAAGGCAACGAAAATGATCATGGTCTTGTGGTTGCAAGGAGCTTTAGCTTGGAAAGCCAACAAGTCGACGATATTCCGTTAAGAAGATCCAGACACACTATTCGGCCTTCGCTAAGGTATGAGTTTGAAGAGTTAGTGCCGTATGCTTTTCTTACTAGTTGCAATGATCTAACTACATTTCAAGAGACAGTGCACGACCGAGAGAAAGTTGGATGGATGGGAGCAATAATTTAGGAAATGGAGTTACTACGTAAAAATCAAACTTGGGAGTTGGTAGAGCTTCCAGATGGCAAAAGACTAATTGGGTGCAAATGGGTGTAGAGGAAGAAGGAAGCAATATCAAAAAAGGAAGGTGAAAAGTTCAAGACACGGTTGGTGATAAAAGGATACTCATAGAAGAAGGGGATAGATTATGATGAGATCTTTTCTCCAATGGTCTGACATAATTCCATCAGAGTTGTGTTGGGGTTAGTAGCTCATTATGATCTTCATTTGGAATAAATGGATGTAAAGACAACGTTTCTTCACGGTGACTTGGAAGAACAAATTTTTATGGTATAACTGGAGGGATTCATTGAATCGGGAAAAGAAAATTTAGTTTACAGGTTGAAAAAATCTCTTTATGGGCTGAAACAGTCTCTAAGGCAATGGTATAAACGGTTTGATTCCTACATGATCAAAATTGGCTACAAAAGGTGTGAGTTTGATTGTTATGTATATGTGAACAAACTTGATGATGACTCACTTATTTTCTTGTTATTGTATATCGATGATATGTTGATAGTTGCAAGAGATTTAACCAAGGTGAATCAGTTAAAGGACCTATTGCATAAGGAATTTGAGATGAAGGATCTTGATTTAGTCAAGAAAATACTTGGGATGAAGATTCGCCGAGATAGGACTGTAAGGAGATTATGACTATCTCAGGGCGGTTATGTGCATAAGGTGTTGGAAAGGTTTAGCATGGTTGATGCAAGACCGGTGAGTACACTTCTAGTGAATCATTTTAAGTTATCTACTGCAGATTGTCCAAGTTCGGATGAGGAAATTCGGGACATGTCAAAAGTCCCATATGCTAGTGCTGTTGGGAGTTTAATGTATGTCATGGTATGTACGAGGCCAGATTTGGCTTATGCAGTTAGCATGGTAAGTAAGTTTCTTTCTAATCCAGGAAGACAACATTGGGAAGCCGTCAAATGGATACTTAAATACTTACGGGGTATAATGGGATGTGGCATCATGTTCGGCGAACAACAGGTTGTCCTTCAGTTATGAGATTTGTTGATGCTAATTATGCTGGAGATATGAATGACAAAAGGTCTATAAGGGGATATGTGTTTACCCTTGTAGGAGGACTGGTATGTTAGAGATCCATGGTGCAATCTCTGGTAGCATTGTCCACGACTGAGGCGAAATATATGATAGTTGCCGAAGCTGCAAAGGAAGCGTTATGGCTTATCGGTTTAGTCAAAGAGCTAGGATTATAGCAAGATGGAGTGGTGCTGCATTATGATAGTCAAAGTGTCATTTACTTGGCGAAAAATCAAGTATATCATGCTAGAACCAAGCACATTGATGTGAGATTCCATTGAGTTTGGGAATTGATTGCTTCGGGTGAACTTGTGTTGGAGTAAGTTCACACTGTTGAAAATGCAGCGGATATTCTGACTAAATCAATTTCTTCAGAGAAATTCAAGCATTGCTTGGACTTATTCCATGTCTTCAACTGTTAGAAGGGAGACATACCCAACCAAACGTTTTCAAGTTCAGGATGGAGCAGTTCATGTTTTTCAGGATTCTCCTAAGGGGCGTATAATCACCAAGGTGGAGATTGTTGTTTGTGGCTCTTATACTTTGTTTTTGTAAGTAAAGAAGGAAGAGGGAAAAACATGAAGAGACAGCACAACAGTGCTCGTAGACGAATGCCTTGTGTTCGTTGACAAGAGAACAATAAGGACTCGTTGACGAAGGTTCTGTGATCGTCGACGAGAAAGTACCGAGAGCAGGAAATTTTAGAGTTCTGGATTCGTCGACAAAAGCCCGTTCTCGTCGAAGAAGTCTCTTTTGTGGATCTTCGACGAAAGAAGCTTGGGCTGCGAGCAGTTTTTCTGAATTTTGAATTTTTGAACATTTGGTAAACGGAGAGAAACCTCTGAGGAACTTATATATAAATTGTTTAGGGCATATATTGAAGAGTGTGATCATTTTGAGAAGTGTATTGTACATTGTGATTTTTATTGTGAAATTTGTGTGCCATTGTTTCTGTGGATGTAAGTTTTGCCAAACCACGTAAATTTTTGTGTTGTTTTTGTTCTGATTGTATGTTATTTACTTGTTATTTATTCCGCTATGCATTTTCATTATTCGATCCATATCACATCATGGACTTGTTCACATGCTAAATACAAACATAAGTTCACTATGTTTCGTGAGTATCAAAATAGATATCGGATTCAAAATGTCAATAATTCTAGTAGAAAGATGGAATTTTTAAAAAAAGTGAGAAAGAAATTTATGCATGAAATTTAGGTGCAACAGGCGTTCAACATTTGAAATTGGAGAGACTATTGTGGAGTCGTGGCATGTGGAAGGGTAAAGTGTTGGTAGATTTAAAAGGGTGATTCTCGTGCTTAATTAGCTTTCAGAATCATGCTAACAATTCCCTTGGATGGTGTGAAGATTGTATTGAAGTCCTTTTTTGAGTTAGAACTATACTTTTCTAATAAGCTCTCTCTCTCTCTCTCTCTCTCTCTCTCTCTCTCTCTGTAGGGATGATTTGGAATCACGTGTTTAAAAGTACTTTTAAAAAAAAATATTTTTCAGTAGTGGTGAACGATCTGGAACAACATATGGGTGTGTTAGAAAATATAACGTCTAAATGGAAAATGAAAATGGTTCCTAACTAGGGGCATGTGTAGTAGTAATAGTATTGGTAGTTTTTGTCGAAGGAAAAATATTTTTTAATAAAATTAATATTAAGTAAAAATATAAATACTTATAAGAAGTTGAGGCGTGAAAGGACCACTATCCTTAAAGTTGATTTCACACCTGTGGAGAACATTTCTCGGTGCATATAGTCACTACGCTCGTAACTTTCAGGATTACTCAGTTGGCTCGGTTTTGTGTACACTCGCAAACACTAGAGCGATAGGAGATGTAGTGCCATTTAATTATCCAACATAATACAAATTGCTAGATAGAATAGAAGATAGAATTGTTTTGAAGAAGAAAAATGTATTTTGAAATGAAGGTAGACTATAGTTTATATAGATAAAATTATTAAGTATTACTTTCAACATCATAAATACGAAATCATTAAAGTAGTAGTTAATATTCTAAAACATTAAAACTAATTAATATATTAAAATTTAACATATATTTAATTAAAATAAAATCAATGAGTATTAAACAGATATTTTTTAATTTAAAACATCTAACATAAATATCAACATTAAATAAAAATTATAGAAGATATGGGATAAACATCGAAACCCATCAACATTATCATCTATTCCTCATTTCCTATTCTTAGCTTAATCAATCTCTACTCTTGAATCCAAAATAGCAAATACATTCTCATTTATAGGGTTAAGCTCTATGACAATCTTTTTCTTTTTCGTGTGAATGGTTGGAGTCAAAATCCAATATAAATTCAACATCTAAGATTCAAATTCTATACTCGCATACGCAAAGTAAGAGCTAGAAATTAAGAAAATAATAAAAATAAGATTTTTAAATTTCTATATAAATTTAGGAAATTAAAAGATAAGATGTCATTCTTTGTAATTATTCAAAAATTTTGAAATGTAAACTGCAACTATTTTCGCAAACAAATAGTGTCAAAATATTTTATTATTATTTATTCATATACATATTGCAAAATAAAAAAAAATAATTAATTTTTTACAATTTTAAAAAATTAAATAGAAAATAAAATTATTTTCAATAATTAAATAATTCCTCCCTGATAAACCCTTGATGGACAAATTTCTATTCAAACAAACAATCAATTTTAAGATTTATTTTTTTAAGCGGATCATAAAGCATTGAACTCGAGATTCATCTTGTCGAGTTTCTCGTTTGTTAATATTTGTGCAGTTGAGATTTCGACTCTAAATTAGAAATTTCTTAAAAGTATGAATTCAATCTAATTTGTTAATTTTTCACATAGTTGTTAATTTTTTTGTTTTGTTTTTTTATTTTTTATTTTTAAAGAAAGGGGAGGAGGTTTCGTATAAAAGTGGAGAAGGTGTTTATCTTTTAGATAATTTTTGAATTAAGTATAACTTTCTACATGAAACCATTAAAGTAGTAGTTAATGGTTTAGGAGGTTAGGAAGGCAAAAGCCTTGCATCTGCTATTGGAACCAAGAGAGAGTGGATGAAAGAAAAAGTATGCAAAATTCAAAAGTTGCAAAAATGGGAATGTAAGGTGGACAAATAGTATAATTTTAAAGGATAAATTAAAAAATAAATATATTCATAGGCATAGTATCAATAGAAGATAAGACGAGAAGAGGATTATAAATGATTTGAACATTTGAAACACGAGTCAAGTAATATTCCAGCTAAGGCCGAGTTTATTGTTAATGATAGAATAGGTAAAAACAAACCTAACAAATATATTGAGGTTGTGAAAAATGATCTAATATCTTTAAGTTAATTGAGGAAATTTTCCTAAATTGTGTGAATTAACGAAATGATTCATATAGCCAATCTCACCTAATTAAATTAAACGTTTGTTTTGAGTTAAATTTTTTTTCTTGGGCTTGTCCTTGATGAATGGTGCATTAATTTTTATCATACACACTCTCTAATTTACGATAATTCTTTTGTTCCAACCTAAGCAATGGTAGATGACTAAAATAAAAGTGCATTGGCAGTCATATTCAAAATCAACAAGAAAAAAAATAATAAAATTGTACTTGTGTGTAGTTGCATAAATGTTAAAAGGAAATCAAAGAAAGTGTCTTGCACTAAAATTTTAATTCAAGAATAATATGATTTATTAACAATCATGTTTGCAAATATTAAAATTAGAATGCACTAGCTACGACGAAGAATTGTCAATTTATTTTAAGAGCATATAAATACCAAATAAAAGTCATAATAGCTGCATATTAGAAGAGTTTAAGTTACAACACTAATCCTATGTTTGAAGTGACTTTCGATTTGAAGTTGTACTGAATTTGGATAAGATGTAATATAAAATTATATTAAAATTTATCTAAATCTACCAAAATTTAAATTCAAGTTTTACAATGGATGTGCTAAAAGGAGTTCTGACTATCGCACTTGTCATGCTTGACCACTGCACATGTGACACAATTATTAATATGTGCCTATGTGTGTGTTATTATTTAAATAAATATTTATACAATTTCGATAGGTAAATGTCTTTAATATTCATCCGAATGCAATTATCTCTTAAAAGGTATTATCATTGAACTAGGAAGATAAGCATGCATTTCAACAAAAAAAAAAAAAAAAGAAAAAAAAATTCTCAAAGATCTTAGCAAATCTCTTCAGCATTGCTCAATCAACTAATCACACTCAAATAACTGCAAAATTTTTAAGAAATGCATGATAAATTAATTGTCAAGTGAAGTTTGAAAAATACTAACCTCACAAGTCGAACTAATAAGCTAAGCTCGGGCAATGGTCATTAGAAATTTAGACAACTGAGAAACAATCAAATTAAAAGAACAATGACGATGATAGTGCTTCAACCAAAAATCGAGCTTTAGAATAGTAACCTGAGTTTCAAAAACTCCATTTTTCCACAGAACATTTTTGTGTAAAACACAGCCCAAACTGCAATGGAGGAGAGTGCAACATATTTTGTTTAATCGAGTCTGTATCATTGAGGAAGAAAAGAAAAAATTACTTCCATTCTGTGGGGCTGGTGCTGGTGGATGATGCAAAAGATTTGCTCATTTAGTGGGCTGATGAGGATGAGACCTCACCCCAGCTGAGGGATTTGTCATCGATTGCTGAGGTTCCATTTACTCTTTGCGTTTCAAAGGTTTTTGTATTACATCTTTAATCCAAGTATCCAACCCAACCCTTCACAAAAAAGGAAAGATTCTCTTATAGACAGTACTCCTATAAGTCTATAACTATAAATTCGAACCTATTTGCGATTTTGAATTCAAAAAAATAGAGATTAATTAATTAGGCTAGGATGGGTTTCGACGTTTCATCTCATATCTTCTGTAATTTTTTTCTTTGAACGTACCTATACGTCTGCAGTTAATGCTTGGAAAAGGAGAGGGAGCTGGTTAGTGTTGAGCTGCAGTAGGTGGAGACGTTGGCAGCATCAAACTCAGCCACTTCAGTTGAATTTCAGAGGAGACTGACAGTCACCTCCACCAACCCAGCACACTTTAATTGAAATTAAGCTAACTACTCCACCTCCCTATCCATGACTATATGTAGGAGATGTATATGTGTGTGTATATGTGGAAGAAGTGTGAGGAACATAGTGAAATTGTGGTAAGAAGGTGAGAGAGAAAGGTGTGCGTGTGTGTGTGTGTGTGTGTGTGTGTGTGTGTGTGTGAGAGAGAGAGAGAGAGAGAGAGAGAGAGAGAGAGAGAGAGTTGAGTTGAGTGGTGCGTCCTCCTCTTTTGCAATTTTTCTCCCAATTTATAGCGAGATTGGTGTGTTCCGTGAACGTAGGTCAGATTAGACCGAATCAAGTTAAATCTAGTATTCCATTTTTGCTTATTTACATTTTGCTTGTGTGATTGTTATTCCTAAATTTCTAACATTAGTATCAGAGTTAGATTGGAGCAAAATCGCCAGATTGGAGCCTCTATCTAGTATCTCTAAACTAAGTTTTGAGGCCACCAATGTGTTCTTGTCGACGAGACGAAGCCAACGGTGCAAACCAGAGCTCGAACAGAGGTCCCACAAGCCCGCATGCACCTTCGGCAGATTGTCCTTGTTGCCACGCACCTCCACGCGCCTCATGTGCCCACACGCGATGACGAGCTCATGTAAAAAACTAAAGGTTGAAGAAGAGCTGACGTTAGCGTCCAATCAGTGTTCGAGTCAGCTGTTAGGGCCCACTGCCGCATCAACTGCCACATTAATGTAATTGGTGTAATCCCTGTTGGGCTTTTGTGGAGCCTAGTTGCATTCAATCTGGATGATGACCCGACTCTTCTTTAATGAGAGATTTTTATCCTAAGGCTTAGTCCATGGAACGAAGGATTTGGGCCCATTTTGTAGCCCATTCGGAATCCTGTGCGCAATATATAAAATGATTGTTTTTGGGTGATTAGGGTAAGTGGTCACACTTTGCGAGAGAGCGAGAGAGAGAGAGAGCATTGTACCGCTACACTCTCTGTATTTTTCTTCTTGATAATAGTGAAATCCCTGCAACTCCATGGACGTAGGAAAAATTATCGAACCACGTAAATGCTGTCTTGTGCATGTGATTGATTCATGAGTGCAAAGAAAGAAAACCCAACAAGTCCAATCGAATCATTCCCCTGACTTGCAGAGGAAGATCATCTTGACAACTATATGATCGGGAAATACCAAATTCACCATGTTTGGCAAAGAAATCTGCACTTTTATTGGTCTCCCTATAAACATGTTCCACTTTGAACTGTATGCCTCTTAATGCTAACATAAGTTCTTCCTACAATTCCCATAAGTTCCAAACCGAGCACTTCCCAGAATTTATCCACTGAACAAAAAAAGTAGAGTCACATGCAATCTCCACTTAATCAAATCCAAGATCTTTGCACAGATTAATCCCTAAAATAATCGCCTTCAATTCAGCCATGTTATTTGTTCGATAACCCAATAATGAGGAAAAAGCTGCTTTAAATAAACCTTTTTCATCTCTTATCACGCCTCCACCACCACAATTCCCTGGGTTACCTCTACAGCTCCCATCCATATTCAACTTAACCCAACCTATCCCAGGTTTACACCATCTGACTACATGAGGAAGACGAACCCCCACATTTTTTACTTGAATATTCAAAACATGAAGGGCTGCAATATTCGTGCAAGAAGCAGGTGCACATTTATTTAACTTGTCTGAAATGGATCTCAACCAATATTTAATATCAAGCCACACAGTTCTCACTGAATCATGAATTGATTCCATCCTAGCTCTACATCGATGAGTCAAGAGTCTCCAGATGATGAGATTAGGTATAAGACCTACCAAAATGCCTGACTGTGAGGCATGTCTTGCACAACTAAACCAGACATTAACTATACCTTTCCAAGTACTCGTTGCCATACAACTAACACCCAACGCCACTACTGTTTTTTTCCATACCTCCTGAGCAAAAAATCCGGTACAAAACACATGGGCTAGAGATTCAATCTTGGCATTTGAACAACAATCACATCGAGAGGCCATCTGGACACCTACTTCTTTAATACGAGTATCAACCGGAAGACAAGCGAATCAAGACTTCCACATACAAATTGAAACCCTTTTTGGCAACATAGGATGCCAGATCCATTTTGCAACTGAGAATTCCTCTTTATGCTCCCTTATAATTTCCCAAGCACTTGCCGTGGTGAATTTCCCATCTGTTGAAGGTTCTCAAATTACTGTATTTGGACCCTCCTTGCAAGAAATAGCAGAGTTCATTACTTTCTCAGCCTAATCTTCACCCAACAGATCCACTAATAAATCAACATTACACCCATATCTATCCCAACAATCTCGAGTTTGAAGCTTATGGTTAGTTTGAAGCTTATGGTTACTGATTTCCTGAACCTTAGCACAAAGGGGGCCGGAGGCTAGCCAACAATCAAACCAGAAAGAAGCTGACTCTTCTTTAATTCGAACACGGACATGCTCTAAAACTTCAGGAATCATACGAACAATCGATCTCCAAAATTTGGTTACTTTCTCTAGTTTCATTTCTTTCAAGTGGTGTTTCTTATACAAAAACTTGGCTTTAAAGAATTGAGTCCACAGATTATCCATAGTTAACAATCTCCACACAAACTTCATACGCAATGATTTTTTTACCTCCTCCAAATCCCTAACACCCAAACCACCCTCACAAACAGGCTTACATATATTAGACCAGGAACACCAATTCCTTTTCCTTTTGTCATTTACTCCACTCCAAAAAAATTTTGATAACATAGAATTTATCTTTTTGAAGACAGTAGTAGGAATGTCCAATACCGCCAATTGATGAATTGCCATTGATGATAATACATGCTTAATTAAAATTAGGCGCCCCCTTGAGATAAAAGCTTAAATTTTCAACCCGCTATCTTTTTCCTCAATTTATCAACTAGGGGCTCTAAAATACGGGCCGTAAGACGACCCGATACCAAAGGAACACCCAAATATGTAGCAGGAAAACCTCCTTCCGCGAAGCCAGTCGTCCTCAACAGAGATCTCTTCCGAGCAAAAGCAATTCTCTTTGACAAAAAAATACTTGACTTTTCTTTATTTATCAATTGACCAGACCAATCCTCATACTTTTTCAAAGTCTTAATAAGTATTCGAATGGAACTTCTCTTGCCATTGGAAAAAATAAGAATGTCATCCGCATAGAGAAGGAGAGATACCAAAGGTGCCCCACAAGGATGATAGTAAACCCTTATCTTATTCTCCATAAAATTTTTCTTTAGAAGTCAAGAGAGGACTTCCTATAAAATAATAAATAGACAAGGAGATAAAGGATCTCCTTGGCGAAGCCCTCGAGAAGGTTTAAAGAAACCTTTATAAGTGCCATTCATCATAATGGAGAACCAAGGAGAGGAAACACATTCCGCCACTAAACCACAAAATCTTCGCGAGAAACCAAAGCTTTCCAGAACCAAGTTTAAAAAATCCCAATCGACCATATTATATGCCTTAGCCATGTCACTTTGATCATTACATTTCCACCATTAGACTTCTTATGCATAGAATGAACCATTTCTTGAGCCAAAGAAATATTTTCAAATATACTTCTACCAGGAATGAAAGCTCCCTGTTCTGGAGAAATTAAAGCAAACAATAAACTTGTCATCCTTGTAACAATAATTTTTGAAAAAATTTTGTAGATAACACTACAAAAACTAATAGGCCTAAACTTGTCGAAACTCTGAGGATTCTGAACTTTTGGGATAAGAACAATGTAAGATGCATAATAAAATCTAGGAAGAGGGGACCAAGCAAAAAAATCTCTAGCTACATCGATCACGTCTTCTTTTACAACATCCCAGCAATCCTGGAAAAAATCTGAGCCAAAACCATTTGAACCTAGGCTACTATTTCTCGGGATAGAAAGAATAGCATCCCTTATCTCCACCTCAGACGGTTCATGACAAAGATCAATATTCTCGTATTTAGAAATCATAGGAGATATTATATTAACAAGGTTAACTATTTGATTGGGTCCTACACTTGTTAAGAAAGTTCGAAAATACCTTACTGCACCCTCATGAAAAACTGCCATAGAATCCAACACTTCTCCATTTGGAAGTTTCAATGAATGAATCATAGTCTTCTTCCTCTTTTGGTTCAAAAATGCATGAAAGAACTTTGTATTGTTATCCCCCGCCTCCAACCATTTCTTTTTGGCTAGCTGAGAAATACGAATCTCCTCCCTCTTTTCCCATGCTTCCAGCTCGAGTTTAGTAAGGAAAAATTCTTCCTCCATTTCTAGCGAATACCCTTCCTGAAGTTGAGCCTCTAGAGTCTCCATACTTTCCTCCAATTTTTTAATGTTCTATTGTACATGTCAAAAAACTTGTTTGTTCCAGTTTCGAATTGCAACTTTCGTAAAATCTAACTAAACCTAAGCCATGAGACTCCTCCCTACAGGCTTCCTCCACACAAGACTTAAAAGACTGGTGCGTGCTCCACATATTCTGATACCTTAAGGGAGAAGGACCATACCGATGCAGATTTCTATGAAATTGAATAATCAATGGGTTATGATCTGAAGTCCTCCTCTTTCCATACTCAAAATAAATATTTGGAAAAACTTGGAGAAGATTCGAATTATAGAGGACCCTATCCAGTTTTCCCCAACTCCGAGAATTACCACCGTGACCATTACACCAAGACATGTTGTTGCCAGTACCAACCAAATCCATAAGACCATAGTTATCCAAGCAATTGTTAAATTCCTCCATAGCCGATAACGACCTCATATGACCACCAATACTTTTCGAATCTGAACGGATAATATTAAAATCTCCCGCCACTAACCAAGGGAAATCATCCCTCTTTACAGACTCCAAATCATTCCAAAGTTCCCGATGATCTATTTAACGACATTTAGCATAAACAAAAGAAGCCAAGAAAATCTGGTCCACAGAACTAAAAATACCCAAAATAACTTGATCAGACATATGTTGTAACTCAAAGTGCACTTACTCTTCCAAAAATATCCAAATTTTACCCCTCATTGAAGCATTCGCATAAAAATTCGAAAAATTTAGAAAGTCAGCCCATTGCGACCTCAGACTTTCATCAGAAAATGGCTCTGAAAGAACCAAAATAGAAGGCAAAAAATTCCTCATTAACTTATGTAAACGATTTTTCGACGTGCCTAAACCCTGCACGTTCCATATTAGAATTGTATTAATCATAAATCAAGTTTCTTTGGATGGGTAATAACCCGTTGAGACTTCTTCTCACTTTGCCCATTAATATCCTTTAATTTAACAATTGGAATATGTAAATCATCATCCGAACAAAAGCCTTTTTCCAAAGGGAGTTTCCCTAAATTATTTGTCTCCACCTCCTTATCCGATTCACAATTATGTGGGACACACCTGGCATTGAAGGTACACTCTTGTTCCAAAATTTCTATAACCATATTACTAGACATCATCAACTGATCACGCACTACTATGCCATCTTCCACTATCAGAATATCCGCTTTAGGAGCACCCAAGACTGGTTCAACACTCTCCTCCCTCTGCACAATCTCATATTGATTTATATTTCACTGCAAAGTCTCCACTTCAGGCCTCGGATCTTCAGGAACAAACTCCCCCTCTTCCATCTCACGTTGCGGAACTGTCTCAACCACTGGCAAAATTTGTGATGTCGTTGCACCCTCTTGAGCCTGAGCCTCCTCTACAAGTTCTTCGACAATGCATGGATCTATCAATTCTCTCTGAACTTCCTTCCCTTTATCCAATTTCTTCACACGCCAAACTTCTTGTCGATTTTCTTGTCTACCATATTCCGTATCCTTATTTCTATCCCTAATTTTTTGTTTCCTTTCACCCCCTTGGCATACCACCTTTGAATGCCTTTGTCTATGACATTTCTCACAATAAAATCCTTGCTTTTCGTACCTCACTTCCTACCAAATTTTTTGATTTGCAGAAACAACAATCTGGAAAGCATCCACTTGATTTGCCAATAAATCCACCTCCACGCACATTCTCGCACCCGTAGCCCTAGTTCGATTAAGCGTAGCATTGTCAGTTCCTAGGTATCGACCAAACCTCGTGGCTAGAATTTGTAAGCAATCAGGTCATTACGTGTGCATCGGAAGACCAAGGAGAAATAATCATTGAGGAGCCAAAGATGGTTCCTGCTTTAGGTTGAAATCCTTTGTCCATCGAAAAAGATGAAACGAAAATCCAGCCAAAATCCTTCCTTCACGAGACCATCCATGAAGAAAATCTCGTTCATTCTTCATTTGAACCAGTACGTGAAAATCATCCATAAAACTAACAGAAGGGATCTCTGAAAGGCCCCACGACTTTATAATATTCAAACGGATAACGTTAATGGATGGTCTAGATCGCAAAAATTTCAGAACCAACGCAAACCTAAAATCTTCCGCCACTTTGTTAATCTCAGCCTTCGAGAATATAAAACCAATATCTCCATCAACATCAACTGGATATCTCATGGCTAGTTTGAAAGAAGAAGACGACGGGTTAACAACATTAGCATTAGAACGTGATACTACATGGGCATACGATAAAGGTCCTGAACCACCTTTCGAAAGAGGCCCCACTAGTGGAGGATCTCCCAGAGGGCCAGTAGGCACCACCATTGACTCCTACACAGTAAACGTCTTACTTCAATGAGAATGGAAGAGAGACATACCTGATTTAGAATGATTCAGAGTACCGGCAGAAGAAAGCTTGCCGAAATTCAAAGTCCTGGAAAACCAGCAGGCGACGAAGTGCACTACCGTAGTTGCAGCTGATGACTCTTCTCTCTGGAAAAATTCTCACAGCAGGAGGAGGCTCGGGAATTCTCCTTTGCAAATCTCAGAAACGGCACTGTTTGACTCTCTTCTACGAAACCTCGAAACAGCACCTAGTTGTTGTCGTCTCAAGGGATGAGAGTCCCTTTGTTGTCGTCACGAGATTTTTCGAACTCGCCGTCGTCCCACCATCGTCTTCGTAAACCTCCTCTACAAATCCCGAAAAAACCACCCTCTACAACCTCTGCTTCGGTGTGCAGGGCCACAGAGAGCTAGATCCGAAGGAAACGGTGACCACAGCTAGCATAGGTGATATCGGCGCGGCTTGAGTGGCGATCGGCAGCAGCGTGGCCAGTGGTGGTCGTGCGACGATGCACGGGCTGTGGGGATTGGGTCATCGCCACCGTTGCAGATCTGAATCGCGAGAGCTAGGGCTTCAAGGACTTTGCTCATCGGACACCAGGAGACCAAGTCGTTTGGAGATTTGCCTACAAAGAGGCGATGTCTGGCGACGGAGGCTCTAGGGTTTGCGATGACGAAAAGAGCTTAAACAATTTAATTAATTGACATATTAATTCTCTGAGACCTTCCACTTAACTTATTTGATGTGCCGGATTCAAAATCCACTTGTAGGGTTTGATATAATCAAAACTTATAAGCTTCTTCAAGGGGGTATCATCAATCCGAATACCGAGACGTGGATTCCATCAATAATTAATGTTCACTACACACATAATGTCATCACCCAACTCACAGTGTATTTTGACTCATAAAGAATCTCACTCTTCTATGAATCAAAGAAACGAACACTATATGCATGTGTCCAATAATTATATCGGGATTAAGAGTATAGTCACTCATAATAACCATGAGATATTAATTATTTTATATAGTCAGTATAAAAACAATTACTTCTAGACGGTCCTATTCAATACACACAAAGTGTATTAGCACAAGGAGTTGGAACTGTACCAATCCCAATAGTCAAGACAGACCTATTAAAACCTTGTGCTACAGTCTTACCAATGGTGTGTCCAATTTTATTTAAGATTGTGAACAATAAACTTATATTTTATAAGAATTGTTGATCTAATCTTCTGTGTATAAGTCGTACTCTACACACTAGATCACCTATTATATAGAATAAAAGATATACATGCATAATCATTAAATAAATAATGTCAGACAAACATTACTCACAAAGATTCTTATTAAAATGGAATAATTGAAGTTATTAATAAATATTAAAACCGATTACATAAAGTGTATCTTTCACTATAAATCCCTAACAAAAACACCACACCAAGTAATGTTCTTCTTATTCTCATTAATCATGTTAGATTCTATTGAAAGAGGCCTTTTTTAATTAGAATGATATAAATACTTAAGTTGGTAAATAAAATGACTGTTTTTGTACTGTATTTCTATTTTCAGTTTTTGAAATACCGAGATCTCAATTAACTGAAAGCAATACGAGTACAGAATATCCACATATTGTAAGAATAGGGCTGTCTTACATGGGCAATCCTCTAGTTCAGCTCCAAACTCCTTCACATGGCTAGCTAGTAGCTACATGATGGGTTGCTCTTAAGCGATTCATTTTGTTGAACACCCAATAGCCAACAATGCCTCTTTTGTCTCTGCCTAGCTAAAGCTATCTCAACAGCATTACGTGCATTTGTTTGCAAAACTTTCTTTAGATGATGCGTTCTGACTTTTGCACATCCTCGCGAGATTGTGGGATACATATTTCTTTGGGAAAGCCATTTGAATATATGTATTTATATTTCTATGTCAGTGCTTGTGAGATCATCTACATCTATTCCTACCCTTCAATGAGTACAGGAGAAATATTTTATACTTGAATCCAAGAGCCATGCAAGAGCTGAAACAGAATTGGGATGTGTTTGTGTATTTTAATATTATTATTACTATATTATTTGTGTATTATAATAATATTATTATTTTATCGTTAGCTTGGAAAAGAAGATGTATCTTGGATTGAGTTATGGTCATTCATTTATGTATCTTATAAAAGTATAAGATTAATTATATAAATGTATCTTAAATCTAGAGTTGTATCTACTTAATATATACATATCTTATTTATTAAGTATATGGAGAATGAATGGTCATTTTGTGCCTATAAATAAACCCTTGAGTCATTAACACAATATATCAATCTCTTCTCTTCATTCTCATCATATCATCTTTATTTTGAATCTAGAGAGTTTGACAAGTAAATAAATGTGTTTTTTTGTGGAGCTTTGGACTCCTCCATTTGTGTGGAATTAAAATTATATGATTCAAATCGGATTGTTGTATTCTTGGGGAGACAAGTCTTGAGGAGTTCTGCTGTACTGGTTCGTGGGTTAAGTCAATAAACCACAGAGGGCTTGAATCTCCTTAAAGAGAGTGAGATATCCATGTGTCAGCCTATTTGTGAATTGTGATTTTATTTTTTATTTTATTTATATCTAAGTTTTATCATTTTATATTATTAGTTTTCTAACATGATGATAAGCAAAGACGATAACCAATATAATATGCATGCCCCTATTTAGTTCTTCAACCCAATAGGCATTAGGTCTGAATGAAACAGCAGAGCCTGAATGACATTGAAAACATGCTGATCTTCTCTCTCTGCCACCATATTTTGATGGGTCTTGAGGAATTAAATATTAAAACCATTAGTAATAAAATATTTCCAAAGTTCAAGGTTATTATGCTTCTTAAACTCATCAGCTTAAAATTATAAAAAGAAAAAAAAAAGAAAAAAAAAAAAAAGAAAGAGAAGGAGCATACATCATGTTTGGCTTATGGAATAGATGTTTTTTTTGGGGGGGAGGGGGGATCGAGTGGGATCAATAATTGAATGAAGAATATGAAATCAGGTAATAAATTCAATTTCCTCATCCAATTTCCTTTTGTTCCAACGTACCAAACAAATAGTTAGAATTAAAGATAATTTCAACCATGTTCTTGAACATGCAGAACGTCTTCAACTTGTCTATAGGATGTAGTGCAGAGGGAAAGACCAGGCGTAATGATTATAATCATCAACCATGACCTATGCGAATTCACTAAACTGAAGGAAAAATCTGAATAGGTAAAAGATATAGAAAACTCAAGCATCAGAGCTGGAGTTTTACTCATTTGACAAGCTGAGCACATTGAGTAATTATCACATAAGTGATTGTCATTTTAAGAATTTATTCTTGAACACACGAGCTAATATAGTAGGTCAGGGATAACTATGGCGAGGATGCCCGAGATCAATAAACAAAAGCAGGGGGAGCTGGAAAAGAATGATAAACTTCATATGAGCCATAATTAAGTTAAAATTTTAAGCTCAAGTTACTTTAACTTATTTAACTATGGGTGAAAGACACTGATTTGCCATGAGATTTGACTAAAAAACAGGGATCTCTCGTGAGATTTTAAAAAATTTATGAAGCTTTCTCAAGGTTTTAAAAGTGACATAGACTTTCTTCGATATTTGATTTTTGGATACTTACACCTCTTACTTGTCTTTTTGCAAAATATAAAGAAAAATTTTTCTATTTTTGACAAGCCTTAAGGGGGGATATGTGGAATTCTAGCAATTTTAGGGAGCTGTTTGAAAATTTTCAAATCCCAATAAGATCAATATTTTTTTGGCAACTCTTAGGTAAGATTAGTATCTTTTCCTCTTTAACTAATTATTCATTTACCCACGTTCGCTTCCATTTCTAATCCACATGAGATTTAGCTCATGCGCTTGCACTATTTACTCTTTTAAGGTGTTTTACTCTTTCTTGTTGAAGTACTTGTGTACTTTTTTCATCATGAGCTCAACTGTCTTATTCCCATTTCAAGATTTTTCATTTATTTACTTAAAATCTTGCGACAAACCCCGTTTTTTTTTTTTGGCTCTCCGTTGTATAGCAAAACTAACCTTCATTCCATGGAATGAACTTCTGTTTGGTAGTTCATTCCATCTTGTCTCCTATCATATTCTATAACAGAGGAGATCTAACTTTGGTGCCAACAAAAAAAATCCACTTCACAATAGAAGCATTAAATACAAGAAAGAGAAAAAATGTACTCGCATCGTGTTTCGAGTGCACGAATTCTAAGCCTTGAATTTGAATATATAAATCTAAATAAGACTCAACAGAAATATAAATCAATAGTATATTGTATCTAATTCAGATAAATTCATATTCAGAAGCCAAATTCAAGTTATGTCACACAACCATAATAGGCTGGGGATGTTTTGATGTGGGCCTACGATTCATTCAATTGAGATGTTTTCTCTATTCATTAATGTGGCGCTTCCAATGTATTTTTAACTTTTCATGTCGCATGTCAAGGCCCATCAACTTCTTATTTTGACATTTGTCCTCACTTGGGAACTACTGGCCTGCACACCCAGAGACATGTTTCAATTCTTCTTGGATTTAGTTCTTTAACTCTTCCATTCCTCAGAAGGATAGAACCAAAATCAACCGTTTATCGTGATCTAGAAAAATTTATACCAGAATCCAGCCGCACGTAAATGGGCAAAACAGTTCTCTGGGTTTAGCCAGCAATTCTGCCCAGTTTTGTGGTTCCTGTTTAAATTAACACTCATTGCCATTTACAAATCAACAAATGGAAGTATTGGGTCCCAACTAATCCCTACTCTACAACCTGTTCACCTTGGAGCAACAAATATACCAAATTTCTTACTCGGAGTTTGACATGAGACAATATACACGACAATCAATCAAGAATACATTCATACTGAACTATAAAGAATATGCACTACAATCCCCTTAAGGTTACGGTCTTGCAAGATCAAGTCAATGGAAATGGTACAAATAAATTGGGACGTGGGTGCAAGCCACAATAAACGACTAAAACAAGACACATGCTGTCGCTGGATAAGCCCATTGAAGCACCCTAAAACAAGGGGAAAAAATTGAACCAAAAAGCCAAGCACCTGTGACTTTTTTTTTTTTTTTTCAAAAAATACATATGCATGTTCCTTGAAATTCTTGGCCTCCTGAGAAACTTGCCAAGATGACAGCTCAGGCTGGTAAGTGGAGTTTTTCATTGTTCTTCCAGCTGCAAACCATTAGTTGAGTCATAATCTAAACACTCAAATGATTTTAAGTTGGATTAATACTGAAAATGGTTTAGCATATACCTCTGGAAGTAATAATAGAAGAAATCAGCATAAAGCAATGTCTGAACAAGCCCTGATATCCAAGCTGCACCAGTAGAGCCATTACATAAATGTGAACATCTTGATATGTGACAGAAAACATGCATGCTAGTTCATGCATGCACTCACAAATGCAAAGACGCACGTGCACATGCAGAGAGAGAGAGAGAGAGAGAGATTACTGATCCAGTGGACATAGTGAGGCTCGGTGAAATAGCGATAGATCCAGTTCAAAATGTATAATGATCGGTATGCCCTACAGTATGGGAGTCAGAAAAGATAGATATATTAATGTCGATGCTAAAATTCTGGCTTATATGTAATAAATTGGAAAAAGAGCAGTAAAGATTATATTTAGATTTAAATTATTCGATGCCAAATAAAAGACAGCAATACATGGCTCAAAACATAAATATTTTGCAGCCTGCTCAAAAAGGTTTTCCCACTTTTTTTCCCAATATCCAAGCATATGCACACCATATCTTTCATGGGACTCTCTGCACAACTAAAATGGCTAATGCCACGATTTGGAGATAAAAGCCAACCTAAATACAATTTGTTTGGCAATAAGTAACCATCTTTGACCTAGGTAGCCTTCACACCACAAGAAGGTTGCTCCATTGCAACCTTGGCACCACATTCCCACCCCCCTTAAGACACAAGCTTTGGCAGGGACCCTTGGGCATGGCAACACCATTCAGGGAATTAGTAGCCCTTGCAACTTCCTGAAATTTAAAAAACAATCTTACTATTTATTGTTGCCAAATTCAAATTTAAAGCCAGACCTCTGTAGTTGAAGCATTTTTAGTATCAGTATGAGTAGATTGATATTGCAAGCCATAATAGCTCTATTCGAGAAGAAGAGAACCCAAGCAAACAGTTGATCGTATCACCCACCCAATAGCCTCAGCAACATGAGAACTGTGCTTAGGTAATAACATGTATACTGGGCAAATTTCATGAGCAAGGAAGATAATGCTAATCTACAGGAGAGGCAATCACCATTGCAGTTTGACTGGATTAAGTTTTTTAGTACTCTTTCCTTCCACATCAGAAGTCATCTAGGCCTGGGCTACATTCTGTTGGCTTTCATTTCACAACTAGGGTTCACATACTAAATAAGACCCAGCACTCCTGCCTTCTGCACTCAAAGGGAATGTTTCACTTTGTGCCATTCAAATAAAGGTAATATGTTTATGTCACAAAAGAGTTGTGAACTAATTGAAGCTGCAAAGGGGACTTCACATTCAGAAACAAGAAGATAAGAGTCTAATCTAATGTACACATGAAAAAATACAGATCAACTTAGAAGTGCAGGAACCAAGTGCAGCGAGAATAAGAAGATTATTATTTTTTATAGATGAAAGAAGAAAAATTATTAAGAAAAAGAAGCAAGTACAAGGCACAACTAAAGCAAAGCCCTCCAATCACCTTGCACATCAACAAGGCTCATTCCAGAAAACAAGCCAAACACTGAACATCATAGCAACATCAAATGCATAAGACATCATCCCTTAAAATTTTAGCGCCACATTCCGACCGAACAAACCACACCATGGCATAAGTAGCACACCTTCAAAGTACTTCCCCTCCATCAGACCTCCAAAGTCCTTGATTTTTTCAAAATTTTTTTAAAGAGAGAAGCTCTCCGATTAAAAAGGTTATGTACAATGTCCCCCAAACATATCAAAAAGTCGGCTCCAAATGCTCATGAGAAAGGGAAAGCAAAAAAAAAATCTGCATTCCTTTTACTGCTCTGCAAACATATATTACAAAAATCTAAAGACGATGCTTTATGGGGTCTTCTAACTCGAACCAATCATTTATATTAATCCTACTAGGAATGCAGAATAAATGAAGGCCATGATTTTGTACAGTCTGCGCTTTCTAGATTGTAAAATGTCAATGGAATCAAGAGACAAAATGAATTAAAAAATTTATTATTAATGTGGTAGAATCAAGATTAGCAGCCTACAGGGGCACAAATACTGCAAATGGATCTACCTTGGAGCAGCTGGAATTGCAGGTCATGTTCGATGGAAGGATGACGTTGAGGAAATTTTGGATCAAACAAATTCATATGTTCTCAGTATCTTGCTTCTTCAGGAACTTGGAGGATAACTTTTCCACATGGGTTTCAGTGAATTTTATGGTCCAGCTGAAGGATCCTCAAGGCAGCTGCAGGGGAAGGAACTTTTTGAGATCAAAGAAAAGTGGGATGCCCCTTGGATTAATTGGGAAGACATCAACGTGGCTTGTATCCTCATGCAAGAATTGGTGAAACTTGGGAGAGCATAAGCATTACAAAATTTATGAATTTGTCAATATAAATGCCCTCATTGATCTTCCCCTTCTTGGTGGTTCTTTTACTTGGTCTAACTCTTGGGAGATCTCCTCCTACTCGAGCATTGACAGGCTTTTGATCTCAACAAAATGGCGAGAACACTTCCCAAGTCACAGAAACTTCTTCCAAAGCCTGCCTAAGATCACTTCTCGATCATTCTGGACACAGGAGGAACTTAATAGGGTCCAAACTCCCTTCCGAATTGGAAAAAATGTGGCTCAAGCACAAAGGTTTTGGTGACCAAGTGAAGCTATGGTGGTCATTGCTTCATTTTGAAGGGCAAGTAGGCTATGTGGCTGCTAAAAAATGAAGGGATTGAAAGAAAAGTTGAAATGGTGTAATTAGAACATGTTTGGAATTTTCACTTAAAAAATAATGTCATCCTTTTCAGCCTCAAGAAGCTTGATAATAAAAATTAGCTCAAGGTTGCTGAAGATAAAGCAAGAAGGCTGCTTCTCAGGTAAAAGATGGCTGATATCATTAATATAGAAGAAACAACTTGGGGACACATCAGGCCCTTAAGGCTTAGCAGGAAAATCAGAACACCAGTTTGTTCCACAGAACAACAAATGCGCACAGAAGGTTCAATACCTTGAGTAGAGTTGAAATTTTTGGGGACACTAACTGAAGAAGAGGCCATTAAGAAGGGAATTTGTAACTTCTATAAGAATCTCTATTCCAAACCTAGATTTGGAGACCAAAAGTTGATGGCATTACTTTCAGAACTTTGAATCTTTCCATTGTGTAGTGACTGGTGAGGCTTTTTTGTGAGGAGGGAATTGTTCAAGCCCTCAACCCCCAAAAGCACCAAGCCCTCATGGCTATACTTTGTCTTTCTTTCAAGTAAAATGAACATGATCAGTATTCTTTATGATTTCCACAGAACAGGTAAATTTGTAGTAAAAGATGGATTCCTGAGCAACCTTAATTCAACATTTGCTGCCTTGATTCCTGAGAAGCCAGAGGCCTCAAATAATTCTGGAAAATACTTATAAATTGTATTCAATGAGCTCACCTTGAAGCTGAAAGTCAACTCAGCAAAAAGGAAAAATTGTTCCAACACGAGACAGCACGGTGAAGGCTTTCCATGCAGGCATTTTGGGCTGCAAATTAGAGTATTTTCCTTTAACCTACTCGGAGTTAAATTTAAAGACAAAGGAGTTTGGGATCCTATCAGTGAGAGATTTGAGAAAACACTTGCTGGGCTGAAAAGGAGTTACCAGTCGAAAGGAGAGACTTACCCTCATCAAAAGTACCCACTCATATCTCTCAGTTTAGTATATGTTACTCTTCCCCATTCCTTGCTCCATAGAGAAAAGACTGGAGGACATTCAGAAAAGCTTCCTCCATGGGAACATGGGAGAAAAGTGCAAATCCTAAATTCTCTCTTTTTTTTTCCTCTTTTCTTTTGGTGGGGAGGGGCGATTGGTGGTGGCGCTGTTAAGAAAATCTTGGGGGGCTTAGGGCTTTAGCCCATCTTTAATCTCTACTTTTAACCACGCCGTCCTCAGGAAATGGCGTTAGAGGTTCATGAATGAACAAGATCATGTTTGGAGAAAGATCGTTATTTCATAAATTGGTCTTGGTCACAAGGGTTAGACTTCTAAAGAAGTTAGAGAACCCTATGCGTAGGATTTTGGAGATTTACAAGGCTGGGAAGATTTCTTCTCTTTCATCAAATTTGACATGTGGAGTGGGAATATTGTTTTCTTTTGGCATGACAATTGGTGGGGCCTCTCTCATCTCAGCGCAAGGTTTCCAACTATTTTCAGCTTGGCCTGCGATGAAGATGCACTAATTAGAAGTCACCTCCAACTTTCAGCCAATTCATTACCTGGGACATCCCACTAGTGAGGAATGCCCGTGATTGGGAGATCTCCAACCTTGTGCATTTCTTTGGCAGCCTGTACAATGTTCACTTTCGTAATATCTCTAATGAAACAAAGTGAACCCTGGACAATAGTGGCTGCTTTCTGGTCAGCTACAGAAAGCCCATCTCCTGCTGTAACCAGCAGAAATTTTCCTTGGGAGCCTATATGTAAGACAGCTACCCCCACAAAGTTTTTTTTCTTGTGTTTGCGTGTGTGTGTGTGTGTGAGAGAGAGAGAGAGAGAGAGAGAGGCAACTCTTGGGGGGGAGATCCTCTTGTCAACAGATGCTATTTGTGCAAGGAAGGTGCTGAGATGATTGATCATATCCTTTTATGTTGTTCTTGGACCCATGGTTTTAAATCGTGGTAGCGGGTAGCATAACGTAATTGTAACGGGTGCAACCAAAAGCAGGAGTAGTGGATGGTACATAACAAGAAGCAGGTGTACGGCCGTGAATTTTTTTGAAGCACACACAACCTTGTGCATATTAGCGTACTTGCATGTTTTAAGCTTTTAGCCCTTCTTAGAAAGAGTTTTAGTATATTTTGGATCCTTTAGTTCGAGTAACTAAGTTATTTGGTAAGGGCAACAAATTTACATTTGTTTTAAACCACCATTGATAGAAAATTACGCGTGCATGCGTATTTATACTTCTCATTGTTCTTATCTGTGATAAATTCTTATGTGTGCTAAACTAATTAATAAAACAAAATACATTATACACTCCATTAATCTATTAGACACATAAGACATACGAATACTACAAATATAAATAGTTAAAAAAGAAAGAAGGTTGAAGTTGAAAAATATAGAATATAAGTATCACATTACTAATATTATCAAAATAAAATGTTTTCCTAACAAGTTAGTATTTTCAAATTGTTAATTAATGCATCTCTTGTGAGTATTTAAAGAAATAGTAAATTTTGTATCGTTTTCATCCTCATTATAATCTTTTCCCCCTCTCGCAACATGGTATATTGAGAATGATTTATGAAAGAGAGGGAAAAAGTGAGAAGAAAAAGTAAAAAGTAAATAAAATTTTTGATGTAACAGTCCTGTAGTGGTTACGTAACAGTTGTAGTGGCCTTTACGTAACGGTTGCGGTCCGTAACGGCCGCTACAGCTGTGATTTTTCTTCCCACCGATTTCGCAATGTGTAACGGTATCGGTAACCCAAAAAACCGTCACGTAACGGTCACAGCCGTTATTTAAAACCATGCTTGGACAAGAAATTTTTGGGCATAGAAAGCGTTTTAGTCAAGTGTGGAAAGAAGGAAAGCATTGATTCTTATTCACCTTACCAATTTTTTGGATGCATGGAGGGAAAGAAATAGAAAAATCTTCAGAGGTTCAGCTGCGTCACTGAATATAATGAGAGGCAGATGGGCCACCACTTTTACTAGTTGGCATAGTAGCTTGTAAATGATAGACACCCATACAATTCTTAACATTCTTGACACCCCAGATTGCTATTTCAACACTGTTATGCACATGGGTGGCACCCATCCAATGCTCATTGCTGAAATCTTTGTTGATTAAAAAAAATGCTTTGACTTGTTTCCACTACTTTGAGTTATAATGATTCTTGTACCCAAAAAAAATATATCTAATCATGGGAGTCAACAGTTATGTGATATTCCATTTAGCCTATTGATTATGAAATTAATTTTTAAGCTGCCAAGATGCAATTATGAAAAAATCACATTTCAATCATTTTTGCGGAGAACAGCCAACGATTTGTAAAAGAATTCATCTCACATTTTTGTGAGAGATGACAAGGGGAGGGGGAGGGGGTTTGAAATGATGCATGTGTCAATATCAATAGTGATGCTAATGGACTCAAGGCCACATTGGTTGCGAAGAATGGAGAAAAATGGAAATAAATAATGTATCTATTTTCAAAAGCATAAAGTCTAGCGTAATGCCAAAAATGCAATAAGGAAATAGATAACTGGAGAAACTAAGCACATTTGATTATGTTCCAACCCAAGAAACACAAAGTTCTATGGTAAAGAAGAAAGAGATGAGTAAAAAGCAAAATTAAACAAAATATCCTCATAATGAGAGAGAGAAAAAAGAAGTATTGAAGGTGCCTAAGAAAGTTAATATGTGACAATTCTATGAAATAAATGAAATAAAATTTCAGGAATAGTACCCAAGAAGGAAAACATATTGTCCGGTCAAGTTGTCAATATTTCTTGTCCTTTGCAACAGCACAAGCTGAGGAAGTATTGCTACAGCTTCCAAGTATAAGGAGAATGTCCACAGTACCTACCTCATTACATTGAGTAAAAGTACTTTTATAAAAAAAAAAAAAAAAATGGAATGAAAAGAAAAAGGGAAATAAACATGATTAAAGAGATAGCAGACCATATTAATTTTAACTAGAAATATTATAGAAAATTATCAACCATACAGCTTCAGTTAAATTAAACATTAACTTCCAACAAAGACATGATCTGCAAGGAGATTATACAAACTTACACAATAATTAATGCAAAGGCATGCATACCTCTTTGAAGGTGAACTTCTCATTTATAACTAGGGCCAGAAGCAGGCAAGGCAACACAAGAAAATAATGGCGAAAGGTGTCTTGGTCTTTATCATAAGATCTACGAACAATCTTGTGGCTCTTCATGTACCACACAATAGAGAAAGAGCTTCCCAAGAATATTAATTTCATTACGGTATTATAAAGTGAGATAAAATCAGTAAATATATCCAAGTAGCGAGTAGCAAAAACAATAGCATATAGTTCTTGGGTCTTCAAAGAAATGCCTGCACAAAATAGAGGTATAAAAAAAAATCAGATGGTAAATGCAAAGAAAAAGAAAAACCGAGGAGAAACCCAATAAAAAATGAACAGTTATATATTTACAATCCAACAAGACACTTAGGTAAACAAGGATATATAGTTTGTACATATAATTGTTGTTTTTTTGTCCCACATTGGTAGAATACTTCCACCTTAGTATAAAAGGTGATTTTGAATTTTTTATATTATTTGTCCCACATTGGAGAGAAGTGTTTTTTAGACTTGAGGTTGAAGCTATATAAAGAGCTCAACTCTTCATTTGTAAAACACACCTCAAAGTTGTACTTTGTCAAGAAGTAGTGGATTGATCATCGGCGTCCGAACCTCGTAAATTTCTTGTCTTGTTCTTTTTATTGCTTTATTATTAGTTTCTGCATTACTTTAATTTCTTTTATATTCAATAGCAATAGTTGTAGTATTGGTGTTTGGCACAAGTCGGGTGCCCGGCACAACAATTGGTATCAGAGTTAGGTTGAATAGTGTTGATATGGAGGTGTTCCTCTGTTAGGATCCTTGATTCCACGTTTGATGCCTAAGAAAGACCTTATCTAAGCGAGTGCTCAGAGACCATTGCGGCTCAGTCGCTCCCTGAAGGTCGGCCTGGTCAAAGTGGAATTTCATAGGATAAAACAGAGTAGACACAATTGGTACGTACTATTCATCCTAGGCCTTTTGCTTTGTTGGTTGCTATTAAATATATATAGAAGACGACAGAAACTAGTGTAGCAGTAGAAGAAACTCTGTCCACACGAACTCCAACCCCTTCGGCTTCAACATCATCATCGAAAACGATAGCTAATGCTTGGTTTGAGGTGGAGAAATTTGATGGTACCAATAATTTTGGTATGTGGCAATGTGAGGTGATGGACATCTTGTATCAACAAGAACTAGATATTGCTTTGGATGATAAACCGGTAGATATGGGTAACAGAGATTGGGAAAAGATCAATCGTCAGGCATGTGGTACGATTCGTCTGTGTCTCGCCAAAAATCAGAAATATTGTGTTATGAGGGAGACATCTGCAAAGAAATTATGGAAGACATTGGAAGATACATTTATGACCAAGAGTCTGGAAAATCGGCTCTATTTGAAAAAGAAATTGTTTCGCTTCCAATATCAACCAGGTATTTCGATTAATGACCACATAAATGCTTTCAATAAAATTTTGGCCGACTTGTTAAATTTGGATGAAAAGGTGAAAGATGAAGATAAAGCCATATTGTTACTGAATTCTCTCCTTGATGAGTATGAACATTTGACCACCACTTTATTGTATGGGAAAGATAAAGTTACTTATGATGCTGTTTGTACTGCATTGATTAGTACTGAATGCAGAAAGAAGGATCAGAGGGTCCAAAAGGAAACAGAAGAAGCACTAACAATAACGGGACGTTCTCAGAGTCATATGCCTGGAAGGAAGAGTAAATCTCATGGGAGGAGTAAATCTCGTGGGAAACCTGCTAAAGATGAATGCGCCTTTTGTCGTGAGAGAGGGCATTGGAAGAAAGATTGCCCTAAATTACAGCAGAAGAATAAGGGCAAAGCACATTCTAATGCCAATATAGCCAATGAAGATGGAAGTGAGTCAGATTTTTCTCTTGTTGGAACATCTTCGTCACATTATATTGGTGAGTGGATTTTGGATTCTGGTTGTTCCTATCACATGTGTCCCAATAGGGAATGGTTTTCTAATTTTGAAGAATTAGATGGTGGGGTTGTTTTTATGGGAAATGATAATACTTGTAAAACAACTAGAATAGGATCAATACAGTTGAAATGTCAAGATGGAACTTTTAAGACATTGACTGATGTTAGGTATGTTCCAAGCTTAAAGAAGAATCTGATTTCATTGGGTGCCTTAGAATCTAAAGCGTTCACTATCACTTTGAAAGATGGAACCTTAAAGATTAAATCAGGTGTGCTGGTGGTGATGAAAGGAATAAGGAAAAATAACTTGTATTATTTACAAGGTAGTATAGTTATTAGCTCAGCAGCTATTGTTTCTGAGAAAGATGCAGGTTCAGATACAACCAAGTTATGGCATATGCGATTAGCACATGCAGGAGAAAAATATTTACAACAATTAGCTAAGCGAGGTTTGTTAAAAGGTGCAAAGGTGTGCAAACTTGAATTTTATAAGCATTGCATTCTGGGAAAACAAACTAGAGTGAAATTTGATACAGCAATCCACCAGACTGAAGGTATTTTAGACTAGATCCATACAGATGTATGGGGGCCCACAAAAACGGCTTCGTTGGGTGGTATGCATTATTTTGTTACTTTTGTTGATGATTTTTCTAGAAGAGTTTGGGTGTATTCTATGAAGCATAAAAATGAAGTGTGTGATATTTTCCTTAAGTGGAAAAAATTAGTTGACACTCAAAATGGCAAAAAGATTAAAAGGCTCAGATCAGATAATGGTGGTGAATACACGAGTGACCCGTTTATGAAGATATGTCAGGATGAAGGTATTACTCGACACTTCACAGTTTGAAATACACCACAGCAGAATGGGGTGGCAGAGCGTATGAATCGGACTTTGCTGGAGAAAGTTCGATGTATGTTGTCTAATGCTGGGTTAGACAAAAGGTTTTGGGCTGAGGTTGTTAAATATGCATGTCATCTTATCAATCGTCTACCATCATCTGCAATAGGGGGAAAAGCATCCTATGAGGTATGGTCTGGAAAGCCTGCTAGTGATTATGATTCTTTACATGTATTTGGTACTATGGCTTATTATCATGTTAAAGAATCTAAGTTGGACCCAAGAGCCAAGAAAGCAATATTCTTGGGGATAAGTGCAGGAGTCAAAAGGATACCATCTTTGGTGTCTAGAGAAGAAAAAAATGATTTTAAGTAGAGATGTAACTTTTGATGAACTTGCGATGATGAAGAAAACAATACGCAAGGAGTCACGAGTTGAAGAGAAGACCATTGGTACTCAACAACAGATGGAGGTTGAGACAATTTTGGGAAACCCAGTGAGAAATGAGACTACACAAGGTAACTCTCCAGTTACGGTGGGGAATAGTGTACAAGAATAGGAGATTTCAATTCGAGAATCTTCACAGCAACAAGAATCAATTGTTTCTCAAAGGTCAAGAAGAGAAATTTGAAAACATGCTCGATATACTGATATGGTGGCCTATGCACTTCCAGTTGTGGATAATAATGTTCCTTACACTTTCAAAGAAGCAATGAGGAACTCTGAATCAGACAAGTGAAAAAAAGCAATGGATGAAGAAATGCAATCTCTTCATCAGAATCAGACTTGGGAGCTAGCCCAGTTGCCTAAGGGTAAGAAAGCAATTGGTTGTAAATGGGTTTATGTAAAGAAAGAAGGATTTCCAGATGCAAATAATGTTCGCTTCAAAGCTAGATTGGTAGCTGAGGGCTACGCACAGAAGGAAGGCATTGATTATAATGAGGTATTTTCTCCAGTTGTTAAACATTCTTCCATTCGAATTTTGTTGGCTTTGGTAGCATAATTTGATCTTGAACTAGTTCAACTCGATGTAAAAACTGCATTTTTACATGGTGATTTGGAAAAGGAAATCTATATGACTCAGCCAGATGGATTTCAGGTTGCTGGAAAAGAAAATTGGGTATGTAAACTGGGTAAATCGTTGTATGGTTTAAAATAGTCTCCAAGACAGTGGTACAAACGATTTCATCTATGATGGTTCAGAAGTACATAAGAAATAAACATGATTATTGTGTTTATTTTCGCAGACTACAAAATAGATCTTTTATATATTTACTCTTGTACGTTGATGATATGTTGATAGCTTCAAAGAATAGGGAAGAAATCAACAATTTGAAAAGTCAGTTAAATCAAGAGTTTGAGATGAAAGATCTTGGTGAAGCAAAGAAGATACTTGGCATGGAGATTCATAGAGACAGAATGAGAGGAAGAGTTAGTTTGTCTCAGAAACAGTATTTGAAGAAGGTAGTACAGAGTTTTGGCATGTCTGAGCAGTCAAAACCAGTAAGCACTCCTCTTGCTCCTCATTTCAAACTTAGTGCTGCTTTATCTCCTAAATCAGATGAGGAACGTAAGTATATGTCACAGGTTCCTTATGCAAGTGTTGTTGGTAGTCTGATGTATGCAATGGTTTGTACTAGACCTGATATTTCACAAGTTGTTAGTATGGTGAGCAGGTATATGCATGATCTGGGTAAAGGACATTGGCAAGCTGTGAAATGGGTTTTGAGATATATTATGAATAGGATTGATATTGGTATAGTATTTGAGAAAAATAATACTATTGAACAACGTGTTGTTGGATATGTGGATTCGGATTTTGCAGGTGATTTGGATAAACGTCGATCAACGACTGGATATATTTTTACATTTGCTAATGGTCCAGTGAGTTGGAGGTCTACCTTACAGTCTACCATTGCCTTGTCTACAACAGAAGTAGAGTACATGGCAACTTCAGAGGCTGTTAAGGAAGCTATTTGGTTGCAGGGTTTACTTCAAAATTTGGGAGTTGTACAGAAGCACATTGTTGTGTTCTGTGATAGTCAAAGTGCTATTCATTTGGCAAAGAACCAAGTCTACCATGCACGAACGAAGCATATCGACGTTCGGTTTCATTTTATGCGGGATATTATTGATGGAGGCAAGATACTTCTTCAGAAGATTGCTACAATTGAAAATCTCGTAGATATGTTGACCAAGATTGTGACAACAATCAAGTTCAAACATTGTTTGGACTTGATCAATATCCTACAAATCTGAGTATTTTTGGAAGGCGCCGATGATGTGGAACTCCAAAAATGTTGGTGACTGAAAATTTTGTTGAATTTATCGTCAAGGTGGAGATTTGTTGTTTTTTTGTCCCATATTGGTAGAATACTTCCACCTTAGTATAAAAGGTGGTTTTGAATTTTTTATATTATTTGTCCCACATTGGAGAGAAGTGTTTTTTAGACTTGAGGTTGAAGCTATATAAAGAGCTCAACTCTTCATTTGTAAAACACACCTCAAAGTTGTACTTTGTCAAGAAGTAGTGGATTGATCATCGGCGTCCGAACCTCGTAAATTTCTTGTCTTGTTCTTTTTATTGCTTTATTATTAGTTTCTGCATTACTTTAATTTCTTTTATATTCAATAGCAATAATTGTAGTATTGGTGTTTGGCACAAGTGGGGTGCCCGGCACAACAATAATAGCATTTCAAATCCATGTAAACAAAAAATTAATGCCTGCAAACTTATGCACTACAAAAGAAAGTCAAGATCAGAGTAGCATCGGACTCTTAAGGCGAATCCTTAAGAGAAAGATCTTACCAAGATATTTTACACCATTAATACATGGAAAAAATGCTGTAAACTTAGATATGACAATAGAGGTGAATAGTGATATTTCTAACAAAATCTTAGATTTTGTGACAGGATGGAAATATACCTCATTTGAAATTTTTTTTTGGTAAAAAATGAAACTCATTGATATAAACGAGCGAGAATTACAAAGATAGGAGGATCAAAGATCCTTCTAGCACAAAGATAAGAAAGGAAAAAAAAAGAAAATTCATCAAAGCCCCTGTTCAATCCTTTTGAAGAACCAACAACAAATAAAGGGGCATATAATGTGATATTGAAAATTGGCAAGAATAACAGGAATTTGATTGACTTAAATATTGAATCATATTTGCATATCTTTCTTTATTTGACACATCTTGCTAATTAGACAGCACCATTTTTTTATTTTTTTTTCGGATACCCTAGGAAACCTGGGGTGGTTGGAGCTCTTTGGGCTCTATCAAAACCCAGGAGGGAACTGATCACCCACAAAGGTCAGCCCCCAGGAAAATCAAGGAGACCTAGAGGGGAATTGAACTCAGGACCTCTTTCAACCTTTGTCCACCTTTACCACTGAGCCCACCCTGCAGGTTGCCAATTAGACATCACTAAAATTGCAAGCCAGTCTATACAAAATAGTCGCCATTAATCATTACATTACCACATCACTGAATATATGCACACCTAACTAATAACTTATATGCATGCATCCTATGTATGAATGTATGTGGAAACTGGGGCCCCCCATCAAAGTAAGAAGGCATCAGACAGAACAGGCATGATGACGCACAATTGAATCTCTGTGAGCAATAACATGCTTTGTTCATTTCTAGACATCCAGAGCATCATCTTATCATGCATATATCTCCATTGTCATCAATACTAAACATGATGAATCACATAAAAATATGTTCTCAAGCATAAAAAATTTACAAACTCAAAACAAAATTGTGATAAAATAAGAAAATTGGATAAGAAAACATAAGCAGAAAAATTTAGAACAAGTTAAAAGGAAAAGAAACTGAATAAGAGAACCAGTTTATGAACAATGAATGTGAAGCAAAGGAAGTTTTCTGAACAACATTTAGCCACAATGGAAGCTTTTATGCAAATTTTCAATCCCACGATAGATATCTTGGTTGTACTGAATTGGTTAAATTGATGAATTAAAGAACATTTTGTTGTTGTTCTTCAAGCTTACTGCACTTTGCAGAGAGCCACCATCTCTGAAGCTCCAACTGGAAGATAGCCTTATGTAGACAGCATCACAAACACAATACAGGGGCATATGTGCATACACTAAAAAACAAAGGGCATGTGTGTTGCATGTGGAGTAAAATCAATGAAATTCCTGCACAACATCCCTTGCAAGTTTTAGATATCTACGCCAATTCAAAGAGATTTTATGTGTGATGGTGATTTGAAGAGAAGCAAGTTCCATTAGTTACGCAGGAAACTGTGTGCTCACAAATGTGCTCAACAATCAAGCTTGGGGGTCTGGGGCAGAGAATTATATCTTCAATCACGCTCTTTCTTGCCAAATGGCTTTGGAGATTTGGAGATAAGGAAGGGGTGTTGTGGAAAAGGGTTATTTTAAACAAGTATGGGAGCTCAATAGGAGGCTGGTTCTCAAAGGACCTGAAGGGTTTTAATAAGGTTCACATTTGGAAAGGTATTATGAAGGGTTATTTTAAATAAATATGGTGGGTCCCGCAGCTATGGGAAATTGGTTCTCCAAGGAGGTGAGGATTCTTACGGAGTTAGCAGTTGAAAAGGTATTATCATGGGTAAAGAAATTAATCTTTGAAGTTGGGAATGGTAATGATATGACATTTGGCTTGATTTGTGGTGTGCAGATACAGTGCACTAGTGTAAAGTGGTGCAAGATCTCTTGAGTTTTGTCTGACTCTGGTTTGGAATTCATTCGGTTACGCTGTAAAGCGGCTGCAGTGCTGGAATTCTGAGGATATACCAGGTGAATGAAGAAAGTTTAGGGTCTGATTTCTTTATGAGATAAAGAAAGAAAAGAGTTTTCAATTGGATCAATCTATCAACTCAAAGGCTCAATAATATGTTAACACAAGTGCTGTTTCTTTCGGGAAACCAGTATTTGTATCCAGACCTTTTATCCTGGACATTCATTTTTTTTTTTTTTTCCTTTCTTCTTCTAGCTTTCTGCTTCTGTTGCATACCTTTTTCTTTTTTGTACTTGAGTTGGCACTGCTTCGGAGCCCTTCAATAAACATTCTAATACATTATTAAAAAAGCGAGGCTGGGGTGCAATGCAAGCAATTATTGTGAGCAAGGCAGGTGCAAATCCACCAAAGTGAGCCTGTGGACCCAAATTTTTCACTTTTTTTTGAAGCATTTCTTTTTTACTCAAACCATATTCTGCATTAAATTATGATCAAAATTTGGTATCCATTTTGTCATATCCTTAAATCTAAAGTTTACATTATCTGTTGGACTTCCTCCCTTTTTAATGGCCTATTTTGTGATGCATAGAACTTCCTTTTTCCTCTACTTCATTTCATTACACCTGTTGAACGAGCGGGTGTGAGATGACTAAATGAGTAAATCAGTTCTTTTTGAGTTAAATAAAAGTTTGTTTAAAATTCTATAATTTGCATTTTGCACTTACCATCTCTAATGATGAATCAGTTCGTACTAAAGGCAAATCAATTCTATTTTGTTTAAGTTACAACTTACAATTTCTAAACTCTGGACTTACCATCTGTATTTGGTTTAGATCCCAAGATTTACATATTCTAAAAAAAAACGTTTTTAAATGGAAAATAAAAGCTATCTGCCAACCACACTTAAGAGATCTATATTTTAACATTTTAAGTCAGCTATACAAAACAATTTCTGTAATTTTTCTGTCCATGGCCATATCTTATGTTAAATCATAAGCAGTGATAGATCCCGGCCTTAAATATAATTTAATCCTTTAGAAAATTGCACAAAATATACATCTATGTCACAGCATAATCAAAATTCATGTCATATTAATTAATCAGAACCAAGGTCTTAAATTTCGATTTCAACTAAAATTTCGAAGCTCCAAAAGTGCGTAAATTTAGATGGAAATTTCCATTTCAATGTCAATTTGGATTTTGATTTGAAAAAATAACGGAAATCAATAGTAAAGCATGAAATTCCTTGTGAAACTTTAGATATGTTTAACAGACATAATAATGTAAGTTTTAGGACTAATCTATTGCAAGTTAAGTACATCTATCTTGTCTATGAGGTGGAAAAGTTGTAATATAGTATGTGTATCAAACAGATTTGAAAGATAATGTGCATTAAATATATTTAGTTAATACAAATGAAATTCTTAAATCATTCAAATATTATTTATTATAAAAATAATGTTAATTTAGACATGAATGGTTAAATAAAATATTGTTGTAAGTTTATTTTTTCATATAATTTCATAAGCACTTGTAATAATCTTTTGTTTTGATAAAAATAAATAAAATAGATTAAATGAGAAATTTCACTTCACTCCTAAATCTTTCATCTGAATTCCGAGGAAATTTCATTGCATAGTTAAAATTTCAAGATTTTGATAAATTATGCAAAATGGAAATCGACTGCCATTTTGATTTCAAGGGTAACGGAAACCAGAAATTTCAACAGAAATTTTCACAATTTCGTAAAAATTTAAGACCATTATCAGAACAACAAACATTCAATATACAATAAAAGCCATGCATACCAGCGTTATCTAGCAATACATTTGACACTCAATTGATACAATCACGATTTCAATTCTCTCTCATTTTGAGTCCATCTACAGTCCTTACAGCTTGTTTAGAACAGATTGGGTAAATATGATTTTATTATATAAAGTTATTTTTATGTTGATAAATTCCAATCAATAAAATAAATTTTGTTGGAAGCTTCAACAATCAATTTACTCTCAAAGTGATTCTAGATTCCAAATCAACCTTAACCTCTAAAGATGTTACTTAAGATTGTTATAAAACTAATTTTGTACTATAGAATGGCTTTTAATTCAAGATGAACCAAATACCCAACTAGATTATGCTTGGTTCACGGAATAGAAATTGCATTGACACAATTGTTTATGAAAAAGACACTCATTGAAAAGCACCTGTAATTCCATCTAACATGGAATTGAATAGGAATAGACATTCCCATGGTAAAAAATATTGAGAATAAACATTCCTTGTCTACTCCATACTATATATATTCAATTAAAAATTTTGCATTGTCATTTGCTTTATGATGGTGACATTTTTTATTCTTTTGCAAGTTATCCATTCCTATATTATGACTATTCTATTCCTAGGAACAGACATCCAAACTTGTTTTAGGAGTACACATTCCACGAACCAAACATAATCTTACCCCACATCTGATTCACATAATGTCTACTTCTAGGGATAGATTAGTTGTATAGGTTAGCTACAATTAGTCACACAAAAAATGATGTTGATACCATAAAGTAAGTAATTATATGAACCTTTTTATGAGTCCATAACAAAAAATATACAAGGAATAGCTATTATCAAATTTGACCAAGGAAATGTCTATTCCCTTATTATTTGAAGGAATCGATACACCAAAAATTGGTACACCCAATATTGACGAGTATGTCCATAGGGGCGGATAGTTGTAAGGTCAACATTGTACAACATTTGATGTCTCGCATAACCGTCTTTAAGTTATCCATAACCTCCAATGCAGTTACAAGAGCTACTATTGATGTCCTACATAACCGACTTGAATCACCCATAACCCCCCTAAGCATAATGGCAAGTCACCCATAACCCCTCAAGCATAATAGCATGCTCATAAATGCTAAGCTGGAAGAGAGTCTGCCTTCACCACTACAAAAAGGGGATCTCAAGAGGAGGTAAGTATCTCATTCTCACTCATTCTTCACTTATTGTTGCAATCTAAACTTCTAATTCCCTAACTTAGGCATTAGAGTGATCCCCTAGAGTACACTTCGGTCCTTCAAGCCATTCTTGTTTGATTCCTTTCAGGTGGCCGCGGTCGAAGGACGGCTTAGCAAAAGTCATATAATTCTTGGCAGTAACAAGAATAATTATTCCGCAAACCAAACGAGCCTTAGTATTTCAATTAAAGAAATAAAAACTTGAGAATGTGACAGACAAGAAGGCAGTAATTTAAGGGGTAAAAATCACGAAAGCGAGTTGGGTGTAGTGTGGTACTGTGAGAGGCACTGTTCTGGTTAGCTATACAGGCAAACCCAAACAATGGGAGTGAGCTAAGATCCAAGAAATCTTGCCATCTTTCGATCTCAAACTGCTGTTCAAGAGCCCCGACAATAAGAGTGAGCTAAGATCCACTCATGAAACGATTTCCGTATTAGTTAAATGCATAAAATTACCATAAATTTAAGCAACCCAGTTAATTATGCGGTATTTACAACGAATTCACATGTGAAAGTGTGCATTATACCCCAACAGCAATTACATAGTCTCTACAAATTGCTCCCTGAATTTTCATTATTTACATTTCCACGCACCTAAAAACATATACCATCTCAATGAAAATATTGCAAGTTCATAGCAAAATTAGCGGACAAAAGGAGAAAAAAAGCAGAAAGAAAGATGGGTAGGAAGCCAACCAGCGCAGGATTTGATGGTGTGGATCTTGAGCAGCAAAACCAGTACGCTGGCGAGGTGGGTCATGTCTCCTGCTAATCTGAATATATTCATTTTGTCTTCTCAATTTTGAATATTGATGGATCAACCGGATATTGTTTTCCTCCAAACAGATCTATAACCCAGAAAATTTTCCAGATCTCCAATTGATCCAACAATACGTAGGAGTTGAGACAGACAAGCTGTGGGGATTTCCTTCTCTCACCCTTTCTCCCTCCCTCCCCTCAGGTGTTGGTAATCGATCTATCCTTTATTAACGGTAAAAATGGATTTCGAGAAGGGCCTGAAAAGTAAATGAGAAATAAATAAATAACATATATATATATATATATATATATATATATATATATATTATCTTTTTTTAAAAAAACCTTAACTGGAAATTCGATTTTGATAGATTCAAATTCACTACTTACTTTATTAAATTTGAGTTGGTAAATTTGATTTTGCCTATTGATTCTAAAAATTTTAAATTTTATTTTAAAGACAGAATTTATGGACTTGTTTATTTGTGTAAATTATTTTTTAAAATTTCTAAATAGTTATAAAAGGGTCACATTATTTTCTATTTTCATTTTTTAAATTTATATTGAAAATGAAATTTTATTTTAAAGACAGAATTTATGGACTTGTTTATCCGTGTAAATTATTTCTTAAAATTTCTAAATAGTTATAAAAGGGTCACATTGTTTTCTATTTTCATTTTTTAAATTTATATTGAAAATGGTAGAAAAAATAAATAAAAGGTTTGTTTAGCTGTAGAAAATAATTTTATTATTTCAGATTTTTAAACAGTTACAAAAGTATTCCTTTGTTTTCAAAATTCTCAAAATTTATATAGGAAATTAGAAATCTAAAAAATAATAAAATAATGTATTCTCAAAATAGGGTATGATTTTTGTAAGTATTTGAAAAAAATAAAAATAAAAATAAAAATAAAACTAGTTTTCAAAAGTGAAAATACAAAAAAAAAATTATTATTTTTTATATAACTGAAAACTAAAAAATAACATGATATTTTCTAATTTTTAAAAATTAAAATTAAAACTAAAACTATTTTCACCATTAAACATTTGATAACAAGTTTTATCATATTATGAGACCATAACAATCAATTTTATTTTTGATTATGTTCCCATTAATCAGTTCTCAAAGTGGGAACTAGGAATTTTTTCAATGTAGAAGTGGCATGAGAGTACAACTTAAAATAGAATATAAAGTCATATAAATTGTAGAAATAGTACAAACGAGGGAGAAGGAGAGGGAGATGAATGAACAAATATTAGAGGAAGGAATAAATAAGTTTAAAGAAAAAAAATAGATTGAAGAGAGAGAGAGAGAGAGAGAGAGAGAGAGAGAGAGAGAGAGAGAGAGGGAGGCATTGTAGTAACCCGAACAAATATATATATATATATATAATAAAATAATAAATATCTTGGAGGAGATATTTTTTAAAATATTTATATATAAATATCTTGGAGGAGATATTTTACTTATTTAAGAGCTAAGTTATGTATTTTTTTTTTATATAACTCTCTCTCTCTCTCTCTCTCTCTCTCTCTCTCTAGAACGCACGCCCACTCTCTCTCTCTCACTTCGATCTTTCGCTGATCGTTACCCGTTTCAACGATCGGAAGTTACCACGAGGATTAGGGAGTGAATTACAAGTCAAGCGGAGTGGATTCTCGAACTTGGGAAAAAGCTAAGGTTCGGTTTTCAAGCGTCTTGGGCTGTTTTTCGGGAAATAGGTAAGGGGATTTAGTTAAGTCAGTTTTTTAATGATTTTGAACTGTAAGAAATGTTTATGGAGTAAGTGTATTTATGTTTTTAGTTGAGGTTTCAAAAACCGATCGTTCAAAAGGTCATTTTTCAAACTTAGGATATATGGTATCCTACTTTATGTACAAATGAATGGCGGGAATGTCAGTTTTATGTTTTTATACCATAATTACTATGTTTTCATGGTTGTCTACGGGTTATGGCAGGTGAATAGTATGTATGTATTATGTTATAACCGAAATGATGAATGTTTGTGAAATAATGAATTGTTTGTGAAATATGCTAGAATTGCTTGTGAAAATACAGGATGATGTTTGTGGCCATGAGAGCCAGGTATATATTTAACGGATGTGAGCCAAGTATGATATGACAACCGAAGGCCGGAAGTTACATGTTAGGTTTTATATAAAATGATTATGAAATATGGTTTTATTACTTAAATTACACGATATGCTTTAAGAACCCTGATGGACCATTATGTCTGGAGCACGGTATCGTTGCTAGGATTTATATATGTGACCATATGCACAACACTGTACTACGAGAGTGGTGTGGTGGTCTATGCCGATTAGCCTTGGTAGAAGGTGTACCATACCTGGAAGGTCGGACTTTAAGGACACGATAGGGCAATCAGGGCAAGCAAGTACGTTGTGGATGCCTGTGTAGTTGAAGTTATGACACAGATGAATATTAACTTTGTCTGGGTTGAGTACCCCAGGCTTAGTTCAGCCTTTGGGTAGCACAACCTTAACCACGGGGGTTTATTCATGGTGTTAGTCCCAGGAGGTGTCTTTTATGCATATATGTACATTTATGTAAATGATGATGTTATGAAATGAATGAACTGTTTATGTTAGGAAAACGAAACGAGTATTTCCAGCTGTATATATATGATGTTAAGACAACTATTTTCGGTTATATGAAAAATGGATGTTTTCTGTAAGCACTAAAAGCATGCTACCCATACACTGATATTAACTTGATCACCCTTACTGAGAAGTGTTTCACCCCAATATACAAATCATCTTTTCAAGAAACTACAAGTATCGTGCTTAGCAGGATTAGGGGGTGAAAGTTAGATTAGCTCCTTTTTGAGAGTGTCTGTAAGAACTCTTGTGTATGAAAGTTATGTTGTCAGGCTCAGGGTTTGTATTATGGTTATATGGACCAAACTAGTTGTCCAGTTTTGGTCGGATTGTAACATGGATGCATAGAAACCTTTATAGATGAACAAACTTAGAATTATGGTAATGTATGTATGAAGAATGTTTCATTACTTTCGCTGCATTATTGTTAAATGATTATGGTATCAGGTACGCAAATGTCACTTTAGTAGCACCCCGAGCCCACGTGGCAGGTCGGGACGTTACAGGTAGTATCAAAGCCTAGGTTTGCTAGGTTTTGCAGACTTTGTCAGTGATAATTACCAGAATATAGGTTGATATAAGTTAAGGATAAAAATGAGTAAGTTAGGTCGGGCTTTAGTCTGGGAGTTCTAGGACGATGATCTTTCAATGGTCTTTTGTGCTTTTCCTGGAATGATGATTTCAGGAAAATCATGGTAAATCCATCAATGGTTTTGGTTCTAAATTGAAGGACTAGAACTCGGAAATTTAGGTTAGGAATGATAAGATGGAAAAGTATGCATGTAGTGTCAGCGTTATAATTAGGGATCGATACCTTCATAGTTCGGTAGTAGGAATGTACAAGTGATTCTTTTAACTGCAAACTTGTATGTTTTAACTATTAGACATTCCATATTTGTATCAACCATAATAAATGTTGAATTTCTAAGTCAATTTCTATCCTAACTTTAGGATGGAACCCAAGGGAAAGGAGGTCATGTCTGGAGGGGACAATCATGTGTATGCCTCTAGTGAAGATGACGTTGAGGCCTCGATTGTGCTGCACAGCATAGCACGCCAGGCTAGGAAGGAAATTCAGAGGGATTCTCGAGAGCAGGGTTAGCTAGTGGCTGATAGAGGCTAAACGTTTCAATAGTTTTCTCTGACGAACCTGCCGGAATTCTCAGGAGGACCAAACCCAATTGCGGTAGAAGACTGGATTCAGGAGATGGAGGAACTGTTAGGGGTGCTAAAATGCACAGAGGAGTAGAAAGTGAGGTTCCCCACATTTAAACTGGTGGGAAAGGGAAAGAGATGGTAGAGATCGGTTAAGCTAGTGGAGGGACAGCGGCCAGGGTATGCATTTGTTCCTTGGAGTCATTTCAGGGAAGTCTTCTTCAACAGATATTTCTTTATTGCCACTCGGGAGATAAAAGTCGAGGAGTTCTTACGCCTAACCCATGGATCCATGACCGTTCAGCAGTATGCAACCCGATTTATGGAGCTATCTTGATTCACTTCACATATGGTCATGGATGAGAAGAAGAAGGTTCAGATGTTTAAGAGGGGACTGAGATAGACGATACGTGCGCAGGTGGCAGCGTTATTGGTCCAGAGCTTTACTGAGTTGGTGGACAGGACTATGGCAGCAGAGGCCAGTATTCAGGAAGGAGAGAGAGAGAGGCGAACTAGAAAAAAAGGCCCTTATCTCATGGGTCTCAATTTAGCTCTAGTTAGAGTACGTGGAAGTGGCCTAGTAATTTTATGCATCAGCATCAAGAGTTAGGATCTCAAGCCTCTCAAGGGAGCTCTCCGAGTGCCACTTGTCCCAGATGCCATAAGAATCATCTGAGCAAGTGTAGGGCTGGAACAGCTGTTTACTACCAATGTGGAGTAGTAAGGCATCAAGTGCAGGATTGTCGCGCGACGCTGAAGTACCCACCTTAGTTACAGCAATATGGGAGAGGGAACGAGGCACCACGAGGGGGTCACCAAGGGAATACAGCCCAGGAACGAGTGTATTCTATGACATCGGGTGATGCCGAGCACGCAGGAGATGTTGTTATAGGTATTATTTATGTGCTTTCCCATAAAGTTGTTTTTCTTGTTGATTCAAGTGCAACCCACTCATTTATACCTATGAGGTTTTTTAAAGTATGTGAAATAGAGACTCAATCGTTAGAAGTTGAGTTAAATGTGGCCATGCCGATAGGATCGGTTGTTGTATGCAGTAAAGTGGTTAGAGACTCTCTAGTGGAGATTCAAGGGAGAAAGCTGCCCGCTAGTCTAATCCTTTTCGATATGCATGGATTTGATGTTATTCTATGGATGAATTGGCTAGCATCCATGTAACGCCCCGACCCTCTACGTGGGCTCAGAGTGCTGCTAATTTATTCATTTACTTGATAATCCACATTCTAATATCATGTACGCAGCGGAAAACATAAATATAATCTCCTAAAAATATTCAGTATGATACCAGAGTTTTCTAAATTTATCTACCAATCATAATAAATTAATCACCCACCTGTATTCAAATATATATACATATCTCCAAAAACATAACCTACACCTCCAGTATTCACAACACCAATATGTTTCACAATCGTTCAAAAAATCTAAAAGACTTAAAACATAAAACATAAAATATTTGCATTCCCAAAAACATCATTAAAATGTTTATATCCTTTCTTTTTCCTTATATCTTCGAAAAATACTATAAAACCTCGAGCTCTTCAAGCTCAATCTCAAGGAGGTCCTGAAAAAAAATACATTTATATTCGGGTGAGACACATTTCAGTAAGGGAAGAAACAATATATTAAAACAATGTGTGGCTAACATGAGTTTATATAACAACATAATATTTAACATTTGAAAATCGTTAACATAATTTCTGAAATCATTCTCTAAGCCTAACCAAACACATGCAAAAAATTTAACCCACGAGATTACCCAAGGATAGGGGTGATTACCTGCCATATAGCACCCCTCTACTCTGATACTTAGGCAACCCGAAGGTCACTACTAAAGCATACCAGGACGCTCACCTTACTCAGTAAGCCCTCAAGTATTAGATTAACCTCGCACTCATATAGTTCAAACAAAAGTTTACCAGCGAAGGCCCCAAGGATAGGCAAATCTACCCGCCCATAAAAATAGGTTCCCTCTTCCCTAGTACGTTATGCAGCTACTGCCACATCTAAAGTTACTAGCACACTCGCCTTTCTTAGCAATCCCTCAAGCAAAGAGTACGCTCCGCCTCATCACACCATGTTCTACGTATATAGGTACTTCTAATATCATAATACTTTATTCTTTCTGTCATTTTTTAATCATACACATATGTTCATGTTCATAGCTTAAACATTATGTTGCATTTCTCTTTACGTAATCTTCAACATTTCATCGTTCACATTTTTCATTTCATTCCATTGTCATTGCATAACATTTTCATTCCATTTCCTTCGTACTATAGCTGGTCTTTAGCCATCATCAGTTAGTCTACAACTCCTTTTAGCTGTCATCAGTTTGTTTACGTAGAAATATGCTAACTAATTTGACTGTCTTTTAGTTGTCTTACATTTACATGGTTGCATTTAGTATACACAAGCAACATAGTCCATAACATATTTTAATCTCAATACTTTACTTACTTAGCCTGCATCTCATACATTTAACATATATTTGCACAGAATCTCATGCCACACAATTTAACAATAAAATTTATACATATTCCTATAAAATTGGTCAACCTACATTTAACATTTATATGCTGAGAATACATTTCATTTCTTATATAATTCCTCAGAAATCACTTTTCACTTTCAACTGTTTACTTTCACATATACATAGCTACATAAGAAATCCTAAGCTCAAAAACATAGTTTTACATGGTTGATATTTTATAATTCACACCAGAACATACATATAATATAACATAATTTATTACCTTTAATTTCATAAAATCTGATTTAATACATAATTTCCCCTTACCTGGTTTCTTGAACTATGCCAACAGGGACCTCGAAAAATACTTGCGGCGCTCACCCGAACCCTGAATAAAAAATTCTAATTCCATTAAATTAATCCTAAATAAAATACTATTTGAATATTTCCTAGGCCCTTAAATACCAAATAAACACTTATACCCTCAAATATTTCCAATTTGTCAAAATTTTCAAATCTCACTCTCGCTTTGGAGTGGGGTCTAGAAAACCCCAATTAAAAATTTACTCATGTCAAAATGATGACGGTCACGACTAGGACCCCGTGGTGGCGCTTGATCATCGATTAAATAGCAGATTTAACGAGAAATTGAGAAATTAGGAAAAAATTACCTTACCCTGGGGTTGGTGCCTACGCCGCTCCCATGACAAATTCGCTCCAGTAGAAATGTCGGTGGTGGAGTTAGGAATCCAATGACACCTTCCGTTTTTTGATCGGTCGAATATCCGTCGAGAAATGAGAGGAGAGAGAGAGAGAGAGGCGGAAATGGAGAGGCGGGAGAGAAGGAGACTAAGAGCGCCTTTCCTGAGGAAGATTATTCAATACATAATATATATATTATTATATTATTGTTAAATCTTATATATATATATATATATCATATTATTTATTTAATAAATCAAATTTAATAATATTTAATTAATTAATTAATTAATAATACTTTTTATTTAATTAATTTTTTTAATAATGTTTAATTAATTAATTAATAATTATTCTTAACTTTTTTTTTTTCATACTATTTCTTTTTACTTTTTTATTTAATACATTAATTTATTAATGTTTAACTAATTAATTGATCAATAATTTTAATTTATTAATTAATTTTTTTCGGGTTACTACATTCTTCCCTCCTTTAAAAAATTTCGTCATCGAAATTTTGCTAGCTAATTAATCATTTCCTTAACCTCTGAAATCAACTAACCAACCTCATACCACACATTTTCATATATTTCAATTTAAATATCAAACACTCAACTTGACCACAAACCAATTAATCACATCACCTAAATTATTCTCCTTCAAAGATTTTTCTTCCTAAATCAACAAACCTAACCTTCGAGTTCAAATTCCAAGTTCTTATTTTTCTGCTCAGAAATATTACCATTGATGAATTTACCATGATTTTCTGAAACTAGCTACTTCTTCAGAAAAACACAAAAGACCATCAAGGGATTTCTGCCCCCAAACTTAGGAAACATAACTTAGAATTCCTAACGGTATCTTAATCTACCCATCCCTATCCTTATCGCAACACAATCTTATACTCTGGTATATAAATCATTCCTAACCTAATACTCTAACCTTTCCATATCCAGGAGATGTGAATCTAATCACACTTCCGGCTGGACATTGCTCTGATACCATCCCGACCCTCTACGTTGGCCCGAGTGCTACTAATCCATTCATTTACTTGATAATCCACATTCTAATATCATGTACGCAGCAAAAAACATAAATATAATCTCCTAAAAATATTCAGTATGATATCAGAGTTTTCTAAATCTATCTACCAACCATAATAAATTAATCACCCACCTGTATTCAAATATATATACATATCTCCAAAAACATAACCTACACCTCCAGTATTCACAACACCGGTATTATGTTTCACAACCATTCATAAAATCTAAAAGACTTAAAACATAAAACATAAAATATTTGCATTTCCAAAAACATCATTAAAATGTTTATATCCTTTCTTTTCCTTATATCTCCCAAAAATACTATAAAACTTCAAGTTCTCTAAGCTCGATCTCAAGGAGGTCTTGAAAAAAAATACATTTATATTCAGGTGAGACACATCTCAGTAAAGGAAGAAACAATAGATTAAAATAGTGTGTGGCTAACATGAGTTTATATAACAATATAATATTTAACATTCGAAAATCGTTAACATAATTTCTGAAATCATTCTCTAAGCCTAACCAAACATATGCAAAAGATTTAACCTACGAGATTACCCAAGGATAAGAGTGATTACCCGCCCATACAAGTAGCACCCCTCTACTTTGATACTTAGGCAACCCAAAGGTCACTATTGAAGCATACCAGGGCACTCACCTTACTCAGTATGCCCTTAAGTATTAGATTAACCTCATACTCACATAGTGCAAACAAAAGTTTACTAGCGAAGGCCCTAAGGATAGGAAAATCTACTTGCCCATACAAATAGGTTCCCTCTGCCCTAGTACGTTATGCAGCTACTGTCACATCTGAAGTTACTAGCACACTGGCCTTTTCTCAGCAAGCCCTCAGGCAAAGAGTACGCCCCACCCCATCACACCATGTTCTACGTACATAGGTACTTCTAATATTATAATACTTTATTCTTTTTGTCATTATTCAATCATACACATATGTTCATATTCATTACGTAAACATTACATTGCATTTCACTTTACGTAATCTTCAACATTTCATCGTTCACATTTTTCATTTCATTCCATTGTCATTTCATTGTCATTGCATAACATTTTCATTCCATTTCCTTCGTACTACAGCTGGTCTTTAGCCATCATCAATTAGTCTATAACTCCTTTTAGCTGTTATCAGTTAGTCTACGTAGAAATGTGCTAGATCTGCTAATTTGACTGTCTTTCAGCTGTCTTACATTTACATAGTTGCATTTAGCATATACAAGCAACATAGTCCATAACATATTTTATCTCAATACTTTACTTACTTAACTTGTATCTCATACATTTAACATCTATTTGCACATAATCTCATGCCACACAATTTAATAGTAAAATTCATACATATTCCTGTAAAATAGGTCAATCCACATTTAATATTTATATGCTGAAAATACATTTCATTTCTTACATAATTTCTCAGAAATTACTTTTCACTTTGATCCGTTTACTTTCACATATACATAGTTACGTAAGCAATCCTAGGCTTAAAAACATAGTTTTACATGCTTGCCATTTTATAATTCACACCAGAACATACATATAATATAACATAATTTATTACCTTTAATTTCATAAAATCTGATTTAATACATAATTTCCCCTTACATGATTTCTTGAACTACGCCAATAGGGACCACGAAAAATACCTAGGGCGCTCACCCAGACCTTGAATCAAAAATCCTAATTTTGTTAAATTAATCCTAAACAAAATACTACTTTAATATTTCTTAAACCCTTAAATACCAAATAAACACTTATACCCTCAAATATAACCAATTTGTCAAATTTCTCAAATCCCACTCTTGCTTTGGAGTGGAGCCTAAAAAACCCTAATTGGAAATTTACTCATATCAAAATGATGATGATCACGACTAGGACCCCGTGGTGGTGTCTGATCATCGATTTAACGAGAAATTGAGAAACTAGGGGAAAATTACCTTACCCCAGGAATGGTGCCTATCCCACTCCCACGACAAATTCGCTCCAGTAGAAATGTCAGTGGCAGAGTTAGGAATCCAACGGCACCTTCCGTTTCCCGATCGGACGAATATTCATCGAGAAATAAGAGGAGAGAGAGAAGGACACTGAGAGCGCCTTTCCTGAGGAAGAAATCTTCCTCAGAAAGGTTCAATACATACTATATATATATATATATATATATATATCATATTATTTATTTAATAAATCAGATTTAATAATATTTAATTAATTATTTAATTCATAATATTTTTTATATTTTTATTTATTTATTTATTTATTTAATTTAATAATGTTTAATTAATTAATAATTACTCTTAACTTTTTTTTCATACTATTTCTTTTTACTTGTTTATTTAATACATTAATTTAATAATGTTTAACTAATTAATTAATCAATAAATTTAATTTATTAAATTTTTTTTCGGGTTATTACAATCCAGCTCGCAAGCATAAATTGTTACAGGAAAGATGTAGTATTCAGACCTCCAAGGGAGCAAGAGTTTAGATTTATAGGGTCGTGTGTGCGCTCTGCACCACAGATCCTTTCGATGATTCAAGAAAGGAGGTTTCTCCAGGAGGGTTGTTAGGGGTACCTTGCATATGTGAAAGAAGTACCAAAGGAAGGACAGAAGCTGGAGGATATCCCAGTGATAAGGGAGTGCTCAGATGTGTTTCTGGAGGACTTACCAGGATTACCTCCTAACTATGAAGTAGAGTTCACCATTGAGTTGACTCTGAGGACGATGCCAATTTCCAAGGCTTCGTACTGAATGGCTCCAACTGAACTAAAACAGCTAAAGAAGCAACTACAGAAACTTATAGATAATAATTTTATCAGACCAAGTGTATCACCATGGGGAGCGCCGGTATTGTTCGTGAAGAAGAAAGATGGGTCGATGAGGATGTGCATCAACTACAAGGAGATTAACAAGGTAATTGTAAAGAATAAACTCATTACCACGTATTGACGACTTGTTTGACCAGCTGAAGGGTACTCAGGTTTTCTCTAAGATCGATCTGCGATCCGGGTATCATCAGTTGAAAGTGAAGTCAGAGGACATGTCGAAGATAGCCTTTCAAACTCGGTATGACCATTATGAATTTTTGGTAATGTCGTTTGGTTTTACGAATGCACCTGTAGCATTCATGGACCTAATGAATAGGGCGTTCCATGCACACTTAGACCAGTTCGTGGTGGTGTTCATTGATGACATCTTGATTTATTCGAGGAGTTCTACAGAGCATGAGACTCATTTAAGGCTAGTACTTCAGGTACTTAGAGAGAAAAGGTTATTTGCTAAATTCAAGAAATGTGAATTCTGGTTAGAACAAGTTGCATTTCTAGGACATGTGGTGTCTAAGGAAGGAATATAAGTAGACCCGAGTAAAGTAGAGGCAATAGTAAACTGGGCGAGACCGAAGAACATACATGAGATTAGAAGTTTCTTGGGTTTGGCAAGGTACTGTCGTCAATTTATCGAGGGTTTTTCTAGGCTGTCAGGTCCTTTGACACAGCTTAGGAAAAAGAACAGCAGGTTTGATTGGACTAGTGAGTGTGAGCAGAGTTTTCAGGAGTTGAAGCAACATCTAGTCACAACCCCAGTGTTAACCATTCCATCAGGGGATGGTGATTACGTGATTTATAGTGACACATCCCAGAAAGGGCTTGGGTGTGTTTTGATGCAACAGGGTAAAGTTATCGCTTATGCTTCTCGTCAACTCAAGGAGTACGAGAAGAATTACCCTACGCATGACTTAGAGTTAGCAGCTGTGATTTTTGCATTAAAGATCTGGAGGCACTACTTATACGATGAAAGGTACAATATCTTTATGGATCATAGGAGCCTCAAATACTTCTTCTCCTAGAAGGAGTTGAATATGAGGCAACGCAGATGACTCGAGTTGATTAAAGACTATGACTGCACCATTAGTTACCACCCATGAAAAGCTAATGTGGTAGTTGATGCATTGAGTCGGAAGTCAGTGAGTATGTTGATTTTAGCAATTGTGAAACAACATCAAATTATGATGCATCTAGAGAGGCTGGGAGTGAAGTTGGTGGACAAGGATCTATGAACATTCATTGCCAGTTTAGTTATTCAGCCAACTTCACAAGAGAGAATCAAAGTTGCTCAAAAGGAAGACACAGAAGTGGTAGAGGTTATGGAAGGGGTTCAGAATAGTTTGAAGCCAGATTTCAATATCTTAAATGATGGGGTATTGAGATTCCACACTAGGATTTGCATACTGAATGACGCTAAGATTAAGAGGGTCATTCTAGAGGAGACACATCGTTCGCTCTGTATAGTACATCCGGGGAGTACGAAGATACAGGGATCTCCAGGAATCTTTCTGGTGGTCTAACATAAAAAGAGAGATTGTGTGTTTCGTAAAGCAGTGTCTGACATGTCAGTAGGTTAAGGCAGAACATCAAAGGTTAGTGGGACCATTGCAACTACTCCTTATTCCTAAATGGAAGTGGGAGCACATCTCCATGGATTTTTTCATAGGGTTGACATCAGCACTCTATAGACAGAATGCAATTTGGGTTGTGATTGACAAATTGAAGAAGACAGCCCATTTCGTCCTAGTGAAAGTCAGTTATTCCATGAATAGGTTGGTAGAGCTATATGTAGAGGAGATTGTGCGACTCCATGGCATCTTGGTTTCTATCGTTTCAGATTGAGACCCACGATTTACCTCTCATTTATGGAAGAGTTTGCAGTATGCTTTGGGATCGCAGCTCACATTCAATACTGCATTCCACCCACAGACAGATGGTCAGTCAGAAAGGACTATCCAGATATTAGAAGATATTTTACGGGCATGCGTACTGGATTTCAGTAGCATTTGGATTAGATATCTGCCATTGGTTGAGTTCACCTACAACAACAGTTATCAGGCTAGTGTAGAGATGGCACCATATGAGGCTTTGTATGGTCGCCGGTTTCAGTCTCTGTTATATTGGGATGAGGTGGACGAGCGGAAGATTTTGGGACCGAAATTGATTTAGCAGACCTCTACAAAGGTTGAGCTTATCAGGGAGAGGATCAGAGCAGCACAGAATCGGAAGAAGAGTTATGCAGATACACGCTGACGAGAGCTAGAGTTCGAGGTAGGTGATGCTATATTCTTGAGAATTGCTCCGATAAAAGGAGTGAGGAGGTTTGGTAGGAAGGGTAAGCTAAGCCCTAGGTACGTCGGCCCATTCTAGATTCTAGACAGAGTCGATTCGGTGGCGTATAAGATAGCACTACCTCCCGCATTGTCTAGGATTCACAACGTGTTCCACGTGTCCATGCTTAGGAGGTATATACCAGATCCTTTGCATGTGATCAGTTATGAGTCGTTGGAACTTGGGGACACGTTAGTATATGTGGAGATACCAGTTCATATCCTAGATCATAGAGAGCAGGAGTTACGTACGAAAAATATTCCTCTAGAAAAAGTACTATGGCGTAATCACGCAGTAGAGGAGGCCTCATGGGAGTTAGAGTCAGAGATACGTCAGAAGTATCCTCATCTTTTTAGAGATGCTTAGAGCTAGTAAGATAAGTAGAGCAGTAGGTAAGTGGTTTTATGTATATATGTTTTGTACATGTTTAGAGTATGTATGGTCTCCGGTAGAGTTTTGTATGAATATTATAATCTCTTGAGACATGGTATATAACCACGGTATTCCTCTGCCATAAGTGAGAGTAGGTACTAAACTTGGGACGAGACTACTATGTGGGTGGCCACCGGCTCTTACTAAAGTCGGCCCAGCAAATCAATAGTAATCCAATGGATGTAATAGGAGTCAGTCTGTAGGGACCCGAATCCAAAAAATAAATAAAGAAAAGAGAAAGGAAATTAAAAAGGATAAAAAAAATAGAGCTTGTCGACGAGGCTCCATTTCTTATTGACAAAGTCTCTTCTGTGGTTCGGTGACGAGACACAGGGACCCATCGACGAGACAAGATACCGAGGGATTTTAAGAGATTCTAAAATCTCAAGCTTGTCGATGAGGTCAATTTCTTGGCCACAAGCGACCTTCTTCGGCTCGTCGACGAGAACTTCAACTCGTCGACAAGGCTGGCCGGGTCAACCTAGTTATAAATAGAATATTTATTGCTTCCATGCTAAGTTATCTCCATTCTCTCTCTCTCTCTCTCTCTCTCTCTCTCTCTCTCTCTCTCTCTCTCTCTCTCTCTCTCTCTTTCTCTCTTTAGAACTCAAACCAGCTCTCTCTTTCTCTCTAAAATTTTGTGTCATCTGTTGTCAGAATCAATGATTCGATGTCACTACGTGGATTAGGAGGAGAATCTCTACAGTTATAACAGATCAAATTTTCGATTTGAGGATTTTTGGGGTTTTCCCTAAAATTGAGGTAAGGATCTAATTTCGTTTTTGGTTTAGTGGTTATGTAGTAGTTGAGATTATAGTGAAGTAATGTTCTTCAGTTTTTAGGTTTCAGGGATCCCGTGTCGTTGTTTTGGATCGATTCGTTTGTGTTTCAATTTTCGATATTAAGGTAAAGGGATTTGTTCACATCAGTATTTTTAGAAAACTAAACCGCTAGAAAGTTAGCTTATGTCCTTATGCACCATTTAACTGCTTATTTGCAAAGTTTTACTGGGTATAAATGTTGTTTCTTACTATTTTACGATTTTACGATTTTTGGCAAAAATGAGGTTTTGGCATATGAACTCCAAACTTTTCCAAAACTACATTATTTGTTTTAAAACTAAAGTAGGAGCTGCTTGATACCCATGTTTGCGGTCCAAATGGTATTTTTTGAGTTATACACTGTTTATAGTGGATTTTGAAGAAACGAGTGTGACATATGATATGAAGTGGAACATATTGAACTGTTATACTTGTAAATGAATTGTGAGAACTGAAGTTCCTAACACCTCTGTTTGAAAGAAAGAAAGAATGCATGAAAGATTGCATGATTACGATTGTGAAATTACTGTAATTGCACAAGTTGTTATGTTTTCATTGTAAATTATATATATGATAAATTGGGACCACAACTTGTTACTAAAGGAGTTGAAAGACACTCTAAAAGAGTTGAAAGACACTCCATGTTATATGAAGCTTTAAATAGCTTGAGGCGCGGTTTCATTGCTAACTGAGGTACAGTGCAACCACACATGTGAATCAGTGTGGGTATCGAGACAGTCGGCTTGCAAGAGTATGGAGCCACTAGTGAAATAATGGACCAAGTGGGGCAGTTGGACTATATATGTGATGCTTGACAGTGCCTGCACGAATAGGGCCCTGTTAGAGTTTACTAATGCATAACCCGTGCCATGGGGTAATTAGGCATATTTATGACGTTTCAAAGTTGGTCATTGTCCTAAATTTTCATATACATGATTTAAAAAACTAAAATGGGCAAAGTCACAGGGTTGAGTACCCTGTGGAGGGATCGTACAGTGTATGGGCCTGTACCCTATCCTAACCTCGAGCACTCTCTCTTGCAATGATGCTGAATTATGTTTATATATCTCTTATAGTACAGTATTGTGAATGTGATATTGTGCAACTGTTTCTAATTGGAATAAACTCTTGTAGTCATGTGCTGATGTAATATCTTCCACCTTATTGAGAATTGTCTTACCCTAATCTTACAACCTTTGTTTCAAGTCCTATAGGAAGTCGGTCCTAGTCTTCTAGAGGGACTTTGGTATGTAGAGTCTTGTTAGTGGACGTAAGTTTTTGTATCGGTACTGGGTTGTTAGCTTGGTTGAATGTAAGGGGATGTAATATAGTTTATGTTTTAAGTATGGATCTTATGTACTGAAGAATACATAAAACTCTAGTATATGTCTAATAGAATCTCGTAAGAATGTTTATAATTTTCATTGTGCATGAATACAGATATGTATGAGATACACCCGTTTGTCCCTATTTAGGGCGGGTTGTTTATATATGTTTATCATATATAGGTATAACGTAGGTGTAGTAGCACTTTGGGTTAGTATAAAGGGCCGGAGCGTTACACAATCAGCAAATTCTGAAGACGAAATTTTTATAAAGAGGGGGAAATGTAGTAACCTAAACAAATTTTTTTTTTTAAAAAAATATATATATAATAAAATAAAATAATAAATAAATAAATTAATATAATAAATATATTGGAAGAGATATTTTTAGATATTTATATATAAATATCTTGGAGGAGATATTTTAGTTATCTGAGAGTTAAGTTGTGTATTTTCTTTTATATAACTCTCTCTCTCTCTCTCTCTCTCTCTCTCTCTCTCTCTCTCTCTCTCTCTCTCTCTCTCTCTCTCCTCTCTCTCTCTCTTTCTCTCTCTCTCTCTCTCTCTCTCTCTCTCTCTCTCTCAGTTCGATCTTTTGCCTACCGTTTCCTATTTCAAAGATCAGAAGTTACCATGAGGATCAGGGAGTGAATATCTACAAGTCTAGCAGAGTAGATTCTCAAACTCGGGAAAAAGCTAGGGTTCGATTTTCGAGTGTCTTGGGTTATTTTTCAGGAAATAGGTAAGGATATCTAGTTAAGTTAGCTTTTTAGTGATTTTGAACTGTACGAAATGTTTATGGAGTAAGTGTATTTATGTTTTCAGTTGAGGTTTCAAAAATCGATCGTTCAAAAGGTCATTTTTCAAACTTAGGATATATGGTATCCTACTTTAAGTACAAATGAATGGTGGGAAGGCCAGTTTTATGTTTTTAAACCATAAATACTATGTTTTCATGGTTACCTATGAGTTTTGTTTAAAGTACAAGAGATTGTGTGGCAGGTGAATAGTATGTATGTATTATGTTATAACCGAAATGATGAATGTTTGTGAAATACTGAACTGTTTTTGAAATATATCGAAACTGTGATGACCTGTTTAATTTCTTCATTTTTTTTACAATACCATAAAATTCAGCAGATCATAATCCACCTGGACTCGCAGGTATTAGGGATACATCAGAAACACATCACGGAAGCCTATGCAGCAGGAAACATAAATCATAAACACCTCATTATACCATACATTACAATACCAGAGTTACTGCAATCACTGTATATATATGTACACAATACACAATCCAAAAGATATCTAGGGCCATCCCACAAAATACATCCGACCCTATCAAAACACTTACCCTTCTGAAAGGGCAGACCAATCGTACTAGATCAGCAGGGCTTTACCTGCTCTCCTATGAGGGGCTCCTGAAATGTTTATAAAATTCAGGGTGAGACACCTCTCAGTAAGGGAAATAAACTAATACTAGTGTGTGGCAATATGAGTATTTCGTGTTATACATATACCATACAAAACATATTCAGTAAACTATTATGTCAAATCTGGAAAAACATATATATCATCAAAACATGGTAGAACATACTGCATTTTCATAAACATATTTTATCTTATAAAATATAATAAAAAAACATTCTTGGTAGGTTAGCTAGCTGTTGTCATGTTTTACCCCCACATGACTGGGTTGTGTGGCCCAAAGGCGGGACCTGACAATGATTGACCGACCACTGTCAAGTCAAAAGTACAGTCTGTAAGTCTGATGAGTCTCCTAGACCTGGTCCATACACCAGGGGCGCTCACACACTTCTTAAAAACTTGACCATCCAATCTCACACTACTCCGTACAGTGGCGTTAACACAAATATCATGATCATGATGACCATGGACACATAGCAATGGTACTGTGCAAGTGCTAGCCTAGACCAAGCCAACTAGGTTTTGATATCATATAACATATACTAAAACTATGATACATGGATATTTCATATCATTAATTATCAAATCAATCATATCATTTTGCATATATACGTATATCATGAAAATCATTGGCCCGTACATTGATATTTCACATTTACCATAGCTCGGCCCATACACTAGAAAATCATATCCATAGCATAGCCCGTACGCTGGAAAATCATTTCCATAACTCGGCCTGTATGTCGACAAACATATCCATAGCACAACCCGTACGCTGGCAAATCATATTCATAGCACGCCCCATACGCTGGCAAATCACATACATAGTTCGGCCCGTACGCCGGCAGATATATCAAAATATCGGCTCGTATGCCGATTTTCCATTATAAAAATTCGTATCATTAACACATTCCCAGAAAATGGTATTTCATATCAATTTCAACTCATGTCACACAAAACAGGTTTTTAGTATATTTAACATACCATCATTTTCAGCAGTATTTCCCAAATATAAATCATATATAAATATATTTATTTTTTGGAAATCAAATGCTATAACAATATACATATTTTTATTCATAAAATACTAACTTAGTTTATCCCCTTACCCGATTCTTGAAAAGCCCCTAAGAAAATTTGTCCTGCACCCGCAGGGTTCCCCGTTCAACATCCTGAAAATAACATTCCCCATAACTAAAGTTCAGTATTTTTATGCTTACTACGCTTTCTACAACTGTCAAAAAGCCAAATATTGAGTAGAAATCCTTACCCTGGATTTGAGATGGTTTCCAACTCAGCCCTACCGACGATCCGCTCTAGCAAACTTGCAGAGAACTTTCCCAGGAGCATCGTGGTGGCTTCAGATCGTCGAACTGGCAGAAAATCGGCCCAAGATCTTAGAAAGAAGGGTAGGGAACCAAAGGGTAAGAGAGAGAGAAGTTTTGCGCAGGAAATCGATTGAAAAATCACATTTAACCCTACTTATACTTCGAGATTCGTCGACGAGCCACGTCACCTCATCAACGAGTCCTGTAGAAAGTTCGTCGATAAACTTCAACCCTCGTCGACAAATTTTAGGCCTCCAAAAATACTCTCTCAGTATCTTCTCGTCGACGAGACGAAACTTTGTCGACGAGATCCTAAAGAACCCTCGTCGACGAAAAAACCCCTGTGTTCGTTGACGAGGCCTGAAAAATTTCTTGGGATTATCCCATCCAAAATGCAACGTCATCGACTGCCTCCTTCTGTTCCTATTTCCAATTCTCTTTATTTTTATTATTTAAATACCATTATTCTTCGGGTCGTTACAGAAACTGCTTGTGAAAATACAAGATGATGTTTATGGCCGTGAGAGCCAGGTATATGTTTAACGGCTGTGAGCCGGGTATGATATAACGGCCAAGGGTCGGAAGTTACATGTCAGGTTTTATATGAAATGATTATGAAATATGGTTTTATTACTTAACTTACACGATATGTTTTTGGAACCCTGATGGACTATTATGTAAGGAGCACGGTACCGTTCCTAGGATTTATATATGTGACCATGTGCACCACATTGTACTGCAAGAGTGGTGTGGTGGTCTATGCTGATTAGCCTTGGTAGAGGGTGTACCATACCTGGAAGGCCGGACTTTCAGAACACGGTAGGGCAATCGGGGCACACAAGTACGTTGTGGATGCCTGCGTAGTCGGAGGTATGACGTGAATGAATGTTGACTTTGCTTGGGTTGATCACCCCAGGCTTAGTCCAGCTTTTGAGCATCACAACCCTGACCACGGGAGTTTATACATGGCGTTAGTCTTAGGAGGTGTTTTTTATGCATATCTGTACCTTTATGTAAATGATGATGTTATGAAATGAATGAAGTGTTTATGTCAGGAAAACGAAACGAGTATTTCCAACTATATATGTATGTATAATGTTAAGACAACTATTTTCAGTTATATAAAGAATGAATGTTTTCTGTAAGCACTAAAAGCATACTACCCACACACTGATATTAACTTGATCACTCTTACTAAAAAGTTTCTCACCCCAATATACAAATCATCTTTCAGGAAACTACAAGTATTGTGCTTAGCAGGATCAGGGGGTGATAGTTAGATTAGTTCCTTTTTGAGAGTGTCTGTAACAACTCTAGCGTATGTAAGTTATGTTGTCAGGTTTAGGACTTGTACTATGGTCGTATGGACTAAACTAGTTGTCCAGTTTTGGTCGGATTGTAACATGGATGCATGGAAACCTTTATGTATGAACGAACTTAGAGCTCTGGTAATGTATGTATGGAGAATGTTTCATTACTTCTACTGCATTATTATTAAATGATTATGGTATCAGGTACGCCGACGTCACTTTAATAACACCCCGGGCCCATGTGGCGGGTCAGGGCGTTACAAGTACTAGGTCATTAGCACTAGCCTAATTGTATTGATGTGCTAAATTGGATTGGAAGTTCTTTTACAAAAGAAGTTTCCCTTTGCCTTGGTTTTCACCTATTATATGTTCTAGTTGTTCCTCACTTCAATAAAAATTTGTTGTCCTTTAGTAAATTAACCTCTGATTTCCCATTATTTGTTACATTTACTAATAACTCTTTTACTATTCATAATTTCCAAATGGGAAAGGTGGTGGCAACCGATAAATGAGATGACAACTTATATGTGCTAGAAGGCAAAAATTCAGCCTTTGTTTCTATTATTCAAAATAAATCTCTACATGCTTCGTATGATTTATGACATGCTCGCCTTGAACATGTGAATCATTTTGTTATTTCTCTTTTTAATAAAAAAGGACAGTTTTATCTTACATCTTTATTGTCATCTCCTTTATTATGTAGCACATCTCAAATTGTGAATAATTACCGATTACCTTATACTCGTAATGAACATCGATCATCCAAAGTGTAAAACTTATTCATCGTGACATATAGAGTTCTTCTCCTGTAAAGATAAATTTGGGTTTTGCATACTATGTTTTTTTTGTTGATGATTTTTCCCGTTTCACTTGACTTTATCCATTGAAATTAAAATCTGACTTCTATGATACCTTTCTTCAATTTCAAAAATTTGTGAAAAATCAACATTCTACCCATATAAAAAATATTTCAAAGTGATGGTAGTGTAGAATTCACTAGCAACCATTTTAAGGCACACTTTCGTATATCTGACATCCATCAACAACTCTCTTATCCATATACTCTCGCCCAAAATTGTCGCATCGAAAGAAAACACTGTCATCTTGCATTCTCACACTCGTACTCACTTATGGGCTGACGCTCTTAGTACTACTGCTTACTCATTTGTAGTTATTGGAGATATAGCTAGGTATGAATTAAATAAAAAATTATTTTTTTACAGCTGAAAAACAACTTTATTTTTATTTTCTAATATAAATTGTTTAAAATAGAATAATAAATTGATATTTTATATTTCTTTAGAGATAAGAAATAAAAATAAAGAATGTCTCCAACGATTAATTAAGAGGTGGGTCAAAAACTTTTTAGACAACTTTTGTCTTATAGTTTTTTTTGGGAAAATAATTAACAATTTTTTTGAAAGAAAAAATAACATTGGGAAAACCACTGAATGTATCTGAGGCTGAGGGATAGTGTGACAAAGAAGCACCGCCAGAATATGGAATATAAATTGCGGTGACAGAGACAGACGTTCATCACAGTAGCCGAAGTGGATCCGCAGCCCATACAACATTCTACACCTACATCCTAATCCCGCTACCCTTTTCCACCCGTCAATCTCAATTACACTTTTGCTTTAATTGCTTTAATTTCATTTCTCCCTCTCTCTCTCTCTCTCTCTGGGTCATGAATTAATTATATAAGCCCGTGCATGGGCGCCCAGTTCATTCTATTCAATTCAGTTCAATTCTCTCTGGGCCGGCCGGGAAGCTAATTGTCGCAGAGCATCTTTATGTTAGCTATGGGCTGTGCGAGTGTGCGTGGGGTTGCGTTGATTCCCGCGCTGCTGCTTCTGCTACTCATCAGCGGCGACGCGGGCGGCGTTAACATAGGAAATTATGGGAAGAAGAAAAAGATTATTCCAACGACGGCAGAGGGGCCCTTCAAGCCGGTGACGGTCACCCTGGACAGCGCATTCCGAGGGCGAGCGGAGGACTTGCCCCACACCCATCCTGCCCTTCAAACCAACGGCGCCCTCCCCTTCCACCCCCAGCAGATCTCCATCTCCCTCTCCGCAACCTTCGACTCTGCTTGGGTCTCCTGGGTCACAGGTCTCTCTCTCTCTCTCTCTCAAACACTGACTATTTAGCGTACGCGATTGTTTCGGGTCGCGCGGTAATCAAGTTACTGATTTGGAACAGTAATTGCTATTTTCAATGCATGTGGATTGATGCCTGTCTATTTGTTTTGTTCATCACGGAGAGGTAGAGGACTTAGGAGTACTGCTTTTGAAATAAATATTAGAACAAAACACATTGAGATTCTATATAAATATACATAAAGACTTTACTTAAAATTTAAAAATTTTATTGACTTCCATTAAAATTTCAAAAAATGGCTTGAATCTCTCTTATTATTAAATTTTTGAGACATTCTCTTAAAAATGTTATCTTTCTTGTCAAATATATGAGAAGTTCATATCTTTTTCATGTATCTCAAGGGGGATTTTTATTTTTATTTTTGGTCAAACTTTATGAGATGTCAATGAGTTTTACTCTAAATATTATTTTAATATTTCAACCCATTAAAATGAAATCAGATCCATTAACATGACATCTTACAACAAAAATTTTAAATATTTTGATTTGTCTATCTCATGTTATGGACAAAGGTAAATGAATAGGATCCACGGAAATTTTAGTACTCGTCTCATTTGGGAGGCGTTATTTATTGCACTATTTTCTTTTCTCCCATACCAAACTCTAATGAAAAATTTATAGCAATATTTCCAATTTAAAAAAACATACTAAAAAAATGTCACTATTTTCATTTTATTATTATTATTATTATTATTATTATTATTTCTAAATTTTGTATAGAAACTTTTGCAAAAGATGTTTCTTTTTCTTCTTCTTTTTTTCTTCAAATTTATTATATTCACTTGAAAAATGAAATATGGGAAAATTAGTAACTATTTGTAAAATTAAAAACGGAAAATAAAGTTTGGGCTTGGTATCACTTGGTGAAACAATTTTTACTTACTATTTTTATTTAAAATAATTGCAAAAACATTACTTTTTTTTTTAATTCCTTTTATTTTTGACATTTGTATGGAAATTTTGAAAAACAACAAAAATATGTCTTCAACTTTCTTGTACAAATATTGAAAAGCAGAAACTAAAGTGACGTTTTTCTTGTAATTTTTTATAAATGGAAAATAATTTATTTTAAAGCTTTTCAACAAATGTATAGATATTTGAAAAACAATAAAAACATACTTTCAACTTTCATATGCAAATATTGAAAAGTAGAAAACAAAGTGACATATTTTTGTAATTTTTTAGAAAACTGGATGAAAAATAAAGCTATTTTTTTTTGTCAAGCACATTACTTTTCTCCTTTTTTTTTTTTTTTTAAATTTCTTTGCAGAGTAATAATTAGGTAATAAAATCATCATTAAATTTTAAACAATAAATTCTGGGTGTCAACAACTTTTTTTCTTTTCAGAGTGCAAATAGCTAGCATTTTTTATAGGAGCATATGTTAATTAATCTGAGAAAGAGGGTTTTGTTTGGGTTTTGCAGGGGAATTTCAAATTGGAAACAACATTAAACCATTAGATCCCAAATCTGTTGCAAGTGTTGTTTGCTTTGGGAAGCTTAAACACCATCTTGTTCATAAAGCCAAAGGTTACTCCCTTGTTTACAGCCAACTTTATCCTTTTGAAGGACTCCAGAACTATACTTCTGGAATTATTCACCATGTTCGTCTCACAGGTTCATATTCCTTTTCATCTCGCATTTTATAAATTTATTTTATAGTGCAGTTAAGATCCCTTATTTTTGCTGTTGTAGTTTCCACTTTACCGTGGCCATAAATTGTTAGTAGAAAAAGAGAAAATTAATGAAATCTTCATTTGTTTCCTTCCATGTAGTCCTCATAGTTTTCTTCTCCTCTTGAATCGCCATTATGCACTTGTGCAGGATTGAAGCCCAACGCCAAATATTACTATCGATGCGGAGATCCTTCTCGGGGAGCCATGAGTGATATTTATCACTTCAGAACTATGCCAGTGAGCAATCCAAGGACATACCCCAGCAGAATAGGAGTTGTAGGAGACCTGGGTCTTACATACAACACAACTTCAACGGTTGCCCACTTGATGAGCAATAAGCCTGATCTTATTCTACTGATTGGGGACGTATGTTATGCCAACATGTACCTTACTAATGGAACTGGATCGAATTGTTACTCTTGCACGTTTTCCCAAACTCCCATTCACGAAACTTATCAGCCTCGGTGGGACTACTGGGGAAGGTGAAACTCCAATTACTTCATACTCAAAAAGCTTTCCTACTAATGTTCCTTTTTTTTTTTTTTGAACTACTTAGTTCTACAAAATTGTGACCACTTCATTTGGATTGAGTGACTTGGAGAGAAAAGAAAAGACAGAAGGACACTGATCTGCCATTACTATTTCGTAATCAAATTATAAATTTTCTGAGTAGCAGCCATAATCCCCTATCACCTCCTTGAATTATTTTTGACTTTCATGGGATTTCTGCAGTTGCATCCGTGGCCTCAGTCCATTCTCAATTACTAAAATTTGTCAGCTAAAGTTTATTACAGTCTTCTTGTCTAGCCCCGATTTCCTTTCTGATTTCCATAGCTTTCTCCTGGCTTTTATTTGTGTTTTTTTATCCCGAATAATCCACAAATTTAGCCTTAATTACAGTATGTTTGGAAGATTTACTTGTCTGCTTGTAGGGTAATGGTGGTTTTTAGTGTGGGAATTGTTCTATTATACTTTCATATGCCGTGGGAGGTCTTTATCCTCGCCTTTTTTTTGTACGTCTGTTTGGAGTTTCTAAGTATCTTGCTTAGTTTCTCCTTTATAATGATATTACCTTTTCAAAAAAAAAAAAAAATCCTGGGTTTTGGTCATAGCCAAATAAAATTCTATAGAAGACCTGTTTGTTTCAACATGGCTTTTTTGGTACGTTGAGAAGAGATTAGGAACCTTGATACGGGTGTTTATGATGAGACATTTGATTTCAGGTATATGCAGCCCCTACTGTCCAAAGTTCCAATAATGGTGGTCGAAGGAAACCATGAGCTCGAAGAACAGGTTGGAAATCAGACGTTCATGGCCTACAGTTCTCGATTCGCATTCCCATCTAAAGAAAGTGGATCTTTCTCCGCTTTCTACTACTCTTTCAATGCAGGGGGGATACACTTCATAATGCTGGGTACCTACACTTCTTATGACAGATCATGTAGGTTTACGGGTTAACCCTCTCTCTCTCTCTCTCTCTCTCTCTCTCTCTCTCTCTCCATGCATGTGTATATAAATATATATACATACATACATATCCCCATTAACAACTTATATGACATTTTATGCTCATTCAGCTCAATTTGCTTATATAAATGTTACAGCGGATCAATATAAGTGGTTGCAGAGAGACCTGGCTGCTGTTGACAGAAAAGTGACTCCATGGTTGGTAGCTACATGGCACGCTCCGTGGTACAGCACCTACAAGGCACATTACAGAGAAGTTGAGTGTATGAGGGTGGAGATGGAAGACATGCTTTATAACTATGGTGTTGACATAGTCTTCAATGGACATGTAAGTGCGCAGCTAGCTCTGGGCCGCACCCCCTCAAGTTTTGCAGCATATCTATTTAACTGTTTTTTCTGTACTGTTATTTGAATAAGGTTTGTTTAGTATCTCTTATTGCCTAGAATTCGTAAGATAACAAAACAAATATTATTTCTACTCATACATGAAATGGTTAATAAATATTTATCTCATTGCAAGAATAGTTGGACGACCAATCTCGTTACGGTATAAACATAGAGCTCTTTTGACCATAAACCATACTTGGCTAACAGTACGTTCAAGCTAGTTCTGCATAAAGTCTTCTTTCCACTGCATGTAACAGTGTGTGATTTGGAGTTCCATAGAGAATTACAGCTATTTTCTTCTTCAAAACTAGACTGAGTGGTCTGCAGAAATTGAAAGTGTGCACTTACTCATCCTGGAAGTTGTTGCTTGTTGGAAGTTAATTTGAGTCTTTAACCACAACATAGGATGAGACTCAATACTTCAGGCTACATTTCAATTGTGAAAAAGTAGTTGACTTGCTGACAGAGGTATCTTGACAAGTTGTTCTGCTTACAACTATGCTGCTTTAATAAATGCAATTTTATGCTATTCTAATGACCGGAGAATTTAAGGAAATAGATTAAATGCCATATGCTTTTGGCAAAATTAAATTTAATGCTTTTTGGAGTCATAGTTCCTTTTTTATTTTTGCAAAAAAAAAAAAAAAAAAAAGACAGGTTCATGCGTATGAGAGGTCGAACCGAATATACAACTACACTTTGGACCCTTGTGGCCCAGTTTATATAACGATTGGTGATGGAGGCAATATAGAGAAGATGGCAGTAGCACATGCTGATGAACCTGGTAACTGTCCAAACCCTAAAAAGCAAGAGCATAAGGATGGCTTCTGCGCGTTCAACTTCACATCAGGCCCGGCAGCGGGCAAGTTCTGTTGGGACCGGCAGCCTGATTATAGCGCTTACAGAGAAAGCAGCTTTGGCCATGGGATCCTAGAGGTATTCCTCTCTCATTTCTATTTCCCTGGTCCACTAAATCTTAGTTTTAAATCCGCCAACGGGGACTGTGATATCAGCAAGCAGGGTTCTCAAATTAAAAATAAATATGGTTTTGCAGAACCCATATAATGAAAATTCAAATAGCCATTTATTGGAGCTTAGAAAGGCCAGTCTTTTTGGAGACTGGCTGAATGAAGTCTTAAGAGTTCCTTCATCTACTATTAATTATACTGTCAAGTTTTGCCATAGCCATATAACTGCATTGAACTGCACATTTGGACCATTTATACAAGTTTTTGCAAAGGAGGTGTCCAATGTACAGCAACTTTTTCAAAATTTACTATTGAAAATGAAAATGTGCTCGTCGTACGTATTGCAAACTAATTTCATATGTAACTTGCAGATGAAAAATAAGACACATGCTCTCTGGACATGGCACCGGAATCAGGATTTATACAACGAAGCTGGAGATCAAATTTACATCGTAAGGCAGCCTGATAGGTGCCCGGTTAAGCCACCAAGGTAAATTGACTGTGTTAGAATTGGAAAATGATAATAGAAAACATGATAACTCGACGACAAACAAAGCGTAATAGAATTAGAATGCTAAGTCCTACATGAATTTAACAAAAGGCTAATAGCTAGGTATTCAATTATAGAGAGAAGTAACCCCACAGGGTATGTTTGGCATATCTAGAGAGGCATAATAAGGCAAAATTGAGCTTATTTTTGAATTTTAATGGTTGCAACAACGCAAGAAGTGGGAATTTTTTGAAGGAAAGAATTTCTAAAAATTTAGCCCAGAGCCCACAGATAAAACCCTCAATTTCTAGGATCCAACAAAGTTTCATTTTTGGTTAATGAGTGAAAAGAATATCTAAGAAGTCAGCCAAAATAAGTAGTGTATTTGTGGCAATAGATATATTTATCTTGGATGACTGCTACAAAATATTTTTCTTCTCTACTCTTCAATGGAAAGGCATTTTTGTTCTCATTTTGGTCTTTTAACCTTTGTACTCGTATTCATTAATTTGAATTTATCATTATGGAAGAAGTTAACCTCTTGTTGTTCTTTTCATGTTCAATTTTAGGTCAATTCTTGAGTGACAAAATCGATCGGAAATAAATCGATCATACGAAGAAAAGGGGAAATTGGAAGTGGAGTACAAAGGATTGAAAGAGTATTTGGCCAGCATTATCGTCATCTTCTCCTTTCAATCTCTAGATAGAATAAAATAAAATAATCAGTTGTTATGTTTCACCTTGTGGAATTACTCCCATAGAAATGTTTTTTCTTAAACATAAATAAATGGCATTGTTTCCCAAAGGTTTTAACTTTTCGATGCTTTAAAAAATTCTAAATATGGAGAAATGAGCATCCCGCCATGTCGTAGAAGTCTAGTTCCAATATTTTTTAATTTCTTAAAAGCAAAGGGCACATCCTTGACCTTAACCAATCAATCAAATATTTTCATGTATCACCCAAGATCATGGTTTAAATTGCTGGTGTTACGAGAGCTAGGAGTAGACTGGAAGTGGTCGTAGTGGTCGAGAACTTCTTTTCATGCATGCTCAATCATGCCAAAATTGAAAAATAAGTATGAAATCCTTTAAAACATGATTTTTAATGAATTTGATTGCTTTTATTTAGCTAACGAACACTTTTTAATAGTCAACATTATTTTTAATTATATTAATTTAGTGACTGTCTGCCATACGTCCTTTCCTATACTTTTTACTACTCTAATGACTAAAAAGATTAGAAGTGTAATGAAATTCAAAGATAATTAATCTTAAACATAAAAAGAGTCAATATACAATACACATGAAATTCATTACATGAATACAATATTACAACACTGGTCACCACCATACATAAAGACATGGAGGCTCTTCATTGTCTCCATTTATATTATTACCTCGGGCTTGAGATTGAGATTGTGAATCATCTCCCCATGCTTGTGGAAATACATAGTTAAATAAACTTATATTCACATCATTTCACCATTACTCTTGAAAATATACTAATTGTGAAATTCCAATCAAGAAGGAGGTGTGTAATATCCTCCTCAATCATATCTTGAATCATATTAATACCCATATGTTGAGGTTGGTGTTGACTCTAAGTAATGACAACAAGAAGACTCACTAGACCCACTAGGATAAGGAGGTATCATGACGATATGCATGATATGGAAGGTGGTTGAGGTGGGCACACTAGATAGTAGCTACTATCATGAGATCTATTAACATGTGCTGAAGACTTTGCTAGGGTGAATCTCCAAACCATCTTGACACAGATGAAAAACTCAAGATGAGAAATGTAAATGGGTTCGAGATATGGGTCGAAAACATAAACTAATGGAGTCGCTTCTAACACACTTTATCTTAAGTGAGGTATTAGAAAACTTAATTAATTACTACTTATTTATTAAGAATTGAAGAAGAAATAAAAATAGGATGAACTGCACAAAGATTAATGGAGGTTAAAATGAATTGCACAAATGATCATGTAATATTTGAATTTCAAATTCAAATATAAACAAATTTAACTACCTTGTGTGAGACATGGTAGTTACCTTAGTCTTAACCACTGCAGGACACATGTCAACGGTTAAGGACGCGTGGTAAGACTACTTTTGCTACCACTCACTACAAAAAAACTGACTTTTAGTGATGAAATTATTAGTGACGAATTCAATTTCGTCACTAAAGGGGGGTATTAGTGACGAATTTGAGAATCGTCACTAATACGAAACTATTAGTGACAAAATTGAATCCGTCACTAAAAACCGAAAAAAATTGCAGGAAATAGTTTTTTACGTAAAAATTATCCCGAGAAAATATTTGTGACGATTTGTACAGTATTAGTGACGAATAAGATCCATCACTAAAGGTTCTTATTAGTGACGAATAAGACGAATAAATAATCGTCACTACTATTATTTTTAAAATAAAAAAAAAAATTTTATTTCAGAGTATTAGTGACAAATATACAAATTCGTTACTATTGCCCCAGTATTAGTGACAAATTTGGGAACCATCACTAATAATTTTCGTATTTAAAAATAAATAAAATTTTTTTATTTCAGAGTATTAGTGACGAATTTCTTTATTCGTCACTATTTGCCTATTATTAGTGACAGATCTGGGAACTGTCACTAATACTTCACGTATTGAAAAATAAGTAAGAATTTTTTGTTTCAGAATATTAGTGTCGAATTCATATATTCGTCACTATTGCCCAGTATTAGTGACGGATTTGAGAACCGTCACTAATACCTCATGTATTTAAAAATAAATAAAAATTTCTTGTTTTAGAGTATTAGTGACGAATTTCTTTATTCGTCACTATTTTCCCATTATTAGTGACGGATTTAAGAACCGTCACTAATACTTCCCGTATTAAAAATAATCGCAATATTTTTGTTTCAGAGTATTAGTGATGAATTTATTTATTCGTCACTATTGCACCAGTATTAGTAACGGATTTGGGAACCGTCACTAATACTTCCCGTATTCTAAAATAATTTCAAATTTTTTATTTCAAAGTATTAGTAACGAATTTCAATATTCGTCACTATTTCCCTCGTATTAGTGACGGATTTGAGGACCGTCACTAATACTTCCCGTATTAAAAAAAAAAAAAAGAATTTTAGTCGCAAAGTATTAGTGAAGAATTTATTAATTCGTCACTATTGTCCTACTAGTAGTTACGGTTATGGATTCGTCACTACTAATCATTTTATTGACTTTGCCCTAATCTTTCTTCTCTTCCCTCCTTTCCCTTTCCTTTCCCACGCTCGTCTGCCTCTGCGCACTCCCGATCCCCCTCCTTTCCCTCTTCCTTCTTTCCCCTCATTTCCCTCCTCCCTTCTTTCCCCTCCTTTCCTTCCTCCTCCGGCTGCCTTTAGCAGGTACCGCAACCACCGCCGCCGCTACCCGCCACACGTCGTCTAGTCCTCGGCCTTCGCTTGCACTCAGAGTCGCAGCCCCAGCTGCGCCGCCGCTTGAGTCCTCTACCTCCCAACCCCAGGTATGTTTTTTTTTTTTTTTTATTAAAATTTGGGCGATTTTTTTTTCCTCCATTCAAATTAGTTTGTTATAGGAATATATTTATGTGTCTTATTAAATATTTTCTTAGGGAACTTTTAAGGTGTTCTATTTAACTAGGAAACATTGATACACATACCACTCCATGGAAAATAATTTACATTTGATTGCATGTAAAATTGTTCATATCTTATGTGCATCAAATTGTTCATTGTGCAGCCCTAGCCCATTTAGAGCCACCTATCAGCCCAAAAAATAAAAAATAAAAAGACATTTTTGTAATCTAAACTTGATTTTATTCATTCATAGTTTGGAATTCAAATACTAAATCAGGATTTTTGAAAATTAGAAACACAATGTAATATTGAATTTCATAATACAAATTTTATTATGTGATGTAAAATATATACACCCAAAGACCACATTATTACACATTGACATAGTATGCATAATACATAAATTATAATATTAATTCTCCTTGCTTCATATATCACAAAAGCCTCTTAGTCAAGGAAGACCCCATGTGTGTGTTTGATTAGATTTAAACTTTTCATTCCTCAAATTGTGCTTTCATATTGTATTGCATGAATTGCTTATGTCAAAAGTTGCCTTGTTGTTCATGTGAGGGAATTGTTTGCTTTCATATTCTCGCAAATTTACCCTTAAATGTGTTTTCTTAACTCCCAGGCAACCAATATAAGACTTTTGTTTCATGATCGTATAAAGATATTTTTTAAAATTGACTTGTACGGTAGCAGGTAATCTGCTCATGATAAAATAAGCGTATATATGCTTGCGTGTATTATTTATTTATTACCCTTCTTTAAATTCAAATTCCAAAATCTCAAATATGAAAATTTCATAATAAAATGATTGACTATAAAAAAAATAATTTTTAATTACTCATGAGATTCTTAATTAAAAGTACATATTTTTCAATTATCAAAGAAAATTTAGTATTTAATAGTATACTAAAATAAAAGAAAAAGTATCATGTTATTTTATCAAATAGAACTTTTTAAGAACTACTTTTTTAGCTCACCCACCCAGTCGACTTTGTTTTTCTTTTCAAGATGGTTTCCTTCTCTAACTCTAGTTTTCTTTTGATTTTATATTCAACGGCAAAAAAGAAAAGTGCAAAATAAGAAGGCCAATAGACTTATTTCTTCTCTATTGGTGGACAAAACTTACATAAATGGTGAAAGAAGGCCATTGGGCAAATGTCTAAAAGTTTTAAGTTGGGTTTTGGGGGAGACATATTCAAATCTTACGTTCGTATGATTTGTTTCATCTGTTTGATAGCCTTCTATGATATTCATATACATTCGAAATGATTATAATTATTTTTCTTGATTATACTAAGCGTCATCTCTCCATTTGTATACTAATTTTTTTTAATGACTCTTAATTTGTAGGATTTGCGGTTGTCATAACATCAGTATGATCCATGCATGCATGCACTACAGTCGTCAGATGCAACTTTTGACTATTTTTTTGTAATTTTTATTTTTATTTGAACAAATGGAATTTTTGTATTTTAATTTGAATTTGTACTAATATTTGTATTTGAATTTTTAATATTTTAAAATAATTTTTGTCATCTGAACATATGTTATTTCTTTATTTTAATTGAATTTGTATTTAAATTCGAAATTTTGAATGATTTACGAATTTTGTAGTAATTATGGTTTCAGTTTATGTATTTGAAAATGTAATTACTGGTTTTTATATAAGAATTAATGATTAAAAAAAATTAGTATTAAAGGTTTTTTAATTTTTCTAATTATTAGTGAAGGATTCAAATTCGTCACTAATACCCTACTATTAGTGACGAATTTGAATCCTTCACTAATGCCCTGGTATTAGTGACAAATTTATAATTCGTCTCTAATGACATACTATTAACGACGAATTTGAATCCTTCACTAATGCACTAGTATTAGTAACGAATGTGTAATTCATCACTAATACCCTACTATTAATGACGAATTTGAATCACTAATACTAGGGGATTAGTGAAGGATTCAAATTCGTTACTAATACTAGGGCATTAGTGAAAGATTCAAATTCCTCACTGATACCCTACTATTAGTGACGAATTTGAATCATTCACTAATGCTCTGGTATTAGTGATGAATTTATAATTCGTCACTAATGACGTACTATTAGTGACGAATTTGAATCTTTCACTAATGCCCTAGTATTAGTAATGAATGTGTAATTCGTCACTAATACCCTACTATTAGTGACGAATTTGAATCTTTCACTAATGCCTTAATATTAGTGACGAATTCGTAATTCATCACTAATACCCTACTATTAGTGACGAATTTGAGTTGAACCGTTTTAGAATTTATAGTGACGGTATTAGGGTTTTAGTGACATTTATGATTCGTCACTAATATTTCATTATTAGTGACAAAATTTTTAATTCGTCACTAAAAGTTAGTAGTTATGGTACATATATCAACTATTTTAAAACCATTACTAATATTCATAAATTCGTCACTCTATTAGTGACGAATTTATGAGTATTAGTAATGACTATTAGTGACGAATTTATGAGTATTAGTGATAGATTTGATCCATCACTAATACTCTAATTTTTTATAGTGACTCATGAAATATGAAAATAAATTAAATAAAAAATATTAACTCTTGAAATTGAGAACTGCTTCCTTAAAAAAATATCAATTCTTAAAATTGATAAATCTTTCTTTCAAAATTGCCCCAATTTAATTCCTTTACCAATAGCTTCACCTGTTGGGAAAAATAATTATACGAATATACATGAACCAATTCCCACAAGTAAATCAATGAAGTAATGCAAAATAATAAATAAAAAATAAGACATAAAATTTAACGTGATTCCCTTAAATGTTGAGGTACGTGCACAGGGCACGGAAAACCAAATTCACTATCACCAAAAATTCATACAAAGTGGATACAAATGGCACAAGCCTTGCAAATAAACAAGAGTGTATAAACAAATATAGCAAGATGGAAATGTCTCACCAAATACTCTGAATAAAGCTCTAAAGAAGAACCTACCAGCCAAAGTAGAGCACAATGATATACCAATATGCTGTAAATAATCTACAGCCGGAGTCACACGAGGAAGAAGGTAGCAGCAGATTGTTGTACTGAAGAGATGATTGGCGCAGGCGTGGGCATGCTGCAGGCACTGGCTATAGGTATTGGCTACAGGCGCTAAAGGCTATATGAGTGAAAAACCAAAAATGGAGAAAAATTAAGGGCTAGCTAAATTGCTTGCTGCGTGTGTGGAGAAAATTCAAAAGTGGAGGAGAAGCTGCTGCGCATAATCTTTGATTTTGAATTTCAAAATCAAATCTCCAGATTTTGCTCCTACTAGGAAACATACATTTGAAAACAAAACCTTTTCAAGGCATTGAGCCCCACAGGAAGGAATCCTAATAAATCTCCCCCTCCCGACTTATAGGGACAACTCCACCAATCCGGCCAAAACTCGATACTTCACATGCTTGTCTTTAGTCAATACTTTTGTCATCATATTCGAACCATTGTCGTCGGTGTGAATTTTGTCAAACTGCAAATTTCTTATCCAACACATCCCAAATCCAATAATATCTCACATCAATATGTTTTGACTTTGAATGGAAGATATAATTCTTGCTCAAAGGAATTGCGCTTTGGTTATCACAATAAAGAACATACCTTTCTTGGTCCATGCCCAACTCTTTTAAGAATCTCTTCAACCAAAACAATTCTTTGTAAGCTTCCATAATGACAATAAACTCGGCTTCTGTAGTAGATAGAGCAACCAATTTCTGTAATTTAAATTGCCATGCCACAGCTCCCCCTGCAAAAGTCATCAAATAATTCGAAGTGGATTTTCTATAATTAACATCACCAGCCATGTCGGCATCCATGAATCCATGGAGTGTAGATTTACCATTTCCAAAGCACAAACATACCTTTGAAGTACCTCTAAGGTATCGGAGAATCCATTTTACCGCTACCCAATGCTTCTTTCCCCAATTACCTCTAAGGTATCGGAGAATCCATGTTACCGCTAACCAATGCTTCTTTCCCCAATTAGAGAGAAACCGAGACTAACAACTCCAACAGCGCGAGCTAAATCCAGTCTTGTGCAAACCATTGCATATATTAAGGAACCAACGACCGAGGCATAACGAATTTTCTTCATCTCTTCCTTGTCTTTCTCACTTGTAAAACTTTGTTCTGTACTAGGCTTGAAATGACTGGCAAGTGGGCAACCAACGGATTTTTCTTTATCCATATTAAACCACTCAAGCACTTTTTCAATGTATCTTTCTTATGACAATCAAATTTGCCCTTTTTCACGATCATGAACAATTCTCATGCCAAGAATTTGCTTTGCTGGTCCCAAGTCTTTCATGGGAAAATACTTGCTTAACTCCAACTTCAACTTGTTAATCTTGGAGAAATCCTGTCCTATATTAAACATATCATCAACATAGAGTAAGAAAATAATATAAGTGCCATTCAGAAATTTTTTCATAAACACACAATCATCCAAAGAGGTTTTTGAGTAACCATGATCAATCATGAAAGAATCCAATTTCTTGTACCATCTCCGTGGTGCTTGCTTCAATCCATATAGACTTTTCTTTAATTTACACACTAAATTTTCTTTCCCTTTTTGTTTGAAGCCTTCTAGTTGTTCCGTGTAAAATTCATTTTCCAAGTCACCATGTAAGAAAACGGTTTTCACATCTAGTTGCTCAATTTCTAAATTCAAGTATGCTACTATGCCAAGAACAACCCGAATAGATGACATCTTCACAATCGGTGAGAATATTTCATCAAAGTCAATTCCCCTTTTCTGACCAAAACCTTTTACCATAAGCCTAGCCTTGTACCGAAAATTCTTTTCATCATTTTTCAACCTAAACACCCATTTATTTTTCAAAACTTTCTTTCTAGGAGGAAGTTTAACCAAATCATAAGTGTGATTGTCAACTATAGACTTCATTTCCTCTTGCATAGCCTTCATCCATTCAATTTTATTTTCATGGTTCATGGCTTCTTGATAGCTTTCGGGTTCCTTTCGATTTGTTAGAGTAACGTAGTCACTTGATGGATATTTAGTTGAAGGTCTTGTCTCTCTTGAAGATCTTCTCAATGGGGTTTGCTCTTGAACTTGTTGCTCCCCCTCATTTTCATCTTCAACATCATTAGGAATTTCATCATTTCCAACATCTTCAAGAGGTGGACCAACATCTTCCATATTTTCATCATGTGCCAAAGGTGGAGAAGGTGACTCTAAGTTAACAAAATCATTCCCATTAGATTGTGGTTGCTCAACTATGCCAAAATCTTCAATTGTTTGATCTTAAAAAAAAAAAACAACATCTTGGCTTTTAACAATTTTTTTGTCAATTGGATCCCACAATCTGTATCCAAATATATCATGCCCATAGTCAAGAAAAATACATTGCATTGTCTTGTCATCAAGTTTGGATCTTTCATCTTTTGGATGAATGTGAACAAATGCACGACAACCAAACACTTTCAAATGATCATAAGTAACATCCTTACCTTTCCAAATTTTTTCAGGAACTTCACCAAGTAAAGGAGTTGAAGGAGACAAATTAATCAAGTCCACCACCGTTCTCATTGCTTCACCCCAAAATAATTTTGGCAACTTCGCATGAGAGAGCATACATCTCATTCTCTCCAGTATGGTGCGGTTCATTCTTTCAGCCATACCATTTTGTTGAGGGGTTTTCTTGACGGTCTTTTGATGTCTAATTCCTTAGCTATAACAATATACATCAAATGGGTCAATGTACTCTCCACCATTATCCAAGCGCACACATTTCACCTTCTTTCCAGTCTCCCTTTCAACTTTAACTTGAAAATGCTTAAACACATCTAAAACTTGATCTTTAGTTTTCAAAGTGTAAGCCCAAAATTTTCTTGAACAATCATCAATAAAAGTGACAAAATAAGGTGCACCACCATGAGATTTAACTTTCAAAGGACCATATACATCGGAATGTATCAAATCTAGAACATTAGATTTTTTAGTAACAAGCTTTGTACGAAAACAAGCTCTATGTTGCTTACCGGCTAAACAATGAACACAAGCTTTAAGAGAAGTACCTTTCATTCCAAGTAGATGCTTCCTTTTGAACAAAAACTACATTCCTTTTTCACTCATGTGCCCAAGTCACTTATGCCACAAATCGGTGGAAGAGTGACTCTCAATTGCATTCACAATACCATTACCAATTTTACCTTACATCATATAGAGTGTACCAGTCTTCTTGCCTTTAGCCACCACCAAATTATCCTTTGTGAGCTTCCATTTTCCATTGCCAAAATGGTTGTCAAAACCTTTATCATCAAGCTTTTCGGTAGATATCAAATTTAGCCCAATGTCGGGTACATGTCTCACATCTTTAAGCACCAACTTGCATCCCGGATTTTTTTTCCAATCAAACATTTCCCATGCCAACAATTTTTGACAAACCTTCATTTCCCATCCAAGCAACTCCATAATTTCCTTTGGAATAAGAAGTAACGAAATCTTCCTGAGAAGTGACATGGAATGACACACCGGAATCAATAACCCAATCAGTCTCTTGACTTGTCAAATTAATGCAACTTTCATCACAAACAACCATAAGATCACCATCAAATGCAACTGAAGTTGTGTCTTCATACTTTTTTTCAAAATTTTTCTCTTTGTTTTACTCCTTGAATTTCAATTTTTTATACTCCCGCTTCATATGCCCCTTCTTATGACAATAGTGACACTCAATATTTTTTCCGAAACTGAACTGAATCGGCCTCTTGATTTATCATTACGGTGAGAATACCTGCTTTTTCTTCTGCCTTTTCCCTGATTTTCTGTCACAAGTGCCTCTGAATGAGAAGAGCCAACTAATTTTATTCTATTTTCTTCACTCAACAAGCTGCTAGTTACTTGGTTCATAGTAACAACTCCTTCAGGAGCCAAATTACTAACTGTCACAACCAAAGTCTCCCAATTTTATGGCATTAAGGCCTGCAATTCATCATCAAAAACTATTTTCATAGTAGCAAGTTGATTAATAATATTTTTCATCTCATTCAAATGCTTGGTAATAAGACCACCATCTTTATATTTCAAATTCACTAATTTTCGGAGAAGAAAAGCTTTATTTGTAGCCAACTTTCTATCATAAAGACTCTCCAATTTTTTCCACAATTCATGTGCCGAAGTTTTAGTAGAAACATGATGAAAAACACTATCACCAATCCATTGCCGAATGACACCAACGGTCTTTCTATTAAGCCTATTCCACTCATCATCACTCGTGTCTTTAGGCTTTCAGCTATCGCCTTCAATAGGCCCATCCAAATCTTTGCAAAATAAAAGGTCTTACATTTTTGTTTTCCAAGTTACCCAATTGCTTCCATTGAAACTAATCATGCGACCAACATTACCATCCATGATTTACACAAATTTAATGCGTACAAATAACTTGGCTCTGATACCACTTGTCGAGAAAAATAATTATACGAATATATATGAACCAATTCCCACAAGTAAATCAATGGAGTTTTGCAAAATAATAAATAAAAAATGAGACACAAAATTTAATGTGGTTTCCTCAAATGTTGAGGTACGTCCATGGGGCACGGCAAACCAAATCCCCTATCACCAAAAGTTCATACAAAGTGGATACAAAAGGCACGAGCCTTGCAAATACACAAGAGTGTATAAGCAAATATAGCAAGATGAAAATGTCTCACCAAATACTCTGAATAAAGCTCTAAAGAAGAACCAGCCAATCAAAGTAGAGCACAATGAAATACCAATATGTTGTAAATAATCTACAGTCGGAGTCACACGAAGAAGAAGGTAGCAGCAGGTTGCTGTACTGGAGAGATGACTGGCGTATGCATGGGCTTGCTGCAGGTGCTGGCTACAGGCGTTAAAGGCTATATGAGTGAAAAGTCAAAAATGGAGAAATTGAGGGCTGGCCAAACTGTTTGCTGCGTGTGTGGAGAAAATTCAAAGTGGAGAGGCAGCTGCTGCGCATAATTTTTGATTTTGAATTTCAAAATAAAATCTCCAGATTTTGCTCCTACTAAGCAGCTAACAAACAGTTGATTTGATTTTGAATTTTAAAATAGAATCTCCAGATTTTACTCCTACTGGAAAGCTAACAAACATTTGAAAACAAAACATTTTCAAGGCATTGGGCCCATAGGAGGGAAGCCCAACATCACCAACACTTTTAGAACACTTCAAACTACTTGAATGTTACCCAACTACACGAATCTTTTATACATAATGATTTAATCTAAATATTAACTTATGTCTTCGAACATTGAATTCCAAAATACTTATCTGAAAAATTTTAATATCTCACTGAAAATTCTAATTTTGTGACTATATATTTGAACTGAACATATCACTTGCTTGATAGGCTGCCTAGGTGCATATATTAGGGAATCAAGTCCAATCACGGTTCAAAAAAAAAAAAAAAACTAAAATGTCAAATTGAGAGAACTTTACTTCAGGTTGTAAATATATTTATTTTTCTTTTATCTCTTTCTTTTTTTCTTCTTCATAAAATTCATAAAATGAAACACATGAAATAGACAATGAGCTCAAAATAAGCTTAATTTTTTTTTTTAGAGGTTAATTAACCAATAAACTTATCATTTTTGGACTTCAAAGTTCCAATTTTTTCAATTGTAGGGCTTTTCAAATTGTGCCAAAATGAAACACAAGAAATAGACAATGATGAGCTCGATCAATAGAAGCTTGAAATTTTTTTTAAAAGGTAAAACAAGAAGCTTGAATTTTTATTGTTCATTAATGAACATCACATCATTTTGGACTTTGAAGCCCTAATTTTGTTAATTGTAGAGCTATTCAAATTGTGCATAAAGCTATGAATGTACTAAGTATATAGAGACTGACTGTCATTTTATTCGCCCAAACAATTTTCATGACATTAAACCTAATTTTTTTTCATCCTCTAAACAACCAATTGATATTATCACCAAAGCACCCAATACCAATCTATTTTAGCACTTAATTACAGACTCAAGTCGGTGTCTCAACCTACTTGATTTTTTTTTGGGTGGAGCGTTAATGTCTTCATGACATGTACAATTTTTGGGATTATGTCCATCTATGTATAAATAGAGATTATAAGCCTTTACAACATACACTAATTTTCCCAAATCTTGTTTAGTCAATCTTATACGTGCATGCGGGGTATAGTATTGCAATGCGTGATAAGTATTCACCCTCAATTGCAATGTGAGAACTAGTAACATTTAGTTCAAATGAATGACCATTTAATGATATTGATTATTTTATAGCAAACATGTAAATTAATTTAAGAGCTATTAAAGAATATACGCATAATCTCCAAGGCTATGACATTAGTTTTGTTCATTTCTTTTATAGCTTACATTAAGTGAGGATGGGGCAAAAATGTGTCTGAGAGATCATATAAGGTCAAAATCATGTGAGATGATTTTGAATAAGAGTAAATTAATTTAATTAATTGCGTACTAATTATTGTTATTATGGCAAGTATCTCCATTGGTGTGTAGTCCCAAAATCAATGCTTGAGGTCATTAGAGGGAGGGGAGGATAGGAGACGAGTTATCACAGAGAGGGTGGGATCTCGAGTTTGCAAGAGGAGAGCAAAAGGGAGTGTTTTAACAAATTTGAAATTGGGTGACCAAGTATCACTCCACCTTCAAACAGATATTGATGGTAATTGAAGAAATCCAAATCATTATTCTTTGACTCGGAAGAGTTGACCCAACTTCAAGGAGAAGGGCTTATTGAACCAACATATTAAGTCGCAGTGGGCTTGTGAAGTCTTCTATGTCAACAAAAGGGTTAAGCTATCTCGAGGAAAACTAAGACTCGTCATCAACTACTAGCACTATTCGATTCTAGGTCACACTTGTGTTTGTTTTTATTTTTTTTTTTTAAAAAAAAAAACTAAAATTGAGTAACCACTGCTTGATTTCGTAATGCAAAATCAAGTAATTTTGAGAAATATTTTCCAAGGTGCATAATTCTATGAAATATTTTATTAAAATAAAATTATTTTAAAGAAAAAAACAATCCTTAATTGGGAGGCTACATATAATATTCAAAACAATACCTTTGGACACACTGATCTATCAGGAGTAGCTTCCTCATCGTACATCGTACATCGTACAGGGCAGATTGAACTTGGTTTGTCTGCGGTCCTAATTCCGTTGAATTAAAACATGATTTTAATCTTTAGAAGAGGGTGACCCTGGATACACTCTACCCTCTCTCTCTCTCTCCTGAATGGAGTGCCTATCTTTTTTAGGGGCTTCCACACTCTTCATAAAAACACATAGCAACAGAAAATTACATAGAAAAAGAACCCAATAATCATGGTTTTAAATCGCGGTTGTAGGTAGTGTAACGTAACGATAACGGGTGTAATGGGAAGCGGGAGTAGCGGATGTTACATAATAGGAAGTGGGTGTGACGGCTGTGAATTTGTTTGAAGCACTCACAACCTTGTGCATATTAGTGTACTTGCATGTTTTAAGCTTTTAGCCCTTCTTAGAAAAAGTTTTAGTGTATTTTGGATCCTTTAGTTCGAGTAACTAAGTTATTTGGTAAGGGCAACAAGTTTACATTTGTTTAAACCACCATTGATAGAAAAATTACGTGCTTGTGTGTATTTATACTTCTCATTGTTGTTATCTGTGATAAATTCTTATGTGCGCTAAGTTAATTAATAGAACAAAATACATTATACACTTGTATCATTGTCATCCTCATTATAATCTTTCCCCCCTCTTGCCACATGGCATATTGAGAATGATTTATGAAAAAGAGGGAAAAAGTGATAAGAAAAAGTAAAAAATAAAGTAAAATTTTTGGTGTAACAGTCTTATAGCGGTTACGTAACGGCCGTAGTGGCCTTTACGTAACGGTCGCTACGGCCGTGGATTTTCTTCTCACCGATTTCGCGGTGTGTAACGGTATCGGTGACCCAAAAAACTGTTACGTAACGTCATTATGTAACGGTCGCGGCCTTTATGTAAAACCATGCCAATAATATATAACAACCAAGAACCAAAAAAAAATGAAAAGCATATGCTTGACAGTAAAAACTGATGCGAAAACAGCTATTTCTAGTTTAATCAGTAAGTTTCATGTCAGAACGGGCTTCAATTCTCTCAGCCTTGAACAAATTCAAATTTGCTACAATCCTTGTCGGACAATTAAGAAGAGAGCAGAGTAACGCAGGATAGAAATTAATTAATGGATATATATATATATATATATATTTCAATATAAATATAAATATGGTAATTAATATATGTAGCTCCTGCCGCTGCTCATAAACAAATGGGCCAGTTACTTAATTTCTACCAAAACTGCATTAGCTCTTCTCTACAGGATGGGCGCTTTTGGCAACCCTAGCTAGCAAGCCAGGGCAAATTAATTAAGACAGTTGGTGTGCGCTCTCTCCCCAGCATGCCTAATTTATTCCTAGAATACTGATAAGCAGCAGGGTCGAAGATGGATGAGTTACAGAGAGAATAAGCAGAAGAAAAGAGGCTGCAGGCATGAAGATAGTTACTGCAGAAAACCTCGAAGAAGAAGCTATTGAAGCGTCGGTAGTACTGGTGGGTATTCCCGGATTCAGTCCCCCGTTATCTACACTACTGCCACCATTACCGCCGCCGCCACCAACTGGCGTGCCTGTGGGAGTCGTTGAACCATTTGTGCCTGGTGTGCTCGGCGTCGTTGTTCCTCCCGCCGCGCTGCAAACACCATGCATCATCCAGTTCCAAACACTTAATCAGTCACCAGGATTTATCTATGCCAAAGAGCTACAAAATGTAATGTACCCTTTTATTCCATCTGAAATATTAATGACACATTAATGTACCCTTTTATTCTATCCTCGGAGTTGACTTTTGACCAAAAAGTAAAAATAAAAATAAATATATTATATATTTTTTTATTAAAAAGTGTCAAAAAAAAAAAAAAAAGCAAGAGCATGCTCATCTATATTTTATATATTCTTTTTGAATTTTTCTATTTTAAAAATAATTAGAAATTTCATTGTATTTTAAAATTCTCAACATTGGTACAAATAATTGGAAAACAATGCAAACATATATTCTAACTTTTCTTCGCAAATATAATGATAGTTTTTTAAAAATTAAATTTCTTCCTTCAGATTTTCAAATAATTAGAAAAATATTATACTATTTTTCTACTTTTTAAAATTAAGCAAAGGATCTAGAAAAGAATGAACTTTTTAAAAACCATTTTCCTATATAAATTATAAAAAAATAAGAAAAATAAGATGACATTTTTTTTAAAAATCTAAAAATAAGAAATAATTATTTTTAATAAATAATTAATAATATGGCAAAAGTTACATGAAAACATTTTTCAAGGCTACTCATAATTTTTATTTGACAAATAACCATTCAACCGGTGGACCCCATGATATGGACGGAAAAGATTTTACGGGCATCCGGAGAAACTACATCGATTTTTGGGCCAACCCTCTCATCACCTCATTGATTTCACCTCACCCACTAACCGCACCGCTACTGGCATCCACGGGTCTGTCTTCCTCTCTGTGCTTGAGGAGGCTATTAATTATTTAAAAGTAATTTTTTTTTTTCAAAAATTAAAATCATTAATATGACACGTTAATCATCTTATCACAGCATCAAATAAAAGGAACTTAAATTTTTTTTTTAAAAGAAAGAAAACAAGTAGACGCATAAATTAGAAAAAATTCAATATATATTAGGGAACATATCTATGTCGTTCCTTTTGTCGGGACGGTAAAGTTCCTCATAAACCAAAAATCGACAAAGTAAAGGGGAAGAGCATACCTTGGAGACGAAGGATAAACGCAAGATCCATAGCCTGCAACGTACAGTGCAGTATATGCATATATTATTCAAAAAATAAAATCAAATGAACAAACCAAAAATAAATCTAAATACGATTTTTTTTTTTTTTAAATCACTCAGAGAGAGAGAGAGAATACTAGGATCGGTTTTAGCGACGGTAGCGGTGCCGGCGAAGTCGCAGGTGCCGGGACCCATGGAGTTGCGCTGGTAATAACTGTTGAAGGCGTAAGAGGAGTGGGCGGCGATCGTGTTGGGGAGGTAGCAGAGCCCATTGGGCTGGATGGGTCCGCAGTCCGCTCCCGCCGAGCAAGCGTAGTCCAGTGCCGTCTGCAGCGCCTGGTCGCTGGCGTCACTCCGGGCCACGCACCAGCTCTCTGCCCCCACCGGCGGCGCCCCTCCACCCTGCTGTCCCTCAGCCCCCACAGCCATGCCGATCATCATCGCCGCCGCCACCATCAACCACTCAGCCAGAGCTGCCATGGCCGCCCCCAAAGTTTCTGATTTTAAGCTGGCCGCTCTGTGGCGACAGCCCGCACACTACAGTTGGTAAAGCAGGAAAGAGAGAGCGCGCGAGAGAGAGAGAGAGAGAGAGGGACAGAGGGCAGAGAATATGAGAGAGAAAGAGCGAGAGAGTTTTTTAATTTTTTTTGTTCTCTTTTGTGCTTTTTCTTTTTCTGTGCTGAACAAATTGCTTTGGAGGTCGCAATATATACGGAGCGTTCAGATCAGTTGGCTGCCGTCTGGCCCCGTCTCAGGCTTTCATGCTGGCCGGTTTCAACTTTCAAAAGGGAACGTGAAATTACACACATACCCTCCTTCATTGACTGCGTTTTACATTTTTAACGGTCACTTTCTTCCTGCTTCAATTTAAATAATTCCTTGCTGTGCAATAGAACAATTTAATTTTTAATTTTTAATAACTAAATTCTCAAGATAAAATAATGAAAAAGTTATATTTAAATATATTTTTATTTTTCAAAATTTATCAGCAACGAATGAAATTCTCACTCAATTTAGCAAATACTTCTCATTTAGAATCGGAGCTAAATTACAAATCACAATATTACTAAATTTGGCCTCATTTTGGACGGATGATCTAATAGAATGTAAAAATTAAATAGTTGATTTATCTTTAATTGGAGTGTGTTGAATGTGTTAAGCAAAATTGTTGATTATATAATAGATTTAGGCCCACACAAACATACAAATACAAAATAAAATTAGCACAAAATGAAAAGTTTGAAGTTTATTTATTATACTGTAAAAATAATAATATTATAGATGAAGTGTGACAGAATATGAACAAAATAAATGAAAATTTTAAAAAAATATATAAAAAATTGAGTGAGAGATTAGATTCTATTCTATCTAATTTTATTTCATTACTAATACAAAATATTCAATCTAATACAGTCTGTATTAACTCAATCACCACATATAGATTTGACTAAATTGAGATAGTTGCATCATCAATTTAATCGAAATTTTTGGGAAGTCGTGCCATTTAAGCAAAAAATTATACAATTTCCTCTTTCTTCTAATCACCATAGAGAACTTTTATTAAAGTAGAATTGCTAAACTCATTAACGCAAACCAACATTTTATATTTTAACTACTTAGTCGACTAAGACAATGTCCATGATTAAGTAAAGCAATAAAGACATAGTAGGTGTCAATATAAATGCATGTGTTTTCATTTAATTTATTCATTAAATAATTAATTTTTATTCTATTTGTGTTTAATAATTTAAATTAATTATTTTTATTTATCAATGCCAATATTTTAATATATTAAAAATCAGACACAAATCATACTTAGTTATAAATTAATTATATGCTAGTAATATGTATTTGTGCATTACTAACGGTTGAATCATTATTAGTGACAGTTTTAAATTAGTTGCTAAAACGGCGGTGACTAATATTTATTAGTGATGAATTTTAAAACTGTCACTAATAATGGAGTATTAGTGACGGTTTTATTCCGTTACTAAAAGCCTACGACCGTCACTATAGATTTTACATTTTCTCGACTGAAAATTGTTACTAAAAACTAATTATTAGTGACAGTTTGAAAACTGTTACTAAAAGTAGTACTATTAGTGACGGTTTTCAAACCATCACTAATGCTTCCGTCACTAATTGAGGTAAGATTAGTGACGATTTTTCAAACCGTCACTAATACTTTAAAATAAATAATTTTTTTTTAATTCATTCATTATTTCCTTTAAAAACCTATAATTATATTTTAGCATACATAATATTAAACTAGAATTACTAAAAAATTCATAAATTATTCAAAATTAAAATACAAATTGTTCAAAATTAAAATACAAATACAAATTCAAATTCAAATTCAAATACAAAAATTCATTTTGTTCAGATGAGAAAAAATATAGAAAAAGTCAAAAACTACATCCTACTGTAATGTTTGGCATCATCCTGATGTTGTGACAGTTGCAAACCCTACAAAGTAATAATTATAGAACAAATTAGTATACGATTTTTGAACATATATGTACGTATTACAAGTAAAAATGATTTAATAGCAAAATGATCAGACATTCAGATATAGTTTTAAAAAAATGATACAATTTTAAATAGCTAAGTTTAATCAGTCAGAATTGACCTCACTTGGTTTGGACCTCGTATGTCCGACTTGGACACTTGAGTGCTAAAATCCATAACGTTTCTTAAGTTTGTTTGTATTCTAACTTTACTTCTAAGTGAGAAAAAAGCTCCTGGGGAGGAATTTTTGGGCATCGCCAGTTCTGACACATCCATTTCAATGTGACAGACATGTCGGGACTCACCCTACTTGGTTTGGACCTCGTATGCCCGGATTGGACACATGAGTGCTAAAATCCACTAAGTTTGTTAAGTTTGTTTGTATTCTTACTTTACTTCTAAGTACGCAAAAAGCTCCCGAGGAGGAGTTTTTTTTTTTTTTTTTGCATTGTTAGCTTCAGCACGTCCAACTCAATGTGACGAACGTGTTGGGACTCACCCCACTCAGTTTGGACCTCGTATGCCCAAATGGGACACCTGAGTGATTAAAATTAACTAAGTTTACTAAGTTCGCCACTAAGTGCATAATTTTCAACTAGGGAGACATTTTTGGGCACCTTCAGTTCCAACACGTCTAACTTAATGTGACGGACGTTTCGGGACTGACCCTACTTAGTTTGGACCTCGTATGCTCGAGTTGGACACCTTAGTACTAAAATCCACTAAGTTTGCTAAGTTTGTTGGTATTCATACTTTGCTTCTAGGTGCGCAAAAAGCTCCCGGGGAGGAGCTTTTGGGCATTTGATAGTTTTTCCAAGGCTTGGGTCCTTAACTACTAAAGATAAAATTTATAAACCTAACTATTCTCAAGTTTGATAGAACAATGAGTAAGTTGGGGGTTGATCCTCAGCGACTCAATGCAGCGATTTACTAAATTAATCTAATTTACTACGCTGGAACAATAAGAAAAGATTGAACTTGGGGTTTTCTATTTAAACTATGACATAAAATTAATGAAATTAAATTTCTTATGGAAAAGTAATTCCTCGATTATGAATCCACCCTAGGTCGTTAATTTACAATAATTAGGTTCGGTTATTTATCCGTAATGGGGTTTCAACGGTCAAGTAATCCGCTCGAGTAGTATAGCATACCCGAGTTTGCACCAAAGAGAACTGGGTATACCCTATCTAGCGAACACAGATTCCTTTCTAGAAACCAAACCCTATTATGCACAATCAACTAAATTCTCGCTATAGGACTCTAACCTAGGGTTACAACCAAAGAATCAGATAAATTAGCTACTCAACATGCAAGCAATCAAACGTAAACACAAGATGAAAAATGAAACTGTAAACATAACTTTTATTGAAATTCATATTAAAGCAAAGCAGAAATGAAAATACGATTAAACTACTGCAATCAGATATTAAACAAAGCAATACAACTTGACGGCTAAAAACTATCTAAAAGGAACCCCAAAGGAACTCAAGGGAACTAGAGGGAACCCCTAATCATCTCTTTGAAGTTTAATTTTAAACCCCTTAGGGATTACACGCGCTGAAATTCAAATTAGGAAACAATCACCCAAAATCTCGCAAAGCAGATTTCTGAAGTCGATCGAAGTCGACTCGGTCGCACTGCCAAGGGCTCCTGGCCGCGCCCTAGTCGACACATTTTGGGAAAATATTCAATTAGTTTTGTGTTCAGTCGATGGCATCATTGACCAGGTCGCACATCCAAAGTCTCCTAGTCATGCCCGATTCGAGGGTCTCTGTGAACTTGTTGTTAATTAGCAGTATAGAGTCTTCTAGCTCGACTTGGTCACCCCTTGTGATTCCTTAATCGCTCCACATCGTTGATTAGGGATATTCTGTTGTAGTTGAATCAAGGCCTTAGAGACCTAGTCGAGCACTTGGTTGAGCTTGGTGCTTCCAAGTTGCTACATTGACTCCTTGCACTACTTCACTCCTTGATTTAAGCTCTGATTTCCTGAAACATCAAATATACCATGTGTAACTCTGAACAATGATAAGAAGTGATAATTATGGAGTAAATAAAGACATCACATATATAGGTAAATAAGGGTCTAAATATGCATATTTTAGGAGCACATCACAACCCTCAACTTACACTTTGCTAGTCTTTAAGCAAAGAAAACTAAGAAAAACCTACAAAAGAGAAATAAATTCCTAACTACCTCCTCTTTCATGGACAACACGATTGCATTTACCTTATACAATAAGGCTTTAAATCCCTAGGTGGCTCTAGTGGACAAGTTATAGTCTCATGAGGGTTTCCAGGGCGATCCCCCAAACACCTATCTCAGTGAATAACAATCAAAAGCTCAAACAAATAACACAGTCATACCACTTCACATACATACATATAGCATCATTACAAACATACCTATCTACCAATACCTCCATTATAAAGACAACTTCAAAGAAAAGCACCTATACATGCATCAACAAGATATGGCCATTCAGATATTGTAACTCTCAAAGAATCAATCAGCAATTCATTTTCAGGGCTAATATCATCATATAAATATTAGCCTAAACAAGCATAATCACAAGGCAAGTGTAAAGTGAAAGACTCATTTCACTCAGATAATCCTCATACACCTACAGAACGGTTGTCTTGACTCAACCTCACTGGTGTACTCTCAAAAACACTCATAAAAGTGGGGTCACTCCCATATGTGAGGAAAAACGTGCATGGTCAAACATCTCACATACATCGAAGAACCGATGAAGAAAATGGAGTGAAGTAGTCTCAAGAGAATGGAATCCAACCTAATATCGAGGTGTCGAGTCCTTCACCCTAGCGCCTTCTCACCTACTCGCCACACCTTACAAAGATCACCCTAAATTGATAATTTACAAACCATATGTAGATCCATTCATATGCATCGGAACACCTGAAGAAACTTGATACTTGCCAGAGTGTTGTGTCCCTAACTTGACCATTATGTTTTCATCAACTTTCTATTCTTTATTTTTTTTTTGGAGCAGACATCTATATCATTTTCTATTTTTCTTTCTTTTCTACTCATTGATTACGCGTCAAAGTTACGTAATTAGGCATTTAAATTCATGCATTAAAGATTATAATTTTAATTAAATGCCCGGTTATGTCCAATATTTTAATCAGTGAGCTCGTTTGATAACTTTTAGATAATTATCATATTTTTGTCGAAAAATTTACGGACATTCGTGATTTATTATTGTAGGATAATTTTTAGACATTAAAGCCGAAATTAAAAATGTTTGTGTGTGTACGTGAGGTGTACGTGAATCGGCGGTGCATGAAGTCGTGTACATCAAGCTGGAGGTCGTGCCACGAATGCATAATAGCTAGACTTCACACAATCTAATAATTTCCGGAATTAGAGCATGTGAGCATGTGAGGAATCAGTCGCTTGAAGCCGTGTGAGCTAGGCCGTGAGTGGAGCGTCAAAGGGGGCTGCCAACCATGCATTGAGACACGCACATGGATCGCATACACATGCAAGAAGCCAGGGGGCCAGGCCATGCAAAATAGAGAAGAGGTCATGATTAAGGTCCATGAAGAGAGTCCTTTGGAGCATGCGTGAGTGGGTTGAGACCATGTGATACTGGCAGCCCATGTGTGAACAAAATGGGCAGGAAGAGATTGAAGCCCATGAGCTGGGGATCCAGTCATGGTGATTTGACCATGTGAACAGTAAAGATCCATGCGTTGGGGGCATTTTGGTGAATAAGAGGGTAGGTTTGCTTTTTAATAAGGGAGTAGGGTTTTATTGTAAAGGGGGGTCTTCAGCTGGAGAGGGGAGTCGCAATAGATCCGTGAGTAGGAGCAACAGACCTGTTCGGGAGAAGGAGAGCAGCAGCATCTTCTCTGGCATTCCACCATCAGTTCTCTGTTTTTTGGCAGCATCTCTGCTCATCTCTCGTCATCTTTGGCTGGTTCTTCTCTGACATCTCTCACAAATTGCTTGTCGTCTCCCAGTCTCTTAACTCTCAGTCTTCTTCTCTCATCTTTCTCTTATTTCTCTCATCTTATGTCTTAGTTGTTTTTATTTTTATTTTTCTTTTTAAAGTATTGCCAATGTCTAATTTATTTAGTAGCACTAGATTTCTTTATTTATGTTTTTTACTTCTTGTTTTAATTAATTAATGCTTTTAAACTCTGTTGGGAGATTGTTCACTTTAATCTATCCTTGTTTTCTTATTTAAAAGTTGTTTTAGGATTCAAATAATTTCTTTGGGTGTTTTATTAATAAAGTTAGTAATTTTATTCAGTAAATTTGTTAAAAGTTTAATTTTGTCTGATTTCCGTATTAGAACTAGTATTTTTATTTAGTGGACTTTATTTATTCCAAATCCGCGTGGTTCGATCGACCGGATCATTTTGAACTACGAGGTTCGGTCGACCGGGCGGTTGGCATTTCCTACGTAGGGATTCGGTCAACCAGGGTGTTGCCCATATATTTTTGGTCGGTTGACCGAGAGGTCAACTTGTTAACCCAAGGAGGCTCGATCAACCAGGTCTGCCTATATATATATATATATATATATATCTGGTCGATCGACCGAGAGGTCAACCTGTTGACCTAGTGGGAGTTTAGTCGACTGAGGAACTTAGTGTAACTGAGGTCAGTTGACCAAACAAGCCAATTTCGACATTTTTGATCTTTTTCTTTTTAAAATGGTTTCCCTATTCATATGATGATTAACTTAAATTTGATAGGACATTCATTTATGCATGCATGGGGAACCTAAGGTCTGTCTAGGTCTTCTTGAGAAATAACCCTAAAAATTCTGCGTCGATCAACCAAATCCCTAAGGTCATTTGGCTCCCTATGGTCAGTCTACGGTCATTTGAGCATTTAAAACATATCATGCAAGATGTATGCATTATTACAGATCAAATATAAAAATAAATGCATATACAAGTAAAAACAAATGTCTTCTTTATCTTCTTTGCTTTTAAATCTTCATGAAAAACGTCAGGAAAGTGTGAGCTTTACGTTCTTCTTGGCATCCATTTTTCGGTATCGTATGTTTATGCTGAAATGAAAACCTGTTCACACACTAAATGCACACATAAAATACTGGTGCTTTGTCAGCATCAAAACAAGGATCAGACTCAAAAAGTCAACACTTATTAATTGGGTATTAATTTAGTTTGCTTCAAGATCAAATTGATATACTCTTTCATAAAGAATTTATAAAAAGAGTTCAAGGAAAATTTTAAACCCAATTCACCCCCCCTCTTGGGACTACACTTTATTTTTTTTCCATTGGTATCGGAGCGAGGTTGTAGCAAATCTTAACCTAGAAGCTACACAAAGATCCTCATGGCACACCTAGGCGTAGCTCCCTTTGCCCAGGGCCAATTCTTAACTAGGCCTCCTATCTTTTGTGGTCTTAACTATACTTTTTGAAAACAAAGAATGAGAATCTACCTACAAACTATGGATTGGAAAGCATGGAGGGTTCTCACACATAGTGATCTTATCCCTACCAAACTTGTAGATGGAAAAGAAGTTCCTAAAGAAGAAAAAGAAATGACCGAAAATGATCATAAGATGTTGCAAGTAAACTCAAGAGCTATAAAAGCATTATATTGTGCCCTTGATATAAATGAATTCAATAGGGTCATGACATGCAAAACAACCAAAGAAATATAGGATAAATTAGAAGTAACCTATGAAGAAACGGTTGATGTGAGAGACAATAGAATTGACATGCTCACTATTGAAAATGAAGCCTTTAGGATGAACCCAAATGAAACCATTACTAATATGTACACTAGGTTCACTCATATAATAAACTCTCTCAATGCCTTAGGGAAAAATTACTCTACATATGAGATGATCCGAAAAATCCTTAGTGGTCTTCCACCTTGTAATTAGTAAATAGTAAATAGGAAAGGTCTTCATTTATATCATCTTCATTTCAGGTCTGTAATAGTAAATAGGAAAGGTCTGTAATAATAAATGCATATCATGCATGTAGGAACTAATAAGCTCAAATACCTTAGACGAACCATAGGTCCAAACACATTGCATGAAAAAGGCCCTACATATCTTAGAAATAATTATCATGAGAATAGGAGTGATTTCAAAAGAAAAATTAGGCTCAAAATTGAAAATTTTATATGATCGATCGACCGAAACACAATACACTAAAACCTTCGGTCAACTGAACCTCTTCAAGGTCAAAAAGTTGACTAGTTGGTCAACCATCTTTAAAATGAATTGCAATACCCTAATTGATCGAACTGGCACATGGGTAAACCTTAAAGCCCTAGTCAACCAAACTTGAAGAAGAAAAATGGCCCGATTGACCGAACGTTCAACTTTGATCAACCGAACTTGTCCTGATCAACCGAACCTTGGAGGTTCTGAAATTGCCTCAGGTTTGGTCGACCGAACCTACAGTTCAAAAATGCCTCGATTGACCGAACCTGGCAATTGGGTCGACTGAACCTCAAGTACAGTCAACCAAACCTCTCGAGTTGCCCAAATTTTTACCGTGGTTAAGAAGGGTTAAATAGGGTTAATGTTCCTAAACATTTTTAAAACAAATTTTATAATACCCTATGTATCCCCAACAGTTATAAAATTGGGCAAGTCTATAAATATGGGTTTATTTGCTCTAATTAGACAAGCATTAGAAAATTGATTAGCAAAAAACTCTCTAAAATTTCTTAAGCCCTATTTTCTCATACAAACCCTATACACTTATATACTACCATTCTTTTGAGAAATCAAGTTTTGTGAGTGTGTTATTCATTGTGTGTTATTGCTTGAAACCCTCATTTGTTCATTACATAGTTGATTTTTGGATTGAGGGTTGAACTTAGTTTTCCCTCATATTTAATTCGATAAATCTTTTGTGTGGGAAAACTTAGAGCTTGTAGGTCTTAGCATTCAGATTGCAAAAAACCTTAGCTCATATTTTTTTGTGTGCAAAAATTATTTTTACAAGCTCATATTTGAATATCTCATTGTGCTTTGATACTAAGAAAATATTTTTGAAATATTTCAACTACTCTTGGTACAAATCTTTGAAACCCTAAACTGTGATTGTAAAGACCCTAAAAATTAAAATGATTAAAATAATTAGGAAAAAAATTAAATAAAATAATAAATAAAGTTAATTAATTAATTAAAATTATTAATCAATTAATTAGTTAAACATTATTAAATTAATGTATTAAATAAATAAATAAAAAGAAATAGTATGAAATAAATAAAAATAAAAATAAATTAATTGAAATAAGATATAAATATATATGTATATATATATATATATATATATATATATATGTATAAAGATAAACTTCCTGAAGCTTTTGCTTCAGGAACAAGTCTGCAGACGCCAACCCCCCACCCTGAGTTTTTCCTACGCCAGCCATCTCCATCTCCGTCTCTCTCCTTCTCTAAATTTCTTGATAAGTTTATAGCAGATCAGGAAACGGAAGGTGTCATTGGATTCCTGGTTTCGCTGCCGACATTTCTACTTGAGCAGATTCGTCGAAAGAACAACTTAGACACTGCTCCTGGGAAAAGGTAACTTTTCCCCATTTTTCCAATTTCTCTTTAAATATGCTGTTAAATCGACGATAAGACACCACCACGGGGTCCTAGTCGTCGTCGCCGTCGTCATTTTGGCGTAGGTAATTTTCCAATTAGAGTTTTCTAGGCCCCACTCCAAAAGCGAGAGTGAGATTTGGGAAATTTGGGAAAATGGTTATATTTTCGGGTATTATTATTTATTTGGGAATTATAGCCCTAGGAAATATTTAAATAGTATTTTATTTAGGATTAATTTAATGGAACTAGGGTTTTTGATTTAGGGTCCGGGTGAGCACCGCAGGTATTTTCGGAGTCCCTATTGGCGTAGTTCAAGAAATCAGGTAAGGGGAAAAATATATATTAAACTAGAAATTTTATGAATTTAATGAAAAAATAAATTGTGTAATATATACATATATATGTTTCGGTATGGGTAAAATGTCAACTGTTTAAATTATATTTTTTCAAGTTTAAGGTTGTTTATTATATATGTATATGCGAAAATGAACTGATGAAAGTGGAAAAATATTTTTAGGATAATTATGTAAGAAATGAAAGGTATTTTCAGTATATAAACGTTAAATGTTGGTTGGCTTATTTTACAAGTAATGTATGAATTTTACTGTTAAATTGTGTGGCATGAGATTTTGTGCAAATATATGTTAAATGTATGAGATGCCGGCTAAGTAAGTAAGACATTATGAATAAAATGTGATATGGATAATGTTACCTGTGTATGTTAAATGCAACCATGTAAACGTAAGACAGCTAAAAGATAGTCATGTTAGCAGATTCTAGCGTATTTCTATGTGGACTAACAAATGATGGCTAAAGAATATCTGTAGTACGAAGGAATGAAATAAAAATGTTATGCAATGAAATGACAATGCAATGAAATGAAATGTGAAACGTGAATGATACAAATGGGAAAGAGTCACTTAAAGTGAAACACAATGAAATGTTAAGTTATGAACATGAAAGGATGTGAATGATTGAATAATGATAGAAAGAATGATGTATTATGATATTAGAAATATATATGTATATAGAACATGTTATGATTGGACGAGGCGTACCTTTCTCCTGAGGGCTTGCTGAGTAAGGCGAGTGCACTAGTAACTATAAATGTGGCAGTAGCCGCATAACGTACTAAGGCAGAGGGAACCTACTTGTATGGGGGGTAGATTTCCCTATCCTTGTGGCCTTTGCCGGTAAACTATTGTTGAACTGTGTGAGTACGAGATTAATCTTACATTTGAGGGCTTACTGAGTAAGGTGAGTGCTCTAGTATGTTTTAATTGTGACCTTAGGATTACCTAAGTATCAAGGTAGAGGGGTGCTACTTGTATGGGTGGGTAATCACCTCTATCCTTGGGTAATCTTGTGGGTAAATCTTTGCGTGTGATTGTTTAGGTTCATAAAATGGTTTTAATGTTATGATAATGATTTGCAAATGTATTTAAAATGATATCTATATACCTCATGTTAGCCACACATCGTGTTTAATATATTGTTTCTTCTCTTACTGAGATGTGTCTCACCCGAATATGAATTTATCTTTTTCAAGATCTCCTCGAGATTGAGCTTTAAAAGCTCGAGGGTATTTAGCCTTTTGAGGATTGTATAAAGAAAAAGGTATATTCCTATGTTAGTTTTGGGGAATGTAAATGTTTATGTTTTATGTCTTTATGTTTTAAGTCTGTTGAGAATGGAATGGTTGTGAACATACTGAAATGTTTTAGAGATTTGTGTATTTATGGAAATGCAAGTGTTGGATGGATATTGTGAAATTTAGATAGGGAGTAGTAAACTCTGGTATTATATTTTTTAGAAGATTATAATTATGTTTTCCACTGCGTATATATTGACTTATGGATTGTCAGGAATTTTATCTGGTATAACGCGCCGGACCCGGGTTTAAGGGTTTGGGGCATTACAGATGGTATCAGAGCAGTGTCCAGCCGGGAGTATGATTAATTTCACATCGCTTGGATATGAAAATATTAGAGTATTAGATAAGAGATGATTTATACCAGAGTATAGGAATGAGTTAGGATAAAAAATAGGAGATGGGTAGATTAGGCGTTGAGAAGTAGGTATGGTGTAGGGAAGTATAGGATTTTGTCTTATAGCTTGAAGGCAGAAACCCCTTGGCGGACTTCTGTGATTTTCTGATTAAGTCGACGGTTTCAGAAAACCACGGTAAATCCATCGATGGTGATGTTTCTTAGCCATGAGATTGGTCCTTATATGGAGAACTTGGATGTGTATTGGATTTAAAGTATATAATTGTATTGTTGAGATTATGATGTGGGATATAGTAAATCGTAGAATTATGGAAACGAAAGACCGGGTAACAATTTTTGAGGACGAAATTTCTTAAGGAGGGGAGAATGTAAAGACCCTAAAAATTAAAATGATTAAAATAAATAGAAAAAAATAAATAAAATAATAAATAAAGTTAATTAATTAATTAAAATTATTAATCAATTAATTAGTTAAACATTATTAAATTAATGTATTAAATAAATAAATAAAAAGAAATAGCATGAAAGAAATAAAAATAAAAAAATTTAATTGAAATAAGAGATATATATATATATATATATATATATATATATATATGTTTAAAGATAAACTTCCTGAAGCTTTTGCTTTAGGAAGAAGTCTGCAGACGCCAACCCCCACCCCTGAGTTTTTCCTGCGCCAGCCATCTCCGTCTCTATCTCTCTCCTTCTCTCAATTTCTCAATGAGTTTGCGGCGAATCAAAAAACGGAAGGTGCCGTTGGATTCCTGGTTCTGTTGCTGACATTTCTACTAGAGCAGATTCGTTGTGGGAACGGCTTAAACACTGCTCCTGGGAAAAGGTAATTTTTTTCCATTTTTTCAATTTCTCTTTAAATATGCTGTTAAATCGACGATCAGACACCACCACGGGGTCCTAGTTGTCGTCGTCGTCATTTTGGTGCAGGTAATTTTCCAATTGGAGTTTTCTAGGCCTCACTCCAAAAGCGAGAGTGAGATTTGGGAAATTTGGGAAAATGGTTATATTTGCGGGTATTATTATTTATTTGGGAATTATGGCCCTAGGAAATATTTAAATAGTATTTTATTTAGGACTAATTTAATGGAACTAGGGTTTTTGATTCAGGGTCCGAGTGAGTGCCGCAGGTATTTTTCGAAGTCCCTGTTGGTGTAGTTTAAGAAATCAGGTAAAGGGAAAAATATATATTAAACCAAAATTTTCATAAATTTAATGGAAAAATAAATTGTGTTATATATACGTGTATATGTTTCGGTATGGGTAAAATGTCAACTGTTTAAATTATATTTTTTCGAGTTTAGGGTTATTTATTATATATGTATATGCGAAAATGAACTGATGAAAGTGGAAAAATATTTTCAGGATAATTATGTAAGAAATGAAAGGTATTTTCAGTATATAAACGTTAAATGTTGGTTGGCTTATTTTACAGACAATGTATAAATTTTACTGTTAAATTGTATGGCATAAGATTCTATGCAAATATATGTTAAATATATGAGATGCAGACTAAGTAAGTAAGACATTATGAATAAAATGTGATATGAACAATATTGTCTGTGTGTGTTAAATATAACCATGTAAACGTAAGACAGTTGAAAGATAGCCATGTTAGCAGATTCTAACGCATTTCTATGTCGACTAACAAATGATGGCTAAAGAGCAGCTATAGTACGAAGGAATGAAATGAAAATGTTATGCAATGAAATGACAATACAATGAAATGAAATATGAAACTTGAATGATACAAATGGGAAAGAGTCACTTAAAGTGAAATACAATAAAATGTTAAGTTATGAACATGAAAGGATGTGAATGATTGAATAATGATAGAAAGAATGGTGTATTATGATATTAGAAATATGTATGTACGTAGAACATGTTATGATTGAGTGAGGCGTACTTTTCGCCTGAGGGCTTACTGAGTAAGACGAGTGCACTAGTAGCTATAGATGTGGCAGTAGCCACATAACGTACTAGGGCAGAGGGAACCTACTTGTATGGGGGGGTAGATTTCCCTATCCTTAGGGCCTTTGCCCGGTAAATTATTGTTGAACTATGTGAGTACGAGATTAATCTTACACTTGATGGCTTACTGAGTAAGGTGAGTGCTCTAGTATGTTTTAATTGTGACCTTAGGGTTACCTAAGTATTAGAGCAAAGGGGTGCTACTTGTATGGGCGGGTAATCACCCCTATCCTTGGGTAATCTCATGGATAAATCTCTGCATGTGATTGTTTAGGTTCAGAAAATGATTTTAATGTTATGATAATGATTTGCAAATATATTTAAAATGATATCTATATACCTCATTTTAGCCACACGCCGTGTTTAATATATTGTTTCTTCTCTTACTGAAATGTGTCTCACCCGAATATGAATTTATCTTTTTCAGGATTTCCTCTAGATTGAGCTTTGAGAGCTCGAGGGTTTTTAGCCTTTTGAGGATTGTATAAAGAAAAGAGTATATTCCTATGTTAGTTTTGGGGAATTTTAGTAACAACCCGAATAATAATGGAATTTAAATAATAAGAGGAGGGGAAATGGAAATGATAACAGAAGGGGGAAGTCGACTTCGTCAACAAAGGCGAAGCATTCGTCGACAACATCACATTTTGGAAGGAAAAACTAAAGGGAGTCATCAGGGATTCGTCAACGAATACAGGGGATTCGTCAACGAAGACTTAAGAGAATTCGTCTACGAAGACTGAATTTCGTCAATGAAGAAATACCGAGAGAGTTTGGACCGGTTGAATTTCGTTGACGAGGATTGAATTTCGTCGACAAAATTATTAAAGGATTTGTCGGCGAATGACATGACTCGTCGACGAATCCAGTTCTATAAATAGAAAAATCCAAATTTTCTTTACTTCATTACTAAGAAAACCTCTCTCTCTCTCTCTCTCTCTCTCCTCTTCGGTTCTCTCTCTCTCTCTCTCTCTCTCTCATAAATTATGGTCCAATTTTACGCCGGATCGACAATCCGAAGTCACCACGACGCTCCTGGGGAAGTTCTCTCCAAATCTGTCTGAGCAAATCATTGGTGAAAGCAAGTTGGAAATCATCCCTAAGTTGAGGTAAGGCTTTTTAAGCCAAATTTGGTCTTATGAATGTTATAGGAAGTGATGTACACGTAAAAATACTGAAATTTAATATTGGAAGTTTTCAATTTCAGGGTATTGATCAGGAAACCCTACGTGTGTGAGATTAGAGTTTATAAGGGCTTTTCTCAGTAGTTAGGTAAGGGAATAAACTAAAGCAGTTATTTTCTTGCAAATTATTGTTATTTATTAGAAAAGTTATGTTCAGGAAAAGCATATATTTTATTTGTATATTAAGAAGGAAATGCACATTTAAGAAAAATACTGTTATTATGTTGAAATGTATATGTATGTATGAGATTCCAGAAACTATGATTTTAGCATACAATGCATGGGTTTTATACAGCAAAGGTGTGGCATGAATATTATTTTATGTGGAAAAATATTATGTTATGATAATGATACGAATGCAGTATGATTTGAGAAGTTATGAAAGTATACAGTACATTATGATTCTGACAAATATATGATTAAATGATTATTTTCAGAATGACACATATATGTATGATACCAGCGCAAGGCCGTGTGTATGTATGATTTCGGAGCAAGGCCGTATGTATGTATGATTTCGACGCAAGGACGTATTTATGTATTATTTTGGCGGAAGGCCATATTTATGAAATGTTCGGCACAAGGCCGTGATTATGAAAGATACTATATTATCATGTACTATATGTTATCAAAACCCGAATGTTAGTTTAGTTCAATTTCAGGAGCTCGGTGCCGACGCTAGTTATAGATCAGATATTTACGTTCAGACTTGTGCTAACCACCCCACGAGGGGGTGGGAGATAGATATTTGGTGTGACTTTCAGTGTAAAGTTGTAGACGTCCACCTAGCAGTCCAAACCAGAGTGTGGCGGGCCCATAGGACTTACAGACATATTTGACTTGGAAGTGGTCGACCAACCATTATCGGGTCCCACTTTCGGGCTACACAACCCGTCATGGGGGGTAATACATGACATTGGCTAACTATTCATCCTGGGTATATTTTTAGTATTACAGTTATAGCAGATGTTTTATGTATGTTATGAGTTATTGGCAAATATGAAAATGTATGATTATTCATTATGATATGATGAATGTTTTTCGATTTATGAAATGTACTGTATATGTATAAATGCATTAAATGTTCATGTTGCCATACAATTGTATTTAGTCTATTTTCCCTTACTAAGAAGTGTCTCACCCCCGAACTAAATATATTTTTCAAAAGGCCCTGAGTGACCGGCGGATCGTGGCCACCGTTAAGTTAGGGATATTAGCCCGTTAGGAGGGTAAGATTTTGGTACTAGGGTTAAAATTATTTTGTGTTTGACCCTAAAGTTATTTTGATGTTTATGGGGATGTATAAAAATACAGTTTTATGATGTGTAGTAAACTCTTGTATTATGCTTGATAGATGGATGATTTAAATTTTATGATTGCTACTGCTTAGGTTTCCACTGTGATTGAGAGGCATCCCCGTTACCCACGGGTTCGAGTTGACTTTCCCATTTATCATGTTATATTTCTTATTAAGAAATTGAGGTCACTACATTTGGTATCAGAGCCTAGGATACTAGGTTTTGTAGACTATAGAGTGTAGCAGTAATAATACCAGAGTATAGGATAAGGAGACTTGAGGTCTGGTTTTGTAGGCTAGATGCAGAACTTCCGTGGTGGTTTGTGTGATTTTCCTGCGGTGACGATTTTAGGAAAGTCATTGTAAACTGTCGTCGGGTTGGGTATCTAGGTTGCAGGATTGAACCTTGAATTAAGATAGGGAGAGATGAATTAATTAGGAGAATATATTATATGAGTTGAGTGATATGTATAGTGAAGGGGTTTTGAGTTAAGTTACTTGTTTTCAAGATGGACCTTGGTAGCAATAGTGTCCACGCTAGTGGGAGTGAGGGTGCTGGACCCTCAGGCATTATGGGCAGTGATTCAGATGTCGTCTTACGCAGCGTGGCACAGCAGGTTATGGTAGAAATTGCTAGGAGTTTGAAGGAACCGAGTGGTCCATCAGCAGGCCACAGTAGTTCGATTGAGAAGTTTATTAAGATGAGTCCTCCGGATTTCTCAGGAGGGATAGATCCTGCAGTTACTGAAAATTGGGTGCAGGAGATAGAGAAAATATTTGCGGTGCTACAATGTTTATAGGAGCAGAAGGTGCTGTTTGCCACCTATAGACTGATTGGGGAGGCTGAGAGATGGTGGTCAGCAATGAGACTTTTAGAGCAGCGAAGGACTATACCTGTGGAGATGATGTGGGAACGATTTAAAGAAATATTCTTCGACAGGTATTTTCCAGCCTCGTCTAGGGAGGCTAAGATTGAGGAGTTCCTGAATCTGAAGCAGAGACAGCTGTCAGTACAGCAGTACACGGCGAGGTTCATCGAGCTATCTCTGTTTGCCCCGTACATCATTCCAGATGAAGCAAAGAAGGTACGGCAGTTTGAGAGAGGCCTAAAAAGGGAAATTTATAAGAAGGTATCGATTCGTAAGTTGCAGGATTTTGCCGAGCTAGTGGATAGAGCCACTATAGCAGAGATTAGTGAGCAATTGGAGGCTGAGGAGTAGAGACAGAAGAAGAGATCCATACCTTCTGGTTCCCAACAGGGGGTTGGACGTGGTTCGTGGAAGAGAGGTGGCTACTATAGGGACCGGAGACAGGAGACCGAGAATCGCGGTTTCTAGGGTGTACAGTCATCTCCAGCTTGCCCGACTTGTGGGAAGAGGCACCCAGGAGAGTGTCGTGCCGGGCGAGATGTTTGCTATCGATGTGGGGAGCCAGGACATATGATGAGGGAGTGTCTGACGCAAATTGGTGTTGCTCCTGCCCCTAGACCTACACGAGGAGGTTACCAAGTGCCACGTGGAGGCCAGTAGAGTAATATGGCCCCAACCAGAGTTTTCGCTTTGACGCCAGGCGACGCTGAGGCAGCCGGCGACGTGGTGATAGGTACTATTAATATGTTTTTATTTAAAATTACTGCACTTTTTGATTATGGTGCCACACACTCGTTTGTGTCCTTGGGGTGTGTTAAATTATGTGGGGCAAAAACGCAATCATTAGATGTTGAACTACTAGTGGCAACACCAACCGGGTCAGCAGTGAAATGTAGTAGGATGCTTTGTGGTTACCCAGTTGATGTTCAGGGGAGAATTTCATCTACTAATTTGGTGGTACTAGATATGCACGGGTTTGACATTATCTTTGGCATGGATTGGCTAGTAGCTAATTATGTTATTATAGATTATCGTGCAAGAGAAGTGATATTCAGACCTCCAGGGAAACTAGAATTTATATTTACAGGGTCACGAGTGCAATTCTTACCTCAGATGGTCTCAGTTGTTCAGGCCAGGAGACTGCTTCAGAATGGCTGTCAGAGATTCGTGGCTTTTGTGAAAGAAATGTCAGAAAATGAATTAAAACTTATCAATACGCCTGTGGTGAAAGAATTTACAGACATGTTCCTAGATGAATTACCAGGTTTGCCACCTAATTGTGAAATAGATTTTCCCACTGATATACTTCCAAGTACAGTGGCTGTCTCTAAAGCATCGTGCCGAATGGCGCCAACAGAATTGGCGAAATTGAGAGACCAGTTGCAGGATTTGCTTGATTAAGGGATTCATATGACCTAGTGTATCATCGTGGGGAGCTCTAGTACTATTTGTGAAAAAGAAGGACGGGTCTATGAGGATGTGCATAGACTACAGAGAAATTAATAAAGTAACAATCAAGAAAAAGTATCCTCTACCCCGTATCGATGATTTGTTTGACCAGCTCCAGGGTACACGGGTGTATTCCAAGATTGATCTCAGGTTAGGCTATCATCAGGTGAAGGTGAGAATGGAAGACATATCGAAGACGACTTTCAGGACCAGGTATGGGCATTACGAGTTTCTTGTTATGCCATTTGGTCTGACGAATGCTTCTGCGATATTTATGGACTTAATGAATCGGATCTTCCACCCATATTTAGATCAATTTGTGGTTGTCTTTATTGATGACGTACTAGTCTATTCGAGGAGCTATGAGAAGCACGAGATACATTTGAGGTAGGTTTTGCAGATGCTTAAGAAGAAGAAGTTGTATGCCAAGTTCAGTAAATGTGACTTTTGGCTCGAGAAAGTTGTGTTTCTAGGGGATGTTATTTCAGGAGGCGAGATTTTTGTAAATCCCAGTAAGATCGAGGCAGTGGTGAATTGGGCTAAACCGAGGAACGTCCAGGAGATCAGCAGTTTCTTGGGGTTAGCCAGCTATTATCGTTATTTTGTCAAGGGGTTCTCAGCTTTGTCAGGACCTTTAACACGACTAACGAAGAAGAATGCTTTATTTGAATGGGATGATAGCTGTGAGCAGAGTTTTTTTCAGCTGAAGCAGAGGTTAGTCACAGTGCTGGTATTAATTATCCTATATGGGGGTGAGGGTTATACTATTTACAGTGATGTGTCCTTGAAGAGACTTGGCTGTGTGTTGATGCAGCATGGTAGGGTAGTGGCGTTTGCATCTAGACAATTGAAAGAATAAAAAAAGAACTACTCTACCCACAATCTAGAGTTGGCTGTAGTGGTACATGCATTAAATTTTGGGAGGCATTACCTATACGGCGAGCAGTGCGAGATTTTCTCTGACCACAAGAGCTTAAAGTATTTCTTCACCCAGAAGGAATTAAATATGAGGCAGAGAAGGTGGTTAGAGTTGATTAAGGATTTTGACTGTACTATCAGTTACCACCCGGGGAAAGCAAACGTGGTAGCTGATGCACCGAGCAAAAAATCAGGGGTATCAGCATTGGCAGCTATGGAGATCCAGCATCCGATCATGATGGATCTAGAGAGACTCGACATTGAATTAATTTAGAGTGATACTCCAGTATGTATCGCCATCCTAGTGGTACAGCCTACTCTACAAGAAAGAATTAAAGCAGCCCAGAAAAAAGATCCAAAATTAGTAGAGGTGATGGACAGAGTGTAGAGTGGTTAGGGAAAGGAATTCTGTATTTCAAATGATGGAGCTTTACGGTTCGGTTCTAGACTATGTGTTCCTGCTGATGCTGACATTCAGAGGACTATTTTAGATGAGGCTCACAGATTTTTGTATACGGTTCATCCAGGCAATACAAAAATGTACAGGAATCTGTGAGAGTTTTAATGGTGGAGCGGTATGAAGAGCGGTATGAAGAGGGAGATTGCCGAGTATGTAGCCCAGTGCTTGACGTGCCAGCAGGTAAAAACTGAGCACCAGAGGTCGGCAGGCTAGTTACAACTATTATTTATCCCTAAGTGGAAGTGAGATCATATTTCCATGGATTTCATTTCAGGGCTGCCATCGACATCGCATGGTCAGAATGCAATTTGGGTGATAGTAGATCGGTTGACTAAGTCCACCCATTTTCTCCCTATTAAGATTAGCTATTCCCTTAGTCAATTGGCAGAGATTTAAGTTCAAGAGATAGTTTGTTCTCATGGGGTTTCTATATCTATTGTGTCAGATCGAGACCCGAGATTCACGTCACGATTTTGGAGAAGCTTGTAGGAGGCTCTGGGGTCTCAGTTATTGTTTAGTACATCATTCCATCCTCAGACAGATGGACAGACTGAGAGGACGATACAGATACTAGAAGATATGTTCTGTGCATGTGTATTAGATCTTGGGGGTAGTTGGACTCAATTCATGCCGCTGGTAGAGTTCGCATATAATAACAGTTACCAGTCCAGTATTGGCATGGCACCATTTTAGGCACTGTATAGTAGGAGATGTCGATCTCCTTTATATTGGGATGAGATGGGTGAGCGGTGAGTTTTGGGTCCAGATATGGTACAACAGGCATACGATAAGGTTCGGCTTATTAGGGAAAGAATCAGTGCAGCTCAGAGCCGACAGAAGAGTTATGCTGACAATCGCCGCAGGAATTTAGAGTTTGATGAGGGTAATCATGTATTTTTGAAGATAGCTCCATTAAAAGGAGTCATGAGATTTGGTAAGAAGGGTAAACTTAGCCCTAGGTTTATTGGTCCGTTTGAGATTTTAGAGAAAGTGGGGCCGGTGGCTTACAGGCTAGCTTTGCCACCCACACTATCCAGAATACATGACGTATTTCACGTATCTATGTTGAGGAAATACGTCCCAGACCCTTCTCATATTATCAGCTATGGTGAGTTAGAGCTCAGTGATTCACTAGTTTATGAGGAAGTACTAGTGCAGATTCTGGACCGGAAAGAACAAGAGCTACGTAGTAAGAAAATTCCTCTAGTAAAAGTTCTATGGAGGAATCACGCAGTAGAAGAGGCTTCTTAGGAACTCGATAAACAGATCAGACAGAAATATCCGCAACTATTCCAAGAAGTTTAAATGTAATTAGAAAATGTGAGTAAATATGTAGTTTTCTTTTGCAGGTACATGTAATGTTTTAGTAGTACGAGGTATTTTAGTCCGGGGGAAATTTATTTTGGTATGTGTAATCTCCCAGAACTTGAGATGTAACCACGGTATTCCTCCGCCATAAGTGAGGGTAAGTAATAAAATAAGTAGACCATTTTGCCTTAAGGGATGATGAATTATGTGGATAGTAAATTTCGAGGACGAAATTTTATAAGGAGGGGAGAATGTAACAACCCAAATAATAATGGAATTTAAATAATAAAAGGAGGGGAAATGGAAATGGTAACAGAAGGAGGAAGTCGAATTTGTCGACGAACGCAAAGCGTTCGTCGAAAACAACGCATTTTGCAAGGAAAAACTAAAGGGAGTCATTAGGGATTCGTTGACGAAGACTGAATTTCATCGACGAAGAAATACCGAGAGAGTTTGAATCGGTTAAATTTCGTCGACGAGGACTGAATTTCGTCAACGAAATTATTGAAGGATTCGTCAACGAATGACGTGGCTTGTCGACAAATCCAATTCTATAAATAGAAAAATCCAAATTTTCTTTACTTCACAACTAAGAAAACCTCTCTCTCTCTCTCTCTCTCTCTCTCTCTCTCTCTCATCAATTTTGGGCTAGTTTTATGCCGAATCGACAATCCGAAGTCACCACGACGCTCTTGGGGAAGTTCTCTCCAAATCTTCCAGAGCGGATCGTTGGTGAAAGTAAGTTGGAAATCATCCCTAAGTTGAGGTAAGACTTTTTAAGCCAAATTTGGTCCTATGACAGTTATAGGAAGTAATGTACATGTAGAAATACTGAAGTTTAATATTGGAAGTTTTTAGTTTCAGGATATTGATCAAGAAACACTACGGGTGTAAGATTAGAGTTTATAGGGGCTTTTCTCAGTAGCCAGGTAAGAGAATAAATTAAAGCAGTTACTTTCTTATAAATTATTATTATTTATGAGAAAAGTTATGTTCAGGAAAAGCATATATTTTATCTGTATATTACGAAAGAAATGTACATTTGAGAAAAATACTGTTATTATGTTGAAATATATATATATATATATATATATATATATATGTATGAGATGCCAGAAACTATGATTTTAGAATACAAAGCATGGGTTTTATACAGCAAATGTGTGGCATGAATATTATTTTACATGGAAAAAGATTATGTTATGATAATGATACGAATGCAGTATGATTTGAGAAGTTATGAAAGTATACAGTACATTATGATTATGACAAATATATGATTAAATGATTATTTTCAGAATGATGTATATATGTATGATACCAGCGCAAGGCCGTGTGTATGTATGATTTCGGCGCAAGGCCATATGTATGTATGATTTTGGCGCAAGGTCGTATCGCCGCAAGGCTGTATTTATGTATGATTTCGACGCAAGGTCATATTTATGAAATGTTCGGCGCAAGGCTGTGATTATGAAAATGCTATATTATCATGTACTATATGTTATCAGAACCCAGATGTTAGTTTATTTTAGTTTCAGGAGCTCGGTACCGTAGCTAGTTATAGATCATATATCTATGTTCAGACTTGTGCTAACCACCCCACGAGGGGGTGGGAGATGGATAGTTAGTGTGGCTTTCAGTGTAGAGTTGTAGACGTCCACCTGGCAGTTCGGATCAGAGTGCGGCGGGCCCATCGTACTTACAGACATATTTGACTCGGCAGTGGTCAGCCAGCCATTGTCGAGTCCCACCTTCGGGCTACACAACTCGTCATTGGGGGTAATACATGACATTGGCTAACTATTCATCCTGGGTATATTTTCAGTATTACAGTTATAGCAGATGTTTTATGTACGTTATGAGTTATTAGCAAATATGAAAATGTATGATTATTCAGTATGATATGATGAATGTTTTCCGATTTATGAAATGTACTGTATATGTATAAATGCATTAAATGTTCATATTGCCATACAACTATATTTAGTTTATTTTCCCTTACTGAGAAGTGTCTCACCCCTGAACTAAATATATTTTTCAAGAGACCCTGAGTGACCGGCAGATTGTGGCCGCCATTAAGTTAGGGATATTACCCCGTTAGAAGGGTAAGATTTTGATACTAGGGCCAGAATTATTTTTTGTTTGACCCTAAAGTTATTTTGATGTTTATGGGAATGTATAAAAATACAGTTTTATGATGTGTAGCAAACTCTGGTATTATGCTTGATAGATGGATGATTTAAATTTTATGATTGCTGCTGCTTAGGTTTCCGCTGTGATTGACAGGTGTCCCCATTACCCACGGGTTTGGGTTGACTTTCCCATTTATCATGTTATATTTCTTATTAAGAAATTGAGGTCGCTACAGTAAATGTTTATGTTTTATGTCTTTATGTTTTAAGTCTGTTGAGAATGGAATGGTTGTGAACATACTGAAATGTTTTGGAGATTTGTGTATTTATGGAAATGCATGTGTTGGATGGATATTGTGAAATTTAGATAGGGAGTAGTAAACTCTGGTATTATATTTTTTAGAAGATTATAATTATGTTTTCCGTTGCGTATATGTTGACTTATGGATTGTCAAGGATTTTATCTGGTATAACGCGGGTTTAAGGGTTTGGGGCGTTACAGTGATTGAGATTTTTATTTATACATAGTTTCAAATATTAGTGTGTTGATACACTCTTGTGCTTAATTTGAGATAGTCATTACTTGAGTGTTGATTGCACACATACACCATTGAGCTTATTGTTCTTACATTACTCGTGTGCTTTGATTATTGTTGATGCAAGTCTACTTGATTGAGAAGCATATACTTTGTACAAAAATTGTATTGTGATTTTGTTGCATTCCAGGCATGGGCCTGAAGAGGGAGACTTATCCTGTGAAAAGTCCCAGATTGTCTTTATTAGGAAAGTTAAGTGCACCATCCTGGTAAGGTGTTGTATTAGGTTCCGCTCCACCTGTAAAGTGAGCCCTTAGTGGAATCCTCTTACTTGTGAGGTTGAGACAGAGATGTAGGCAGTATTGGCCGAACCCCGATATCATATCTAGTGTCAGCTTTGTTTATCTGCAATTTATTTTTAGCACCTAGATGATATTTTACATTACTATGATTATACTGTTTATATATTGATTTGGTATATGCTTAGAAAAACCTTAGGTTGTGTGATACTGATATTTGGTTTAACCTAAGAGAAAATTTTAAAATTCCAATTCACCTCCCCTTGAGAATACACCAATTCCAACAATATGCATCAATTATTACAGACCATTAGAATTTAAATAATATTACAGACCCGAATTAAAAATACAATGAAATTAAATACTTTGGGTCTTCTTTTTCTTCAAGTCAATATGTGTCGCCATATGATTTCGTCAATTTGATCATTCACACATACTCGGCAAACATTAAATACCTTGTATTTGTCATTATCAAAAACGAGATAGAACTCAAAAAGTCAACATATACATAACCAAATCACTCGTTATCTAACCCACCCTTTTATTTTAGACAATGGAATTGTCACTTTATTTTTAATTTTTTATAAGGAAAATAATAAAGAAAAAAAATTTAAAAATTGTAGGTTCGTAAGTGCACTTGTGAAATAGGGAAGATAATCCTTTAATTCCTTTCAAATAGAATTAAAAAATTAGCACCCTGAAACACTCATTCTATGAATGGTTATCATTCTTACCCTGTGTATATGTAGTAACCGGGAAAAAAAATAAAATTTTAAAAAATAATAATAATAAAATAATAAAATAATAAAATAAAATTAATTAATTAAATTAACAAGTAAAATGAATAGTATGATAAGGAATAAATATATATATATATATATATATATATATATAAAATAACACAAGCTTCTTCAAGAAGCTTTGAAAGTCAAAATCCAAATTGAATTGGATTTTTGGGTGTGCGTGAGTGCACTCTCTCTCTCTTCTCTCTCTCTCTCTCTCTCCTATGACTCCCTCTTCGATTCTGGACTGGTTTTATGCCGGATCGACAAACCGAAGCCATCACGACGCTCCTGGCGAAGTTCTCTACAAGTCTGCCGAAGCGGATCGTCAGGGAAACGAAGTTGGATTTCATCCCAAATCCAAGGTAAGGTTTTATATTCAATATTTGGATTTTTGACAGTTGAAGAAAGTGATATACGCGTAAAAATACTGAATTTAAATACTGAAAATATTCAGTTCCAGGGTGTTGATTGGGAACGTTGGGAATCATCCCTAAGTTGAGGTAAGACTTTTTAAGTCGAATTTGACTTAGTGGTAGTTATAGAAAATGTTGTACGTACGAAAATACTAAACTTTAATTTCTGCAAGTTTTCATTTTTAGGGTGTTGAGTTGAGAACCTTGTGGGTACGGGGAAGATTTTCTTAGGGGCTTTTCAGGAATCAGGTAAGGGGATAAACTAAGCTAGTTTATTTTGAGAAAATGCATGTATATATATGTAGCATATGGTTTCAAGAAAAATAAATATATTTATATATATAATTTATATTTAAAAAATACTGTTTAAATGATGACATGTTGAATACGTGGAAAATCTGTTTAGTGTGGCATGAGTATAAAAATGTTGTGAAATACTATATTCTGGGAATGGGAACGATATGAATTTCTATGATGGAAAACCAGCGTACGGGCCGAGATATATATATATATATATATATATATATGTGATTTGCCGGCGTACGGGCCGTGCTATGTGGATATATTTTCCGGCGTATAGGCCGTGCTATGTGGATGAGATTTGCCAGCGTACGAACTGTGCTATGTGATTTGCCAGCGTACGAGCCGAGCTATGTGATTTGCCAGCGTACGGGCTGTGCTATGTGATTTGCCGGCGTACGGGCCGAGTTATGATAAAATGTGTAATTCCAGCATACGGACCGATGATTTTCATGAAATATGTATATATGAAAAATGATATGATTGATTTGATAATTATTGATATGAGATATCCATGTATCACGATTTTAGTATATGTATATGATATCAGAACCTGGTTGGCTTGGTCTAGGCTAGCACTTGCACGGTACCGTTGCTATGTGTCCATGGTCCTCGTGATCATGATATCTGTGTTAACGCCGCTGTACGGAGTGGTGTGAGATTGGATGGTCGATGTGGTTATTTTCAAGAAGTGTACTGTTATCGCCCCTAGTGTACGGACCAGTCTAGGTAGACCCATCGGACCTACAGACTACTGTTTGACTTGGCAGTGGTCGGTCAACCATTGTCAGGTCTCGCCTTCGGGCCACACAACCCAGTCATGTGGGGGTAATACATGACAACAGCCAGCTAACCTACCAGGATTGTTTTATGTTATTATTAGTGTATGAGATGAGATATGTTTATGAAAGTGCAGTATATTCTGCTATGTGTTGATATATATGTATGTTTTCCTAGATTTGATAAACAGTATTGAATATGTTATGTATGGTATATGTAGAACACATTATACTCATGTTGCCACACACTGGTATTAGTTTATTTCCCTTATTGAGAGGTGTCTCACCCCTAAATCTTATTAACTTTTCAAGAGCCCCGGATAGGAGAGCGGGAAAAGCCTCGCTGATATAGTACGGTCTATCTACCCTTTTTGAAGGGTAGGTTTTGTAGGGACAGTTAGATTTTGTGGGAAATGTCCCTAGGTTTTATTTTTGGGATGTATATATGAAAATACAGTGATTGTAGTAACTCTGGTATATTGTGGTATATGGTGTTGAGATGTACATGTTTGTATATTTTCTGCTGCTAGGGCTTCTGCTTTATGCTTTGATATATCCCTGGTGCCCACGGGCCCAGGTGGATTGTGACCTGCTGAGCTGGAATGTATAATGTGATGATAATTTATTTATTAAAAAAAAAAATATATATATATATATATATGTGAAAAAGGAGCAGGTCGTTACAGTATATGTGTCTCCCTTGAGAAAATTCATTTTTGTGCAATTGAAGTAGTCAACATTTATGAAAACAATGAAGGCAGGTGGGAACCAATTGACCATCCTTCAACGGTTGGTCGACCTACCTTACTCTCAGGCAAAGCTGGTCAGCCATCCCCCTAAAGAGTGGTCGACTGCCTATAGAAGGCATTGCATTTTTTTATTTTATTCCAAAATTTTTTTTGAGTTATCACAACCTTTGAAGAGACTTTCATGGTTTTTATAGAAAGGTTAAAACCCCGTGAAGACCCCACTACTTGGTGCCTTTTCAAATTGTCACACAAAAATATTAAAAAATGTAAAACACAAAATAGATTAAAGATTTTTTTTACCTTTTTAGAAGGTTTGGTTGCATCTATTGTTAAAATAGACTGTCTACATGCCCTCAAAAATGGGATCAAGCCACTTATAGTTCGCCAAAATATTTTCAATTATTAATTAAAAACATGTTGGACACTTTAGAAAACACTTAAAATCTTGCATGAAAAATATATATTTTAATTAAAAACATTCATTTTTCATAAAACTCTCTACAAAAGTATAGCCTTGAAGTCTATTAATTTTAGATAATAGGCATATTAACAACATCAAAACACTTCACAAGTGATCACTTTAAAAAAAAAAAAAAAAAAAGGTTGATAAAGTGCATATCGATTGAGTGGTCAACCATGCCCTCGAGGACGGTCGACCGTCTGCATGCATATGTCAAGATTTCTTCAAAATTTCATGCAGTTCTTACGAATGTTACACATGGATCTTATCTACTCTCATCTTAGATAAGATGTCAATTTAGAAAATTGACATGCATATGTGAGAAAAAGAAAAGAAAAATATTGAAAACCATTTTTTTTTTCAGAAAAGAGTTATTTGTTTATAAATATGTATAAAAAAATATACATGCAAACCATTCCAGAGACACTAAAGTGATACAAAGGCACAAAAGCACCCAAAGGATATCATGCCACATGAGTAAAATACCGTGACATAACACATGCATATATAATTACAACATAAAACTTAGAAATAAGGAAAGGAAAAGAACTAACTTGGATCTGTAAGAGTTTGTATTTCTAGTGGGAGATGCACTTAGAATATGCACACACACACCCAAAGGTTGAATGAACTGATTCGAGAGAATGATGTTTCTCAAAATGCTTAAAGTAAGGATTCCCTTCTAATCACCCTAAGAATAAAAATTATCCACAAAAAATTCACCTTATCCCCTACTAAGACATGGCCAAAATAGATCATGCACAAGGGATAGAAATGGGAGTTGAGAATTTTAAATTTTGAATTCAAAATTCCAATCACCATAACCACCAACAATTACTTAGTTTGTTGTCTGACACATGACAATGACCGAGACACTTGGCACCCTCAGAATCATCAACCAATTAAATCAAAAGAATTCAAATTTTGAAAATTAACTGAACTAGTCGACTGCTCCGTAAGATCGGGTGACTTCTATCATGATGACGCCAAAAATACTTCACACATACGTGAAGTGGGAAGGACAAGGACCGGTCAACCACCAATAAGTGGCTGGTTGGTTGCCTTGCACAATTTTTTTATCTCTTTATTTCAACTGAATTCTTCAATTGTCCTACTAGGTTATGAAATGTTTGGTCAAAAAATTACCATTGGCTGTTAGTAAACTAGTTGGCAATAAAACAAATCAGGTGTTGACAAGTTAGGCTTTGCTTATGCAAAGAGTTTTCTGAAAAATCATGTTTTTCATTAAAAATATGAATTTTTCATTTAATATTTCATGTGGATTTCAAAACTAAAAAATGTTGTTAATTTAAGATCAAAAATATTTTGAGGAACTACAAATGGCTTGATCTCATTCCAAAAGGATATTAGGTAGTCTATTCTCATATAGATGCAGTCATACTTTAAAATATATATATATATATATATATATATATATATATATATATATATATAATCCCTTTTCACTTGTTTTGTGTTTTTATATTTTTATTTTTTTGCATTTTTGGGTGACAATTTGGAAAGGCATCAAGTTGTCTAGAATTCATGGATTTTTTGCCTCTTTATAGACACCATGAAATTATTTTCAAAGGGTGGTAATAACTTAAAAGTTTTCTGAAATCATAAATAAAAAGGATAGTCAGTCCATTGCAAGTGGTCAACCGGCCTTTAGGGCATGACCAACCGGCCTTGTCCAAGTGCAAGGCAAGTCGACTGGGCCCTAGGACAAGGCGGACTTGCCTTGCTCTTGGACAAGGCCGGTTGGCCATGCCCGGCCCTAAAGGGTAGTTGACCACTTGCTCCATGGACTAAGTCTTAGGATAGAAATATCCCATTAAAGAAAGGTCGGGTCATCATCCGGATCAAACGCAACTAAACTCCACAAAGCCCAACAACTTAGAGTTTTTTTATAAATAATAATAATAATAAGGGTAGGCAGCCCACTGCAGGCAGCTAACTGACTTTTAGTGGATGGTCAACTAGACTTGCCCAAAAGTAAGGCAAGTAGACTAACCTCTAAAGGTAATCGATCGGTTCCTGCTTACTTTTATATTTTATAAAGTTTTGTGAATTTACTTTTAAAAAATAAATTTTTAAGGAAGAATACACAAGGTAAAAGTGATAAACTTTCTTTACACGAGTGCTTAGGATGCTAATCTTTAATTTCATCTAAAAAGATTTAAAGGCTTACCTTTCCTATTCACAATTACACTATTGAACTTATAATTCTTTCAAAAAAAAAAAAATTCGTCATTGGCTTTTCAAAATTAGAATAAAGTAACAACTCTATTTTTAAAATAAAAGAGTGGGTTAAATAATCAACGGTTTAATTTTCTATACTTCACTTATTTTTCAAAATGGTCACAAAACTACATGATGACAAAAATAGACCATCTTAATTTGACCTTGACAATGGTGATCACAAGCTATTCATAGACTTGGGACCCTATTAGACTCCTATTCTAACCATCAAAGAAGCATAAGATAAGGAATATGAATAATACTTTTAATTATTACACCGAAATGTCACAATACTCTTTAGCTATCACCGAAATAGATATCGTTTCATCTAAATGTGTGATAAGTGAACCATCTTAACTCTCTTTAGCAGAGATATTTACAAAAACTTTGTAATGGAGTTTTTGTTAACTACAAAGAATTGTAAGATGTTCAGGCTACCCTTCCATGCTAAGCTGTGGTAAAGATTTCAACCGTTTTGGTTCTCTAAAAAAATTGCAATTTAGTTCAATTCGTTTTACATATTTAGTAAATAAATATACAACTAAATTAAATTCAATATCGCTTCCAGTTATTCGGTTCATCCAAGTTTTCATTCTATTCCATTTCTACCTCTATTCTATTAGACAAGATGACAAACCATAACTCGAAATAAGAAAATTAACTCGTGCAATCTAGCCAGATCCTACTCAATCCAATCAACCAACAAAACAAACGCACTACAATGCCATCATCTTCAGCATGGATTCCATGAGTAAAGCTTCCAGTCCATGGAGTGAAACCCAAAAAAAAACTCCACATCTTAATGTAAGATACAATTTTACACTATACCCGTGACACCAAGAAAAATGGGCATCAAATATTCACAATCGTTGTTATACACTCACCTCAGAATATCCTCTCTCTCTCTCTCTCTCTCTCTCTCTCTCTCTCTCTCTCTCCTGATGGTGGGGAACTGCAGGTATAGTCAATTTTAAGCCCCCAAACTGTCTCAGAAACAAGCAATGGAATGGAAAAATTGAAATCTGTATCAAATTTTTTCGTAGAATAAAATGTAGGCCTCGCAGTGAAGAACTTCTTCCAGGGAAACCTCACGAACATAAGAATCGCTGACATGATACCACAGAGGATGCCCACTTTCTTGTGTCTTCCCCCTGCTCTTCTCGGCTCTCACGTATGCAACATAATGCCCTCCTCTCATGCTCCCAAAATGCTCCACCACCCCAATCAAACGGTAATCATACTTACCCCCCTCTGTGCACCTAAATATCCAACAGAAAAAAATGGGAAAATGTTTCAGATGCATATACACTACATTGTGTCATCACAAAACGATGCACTTAATGAATTGAATACAGCCATAAAGGTCTTTTGGGGCCTCCTATTTATTCATTCTTCGGGAATTACAGACCAGCACATGTTAATACTTGTAATTTTCACACGAATAATACATTTACAGCTGCGGTTGCTTAAAAAAATTAATGAAGAGATAATAGTTTACTTATGTCACTTAGGATGTATAGCATATATATCTATACATATCAAACAGGGTGTCTCTATTGTGCCAACCATGTAAAATACAATGAAATTGAACTATCAAATTAAAAATATGTTGCGACATACGACAAAGAATTCACACAGGAGACTAAGTTATATAGGCACAAAAGGCGAACTAGGAATAAAAAAGCAGCAAGAGCACACAGGAATGTATCAGCAGAGGAAAACAAGATAACTAGTGTGATTCTCCCCAGCATGTTATTTTCCATCTTTTTTGTATTAAGTGCAACTAGTGTGATTCTAACCCTCCAAAATGATGTTTCCATCCTTTTTGTACTATGTGCAATTTAGAAGAACTTGCAAGGGGTTGGGATGTCCACCAGAATTAAATTGAGTCAGTTGTCACTTACATAAGATAATTATCTGTCCAACAGCATGCAACCAGGTATGCTTGCTTCCTTTTTTCTTCATCTGCTAAAAATCAAGGTCATCTTAGGATAACAATAAGGGGTAAAAACAATGACCTGAGACTTGACAAAGAGACAATTACCTCCCCTAAAATTTTTAAAATTCCAGTGACCTCCCTTGAGATTTGCCAAAAAAACACAAACCTCCCCTAGTATTTTGCAATAAGGCAAATTTTTTTAGGAGAGGTCTGTGTCAACCTCATGGAGGTCTGGTATTTTTGAAACCTTGAAGGAGGTATATGACTTTTTTGAAACTTCAAGGGAGGTCTCTGTCTTTTTTCCAAACCTCTAAGGTAGGCGGGTGTCTTTTGCCCTAACAATAATCATCTCACTCCTTCTAACTTTGGTAATCAAGGTGCTTTCATCATGCATTCTAGTATCTATTTGTTACATGTGCCAAAACAATATCAAAAAAATTCAATATTCAAAGAATGTCAAACACACCCTTTCAAATGGGGGACACATTGACAAATGATTTTTTTCTAAGAGGAGTTTAAATTGTATGAACATGCTCACTACAAAAGGAACCACATCAGTTTAAATGCAAGGAGACAATCTCAATGGCACACTAGAATGTCCAAGGGATTTGAGACTCCTATTTTGTTCAATCATCCAGAACATATATGCACAAAGAATAATTACCATGCAAGTAACATAAAAACAGGCAGCATACCAAAAAGGGAACTGGGTAAAAATCTATTTGACCAGAGGCTAAAAATTTGACAGCAGAATAGATGCCCAGAGTAAATTAGATGAGGTTTAAGAAGTAAATTTTAGGATTTTACAAGGAAATATAACGGGCCCAAAACTTGCATCAACCTGCACAGTTATATGTCTGGTTAGGCTTACAATGTGTTCGTTTGTTTGCTGTTTTTTGGGTGTGTCTTGAGGGGGAGGTGGTGGTTTTGTGAAGGGGTGGAGAAAATTATAGAAATAATGTAAGAGCTTAAAGAATATGCTCCAATTAAGGATTTAACTTCTTGACCAATTGGATGTTTAGGCAACAATCCCTAACACCTTTTAGAGTTCAATGGCCCATTTGGCATTTTCAAAAATGGTTACTGAAATCACACTTCTAAAAACAAAAATGAAAGGAAATGCGACCAACCTAACTCAACAGCTAAATTGGAATTAGCAAAAATGGTTCCTGAAATCATCTTTTCACTTCCAAAAGTCAAAATGAAAGGAAATGCAACCAATTTTTGGCATTTTCTTGTTGATTTGAATCAGTAGTGGCTCCAAACATGAAAATGCCTCGAAATTTTTTATCAATCTTGAAAAGTACTTGTTTTCAGGCAAATCCTAGGAAACCATCCAGAAATATTCTGCCAAACACATTATCTTCAGCCAAACGCATTATCTGTACCATTTTCATGTTCATTTCTCCTATTTCAATAACAAAATAAAGTTTTTGAAAACAGTACCAAATTGGACCTAATACCTTTCATTACTACCTTATAAATGTAATTATGGTTGTTTGATTTTTTTTGCTTTAACTGCTCTTTTCCTGTTTTTGAGAATTGAAAAAGCAAACATGATGAGGAAATAAAAAATGAAGGGGGCATTGTCGAGAACTGATTTCCAAGATTTTTCCTAAAAAAATAGATTGCAGTGCAAAAATAACAAAAAAAGATTTCAGGGTCCATTTAATTGTGGAAAATATTTTCTGTTTTCCATTTTTAAGTTTTCCAAAGAATTATAAATTTTTTACTTATATTTTTAGTCTTTCAAGACTTGTGTTAGGGGAAGATAGAAATTAAAGAGTGTCAAAATGTGCAAAACAAATTTTCATTTTTATTTTTAGATTTCAAAATAATTACCAAAAAAAATAGTTGTTTTTCAAAAATTTGTTTTCCAATTTTCCAAAATTTATATAAAGTAATATTTGGGATCATGAAATTTGGGCATTAAATTTGGATTTGCATAGAAGAAGAAACTCTATACATAATCAATACAAATTAACGTCCAAGATCCGAATTTCATGCTCCCATAGGCAAAGTAAGAGTTAGAAATCTAGAAAAATAATATATACATACATACATATATATATATATATATATATATATATATATATTTCAAACTTTTCTATATAAATTTAGAAAATTGGAAAACAAGGTGGTACTTTTGTAATTATTTGAAAAATTCGAAATGGAAAATAAAACTATTTCCACGAGCAAATAGTGCCAAAATTGTTTATTGTCATTCATTCATTCATTCTATACAAATGTTGTAAACATGAAAAATCAGCTAACCTTTTTATAATTTTTTGAAAAAACTAAAATGGGAAATGAAAATTGTTTTCAACAATTAAACGGGCCCTTAATATTTATAGAAGTGCAACAGCAAGCTATTAAGAAAAACAACCCGAAAACAACAAGCTTTCCCAGATTTCCATGAGACAGTTCCTTCTATTTATAAGAAAAAAAAAAATTAAAAGACAAACAAGGTACAATGAAAGAACAAAGATGTCCTCCAAGGAACAAAAGGAAAAGCACAAAAATAAAAAAGAAATATATACAATAAAGCTGTCCTCCAATATCTTTGAAGGTCCGACAGCAACAACCCAACCCCCTCCCCCACACCCAAAAACAAACAAGGGGGTGGGGTGGGGTGGGGTGGGGTGGCGAGAGGGAGGAAATAGACCCAGGCAGAAGCCAAGGACACTGTTCTAACCCATAACTAGGAGAGGTGGTGCAATCTTTGAAGGTTATCGCATTCCTCTCTATCCATAGGGTCAACAGAATAGCAAAAACTGCACATCATAAGGATCCTCCCTTCTTGCTTTTGCCAAAGCCCCAACATTTACTTGAAAGAAATTGCTCATAACACAAGCAGCACCCAAGATTCACCAAAACAAGAAAAAAGAGCACTCTGTAGATGGATGCCACTCAACAATGAAGGAAGAGGTGTGCATTCATTTCATTGGACTCACGTCACATTAAGCACATATTAGGACTACGAGCCTTGTAAGGTCTTCTAATATAAACAAATCACGAGTGCTGACCCCATTAGGAGTCACATTTCATATTCTGGACCCTGAAAGGAACCTTGGCTTTCCAAATGATGTGACTCCAAGGGAAGAAACTGGGGAAAGAAGTTTTTATGGGGTGAAAGAAAAAGAATATTTGGCAGAAAAGGGACCTAAATAATCACCCTTCAAACCCTTCCTATTTCACTAACAAGAAATTGCCCACAACCCAAGATGCCACCCAAGCTTCACCAAAACAAGAAAAGAGAACCCTCCATAGATGGGTTGTGATTAAACAATGAAGGAAGAGTTGTGCATTTGTTTCATTGGACTCACAGCTCATTAAGAACTTATCAAGACTAATCCTTGTAGGGTCTTCTGATCTATAAAAACGCATGCGTATTAATCCTATTAAGAGTCAACTTCATATGAAAGTCTGGACCTTGAAAGGAACCTTTGCCTTCCAAATGATGTAGCTCCAAGGGGAAGAAATTGGGGGAAGGAATTTCTATGAGGTGAACGAAAAAAATACTTAGCAGAAAATGGATTAAAGAATCACCCTACAAACCCTCTCATACCACTATTGGAAGGAACAAAATATCCAGAGCATTAAGCAAGGTGGTGAGCTTGCCAACCTCTTTCATTGAGATTCCTGAAAAAAGGCAATCCTAAGAAAGAGAATCCCCTCAGTAGGAAAGAAAGAGCTAAAGGTGCATTGTGGAGAATAGAAAGCCTAAACAAACAAAGCACCATCATTTCCAATGAGCAATTATACCCAAACATCCTTCTAGAACCAAACCCCGTTGCCATTACTAACTCTAAAACAGGTGAGGGGAAGAAAAAACAAGCTACTTGAGACATGAACTTGCAAGGGCTTGCATTAGAAACAATGCCACTTCCTCTAGTATCCCACCCATTACACCATACTTTTTATCACCTCATGTCATAAAGCATTAACTCCAGGGGGAAACCTCCACAACCATTTTCCAATTAGAGAGATGTTTTAAGATACAATATTACCAGGGCCCAGCCCCCATCTAGGTTTTCTAACAACCTCCCAACTAACTAGGGATTTCTCTTATTCTCCCCAAAATCCGACCCAAGAAAGTCATGTATCATTCTCTTTAAAGCAGTGGCAACACTCAAGGATACTCTAAAAGGAGAAAACATAAATAAGAATGTTGGAAAGGGAAGAAATAATGAGGGTAATACAACTCCTTAAAAATTAGGAACTTCATTTTAAATCAGCAAATCTATATATTTTAGAAGTTTGGAAGTTTTAATAAATTTAGGGGTTTAGAATAAAAAATTAGACACTTCAGATTTATTATTTAAGTATTTTTTTTTTACTTTTAACGTTGGGTAAGGTATCTGTGACTGTGTGTTGTACAGTTAGAATGCAGTGGTGAACTCTAAATTGAACCCTTCACTCCCCCCCTTTCCTGTGAGTCTAAAAGTGTTCTGTATAATTTTGCAAATTAGGTGTTCATAGAATGGATTTGCTTTGATACCAACCAAATTGATGTAGAACAGAACAGAAAAGAAGCAAGACCGTGGTGTGGGGGTTGGGGGGTATTGGTGGGGGGGGGGGGGGTGTGGATGGTCGTGAGAGCAAGAGAGAAGGGAGTTTGATTTGAAGTTCACAATTGCATTTCCAACTGTAGTACACATCAGCAAAGTACTTAAGAACCCAACAGTAAAAGTAACATAAATAATTAAAAAAGAACCCCTAGTATCTAAAATGTTCAAAATAACCCTAAATAACTACAACTCCTAAAATATAAAGATTTACTGAGTTAAAATAAAATCTCTAATTTTAAAAAAATAAAAATAAAAATTCAAACAAGATATGATCACCTAGAAATATCAACAAGATGTCCTCCCATTGCAAATGCATAAATACACCATGCTACTTTAACTTTTAAATTAAGAACTGGTTCTTATCGTGGTCATGTTACAGTTAAACTCTATTCATGATATTTCTATATCAGAATTTTAATGCGCATAAATTTTGTCAGACTAGTAACAATGTCACCTGTATTGCACATATGATCAGAAAGTGAATAATATTGACTAATGTACATAAGGTAATTATTGAAAACGTCAACAAAAAAATGCATTGACCAATCTGGCAAGATCATCGCTTCATCAAAAATGGACAAAAGATTATCCCAGAACTTATTAGCCACACGATAATAGAGAAAAGATGCTCACTCGTTTCACTAGTAGTCTCAGAACACAAAAAAAAAATCCTAGTTTTTTTTATATACCAGTAATACACTTATCTAGTATTAGTCTATATATAACTTATATACTTTATTTAATTAATTAAAATATTTATAACTGCCAACATACTTGAAAATTAAAAGGAGAAAATTATGATGTACGGACAAAGAAATCATACAAGGCAATCTTTATCAAGATGAAAAATGTCAAAGGTAGCATTCAGCTATTATATGACAACATGACAAAAGACATGTAGATACAATGTTTCAAAAGGCTGCATAAATAAGTTGTGTTCTCAAGTGATAGGCATGTATAAGGTATTTGGAAAAGTAAAATGCATTATTATTTAACCATATGTTTATTGATACACCATTTAACACATTTTTATTTTTATAGAAATTTGGTAATTTTTTATTTTATATAATGCACGAATGTTGCATGAGAACTTTTCAATACAAGAAAACTAAAATTTTAAGCTTTTTTTTGTATGTCTAAGATAAATTTTGTTTTGTGTAACATATTTAAATCTCACAGGGATAATATTCTATGAGTCAAACTTTTAATTTACAAAATATTGAAATAATGCTTAATCAACAAACTAAAGAAGTACATGGAATTGATGGCAAGAATTCAATAGCTCTGGAACATAATTACTATTCATATCATTCCCCAAATATTTATTCAATTTTTGATTCATAAACTAAAATTTTTTTAGCTGAAATATTATTTATTCGTGATATTTATCTTTTAAAAGTCGAGTTCATAGCACATTTCTATACGATGGGTTGAAGTCTGTATCTGTTCTATATTTCTTTCAAGATATGCATTATTCATTCAATTTTTATGATATTGTTCTTTTTATCACTTTAAAATAGTTTTACGAAATGATTTTAAAGGGTTTTACCTATTCTATAATTCTTTCAAGATATACAATCTTGATTTAACTTTTGCAACACTGTTAATTTCATTTGGTCTTTGACCAACTGGCTCTCTCTTTTTGTATAACAAACATTTTGATGGTGGCATGGAATGTTCACAATTAGATATTTGTTGTAAGTTTAAATTGAAATCAAGCTTTTTTGACTACTACCGGAAGCATATTGAATTCATTCACAAAGTTCTTCAGGCCTAAACCTTGACCCATCTTAACAAACCTTATAAATACATTTTTAATCTAATTTTGGTCGAATTCATTTTTTAGAACTATTTTGTCTTACTTTTCAGAGACTAGATTCAATCTTGTGCAACACATAGGATTTTAAAGCTTATGGAATTGAAAATATATGTATTAAACAAAAAAAAATAAAAAACACCTCCATCAATCATTTTATGAATATATAGATTTAGTCAAAATCAGGAGTAGAAATATTAAACCCTGATTTTTTTTTTAATATAAATTCATGCATTTTATAGATGGTAAATATTTTTTTCTTATTTCACATAACTTGTGTGTCATGGTCTCACATCGGATGTGTACTAGGGAGATCTTGGGCTTATAAGGACGTTTTGGACTCCAACTAGGTGAGACGTTTTTTATAGGATAAATTTGTGAGGTTAGTGGGTCAAAGCGGACAATACCTCACTAGAGTTCTAGTGAGCCCAACACCATTACATTTGATATCAAAACCTGCCTGAAGGTACTATCATGCGAGTGGATCCACCCTGGGGATACTATCATGTGAGTGGACCCTACATAGAGGTGTAAGCCACTTTGACAAAGACGTCAGAGATTGAACGAGAGGGTCTGTCGCAATCTCAGATCGAATATGTACTAGGGAGACCACGCTGACAAGGACGTTAGAAATCGGATGAGAGAGTTTGTCATGAACTTAGATCGAATGTATACTAAGGAGATCACACTGACGAGGATATCAAAGATTGGACGGGAGAGCCAATCACGGTCCCACATCGAATGTGTACTAGGGAGAATTTGGAATTATAAGAAGGGTTTGGGCTCCAACTAGGTGAGACACCTTTTATAGGATAAACCCATGAGGCCAATGGACCAAAGCGGACAATACCTCATTGGAGTTGGGCCCAGGACCATTACACTGTGCCAAGATATTCACTATATTCCATTGTATTCATACAGACATGATTGCGTGCTTCAACAAAATAAATATAATCATAATGATATTGAGTCATTCAATGAAATAACTCTAATCATTAAAGTTCTCATACATTGATTTACATGTGCAAAAATTATAAAAATTAAACAAGTATCATACAAATAAGTTCTTCGAATGGATGAAACTAATACACATTCACGCAGTGTTAAAAATTATGACAAATCCAACCAAAAAAAAAATACTGCAATATATTGATATTAATCAAGAGTCTTAAGTAAGGATATCAACTTCAACTATGGTACATTTTTGTAGAGGAAGACCAAGTGATCGCAAAAGTAAAAGTGCTTGAGAGATGCAAGGATTACTTTAAGAGAGTATGAAAGAAAAGAATGAGAAAAATACTGAAAAAAAAAAAATGTAGAGTGAAATTTATTTATAAATAGATCATGGAAAGTACCAAATGTAGTTGAAGTAGAATGTGATGAATTAGAAACATTAAAAAATAATGTAATAGTTACTGACCATAATGAAATGGAAGATGAAAGAGATGAGAATATCAAATAATCAAAATATTTAATATATTTCAAAGTAAAAGATGGTATAATGTACTCTCTAGATTCATATTGAAAAGTTACATAATTTAAGAAAAGTTTACATAAGATAAGCATATTTCAATTTCTGCCACATGGGCATAACTAACTAATAGCTCATCCATGTGGCAACTTATGTATGGAAAAAGACCAAATGAAAATTCTATTACTATCAATTAGTTTTGATACTAAACAGTACAATAAAGGCAGGACAGTCATTTGTGAAGATAAGCAGTCAAGTCCTTGTCCACCGCAGGAGGCAGCTGAAGAGACTCCATGAAAGGATAAAAAAATACACACACAGAATAAGTATTACCACGGGTATCTGGAAACTATATTTTTGACACAAGAGGACAACAGTGAAAAGGTGTTATGGCTTTTATGAATAGTGTGATAATTAAGGACATTTTTGTCCACAAAATGATTTACACTAGTTGTACTTTTATATGAAGTATAGATTTATTAAAGTTCAATTCCAATATAATCTGATGTATTGCTTTTTCCCCATTAGATGCAAGCACATAGCCTCTTCCCTGTTTCAGTGCTGCTGCTTTCTGTTTTGACAGGTAGCCTTTCTCCCCCCTCCCCCCACAGAAAAGAAGATTTTATTAAGACAAAGATGAAGCACAACAAGGAGCATAAGCAATCCCCCATAAAAGATACAAAACAAAATCAAAATATATCAGAAAAGCACAGCCAACAAATCACACTGTAAATCAGAAAACAAAAATCCTTTGCACACCCAGTGGCAAAAACCCACAAGGACGCAAAGTATTGAATCCTATCCCAAAGCATAACTGAAGACATCTTCCCCATAAAAATATGAGCATACTGTTCCAACCAAAGACCCCCACAAAACTGCAAAACTTATACACCTCCACAAGGCCGAAGATCCTTACCCCTTCCAAAACCTGAAAAATGTATAGCCAACAAATCTTCCACCGACTCTGAACACACCCAATTCTATCCAAATAAACCAAAAACATTGTTCCACACCCTCCAAGAAAAAGAGCAATGGAGGAAAAGGTGAGAACATCTGAGTTTTGAAAACAAATAGAACAAAGACCCAGAGGTAAAGCCTTAAAAGGCATCCTATCCACAACAATTCATATTGTTAGTGTTAATTCATCAAGAATGACCAACCAAACAAAACCCTTAATCTTAGAGGGGCCTTTAGCCTTCCAAATGGATCTATGAAGTGGGAAAGACAAGGTTTTGTACTTTTATTGGTTAAATTCTCAATAAATCTAAGAATAGTCCCCAGAAGATTCAAGAAACCAAGAACAATGGTCTCCCCTTTGGAAAGGAAGCCACCATTCTACCAGATAGGTAGCCTTTCTTAGTTACATGGAAACAACAAATCAAACTGCAATAGTTATTTTGGCTATAGATAATAAAGATAGAAAACCTCAAAATACTTGGTAGAGGTGTCAGTTTCATGATTAATACCAGCATTTCCAACCACTAACTCATCACTGAAAATTGCCTTTCTAAAATGCACAAATTTTTTATGACAAATCCAACAGTCAGCTATTGGGCAAGATGAACACTTAAGTAGCAGGCAAGGTAGCTTAATATTATAGAGTGCTTTGCTGTCAGAAATACAAGAAGAATTGCATTTAACTCATGGATGCACATATATTTAAAAAATAACATACTGCTGGATGTTAAGTTTCTTCACATTATTATGTGTCGATTGTTCATTAATACTTCTTCCAATATTTCAGGATTTTCACGCAGCACAATTCCCAGTTCTATGTCACTCCCACCTAAAATCTATGCCAGAAATAATCAGTAATTTGGATGTACCAAATACTTACATAGGATCAGAGCAAATTTTATTATTCAATGAATTAGCTGTACAGATTACAGACGTAGCATCTATCAATAACTTAAGAACATATATACTATTAATTAAAGGAAGAAATGGCAGTTTTCAATCAGCATTTTTGATCCATTATGTTCTAAAATGTCATCTTATTTTTACAAATTTTTCACATATTTTCAGTTAATGGGCAATGTAGTAAATATAATCCTACATGACTACAATAACCATCCAACTACAAATAACCACCCATGGCTCTCCTTAACATTTGTAAACACACTACACATTTTATTCATGACTACCCAACCAAGAAGCATGTGCATTGTGTGAGCCAATGATTTGAACCAAACAATATAATCAATATATATTGTATCAACTAGTACACGCACACATACGCAATGCATGCATAAATGTGTGTGTGTCTAATTAACTCAAGGAAGTTGCAAATGCAACAATTGAGAATCTGGTGTTCATGTAAAATGTATGATGTCATCACAAAAAGGACAGGGAAATAGCCCATGCAATGGTGGCATTGCCTAATTCTTCTTCTTCATTCAGAAGAAGAATGCATACCTTGACTCAAGTTCAACATCATCTCCCAATTGGGAAGACATGATTAAAAGACCATATGAGAGGAAAAACTACCCAGGACCATCTTAATGAGAAAGGGCTATAAGGGTCTCAAATTGGACACCATGACCACAGACTTTCATAGCTTAAAGAAAGCACAAAATAAACAATAAAATAAAAAAAAATAAAAAAGTGAACCAGAACGTTGTAAGAAAAATTTTGATAGTAACAAAGGTTAAACTTTTATTGCAGCAAATTATAAACAAATTTCAAGGTCTCCTTTCATACTCCTCTGGTCAACTAGCAGGTAGCTAAGTGTGAATTTGGGAACATGCTGTTTCTTTTGTTACCATTTCCATTTTGAATCTCCTGAGGTTTGACCATAGGAAGAACATGTTCTCTTATTCAAATGTGGGGAAAAAAAAAAAAAAAAACGAATGTTTTCATATTTTGAAAATAAAAAACATGTTGTTAAATTGGTTTCATATGGATTTCGGATCCATTTTTGGGAAGACACTTGAGGGTGGAGAAGTATGCATTTTTCATTTCTTTTCCTTGTTCAAAAATAAATGAGATATTCAAAATTGTAATACTATCGTGGAATTAAACTTATGAGTCATACGATGAAACTATGGGAAAGGGTAGTTGAACAAAGATTAAGGTTAGAAACGAAGATCTCAGAAAATCAATTTGGTTTTATGCCTGAGAGATCTACCATAGAAGTCATTTATCTTTTAAGAAGATTAATGGAAAAATTTAGGGAAAAGAAGAGGGACTTGCATATGATATTTATTGACCTTGAGAAAGCATATGATAGAATACCTAGGAAAGTTCTATGGTGGGTTTTAGAAAAAAAAGGTGTATGTTGTAGGTATACCGATGTCATTAAGGATATGTACGATGGAGTAATGACTAGTGTAAGGACTATAGATGGAGAACTAGAGAATTTCCAATTACCATAGGTGTACATCAAGGATCTGCTTTGAGTCCTTATCTTTTTGCTTTAGTGATGGACCAATTGACTAAGAGTATTCAAAAGGAGGTTCCATGGTGTATGTTGTTTGCAGATGATATTGTATTAATTGATGAAACTAGGGACGGAGTAGAGGCTGAGTTAGAATTATGAATAGAATCTTTGGAATCTAGAGGCTTTAGGATAAGTAGAAATAAAACAGAATATATGAAATGTAATTTTAGTAATGATAGGAGGAATATTGGAGACAAAATTAAACTTGATGATGAAGAAACAAATAGCACTTGTAGATTTCGATACCTTGGATCTATTATACAAGCTGAAGGAGAAATTGAAGATGATGTAATGCATAGAGTTAAAGCAGGTTGAATAAAATGGAGAAGTGCTTCAAGTGTGCTATGTGATCGTAGAATACCCTTAAAATTGAAAGGAAAATTTTATAGGACAACTATAAGACCAGCTATGCTATATGGATCGGAATGTTGGGCGACGAAGAAACATAATATCCAAAAAGTAAAAGTTGCCGAGATGAGAATGCTTAGATGGATGAGTGGTATAAAATTGAAAGATAAATTAAGGAATGAACATATTCGTGGTAAGTTAGGTGTAGCTCCTATAGAAGATAAGATAAGGGAGGGACGACTCAAATGGTATGGACACTTGCAACGTAGGCCTTATAGTCCACCTGTGAGGAAGAGTGACTTAGTTACTGTGGGGGGCAGCAAAAGGGGTAGGGGTAGACCTAAAATAACTTGGGAGGAGATAATGAGTAAGGATTTAATATCCTTAAATCTATCAAAAGAAATGGTCCATGATCACATAAATTGGCGGAAAATAATTCATATAACCGACCCCACTTAGTTGGACTAAGGCTTGGTTTTGTTGTTGTTGCTGTTGTTCCTTGTTCATAACATCTCTCCTTGGCACATAATAATGTCATTGCTTGATTTCTTACTTCAAACGGGTCTACTAAATGATAGGCAGGTGGAGGAACTCTACCCTTCTTTGGCATTTTTGGAGGGTTGTCATCTCTAAAGTGAGGGAGATAATTGGGTTTGGGATTTGGATTCTTCAAGAATCTATTTTTCTAAATCTTTCTTTGAGCATTTGACCAAAACCCTTAGTTCCTTTCCCCTCTTCCATTAATCCAAATAGCTAAAGTCCCCTCCAAAGATTAAGGCTTTTATTTGGCTGGTTGTTCTTAGTAAGTTGACACCAATAATTTGTTGCAGAGGACACTTTCTAGGGTGTTTCCTCCAGATGTCTGTTTATTGTGTTTTGATAGCTCAGAATCTGCATTGAATCTATTTTTGCTTCTCTTTCTCTTGGAGGATTTGGAATAAGTTGTTTGGTGTTTCTGAGGAGAATTGGATTTGTCCAGGTTTGGCAGAGAATTTATTACATATCTCTTTTACAGGATTTGGGAAGAATGAAGATGGTTTGATTTTGTGGACTTGTGGGATCTTTGCAGTTTTATTGGGAATGTAGAAGGAATGCTTGTATTTTTCTCGAGGAAGAAGAGTCACCGTACTTTGCTATGGGAAAGGATTCACTATTTGGCTTCTCTCTGGCCATTTGCAGCAGGATATATTATTCTCCTCATTGTACACTCTTTCCTTTATAATGAATTCTCTTTTCTTTTTCAATCTCACTCCACCCCAAAAAAAAAAAAAAACTGGTTTCAAATGGCCAAACGTCAAAAAAGGTCAACATGGAAATGAAATCAAAACAAAAAACACATTTCACATGCAAAAGGATGCTGTTGTACAAAACATCTTGTGCACTCCATGTGCCTTCATCCCTAATACATGCATATATGTTTGAGTAATTACTGCAATGAGTGCCTTGGGACCAGGATAGCTGCTTTCCACACATCATGTCAGGCTAGCACCAAGAAAAGCCTATAATCATGTTAGCAGGGCATATACTCGAACTTAAATAAGGTACAGAACATTTAGAATAAATGAGCAACAAACATTGTAAAATGACTCTTCATATCACATAACAAGATGAATTGGTTTGCCAAATGTGCGACCATTCAAGCTTATTCACACTTCATAACATGTGCACTGTTGTGACTCTGGGCTTGAGAAATGGTGCCTGTCTTATCCCTTATCACACTACAACATTACATATCGATATTGAATATTCAATCTTATAAAGCATTTAAGAACTAAAAGCTAGACACCAACCCATTCATTTCTTTCACCCATTGTTTAAACAACACACTCAATTGATATCTCATAATAATAATGGTGAATCATTAGAGTATGACAAAAAGTTCCTATTGCTGATGTTTCTTCCTTATGTTCTTTATTAGGGCATAAATAATAATCTTGATATTTGTGCATAATTTTGGCTCTGCTAAGCATATGCCAGTTGTACATGCTAAAGTGATCTACACTGATAGATCATAGGTCAGTATACCGTCCAACACCAGAAAGAGTTTTTTGTGTGCTCTGAGAAGAATTTATGCTATAAACAAAAAACATGAATTAGTGGCCCAGAGTCCAGAAATTAGAGGAAAAACATTTCTACCTATATACTTAAAGAAGCATAAGGATTTCATAAAAAGTACATCGATCCCATGATCTAGAAAGACAAGTTTCTGTCTCCTTTCACATCCAAAAGATTACGAAATGTCTCTATTGCACTGATCAACCAAGAACCTTAACACGCATCTGGTTCAAGGCCTCCATCAAATATTCTGTTTGATTATAGACATCCAGATGTCTATATTTGGCCGCAGTTTTTTTTTTTTCCATGGACAATTAGATTCCAATGTAATTGGATTTTTGTTTGAATCTGGACTTCCCCACCTTGAAGGATGGGTATCCATATTCGCATACTGTCAGAATGTACCTTAGAAATAATATGATAACATCCCCATGTTCTACATATTAAGCATGGTGTCATATCATTCCTGGAATTCACATTCCTAGAGCAACAAGATTCCCAGAAATCCAAATGCCAGGGAGTCATCTAAGATTCCCCAAACCAATGGCACATAAGAGGTCAAGAACTCTTCCTTGGGATGGACCAAGAACTGCCTGGTCCCCGATCAATCAACATTTAACATTCCCCTTCAAATGTTTAAATGTGATCACTCAGAATCTCAACTTGCCTTCAAAGCTTTCACCAAAGAAATCTTAAAAATTTGTCGCAATACGACAATCTCAATTTGTCACAATTGATGCACATATCTTCGGGCCTAAGAAATGAAAGCAAGCATATTCTCTCAAGTCTCCCCAATGATTCCAGTTTCGCTTTTGCCAAACAAAAATATAGCAATTTTGTTCTAGCAGGTGAAAAGAGGAAAGTGAGTAATCTCATTCTATTTCTTTCCTCATTTATTTTACAGTTACAGCAACATTTGTTTTCATGGAAAATCACCTCCCAACCAGAGTTATTTCCCACAAAAATCATTTTCATGGAAAATCATCAGTTTTCTTTTACTTGGATAGAACACTAGAAATTATTTTCCACTGTTTGACATGCACTGAAATATTGGTAGGTGAGTCTAGAAAACAAGAGATGGAACTGGTCCATATTTTATTTTTCGCCATTGAATAAGAAAGATCTTTTCCTTGACCAAAAGAACCCAAACTGCAGGACATGAGAAAAATATCTTTCAAAAGGTCAATTTCAGCAAAACAAATAGAACCTCTTCAAAGAACCTTGCAAGAAATTAGTCACTGATGAACCTCTTCCATAAATGTTCTTTTCAGTGCTATAAAACAGTTATGACGCACTGTATAATCTGTCTCTGATCAAAATCTGTATAAGACCAAACTTCTACTTTTCTAATCAGTTTTTAAGTTTTGTGGGGCTTTATCCATCCCACGTTTGTGTATGCAAGATAGAATTTCTAATTTTCTAGTTCTTCATACACCTTTTTCTGCCCTTTGTCCTTGAAAAAATAAGTATATATGTCCCAATATTGACCTGTCTCAGACTCTCAGTGCATTTACTGCAATGATACAGGATATATATATATATAATCAGAGCACGGCAGTTGTCTGGACCACTTCTAATACAAGTACGCAGCAACCAAAGAAATTAAATTAGTGAGTTTCATTAATTTATTTCAAAATAATGTAATTTTAGAAAAAAAAAATGTATCCAAGACACTAAGACCAAGAGGCAGTGTGACAAGAATAACATGAATATCACAAAATTAATGAAATTACAGTATCAAATGATTGAAAGAGAAATCCATTTAAAGTATGAAGGAGTACCTGTGGTCCATATATGGTTGTAGATCAATTGTATCCCTGAAATCAACATGGCCATTCAATTTACTTAAGCGACCACGAGCATCTTGGCTGAACCTCTTCAAATGAATGGTCAAAATTGGCGGGGCCTTATTAATAAGGATCCTTTTAGTTGCATCTCTCTTTACCTTCACAGTTTCAGAATCCATCTCTACTTCTTCACTTTCTCCTGATTCACAGATCTCAACTGACAACTGAGGATCCCTTGGTTTACATCCAATACTCCTACTAGGTTCATTAATCGTATAAATTTCATTGGATTGATCGCTAAAGCTTGCTTCGCTACAAGTTCTGTAGCAACATGAGGAATGTGGCGACTCCAAACATGCATCTTTACCATTTTCTCCTTCTGATTGAGGAACTACTGGAACCACTGGTTTTAGTTTGTCAGCTTGACTTGTTTCAAGTTTTGCTTTGTTCTGGGTGGAATCATTGACATCCCCATAATGAGATACAAAGCTTTCACTAGAAGTGTCAAGAACCACACCACTCTTGATATTTCCATTACCTAGGTCTCTGACTTCAGAAGGGCAAGACAAATCTTTATTCAAACTCAATGAGTCATTATAAGCAATATCCTTGCCTTGATTATTCTGAATTGAAGATTTAAGCTTCAGCTTGTTCTTCCTCAATTTGATTTTCTGCTTACTTGCATTTTTTGAACAATTTTCACATTGCCAAGCATGTTCATTGGAAAGAAGTTCTGGTTTTACAAAATAAGCCAAACAACTCTCTACAGACACTGGAGAATCTGTATTATCCACCACATCAGGTTCTGAATCGCTGCTGTTTCCAGCTATGAAACCAGTTTCAGTGACTTCATTTTCCTGAAAGTCATTAGCGCCTGGCAAGTTTTTTGCTGTGGGCCCTTCAACTACCTCAGGCTCATCAAATAAGTGACCGAATCCATCAAAATCCAATGAATCTTGCTTGCAACCAACAAATGATGAGGAGGCCTCACCTTCTACTCTCATTACCTCAACAGAGGTTGAAGTTTCTTCTTTGTATGGAAGCAATAGAACTTCAGAATCTTGAACCTGTTCAGGGAGCATGTCTTTGCCAGAACTCTCAGGAGACGATTCTGACTTTAGATTTGGCTGTAGATAAACCTGGCTAGTGGAATCAAAGTTGCTTTCAGACGAGACATTATTGTGAGGAGTGTCCTTTTCTTTAAAACCTTGAGTAACTAAAACATCATCATTTTGTGGAGCAACATCTTGGTCAGGCAATATTGTTTCAGGTTCAAGGTAATCCATCCATGTTAAATCATCAAACGACACTTTTGTTTTCTCCATAAGATTTTCAGAGTGGAGCCTGGTTTCAGACAGTTCAGCAGTCAAGATATTCTGTGAAACTGGGCCCTTATTATCATCCACAATAACTGGTCCAGCTGAACCTAAAAATGTAGAATCGCCAGAACATGTCGTCACTTTCTCTTCAACAGTTGCATTGGACTGCTCTTGGCATGACGACCCGCAACTAACTGATGGCTTTGAAACAATTTGAGTTGAAGTAGCATCCGTGTCTTTGTTAAACTTTGAACGAACCCTCCCACCTCTTTTTGGAGGTAGCTTCATTTTCCTGGTTCGAGAGGCCAGTTGGGCCTTTTTAGAAACAGGTTTCTTAGTTGGAACTGGCAGCGAAAGATCTAAAAAAGGCTCCCACACTGTTGAGGAGTGCCCACACTCTAAACAACAAACAGTGCTAGAGGTTTGCCCCCCAAATAGATAATCCACAAAAGTAGGTCCCTCATTTGGAGAGTTCCCATCATCTTGAGAAGAACTGATCTGCTTTTTCATACTCAATTCTTCTGTAGAGAGCCCATCGAGTAAGAAAAGTAGCAGCTCATGACTGTCATGCTGCTGGTATCCCCTAAATTGGGGTGCCTTTGCACAAACACTCCCAAAAAATGATTTTGGATTGATAGCATTTCTCAATCCTCCTTCGGAAATTGTTTCAAAGAAAAGCTTCTTCAAAGCAGTAGTAAGAGGCCCAACAGATCCATCTAACTTCACAAAATAGTCTCTCAACCTATCCATGGATAAAAGATTTTGCATTACTGAATTAAAGAAACAAGTGTTCCCAAGATTAACCAAGCCTCTTACAGTGTAACCATCCCTTCCATCTAAAGCACCGGATGTTGTGTTTCCTGGTTTCATTTCACTCATAATGCTGCCACTTCCAAACCAAACATCCTCAACATCCACTGGTGCAGCCACAGCTGATCGGCCCTTTATCAGTTTCACAATGTCAGATAAGATATCCACTTGCTCACCATTCTCTTCTGATTTTTCAACCGGTATAAGTGTATTGCATGGGAAGCACCACCGTAGATTAGGGTTTTCAAATTGGATTGCCAAGGGGTGACGGGTTAACCTTGCATGCCGAACTGCATGGCTTTGAGTGCTTGTTGGAAGGCCAATCCCTCCACACACAAAATGCCCACATTCCAAACAAACCCAAATAGCCCTCGAATCTGATTTCAAATCCCCAGGACCGCCTCCTTTCCTCTTCCCATGTTTACCCTTTGCCCTATTACCCTTCCTATCAACCACACCTTCCCTGCAATCTTCGCACTTAATAGGCTCAGAAGACCCAATTTTTTTTGAGACTTTACTCAAGTCTACTCCCCTGTCAAGATGGACGCACAAGTTTCTCCCTTTGGCCACTGAAACTCCATCCCCAACAGTCTCAACACTTGCATTGTATTGCTGGGAACCAATTTTGGGAGAAGGGGTCACGACCCGCTTCTCCTTATGAGAGTTTCGACCCTTCTTCTTAACTTTTTTCCCCATAGAGTTCTGAAAACCAATCAAAGAAAATCATGAAACTAAAAAGAACCCACGAATTGAAAGCTAAAACAATGAAAATAAGATAAACACCATAAATACTGAACAAGAATTCAAACATGCATGAAAAACAAATGAAACTCATTTATCAACTGCCCAACACAGAACAACAAAAAATCAACAAGAATTAAAGCAGGCATGGTGAATAACTCAGCCCCATTACCTGATGACATATACGTCCACTGGGAAAAACCCACGAATCAAAACCAAGAATAAACCCAAAAAGAAGAACATAGATTGTGAACTAGAATGCAAGAAACCACAAAGGCAATCCAAAACCCAGTTCCCACCCACAAAAATATACATCCTGTAAAGGAAAAACCGAAAAAAAAAAACCCAGGAAAAGAAAAAGAATAAAAAACCCAAAGACTAAAAAACCCATATATAATCAGAACAGGAAAAAAAAAATCAAACAAACACGAAAGAAGAATCCGTTGATAACGGACAGATTGCGAACAGTAGAGAGCACCCAGTACAGATTCGGAGTTTTTCAGAAGTAACCAGATGAATATTCATTTGAAAAGCATATATAAGAGGAAACGAGCAACCGTAAAAGCGTAGATGAAGCTGATGCAGAACAAAGAACAAATGATTAAATAGATTCAAAAATAAGAGGAAAACAGACATTCACCTGGATATCTAGACTGAGAATAGGGAGATTGCTCAGAGAAACATCAATCGATTAAGCATTACAGTTAAGAAAAAGACTTTGATTAGGATCTACGAAGGGTGAGAGAGTGGAGTGCGCATTCTAAGGCGTTTGGCGCACCCTCTGCTACTGCTGCTGCTACTCTCTAAACCAAGACAGGGAGTCGCAGGAGGCGAAAAACAGTGGTGGAAGTGGGCTGAATTATAATATCAAGGAGTTCAGTGTCGTTCATGGTAATTAAGAAAATGTATACCCAACGAGTCAAATTCGATGTGAATTAATTACATCCCACTTCAACTTATTAATTCAATCATTTGGATTCTCCTCTCTTTCCTAACCACAACAACCAGAAAAAAGATATTTTTTTCCCCTTGTCTAAGCCAAAAAAATATTTTTATCCTATTTTTTTAAATACTTTAATCTTAATTTTATTCTTAAAAAAATTAAAATTATTAATTCAATAATAGGAAGGGAACAAGACTTTTTCTCTTTAAACTAATTTAAATAATGACAATCTTCTCAAGGCTTGCACTTAGAGCATAAAATGTTCGAGATATTTCAAATGCTGAACTATTTTTTACTTGTTTAATTTTCTAGTTTATGATAACAGTTTCTTGGTATACTTTCAATAGTTTTTCTTATCTAAATTTCTAGCAACAGTTAACAACCAAATATCATTATTTGTTGCAATAACTAGGACTAGAAGTTACTCCTTTATGTAGCTAATAAATAAGCTACCTTTAGCACTTTCTAAAACATAATTAGCTCTCATCTATCTTATTTTCTTATATTGTTCATCCTTTCCATCATCTAATAATTACTTATATTTTTTTAGTAACTAGCTTGTAATTTTTTCCACCCTATTTGTTTTCTACTAGTTTATTTCAAAAATGCTTTGACTAAAAAGTAAAACTAATTTTTTTTTTCCCTTTATCTACGTTGGGTGCCAAATTGTTATTTGTAACTCTTATACTTCTGTTTTAATAAGCAAAGAAGGAATGAGGAAAAACATGAAGGGGGCAGCATAGCAGACTCGTCGACAAAGGGCCTATGCTCGTCGATGAGGGAACAGTAGAGGTTCGTCGATGAAGACTTTGAAACTCGTCGATGAATAATTACCGAAAGTAAGAAATTCTCAAACTTTTGGCATCGTCGACGAGAGCCCTGCATCGTCGACGAAGAGTCTTCTTGGTCTCGTCGACGAAGCCCTGTGTTCGTCGACAAGGAGCGCCTAGGCTGCGGCAGTCTTTTGATATTTTGAATTTTTGAATATCGGGTAGTTGGGCAAACGGGGGGAAAACCTCTGAGAAAACTCTATATATGTCATTTGGGCATATTTTGAGAGTGAGAGTGATCATTATTGAAGTATATTGTGTACATTTTGATTTCCTTAGTGAAATCTGTGTGTCATTGCTTCCGTGGATATAGGCTTTTTTCGAACCACGTAAATCTTTGTGTTGATCTTGTTCTGGTTGTGTGTGTTATTTACATTCACTTGTTGTTGTTTATTCCGCTGTGCATCTTCATTATACGATCCATATCACAACAAATTGGTATCAGAGCGATTGTTGTTATGGCATCGAGAATCGTCTTCTGCAAGATTTGACGTTGTCAAATTCAATGGAATCGGAAACTTCGATTTACGGCAGAAGAGAGTGAAAGATATTCTTGTACAACAAGGAATGGCTAAGGTTCTGCTTGATACTCAACCGGAAGGAATGGATGAGGCAACATGATTAGATTTGAAAGCAAAGGCAGCGTCAACAATACGCTTGTGTTTGGCCAACGAAGTTATTTATCGGGTGATAGAGGAGGATTCTCCACCGGCTATCTGGCGAAAGTTAGAAAGTCGGTACATGTCTAAATCCTTCAATAACAAACTTTTTCTTAAGCAGTGTTTATATTGACTTAAGATGATAGAAGAATCTAGTCTAGATCAACACATCAATGCGTTTAATCAAATCATAAGTGATCTTATGAGAGTTGATGTGAAATTTGATGAAGATGATAAGGCTTTGATGCTGTTAAATTCTTTGCCCTCAACTCATACCTACAAAAATCTTGTGACCACTCTTACGTGGGGAAAAGAAACACTTGATTTGGAAGAGGTAACAAGTGTTTTGTTAAATTTTCATCAAAGTTGAAAATATGTGATAAAGGGGAAGGACTTGTGGTAAAGAGTTGTAATGAGCGAGGCAAAGGAAGTTTAAAAATGGGTCTAATCAGAAATCCCAGAATCAATCCAAGAAGAAGAAGGAAATTCGGTATTATAAATGCAGTAAAAAAGGGCATATGAAATCGAAGTATCCAGATCGGAAGAAGGGAAATGCTAATAAGCATGAGGGGATTTCTAAATCTGTGAATGTTGTTCAAGAAGAAGATTCAGCGGATGATGATGTTCTATCAGTTTCAGTTGAGTCGGATAATATAACGGACTCTTGGATACTTGACTCGATATGTTATTATCACATGACTCCAAACAAGGAGTGGTTCATCACTTACAGGTTAGTAAATTCTAGATCAGTTCTTATGGGTAATGATGCTTTTTGTAAGATCGTTGACATAGGAAATGTAAAGATACAAATGTTTGATGGTACTGTAAGAACATTGCGTAATGTAAGACATATACCTAAGTTGAGAAAGAGATTGATATCTTTTGGCACCTTGGATTGTAATGGCTTTAATTACAAGTCCAAAGGTGGAGTCTTGACGGTATGGAAAGGTAATTTGACTGTGATGAAATGACAGAAGCTGGATGGAAATATTTACACGTTGTAGGGAACTACCGTTGTAGGTGGAGTTGCAGTCGTGGATGCTTAATTAGATGAGACCGTCTTATGGCGTATGCGTCTTGGGCATATAGGAGAGCATGACATGAAAGAACTACACAAGAGAAAATTGTTGATAGGTTTAAAATCATGTCAGTTGGAATTCTGCAAATTTTGTGTTCTTGGAAAACAGAACAGGGCAAAATTCAGTTCAACTACTCACAAGACGAAAGGAATTCTTGACTATGTACATTTAAATGTTTGGGGTGGGTGGACATGTGTAAGGCACCTAATCCATAAACTTGGGTCTAGTGCGTTATACCTGATAAAATCTTGATAAATCATAAATCCTTACATACATTCGCAGCGGAAAACATAACCATAATCTCCATAAACATAGTTCTACAATACCAACATTCCATAATATCAGAGTTTGTTATATCCTAACTAGAAATCCATAAAATTGATCCATCACCTGCATTTTCCATAGATACATATCCCCTAAAACATTTCAAAATTTTCACAATCATTCATCCCTTAACATCCTTAAAACATAACGACATAAAACATAAACATATACATCCCCAAAATATGCTTAACATATACCCTCTCTTTTATAGTCCTCAAAAATGCTAAAACCCTCAAGCTCCTAAGCCCGACCTCGAGGATGTCCTAAAAAAGAAACATTCATATTCGGGTGAGACACATCTCAATAAGGGAAGAAGTATACATATTAAAACAGCGTGTGGCTAACATGAGATAAATAAATATCATTTTAATTACATTTGCAAATCACCACATAACATTGAAATCATTTTCTGCACCTAATCAAACACATGCAAAGATTTAGCCCACGAGATTACCCAAGGATAGGGGTGATTACCTGCCCATACAAGTAGCACTCCTCTACTCAGATACTTAGGTAATCCTAAGGCCACGACTAAAGCATATCAGGGCACTCACCTTACTCAGCAAGCCCTCAAGTGTTAAATTGATCTCGTACTCATGCATTCAACAATAGTTTACTAGCAAAGGCCCAAAGGATAAGGAATTCTACCCGCCCATACAAGTAGGTTCCCTCCGCCCTAGTACGTTACGCAACTACTGCCACACCTGAAGCTACTAGTGCACTCGTCTTTCTCAGCAAGCCCTCAAGTGAAGAGTTTATCTTGCCTAATCATAACATGTTCTACATACATAAATACTTCTAATAACATAATATTTTATTCTTTTCTGTCATTATTCATTCATACACATCTGTTCATGTTCATAACTTAAACATTTCACTTCGTTTCACTTTAAGTGACTATTTCTCATTTATATCGTTCACATTTGTCATTTCATTTCATGGTCATTTCATTGTCATTTCATTACATAACATTTTCATTTCATTCCTTTGTACTATAGTTGGTCTTTAGCCATCATCAGTTAGTGTACGGCTCCTTTTAGTTGTCATTACTACAACTCCTTTTAGCTATCATCAGTTAGTCAATATAGAAACGTGCTAAATCTGTTAACATGACTATCTTTCAACTGTTTTACATTTACATGGTTACATTTAGCATACACAAGCAACATTATCCAAATCATATTTTATTCTCAATACTTTACTTATCTAGCCCATATCTTATACATTTAACATATATTTGCACAGATTCTCATGCCACACAGTTTAACAATAAAATTCATATACATTCCTTACAAAATAAGCCAACCCATAATTAACATTTATATGCTGAAAATACATTTCATTTCTTACTTAATTCCTCAGGAAATTCCTTTCACTTTCATTCGTTTATTTTCACATATACATAGCTATATAGATAACCCTGGGCTCAGAAAACATAAATTTCATAGCTGAGATTTTTAACTCACATAAAAACATATATACATAAATAACACCTAATTCTTTTTAATTCATGAAAAACTTAATTTAATACATAAATTTCCCCCTTACCCGACTTCAAACTACGCTGGCAAGATTCCTAAACCGATACCTATAGCGTTCACTTGGACCCTGAATCCAAAAATCCTAACTTAATTAAATTTCAACTAACTCAAATCTGAAGAAAAAACACCTATTTACTACTTCCTAAGCTCCAAATAACAACATTTGTTAAGGAAATTCCAAAATAACTCACTTACCTTGATTTTGGGATGTTTCCCAAACCTCACAAACCAACGATCAGCTCCTACAGTCTTGTAGAGAACGATCCTACGAACCTCGTGGTGGTTCTAGATTGTCAAACTGAGTCAAAATCGGCCCGAAATCAAAGAGAGAAGGCTGGGAGACCGTTTTAGAGAGAGAGAGAGGAGAGAGATTTCGCAAAATTCACACTGGAAAATGAAGAATAGCCTATTTATAAGCAGTGCTTCGTCGACGAGACACGTGGATTCGTCGACGAGGCACTGTAGAGACTTCGTCGACGAGAAGATACCTTCTTCGCTGAAATTCAGAGTTCCAAACTATACTCTCTCGGTATTCCTTTGTCGACGAGAAACTAGAGTTTGTCAACGAGCTTAGAAGGATACTCGTCGACGAATATAGGACATTCGTCGACGAGGCCTACTTTTTTCTAAAAATCCTTCCTTTCTTTCCCTTATTATCCATTAATCCATTTCATTTATTGTATTTCCTAATTATTTAATTTTTTTGGATCATTACAACATGTGTACTATGTGAGTTTCATTGATGATTACTCACGGAAGGTTTGGGTTTACTTCATGTGTCACAAATCTAGTATGTTTGCCAAGTTTAAGATTTGGAAGGCTGAAGTGGAAAGCCTAACAGGAAGGAGAATCAAATACTTAAGGTCGGATAATGGGACCGAGTATGCTAATTTTCGGTTTATGGAGTTTTGTGCGAAGTAGGGCATCAAAAGATATTTTACAGCTCATTGGACACCTCGGTAAAATGGTGTGGAAGAATGGATGAACTAGAATCTTGTTGATAGGGCTTGATGTCTCAGATTGAATGCAAGGCTACTGAAGAATTTATGGGCCAAGGCAATTAATATGACTTGTTTTGTGGTTAACCGATCACCAAGGGCATCATTAAAGGGTAAAGTGGCGGAAGAGGTTTGGACGGGAAATGTAGTAGACTACTCTAAATTGTAGGTATTCGAGTGTCTAGTCTATGTCCATGTGTCTAGTGAGGAGAGGTCTAAGCTTGACCTGAAGTCTTGTCGTTGCATCTTTTTGGGATATCCAGAGGGTGTGAAGGGGTACAAGCTGTGGAACCTAGTGGCAAACAAGGTGGTGATCAGTAGAGATATAGTCTTTGATGAGAAGGCTATGGTGAAGCGTACTCAAGAGTTTGATGAACAAAAATAGAAACTAGAAAGTTAGGGCAGTGATAAACATGTTGTGTAGGTGGAGTTGGAAGCTTAGAGCAACAAAAATAATCATGGTCCCGTGGTTGCAGAGAGCTTTAGCTCGGGAAACCAGCAAGTCGACGATATTCCTATACGGAGATTTGGACGCACTATCAGCCCTCCATCAAGGTATGATTTTGATGAGTTAGTATCTTATACTTTCCTTACTAGTTGCAACAATCCAACTTCTTTTTAAGAGGTAGTGCACGACTAAGAGAAAGATAGGTGGATGAGAGCAATGATTGAGGAAATGGAATCACTGCATAAGAACAAAACTTGGGAGTTGGTGGAGCTTCCAGATGGGAAGAGATCGATAGGTTACAAATGGATGTATAGGAAGAAGGAGGCAACTTTAGAAAAGGAAGGAGAAAAACTCAAGGCACGATTGGTGGCAAAAGGATACTCACAAAAGAAGGGGACAGATTATGATGAGATCTTTTGTCCAGTGGCCCGACATACTTCTATCAGAATTGTGTTGGGGTTGGTAGCTCATTACGATCTTCATTTGGAACAAATGGATGTGAAGACGGTATTTCTTCACGGTGACTTGAAGGAACAAATCTACATGGTACAGCCGGAGGGATTCATTGAACTAGGAAAAGAAATTTTTTTTTTTTACAGGTTGAAGTAATCTCTTTATGGGCTGAAACAGTCTCCAAGGTAATGGTATAAACGGTTTGATTCGTACATGATGAAGATTGGCTACAAATGGTGTAAGTATGATTGTTGTGTTTATGTGAATAAACTTGAGGATGGTTCTCTTATTTTCTTGTTATTGTACGTCGATGACATATTGATAGCTGCAAAGGATTTAACTGAGGTGAATCAGTTATAGGACCTGTTGCATAAGGAATTTGACATGAAGGATCTTGGTTCAGCCAAGAAAATACTTGGGATGGAGATTCGCCGTGACAGGACTGTAGGGAGATTATAGTTATCTCAGGGCAGTTATGTTTAGAAGGTGTTGGAAAGGTTTAGCATGACTGATGCAAGACAGGTGTGTACGCCTCTAGCGAATCATTTCAAGTTGTCTACTGCAGATTACCCAAGTTCAGATGAGGAAATCCGGGATATGTCAAAGGTCCCCTATGTTAGTACTGTGGGGAGTTTAATGTATGTCATGGTATGTATGAGACCAGATTTGGCGCATGAGGTAAGCGTGGTGAGCACGTTCCTTTCTAATCTAAGAAGGCAGCATTAAGAAGCTATAAAATGGATACTCAGATACTTGCGTGGTATATCGAGATATGACATCATGTTCGGCAAGCAACAGGGTTGTCCTTCAATTATGGGGTTTGTTGATGCAAATTATGCCGAAGATATGGATGACAGACAGTTTACAATGGGATATGTGTTTACCCTTGTAGGAGGATCGGTATGTTGGAGATCCATGGTACAGTCTCTGGTTGCATTGTCCACGACTTAGGCGAAATATATAACAGCTGCCAAAGCTGCAGAGGAAGCCTTATGGATTATTGGTTTAGTCAGAGAGCTGGGGTTATAGCAAGATGGTGTGGTGCTGCATTGTGATAGTCAGAGTACCATTTACTTGGCGAAGAATCAGGTTTACCAGACCAAGCACATTAATGTGAGGTTCCACAAGGTTCGAGAATTGATTGCTTCGGGTGAACTTGTTTTTGAGATTCTCCTAAGGGGCATATAATTGCCAAGGTGGAGATTGTTATTTGTGGATCTTATACTTCTGTTTTGATAAGCAAATAAGGAAGGAGGAAAAACATGAAGGTGGCAGCACAGCAGACTCGTCAACGAAGGGCCTATGCTCATCGACGAGGGAACAACAGAGGTTCGTTGACGAAGGCTCTGAAGCTCGTCGATGAATAATTACCGAGAGTAGGAAATTCTCAAAATTTTGGCATCGTCGATGAGAGCCCTACATCGTCGACGAAGGTTCTTCTTGGTCTCGTTGACGAAGCCCTATGTTTGTCGACGAGAGGCGCCTGGGCTGCGGCAGTTTTCTGATATTTTGAATTTTTGAACGTTAAGTGGTTGGGCAAATAGGGGGAAACCTCCGAGAAAACTCTATATATGTCATCTGGGCAAATTTTGAGAGTGAGAGTATTCATTATTTAAGTGTATTGTGTACATTTTTATTTTCTTAGTGAAATTTGTGTGTCATTACTTCTGTAAATGTAGGCTTTACCAAACCACATAAATCTTTGTGTTGATCTTGTTCTGGTTGTGTGTGTTATTTACATTCACTTGTTGTTGTTTATTCCGCTGTGCATCTTCATTATACGATCCATATCACAACACAAATACTATAACTCTTAAAGTTTTAAATTTTGTGAATGCAAACAAATACAAGCCTAGCAAAGTAATCCTGAAGACCATGCGTGCTATGACTATTTGCATCTAGAATCTTTGTCCATAAGTGCAAAATCAATTTTAAATAAAGTAGTCCTTCTACGTCCCAACTCTACCATTAAAATGTTTTTACTAGCTTACTTCAATTATTGTCTTATTACGTCTTTATTTTCTCCAATCTTAAAATCAAAATGGCCACGATCAATCCTACACCAGGGAAACTGCTAATTGACCTCACACCTATGAAATCTTTTTAATGAGACCAACTACAAGCATTGAAAAGAAAAAATTTAGGGTAAAAGACATTGACCTCCCCTGAGGTTTGGTAAAAAGATAATAGCTTCAACTGAGATTTCAAAAATTCTAAGGACCTCCCCTAAGGTTTCAAAAATTTCAAAGATCTTCCCAGAGGTTTGCTAAAAAGACATAAATCTCTCATTCTATTTTGCAAAAAAATAATTTTTTTTAGGGGAGTTTTGTGTCTTTTTGGCAAATTTTAAGAGAGGTCTACAGCATTTTGGAATCTCAGGGGAGTCTTTGTCTTTTTGTCAAATCTCAAGGGAAGTGAGTGTCTTTTACCATAAAATTTATTTTGTCTTAAAAATGTTGTCGATGATATATATTCTAAAGACTCCTCGGCCACAACTAGAAAGAAAATAATAATCACGTCATATTAAAGTGGGAGGAAGATAACGAGCGGTGCAAAAACTACATTTTCAAAACTTTGTTGAATGAGTTCTATGGTGTTTACTTATGCACGAAACTACCAAAGAAATATGAGAAATTTTCAACAAGAATAACATCTAGAACCAAGAAATTATGCACTACAAGATAACTGATGAAAAACAGTAGATTTTTATATTTGTAGATTTTCAAAAATTATTGTACGATATGTTGGCAAAGGGTATAGAATTAAATGATGTTGTTCTAGAAAGCCTCCTTGTTGATAAATTGCAACCATCCTAGATTGAGATAAAGGGAACTTTTAAGCACAAGAAGAAGGACATGAATTTAGGACAATTTATTGTCTAATTAAGGATAGAAAAAAGTAATAGAAAAATGGCAATTCAAAATAATAAGTAACATGAAATGTGGACTTGGTGGAAGATGAGCAAAAACAATGGAAGAGGAACTTCAGAACTGGAAAATAAGCTAGGGGAGCTACAACAATAAAAGACTAAATGCCAAGGGAAACAACCAAACCAATAACTAGTTGCACAATCAAATTAGTAACCGAGGAGACGATTAAAATGACAATTATTCTAACAACCAACTAAGATACAACTCTTTCAACATAAAGAAGACGAGATAATAGTTATATTTGTTGTAACTTGGACATCATGCGCCTCAGTGTAGGTTTCGCCAAACGGATGGTCATAATAATAACAAGCCCCAAGCTAATATAGTTGGAAAATAAAGTGATGGTTGTTGTGGTATCTAAGGTGAATCTTGCGAAAAATTCATGTGACTAGGTAATGGATACTGGAGGCACCAAACATATGTGCAGTGATCATAACCTTTTCAATATATATATATATAAGTTAATAAGGAATTAGTATTTATGGGTAACGCCCAACCCTCACATGTGCTAGGAAAGGGAATTGCGAATATTAAGCTCATGTGAAAAAACCTTAAGATTGACTAATGTGCATCATGTGCTAGATATTAGGAGCAACATAATTTCAAGATCCATCCTCAATAAGGTTAGTACCAAACTGGTTTTTTGAGTAAGACAAGTTGATATAGACTCATAATGGTGTCTTTCTATAAGAGTTATTATAATAGTTGACTATTTGTGCTAATTGTTATTAATGGTATGAATAAATATGTTAGTTCTTGAGCTTATTTAATTGATTATTTAGATCTTTGGTATGACATATTGGGACATATAAACTTTACTTCTATTTAAAGAATGAGAAATCTAGGTCTAATAACAGGTTTAGCTAACTAACAAAGAAAAATATGAAATCTGTGTAGAAGTTAAATTTATTAGAAAACCATTTAAATCTATAACAACTTGAAGTTCACAATTATTAGAACTCATTTATAGTGATTCAAGAGATCATAAAATCATATGAATAGAGGTGGTAAGAAATATTACATAATCTTTGTTAATGATTTCTCAACATATATAGTAGTTTATTTATCAATATAAAAAATAATTTTATTAAGTTTAAAATAGAAATTGAAAATCCAAAAAATAAGAAAATTGAAATATTAATAATTGATTGAGGAGGATAATATAATTTAAGATTTTTAAGTGAATTTTGTGAACAAAATAGAATAATATATAAAGTAACAACTCCTTATGCACCTGACAAATGGTATAGCTAAAAATAAAAAATGCAACATTGAAAGATATATGAATGTAATGTTAGTAATTAAGTTCAAGTTTGCCTACTAATATGTGAAGGGCAGTTATTCTATCTGCTAATCACATACTCAATAGAACACCATCTAAAAAAATTGATAAAATACCTTATGATATATTATGGAATTGTTATAAATCCAATTTAAGATATTTAAAAAGTGTGGGTTGTTTAGTTAAAAAGTAGGTTTACATGTAAGAAAAGGAAATTTGGCCTTAAAACTAGTGATAGTATATTTATAAGATATCTCAAAATAACACTAGATATAGATTTTTAATTATTAAATTAGATAATAATGTGTTAGAGCCTAATACAATAATAGAAGCACGACATGTAGAATTTTTTGAAAACATTTTTCTTCCAAAACATAAAGAAGAAATAGTAGATAAAACTATAGATAAAAATGGAACATTTAGTGGAAAAGAAATTGTTGACTATAATATAGAAAACCCTAAACCTAGGAAAAGTAAAAGAAGTAGAAAGGGAACAACATTTGGTTTTGATTTTATAACAAATTTTCTAGCACTTACATATCAACAAGATATAACTTCACTAGATGTTATTTTTAGAAAAGAAGCAATTCAAGGTGAATTAGAATCGCCAAAAATAAATAGCACTTGAGATCTTGTAGATTTACCACCCGACATAAAACAATAGGGTGTAAATGGGTTTTCAAAAAGAAATTAAAGTCAAATGGTAGTATCGATAAATTTAAAGCTAGATTAGTAGCTAAGGAGATAACTAAAACAAAAGAGAAGATGTTTTTTATACTAATTCATCAATTACTAAAGGTCACAACTATTAGCCTTTTAATTACCCCGACTTCTATATATAATTTATATATACACTAGATGAATGTAAAAATTGCATTTTTAAATGGTGATTTAGAAGAAAAAAATTTATATGAAACAACCTAAAGGTTATAAGGTAGATGATGCTGAACATAAAGTTTTTAAATTAGTTTGATCTTTATGAGGACTTAAACAAGCACCTTTATAATGGCATGAAAAGTTTGATAACATTCTTGTAAGTGATGGATATAAAACCAATGAATCAGATAAATGTTTGTACGGTAAGTTTGATAGGGATGGTGGTGTAATAATATGCTTACATGTATTACAAGGTCCACTAGGGAAGTGAGTTTGTGGCTCTGGAGAAAACGACTAATGAGGTTTATTGTTAAAGAAAATGTTGGTAGATATTCCTTTGTGGGTTAGACCAATATTTTCTTTGTCTATACATTGTAATTGCCAGCAATAATAGTTTGAGCGAAAAATAAGACCTATAATGGTAAGAGTAGGTATATACACCTAAGACATAAGATAGTGAGAGAAGTAATTTCACCTAGAGTGATCGCATTGAGTTATGTAAGGTCAAAGAGAAATTTAGCGGATCCTTTAACAAAAGGGCCATAAAATTAGTAGAAGAAACATCGAGGGGATGGGTCTTAAGCCCTTAAGATAAACTACTATAATGATGGCAACTAAACCTATGTGATTAGAGATCCCTATGAATTAGGTTCAATGGGTAATCACAAATCATTAAATAGTTTGCAGAGTACTATTATTTGTTTTTTGTCATCCCTATGGTCTTAGAATAGTGCAACTATAATAGTTGTGAGGTTGAATTTATCTCTTAATAAATTCATAACCATTGTTAGGTAGTATGTTTAGTTATAGTTACACACTTGAATATGGATTCACCTATGTGAGTGTGGAAGTGGGCTTGCTTCCTATAAAGGTTTATTGGGCTAAAACTTTATAGAGCACTTATAAAAATCCAAATATGGTGCATAGTCTATTCATACAAACCCATAGAAGCCTTGTATTTAGAAATATCATGAGTGTTCTGTGTATATTAAGTTATGCTAAAGGAGGTTGATTTATGAATTTAACAGACATTATTTAAGTACAATTCAAACTATTGTCACCCATTGCATGACCTTTCATGGTTACCCAATATTTGTATTTTTTTTTTTGTTCTTGTTTTGTTCTATAAATTGAAACAAGTGGGGGATTGTTGGAGATGTTTCAAATTTTGGGTTGTTTTTTCCTTGTTTAATTTTTTATTTTGTGGCAGTAGTTTCTTGTTGTAATTTCAATAAATTTTCTCATCTTAATTTCTTACAATAGTTATATGTTTAATTGTGGTATTTGAACATTCAAATACTATTATTTTCTACAATAACCAGGGTCGAAGTTACTCTTTTATGTAACTTATAAATAAACTAGCTCAAGCCCTTTCCAAGACATAATTAGCTCTTATCTCTCTTCCTTTTTTATATTCTTCATCCTTTCCATAATCTAATAATAGCCTATAATTTTTATGGTATCTGGCTTGTAATTTTTTCAACATCCTATTTATTTTCTGCTATCTTATTCCAAAACTTTTCTAGGGAAGAGTAAAACTAGTTTTTTTCCCTTCGTCTACATTAATTGGGTAATAGAAGATTATAGCTCGTAAAGCTTTAGAGTTTGTGAATGCACCTAGTTGAGTAGTCTTGGAGATCATGTGTGTTGTGACTATTTGCATCGAGAATCTTTCTCTATAGGTGCAAAATCAATTTCAATGACAGCAGTCTTTCCATGCTTCAACACTACTATTATAATGTTCTTACTAGTTTAATTCAATTATTGTCTTATTGCGTCTTTATTTTCTACCTAAAAGTTAGGTTACAAATTTATATGAATGTAAATGGACTTGGGTTTGTGCAAATTTTGTCCCAATACTCTCATATAAGGGCATAAGGTCATTACAAACACAAATACACACATATACTTTATATAATTAAAATGATTCGAGGTGGGCGTGGTTATAAATTAGGCAGTAATTTAGACAAGGCGAACTTAGGGCAAGAAAAAATGCCTCCCATTTACTCCTTTGAATCTACCTTGAACCATTAAAATATCCCAATCTGCTACCTTACAACTATTTATATTAACCCAAGGTTTCATTTACTTGGTTTTGATGATAACAAACTATTTTGGAATAATGGTTTCGAGTTTAACTTATTTTTTTAGTAGGATTTCAAGCCATTAGAGTTAAAGATTTGAAGAATGTTTGAAGAGTTTAATAATTTCCTTTTATTCATTTCTCTCAAATTATAATGTGTTTCATCTTACATATTTGTAAGAATATAAAGGTCATGATACTAAGGCACTTACACAGGAAAACAAACAAAATTGTGAGATCGGTCTTGCTTTTCAAAGATTTTAACAACCAATTTTTCTCTCTAATGGCTCGTTCCTGGTCAACTAACCTATGACCCAAGTTAATTGGTTTAAAAAGAGAACTGACTCTAGTGGACAGAAAATGGCTAATTTTGTTGTAATTATATATATATATACACTCATTTAAGCCTAAGGAACATTAGAAAAGTTATCTATCTTGAATGATCAAAAGCTCAAACACTTTTCTCTCATAAAAATTACTTTTGTACCTAAATTTGCTCATCCTTGAGAGAAGTCAAAAATAGTCTTGTGCCATCACTTCAAATATTTCTTTGGGAGTTGTTTTTTATTTGTGCTTTAAATTGTAAATCTGTCTTTGTGAGGAATTCTTGTTGTGATCAAAATCTCTAAGTTGGTGACCTTGTGTGACGCCTCGAACCCGGTGGGGTCCAGGGTGCGACTTTCCATAGATAAATTTAAAATATTAAATATTATACACTAGAGTACTAAACAACCATATTTACATGGGTATCTCCAATACAATATTTACATCATGTGAAATACAAAAAACATCTTTAACTAGTATTATATAAACATTTATACTAAACTACATTCTCTAATCCTATCCAGATGCTCGTTATGTCTGATTTCGAGTATGTCCTAAAATATGAAATAATTATTGGGGTAAGACAACACTTAATAAGTAAAGACTAGATTATTATCAGTGTGTGGCTAACATGAGTTTTACAATGTAAAAATTCATTTAATAATTTAACTATTAAAAATTGCATTTGAATCATTGTAAATCATTTTTATCCAAATAGACGTATGCATATAACTATATATACTTTCATTTATACATTTCTTTCACATCATCATTTAGCCATACTAAACAGGCTTTGTTCACAAATACATGTATACTATCCTTTACTGAAAATCATTATGTAGACTATTTAAATATGGCCATGTATAACTATATATATGCATACTTTTCCTTCAAATCATTATTTACGCCTAATAATTGGTCCTGATCACATAAATATATAAATATGTACAAAAAAACTCTTTTTGGCCTGTGGGTATCATATTTACCCCCATGACCTAGTTGTGAGGTCTGAAGACTAAATTTAGCTATTTTTTTTTTTTTTAAGGAGGGCAGCATCTCCATTTATTTATTGATGTACTCTCACTTTTGGCAGAGGAATACCATGATTACAAGACAAGTATTGGGGGATTATAGATAAAAAAAAATATTAAAGGCCTCCCAAAAACAACACCAACAACCACCTAACATGGGACTACAAATCCAAACAAAGCTAAATAAGAAACAAATCTAAGCAAACCTAACAAAAACAAAATAATAAAATTAACTAAAATAAAAGAATCAATGATGAAAGGAAGTGAGACCTAACCTATCCATTCAAATGATACCTTTCAGAGAACGTGGTAAAAAATGTTGTTCTTCGTAGATGACATTATTTCCCATTTCTCTTATGCTAACGAGAAAATTAGCCGCACTATTGCCTTCCATATATTGAAGGATCACCATGAAGTTCACTCCTTCTAACTCTACCGCGAGGTCCTCCTAATCAAATTGTAACATCGTCTCTAAGTGAGGTTTTCCTATCACATCCTAGTCTGAAAGCAAGCGTGCACTCAGGACAAATCTATTGTCACCCACCAACACTTACACAACAGTGTGATTGCTTGCACTCATACTCATCTGTAGTTACAGTACCGAACATTCATAATCTTCGAGCCATCGAGGTTCTTAAAACATACTATTATAATTTATGTAATAAAATAGTATAAAATTTCCATATTTTCTCAATATAAAACATGTAATAAATTTTCATCATTATTCATTCTAAAACAAGTAATAAATATAACATTATAAAAATCCCTTTCTTGCTCATTTATTTAAAATGTACTAAAATAAGCTCATGTCACACGATTTGCATGCTAATAATTATTTATTATTAATAGAATTTTATAACGCTATAAATTACCCAAGTGGATTAAGTACTTCATTTAAAACAATAAACTTGTAATTATAAATACGCATATATATATATATATATATATATTGAATTAAAACCACATACTCCAATATAATCCAATCCCCGTATTTTAGTTCAAATCAGGTTTATTTAATTAAAAACGGCTCTAATCCAATTCCCATACAATAATTTTAAATTAGTTTTATTTAAGTAAAAACAACTATAATCCTGGGTTAAGGAGGAGGGTTGCGTTAGGTAGCTGACAGTCAGCGTAAAATTTGTCAGATCACTATGATATGAATCCTTACTGAATATTTGTTGGGGCGTTCCCTATGAGCGATGCATTGCACTTGAACCACCCGGGTGTAGCGAAAAGTGGGCGAGGATGGGCTAAATCGTGGCCCCGAAGCGACGGTATCAAATATGCGAGGGTTCCTGCATCATTCTCGACATGGGCAGGTAAAGACGTTAGTTTAGGAAACTAGGATTAGATTAGCAACTTGGAATATAGGGACACTTACAGGTAAAAGGATGGAAATTGTGGATACAATGATTAGAAGAAGAATTAATATAATTTGCCTTCAAGAAACTAAGTGGGTGGGGGAGAAAGCTAGAGAAATCGATAAATCAAGATTTAAACTTTCGTACACTGGAAAAAAAAAACATAAGAATGGAGTAGGCATTATTATGGACAAAAACTTAAAAGATAGCGTTGTAGATGTAACTAGACTAAGGGATAGAATTATAAAAATCAAGAATTAGGACAATAGATAATAAATATCTTTAGTGCTTATGCTCCTCAAGTTGGCTTAGTAAAAAATCTTAAGAGACAATTTTGGGAAGATATGGATAGTATTATACAAGGCATACCAGGGAGTGAGAAAATATTTATAGGAGAAGATCTGAATGGATACGTTGGAAGAGATAATAAAAATTATGAGAGGATACATAGCGGATATGGATATGGAGACAAAAATGAGTTTGGGGAGATGATCTTAAACTTTGCTATGTCATATGATTTTAGTATAATGAATACTTGCTTTAAGAACAGAGAAGAACGCTTAATAACCTTTAAAAGTGGACAAAATAGAAATCAAATAGATTTTTTTTTAACTAGGAGGGTAGATCGTTTATCATGCAAGGATTGTAAAGTTATTCCAGGTGAAAGTCTAACCACACAACATAGAGTCTTAGTGTTAGATATATGTATTAAAAAATGGAAGAAAAATGATAAAATAAACCAGTGTAGGAGAATTAGATGGTGGAACCTAAAAGGATAAAATATAATAAAATTTAAAGATAAATTGATCAAAGATGGGGATTGAACCTTAAAGGATGTGATAGATACAAATACTCTTTGGCATAGATTAGCTAGCTCTATTAAAAAGATAGCAAAATAGATTTTAGGTGAATCAAGGGGAAGATTTTCGAATAGCAAAGAAAGTTGGTGGTGGGATACAGATGTACAAAAAAATCATAAAGACAAAAAGAATTTGGTATAAAACGTGGCAAAAATGTAGAAACAGAGATGACTTTGAAAAATATAAGGAGGCAAGAAAAGATGCAAAAAGGGGCGTTAGTGAAGCGACATATAGATCATTTAATAGTTTGTATGATAGATTAGGTACAAAAGAAGGGGAAATAGATATATTGAAACTTGCTAAAGTTAGAGAAAGGAAGAGCAATGACTTAGGAAATGTAAAATGTATAAAAAGTGAGGATGATTGTCTTGGTTAAGGACAAAGATATTAAAGAAAGATGGCGAAGTTACTTTAGTAAGTTGTTTAACGAAAACCAAATAGAAGGCTTAAACTTAGAATTGTCAAATGAGGAAAAGACTAAAAATATAAGATTTATTCACAAAATTAGAGTTAATGAAGTTAAGTTTGCACTAAAAAAGATGAAAAATGGGAAAGCTATGGGACCAGATAACATCCCAATTGAAGTTTGGAAATGCTTGGGTCATAACGGAATTATAGGGTTAACTAATTTATTTAATACAATTGTAAAAACTAAGAAAATGCCAAATGAATGGAGGAAAAACACTTTAATACCTAGATAAAAAAATAAAGGAGATATTCAAAATTGTAATAACTATCGGGGAATTAAACTTATGAGTCATACGATGAAACTATAGGAAAGAGTAGTTGAACAAAGATTAAGGTTAGAAACGAAGATCTCAAAAAATCAATTTGGTTTTATGCTTGGGAGAACTACCACAGAAGCTATTTATCTTTTAAGAAGATTAATGAAAAAGTTTAGGGAAAAGAAGAGGGACTTGCATATGATATTTATTGACCTTGAGAAAGCATATGATAGGATACCTAGGGAAGTCCTATGGTGGGTTTTAGAAAAAAAGGGTGTATGTTGTAGGTATACCGATGTCATTAAGGATATGTACGATGGAGTAATGACTAGTGTAAGGACTATAGATGGAGAAACTAGAGAATTTCCAATTACCATAGGTGTACATCAAGGATCTACTTTGAATCTTTATCTTTTTGCTTTAGTGATGGACCAATTAACTAAGAGTATTCAAAAGGAGGTTCCATGGTGTATGTTATTTGCAGATGATATTGTATTAATTGACGAAACTAAGGACGAAGTAGAGGCTGAGTTAGAATTATGGAGAGAAGTTTTGGAATCTAGAGGCTCTAGTATAAGAGAAATAAAACAGAATATATGAAATGTAATTTTAGTAATGATAGGAGGAATATTGGAGACAAAGTTAAACTTGATGATGAAGAAATAAATAGCACTTGTAGATTTCGATACCTTGGATCTATTATGCAAGCTAAAAGAGAAATTGAAGATGATGTAATGCATAAAGTTAAAGCAGGCTGGGTAAAATGGAGAAGTGCTTCAAGTGTGCTATGTGATCGTAGAATACCCTTAAAATTGAAAGGTAAGTTTTATAAGACAGCTATGAGACCAGCTATGCTATATAGATCGGAATGTTGGGCGACAAAAAAACATAATATCCAAAAAGTAAAAGTTACCGAGATGAGGATGCTTAGATGGATGAGTGATATAACATTGAAAGATAAATTAAGGAATGAACATATTTGTGGTAAGTTAGGTGTAGCTCCTATAGAAGATAAGATAAGGGAGGGACAACTCAAATGGTATGGACACTTGTAACGTAGGCCTTATAGTGCACCTATGAGGAAGAGTGACTTAGTTACTGTGGGGGGGGGGAGTAGAAAGGGTAGGGGTAGACCTAAAATAACTTGGGAGGAGATAGTGAGTAAGGATTTAATATCCTTGAATCTATCAAAAGAAATGATCCATGATTGCATAAATTGGCGGAAAGGGATTCATATAGCCGACCCCACTTAGTGGGACTAAGGCTTGGTTTTGTTGTGTTGTTGTTGTTGTTGACTATAATCCAATCCTCATACAATAATTTAAATCAGTTATATTTGAATAAAAAAAACTATAATACCCCATATGATAATTTAAATAATTTATATTTTAAAATAAAATCTAACATAATCTAGCTCACTTACATTTGATCCGTTCTTCTAACGTGACAAAATATTGACTTCCCAAAATGAGTTTGGAAATAGTGGGAGAGTAGGAATTTAAGTATACAAAAATTCTTTGTCTACCACTAAATCTTTTTCCTCACTTTCCTCTTCAATTCCTCCTTAAAATTTCTTATAAAAATTAACTGAGGATCTGTTCCAATTTAAAGAGGATTGAAGAATGACATCTTTGTAATTTTTTATACACTGCTTACATGCGGATTACGCAGCTTGGGGAAGATTGGATTGAAATTTAATAATTTTTCATTGGGTCTTGGCATGCATGCATAGGGAAAATAAGGCTTTTAATGCAAAGGAGGTTGCGTAAGCTTGCATGCATTGCAAGCTTGCATTAATGGTGCTTTACATTAATGAATACAACTAGCATAGAGAGTGTAGAAAAAGAAAAAGACGAGAGAGAGAGAGAGAGAGAGAGAGAGAGAGAGAGAGAGAGAGAGAGAGAGAGGGTTGCATGGGGAGTGGTCCCATTTAATGCAATCAAACAATATCAAGAGGAGAGAGAGCTTAAATAATATATTAAAAGATAAAGGTGTACTTGAGGAAGGGGTTTGATTGCATGGGGAGTGGGGAAATAGGGATGAGATAAGAAATAAAAGACAGATAGGAAAGAAAGAAAAGACAAGGGAGTTACTAATAATATAATAATAATAACATATATATATATTTGGATTATTATATCTTCCCCTCACAACAATTTCGTCCTCGAAATTTGCTAATTTAAACTCAATGGAAATCAATGGAATTATTTTAAATGAGTACTTGATTTAGTGTTAAGCCTCATTGACTAGATGTGGGTACCTCTGACATATTTCTTCTTCTATTCCCACAAGACTTCCTCAATTGCGTGATTGCGCCAGAGTACCTTCACTAACTGAATCTTCTTGGTATCTAACTCCTGATAGGGAGTCACTAACTTCTAATGACACATAACTTATCACATGAGAAGCGTCTGTAACGTACTTTTTTAGCATTGAAATGTGGAATACATCATGAATTTTAGATAATGTTGAAGGTAAGGCTATTCTGTAAGCAACTGGACCAATCCTCTCCAGTATCTCAAATGGCCCAATATACCTAGGGCTTAGTTTACATTTCTTTCCAAATCTTATGATTCTTTTCATTGGAGCAATCCTTATAAATATATTATCCCCTACATCAAATTCTAACTCTCTTCGACAAGTATCAGCATAACTCTTTTGTCGAATCTAAGCTATTTTTATTCTATCCTGTATGAGTTTAATCTTCTCAAAAGTTTGTTGTATAATCTCTAGCCCTAAAAGTCATCGTTCATTAATCTCATCCCAATATAATGGGGATCGGTTTCTCCGACTATATAACGCTTCATACGGTGCCATATCAATGCTAACCTGATAGCTGTAGTTGTAGGTGAATTCAACCAATGGTAGATACTGAATCCAACTTCCTTTGAAATCCAACACACATGCCCACAACATATCCTCCAATATTTGAATTGTCGTATTTGATTTTCCATCATTTTGGGGATGAAATGTTGTGCTAAAGGTGAGCTGAGATCCCAAGGCTTTCTGCAAACTTTTCCAGAATTAGGATGTGAACCGTGGGTCCTGATCTGATATGATGGACACTGGTACGCCATGTAGTCTAACTATCTCCTGAACATATAACTCTTCAAGTTTATTCATAGAGTAGTTAACTTTGATTGGAATAAAATGGGCAATTTTTGTTAAATGGTCAACAACTACCCAAATTGCATTTTGCCTATGGAGTGCTAGTGGTAACCTAGTTACAAAATCCATAGAGATGTGTTCCCATTTCCACTTAGAAATGTGAAGTGGTTGCAATGGCCCTACTAGTCTCTAATGTTCAGCCTTTACTTGCTGACACATGAAGCATTGCTCTACGAATTGGGTAATTTCTCTCTTCATGTTGTTCCACTAGAAAGATTCTCGTAAGTTTCGACACATCTTGGTGCTTCCTAGATGCACTGATAGAGAGAGCGATGAGCTTCTTCCAGAATTGTTCTTTTAATCTCTCCATCATTTGGTACACATAATCTGGTTTGGAACCTCAAAACCTCATCATTTGAGACGCTAAAGTCCGCCCTCAGTCAACTCTGTACCTTACCCATAATCTTCACCAACTCTGTATCTTTCATTTGTGCAACCTTAATATTTTCCAGTAAAGTCGGTTGTATTACCATATTAGCAATGAGAGCCTAATGATTTCCATCCACTATTTCCACACCAAATCTTTTTGAATCCATAATAATTTGATGTTGGGTCACCATTGCTAAAACCGATGCATTCAATGGCTTCCGACTTAACGCATCTACTACCACGTTGGCTTTTCTCGGGTGGTAGTTCTACTTGAGACTTTTATGGTCTGTAAAAATCTCGCACCTTTCACCATATAGGTATTGTCTCTAGATTTGTAGTGCGAATACCACAACTGCTAGTTCCAAATCGTGTGTAGGATAATTCTTCTCATACTCCTTGAGTTGTCGAGAAGCATATGCAATGACCTTCCCTTGTTGCATTAATACACACCCAAGCCCTTTCCAAGATGCATCACTGTAAATCACAAAACAACCTTCTTCTGAAGGAATTGTCAATACCAAGGCAGTGATGAGTCGTTGCTTTAATCCTTGGAAACTTTGCTCACATTCATTAGTCCACTTATACTTCACATTTTTTCTTGTCAATCCCGTCAAAGGACCAGATAATTTAGAAAACTCTTCTACAAATCGGCAATAGTATTCGACAAGGCCTAAGAAACTCCTGATCTCATGAATATTTTTTGGTCTTACCCAATCCACTACTGCCTCTACTTTACTTGGGTGCACATAAATACCATCCCTAAATATTATCACATGTCCTAGGAATGCAACTCTTTCCAGAACTCACATTTCTTAAGTTTGGCATAAAGCTTCTTTTCTCTTAGCACTTGGAGTACTAGCCTCAAATGGTTCTCATGCTCCTCGAGACTCTTCGAATAAATCAAAATATCATCAATAAATAACACGACAAATTGATCTAGATATTCATGAAAGACCATGTTCATAAGGTCCATAAATGCAGTAGGAGCATTAGTCATTCCGAATGACATGACTAAGAATTCATAGTGACCATATCTAGTTCAAAATACGGTCTTTGGAACATCCTCTGACTTGATTTTCACCTGATGGTATTTTGATCAGAGATCGATCTTAGAGAAGACTTGTGTTCCCTGGAGTTGATCAAACAAGTCATCTATGCAGGGTAGTGGGTACTTATTCTTAATCATCACCTTGTTTATTTCCCACTAATCAATACACATTCTCATCGACTCATTTTTCTTTTTAAAAAATAGAACAGGTACTCCCCATGGTGACACACTGGGTCTGATGAACCATTTGTCCAGCAACTTCTATAACTGCTCCTTCAGTTCTTTTAATTTTGTTGGAGCCATTCTGTATAGAACCTTAGAGATCGGTGTCGTTCCTAGAAGTAGGTTGATAATGAACTCAATTTCATGATCAGAAGGCAACCTAGGTAAGTCCTCAAGAAATATATTCGAGAATTCCCTCATTATTGGGATATCCTCAAGCTTCAGTTCTTCCTTTGGTGCTTCCTTCACACATGCTAGGTACCCCTGACATCCATCCAAGAGTAGCCTTTTTGTCTGGATAGCTGACAATATTTATGGTGAGGAGCACACACAGGATCTAATAAATTTGTACTTTTGCTCTCCAGGAGGTCTGAACACTGCCTCTTTCTTGTGACAATCTATACTAGCATAGCTGGAAGTTAACCAGTCCATCCCCAAAATTACATCAAACTCATGCATATTGAATACTACTAAATTAGCATGTAGCATGCTTTCTTGAATACAAATTGGATAACCTTTAAGCATATTTCTACATATTATCGAGGTCCCTATTGGTGTAACCACAGATAATTCAGCATTTAATGGTTGAGTTCCCACCCCACAAATTTTAACACACTCCATAGATATAAAGGAATGCCTTACTTTAGAATCAAATAATACCACTGCTTTCGTTGAAAATATAGAAATATTACTTATTACCACATCATTGGAATTTTCTACATCTTCTGGAGTAAGAGAATAAACACGCGCTTGGGCGGTGTTCTTTTGATAGTTGCCTCAGGGTGCTTGATTGTTTCCACATCATTAATTAGGAGTGGATGCATTATTCAGTGCCATATGAATATTTTGTGCAATTTGGCCAAATTTACCGCACCAATAGCTGACAATTACTTTAACCCGCCATTCACCCCAATGCCTTATATTGCATTTATGACAAGGTGGCGTGGTGGATTATTTTGATAAGCTCGATTCTCCATCACTTTCCTCTGGCCCACATTATTATTGTTTCTCTTCCAAGGACCTTGACTTGTACTAGAGTAAAATCTTGGAGGCATGGGTCTCTATCTCTAGTTGAATAGTTCTGTGCTTCTTTGTAGACTTTTTTCCACTACAGTTGTTTTATCCACCAACTCAGAGAAGTCTTTGACTTGAAACACCACCACCTATTCGTAAATCCTTAGACTGAACCCTTCTTCAAATTTTTGAGCCTTCCTTGATTCATCCGGAAATTAAGTACAAGGTGAATCGAGATAACTCAATAAACTTGGTCGCATATTGATGAACGGTCAAGTTCCCCTAGATTAAATTTGTAAACTCTTTCGCCTTGACATCTCTGGTGGAAGTGGGAAAATATCGCTCAAAGAAGATCTCCTTGAAGCATTCCCATATAAGGGTTGTTGGTTGTGGCCTTTGTTCTTGGAGAAGTTTCATGGAAGTCCACCAGCATTTGGCCTCACCGATCATTTTAAATGCAGAGCATAAAACTTTCTGCTCATTTGTATAGTGAAGGAATTTTAGTAACTCCTCCATTTCCTAGATCCAATTTTCTGCAACGATTGGATCAGCTCCTCCTTCAAAAGTTGGGGTGTTCATGTGGGTGAACTGCTCAATGGTACAAATCTGGTCAATGGGTGGACAATTCTATCCCCTAGAGTTCCACAGATTTTTTGCTATAGCTTGCTGGGCTAACTGACGTAGCACCGTAGTAGAATTAATGTCCTCTTCGTTGAAAGCCCCCATATTATTATTACTTCCTTCAACATTCATGTTGTTATCTATCGGTTCATTTTGAAGAAAAAGAGACAAAATTTTAGAATCATAAATTACTGCGTATCAAAATAATCAGCTAAAATTTCCTAACCTACCCATTCCTACCCTCAACATAAATTATACCTATACTTTGGTAAAATTATTTGCCAAGGTCTATAAAAACTATCTCCTAAGCTCTGATACCATCACTGTGATACCCCAAACCCGGTGGAGTCCAGGGTGCGACTTTCCATAGATAACTTCAATATAAGCAATGGAAGTAATTTAAAATCTCAAATATTATACACCAGAGTATTAAACAATCGTATTTATATGGGTATCTCCAATACAATATTTACATCATGTGAATTATAAAAACATCTTTAACTAGTATTATATAAACATTTATTCTAAACTACATTCTCTAATCCCGCCCAGATGCTCGCTATGTCTAATTTCCAGTATGTCCTAAAATATGAAATAATTATTAGGGTGAAACAACGTTTAATAAGTAAATATTAGATTATTATCAGTATGTGGCTAACATGTGCTTTACAGTGTAAAAATTCATCTAATAATTTAACTGTTAAAAATTGCATTTGAATAATTGTAAGTCATTTTTATCTAAATAGACGTATGCTTATAACTATATATACTTTCCTTTATACCTTTCTTTCACATCATCATTTAGCCCTACTAAATATGCTTTGTTCACAAATACGTGTATACTTTTCTTTATTGAAAATCATCATGTAGGCCCTTTAAATATGGTCATGTATAACTATATATATGCATACTTTTCCTTCAAATCATTATTTAGGCTAATAATTGGCCCTAATCACATAAATATATAAATATATATAAAAAAAACTCTATTTGGCCTGTGAGTGCCATGTTTACCCCCATGACCAGGTTGTGCGGTTTGAAAATTGGACTTAACAGGTTGGTTGACCAAACTAAATCAAATTAATGTAACATCGTCTGTAAGTGAGATTTTCCTATCATATCCTGGCACGAAAGCAGGTGTACACTCAGGAAAAATCCACTATCACCCACCAACATGTACACAACAGTGTGGTTGCACTCATACTCATCTTTAGCTATGATACCGAGAATTCATAATCTTCGAGCCATCGGGGTTCTTAAAACATACTATTATAATTTATGCAATAAAATAGTATAAAATTTCCATCTTTTCTCAATATAAAACATGTAATAAAATCTCATCATTATTCATTCTAAAACAAGTAATAAATATAACATCATAAAAATCCCTTTCTTGCTCATTTATTTAATTTGTACTAAAATAAACTCATGCCACACGATTTGCGTGCTAATAATTATTTATTGTTAATAGAATTTTATAACTTTGTAAATTACCTAAGTGGATTAAGTACTTCTTTTAAAATAGTAAACTTGTAATTTATAAATGCGTATTTTATATATATATATATATGTATATATTTATATATATTGAATTAAAATCATGTACTCCGATATAATCCAATCCCCGTATTTTAGTTCAAATCAAGTTTATTTAAGTAAAAATGGCTACAATTCAATCCTCGTATGATAATTTTAAATAAGTTTTATTTAAGCAAAAATAGTTATAATCCAATCCTCATACGATAATTTAAATTAGTTATATTTGAATAAAAACGGCTATAATCCAATCCCCGTATGATAATTTAAATCAGTTATATTTTAAAATAAAAACTTACATAATCTAACCCACTTACCTTTGATCCATTCCTCTAACGCGATGAAATAATGAATTCCCAAAATGAGTTTGAAAACAGTTGGAGAGTAAAAATTTAAGTGTAGAGACCAAGAAAATAATAATAATAATAATAATAATAATAATAATAATAATAATAATAATAATAATAATAATAAAAAAGGGAAATCTAGTTTGGTGCATAACCAAATCGTCGACGATTTTCCTAAGCTCCCCAAACCGTCGGCGGTTTCAAATTATCGAGGGCCGTTAAATATAAATATGCGGTGAAAATGGTGAGGTAAAATATCAAACTGTCGATAATTTCCAGAAAACCGTCGACTGTTTCGTCTGGGGTAGCAACCTATAAATTGGACCTTAACTCATTTTTTTTTGGGAAAATTATTCTCTCTCTTTAGGGCTACGGCTACTCTCTCTCTCTCTCTCTCTCTCTCTCTTCAATTTCTCTCCAATTCTCAGCCAAATTGCAAAACAAACACCATTTTTGGGTCTTAACTCTGATCCTCAGTGATTTAACCGGAGTGAATTCGTCGTTTGGGCATCGTAGGCACCACTCTAGGGATAAGGTAAGAGGAATAGATTATGTCAGCTATTTTGAAATATGAACCGATTAAACTGGAGTATTTGGATACATGAATGTTATATAAGATTTTCTGAATGATTCAGGCATATGAAAATGATGGTTTTGTTTATTATATACATATTTGGGGAAAACTAAAGTGAGTAGGTTTTGTTTATTATATACGTATTTGGGGAAAACTAAAGTGAGTAGGGTAATCATCTCATTTTTCCTATGAAATCTATATTTTAAACTAAAGTAAACCCTATAGATGATCATGCCCTTGTTTTTAGCAAAATATATTTACCCTGAGTAGTTAATTATATTATGAATTATCACTCAAATTTTGTGGCATGAGAAATAATTATGTTACTGCAAAAATAATCTGTTAGAATATTTTTATGGTATTATACAGTGAAAGATATGGTTTTATACTGATATCAAGAAATGTTGAGAATGATGTGGACGTTTTATACCAAGTTATGATAAGACAATGTTATATCGAGTTATGAATATGGCAAGTTTTATACTGATTTGTGAATATGATGATTTTATATTGAATTGTGAAATGACTATTGATAATTTTGTGTCGAGAAACACGAGATTGTACTGAGACCGATGGGTAAGGATGCTCAGTATAGAAATTATGTTGTGAAGTTTGTACTGAGACCGATGGGGAGGGATGCTCAGTATAGAAATTATGTTATGAAGTCTATATTGAGACTGATGGGGAGGGATGCTCAGTATGGAAATTATGTTATGAAGCATATACTGAGACCGATAGGGAGGGATGCTCAGTATAAAAATTATGTTGTGAAATCTTTACTGAGATTGATGGGGAGGGATCCTTAGTATGGAAAATTATGTTGTGAAGTCTGTACTGAGACGATGGGGAGGGATGCTTAATATAGAAATTATGTTGTGAAGTCTGTACGGAGACCAATGGGAAGGAATGCTTAGTATGGAAATGATGGGGGATTGCTGCAAAGTATGTGTTGAGAATTGAGATCATGCTCTCTGTTGTATTATAGAAAATACATATATGTAGATTTATGTAAACAGAGAAATTTATTGAACCAAAGCGTGTGTTGAGAAGAAAATATGTGTTTTCTAATATATATATATATATAGGGGTGAGTACAATTTTACATAATTTCTTAGATAAAGTTAATTAATTAATCGATGTATTCTTGCTACACTAAAACTCATGTTGTCACACACTGATAATAACTTATTCCATCTTACTAAGAAGTTTCTCACCCAAATATTATTTAACATTTTAGAAAATCCAAGAAGCCAAGCTTAGCGAGTTTCGGAAGGAGGGCTTAGTTATTATAGCTTACAGTAAGTCCTGGCGAGACATAGATATGTATATAGATATGTTTTTGTCTATATTGGATGTAATATGAATGCTTGGAGATACATGTGTAAATATGGTGGTATTAGAACTCTGGTACCATAGTTGGGGTTTAATATATATGTTTCCGCTACTCATTTTAAAATGAGTTATAGACAGGTGTACCCGGTACCCCACTTCGGGTTCGAGTCATTATAGTTATGGTATTAGAGATATATATGTATGGAGAATAGCACTTCGAGCCCCTCCGGGTTCGGGGCGCTACATTTGTGGTATTATAGCTTACGTTGCTAGGTTCTTTAGACTTTAGTAGATAATAATACCAGAGTATAGGTATGAATTATGATGAGAATAGGAATGGGTAGATTAGGATTTTAGTAAGTCATTATTGGAGGTTAAATTGGAATTTTAAGTGTTGATCTCGCAGCCTGGTGGCAGAAATCTCTTGAGGGTCTTTTATGATTTTCCTGAAATGATAGTTTTAGGAAAGCCATAGCAAACCATCGACAGTTTTGTTTTAGAGCAGTGAGATTGGAACTTGAAATGGGAAATTTGGACATTAAATTGTTGTTTGTATAAGGGAAGTTCCTAAGGGGACAGCCTAAGTATTTTAGTATGAGGATATAATACATTTTTTTAGTTTCTTAGTTAAATGATTGCACCGACCGTGTTATGATATTAGGATTCTTATTTTATGTCCTATCTCCAAGATGGATCCTAGCGACGGCAACGCAAATGCTAGAGGAAGTTGCAACGTGGGGACTTCCAGTATGGATGGCAGTGATTCTAATCCAGTGCTGCATAGTATAGCTTAGTAGGTCATGGCAGAGATTGCACAGAACTCTAGGGGATAAAACTGCTCACCAGCTAACCAGGAATGCACAATCGAGTAATTTACCCGCATGAATCCCCCGATATTTGTAGAAGAAGCTAACCCAATAGTTGTAGATAATTGGGTATAGGGGAATGAGGAGATAATGGCAGTCCTTCGCTGCGTTGATGAATAGAAGGTCCTTTATGCCACCTTTAAAATGACCGGGGAAGCCAAGTATTAGTGGAGATCAGTAAGGCTACTTAAGGAGTAGGGGCCAGGAGATGCAGCTTTGACTTGGAACCATTTTAAAGAAATTTTCTTCAATCGATACTTCCCAGACTCCACCAAAAATTCTAAGGAAGAGGAGTTTTTGAACCCAGGGGCACTTGACAGTCTAGCAGTATGCAGCCAAATTTGTTGAGTTGTCTCGCTTCGCCCTATATATGGTTCCAGATGTGTCGAAGAAGGCGCAGAGGTTTGAGAAAGGCCTGAGATGGAGGATCTACAAACAGGTGGTGACTTTCTAGGTTCATAACTTCTCAGAGTTGATGGATAAAGCCACAATAGTAGAGACGAGTTTACATAGGAGTGCAGGGTTATAGAATCAGAGGAAGAAGCTCATGCCTTCTGGTTTTCAAGAAGGTACAAGTCAAGGTCTGTGGAAGAGAAATAAAAACAATGTGGGCTAGAGACGGGGAATGGAGAATCGAGCTAATTAGTGCAATCAATCATGCCCTATTTGCCCCACATGTAACAAGAGGCATAAGGGGGAATGCCGGAGAGGAACAAAGACTTGTTATTGGTGCGGTAGACCCGACCACTTTGCACGAAATTGTCATGGACCGCTGAACAATGCACCCACTCCTAATCAATATTGGGGAAACAATCAGGCACCTCAAGGTGGCCATCAAAGGAACACCACCCAGGCGCGGGTATATTCTCTTACACCGAGAGATGTAGAAAATGTGAGCAACGTGATGATATGTAATATTTTAATATTGTCAAATAAAGTTGTTATATTGTTTGATTTAGGGGCAACACACTCATTATATCTTGGCAGTATATCAAATTGTGTGGGATAGAAACTCAACTGTTAGATGCAAACTTATCTGTGGTCACACTAACGGGGACCGTAGTGGTTTATAGAAAGGTTCTTAAATACTATCTGATTTGTACTCAGAGAAAGATACTACTTGCCAATTTAGTAGTATTTGACATGCATGGATTTGATGTGATTCTGGGAATGGACCGTTTAGCCTCTAATTTTACCAGTATTGATTGTTACAGGAAAGAGGTAGGGTTCAGACCTCCTAGGAAGCAGGAGTACAAGTTTTTAGGGTTGTGTGTGCCCTCCTTACCATAAATTCTATTCGCCATTCAGGCAAAGAGACTACTCCTAGAGGGATGCCAGGGATACCTAGCATGTGTGAAGGAAGTACCTGAGGGAGAATTAAAGTTTGAAGATATCCTAGTTGTAAGGAAATTCTCTTATGTGTTTCCAGAGGATTTACTTGGGTTGCCTTCCGATCATGAAGTGGAGTTTGCTATTGACCTACTTCTAGGTATAACACCAATCTCTAAGGCTCCATACAGAATGACTGCGGCAGAGTTGAAAGAATTGAAGGAGCAGTTATAGGAATTACTAGATAAAGGATTCATCAAACCTAGCATATCTCCTTGGGGAGCACCAATTTTATTCATGAAAAAGAAAGACGGATCAATGAGGATGTGTATTGATTATTGGAGGATAAACAAAGTGACAGTTAAGAACAAGTATCCACTTCCCCATATATATGATTTATTTGACCAACTCTAGGGAAAACAGGTCTACTCTAAGATCGATCTCCAATCAGGGTATCATCAAGCGAAAATTAAGGCAGAGGATGTTCCAAAGACTACTTTCCAAACCAGGTGTGGCCACTATGAGTTCTTGGTTATGCCTTTCGGACTGACTAATGCTCCTACTACATTTATGGACCTGATGAACATGGTTTTCCATCAATATCTGGATCAATTTGTGGTAGTATTCATTGATGATATTCTGCTTTATTCGAAGAGTCCTGAGGAGCATGAGAATCATTTGAGATTTAGTGTGGAATTAGTGGAGGGAAATCATCGAGCTTCCATTGCTAACCTAGTAACCAAACCGACCTTACTGGAAATGATTAAGGTCACTCAGATGAAATATGTAAAGTTGGTGAAAATTATGGATAAAGTACATAGGGGAATGGGGGCAAATTTTAATATCTCAGATGATGGGGTTTTGAGGTTTCACACCAGATTATGTGTACCCAATGATGCTGAGATTAAAAGAACCATTTTGGAATAGGCACATCGCTCTTTTTATACAGTGCATCCAGGAAGCACTAAGATGTATAGGGATCTACGAGAATCTTTTTGGTGGAACAATATGAAGAGAAAAATTGTTTGATTCGTGGAACAGTGCCTTATATGTCAACAAGGGAAAGTTAAACATCAGAGACTAGTAGGGCCATTGTAACCATTCTGCATTCCTAAGTGAAAGTGGGAACATGTTTCCATGGATTTCGTCACAAGGTTGCCATCAGTACTTCATGGACAAAATTTCATTTGGGTAGTGGTTGACTGTCTGACAAAGACTGCCCATTTCATTCCGATTAAAGTTGACTACTCCATGAATAGGCTGGTAGAGTTGTATGCTCAGAGATAGTTAGATTGCATGGTGTGCCTGTGTCCATCGTATCAGATCGGGACCCACGGTTCACATTCCAGTTCTAAAAAAGTTTGCAAAGAGCCTTAGGATCTCAGCTGACCTGTAGTACAATGTTTCACCCCTAGAATGATGGACAATCAAAGAGAATAATTTAGATACTGGAGGATATGTTGCAGGCTTGCGTGCTAGATTTCGAAGGTAGTTGGATTCAGTATTTGCCACTAGTGGAGTTTGCTTACAATAATAGCTATCAGACTAGTGTTGGGATGACACTGTATGAAGCATCATATGGTTAGAGGTGTCGATCTCCACTGTATTGGGATGAGGTTGGTGAAAGGAAAATTTTGGGGCTAGATATTATATAACGGACTTTTGAGAAAATCAGATGCATACGGGAAAGAATTAAAACAGCTTAGAGTCGATAGAAGACTTAAGCTGATACTCATTGACGAAAACTAGAGTTTGATGTGGGGTATATGATATTTTTTAGAATTGCTCCAATGAACGGAATTATGAAATTTGGAAAGAAAGGTAAGTTATGCCCTAAGTATATTGGGTCATTCAAGATACTAGAGAGAATTGGTCCAGTTACCTATAGGATAGCGTTACCCTCAACATTGTCTATGATCCATGACGTATTTCATGTGTCCATACTAAGGAAGTACGACTCATATCCTTCACATGTGATAAGCTGTGAATCATTGGAAGTCAGTGACACCTTATCATATGATGAAGTGCCAGTTCAGACTCTTGATGGGAAAGAGTAGGAACTACATACCAAGAAAATTACATTAGTGAAGGTACTCTGGCGTAATCACGCAGTTGAGGAAGCTTCATGGGAATTAGAGGAGGAAATACATCAGAGGTACCGACACTTATTCAGCGAGGCTCAGTGTTAGTCAAATAAATGTGATGGTTTAGGTAAATATTTAGTTGTTTTGAGAATTGACTTGGTTAATGTAGGTTGTATGGTTAGTTTGCTTAGTTATAATATGTCTGTTTTGGTTTCAAGTTATGAGTGGTTCTTGGGAGAGTTTTTATATTGATTATTTGTAATCTCCTAGAGGACGTATATGTAACCACGAGATTCCTCTACAATAAGTGAGGGATATTAATAAATTTGGGATGGGACCGCTATGTGGGTAGCCATCGACTCTTTCTAGAGTCGGGTAAACATTTCAATGATTTCCAGATGTTGGTATAAGTGCTAGTTAGCAAATTTCGAGGACGAAATTTTTATAAGAAGTGGAGGATGTAGAGACTCGGAAAATAATAATAATAATAATAATAATAATAATAATAATAATAATAATAATAATAATAATAATAATAATAATAATAATAATAAAGGAAAATCTGGTTTGGTGTAGGACCAATCCATCGACGGTTTTCTCGAGCTCCGTTTCAAATTACCGAGGGCTGTTAAAAGTAAATATGCGGTAAAAATGGTGAGGTAAAAGATTAAACCGTCGATGGGCAGCAGCCTATAAATTGGACCTTAGCTCATTTCTTTTGGGAAAATTATTCTCTCTCTCTCTCTCTTTAATTTCTCTTCAATTCTTAGCCAAACTGAAAAACAAACACTGTTTTTGGGTCCTAGCTCCAATCCTCAGCTATTTAACCGGAGTGAATTCGTCGTTTGGGCATCGTAGGCACCACTCTAGAGATAAGGTAAGGGGAATATATTATGTCACCTGTTTTGAAATATGAACCAATTAAAATGGAGTATTTGGATACAAGAATGTTACATAAGATTTTCTGAATGATTTAGGCATATGAAAATGATGGTTTTGTTTATTATATATGTATTTGGGGAAAACTAAAGTGAGTAGGGTAATCGTCTCCTTTTTCCTGTGAAATCTATATTTTGAGTTAAAGTAAACTCTAGAGATGATCATACCCTTGTTTTCAGCAAAATATATTTACCTCGGGCAGTTAATTATATTATGAATAACTCAAATTGTGTGGCATGAGAAATGATTATGTTACTGCATAAATAAACCTGTTAGAATATTTTTATGGTATTATACAATGAAAGATATGGTTTTATACTGATCTCAGGAAATGTTGAGAATGATGTGGACGATTTTATACCAAGTTATGATAAGACAGTGTTATATCGAGTTATGAATATGGCAGGTTTTATACTGATTTGTGAATATGATGGTTTTATATCAAATTGTGAAACGACTATTGATAATTTTGTGTTGAGAAACATAAGACTGTACTGAGATCGATGAGGAGGGATGCTGAGTATGGAAATTATGTTATGAAGTTTGTATTGAGACCAATGGGGAGGGATGCTTAGTATGGAAATTATGTTGTGAAGTCTGTATTGAGATTGATAGGGAGGGATGCTCAATATGAAAATTATGTTGTGAAATCTATACTAAGACCGATGGGGTGGGATACTCAGTATGGAAAATTATGTTGTGAAGTCTGTACTGAGACAATGGGGCGGGATGCTCAATATAGAAATTATGTTGTGAAGTCTGTACTAAGACCGATTGGGAGGAATGCTCAGTATAGAAATGATGGGGGATTGCTACGAAGTATGTGTTGAGAATTGAGATCATGCTATCTGTTGTATTATGGAAAATACATATATGTAGACTCATGTAAACAGAGAAATTTATTGAACCAAAGCATATGTTGACAAGAAAATATGTGTTTTCCAATATATATAAAGGGGTGAGTACAATTTTACATGATTTCTCAGATAAAGTTAGTTAATTAATGGATGTATTCTTACTACACTAAAACTCATGTTGCCATACACTGATAATAACTTATTTTGTCTTACTGAGAAGTGTCTTATCTAAATATTATTTAACATTTTAGGAAATCCAGGGGGCCGAGCTTAGCGAGTTTCAGAAGGGGCGGCTTAGTTATTATAGCTTAGTGTAAGTGCGAGTGAGACACAAATATGTATATAGATATGTTTTTGTCTATTCGGGATGTAATATGAATGTTTGGAGATACATGTGTAAATATGGTGGTATTAGAACTCTAGTATAGTATTTGGGATTTAATATATATGTTCCCGCTGCTTTGTTTAAAATGAGTTATGGATAGGTGTACCCAGTACCCCACCTCGGGTTTAGGTCATTATAGTTATGGTATTAGAGATATATATGTATGGAGAATAGCACTTTCGGCCCCACTGGGTTCAGGGCGCTACATTTTTTGTATTAGAATCTAAGTTCCTAGGTTCTGTAGACTTTAGCGAATAATAATACCAGAGTATCGGTTTGAATTATGATGAGAATAGGAATGGGTAGATTAAGATTTTAGTAAGTCATTATTGGAGGTTAAATTGGAATTTTGAGTGTTGGTCTCGCAGCTTGGTGGAAGAAATCCCTTGATGGTCTTTTGTGATTTTCCTGAAATGATGGTTTTTGGAAAGCCACGACAAACCATCGACAGTTCTGTTTCTGAGCAGTGTGACTGGAATTTGAAATGGGAATTTTGGACGTTAAATTGTTGTTTGTATGAGAGAAATTCCTGAGGGGAAAGCCTAAATATTTTAGTATGAGGATATAGTACATTTTATAGTTTTTTAGTTAAATTGTAAGGCCCCAAACCCGCCACGTGGGGCCCGGAGTGTTATGAGACCATTTATACATCTCTAATACCATTCACACAACAAAATTAATTGAATAACCTCAAAAGAAATACCATAGTGCTATATTTACATATGCAAACCCATAAAAAAGGTACATGTCATTAGGGGTGAGCATAATTTGGTGAAAACCGAATTAACCGGCCGAAATTGATCGGTTCGGTTCGGGTTAAAAAGTTAGTTCAGTCGGTTCGGTTAAAATTTTATGAACTCTTGGTTAATCGGGTTCGGTTCGGTTAACGGTTAAAAAAACATCGGTTAACCGATTAACCAAAATTTTAATATACTTTATTATATATTAATAATAAGGTGGGGCAGGCCGGCGGGGTGGGCAGGCGACTCGGGCTTGGCCCGCTTGGCCGCTTGGGGTTTGGGGCCTGGGCTTGGTTGGAAAAAAAGGCTCCGTGCGGGCCGTGCGGCTCCTTCCAGGCCTCCGGCCTTCGCTCATTTCACTTCGTGATCCGTCCACTCCACAGTCCACCACACTCACAGAATCACTTTCGACACTCCACAGATACACACACAGACTCACGTCACTCACACTCTCACAGTCACAGACTCACAGTGGGGAATCGGGGATTTGGGGATTAGAGTTAGGGTTTATCATCGCGAAGCTCTGTTCCTCCTCAGTTTCTCTGTGGTCTGCCCGACTCTGCTGAGTGCCGACTGCCGAGTGCTGATCTGCCCCGCAGGCCGCAGCTCTCCTCTCCTGCCTCTCCATCGGAGTCATCGAACCACGTTTGAAGCCTTCCGTCTCCGTCCTCAAAGTCACTCCTCAGCGTGACAGCGTCTCGGACTCTCAGTCTCAGCCACCGCCCACCGATTTTCTCCCAAATTATACTCGTCATTATTATTATTATTATTATTATTATTATTATTATTATTATTATTATATTTTATTGTTGTTTTTCTTGTTTTGGGTTCTTTGTTCTATGGTAAAATATCATTTTTATTAATAAAATTAATAAATAAGGTATTTAATTAAGTTGGATTTGTTTTTTTTATTTTTTTGTATAATTATCAATTTTAAATAAAATCGGTTAAAATCGGTTAACCGAATTACCCGTTCAGGTAATTCGGTCGGTTCCGGTTCGGTTTGCACGACCAATTCGGTCGGTTCGGTTAACACTTTTGTTTAACCGAATTTTTCGGTTAATTCGGTTAATTACCCGAATTTGGCCGAACCGACCGTTTGCTCACCCCTACATGTCATTCTTCATATTACATAACCAGGACAAAACATTAACACAGTCTATACACATATCCGTTCTTTTATTTACTCACAAAACTACCTCGCCTTGGAGCTTTCTAAGCTCGATCACTTGGAAGACCTGAAAAGATTAAATATTCACTGGGGTGAGACACCTCTCAGTAAGGAAGAAACAAGTTACAATAGTGTGTGACTGAAGTGTTTAATATATTATTATAAAATATACATGCATTTGTAGTTCACTAACAATAGTAGCTGAGAAAATGCATTCTTAATCACATCATTATCGACTTCTCTGTCACCCAATCATATACACACATACATAATTACTTTTACTGATAATTCTTGAGAATAGGGAAGTCTACCTGCCCAAACAAGTAGATTCCCTCTACTCTAGTGTTAAAATTAGGACACTCACCTTTCTTAGTAAGCCCTCCGATTAGGTATTCAGGTAAAGTCTCCGAGAATAGGGAAGGTCACCCGCTCATACAAGTGACTTCCCTCTGCTCTAGTATCCACAAATAATTACCAGAGCACTCGCCTTCCTTAGCAAGCCCTCGGGTGGAGTATTCTACTTTACCATAAATACTCATGTAAATAAAGTTACACATACCCAATGCTGTCATTTCACAGAATTCCACACATATACACATACCACAACCAATTCACACATGATAATTCATACAGTTTTCATTCACACCCACACAGGGTTCATATTCACACAAAATACAACATCCACACAAGACTCTAATCCATATAAAATACATGTCCACACAGGAATGGTCCACACAGGACCACATAAGTTATACAGTCCACACAGGACTAATCATCACATAGATTACAACACATACCGCCCTATTCATGGTAAATAGGTAAAACAAACTCATCATATCATTGCCAATGTTTTACCCCCCCAATATAAACGCCTATGTAACGACCTCCTCATACGACTGCCAATGCTATATCGCAATTTACATGAACCACAACATAATGCACATCCAGTACAGATTAACACATCAATGCATTCCCATTCACAGTATTTAATCATCCCAAATAGCATCACAACCAAACAAAATTCGCAACCCAAATAGTATCCACAAGTGAACATCAGGCCAAAATCAAACAGCACCTGCAACCATTTAATTATCAAACTTATTTTCATGCCACACGATTTTTTCCAATATAGTATATAATCAAAAACAATATTTTCAATACTTGCACTGTTTAGAAAATTATACCTAAATATATATAATTTTATACCCAAGATTTAGCCGGTTTAAAATTAATAAAAAGTTGTTATAAAGTATTTCCCCTTACCTGCTCCTCAAGTTCATGCCTAAATCGAACGGAAAATGAGACCCTATAATCCAAAATTCCTAATTCACTCAAATCTTGGAAAAATACTCATTTAATGTTTCCTAAGCTCCAAGTAATTATATTTAACAAGAAAACTCCAAAATAACTCACTTATCCTGATTTTGGGATGGTGCTCCAAAACCCCAAATCAACGATCTGCTCTGGTAGCCTTATGGAGAACAATCCTACAAACCTCGTGGTCATTCCGGATCATCAAACTGGGTCAAATCCAGCCCGGAATCGAAGAGAAAAGGTAGAGGGGCCGTTTTCTAGAAAAAGAGAGAGTTCATGCAAAATTTTCTTGCTGAAAAATGAAGCAAACTCTATTTATAAGCAGGGACTCGTTGACGAGACATGTGGATTCATCGACGATCCCATGAAGAACACTCGTTGACAAGACCGTTGAGTTCGTCGATAAGTTTCAGAAGATCTCAACCCTCTCGATATCTCCTTGTCAACGAGACATGTTGTAATGAAGCGAAAATTTTAAACTAATTAAATAATTAGGAAATATAATAAATGAAATGGATTAATGGATAATAGAGGGAAGAAGGATAAAAAATAAGAGGAAGAATAGCAGGCCTCGTCGACGAATGCTCTGTCTTCTTCGACGAGTTTCCTTCTATAGATCATCGTCGAATTTTGTTCCTCGTCGACGAAGGAATCCAGAGAGAGTAAATTTGAAACTCTGAATTTTGTCGACGAAAGTATCTTCTTGTCGATGAAGTATCTTTAGTGACTGGTCGACGAACCCACATGTCTCGTCAACAAATTCACGTGGCAACAGCATCTATAAAATGGTCCAAGGTTGCTTCCATGTGAAGAAAATGAATTTTCTTCATTTCTCTCTCTAGAAATTAGGTTTCTCTCCCTTCTCTCTTCGATTTCAGGCTGGATTTGACCCGATTTGACGATTCGGAACTATCACGAGGTTTGTAGGATCATTCTCTACAAGGCTGTAGGAGTTGATCGTTGGTTTGAGTGGTTTAGGAAACATCCCAAAATCAGGGTAAGTGAGTTATTTTGGGAATCTCTTAACGAATATTGTTATTTGGAGCCTAGGAAGTATTAAATAAGTATTTTTCTTAAGATTTGAGTCAGTTGGGCCTTATTTAATTAAACTAGGGTTTCTGATTCAGGGTCCAAGTGAATGTCGTGGGTATCAATTCGGGGATCCTGTCGGTGTAGTTCAGAAGTCAGGTAAGGGAAAATTGCATATTAAATCAAATTTTATGAAATTAAAGGTAATAAGTTATGTTACATTTATGTATATATTTTGGTGTGGATTATTAATAATGCCAACTATGTAAATTATGTTTTGTGAGCCTAGGATTGCTTATATAAATATGTATATGTGAAAATAAATTGATGAAAGTGAAAGGTATTTTCTAGGAAATTATGTAAGAAATGAAAAGTATGTTCAGTATATAAACGTTAAATGTGGGTTGGCTTATTTTACAAGAAATATGTATGAATTTTACTGCTAAATTGTGTGTGGCATGAGTAAATGTAAGTTCTGTGTAAATGTATGTTAAATGTATAAGATGCAGACTAAGTAAGTAAAGCATTAAGAATAAAATATGATATGGATTATGCTACTTGTGTATGTTAATGCAACCATGTAAATGTAAGACAGCTGAAAAGAGCCATGTTAGCGGATTCTAACACATTGCTATGTAGACTAATTGATGATAGCTAAAAGGAGCTGTAGACTAACTGATGATGGCAAAATATCAGTTGTAGTACGAATGAAAGAAAGGAAAATGCAATGAAATGGCAATGAAATGATAATGGAATGAAATGTGAAATGTGAACGATATAAATGGAAAGACTCACTTAAAGTGAAATGCAATGTAATGTTGAAGTTATGAACATGAATAGATGTGAATGGTTGAATAATGGTAGAAAGGATAATGTATTATGCTATTAGAAGTATTTATGCTAATAGAACATGCTACGATTGGGTGAGACGTACTCTTCGCTTGAGGGCTTGCTGAGAAAGGGGAGTGCTTTAGTAACTTTAGATGTGGTAGTAGCTGCATAACGTACTAGGGCAGAAGGAACCTACTTGTATGGGCGAGTAGATTTCCCTATCCTTAGGGCCTTCGCAGGTAAACTTTTGTTGAACTGTGTGAGTATGAGACCAATCTAATACTTAAGGGCTTACTGAGTAAGGTGAGTGCCTTGGTATGCTTCAGTAGTGACCTTTGGGTTGCCTAAGTATCAGAGCAGAGGGGTGCTACTTGTATGGGTGGGTAATCATCCCTATCTTTAGGTAATCTTGTGGGTTAAATCTTTTGCATGTGTTTGGTTAGGCTCAGAGAATGATTTCAGTGTTATGATAATATTTTGTAAATGTTATTAAAATGATATTTATAAAACTTGTGTTAGCCACATGCTCTTTTTAATATATTATTTTTTCTCTTACTAAGATGTGTCTCACCCGAATATGAATATTTATTTTTCGGGACATCCTCGAGGTCGGGCTTAGGGAGCTCGAAGGTTTATAGCATTTTTGAGGATTGTAAAGAGAAAAGGTATATTTTTTATATACTTTGGGGTTGTATAAAGTTAAAGTTTATGTTTATATTTTATGTTTTTATGTTTTAAGTCTGTTGAGGAAGGAATGATTGTGAATACTAGCTTTGTGGATTGAGTTTTTTTGGAGGTATGTATATATGGAAATGCAGGTGATGGATAGTTAATATGGATTATAGATAGAAATAGTAAACTCTGGTATTATGATATTATATTTATGGATATTATGTTTATGTTTTCCGTTGCATATATTATGGATTATGGATTATCAATTATAAGGCACCAGACCCGGATTTAAGGGTTCGGGGCATTACACATGTGCCCTCGTCGACGATTAAAAAAAGAATGCTCGTCGATGAGACTAGTTGGTTTGTCGACGAGTTGTCGCTGACACCCTTTTTAAATATTCCTTTTTCTTCCCTTCTCTCTTTCCTTTCCTTTTTTTTTTTTCATTAATTAAATTTTTTCGGGTCGTTACATTCTCCCCTCCTTCAGAAAATTTCGTCCTCAAAATTTGTTATTCACCCATTGTCACAACTAGAAAGCTAACTAACCACATTCATACATTTCAATCAATTCAAACATGTACAACACCAAATTATGCAAAGTCAAACAAAATTAATACTCATGCTAACGTAGACATATTACCTGCGCCTTTAGCATTGTCCCCCTTAGGTGTACCTAACATATAAACATGTGTTGGGGCATTGCTGCCGCAAGGCATTGGGTTGTTCCTTTGATTCTGATTTGGAGTAGGTGCATTATTCGGTGGTTCTCGACATTCCCAGGCTATATGACCATATTTGCTACATCTATAACACGCGACACCCCTACTTCAGCATTCTCCCCAATGCCGCTGGTTATATTTAGGGAAGTGGGGGTGTGACAAATTGACCCGACGTCCTCGATTATTCCTTTCCGACCCCTAAGCTGCATCATTTCTGTCTCCCGTCCACGATCCTTGTCTAACATTTGTTTGAGGGCGGGGAGACATCTCGTTCTTCATTCTGACGTCTCTACACCCCTCTGCAGACTTGACTCGGCAACAATAGCTTTTTCCACCAGTTCTGTAAAATCCTGAATTTTGCAAACATGTCATGTGCTCGTGAATCCTCTGATTCAGGCCCCTTTCAAACCATCTCACCTTTTGGTATTCGTCTGGAACCATGGAAGGTGTGAAGCGGGAAAGTTCCAGAAATTTAGTAGCATACTACTGAATAGTGAGATGCCCCTAAGTCAGGTTGAAAAATTCTTCCACCTTAGCATTTTTGGTGGTAACGAGGAAGTATCGGTCGTAGAAGACCTGCTTAAAACGACCTCAGGTCATTGCTATAGGTACTGCTTACTGTTCTTCTAACAACTTCATCACATGCCACCACCGTTCAAATTCTCCTGCCAGTTTGAAGGTGGCAAAAAGAACTTTTTGCTCCTCAGTGCAGTTCAGCACTGCCAATATCTTCTCCATCTCTTGCATCCACGTCTCAGCCTTAATTGAGTTAGTACCACCCTCAAGAGATGAGGGTTTTAGACGGGTGAATTGATTAATCGTGCAATCCTGGTGCACTGGTGGGTAGCTTGATCCCCCAAAATCTCGTCTCATTTCTTCCCTAACCTGACGAGCTATTCCTCGCAACAATCAGGAGGTGTCAATTTCATCCCCGCTGAAAGCTCCCAATTCGCTTCCTCCTCCTTCATCCATGCATTTTCCTCTAGGATCCATCCTTAAATATATATATATATATATATATATATATATATATATATATATATATATATATATCAGAGGCAAGTTTAATATCTCTACGTCTTAATATCCAACATCCAATTATCCACAATCATATTAACCTTCAAATTCAAATTCCAAATTTAAGTTTCTTTGTTTGGAAACATCACTGTCAATGGATTTACCATGGTTTTTTGAAACCGTCCACTGATTCAAAAAATCATAGAAGTCCGTCAAAGGATTTCTACCTCCAGGCTACGAAATAAACTCAAACTCCTGTCAACACCCTAAGCTTCCCATCCCTACCCTTATTCAACTTAAACCTATACAATGGTATTAATCCTTCTAAAGTTTGCAAGACCATTATGCTTTGATACCAGCTGTAACGCCTCGGACCCGCCACGTGGGGCTCGGAGTATTATGAGGCCATTCATACATTTCTGATACCATTCACGCAACAGAATTAATTAAATAACCTCAAACGAAATACCATAGTGCTATATTTACATATGCAAACCCATAAAAAGGTACATCTCATTCTTCATAGTACATAACCAGGACAAAACATTAACACAGTCTATACACATATCCGTTCTTTTATTTACTCACAAAACTACCCTGCCCTGGAGCTTTCTAAGCTAGATTACTTGGAAGACCTGAAAAGATTAAATATTTGTCGGGCTCAGTAAGGAAGAAACAAGTTACAATAGTGTGTGGCTGAAGTGTTTAATATATTATTATAAAATATACATGTAGTTGTAGTTCACTAACAATAGCATTTGAGAAAATGCATTCTTAATCAAATCATTCTCGACTTCTCTCTCACCTAATTATATACACACATCCATAATTATTTTTCCTGATAATTCCCGAGAATAGGGAAGTCTACCCGCCCATACAAGTAGATTCCCTCTACTCTAGTGCTAAAACCAGGACACTCACCTTTCTCAGTAAGCCCTCGGATTATGTATCCAAGTAAAGTCTCCGAGAATAGGGAAGGTCACCCATCCATACAAGTGGCTTCCCTCTGCTCTAGTATCCACAAATAATTATCAGAGCACTCGCCTTTCTCAGCAAGCCCGCGGGTGGAGTATTCTACTTGACCATAAATACTCATGTAAATAAAGTTACACATATCCAATGCTGTCATTTCCCAGAATTCCACACATATACACATACCACAACCAATCCACACAGGATAATTCATACAGTTTTCATTCACACCCGCACAGGGTTCATATTCACACAGAATACAACATCCACACATGACTCTAATCCATATAAAATACATGTCCACATAGGACTATCAACTACATAGGTTATACAGTCCACATAGGACTAATCATCACATAGATTACAACACATACCACCCTGTTCCTGGTAAATAGGTAAAACAAACTCCTCATATCACTGCCAATGTTTTACCCTCCCGCCCCAATATAAACGGCCATATAACGACCTCCTCATAACACTGCCAATGTTATATGACCGTTAGATTAGGTACGATATAACGACCTCCTCATACCACTGCCAATGCTATATCACAATTTACATGAACCATAACAGAATACACATCTAGTACAGAGAAACACATCAATGCATTCCCATTCACAGTATTTAATCATCCCAAACAACATCACAACCAAACAGAATTCGTAACCCAAACAGTATCTACAAGTGAACATCAGGCCAAAATCAAACAGCACCCGCAACCATTTAATGATCAAAGTTGTTTTCATGCCACACGATTTTTCCCAGTATAGTATATAATCAAAAGTAGTATTTTCAATACCTGCATTGTTCAGAAAATTATACCTAAATATGTAGAATTTTATTCCCAAGATTTAGCCAGTTTAAAATTAATAAAAAGTTGTTATAAAATATTTCCCCTTACCTGCTCCTCAAGTTCCTACCTAAATCGAACGAAAAACGAGACCCTGTAATCCAAAATTCCCAATTCACTCAAATCTTAGAAAAATACTAATTTAATGCTTCCTAGGCTCCAAATAATTATATTTAATAAGAAAACTCCAAAATAACTCACTTACCCTGATTTTGGGATGGTGCCCCAAAACCCCAAATCAACGATCTACTTCGGCAGCCTTGCAGAGAACAATCCTATGAACCTTGTGGTGGTTTCGGATCGTCAAACTGGGTCAAATCCAGCCTGGAATCGAAAAGAGAATGAAAAGGGGCTGTTTTCTAGAGAGAAAGAGAGTTCATGTTGTTAACCTGATAGGTCACGCCCAATTTTGATCATGACAAATACTCTTGGTACTGATGATTGTACTAAGGCTTGCATGCAGGTTCACTGTGCACGTATATTTGGACTTAAAAACATATCATGATGGCGTGCGATGTTCGAGCTGATGAATGAAGAAGTCTATGTTGTATTTGTAATTATTTTTCACTTAATCGGTTTAACAGCAGTATTACACAACCTAGGGTTAGTCTATGCGATCAATAAGTAAACATACACATGTAGTAAAAGTAAAGTACGAAAAAGTAAACAATACACGCAATATGTTATCGAGGTTCGGCCAAATTGCCAACGTCCCCTCCTTGGCTACACCAGCACAAGGATTCCACTACTGCTCACTTAACGGGTGGAGCGGCATTGATTACAACCAGGTCAATTCAAGGGGCTAACCTCAACAAACACGCCTTACCAGGATGACGCACCTAGCTTTCCTAACCGGGTCAACCGATTGACGTAGGTGATAATTTTTGAATACCCGATTCACCCCCCTCTTGGGGTTGCACCTAAGCTAACACATGGAAAATTTTCTCGCTAAAAAATGAAGCAAACTCTATTTATAAGCCAGGACTCATCGACGATCCCATGAAGAACACTTGTCGACAAGACCGTGAGTTTGTCGACGAGTTTCAGAAGATCTCAATCCTCTTGGTAACTCCTCATTGACGAGACATGTGCCCTCGTCAATGGACCAAAGAAGAATGTGTTGGCCTTACAAGGCTTAATTTCCTATTTTGATGCTAACAAACAAGTGGATCTTAACATGCTATGTTAAGTGATGTATTTTCAGGACTAAATGAAGAATGCAAGGTTAAAGAGTTCATGAGAGCTTGTACCTCAGATAGGGATGATTATATCAAGCTTGAAGCATGGATTTAAAGTTTAAAACCTGAGGATCATGAGAGCATTGATATTAAATAAAAAGCTTCAAAGAATGAAAGCCCAAGTGATCAATATGGAAAGCTCAAAGAAAGATGAAACAAGTATAAAGGCCTCAAGGAATTCAAGAATTGAAAGAGTTTAGGAAATTTCATGTAAGTACTTGAAAGAATTTCAATATGGATACATGAAGCTCGTAGGTAAATTTATTGGACCTAGATACCTTTGAACATACTTGGAAAATATTTTTATAAGGTCAAAAATTGTTTCAAAAAGGTTAGAATCATTTTTGGAATGAAAAAGCACCAAAAAGAGGATTTTCCAAATGCTGTCAATTTTTCTACATCTGCATTGATGTACATTTTTCTCCATCAAACAATCTTTATTTTAAAATATGTTCAACATGAAATTGTATTATTTTCTTTTAGCTTTCATTTGACACCAAGATCATCAAATTTTGAGTTACACAAAAAAACGTTATGACTAAAATACTGAAGGGTGCTCAAAGCTGACAACTTGGTGTTGCACTGACAGATGCCTATCCGTGTTCTGATAGGCGACTGCCACCCCTACTGTGTCTATAATTTAACTAAACAAACGACTGCCCAAAATGGACAGTCTACTGCCATGCGGTTGTTTTGAATTTTTTCATAACAGGCAAATTTTTAAATGAGGTTGGCTTGGGGCTCAAAATTTGTAAAAACTTGGGGAATACTCCAAGACACTTGGGGATCAAGTTATACACTTTTTAAAGTCTATAAATAAGCCTCAAAGATCATTGAATCAAGGTACCAAGAATTCAAATTCTGAAAAAATTCAAAGTCTCTCTCAAATTGCTCTCAAATTCTCAAGGCTCTCTCTTGCTTTCAAGCTCACATATTGTGCATGAATTCAACTGAGTTTTAGCTGATCTTCTTCCATCGAAATTGTGCTACAATTTCTAAATCTTTCAATCATTGAAAGAATTAATCAGTGATATACTTCCTTAAGCTTTAAGTTATATTCTATATTGTGATTTACTTTGAAGTATATTAGTTGTGCTATAATTGGTGTACTAACCAACTCTTTGAGGAGCAAGTTCTTTGTACGCATCTATTTGATTTGTATCTTGTAGATTGACGATTCCAAGGGTTGTTTGGATCGTTGGCTATGCAAGGGGATATTGTTTAGAGAGACAGGCCCTAGCCTAGTTAAGGAGTGACCAGATGAGGAGATATCCTTTGGAGAAGGCGGGCTCTAGCCTTAACCAAGGAGTGTTGTAAAGGTTTGTTCCGCCCGTTAAAGGAACATGTTTAGTGAATCCTTTGGTGGTTTGCCAAAGGCGAGGACGTAGGCTGGGTATAAGTCGAACCTTGTAAAAATCTCTGTCTCACTCTCTCTTTCCCTACTCTTTATTTTCAGTACATATTTAAATTGTGTTGATGGTTTAAATTGGAAATCATATATACTACGTTTATTTGGAAATAAGTAAACTTGAAGTCTGATTTTGATTTGGGTTGCGAAAACTAAAAGGGAGTACGTTAGTTAAACCATATTTTGCGAAAACCATACAGGAGTACGTTACTTAGTTAAACATCCCAAAGATAAATTAACTAAGAGTTTATTTGGATTTTGAATATTGGGAAAGGTGTTGGATTCTATATTACACATCATATTAAAGAGGCAAATCCATTCATACAGGGCTTTATATCAGCAAGCATAACATTTTATATATACAGGGCTTAATTCAATTTTGTATCCAAGGCTGATAACATAAGCTATATTGTGATTAAATGGTTTAAAGTTTGAAATTGAGCGGTTTGTGTTTATATTCCAAAGAGTGCTGAATTTTCCATTAATCAAATAGTGTTGTAGTTAACTTATACTTGACAAATCATTTGTTTGTTTGGTTTAAACATTGTGCTTGATTGGTTTGGTTGAATGATTGATTACTTGTTTGGCTAAGCAATAGTGATGTTGATTGGATAAAAGAATTTAAGTTCTTTTGTGATTAAAGAGCTAAACAAACAAGTAAAGAATTGGCTAAAAGAAATAAAAGAAGTTTAAAGGATTCTTAAAAGGATTTGAAAGAAATTTTTAAAATCCAATTCACCCCCCTTTTGGGACTACACCTTACTTTTCAGAATGCTCATCGACGAGACTAGTTGGTTCTTCAACGAGTTCTTGCTGACACCCTTTTTAAATATTCCTTTTTCTTCCTTTCTCTTTTTCCTTTTCTTTTCTTTTATTATTTTTATTAATTAAATTTTTTCAGGTCGTGACATAAAAGATTGCATTGATTGTGTTATGATATTAAGATTCTAAGATTATTTTTTGTCCTATCTCCAAGATGGATCCCAGCGATGGCAACACAAATGCTGGAGGAAGTAGCAATGTGGGGCCTTCCATCGTGGATGGCAGTGATTCTAATCCAGTGTTGCGTAATATAGCCTAGTAGATCTTGGCAGAGATTACACAGAACTCTAGGGACAAAACTGCCCACCAGCTGACTAGTGCTGCACAATCAAGTAATTTACCCTCATGAATCCCCTGACGTTTGTAGGAGGAGTTGACCTAATATTTGCAGAGAATTGGGTACAGGAGATTAAGGAGATACTGGCAGTCCTTCGTTGCACTAATGAACAGAAGGTCCTTTATACGACTTTTAAAATGACTGGGGAAGCCAAGCATTGGTGGAGATCAGTAAACCCACTTGAGTAAAGCTACTTAGGGAAGATTTGATTGAAGTTTAATAATTTTGCATGAGGTCTCAACATGCATGCATAGGGGAAAGAAGGTTTTTAATGCAAAGGAGCTTATGTAAGCGTCCATGCATTGCATGCAAGCTGCTAGCAAAAAGAAAAAGGTGCTTTGCATTAATGAATACAACTTGCATAGGGAGAGTAGAAAAAGAAAAAGACAAAAAAAAAAAAAAAGAAAGAGAAAAGAGCTTGCATGGGGAGTGGTCTCATTTAATGCAACCAAACAATATCAAGAGGAGAGAGAGCTTAAATAATATATTAAAAGATAAATGTGTACTTGGGGAAGGGGTTTGCTTGCATAGGGAGTGGGGAAATGGGTACAGAATAAGAAAGAAAAGACGGATAGGAAGTTAGAAAATACAAGGGAGCTAATAATAATAATAATAATAATTATTATTATTATATATATAATACTAATTATTTTATTTAATTGATTACCTAATTAATTAATTAATAATATTTTATTTTTATTTTATTTTTGGATTATTACACCTTGCCTCCATCAAAGCAAGGAAAAGTGTAAAGTGTGTCCTTGCCATTGTTATAGCAAGGGGTATAGTGGAATCTCAAGGTGGTTGACCTTGAGAGAGCGGACGTAGGTCGAATTGTCGAAGCATTATAAAGGCATTTGAAATCTCTCTTCCCTACTCTCTTTTATTTAAATTGCTCTTTATTTTTGCGTTTGCTTGGTTTGTTTAGGTTGTTTTAAATTTGATAATCAAACACTAACTTTTATTAAGCCCAATTCAAATCCCCCCTGCCTCTTGGGTTGCCTTTAGGCCAACAGTTTATACACTTCCCAATCCAAAGTAGATCCATCTTAAGTGTTTAAAAAAAATCTAAAGTAATAGTTTTGTAGATTCTAATGACCAAAAAAAGTTCGGAGGAGTAAATAGGAAGTGTTTTTTCCTATCCCAAGTCCAAAGTCCCCATTAACGCCCTGTTTATATGCTACGCTGCCTTCAATCCTCTTAATTATTTGATATATATATATATATATATATATATATATATATATATATATATATATGTGTGTGTGTGTGTGTGTGTGTGTGTGTGTGTGTGTGTTTGTGTATAATGGCCTTATGCCCAAAAACAAAAGAATTATAAAAGTTATATATATGTATATATATATATATAACTATTATGTCTATAGAAGCCTCCAAAACCCAATTCCAATTTTCTCAAAACTTTGAGTGTCTTAATTATTTTATTAATTTATGATTGGTTGATTTGCTAATTCCTACACTTCTAAGCTAATTCAATTACTTATTATTCTTATATCTATACTAATTAAAACACTAAAACAAGATGTTCTAACACCATTCCTCCAAACTATTGGTTAGAAATTTATATAATTTAATCTTATTGGCTATTTTGTATTTATTTATATAATATAGAATGTTCAAGACCTTATAAAAATGCTCCAAACTTCCAATCTTAAATTCTTAAATTTTTGATATTTTACAAATTTTAAATTAAACTTTCATAGGATGATATTTTTTTTTTCTGTCAATTGATATCACTTATTATTGACATGTGGTTTTTAGGAAAATAAATAAATAACTTAGGTATGAAACTTTGTTGACCTATAAGTCTTTCTTTATTTCACTCTCTCAATTTATTATAAATTTTTCTTTGTCCTAAATTCTTAATTTTTTTTACATCTTAAAATCTCAAACTAAATTTTCATTGGATATGTTCCCCCCCCCCCCCTCTTAAATGATATCACTTATTATTATTAACATGCATTTTTTAGAAAATAAATAAATAATTTATATACAAAAAATTTTTATTGCCCTGTCTTACTTTATTTCGCTATCCCAATCTGCAAGATTTTTCTCTCATAAATCTCTCTCTCTCTCTCTCTCTCTCTCTCTCTCTCTCACACACACACACACACACACACAATCCTCTCAACCATCAAGGATTTTTCACAATCTTCTCCAAAAATTTCCATCTCTATATAAACCTTTTTCCTCTCTCTATTCAATACCCTCTCCTCACCTCACACTCACCACCAATCATTTTCATCATTCTCCATAACCACTTCCTCTTCCCTTTCAACTCTCTCTCAAACCCTAATTGTTGTGTTGTCTAAAATTTCTTTGATTTTATTTGAAAATGAAATGTAAAGAGGACTTGGGGTTAAGTCACAACTTGAGTTTTCCTAACACCACCACCACAACCAATGGTTGCCATCACCAGAACAATTTCTTCTTATCCCTTCCTTGGTTGGGTGATTGTATGTCCTTTATGCATGTTCCTCGAAATAGTTAGAGACCACTTAATGCTTTAGATTTTTTCTAACTTTTTGTTTTTTTGAAATAAATCATTCCTTTCGCTAAGTAAATCTTTGTTTGCCGTTCATAGAACAATTATTGGTAATAAATGACCTTTTTTTTTTCTTTTCAAAATTATTTATTATGTAGTTGAGATTTTCTCCTATCCTTGAAGTTTAACTCAACAAATGTTTCATTGCTTCTAATTTTACAAGATCAAAAAATGAGGGATGTTCAAAAAAATAGAGGTGGTATCAAAATTTCAGTAGCCCCTAATAATCCCTAATGTTTTTGTTTGTATCTATGTTATGCTAGGTGGATGGGACATTTTTTATTTATAAGATTAAAAATGTTCGAGACATAAATTTTTATTTTTATTTTTGTAGATGTGAAGTATCCTAAAAAAAATGGTAGATGCTTCAATTTGGTAGCTCATATCTAAGTTTTGTTATAAAAATACTTTGGTTTTATTCACAAAGCTACAAATTTTGTGTGTGTGTGTGTGTTTTTTTTTTTAAATCAAATTATTTAAATAGTCATTTTATTGATTTTTATGATACTATAGGTAAACTATGTGTAGCATGTGATTGAGATGTACCACCTTACCTATTAATATTCAACATTTTATTTCTCTTTTATTGTATTATACTGTTGTTGATGAAACATTATAATGTTTATAACGTTGTAATTTAAATTGAATTTAATTGAGTAATTGGTTCTTAAGAATATAATGAGTAACACACAAAAAAAAAAAAAAGACAATAATGGTTTCTACATTGTAATGTTGATTTTAAAAAAAAATAAATTTCCCAAAATAACATAGAAGACTCATAGTAATGCATTGTATTAAATTTCTCTGATTAGTTTCACTAAGTTTAGAATTTTAATGTTTCATAATAATTATACCAAAAAATTCATAAAATGCAAACATCAAAACAATACTGTGTATAGCATGGGTTCTCTACTAGTGTGTGTGCGTATGTGTAATATCTATAAATAATGTGTTGCAATGTTTTTTATGAAGAAGTGCTAAGCATTGAAACACTAATCCTTACATTCTCTATATTTCTTCATCCTATATGGTATTCATTCCTTTTATCCCTGTTTCCAGTCTAGTCCCACCTAAAATGTAACCGTACAACCCTCTTTTAAACATAATGCAAACCCTAGCAACAACTTAGACATCCTTCCCTTTCACTCTTCCCATAGTCATTCTAATGTGGCAATTTTTATTTGCCTCCTTTGTTGGACTTTTTATATGTATATGTTTGTGATCTTCGTAATCAATTAAGATAAGTGTGTCTACATAAAATAATTAATTAAAAATTAAGTTATATCTTATAATTCATGAATAGATGATAGGTACATTGACTAAATTCAAGTACCATTTTTATTGATGTGCAAGATGCAATAATCAAAGTCATGTATCATTAATGATTAATGAGTGTCCCAAGGTACATTGGAATAATGGAGATACATTGGCTAAAGTCATGGTATCTCATCAATCAATATTTCATTAAGGAATATATCACATTAAATCAATATAATTAAAGGTACATTCACCCTTAGAAGAAGGAAAATGACAATGTGTACAATTATGATTCTTTGATGGATTGAATCACTTATGGGGACTATATAAAGGGCTCTTGGTCCCTCTTACCATTTAGTCAAGTTTGGATTTTCATCACTAAACCAAGCATAAGATTGAGTAAGGAGAGAGAAGATCAAGTAGTTTCCACATGATTAATACTTAATAAGAAGGAATAAAAGGAAATAAGAGGTACTTACACCAATGCATGCTAGCTTGTGCCAATATTTGATCGGAAGGAATAAAAAGTGTTGATAGAAAGAAAGAAACTGTGGAGAGAAATTCTGTATATTTTGGTATATGTAAACTACACAATAAAGGGCCTATTTGTATGCAAATGAGGCCAAACAATAATATAAAGATAATAAATACAAAACGTCAAATCAGAATAAAATAAGCATAAAATTAGAATATTCATATATTCTAACATCCCCCCCTCAAACTTGAGATGATGAAATCAACTTGAGTTTGGAAACAAAATCACGTAGCTAATCAGAGGATGAGATTTCATGAAAATATCGGTAAGTTGATCTTTAGAGGAGACAGATCGAAGACGTAGAGTGCCCAGCTGGAGGTGGTGCCGATTGAAGTGACAATCAATTTCGATATGCTTAGTCTGCTTATAAAATACATCATTATGAGTGATCTGGATGGCACTCTAATTATCACAATAAAGAAGGGAACTAGGTGTCTAAAGAGCACCCATGTCTATCAAAAGCCATCGTAACCACAAAAGTTCAGCTATTGTATTAGTAAGGGCACGGTACTCAGCCTTAGTATTGGATTGGGCAACAACAATCTACTTCTTACTATGCCAAGAAATGAGAGAGGTGCCGAGTAAGAAATAATAACCCGTGGTGGAGCGACGATCAATAGGGTCATCGACCCAGTCAGCATTAGAATAAAAGCGGAGCTCAAGAGATAAACGCAAAGAAAAGTGAAGGCCATGAAACAAAGTCCCCTTGACATAGCATAAGATATGAAGAATGATAGCATAGTGAGTAGATCAAGGTGCACTCATAAATTGGCTAACCAAGCGATCAGCATTGGAAATATCTGGGTGGGTAACGGTGAGATAGATGAGACTACCGACCAGTTGTCTATATAGAGTAACATCTAGAAGAGATTCACCATTAGTAGTAAGAAGCCTAATATTAGGCTCAAGTGGAGAAGTGTATATTTTGCTGTCAGTAAAGCTGGTTTTGGAAAGCAAGTTAGACGCATACTTAGCCTGAGAGAGATAATAACCATCTGAACTGGAAGTAACTTGAAGGCCAAGAAAGTAGTAAAGTTGCTCTAAGTCCTTCATCTCAAAATTCTAACTCAAAAAATGCCGAAGATCGTGAATACTAGAGAGTTCATCCCCTATAATAATCATGTCATCAACATAAAGAAGGGTAAGAATCATACCAGCACCAGTGGTCCGAAGAAAAAGTGCAGAGTCATAGGCATTAGGGATAAAGCCCTATTGAGCCACAACACAACTAAATTTAGCAAACCAAGCTCAGGGAGCTTGTTTGAGGTCGTAGAGAGCACGACGAAGACGACAAACTGTGTAAAGAGGATGATCATAGCTAGGTGGAGGATGCATATAAACTTCCTCAGCAAGGTCGCCATTCAAGAATGCATTTTTGGCATCCATATGTAATAATTGCCAATGACACACAATAGCTATTGCAAGCAAAAATTGAATAGAGGTAAGACAAGCAACATGAGCAAAAGTCTCCTCATAGACAATACCATACTCCTAAGAGAAACCCTTTACAACAAGGCGAGCTTTGTATCATTTCACTGATCCATCTGACAGAGTCTTCATTTTGTAGACCCACTTATATTTAACTGTAGACTTCCCAGAAGGCAAATCCACTAGGTCCCAAGTATAAGTTTTAGTGAGAGCATCAAGTTCATTAGACATAACTTTCTGCCAAAGAGGGTCAGCGCTAGCCTCACGATAACTGTGAAGTTCATGAAGAGTAGAAAGGGCATAATAACAATGATAATCTTGAAGATGAGAAGAAAGGGCTCTTACTCTAGTGGATTGACAAAGTGCAGGCACCTGGACGGGCTTAGGTGCAATTGATGTATCAGAAGAATCAGCAGACGTGTTAGATGACTAAGGAATAGTCGAAGAAGGAACGCCTAAGGAGCTTAGCATCTCTGCAGAGGAGTCGAGGATTGTTGGAATTGGTGTGACCCCAAGAGGGGGGTGAATTGGGTTTTTAAAAACATTTTGAATAAATTAAACATTTACGCCGATTCACCACATATCATGTAACGCCCCAAAAATAATTATTACAGGAGGATGTAGTGATAATAATAATAATAATAATAATAATAATAATAATAAATTAAAATTAAAATTAAAATTAATTAATATTATATTAATTTAATTAAACAAATAAAATGAATAGTATTCAAATGAAAAAAAAAACTAAAACTAATTGGAATAAATATATATATATATATATATATATATATAATATTTTAATGGAATTAAATGGATTGGATTTCAATTTGAAATCCAATCCCTTTTCTCTTTGGAGCCGCCCCCTGCGCTTCTTCTTTTCTTTTTCCTTTCTCTCTCAGTATTCTCCCCACCTCTTTTGTCTCACCCCTTCCTCTCTTTCCTACTCTCCTCAATTTCTCGGTAAATATTTGGCCGATCGAAAAACTGAAAATACCGCTGGGTTCCTATCTCCGCCACTGACATTTCTACCAGAGCGGATTTGTCATAGGAGCGACGTAGGCCCCACTCTTGGGGAAAGATATACTTCCTCTCTTTTCTCAATTTCTCCTTAAATCTTCATCTAAATCGACGATCAGACACTACCATGGGGTCTCAGTCTCGATCGTCGTCATGTTGGCCGGAGCAAATTTTCAATTTTGGGGGCCTAGGCTCCACTCCAAAGTGAGAGTGGGATTTAGGGAAATAAGAAAATTGGTTATTTTGGGAGTTTAATTATTTATTTGGAATTTATGGGTATAGTAAATGCTAAAATAATATTTTATTTAGGGTTGATTTGATAAAATTAGGATATATGATATGTAATTTGGTGTACAGTTGAATGTATATATATATGAGTGCGTTTAAATGTGAAATTGTGTGGCAGATGATCTGAATGGGTTGGAAATTATAAATACTAAATTGTTTGAGAAATCTTGAAAATGCTTACGAAAATACTAGAATTGTTTATGAAATACAAGAGTTTGAAATAACAGCCAGTGGTCGAGTATTGTTTGATTGGCCAAGGGCTAGGATTATTATTTGACGATCGAGGGTCGAGTTTTAATTGACAGCTATACGCCAGATTGTATTTTGTGGTCGGGGGCCAGGTTTTTTGGAATAACAAGAAATAAGAGTGTGATGATTTTCTCGAAAATTCAGTGGTTTATTGGGAATTTGTATAAATGTAATTGCAGGATTTCGAGGTTGGTACGCCAAGGGTGTGAGGGTTGAATTGGAGACAAGCCTCCCAATCATATAGGTAAGCGAAATATGATATGCCAGCTTATTTAGAGATACTGACTCGTACTGAGTTGTGCTTCCAAGTGCAGAAGTGTCAAGTTGTATCAAGGATGAGTCCAGGATCGTATTCCACAGGGACCACTGAGTATCAAAGTATTTATGCAAGTTTAGTAAAATCCTGTTACTAAAAAATGGGGTTTGAAAATCTTTTTTTGTCTTTTATGATTTTGAAAACAATAAACAAAGTAAGAGAAGCTTGAGTAAACTATCAAATTGAAACTGAAATTTTATCAATTTTCCAAAAATGTAAATCTAATAACGCAACCAAAACTAAATAGATTAACTAAAACAATTTTACCAAATACTCGGGTTACGGGTCAATGTCTGCTTGCTTCCATCGTTTACTAATTCCTCAAGCCTTACTCCTCTTCTTGTTAATCCAATCAAGGCATTAATAAGATGAAATTTTATTACTAAGCTCAAGTAAATTTGCCACATCTAAACGGAAGAAAATATGAACTCTTATTAAGTATCAACCGAATGTCGTGTAAATTAGTTAATGAAAATCCCAAATTAAATCAAGGTGTTGATGTGCCTAACGTCAACAACAAAACAAGAAATAAGAGCTAGCAATTTATCAACGATACCTTAAATTTTCGGTTTTAACCAAATAAAAGTTTAACAATGATATCATAGGATAACTAATAAACCATGCAACGCAAACGACATCAACCCACAACCCGAGTTACCGAACTTAGCCACTCATGCTTGCAATATAAAAAAAATGGAAATCCTACGTCTAATCAAGCATGTTGACTTAACTGGAGTTTTCAATCCTATTTTGATGATAACAAAATGAAGGATGCTTTAACATATGATGTTAAGTGATGTGTTTTAGGTAAAAGAACTCTCAAGGTTGATAAGTTGAAGCTCAATGTTAATCTAGTGAAAGCACCTCAGAATATTGAAGGCAATGAATAACAAATGAAGAAGCTTAAGGGCAAGCAAACTCAAAGTCAAAAGTAAACCTCAAAAGGTTGAAGGAGGCTGAAGGATTTAAGAAGACCATGATTAGAAGAACTGTTGTAAGTACTTCAAAATCAAATGTCATTTAGATATGTGAAGCTCTTATAAAATCAAAAGAAACTAAGAAACACTTTGTTTTAAAGAGCTTAAAACATGTTTTTGAAATTAAAGTAACAAAAGCCTTAATGGAAGGAAAGTGTTCAAAATAAAAAGTGAGTTTCTGATAAGCAGTGCACCTGATAGATGACTGTCTATCTATGGACAGATGACTGGCAAGTTAAAGGGTTTAATAAAAGTATTCTGGGTTTAAATTTTAATTATGACAGATGACTGCCACATGGAGTAAATTTTAGATCTCAAAGGGAAGCTTCTTGTTAAAATTTTGAATTTCAAAATTTAATCAACAATTTAATGTTTTTTCAAAGTTTACCTAATTTGATATGGACAACATCTTTCAAAATTTAGTCAACAAATTAAATGTTTTTTCAAAGTTTACCTAATTTGATGTGGAAGTTGATCTTTTAAATTGCCTATAAATACCTCTTTGGGTAATGAAAAAATACAAGACTTGAAAACACAAGAAAAAAGAGAAATCAGACAAAATTTGAAATTCATCTTGTGCTGAAATTCTTCTGAAGCTCTTCTTTGCTCACATCTTTTGCTGGAGAGGAATTCTACAACTTTGGTAGATTGAAAAAAATCAAAGTTCGGTTCCGGGTTGCAATTCCATTTCTATTTTAAACGAACCATTGGTGACTTCTAAAAACTTTAGAGCTTCATATATTCTATTTTGCTTTGGTTTTTTTGAAGTACAATTTACATTTCAATTTGTACAACCTGCTCTAAATTTTGGGAGTATTTTTTGTACGCAGAATTTATATTATATTCTTGTAGATTGTGACGATTCTAGGTTTGCTGGATCGTTGGCTAGGCGAGGGATTATCGCTTAGAGAGGTGCTGCTCTAGCCTTCTGAAGGAGTGTATAAAGGTATTGTTCCACCCGGTAAAGGAACAGGTTTAGTGAATCCTTTGGTGGTTTTGCCAAAGGCGAGGACGTAGGCTGTGTTAAAGCCGAACCTCGTAAAATCTTGTGTCTCACTCTCTCTTTCCCTTACTCTTTATTTTCAGCATATTTATATTGCGTGGATGGTTTAAATTTGCAATCATATACACTACGTTTATTTGGAAATCAAACAAACTTAAAGTTTAATTTTGATTTGGGTTGCGGAAACCGAAAGGGAGTACGTTGGTTAAACCATACTTTGCGAAAACCATACGGGAGTACGTTACTTGGTTAAAACACCTAAAGAAAATTAACTAAGAGTTTATTTGAATTTTGAATTTTGGAAAGAGTGTGGATGTGTGGTTGTAAATCATATGAAAGAAGCAAATTTATTTTAACAAGCATATCATTCAACTACAAGGCTTGATTCATATTTATAAGGCATACATAAACAAACAACCATCCTAATTTCTTACTACTGTATATCTTAATTTTGGTTTGATTGTTTGCCTTCAAATTGTGTTTGGTTAGTTTGGATAGTGTGATTAATTGAAAGGTTGATTGGTGATTTAGTTGTTTAAGTGCTTGTGTTGTTGAATGTATAAAAGAAACCAAGTTATTATGTGTTTGACAAATTAAACAAACAAGTAAAAGAATTAGATAAATAATAAAAGAAGTTAAGTATTCTTAAAAGGGATTAAAAAGAAAGTTTTTAAATTCCCAATTCACCCCCCTCTTGGGAAGCTATCCTAATTTCAAAGCAAGTATCAAAACACACGCGAACTAAAGACAATAACTTTGAACACGAAATTAAAACACGCACCAATAAAAACTCAATCAAACACATACGTAGACAATAAAAACTGAACCTTTAACAAAATTATGAATAAAAAAATAATTAAATTAATACGAATAAAATTTATTACTAAAATTACTTGAGAATTCAAATACTTAATTAAAATAAAATGCAACTAAAATAGTTTTTTAAAAATAATCCAATCTTTCAATTAATAACTAAAACTGAAATTTTATCAATTTTCCAAAAATGTAAATCTAATAACGCAACCAAAACTAAACAGATTAATTGAAACAATTTTACCAAACACTCGGGTTACGAGTGAATGTCTGCTTGCTTCCATCGTTTACTAATTCCCTAGGCCTTACTCCTCTTTTTGTTAATCCAATCAAGGCATTAATAAGATGAAATTTTATTACTAAGCTCGAGTAAATTTGTTACATCCAAACGGAAGAAAATATAAACTCTCATTAAGCATCAACCGAATGTCATGTAAATTAGTTGATGAAAATCCCAGATTAAATCAAGGTTTTGATGTGCCTAATGTCAACAACAAAACAAGAAATAAGAACTAGCAATTTATCAATGATACCTTAAATTTTCGGTTTTAACCAAATAAAAGTTTAACAATGATATCATAGGATAACCAATAAACCATGGAACGCAAACGACATCGACCCACAACCCGAGTTACTACTTAGCCACTCATGCTTGCAATAGAAAAAAAATGGAAATCCTACGTCTAATCAAGCAAGTATCAAAACACATGCTAACTAAAGACAATAACTTTGAACACGAAATTAAAACACGCACCAATAAAAACTCAATCAAACACATACGTAGACAATAAAAACCGAACCTTTAACAAAATTATGAATAAAAAAAATAATTAAATTAATACGAATAAAATTTATTACTAAAATTACTTGAGAATTCAAATACTTAATTAAAATAAAATGCAACTAAAACAGTTTTTAAAAATAATCCAATCTTTCAATTAATAACTAAAACAATAAAAATAAACAATCTTAATAAAAAAAAAGAGAAAAAGAAAAAGAAAAGAAAAGAAAAGAGAGAGAGAGAGAGAGAGAGAGAGAGAGAGAGAGAGAGAGAGAGAGAGAGAGAGAGAGAGAGAGTAGCTGCAGCAGCAGAGGAGCTACTGCTGGCCGTGAAGGTTCTGCTGCTTGGGAGCTGCTTTAGCCTGCTGTTGCGGTGGCGGCTTGTAGCTTTGCTGGCTGGCCATGGGGGCTGCTGGAGGAGATGCTGGAGATTCAACTACTGCAAGGGCTGGGTGCTCGGGTGGTTCTGTGAAGAGTTGGTTGTGCTCGGGTGGCTGTCTGGTGTGGAACAGAGGAGAATCTGGAGGATGGGCTGGAGAGTGGCAGCTGGGGGCTGTGAGGATCTGTTGCCGGCTGGAGAACCTGCTAGCAGAGAAGGGGGCTGGTGGTTTGAACAGAGACCCAAGGGGAAAGATAGAAGAGAATAGAGGGCAGAGAAGAGAGGCAAGAGTAAAAGAAAACTAAAGTAGGAGAAGAAGAAGAGAATGAAGAAGAAGAAGAAGAAGAAGAAGGGGAAGATGGAGAGCAGCCCGCAGGGCTGTCTCAGAAAGAAGGGAGAGAATAAGAAGAATTTAAAAGATATTGGGGGAAGCCCTAGACCTGGTTTAGCCAACCCGACCCGACAACTTGACTTGACCCGACTTGCTTGGCCGGGTCACATTTTTGCTCTCTGTTCACCGTAATATTTGACCCTTCTGAAGCCAGTTTCTCACAAAACTCAAAAGATGAAAGTTGTAGATAATCCTTTTCTATTTCTCTAAAAATTTGAATCGCCTCGATTGAAGTTTGGATGGAATTGTTATGCATGAAATACAAACAGATGTCGGTATTGGCTCCCGGGACTTTTCCTGCGACAAAAAATTATCAAAAATTCATAAATTGTGCAATGAAACTCAAGAATACTAAATTCGACACTTTGTTAAAATATTAGAAATAATTGGACATTTAATTAAAAATATAAGCCGTAAAACCTGGGTTAAAGTGCCCAATTACGCAGTTTTGACGCGTAATCAGATATTTACCAGTAAAATATGATATATGATAATGGATGTTTTCAGAGTAAGTAAATTGTACAGTTTTACAGATTTTAGTATAAGTGTTTTGTTTAAGTAATTGTATGGCATGAGAAATTATCAGTATAGTATAGAATTTATACAACTATCATGTTATCAGAATTTATGTATTTTTACATAGTTAAAATATTCAATTTTCTCACTACCATGATTATACAGTTTATACAGAAAGCACGACATGCAATATTAGCCAGAATTATGATTTATACAGATTATGATTTTTATAGCTTATACAGAACCATAACATTCAGATATATTAGTTTATTCAGATCAGTTTACTACACCATTATGGTTATTTCAGTTAAAAAAATCATGGTTAATTAGTAATATAAATATATCTTTTATATATATAGTATCAGACCCTAATGGACCAGATCAGTTTTCAGAGCACGGTACTGTTGCTATTCAGTTCAAAGTGCAACCACATATCTCAGATAGTATGTGGACTTTCAATAGTCGATCATGCCTTTGTTGTGGATAGGCTTCTCGTCAGTTAGGGTTGAGGTGACTGATCTGACTATTGGAGTTTAGTTGACTTATCCTGGTCGACCAACCAATCTTAAGTCCCGCCTACGGGCTGAAAAATCATGTCATATATATAGTATCAGACCCTAATGGACTAGATCAATTTTCGGAGCACGGTATCGTTGCTATTTCAGTTTAGAGTGCAACCACATATTTCAGATAGTATGTGGATTTTCAACAATCGATCGCGCCTTTGTTGTGGACAGGCTCCTTGTCAATTAGGGTTGAGGTGGCTGATCTGACTATCGGAGTTTGATTGACTTATCCTGGCCAGCCAACCAGTGTTAAGTCCCGCCTATGGGCCGCACAACCCTGTCATGAGGGGTTAATTCATGACTTTTAGTTATCGATCCAGGAAAGTTTTCTCAAATATTATTATATATCAAGATTTACAAAAATCGCAGTTATACCTATAGATATTAAAAGTATTTTGAATAGAATATTCAGGAAAATAATTTATGTTAAGCAACATAGGTGTGAGTTATATGGTGTTTTATTTATATGTGTTTTCTCAAACTCAGTTATTTACAACATATAGCACTTTTAAATCAGATATTACAATTATGCAAACTCATCTGCCACACACTAGTAATAGCATATTTCTTCTTACTGAGAGTTGTCTCATCTCAATAATTTATCACTTTTCAAGTGAACTAGATAGACGAGCAGATCAGGCTCAGAGGTAGGGGGACTACAGTATTGCCCTATCTGTAGGGTGAGTATTTTTGGGAAAGAGGCATTTTTGAATGGTTCCTATGAGATCAGATGGAGGATTTTTGGGAATGCTCATGTTGTATGCATCTTTTGGGAATACTAAAACTCTGGTATTGTAAATGTGGATATATGCCTTTTTTTTACTACTGCAAAGGAAATTTTATGGATGTTCAGGCTTCCCGGTCCCCACTTGGATTGGGATGACGTTATAGATTTTATTCAGGGTATTAGAGTAGCATAATTTTATGGTATACATAAAAAATAAAATAAAATCAGGTCGTTACAATTTTGGTATCAGAGCCTAGGTTGTTAGGTTCTGTAGACTTTGGTGGTAGTAGAAACTATACCAGAGTGTAAGAATGAATTTTGAGGAAATAGGAGATGGGTACATTGAAAAACGAGTCAGTTATTGTTAGAGGATGAGATGAGAATTTAGGATTCTATCTTGCAGCCTAGAGACAAGAGTACTAGGGTTGGTTCTGCGTTTTTCTTGGAGTGACGATTTTAGGAAAACCATGTATACTATCGTTGGGTCTTATTTTTGAGTGGTATGACTAAATTCTAAATTGGGACTGAGGATGATAAAATGAATGGTCATAGAAGATTATTTTTGGATCCTAGTGTGTTAAGTGTATTAGTGGAATTACGTAGTGTCACCAAGCAGGTGATGGCAGAAATGGCCAGGAGTTTAGGGGAACAGAGCTACACGATTGAGTAGTTCATTCATATGAAGCCCCATTGATTTCTAGAGGGGGGGTTGACCCACTCGTGGCTGAGAATTAGGTCCAGGATATCGAGTACATGTTGGTAGTGCTTTCATGTATGAACGAGCATAAAGTTCTATATGCTATTTTGAAAATGACTAGGGAGGCCAAGCATTGGTGGATGTCAGTAAAACTACTTGAAGAACAAAGGCTAGAACCAGCAACCTTGACATGGAACCGTTTTAAAGAAATTTCTATGATCGATACGTTCACTCTCCCATCAGAGGTGCCTAGGTGGAGGAGTTTATGAATTTGAACTAGAGGAAGAGGTCTACGCCTCCTGGATATCAGGCAGGTACCAGTCAGGGGCCTTGGAGAAGGCATGGGGGTAGTGGAGGTCAGAGACAGGGAATGGGAGATTGGCCTGAACAGGGTAATCCATCGAGCCCTCCTTGTTCAAAATGTTACCGAAGACATTCAGGATAATGCCGAGTTGGAAAGAATGTCTATTACTGGTGCGATAGACTCGGTCACACCGCACGAACTTGTCTAAGCTCACTTAAATACACCTGCAATAGACTAGTTCTAGGGAACATCCAGGCACCCCATGGCAGTCAACAGAGGAATACTGCGTAGGTGCGGGACTATGCATTGACTCCGGGAGATGCTGAGGTTGCAAGAGACGTTGTGACAGGTATGATTATTGCTTTATCATATAAAGTTGTTTTTTTTTACTAAGGTGCCACCTATTCGTTCGTGTCATTGGGATATGTTAAGATGACTGGAGTTGAGACACAGTTGTTAGATATTGATTTGTCAGTAGTCACGTCAACTAGATCAGTGGCGAGATGTGGAAGGGTTCTTAAAAACTAACTAGTGGGCATTCAAGAAAGAATATTATCAGCCAATCTTGCAGTGTTAGACATGCAAGGATTCTATATAATACTGGGAATGGATTGGTTGACAGCTAACTATGCCAGTATAGAATGTTATCAGAAAGAGGTAGTGTTCAGACCTCCAAGAGGACATGGGTATAGATTTGTGGGGTCATGGGTGCGCATCCCACCATAGTTTTTATCTACCATCCAGGCAAGGAGGTTATTGTTAGAGGGTTGCCATGATATTTGGCTTGTGTGAAAGAAGTATCGGAAGGGGAAATTTATGATATTTTGGTAATGAGGGATTTTCCTGGTGTATTCCCTGAGGATTTGTCGAGACTACCTCCTGATTGTAAGGTAAAATTTGTTATTGATCTAGTTACGGGGATAGCTCTAATTTATAATGTGTCGTATAGGATGGCACCAACAGCACTAAAAAAGTTGAAGGAACAGTTGTAGGAACTGTTGGATGAGGAATTTATTCAGCCAATGTGTCGCCTGGGGAGCACCGGTATTGTTTGTGAGAAAAGAAGATGGGTCGATGAGAATATGCATTAATTACATATTTCCATGTTTTCATAAGTCAGCCAAAATAGTAGGGACAGTGTAATCCTAAAATTAAGATGCCCATAAGAATCTAAGAACTAAGTGGGCAACAATTGGACTCCTATGTTCTGTGGAAATTCTTTATTCCCTAAGAAGTGGGGTCATCACCGTAACCTGAAACCAACCATGGGAACAAGATGTCATGGGCATCACGTTGCCAAGTCTTCTGAAGGATCCTGTGAATTAAATAACACCTACCAGAATCATCTTTAGCAACCCACCTAGAAGAAAAATCATAATGATACTCGGATCTTTAACAATATGCTATCCAAAAGGAAAACCATGTATGCTAGGACTTGGAGTTTTATTTTTTCGCTCTATTCTGTGCAAACCCTACTTGGCAATAAGACACCAATTTAATCGTTTAGGCATCAACTTGGTTGGGATTTAACTTTTATACAGCTTAATGTGAAATCTTCAGTTGTTGTCTGCAATTGATTGTGGCTTTTGAAGCCATCTACAGAATCAAATCCTTTTGCCATTAGCAACTCTCTAGTACAAATGAATGTCACCCTTTTCCTTCCTGGCCCATTTCACACAATATTTATGTTGCCAAACAATGTCCAATCACTGATCATAGCTGACTAAAAAAATTCAGTAATATAGTATTTTGTACCAAAAACCAAGACACATGTGTATTGCATATTTGTCCAATCACTGGAGCAAGGTAATGGTTGACTTGAAGTCTGTATACCAGGACTTAGACTTGCCATTAATTCAATACTTGTTTTTCATTGAGGATATTTTCCAACTATACTTTGATATTCAACGTTTGCCAACATAGGCTAGAAGTTGAATCTTAAAACTGTTGGAAGCAAAAAAAATAAAAATAAAAAATCTAGGAACCAAATTTGGTAGGAAAATCATACCATGCCTTGATTTAAAAGTGTAAGCTTGTGCATTAGTTTGACATTAAAAATAAATTGGGTGATTATAATTTCAGGGAATGTTTGGGAGTTCATATAATTTTTACTCAAACGAATTACAAAGTTATGGAGAGAGTTTTGAAGTGTCTTTTATACAATTAATCTAATGGGTAAATGATTACATATCCTGGTCTGAGATGTCCCAGCAAGTATGGTTCTTGATGAGTATGAGTCACTATTGCAAGTTCTTTGTTTAAAGATGAACCTAACTATTGGTGGTTATCTATTGATCATTCATCGAATTGTTTGTTTTTAAAAGAAAATAGTACTCAGAAATCCAAATGGAGTGAGGGCTTTCTTTCCAACTAACAAGCTCTCATATTTGACATCTTGTGTAATGACCTGAAGAACTATGATATCTAAATAATAATAAAGAGGAGGAAAATGGGAATTGGAAAGGAAAGGAAAGAAGCATTAGGCCTCGTCGACGAGGGCACGTCTTGTTAACGAGAAAATATCGAAAGGGCATTTACCCATCTCTGAATTTCGTTGACAAGGAAAGTGTTTGTCGACAAACTACCTTCGTGATCTCGTCGATGAGGTGACGTGACTCATCGATGAGGGCCAGGGTATAAATAGTCTTAAACTCAATTTTTTTGCAAATTGTTTGCGTAGAAATAGTTTCCTCTCTCTCCTCTTCGGTTTCTCTCTCTTCTCTCTTAGTTTCTAGGCCAGATTTTTGCTGGTTCAACGATCTGAGACCACCACAACACTCTTGGGAGAGTTCTCTTCAAATCTGTTGGAGTGGATCGTTGGTGGGGCTGAGTTGGAAACCATCGCAAATCTAGGGTAAGACTTTTATTTAGTTTTTGGCCTTCCCTACATTTGTAGAAAATGTAGTACGTGTAGAAATACTGAAGTTTAATTCTGCGAAATGTTATTTTCAGGGTGTTGAACGGGAAACCCTGCAAGTGTAGGACTATTTTTCTTAGGGGCTTTTCAGGAACCAGGTAGGGGGATAAACTAAGCTAGTTTTTTTATGAAAATTATAAGAAAAATTGTATAGCATTTGATTTCAGGAAAATATATGTATGTATATATATATATATATATATATATATATATATATATATATATATGAGTATTATGTTGGGAAGCAGTGATGAAAATGATAATATGTTCTCATTATACAATATAACCATTTTGTGTGACATGAGTAGATTTTATGATGAATTATTGTTTTCTGGGAATAAGATAATGATATGAAATTGTTTTAAATAATAAAAAATTGGCGTACAGGCCAGCTATGGATATGTTTTGCTGGCGTACGGGTCGAGCTATAGATATGTTTTGTCAGCACATGGGCCGAGCTATGGATATGATTTGTCGATGTATGGGCCGAGCTATGGTAAAATATGAAATGTAAACGTTTGGACTGATGATTTTCATGATGTATATATACGCAAAATGATGTGATGATATTAACTTAGAAAATATTAGTATGAAATACCCATATATCATAGTTTCAATATATGCTATATATTATCAGAACCTGATTGGTTTGGTTTAATCTAGCACTTGCACGGTACCGCTGCTATGTGTTTGTGATCGTCACAATATTGTGTTAACGCTGCTGTACAGAGTAGCGTGAAATGTGAGCGCCCCTGGTGTGCAGACCAGGTCTGGCAGACCCATCGGACTTATAGACTGTACTTTTAACTTGACAGTGGTCGGCCAAGCATTGTCAGGTCCTGCCTTCGGGCCACACAACCCAGTCATGTGGGGGTAATACATGACAACAACCAGCTAGCCTACCAGGGTTGTTTTTATTATTACTATTATATGAGATGAATTATGCTTATGAAAATGCAGTATGTTCTGCCATGCTATAAGGATATATGTTTTCCCAGATATGATATAATAGTTTACTAAATATGTTTATGTATTGTTTATGTACAACACGGTAAACTCATGTTGTCATACACTAGTATTAGTTTATTTTCCTTATTGAGAGGTGTCTCACCCCTGAATTTCATAAACATTTTAGGTGCCCCGGATAGGAGAGTGGATAAAGCTTTGTTGTAATAGTTACGACTGATCTGCCCTCTCAGAAGGGTATATATTTGTGATAGGGTTAGATGGATTTTTGTGGGAAGACTCTTTTGGGTGTTTTACATATGTAATTACAATGGATATAGTAACTCTGGTATTGTGATGGATGGTATTGTATATAGTATTATGAGTTATTTATGATTTTAGGTTTTTTACTGCTTAGGCTTTCGTGCTATTTTATGATGTAACCCTGGTACCCACGGGTCCATACGGATTATGATCTGGTGGATTTATTATAAAAGGAAAAAAAATTATATGGAAATTAAGCAGGTCGTTACAGTTTGGTATCAGAGCCTAGGTTACTAGGTTCTGTAGACTTTAGAATGCAGCGGAAACAATACTAGAGTATAGGAAAGAGAATTTGAGGTGTTGTTCTATAGTCTAGAGATAGAACTGCCGTGGTGGTGTCTGTGTTTTTCCTAGGGTGACGATTTTAGAAAAACCATAGTAAACTATTGTTAGGTTATGTTCCTAGAATGTAGGATTGGGGCTAAGAATAAGCTGAGGATGTTAAGATAAAAGGCTAGGTTAAGTGGGTAAATTATAAGGATAGGATTTATGAGTTACATTTGCTGTTTTTCAGGATGGATCCATGAGGAGGTAGTGCCCATGCGAGTGGCAGTGATGGAGTAAGGCTCTCAAGTGTTGCCGGGACATACTCTAACGCAGTACTACGTAGTGTGGCTTAGCAGGTTATGGCTGAGATTGCTAGAAGCTCTAGGGAGCAGGGTGGTCCATCTGCAGGCCATGGATGCACTATCAAGAAGTTTACGAAGATGAATCCTCTAGCATTCTCAAGAGGAGTCGATCATACAGCCGCTGAGAATTGGATGTAGGAGGCTAAGAAAGTTTTGGCTGTGTTGTAGTGTACGAAGGAATAAAGGATCCTCTTCGCCACCTATAAACTAACAAGAGAGGCCGAGAGGTGGTGGACTGCTGTGAGGCTTCTGGAGCAGTAGAGGACTACGCCGATAGCCATGACTTGGGATCAGTTTAAGGAATTGTTCTTCGATAGATATTTTCCAACTACTATTCGGGAGGCTAAAGTGGAGGAGTTCCTAAGTCTGAAGCAAAGACAGTTATTAGTCTAGCAATATGCGGCGCGTTTTATCGGGCTCTCTCGCTTCGCTCCGTATATTGTTCCTGATGAGGCGAAAAAGGTAAGGCAGTTTGAGAGAGGTTTGAGGCGAGGTATCTTCAAGCAGGTTATAGTGCTGTGGATCCAGGATTTTGTTGAGTTAGTTGACAAGGTAGCCTTAGCAAAGGTTGGTGAACGTTTGGATGAGAATGAGCAGGGAAAAAAGAAGAGATCTGCATCTTCAGGCTATCAGCAAGGTCTTAGATAGAATTATTGGAAGAGAGGAAACCATGGTAGAGGACGGAGGCATAAGAATGGAGCTCATGAGGTTTAGGCAGTGCAGGGTCCTCCAGTCTGCCAAACTTGTGGGAGGAGACATTGGGGAGAGTGTCAAGCAGGTGGAGTTGTTTGCTACCGCTGCGGTAGACAGGGTCATATGGTGCGAGATTGCCCAACACCACTAGATGCAGCTCCTGCTCCCAGACCATACAAAGGAGGTTATCAGGTGCCATGAGGGGGCCAGCAAAGGACAACAGCTCCAGCTAGAGTGTTCGCTCTGACGCCGGGTGATGCTGAGACAGCCGGCGACATGGTGACACGTATGGTTATTATGCTTTCTTTTAAGGTTATTGCATTATTTGATTCAGGAGCTACACACTCGTTTGTGTCTTTAGAGTGCACTAGACTTTGTGGGGCAACAACACAGTTGTTAGATATTGAACTGTTGGTATCTATTATAACTAGATCAACAGTGAGATATAGTAGAGTGCTCCGGGGTTGTTTAGTTGATATATAGAGGAAAATCTTGTCTACCGATTTAATAGTGCTGGATATGCACGGGTTTGATGTGATCTTTGGTATGGATTGGCTAGCAGCTAATTTTTCTAGCATAGAGTGCCATTCACGAGAACTGATATTCATACCTCCAGGACGAGCATAATTCAAGTTCATAGGGTCGCGAGTGCAATCCCCGTCTCAGCTTGTTTTAGCAATTCAGGCCAGAAGACTACTGCTGAGTGGTTGTCAGGGATTTGTAGCAGTTGTGAAGGAGATGTCAGAGAATGAAAATGAAACTAGCTAGCACGCCTGTAGTAAAAGAGTTTACAGATGTTTTTCCAAAGGATTTACCAGGCTTGCCACCTGATCACGAGGTAGCTTTTCCTATTGATCTACTTCTAGGTACAACGCTGATTTCCAAAGTACCTTACTGAATGGCACCAGTAGAATTGGCAGAATTGAAGAATCAGCTGTAAGATTTGCTTGATAAGGGCTTTATGCGACCCAGTGTATCTCGGTGGGAGCTCCAGTTCTATTTGTAAAGAAGAAAGATGGGTCGATAAGGATATTTATAGATTATAGGGAGATTAATAAAGTGACAATCAAGAACAAATATCCTCTACCTTGTATAGATGATTTATTTGACCAACTCCAGGGTACACGGGTATATTTGAAGATTGATCTCAGATTCGACTATCATCAGGCAAAAGTGAAAGCAGAAGACGTCTCAAAGACGGCCTTCAGGACCAGGTACGGGCATTACGAGTTCCTTGTTATGCCATTTGGTCTAACGAATGCTCCTACTATATTTATGAATTTGATGAATAGGATCTTTCATCCATATCTAGATCAGTTTTTTGTTGTTTTTATTAATGATGTACTAGTCTATTCAAGGAGCTATAAGGAGCATGAGTCGCACTTAAAGCAGGTTCTGTAGACGCTTCGGGAAAAGAAGTTGTACGCTAAATTCAGTAAATGTGACTTCTGACTTGAGAAGGTCGTGTTTTTGGGGCATGTTATACCTGGAGATGGTATTTCTGTGGATCCTAGTAAGATTGAGGCGATTGTGAATTGAGCTAGACTAAAGAATGTCTAGGAGGTCAGGAGTTTCTTGGGGCTAGCTGGGTATTACCGTTGTTTCGTTGAAGGATTCTTAGCATTATCGGAGCCTCTGATACGACTGACAAGGAAAAATGTTAGATTTGAGTGGGACGATAGCTGTGAGCAGATTTTTCAAGAATTGAAGCAAAGGTTAGTCACAGCATCAGTGTTGATCATCCCGTTCGGGGGTGAGGGTTATGTCATTTACAGTGATGTGTCCTTGAAAGAACTTGACTGTGTATTGATGCAGCATGGCAGGGTTGTGGCTTATGCTTCTAGACAGTTGAAAAAGTATGAGAAGAACTACCCTACCCATGATCTTGAATTGGCTGCAATAGTACTCGCATTGAAGATTTAGAGGCATTACTTGTATGGCGAGTAGTGTGAGATTTTCTCCGATCACAAGAGTTTGAGTTTGAAGTACTTTTTCACTCATAAGGAATTGAACATGAGGCAGAAAAGATGGTTGGAGTTAATTAAGGATTTCGATTGTACCATCAGTTATCACCTAGGGAAAGCTAACGTGGTACCCATGATCTTGAATTGGCTGCAATAGTACTCGCATTGAAGATTTAGAGGCATTACTTGTATGGCGAGTAGTGTGAGATTTTCTCCGATCACAAGAGTTTGAGTTTGAAGTACTTTTTCACTCATAAGGAATTGAACATGAGGCAGAAAAGATGGTTGGAGTTAATTAAGGATTTCGATTGTACCATCAGTTATCACCTAGGGAAAGCTAACGTGGTAGCTGATGCGTCGACCAGGAAGATTAGGGAATCAGTGTTGGCGGTTATGGAGATCCAGTATCCGATTATGATGGATCTGGAGAGACTCAACATCGAATTAGTTGGAAATGATTCTTAGGTACATATCACCAATTTAGTAGTGCAACCTACTCTGCAAGAAAGAATTAAAGATGCTCAGAAGGAAGACCCAGAATTAGCAGAGCTGATGGTGAGAGTGCAAACTGGTTAGGGGGAGGAATTCTGTTTGCCAGATGACAAGGCTTTGCAGTTTCGTTCCAAATTATGTGTTCTTGTCGATGCTGACATCAGGAAGACTATTTTAGACGAGGCTCACAGATCTTTATACACAGTTCATCCCAACAGTACGAAGATGTATAGGGATCTGCGAGAGTCGTACTGGTGGAGTGGTATGAAGAAAGAGATTGCTGAGTATGTAGCCCAGTGTTTGACATGCCAACAAGTAAAAGCTTAGCACTAGAGGCCTACAAGGCAGTTGTAGCCGTTATTTATCCTAGAGTGGAAGTGGGATCATATATCTATGGATTTTGTGTCAGGACTGCCGACAATGTTATACGGTCAGAATACCATTTGGGTGATTGTTGATCGTTTGACTAAGACTGCCAACTTCTTACCTATCAGGATCAGCTACTCCCTCAATCGTTTGGCAGAGATTTACATTCTAGAGATAGTTCATTCTCATGGGGTGCCAGTATCTATTGTGTCAAATCAAGACCCGCATTTTACGTCACATTTTGGAAGAGTTTGCAAGAAGCACTAGGGTCTCAGTTATCGTTTAGCACGGCATTCCATTCTCAGTTAGATGGGCAGATTGAGAGGACGATACAAATGTTAGAGGATATGCTCCAAGCATGCGTATTAAATTTTAGGGGTAGTTGAACTCAGTTCATGCCGCTGGTAGAGTTTGCATATAATAACAGTTATCAGACAAGCATTGGCATGACACCGTTTGAAGCATTGTATGGTAGGAGATGTCGTTCTCCTTTATTTTGGGATGAAGTGGGTGAGCAGCTTATTGTGGGGACAAAGCTGGTACAGCAAGCGTGTGATAAAGTTCGACTTATCAAAGATAGAATCAGTGCAGCTCAGAGCTGACAGAAGAGTTATGTTGATAATTGCGGAAGGAATCTGGAATTTGATGTGGTTAATCATGTATTTTTGAAGATAGCTCCGTTGAAAGGGGTTATGAGATTTGGAAGGAAAGGTAAACTTAGCCCTAGGTTTATCGATCCATTTGAGATTCTAGATAAAGTGGGTCCGGTTGCCTGTAGGTTAGCTTTGCCACTTGTATAATCCAGGATGTGTGACGTATTCCACGTATCTATGTTGAGGAAATATGTCCCAGACCCTTCTCATATTATCAGCTATGGTGAATTAGAGCTCAGTGATTCACTAGTATATAAGGAGGTACCAGCACAGATTCTGGATAGGAAAGTGCAGGCATTACGTAACAAGAACATTCCTTTGGTAAAAGTTTTGTGAAGGAATCATACATTGGAAGAGACTTCTTGGGAGTCCGAGGAACAGATGAAGTAGAAGTATTAGCAATTATTTCAAGAAGCTTAAGTAGTTAGGTAATATTTCTTTTGCAGGTACATGTAAAAGTTTAGTTAGTAAGTAGCATTTTGTTTTGGGGGAATTTTATTTTGTATATGTAATCTCCCAGGACATGGAATGTAACCATGGTATTCCTTCGCCATAAGTGAGGGTAAGTAATAAAATAAGTAGACAATTTTGTTTTAAGGGATGATGAACCACGTGAATAGCGAATTTCGAGGACGAAATTTTTATAAGGAGGGGAGAATGTAATGACCCGAAGGATTATAATATCTAAATAATAATAAAGAGGAGGAAAATGGGAATTGGAAAGGAAGGAAGCAAGCAACAGGCCTCATCAACGAGGGCACGTCTCGTCGATGAGAAAATACCGAAAGGGCATTTACCCATCTCTGATTCGTCGACGAGGAAAGTGTTCGTCGACGAATTACCTTCGTGACCTCGTCGACAAGGTGATGTGGCTCGTCGACGAGGGCCAAGGTATAAATAGTCTTAAACACGATTTTTTGGCAGATTGTTCGCACAGAAACAGTTCCCTCTCTCTCCTCTTCAATTTCTTTCTCTTCTCTTTTAGTTTCTGGGCCGAATTTTCGCCAGTTCGACGATCTGAGGCCACCACGACACTCCTAGGAGAGTTCTCTTCAAATCTGCTGGAGTAAATCGTCAGTGGGGCTAAGTTGGAAACCATCCCAAATCTAGGGTAAGACTATTATTTAGTTTTTGGCCTTCTTTATAGTTGTAGAAAATGTAGTACGCGTAGATATACTGAAGTTTAATTCTGGGAAATGTCATTTTCAGGGTGTTGAACGGGAAACCCTACAAGTGCAGTACTATTTTTCTTAGGGGCTTTTCAGGAACCAGGTAAGGGGATAAACTAAACTAGTTATTTTATAAAAATTATAAGTAAAATTGTATAGCATTGTATATAAATATATATATATATATATGAGTATTATGTTAGGAAGCAGTGCTAAAAATGATAATATGTTCTGATTATACTATATCCATTTTGTGAGGCATGAGTAGATTTTATGATGAATTACTGTTTTCTGGGAATAAAATAATGATATGAAATTGTTTTAAATAATGAAAACCCGGCGTATGGGTCGAGAGTTTTATATGATTTGCCGGCGTACGGGCCGAGCTATGGATATGTTTTGCTGGCGTACAGGCCGAGTTATGGATATGTTTTTTCAGCGTACGGGTCGAGCTGTGGATATGATTTTTTGGTGTACGGGACGAGTTATGGTAAAATATGAAATTTTGGCGTACGGGCAGATGATTTTCATGATGTATATATACGCAAAATGATGTGATGATATTAACTTGGCAAATATTAGTATGAAATACCCATGTATCACAGTTTCAATATATGTTATATGTTATCAGAACCTGATTGGCTTGGTTTAGGCTAGCACATGCATGGTACCGTTGCTATGTGTTCGTGATCATCACGATATTATGTTAACGCTGCTGTATGGAGTAGCGTGAGGATGCATAGTCGATGTGGTTTAAAGAAGTGTGAGCGCCCCTGGTGTACAGATCAGGTCTAGCAGACCCATTGGACTTACAAACTGTACTTTTGACTTGGCAGTGGTCGGCCAACCATTGTCAAGTCCCGCCTTCGGGCCACACAACCCAATCATGTGGGGGTAATACATGACAACAGCCAGCTAACCTACCACGATTGTTTTTATTATTACTATTATATGAGATGAATTATGTTTATGAAAATGCAGTATGTTCTGCCATGCTATGAGGATATATGTTTTCCCAGATATGACATAGTAGTTTACTAAATATGTTTATGTATGGTTTATGTATAACATGGAAAACTCATGTTGTCACATACTAGTATTAGTTTATTTCCCTTATTGAGAAATTTCTCACCCCCTAAATTTCATAAACATTTCAAGAGCCTCGAATATAAGAGCGGATAAAGCTCCGCTGTGATAGTTACAGCTCATCTGCCCTCTCAGAAGGGTATGTATTTTGTGATAGGGTTAGATGAATTTTTGTGGGAAGTGACCCTAAGACTCTTTTGGGTGTTTTACATATGTAATTACAACGGATATAGTAACTCTGGTATTGTGATGGATGGTATTGTACATGGTATTATGAGTTATTTATGATTTTATGTTTCCTGCTGCTTAGGCTTCTGTGTTGTTTTCTGATGTAACCCTGGTACCCACGGGTCCAGATTGATTATGATCTGCTGGATTTATTATATTTGTTTTATTATAAAAGGAAAAAAATTATATGGAAATTAAGCAGGTCGTTACATCTTGAGTGCTTATGAAAAGATAGAATTTGAGCGCATGTCTGAGGTTTGCTGTAGCAATGAAAGAAATATACGAGTTAACGAATTCCAAACTTCTTTACCCATAAGTGATGAATTTTTGGATATTCTTCCTAGATGATTTATCAGAGCTATCTCCAAGAGGAGATTGAATTTAATATTGATTTGGTGTTAGGAACAGAGCCTATGTCAGCTGCTTCATATAAAATGACACTAATTGAACTAAGGCAACCTAGGGTGCAATTAGAAGATTTCCTTGACAAGGAATATGTTCGACCTAGTATATCATTATATGTTGCACCTATGTTATTCACTAATAGACATAATGGGGCCTTGAGGTTATGCATTAATCATTGAAAGTTGAATCACATTATCGTAAGAATTGGTATCGACTTTCAAGGATTGGTGGATTATTAGATTAACTGGTAAATCCCAAAAATTTTTAAGATTGATTTGCAATTAAATTATCACTAATTAAGAATTGGAAATTACACACCCCAAAGATAGAATTGAGTACACAATAAGATCGCTATAAGTTTATGGTGTTACCAATTGGGGTTACCAATGCACCTTACATTTTCATGGATACGATGAATCAAGTTATTCAATCATACTTGGATCGATTTATTATGAATTTTTATGAATGATTTTTGAGGTATTCAAAAACTCAAGAAGAGCAAGAGCAATATTTGTGATTAATTTTACAGACATTATGAGAGCATTAGTTATATGCTAAATAGGAAATGTAGGTTCTGAACAACTAGTATGAAACTTTTGAATCATGTCATAATCAAAGGATAGTTATCTATTGATTCTTTTAAGGTTATGTCCATGTTAGATCTTTGGAAGATTGGAGATGAAAATTAAAGTTGTTTAGTGTTGGTTCTGTGGCAAGGGGTATTCGAGCATGATATCAATCTAATTCATTTGTCAATGTTAGTTATCAATTTTGATAGGATTGTTTACGAGTTTTAACTCAAACTTGTGAGATTGATGATGGATTTTATTTGGGATTATATTCAACAAATTTCGAGGATGAAATTTTTATAAGGAGGGGAGAATGTAACACCTCAAAACTAATTATTAGAGGAGGATGTAGTGATTTAAAAAAATATAATAATAATTAATTAAAAATTAAATGTAAAATTAATTAATATTATATTAAATTAATTAAACAAATAAAATGAATATTATTAAAATGAAAAAAAAACTAATTCGATTAAAGAAATATATATATATATATATATATATATATATATATATATAATAAGTAATAAGTTATATATATATATATATATATATACATAATGATATTTTAATGGAATTGGATGGATTGGAATCCAATCCCTTTTCTCTTTGGAGCCGCCCCCTGCACTTCGTCCTTTCTTTTTCTTTTCTCTCTCAGTATTCTTTCTAGCTCTCTCATCTCACCCCTCCGTTTCTCTCCTACCCTCAATTTCTCGAAAAATATTCGACTGATCGGAAAACTGAAGATACCGCTGGCTTCCTATCTCTGCCACCAACATTCCTAGCGGAGCGAATTTGTCATGGGAGTGACGTAGGCCGCACTCTTGGGGAAAGGTATAATCCCTCTCTTTTCTCAATTTCTCCTTAAATCTTTAACTAAATCGACAATCGGACACCACCACGGGTTCCTAGTCTCGTTACCGGAGCAAATTTTCAATTTGGGGGTCTTAGGTACCACTCCAAAGAGAGAGTGTGATTTAGGGAAATAAGAAAATTGGTTATTTTGGGAGTTTAATTATTTATTTGGAATTTATGGGCGTAGGAAATGTTAAAATAATATTTTGTTTAGGGTTGATTTGATTAAATTAGGATATATGATATGTAATTTTGTATAAAATGAATGATGGATAGTTAAATATATATATATATATATATTTATATATATATATATATGAGTGCGTTTAAATGTGAAATTGTATGGCAAATGATTTGAATAAGTTGGAATTATAAAATACGGAATTATTTGAGAAATACTGGAAATTCTTGCGAAAATATTGAAATTGTTTATGAAATGCAGGAATTTGAAATAACGGTTAGTGGTTGGGTATTGTTTGATTGGCCAAGGGCTAGGATTATTTTTTGACAACCGAAGGCCAAGTTTTAATTGACAAAAATACGCCGAGTTGTATTTTGAGGCCAAGGGTCAGGTTTTTTAGAATAACAAGAAATATGAGTGTGATGATTTTCTGAAAAATTCAGTATTTTATTGGGAATTTGTATATATGTAATTACATGATTTTGAGGTTGGTACACTAAGGGCGTGAGGGTCGAATTGGAGGCAAGCCTCCCAGTCATATAGGTAAGGGAAATATGCTATGTCAGTTGATTTAGAGATACTTACCGATAAAATATGATATATGATTATGGGTGTTTTCAGAGTAAGTAAATTATACAGTTCTACAGATTTTAGTAATATGTTTTGTTTAATTAATTGTGTGGCAAGAGAAATTATTAGTATAGTATAGAATTTACACAGCTTTCATGTTATCAGAATTTATGTAATTTTACATAGATAAAATATTCAATTTTCTCAGTATCATGATTATACAGTTTATATAGAAAGCACGATATGCAGTATTAGCCAGAATTATGATTTATATAGATTATGATTTTTACAGTTTATACAGAACCATAACATTTAGATATATTAGTTTATTTAGATCAGTTTACTACAGCGTTATGGTTATTTCAATTAAACAGAATCATGGTTAATTAGTAATATATATATATAGTATCAGACCTTGGTAGAGTAGATCAATTTTTAGAGCACGGTATCGTTGCTATTTCAATTCGAAGTGCAACAACATATTTCAGATAGTATGCAGATTTTCAGCAGTTAATCGTGCCTTTGTTGTGGATAGGCTCCCCGTTAGTTAAGGTTGAGGTGGTCGATTTGACTATCGGAGTTCAGTTGACTTATCTTGGTCGGCCAACTAGTGTTAAGTCTCGCCTACGGGCCGCACAACCTTGTCATGAGGGGTTAATTCATGACTTTCAGCTATTAATCCAGGGAAGTTTTCTCAGATATTATTTTATATATATATATATATATATATATATATATATAGATTTACAGAAACTGCAGTCATACCTATAGATATTAAAAGTATTTTGAATAGAATATTCAGGAAAATAGTTTATGTTAAGCAACATAGGTGTGAGCCATACGGTATTTTATTTATACGTGTTTTCTCAAACTCAGTTGTTTACAACATACAATACTTTTGAATAAGATATTACAGTTATGCAAACTAATTTGCCACACACTGGTAATAGCATATTTCGTCTTACTGAAAGTTGTGTCATCCTAGTAATTTATCACTTTTCATGTGAACCAGATAGGCGAGCAGATCAGGCTCGGAGGTAGGGGGACTAAAGTATTGGCCCTCTCTGTAGGGTGAGTATTTTTGGGAAAGATGCATTTTTGAATGGTCCCTAGGAGATCAGATGGAAGATTTTTGGGAATGTTCATGTTGTATGTATATTTTGGGAATACAGAAACTCTGGTATTATAAATATTGATGTGTGCCTTTTTGTTTACCGCTATATAGGAAATTTTATGGATGTTCAGGCTTCCCGGTCCCCACTTGGATCGGGATGACATTATAGATTTTATTCAGGGTATCAAAGTAGTATAATTTTTATGGTATATTTAAATCAGGTCTTTACATATCATATCTCATTCAATATAATAACGTGTATGAAAAATGATTAACCTATAAGTGTGAACATACACGTGCAACATATCTCATTTAAATAAAAGTGTGCATGCAAATAATTATAACCATAAATGAACAAGCATACACATACTGAATTTAAAGGGCATAAATTAAGAGAGATAAAGAGAGAGCGACACACGATATTTGTTATCGAGTTTCGGCCAAACCAGCCTGCGTCCCCGCCTTGGGCATATCTCTTAAGGATTCCACTAAGCCCACTTACTTTAATGGGTGGAGTAGAAGTCGTTTACATCCGCTCCTTACGGGGCGAGGAAAACCCCAGCTCAATTACAAGACTGAGTCCAAGTTGTCTCACTTATGGGGCTGAGACTCCCCAGTTCAATTTTCAGGGTGAACCGAACCGGTCTCACTTACGGGGGATGAGACTCCCCAGTTCAATTCCAGGCTGAACCCAACAGATACAATAAAACTTTTTTGTACAAAATAATGTTTCTAAATACAATCAGAGATGAACAACATTTAAGCTCATAAAATATATGCACTCTCTAAGGATATGCATTGTGCTCAGTAGAGTAAGGGTGCTATCAAATAATTTTACACAAATAAAATATATGAAAAATGAGTATTATTGTTCTCCTATAAATATTTTTGCAAATAAAGAATATTTGGAGAATCTAGGAATTTAAACTCAAGAAAATATTTGTGTTGTAAATAATTTTCTCCCAAAAAAATTTATCAAAGAAATAACTAGGAGAAAACCTAAGCAATACCCTCAAAAATATTTTTTAAAGATTAAGTGTTAGGTGAGAGTATATGCAAATAAAATGCCCTAAATAAAATACTCTCCTCGAAAATGATTTTGCAGTAAATGCATGAAAGAGAATTGGAGAGATTTGTATAAAAGATTTTGCCCTAAAAGAATGATTTTAATAATAAAAAATATTTTGGGGGAACTTTGATTAACAATGCATTAGAGAGAAAATTTGGGCTCATCAAAGTTGCTAATCTGAGTTATGGAGGGGTATTTATAGATTTTTTGAAAGTTATGACTGTTGGGGATACGCTCGGTATTTTAGAAAATTTTAATTAAAAAATTAATGACGTTTTAGTCTTTAAAAAATTTTCAACCCGAGAGATTCGGTCGACCATATTAAAGGTTTAGTCAACCATATCACTGAATTCGGTCGATTGTGGATAATTTGAACTGCAAGTTCGATTGACCATATCAGGGCGATTTTGAGCCCTTTATAGGTTTGGTCGACCAAAGTAAGGTTCGGTTGACCATTCCTTTGGGTTCGGTCGACCGTCGAAAAAATGAACTACAAGGTTCGGTCGACCAAATAGTTAGGTGTCAAACACGTGTTGGTTTGGTCGACCGAGGGCGGTGTGTTCAAATTGGAATGGTCAACCACACAAAGTCAAATGTTGACTTTTGATCGTTCGGTCGACCGTGGCTTTTATACTACCACAGGTTCGGTCGACCAGGCAAATCAAACTTTGACTTCTAGCCAAACAGTGGTTCGGTTGACCAAGCTAGTTATTATTGGTTTGGTCCGATCGACCGAGGGCATTAACAATGAATATTTTGCCCAAAAAATATGACGCCGGTCGACCACTTTATTTTTGCCTTGAATTTGACCCTAAAGTTATTCTAAAAACTTTGTATGATTTTAGCCTTTTTAGAAAAATGTTTTTGGTGAAATGTGCTAGTCCCTAAGGTCTATCTACAGTCGATCTAAGCATTCATCCATATCATGCAAATGCATGCATTATTATAGACCAAAATAATAAAACTTAAATGCATATACAATTAGAAATAAATGTCTTCTTCTTTTTGCTCTTCTCTTCATGGAATACGCCAAGCTGTATGTAGGCTTTAAGTTCCATCTTGGCTTCCATTTCTCCTTCATCTTATGTCTGCGCTAAAATTTAAACTCGTTCACACACTAAATGCATATATAAGATACATATGCTTTATCAACATCAAAATAGGGGTCGGACTAAAAAATGTCAACAGGGACTAAAGCAATAGATGGGTCAATAAAAATAGGAGCATAACTAGAAGAGGACCGCGGAAAAGGAGAAATACTCGTAAACATCTTATGTTCCCAAAACTCCACATAATGAGAGATACGAAGACGCTTGACTATGGGATCACAACAATGATAACCTTTTTGAGTGAGACCATAACCAAGAAGACAATAAAGTCTGGATCATGGTTCAAGTTTGGTGCGTTCGTGTAGTGATCCAAAAATAAAAATAAAAATAAATAAAATAAATAAAAATAAAAAAGATAATTTTAAAAAAATAAAAAAATTAAATTAATTAAATTATTATTATTATTATTTAAATTACATAATATAATATAATATATTAATATATTATATTATAATATAAGAATATATATAGTTAGGTAAACTTCTTAAAGCTTTTCAACTTCACGAAGAAGAAATTTTTTTTAAATAGAGAGTCCTGCACCCCCCAGCCTCTCCTTCATCTCTCTCTCTCTCTCTCTCTCTCTCTCTGCTCAATTCTCGGCAGATATTTGGCTGATTGGGAAACGAAAGGTACCATTGGGTTCCTAACACCACCACCGACATTTCTACTGGAGCGGATTTGCCGTGGGAGCGGCGTAGGCACCATTCTTGGGATAAAGCAACTTTTCCAAATTTCTTCTATTTCTCCATAAATCTACTATTAAATCGATGAACGGGTACAACCACGGGGTCCTAGTCGCGATCGTTGTCATTTTGGCCAGAGTAAATTTAGGTTTTCTAGGCCTCACTCCAAAGCGAGAGTGGGATTTGGGGAATTAGGTAAATTAGTTATATTTGAGGGTATAATTATTTATTTGGAATTGATGGGCCTAGGAAATATTAAAATAGTATTTTATTTAGGGTTTATTTAATGGAACTAGGATTTTAATTTCAGGATCCAGGTGAGTATCTTAGGCTTCTTTTTAGGGTTCCTATTGGCGTAGTTCAAAAAATCAGGTAAGGGAGAATATATATATTAAACCAAATTTTTATGAATTAATTGAGAAATGAAATATGTTATGAATATACATGTATATGTCTTTGTATGAGTTTAAAATGCCAACCGTTTAAATTATGCTTTTTGAGCCTAAGGCTATTCTATTAGATACGTATATGTGAAAGTGAACTGATGAAAGTGAAATATTTTTCAGAATAATTATATAAGAAATTAAAGGTATTTTTTTCTAGTATGTGAATGTTAAATGTGTCACACCCCGAACATGACAATGGGACCCATAGGTGTGATATAGTAACCCGACCTGTCCCTATATCATACAAAATACCAACGATACAATAATGAATGAGTGTCCGGCCTCGTGGGGTTCCCATACACCCTATACACGTTCACATACATGACATATACACAGCGAAAAATGTTCTTTCTATATATACATTGTACCATACCAGAGTCTATACAAAAAGAGTCTAAGGTCCATAATACAAAACATAAACACGGGTGCCAGTTAAAACCCAAAAATGACCACCTGATATAGTCCTAGTACTTACACAAGTACTTCACGCAGTACACTGACCACTATGCTCCCAACACAAGGACGCTAGTTCCAATTACTCGAATGACCAAAAAACATGTACGTACGATAGGGGTGAGATACCTCTCTGTAAGGAAGAATCAGGTTATATCAGTGTGTGGCATATGAGTGTTACCATGACATAAAACATACACAACTCAATACAATTCTAGTATTTTCACAAAATATTTCCAGTATAGTGCTTATCAGACACACACACACACACACACACGATCAAGTAACCCGATGTCATCACACCCTTTGGCCCAAAGCTAACTCGCATTACACGGCATCCCCGGCACATGGCGTAGCCCCAGGCTCCCATGGCATCGTACTGGTACAACTGGTGGATCCACACCCTTCAGTGATCAGCCGAAAAGGCGGTATTGCACGCCCTTAGATATAGAGCCAGACACTCTTGCCAATGGCAGGTGGTATTTCACACCCTTGGATATAGAGTCGAACACTCTTTCACAACCCAGAATAATTCGGAACCTCGTTCCTATATCTCATTTCAAAAAATCATAACTCATGCATGTTCATATAATAAAACATTCCACCCCCATTTGATAATCTAAACATCATGATTTTTCAAAAATACAGTTTAAACAAGTCAAGGCACGACCATCTCCATAACACAATATATATCACAATATATCCACGGTTTTCCAACAAAACCAGAGATGCAACCTAATGCCCCCCTTTTCCCAAAATTGTAACATGAAAAACCCATAATTTTCACCCATTAGATTCCCCTAAATGAGTAGCCAAAACACACACAGAACAGTGAATCACAGTTCTACCGAATCCAATTTTGAAAATAACCGATATAAATAGAATCCCCTTACCTTTTTCCGAAAATCCAAACCCGAACTCTACGACTCCTAAACAGTGAACCGAGTTCTCAAAACCTATAAATCACAGTACAAAGCGTACTTACAATTCCATTATCTACAGAACTATTAAAACGGAAATGAAAACCGAGCCTTACCTCGATTTTGGGTCAACTCCCAAAAACGCTCGAAACGAAAATCCGTTCCACAAATCTCAAAGTGGATCCTTCCCTAATCCTCGTAGTAATGTTGGATCGTCGATTCTAACAATGTATGACGAAGAAATCTAGAGAGAGAGATAGAAATTTGAGTTCTTAGAGAGAGATGGAGAGAAAACTTGATTACTTAGCTTCTAAGCAACCCAAAGGGATCTTTATAACACCTTTGACTCGGTCAAAATCTTTAACGAGGTGGCGTCTTCGTCAACAAGTCAATGTAGGCAGTTCATTGACGTAGCGGTTGCCTCGTCGAAGAGCCTAAGATTTCTGGATTTCCCGAAACCTTTCGACTTCTCCTAATTGACGAGCCCTTGCATTTCGTTGCCGAACAACTGAAGGGCCTTCGTCGACGAAGCCTGCTCAATTTACTGTTTTTCCCTTCTCCTTATTTATTTATTCTAGATCTCACAGACCAGGTTCTTACAACCTCTCTTCCTTACAAAAAATTTGTCCTCGAAATTTATAATCTCTCATTCACGAACTCATTTGTACCATTAATATACACTGGACTCTAGAAAGAACCGGTGGCCACTAACAACGTAGCCCCGTCATAATACATACATACCCTCACTTATGGTGGAGGATTACCGTGGTTACATACACAAATCGTCTCAAGAGTTCACAATAACACACACTCCCTAAGACTAGCCACCTATCTCAATACCACAGTAGGGTAGTACACATATACTCAAAACAACTGTGGATACTTTCGGCGTATCTCCACTTCCAATTCCCAAGAAACTTCTTTAACCTTGTCATTCTGCCACAATACCTTCACTAACGGTATGTCGTTGGTACGTAGCTTCTGAACTCTATGGTCTAGAATCTGAACGGGTACCTCCTCATACGCTAAAGTATCCCCAACTTCCAAGTTCTCGTAACTAATAACAGGCAATGGATCCAACACGTACCTCCTCAACATGGATACGTGAAACACATCGTGGATCCTTGAAAGTGCTAGGGGTAGTGCAATCCTGTAAGCTACCGGACTCACTAGCTTAAGAACCTCGAATGGTCTGATAAAACTCGGGCTCAGCTTGCCCTTCTTCCCAAACCTCATCACCCTTTTCATCGGAGCGATTCTTAGGAATATCTTACCCCCCCACCTCAAATTCTAACTCCCGGTGGCGAACATCCGTGTAACTATTCTGCCGACTATGAGCCGATTTAATCCTATCTCCGATCAAACCCACCTTTTTAGATGCCTGCTGCACAAGTTCAAGTCCTAACACCTGACGTTCACCAACCTCATCCCAATACAAAAGAGATCGACACCTCTGACCATATAGAGCCTTGAGTGGTGCCATCTCGATACTAGTGTCACGCCCCGAACTCGGTAATGGGACCCAAGGGTGAATTAGTAACCTAACCTATCCATGTTCCATACAAAACATCCATACACAGGACAATGAATGATGGTCCAACCCCGTGGGGTTCCCAGGCACCCTATACACATCCATACACAATAGAATATATGCAGTGGAAAATGGTCTTTCTATGCACATCCAGTACGATACCAGAGTCTATACAAAAGGAAATCCAGGTCCATAATACAAAACACAACCCAGGTGTCAGCCAAAACCACAAAAGACCACCCGATACAGTCTTAGTACTTACCCAAGTACCTCTCGCAGTACACCGACCACTATGCTTCCAACTCAAAGGACACTAGTTCCAGTTACTCGAAGGACTTGAAAAATATGTACGTACAATAGGGGTGAGACACCTCTTAGTAAGGGTAGATACATGTTATATCAGTGTGTGGCATATGAGTGTTATCATGATACACAAAACATACACAATTAAATGCAATTCCAGTATTTTCACAAAACAGTTCCAGTACAGTGCATACACGCACACACACATAATCAAGTAACCCGGTGTCGTCACACCCTTTGACCTGAAGCCAGCCCACATTACACGGCGTCCCTAGCATATGGCTAGTCCCAGACTCCCATGGCATCGTAACGGTACAACTGGTGGATCCACACCCTTTGGTGATCAGCCGGTAAGGCTCACGCCCTCGAATATAGAGTCGAACACTTTTGCCAAACATGGCCAGCGATTTCATACGCCCTCGGATATAGATACGGACACTCTTTCAGTACCTGGAACAACTCGGAACCCAGTTCCTATTGTATTTCAACAAAACACAACCATGCATGCTCATATAACCAAACAAACCACACCTATTAGGCAATCTAAAATCATAATTTTTTAAACATATACAGTTTAAATAAGTCAAGGCATGGCCATCCCTATAGCATAATATATATATCACAATATATTTACGATTTTCCAACAAAACCAGGGATGCAGCCTGTCGCCCCTTTATTCCCAAAATTGTAACATGAAAAACCCATAGTTTTTACCCATTAGATTCCCCCAAATGAGTATCCCAAATGCACACAAGACCTTGAACCGCAGTTCTAGCGAGTCCGAATCCCCTTACCTTTCCCTAATGGTCAATACTGAACTCTACGGCCCCTAAACAGTGAATCGAGTTCCCAAAATCTATAAAGCACAGTACAAAAGATACTCGCAATCCTATTCCCTACATAACTACTGGATCAGAATTGAAAATCGAGCCTTACCTTAATTTTGAGCCAAAACCCAAAAGTTTGCTCAATTTACCACTTTATCTTTCTTTTAATTAATTTAATAAATATATCATGGTTCGGGTTCTTACAACTCATTCACACACATTCAACTTTAGAAAGAACCGATGACTACTATAACGCAGCCCCGTCACAATACATACATACCCTCACTTATGGCAGATGAATACCGTGGTTACATACATAAACCGTCTCAGGAGTTCATACATACACACACTTCCTAAGACTAACCACCTATTCCAATACAAAGTAGGGTAATGTACGCAAACTCAAAATAATTATGGATACTTCCGGCATATCTCCACTTCTAGTTCCCAAGAAGCTTCCTCAACCTCATGATTCTGCCAGAATACCTTCACCAATGGTATTTCCTTGGTACGTAACTTCTGAACTTTACAGTCCAGAATCTAAATAGTTACCTCCTCATACGCTAGAGTATCCCCAATTTCCAAGTCCTCATAACCAATAACATGTGATGGATCCAACATGTACCTCCTCAACATGGATACGTGAAACACATCATGGATCCTCGAGAGTGCTGGGAGTAGTGCAATCTCGTATGCTACCTGACCCACTCGCTTAAGAACCTTGAATGGTCCAATATACTTAGGGCTCAGCTTGCCCTTCTTCCCAAATCTCATCACCCCTTTCATCGGAGCAATCCTCAGAAATACCTTACCCCCCCCCCACCTCAAACTTTAACTCACGACGATGAACATCTGCATAACTCTTCTGCCGACTCTGAGCCGATTTAATCCTATCTCGGATTAAGTCCACCTTCTCAAACGCCTGCTACACGAGTTCAGGTCCTAACACCTGACGTTCACCAACCTCATCCCAATATAGAGGAGATCGACATCTCCGACCATACAGAGCCTCGAACGGAGCCATCCCGATACTCGCCTGGAAGCTATTGTTATAGGCGAACTCTACTAGTGGCATAAATGTATCTAGCTTCCACCAAAGTCTAATACACAAGCCCGCAATATATCTTCTACGATCTGTATTGTCCTCTCCGACTATCTATTAGTTTGGGGGTGGAACGTAGTACTGAAAGTAAGTTTCATCCCCAGTGCTTCCTACAAGCTCGTCCAGAATCGAGAAGTAAACCTCGGGTCTCGATCTGACATAATGGACACCGGTATCCCGTGCATCCTAACTCTTTCATGCACAAACATGTCTGCTAGCCTACTCAAAGGGTAGCAAACCTTCATTGGTAAAAAGTGAGGAAATTTCAACAATTTGTCCACGATCACCCAAATAGCATTTTGCCTGTGAAGTGTTGGCGGCAATCCGGTCACAAAATCCATGGAAATATGCTCCCACTTCCACTTCGGAATAGCTAAGGGCTGTAACGGCCCTATCGACCTTTGATGTTTAGCTTTCACCTATTGACACGTTAGATACTGCTCCACGAACTAAGTAATCTGCCTTTCATACCACTCCTCTAGAAGGTTTCGCGCAAATCTTGATACATCTTCGTACTACCTGAATGTACCGTATACAACGGACGATGCGCTTCCTCCAAAATCATCCTTCTGTTCTCTTCGTCATTTAGAACACATAGCCTGGTCCCAAACCTCAGCACACCTACCTCAGAGATGTTAAATTTTGCAACCAACCCCTGTTGCACTTTCTCCATAATCTCAGCTAACTCTGCATCATTAGCCTGCCTGGCTTTAATATGCTAAAACAAAGTCGGTTGGATCACCAAGCTAGCAATAAAGGCCTGATGATCACCAAACACCAACTCTATACCCAGACTCTTCAGATCCTATCTGATATGATGCTGAGCTACAACTGCAGATACTGCTACATAATCCGACTTCCGACTCAATGCATTGGCTACCACCGGGTGATAACTGATGGTGTAATCGTAGTCCTCAATCAACTCAAGCCACCTTCACTACCTCATGTTCAACTCCTTCTACGTGAAAAAGTACCTAAGACTTTTATGTTCAATGAAAATCTCACATTGCACACTATACAAGTAGTGTCGCCAAATCTTCAGTGCATAAACAATAGTAGCTAGTTCCAGATCATGCGTAAGGTAATTCTTCTCGTATTCCTTCAATTGCCGAGAAGCATACGCTATTACCTTACCCTGCTGCATAAGCACACATCCCAAGCCCTTCAGAGACGCATCGCTATAAATCACAAAACTGTCGTCCCCAAAAGGAATGGTCAAAACTGGAGCAGTAACCAGCTGGTGCTTCAACTCCTGAAAGTACTGCTCGCAATCACTAGTCCACTCAAACTTCACCCCCTTCTTGGTCAATCGAGTCAGAGGCCGAGACAACTTAGAGAACCCTTCCATGAACCAACAATAATAACCCGCCAGCCTTAGAAAACTCTGAACCTCCTGCACATTCTTCGACCTCACCTAGTCGACCACAGCTTCAATCCTGCTAGGATCCACTGAGATACCACACTTAGATACCATATGGCCTAAGAATGTAGCTCGATTCAACCAAAATTCACACTTCTTTAGCTTAGCATACAACTTCTTCTCCTACAGAATTTGTAGTACTAACCTCAGATGACTTCCATGCTCTTTCAAACTCCTCAAGTATACTAGAATATCATCGATAAACACCACTAATAACTGGTCCAGGTTGTAAAGACTCGAAGAATAATGATATTTAAATAATAAAGAGGGAGGAAAATGGAAATAGTAACAGAAGGAGGCAGTCGATGCCATTGCATTTTGGAGGTGATAATTCCAAGAAATTTCCCAGGACTCGTCGATGAACACAAGGGTTTTGTTGACGAGGGTTCTTCAGGATCTTATTGACGAAGTTCTGTCTCGTCGACGAGAAGATACCGAGAGTGAATTTTTGGAAGTTTGAAATTCGTCGACGAGGGTGCAGGTTCGTCAACAAACTTTCTACAGAACTCGTAGACGATGTGACGTGGCTCATCGACGAATTTCGTAGTATAAATAGTGCTTGAACTCAGTTTTTACGCAGAAATTTCAGTGAAGACTCTCTCTCTCTCCTCTCTCTACGGACCCTCTCCCATTTTTCTTCGATTTCGACCCCCTCAGTCACTGGATCGATGATCTGAGGCCACCACGACACTCTTGACGGAGTTCTCTTCAAGTCTGCTGGGACGGATCATCAATGAGTCGAATTTCTTCCCAGAATCAAGGTAAGACCTTTTTGTCAATTTTTGGTCTTTTGGCAGTTGTAGGAAATGATGTAGGCAAAGAAATAATGATGTTTCGTTCTGGGATATTTGATTTTTAGGGTGTTGAGTGGAGAACCCTATGGGTGTAGGACCCACCATAGTAGGAGATTTTTAGTAGGAAACAGGTAAGGGAAATATGCTATGCTAGGTTATTCGAGTATGATTTCAGTATAAAATTTTATATATATATATATATATATATATATTCTACCAGAGTATTATTCACAGTAGAGATTTATACAGTTTATCAAGTATGATTAATATGTTTTCAAATTACTGTGTGGCTTGAGACTATGACTATAGTACAAAAACATGTTTTACAGTATTTTTTAAAGATGTGTTTTACAGAATATACAGACAGTGAATGTATTTTACAGCAATTACAAAAATACCATGATTATACAGTTTTATAGTACCATGACATACAGATTTACAGTTAATTACAAAAACACAATTGATATAGATACAGTTTTCTACAGCGTCATGGTTGATACAGTTATTACATAATCATGGTAAAACAGATAGTGGTATATAGAGATGTATTATATAGTATCAGACCGTGTTGGACCATTACAGTTTACAGAGCACAATATAGTTACTACATACAGTATATAGAGTGCAACCACCTATTCAGATAATACGTGGTATAAATGTCGATCGCATAGAGCCCACGAGGGGACAGGCTCCCCATCAGATATGAGTTAAGGAGGGCTGATCAGACTGATGGAGTATAGTGATTTATTCCTAGTTGGCCAACCAAGGTAGATCCCGCCTTCGGGCCGCACAACCCTATCATGAGGGGTTAAATCATGACACACAGTTATCCATAGGGAAGTTTTCAATTATTATTATGTTTATACAGATTTACAGAGATAGAAAAGAAAATATATATATATATATATATATATATATATATATATTAGAAGTATTTTGAGTAGAAACCTAAAGTATAGAAATGTTAAGCAACAAGAAAAATGTGATGGTTTATATTACTGGTATTGTATTTATAGATTTAGTGATACATGATTATATAGTAATAGATTTTCATAGTATGATAACTCATTTGCCACACACTAGCAATAGCATATTTCGTCTTACTGAGCGTTGGCTCATCCCATTACTTTAACATTTTTTAGGTGATCTAGGTAGGTGAGTAGACCAGGCTCGCAGATAGAGGGGCCTCAGTATTGCCCTGATAGTAGAGTGAGTATTTTTGGGAGTTTTTTTTATAACCCTAGCTAGTTAAGGGTATTTTTGAAAAACAGTCATATATGTATATTTTGCGAAACATTTTAGCACTCTGGTATTGTATATAATTATATATGGTTATGTTTATTTGATTTCCGCTTCTCGCTGCTTAGGTTGATGGTTGAGTTTAATCCAATTTGGTATCAGAGCATTGTAAATTTTACAGTATATATATATATATATATATATATATATATATATATATATATTAAAAAAAACCAAGTTAAATAGTAGGTCATTACACAGGTACTTATAGAAAATCCTGTTCATAAGATCCATGAAACTACCAAAGCATTTGTCAACCCAAAATGCATGACTAAAAACTTGTAGTGGCCATATCTGGTTCGGAAAGTAGTCTTCACAACATCCTCAGATCTAACCCTCACCTGATGATACCCTGATCATAGGTCAATCTTCAAAAAGACTTGCTTCCCCTGTAGCTGGTCAAAGAGATCATCAATACGAGGCAACGAGTAGCAATTCTTCATAGTTACCTTATTAATATCACGGTAATCAATGCATATGCACATCGACCCATCTTTCTTCTTCACAAACAAGACTGGAGCTCCCTAAGGAGAAACACTAGGTTGAATGAAACCCCTGTCCAGTAATTTCGGCAATTGCTCCTTCAACTCCTGAACTTCTGCTGAAGCCATCCGGTATGGAGTTTTAGAGATCAGTGTCTTGCCAGGCAACAACTCTATCATGAACTCCACCTACGATTTGGAGGTAAATCGGGTAAATCTTCTGGAAACACTTTTGGGAACTCGCTAACTATCCGAATATCCTTAAGCCTCAACTCATCCCGCGGCAGTTCCCTCACGCAAGCCAGGTACCCTTGACATCCGTCCAAAAGTAACCTCCTCGCCTGTAGTGCCGATAGAACCTATGGCGTCAAATGCACACACAATCCTACAAACTCATACTCCTGCTCCCCAGAAGGTCTGAACACCACCACCTTCCTACGATAGTCGATCACAGCATAACTGGAGAATAACCAATCCATCCCCAGTATGACATCAAACCCCGACATATCGTATACCATAAGATTCACCGGTAGCATCTTCCCCTGGATTACCACTGGGCAGTCTTCTAACATCCTCCTACAAAATGATATACTCCCAGATGGTGTAGCTACATACAATCCTTCTTTCATGACTTGGGTCTCCACCCCACACAGTTTCACAAAATTAATAGATATAAAGGAGTGGGTCGCAACCGTATCAAATAAAACCACAGCTCTATTAAAAAATAACATCATAGTACATGTCACCACATTCCCCGCATGCTCAGCATCTTCTGAAGTAAGTGAGTACACCCTTTTTGGAGCTGTGTTCTCCTGATATGTCCTCTAGGATACCTGATTACTTCCCCGATTCTAACTCAAAGAAGGCGTACCCCTCCTTGGCACATGACAATCCTAAGCCATCTGACCTGACTAGCCACAATTGTAGTAGTTACCCCCAAACGGCTAGCAATCACCGTTATGCCATTTGTGGCACCTGGTACAACGATCACCCGACTAGATCATCTGAGAACCCTGGCGCTCGGTATTCTGATGGTAACCCGAACCCCTATTTTTCTTCTTCCACGATCCCTTACGAGATCCAGATTGAGAACCAGAAGGTACTGGCCTCTTCTTTGGCTCTTGATCCACCTCATCCTCTTGGATGCAGGCCTCAATCATTGTGGCCTTATATACAAAGATCGAAAACTCACGGATCTGCAACATACCACTAACCTATAGATGTCCTTCCTCGGACCCTTCTCGAACCTCTAAGTCTTCTCGTACTCACTCGAGATCAAGCACGATGCGAAACGAGATAGCTCTATATACCAAGCAACATACCCCTGCATCGTCATACTTCCCTGAGTCAGAGCAGAAAACTCATCTGATTTTGTGTCACGTGTGGAAATCGGGAAGTATCTGTCGAAGAACACCTCCTTGAAATGGATCCACGTCATCTCTACAGAACTGACTCTCTACTTCTCTAACAGACTCACTGCAGTCCACCATCGCCCTGCCTCCCCAGATAGCTAGAAGGTGGCATAAAGGACTCTCTGCCTATCTGTGCAGTGTAAGACCTCCAGAATCTTTTTGGTCTTCTTGACCCAATCCTATGTTATTATCAGGTCATGTCTTCCTGAGAACGTCATAGGATGCATGCGTATGAACCTCTTAATGGTACACCCTGCAGATGTAGGAGAGCGTTCACGTCTCTTGACACTCCGCTCGATTTCCCGCAGGACCTGCCTTGTCAATCCTCGAGGCACGGAAGGAGCCTCATCGATCGTAGTCTCCTCGGAGCCACTTCCCAAGTTGTTATCATTGGGCTCCATTCTGAAAAAAGCAATAAGAATCTATTAATACTCATATAACATGTATAGTTAACACAATTATCTATGACTAATCATGTTAACAACCACCTCACGGGTCCAGGTCTGTCCTATCACATTGACATGAATATCATTAATGGTTTGCCATGATTTTACTAAAATCGTCATTCCAGAAAAAGCACGGAACACCGCTAACGAGTCCCTGTCTAGCAACAAAACAACCCTCGACCTACTCTACCTATTACCAACATCCTATACTCTAGTATGCACATACAGCTATACCTAACCAAGTCTACAAGACCTAACAACCTGGTTAGCTCTAATACCAAGTTGTCACGCCCCAAACCCAGTAATGGGACCCAGGGGTGAATTAGTAACCTAACCCATCCCTTTTCCATACAAAACATCCATACACAGGACAATGAATGAGGATCTGACCCTGTGAGGTTCCCAGGCACCCTATACACATCCATACACAATAGAATATGTGCAACAGAAAATGGTCTTTCTATACACATCCAGTACCATACCAAAGTCTATACAAAAGGAAATCCAGGTCCATAATACAAAACACAACCCGGGTGTCAACCAAAACCACAAAAGACCACCCGATACAGTCCTAGTACTTACCCAAGTACCTCTCGTAGTGCACTACACTCCTAACTTAAAGGACGCTAGTTTCGATTACTCGAAGGACCTGAAAAATATGTATATACAGTAGGGGTGAGACACCTCTTAGTAAGGGCAGATACAGGTCATATTGGTGTGTGGCATATGAGTGTTATCATGATACACAAAACATACACAGTTAAATGCAATTCTAGTATTTTCACAAAACAGTTCCAATACAGTGCATACACGCACACACACATGATCAAGTAACCCGGTGTCGTCACACCCTTTAGCCCGAAGCCATCCTGCATTACACGGCGTCCCCAGCACATGGCTAGTCCTAGACTCCCATGGCATCGTACCAGTATAAATGGTGGATTCACACCCTTCGGTGATCAACTGGTAAGGCTCATGCCCTCATATATAGAGCCGAACACTTTTGCCAAACATGGTAAGCGATTTCATACGCCCTCGGATATAGAACCGGACACTCTTTCAGTACCCAGAATAACTCAGAACCTAGTTCCTATTGTATTTCAACAAAACACAACCATGCATGCTCATATAACTAAATAAACCACACCCATTTGGTATCTAAAATTATGATTTTCCAAACATATACAGTTTAAACAAGTCAACCCACGATCATCCCTGTAACACAATATATATCACAATATATTTACGGTTTTCCAACAAAACCACGGATGCAGCCCGTCACCCTTTTTTTTCCCAAAACTATAAAATGAAAAACCCATAGTTTTTACCCATTAGATTCCCCCCAAATGAGTAACCAAAATGCATATAGGGCTGTGAACCGCAGTTCTATCGAGTCCAATTTCAAAAATAACCGACATAAACTGAATCCCCTTACCTTTCCCCTAATGGTCAATCCCGATCTCTACGGCCCCTAAACAGCAAATCGAGTTCCCAAAAACTACAAAGAACAGTACAAAAGATACTCACAATCCTATTCCCTACATAACTATCAGATCAGAATTGAAAATCGATACTTACCTCAATTTCGAGCCAAAACCCAAAAGTGCCCGGAACAAAGATCCAATCTGTAGAACTTGTAAAGAATCCTTCCCTGATCCTCGTGGTGACTTCACATCAACGATTCCCGCAAAAAATGACGAAGAAATCTAGAGAGAGAGAGAGTACGTTGAGTTTCTAGAGAGATAGAGAGAGAATTTTAGATTCCTTAGCTAAGAAGTAATGAAAATAGATATTTATAGCCCTTTAACTCGGCAATTCTCATCAACGAAATGGCGTCTTCCTCAATCAAGCACTGTAGACACCTTGTCAATGAGATGGTGACCTCATCGATGAGCCTGAGATTTTTGGATTCCTGAAACCTCTCAGCTTCTCCTCGTTGACGAGACTCTGCACTTCATTGTCGAGCAGCACAAAGCCTTCATCGACAAACTCTGGCTTCGTCGACGAAGCCTACTTAATTTACCACTTTATCCTTCTCTTAATTAATTTAATCCATATATCATAGTTCGGGTTCTTATAACTAGCCTGGAAGCTATTGTTATAGGCGAACTCTACCAGTGGCATAAACAGCATCTAGCTACCACCGAAGTCTAACACGCAAGCTCGTATCATATCCTCCAAGATTTATATTGTTCTCTTTGACTACCCATCAATCTAGGGTTACAACGTTGTACTAAAAGTAAGCTTTGTCCCTAGTGCTTCCTGCAAGCTCTTCTAGAAACAAGAGGTAAACCTTGGGTCTTGATCTGACACAATGAACACTAGTACCCCGTGCACTCTAACTATCTCATGCACGTATAAATCTACTAGCCTACTCAAAGGGTAGCTAACCTTCATTGGTATAAAATGAGCAGATTTCGTCAACCTGTCCATGATCACCCAAATGACATTCTGCCTATGAAGTGCTAGTGGCAATTCAGTCACAAAGTCCATGGAAATATGCTTCCATTTCCATTTTGGAATAGCTAAGGGTTGTAACGGCCCTGCCAGCCTCTGATGTTTAGCTTTCACCTGCTGACACATCAAACACTGCTCTACGAACTGAGCAATCTCCCTTTTCATACCACTTCACTAGAAGGTCTTGCGCATGTCCCGATCATCTTCGTGCTACTCGGATGTACCGTATACAAAGAATGAAGCGCTTCCTCCAGAATCCTCCTTTTGATCTCGTTATTGTTTAGAACACAAAACTTGGTTCAAAACCTCAATACAGCCCCCTCAAAGATGTTAAAATCCATAGCCAACCCCTATTGCACTTTCTCCACTATCTCGACTAACTCCACATCACTAGCCTGCGCAGCTTTGATATGCTCAAACAAAGTCGGCTGGATTACCAAGCTAGCAATGAAAGCCTGATGATCACCGATCACAAACTCTACATCAAGGCTTTCCAGATCCCGTTTAATATGATGCTGAGCTACAACTGCAGATACTGCTGCATGTTCCGACTTTCGACTCAACACATTAGCTATCACGTTAGCTTTCCCTGGGTGATAACTGATGGTGCAATCGTAGTCCTTGATCAGCTCAAGCCACCGTCTTTGCCTCATGTTCAACTCCTTCTACGTGAAAAAGTACCTAAGGCTTTTGTGATTAGGGAAAATCTTGCACTGCACACCATATAAGTAGTGTCACTAGATCTTCAGTGCATAAACTATAGCAGCCAATTCCAGATCATATGTAAGGTAATTCTTCTCGTACTCCTTGAGTTGCCGAGAAGCATACGCTATTACCTTACCCTATTGCATAAACACACATCCCAAACCCTTTAGAGACGCATCGCTATAGATCACAAAATCACCATCCCTTGAAGGAATAGTCAAAACCAGAGCAGTAACCAATCGCTGATTCAGCTCTTGGAAACACCGCCCGCAACCCTCTGTCCAATCAAACTTCACCCTTTCCTGGTCAATCGTGTCAGAAGCCCAGACAACTTAGAGAATCCCTCCACAAATCAACGATAGTAACCCGCTAGTCCTAGAAAACTCCAAGCCTCCTGCACACTCTTCGGTCTTATCTAGTTGACCACAACTTCGATTTTGCTAGGATCAACTAAGATACCACCCTTAGACACCCCATGGCCTAAAAATGCAACTTTGTTCAACCAGAACTCACACTTCTTCAGATTGGCATACAACTTCCTCTCCCACGTAGTTTGTAGCACTAACCTCAGATTGTTTTCATGCTCTTCTGGACTCCTCAAATATACTAGAATGTCATCGATAAAAACCACTACAAACTGGTCTGTGTACTCATGGAAAACTTTATTCATTATATCCATGAACACTGCCAGAGCATTCGCAACCCAAAAGGCATGACTAAGAACTCGTAGTGGCTGTATCTGGTTCGGAAAGCAGTCTTCGCCACATCCTCATATCTAACCCTCACCTGATGATACCCTAACCGTAGGTCGATCTTCGAAAAGACCTATGTCCCCTGTAGCTGGTCAAAGAGATCATCAATTTGAGGCAATGGGTAACGTTTCTTCAGTCACCTTTTTGATCTCTCGGTAATCAATGCACATACGCATCGACTCGTCCTTCTTCTTCACAAACAAAACTGGAGCTCCCTAGGTTGAAACACTAGGTTGGATAAAGCCCTTGTCCTGTAATTCCTACAAATGCTCCTTCAACTCTTGAAGTTTTGCTAGAGCCATCTAGTACAAAGCTTTAGATGTTAGTGCCTTGTCAGGCAGTAATTCTATCGTAAACTCCACCTCATGATCTAGAGGTAAACCAGGTAAGTCTTCTGAAAACACATCCGAGAACTCACTAACCACTTGAATATCCTCAAACTTCAACTTATCTTACGGTGGTTCCTTTACGCAAGTTAGGTACCCCTGACACCCATCCAAGAGTAGCCTCCTCACTTGTAATGTCGATAGAACCTGTGGCGTTGAACGCACACACGATCCTACAAACGCGTACTCCTGCTCCCCAGGAGGTCTGAGTACTACAACCTTTCCACGACAGTCGATCACAACATAATTGGAGAATAACCAATCCATCCCCAGTATGACATCGAACCCCAACATATCGTACACCACAAGATTTTTCAGTGGAAATTTTCCCTAAATTACCATTGGGCAGTTTTTTAACATCCTCCTACAGAACGATATACTCCTAGATGGTATAGTTACTAACAACTCTTCATTCATGACTCAGTCTCAACCCCACACAATTTCACAAGTTAGAAGATATAAAGGAATGAGTCGCACCTGAATCAAATAAAACCACAGCTCTATTTAAAAGCAACATCATAGTACCTGTCACTACATTCCTCGCATGCTCAGCATCTACCGAAGTAAGTGAGTATACCCTTGTCGGAGCTGTGCTCGCTTGATAAGTTCCCCAAGATACTTGATTACTTCCCCGACTCTAACTTGAAGCGGGTGTACCCCTCTTTGGTGCATGAAAATCCTGAGTCATGAGACCTGACTGGCCACAGTTCTAGCAGTTACCCCCAAACGGCTGGCATTCACTGCTATGCCATCTGTGGCACCTGATACAACGATCACTCGACTGACTCACCTAAGAACTCTGACGCTCAATATTCTGACGGTAACCTGAGCCCTTATTCTTCTTCTTCCACGATCCTTGGCAAGATCCAGACTGAGAACCAGAAGGTACTGGCCTCTTCTTCGATTCTGATCCACCTCATCCTCCCAGATGTCGGTCTCACTTACAGTGGCCTTATCCACCAAAATAAAAAACTCACGGATCTAAAGCATACCCACTAATCTGCGGATGTCCTTCCTCAAGCCCTTCTCGAACCTCCGAGTCTTCTCATACTCATTCGAGATCAAGCACGGCGCGAAACGGGATAGCTCTATATACCGAGCAGCATACCCTTGCATCGTCATATCTCCCTATGTCAAAGCAGAAAACTCATTCGCCTTAGCATCACATGTAGAGGCCAAGAAGTATCTCTTAAAGAACACTTCCTTGAATCAGCTCCATGTCATCTTTGTAGAACCAGCTCTCTGCTTCTCCAACAGACTCACCGCAGTCCACCATCGCCCCGCCTCCTCAAACAGTTGAAAGGTAGCATAGAGGACTCTTTGCTTATCTGTGCAATGTAGGACATCTAGAATCCTTTCGGTCTTCTCAACCCAGTCCTCCGCTATCATCAGATCAGGTCCTCCCGAAAACATCGAAGGGTGCATACATGTGAACCTCTCAATGGTACACCCCGCAACTATAGGAAAACGTTCGTGTCTCCTAACATTCTGCCTGATCTCCCTCATAACCTTCCTTGTCAACCCTTGAGGCACAGAAGGAGACTCATCGCTCGCAGTCTCCTTGGAGCCACTTTCCAAGTTATTATCCTTGGGCTCCATTCCGAAAATACGATAGAAATCTATTAGCACTCCTACGACACATATAGTTAACGCAATTATTTACAACTAATCATGTTAACTACCATCTCAAGGATCCAAGTCTGTTCTATCGCACCAACAAGAAAATCATCAATGGTTTACCGTGATTTTACTGAAATCGTCATTCCAGGAAAAGAACTGAACACCGCCAATGAGTCCCTATCTAGCAATAAAACAAACCTCAACCTACTATACCCATTTCCTACATCCTATACTCTAGTATGTACACATAGCTACACCTAACCAAGTCTACAAGACCAAACAATTTGGTTAGCTCTGATACCAAGCTGTCACACCCCAAACCCGGCAATGAGACCCAGGGTGTGATATAGTAACCTGACCTATCTTTGTATCATACAAAATACCAATGATACGATAATGAATAAAGGTCCGACCCCGTGGGGTTCCCGTACACCCTATACACATTCACATACATGACATATACACAGCTTAAAATGTTCTTTATATACATATATTGTACCATACCAAAGTCTATAAAAAAAGAGTCTAAGCTCCATAATACAAAACATAAACCCGGGTGCCAGACAAAACCCCAAAATGACCGCCCGATGTAGTCCTAGTACTTATACAAGTACTTCACGCAGTACACCAACCACTACGCTTCCAACACAAGGACGCTAGTTCCGGTTACTCGAAGGACCTGAAGACATGTACGTACAATAGGGGTGAGACACCTTTTAGTAAGGAAGAATTAGTTTATATCGGTATGTGACATATAAGTGTTACTATGACATAAAACATACACAACTCAATACAATTCCAGTATTTTCACAAAATAGTTCCAGTATAGTGCTCATCACACACACACACATGATCAAGTAACCCGATGTCGTCACATCCTTTGGCTAGAAGCCGACCCGCATTACATGGCGTCCCCGGTACATGGCGTAGCCCTAGGCTCCCATGGCATCGTACCGGTACAACTGGTGGATCCACACCCTTCGGTGATCAACCAGAAAGGCAATATTGCACGCCCTTAGATATAGAGTCGAACACTCTTGCCAATGGCAAGTGGTATTTCACACCCTCAGATATAGAGTCAGACACTCTTTCATAACCTGGAACAATTCGGAACCCCGTTCCTATATCTCATTTCAGAAAATCACAGCTCATGCATGTTCATATAACAAAACATTTTGATAATCTAAACATCATGATTTTATAAAAATACAGTTTAAACAAGTCAAGGAACGACCATCTCCATAACACAATATATATCACAATATATCCACGGTTTTCCAACAAAACTAGAGATGCAACCTATTGCCCTTTTTTTCCCAAAACTGTAACATGAAAAACTCGTAATTTTCACCCGTTAGATTCCCCCAAATGAGTAACCAAAACACACACAAGATCGTGAACCACAATTCTACCAATCCAATTTCGAAAAATAACTGATATAAATAGAATCCCCTTACCTTTCCCCAAAAATCCAAACCCGAACTTTACGGCTCCTAAACAGCGAACCAAGTTCTTAAAACCTATAAATCACAGTACAAAACATACTTACAATTCCATTCTCTACAGAACTGCTAAAACGAAAATAAAAATCGAACCCTACCTCGATTTTGGGTCAATCCCGAAAACGCTCGAAACGAAGATCCATTCCACAAATCTCAAAGAGGATCCTTCTCTAATCTTTAGTAGTAACGTCGGATCTTCGATTCTAACAACATACGTGAAGAAATCTATATAAAGAGACTGAAATTCGAGATCTTAGAGAGAGTTATGGAGAGAAAACTTGATTACTTAGCTTCTAAGCAACCCAAATGGATCTTTATAGCACCTTTGACTCAGCCAACTTGGTCGACGAAGCGGCGTCTTCGTCGATGAGTCAACATAGGTAGTTCGTGGACTTAGCAGTTGCCTTGTCGACTAGCCTGAGATTCCGGATGTCCTCAAACTTCTCGACTTCTTCTCATCGACGAGCCCCTCCATTTCATCGCTGAACAACTGATGGGCCTTTGTCGACGAACTCTGGTTGACGAAGCCTGTTCAATTTACTATTTTGCCCTTTTCCTTATTTCTTTATTCAAGATCTCACGGATCAAGTTCTTACAAAATGTGGATTGACTTATTTTATAGGAAATATATATATGAATTTTACTGCTAAATAGTGTGGCATGAGTAAATAGGAATACTGTGTGGCAATATGTTATATATATGAGATGCGAGATATACAGGAAATGAACTGAGTATGAAAATGTTATATGAAATATGTTGCATGTGAGTGTTAATGCAACCATGTAAAATAGCTAAAAGATGCTGGGTAAAATAGCTAAAAAGTGTTGGGTAAAATAGCTAAAAAATGCTGGGTAAAATACTTGAAAGATGTTAGGTAAAATAGCTGAAAGATACTGGGTGAAACAGCTAAAAGATGCTGGGTAAAACAGCTGAAAGATGTTAGGTATGAAATGAAATGAAAATGGAAATGAATGAAACGGAAATGAATGAAACGGAAATGAAATGTGAAATATGAAAAATGTAAAATAGGAAAAAGCCACGTAAAGTGAAATGAAATGAAAAGTAAAAAATGAAAGCATGAACAGTTGATAAATGCAGAATAATGTCAAAAACAAAATAATGTATTATGATATTATCAGTATTTATGTTAGTAGAACATGTTACGTTTGGGTGAAGCAAACTCTTCGCCCGAGGGCTTGTTGAGAAAGGCGAGTGCCCTGGTTGTATCAGGTGTAGCAGTAGGTTGCATAACGTGCTAGGGTATAGGGAAACTACTTGTATGGTCGGGTAGATTTTCCTATTCTTGGGAGCCTTCATTGGTAAACTTTTGTATGAACTGTATGAGTACAAGATTAATCTATCACTTGAGGGCTTACTAAGTAAGGTGAGTACCCTAGTATGCTTCAGTTGTGACACTTGGGTTGCCTAATGTGTCAGAGTAGAGGGGTGCTACTTGTATGGGCGGGTAATCACCCCTATCCTTAGGTAATATCGTGGGTAAAATGTCTTGCATGTGTTTGATTAGGATTAGAAAATGATTTTAGAAATTATGTTAATGATTTGCAAATGATGAATAATATGTTATATAAAAACCTCATGTTGGTCACACGCTATTTTAATATATTGTTTCTTCCCTTATTGAGATGTGTCTCACTCGAATATGAACTTATTTTTTTCTGGACCTCCATGAGATTGAGCTTAGAGAGCTCAAGGTTTTTGTAGCATTTTTGGGATATAGAAAAGAAAGGGTATATACTTAACTAATATTTTGGGTTGTATGTAAGTTACGTTTTAGGTTTTAAGTCTTATGAGATATGGATGGTTATGAAATATATTAGTGTTTGTGAATATTGAATGTTTTTGGAGATATGTGTATATATGAGAAAACAGTTGATGAATAGTTATTTTTTATTATAGATAGAAATAGTAAACTCTAGTAGTATATTTGTAGAGATTATATTTATGTTTTTTGTTGCGTACATGATATTAGAATGTGGATTATCAGAAAAGCCATGGTAAACCTTAGATGATTTCGTTTCCGAGCTGTGAGACTAGTCCTTATATGGGGAACTGGTATGTATATTGGTCAATTAGGGACCAAGAAAGAAAGGGAAAGAGGCAGTTAGCTCGAGGCAGGAAGTAGGATATCAGGGTTATCTCGGTTATCAAGATAGTCAATTTTACCCTGTATGCCAGAGATGTAATAAAAGGCATATGGGTGAGTGCTAGTTTGGGACTCCTGATTGTTACAAGTGTGGTAAATCAGGAGATATTAAGAGGAACTGTCTGGAATTGCTACTTGTTGTACTTGCACAAAACCAGGACTGGGGGAAACAACAGATATCACTAGGCAGGAGGGGACTAGCACGTGTTTATACGATGGTCCTGGATGAGGCAGATAAAACCAAGGGGGTAGGTATGAATTCATGTTTAAGATAACAATGATTTTATTTTATTATAAATGATGCAAAAGTGTATTTGGTGACATGTTTATTGAATGGTATGAGGTATAGTAAATTGTAAAATTATGGAAACGAAAGATTGTGTAACGAATTTCGAGGACAAAATTCTTTTTAGGAGGGGAGAAAGTAGTGATCCAAAAAAATAAATAAATAAATAAATAATTAATTAATTTAAAAATAAAAAATTAAATTAATTAAATTATTATTATTATTATTTAAATTATATAATATAATATAATATAATATAATATATTATAATATAAGAATATATATAGTTAGGTAAACTTCGTAAAGAAGAAATTTTTTTTAAATAGAGAGTCCTGCACCCCCCGGCCTCTCCTATGTCCTTCTCTCTCTCTCTCTCTCTCCTCATTTCTCGACAGATATTCGGCTGATTAGGAAACGAAAGGTACCGTTGGGTTCGTAACTCCGCCACCGACATTTCTATTGGAGCGAATTTGTTGTGGGAGCGGTGCAGGCACCATTCCTGGGGTAAGACAACTTTTTCCTATTTCTTCAATTTCTCCTTAAATATGCCATTAAATCGATGATCGGGCACTACCACAGGGTCCTAGTAGCGATCGTCATCACTTTGGCCGGAGTAAATTTTCAATTTGGGTTTTCTAGGCACCACTCCAAAGCGAGAGTAGGATTTGGGGTATTAGGTAAATTGGTTATATTTGAGGGTATACTTATTTATTTGGAATTTATGGGCCTAGAAAATAGTAAAATAGTATTTTTTATGAATTAATTGGTAAATGAAATATGTTATGAATATACGTGTATATGTCTTTGTATGGGTTTAAAATGCTAACCATTTAAATTATGTTTTCTGAGTTTAGGGTTGTTTTATTAGATACGTATATGTGAAATTGAACCGATGAAAGTGAAATATTTTTCAGAATAATTATATAAGAAATTAAAGGTATTTTTTTCCAGTATGTGAATGTAAAATGTGGGTTGGCTTATTTTATAGGAAATATATATATGAATTTTACTGCTAAATAGTGTGGCATGAGTAAATAGGAATGCTGTGTGGAAATATGTTATATGTATGAGATAAAGGATATACAGGAAATGAACTGAGTATGAAAATGTTATATGAAATATGCTGCATGTGAGTGTTAATGCAACCATGTAAAACAACTAAAAGATGCTGCATAAAATAGCTGAAAAATGTTAGGTAAAACAGCTGAAAAATGTTAGGTAAAATAGTTGAAAAATGTTGGGTAAAATAGCTGAAAAATGTTGGATAAAATAGCTGAAAAATTCTGGCTAAAACAGCTGAAAGATGCTGGGTAAAACCACTGAAAGATGCTGGATAAAATAGCTGAAAGATGTTGGGTAAAACAGCTGAAAAATGTTGGGTAAAACAGCTGAAAGATGCTGGGTATGAAATGAAAATGGAAATGAATGAAATGGAAATGAAATGTGAAATGTGAACAATATAAAATGGGAAAAAGTCACGTAAAGTGAAATGAAATGAAAAGTAAAAGATGAAAACATGAACAGTTGATAAATGCAGAATAATGACAAACAAAATAATGTATCATGGTATTATAAGTATTTATGCTAGTAGAACATGTTACGTTTGGGTGAGGCAAACTCTTCGTCCGAGGGTTTGCTCGGAAAGGTGAGTGCCCTGATTGTATCAGATGTAGCAGTAGGCTGCATAATGTGTTAGGGCAAAGGGAAACTACTTGTATAGGCGGGTAGATTTCTTTATTCTTGCGAGCCTTCCCCTATAAACTTTTGTATGAATTGTGTGAGTACGAGATTAATCTATCACTTGAGGGCTTACTAAGTATGGTGAGTGCCCTAGTATGCTTTAATCGTGACCCTTGGGTTGCCTAATGTATTAGAGCAGAGGGGTGCTACTTGTATGGGCAGGTAATCACCCCTACCCTTAGGTACTCTTATGAGTAAAATGTCTTGCATGTGTTAGATTAGGATCAGAAAATGATTTCAGAAAATATGTTAATGATTTGTAAATAATGAATAATACGTTATATACAAACCTCATGTTGGCCACATGTTGTTTTAATATATTGTTTCTTCCCTTATCGAGATGTGTCTCACCCGAATATGAACTTATCTTTTTTAGGACCTCCACGAGATCGAGCTTAGAGAGCTCGAGGTGTTTGTAGCATTTTTGGGATATAGAAAAGAAAAGGTATATACTTAACTGATATTTTGGGTTGTATGTAAGTTATATTTTATGCTTTATGTTTTAAGTCTTCGGAGATATGGATGGTTGTGAAATATACTGATGTTTGTGAATACTGAATGTTTTTGGAGATATGTGTATATATGAGAATATAGGTGAAGAATAGTTATTTTTGGATTATAGATAGAAATAGTAAACTCTAGTAGTATATTTGTGGAGACTATATTTATGTTTTTGGTTGCGTACATGATATTAGAATGTGGATTATCAGGTAAATGAATGGATTAGTAGCACTTCGGGCCCACTTAAAGGGTCGGGGCGTTACAGTTCGTGTGTAGGAAGAGTGACAAAACAAATACAACCAAAAACTCAAAGTAATGAATAGTTAGGGACCTTACCATGAAGAAGCTCAAACAGAGTCTTATTGTGTATAGTGGGTGAGGGAACACGATTGATGGTGTAGACAGCAGTAAGAGCAACTTCACCCGAAAAACATTCCGGAAAAGAAGCAGAGATGAGAGGTGCTCTTATCGTATCTAGAATTTGACAATGTTTACGTTTTGCTCAACCATTTTTTTTGTGGTGTATGGACAAGAATGGTGAGAGACTATCCTATTTTGCTGTAAGAGGGTAATACACTACTTATCCTTGTATTCCATGGCATTATCTGAACGAAAAGTTTTAATAGGACAAGAAAATTGAGTTTGCACCATTTTATGGAAATTCTGGTAAACATTTGTGAGTTCAGACCGATGCCATAAAAGATAAATCCAAGTATAAAAACTGTAATTGTCCACAAAGATAACAAAATAACAAGATCCCCCCTCAGTCGGAGTTAGGGTGGGACCCCAAATATCAGAATGGACTAAGTCAAAAGGTGCAGAGGAAAAATATTCACTTTTATTAAAAGACAAATGTATCTGTTTTCTAAGATGACATGAAACACGATCAAAATACTGAAAATTAACTGAACATAAATGACCTTAAAAGGCCAAAAACTGGACACGTGGAAGTGAAGCATGTCCCAACTAGGAGTGCCATAAACTGAAAGTGACTGTGATAGTAGCCATAGCGGTTGTTGTTAAGGAAGGAATTTGCAAAGATGAGAGCTCGAAAAGACGTCCAACTTTACGGCCTATCCCATGAAGCTGACTCTTCTATTAATCAAGTACATCAACACCCTTGTTAGAGAATTTCGGGTCAAGACCTAACTCACAAAGTTTTCCAAACGAATGAAGATTTAAGGATAACTTAGACACAAGATAAGTATCACTAATAGATAAATTAGAGGAAGAAATAGACCCAACATGACTAACAAGCATTTGGGAACAATCAACAGCATATATGGCAGGATTGGGAGAAAGAGCAGTTTTATAAGAGAAAAGGGTGGAATCAAATGTCATATAATTATAATAGGCGGGGTCTATATACCACTGAGATTTACTTGGGGTTACGGACAAGGCAGTGGAGGATTGGGACAAAACCTAGTGAATTAAGTCCTTCACGTCAACTGTAGTGAGAGAAGTGGACTGAGATGGAGTCTCAGGTGCAGAGGAATCAGATGAAGCGACCACAGCTGCCTGTTGGGAAGCTTGTTGCTGCTTATAATATTGGAACTTGTGATATTCATTGATGGTATGACTAGTGCGTTTACAACACTTGCAAAAACCAGTCTTGGAGGTGGATTGGGTGATGAACAGCCAGTAGAAGGTTGTGGAGTACCACAAGAAGTAGTGGCAAGGACCATATCATATGATTGCATCTTCATAGTGGAACGACGAGTTTCTTCAAAGATGAGTTTAGAAACTGTAGCATCTAAAGTCAAAATTGGTTGATGACAAAGAAGGAGGCTCGAGTAGATTCAAAATCATCTCAAAGAACCATCATAAAGTGTATAAACTTTTATCGATCAAGCCAAGTGGCAAACGTTTGAATGTCTTTAGAATATTACAACTTTGGATCTATGGTAGATAATTTGTTCCCAATGATGATTAGTTTGAGAATAAAAATCAGCAATAGACTAACCTGATTTTTTACACATCTAATAAAGTTTGAAGCTGAAACTCCAAGGAAGCATTATAGGTACAGTTGTATCTTTTGGCTAGAAAATCCCAAACCACCTTAGCATTCCCAAGTCTTGAAAGAAGACTATTGATGGATAGAATGGACGTATTAATGAACCAAAACAAAAATTTTGTAGTGAATACTGTCTCATTCTCATTCTTTCATACAGGATGCAAATGCCCCTTCCTTCTCACTATCCTTTTGCATTGGTTTAGAACTGCTCTAGTCACATAATGCCACAATCGGAATCCTTTGAAGAAAACCTCCATATTTTGAGCCCACATACTGTAATTGGATCCTTCTAATATCACACCAATAGGACAGACAATCGAATCAATATTCAATGTAGATTGAGACATATTGAAGCTTCAAATGCAAAAAAAAAGACCGCAAAAATGAAATTGAGATGAAAAACTGAGTAGAAAACACTTGAATCCCAAAAGTCAATGCTAGTCAATGGTCAACTCGATAAAAGTCAATGATCAATTCCGTCAAAGTCAACTATCAACTTTCAATGCTCGTAGAAGTCAACAGTCATGGTCCGCCAGGCAACGGTCGATGTTGACATGGCGGCTGACATGGCAGCAAGGGCTGACGTGTCACGTGCAAAATAAGACACATGGTAGCATGTGAAGGCCTGGGCGTGTGCAACAGCAAGTCAGTGCATGAGCACGTGGCGTCGGATGGCTCCAATTTCGGCGGCGTTAAACTCCTCTCTGAATGGGCTTTACAATGGTGGTGGCACCTCAGTGGAATAGTAACCAGAACAGTGTGAAGTCGAGGAAGGCAAAGAGAAGCGACAGTGCGTGAGGTAGGTAATGGCGGGGCTTCCTTTGTGGGAGGGAAGTACCGTACCTTGCAAATCTGTTTCTGGACTTATTGTTCCAAATTAGACTGCAAAAAGGTTGAAAAGAACTCCAAATAGCAGCTACCGTCACAAGAAAGAGCACAAAAAATTCGTCGAAAGAACAGTGGAAATTCGTCGAAAGAACGTTAGAAAATTCCTACATGCCACAAGTCTATAGCTTTAATACCATGAAGAAAGAAAGAAATTGTGTAGAGAAATTCTGTATATTTCTGTATATGTAAGTTGCACAATAGAGGACCTATTTATATGCAAATGAGGCCAAACAATAATAGAAAGATAATATATACAAAGAATCAAATTAGAATAAAATTAGAATAAAATCAGAATATTCATATATTCTAACAAAAAGAAATAAGAGGTACTTACACTAATGCATGCTTGTCTCAATGGAAATGGCGCAAGGTATGACATGATTACTTTAGTTATCCTTAGTTAGTTATAGTTAAAAAATTATGCTAAAGATCCTTCTTATGAAAATTTTTTGATACCCTCAACTGTCCTTCTCTTCCTCAACTAATATAATCCATAGTCTTAATCCTCTCATCCTTTCGTAATAATATGTAGTTTCTCTATTTTTTTTTGCTAAATCGTAAGCAATTCCAAGATCGATTTTTCCTTATTTCAGACTTAATCAACAAAAGTTGATTTATATCAATACCAAGTAACTCGTCCACTAACCCTGTAGAAATTTTCTTATTTTAGGGTTTTCGTTGTTCCAATAGCTCCTCTCCTTTTCTCCCACGTGGGTTGCCATAATCAAGCTAGTATGTTTTTCTTTCTATTTGAATCCTAAGATTATCTAACCTGATCTAAATCTCTTCTTATGTTCCTATATTGCCTTTTTACATTTATGTTGTTGAATTCCATGTATTGGCCACCATGGCAACATCAATAATCAAGTAGTCAATCCCAACATGCATCCACACTATATCTCTCTCACTCATTCATTTTTGCATCCTATGTAGTTGTCTTTTTATCTACAAAGTCAATTTACTCTAATATCCTACATAGTTTCCAGATTTTATCTATGTGCATAAAATTAGAGATTTTTGTGTTCTCCTATTTGGATAGTTCATTTAGAAGGGGTTTTTTTTTTTTTTTTGTGATTTTAGGGTTTGCTTTTTGGTATTTAATAAATGTTGACAACAATTTTAGTCATTCAATGTCTACTGACTTTGGTTGATTTTTACAAATATTATTCACCAATTATTTGATGAAATTCCTAAAGAGGAAGAGAGATAGAGTTCTCTTGGAGTTTCAGAATTGTTTGATGGATTCTCTCTATTTGTTGTTTATACTTGGATTCTCTTTGTATGTTGTATGTATTCCTTGACCAATATTACTGTAATTTATGCTATTAATTCAAATTTTTTATTGCCTCCACCTTCCCTTTTTCTTACTTTATTTCTCTTTATTATTCTAGTATGACATTCATTCTTTTTATCTCCGTTTCCAATCCAGCCCCACCTAAAACATAACCGTACAACCCTCTCTTAAACATAATGCAAACCCTAGCAACAACTTACACATCCTTCCCTTTCACTCTTCCCATAGTCATTCTAATGTGGCAACTTTTATTTGCCTCCTTTGTTGGACTTTTTATATGTATATGTTTGTGATCTTCATAATCAATTAAGATAAGTCTCTCTACATAAAATAATTAATTAAAAATTAAGTTATATCTTAATTAATGAATAGATGATAGGTATATTGACCAAAGTCAAGTACCATATTTATTGATGTGCAAGATACAAAGATCAAAATCATGTATCATTAATGATTAATGAATAGTGTCCTAAGGTACATTGGAATAATGGAGATACATTGGCTAAAATCATAAGATCTCATCAATCAATATTTCATTAAGGAATATATCACATTAAATCAATGTAATTAAAGGTACATTCACCCTTAGAGGAAGGAAAAAGGACAATGTATATAGTTATGATTCTTCAATGGATTGAATCACTTATGGGACTATATAAAGGGCCCTTGGTCCCTCTTACCACTTAGTCAAGTTTGTATTTTCATCACTAAATCAAGCATAAGACTGAGTAAGGAAAAAGAAGATCAAGTAGTTTCCACATGATTAATATTGATCAGAAGGAATAAAAGGAAATAGGAGGTACTTAGACCAATGCATTCTTGTCTCAATGGAAATGGCGCAAGGTATGTCATGATTACTTTATTTATTGTTACTTAGTTATAGTTCATAAAATATACTAAAGATCATTTTTATGAAAATTTTCTGACACCCTTTCCTTCTCTTCCTCAACTAATATAATCCATAGTCTTAATCCTCTCATCTTTTCGTGATAATAAGCAATTTTCTCTATTTTTTTGCTAAATCATAAGCAATTCCAAGATCGATTTTGCCTTATTTCATACTTAATCAACAAAAGTTGATTCATATCAATACCAAGTAACTCATCCGCTGACCCTGTAGAAATTTTCTTATTTTAGATAATCGTGTTCTTGTTAGGGTTTTTGTTGTTCCAATCGCTCCTCTCCTTTTCTCCCACGTGGGTTGCCATAATCAAGCTAGTATTTTTTTTCTTTTTATTTGAATCCTAACATAATTTAATCTGATCTAGATCTCTTCTTATGTTCCTATATTGACTTTCTACGTTTGTTTTTTTGACATTCATGTATTCGCCACCAACATCAATAATCAAGCAGTCAATTCCAACATGGTCTTCCACACTATATCTCTCTCACTCGTCCATTTTTGCATCCTATATAGTTGTTCTTTTATCTACAAAGTTCATTTACTATAATCTCCAACATAGTTTCTAGATTTTATCAATGTATGTGCATAAAATTAGAATAGATTTCTGTGTTCTCTTTAATAGTTCATTTGGAAGGTTTTTTTTTTTTTTTTTTAATGATTTTAGGGTTTGCTTCTTGGTGTTTAATAAATGTTGACAACAATTTCAATTTTTTAATGTCTATTGACTTTGGTTGATTTAGCTAATATTATTCACCAATTATTTGATGAAATTCCTAGAGAGGAAGAGAAAGAGAGTTCTCTCAGAATTTCATAGTTGTTTGATCTTTATATATTGTATGCATTCCCTCACCAATATTACTGTAATTTATGCTATTAATTCAGAGTTTTTATTGCCTCCACCCTCCCTTTTTCTTTCTTATTTATTTCTCTTTATTATTCAAGTATGATCCAATTCATTCTTTTTATTTTTCCATTTCTCTACATATGTTTAAGTGACATTATCATTCCTTTCATTTGAAAATAATTTAGTATTATTGTTTAATTTGTGATTTGTTTAAAATATATGTCCAGAATAATGAATACTACTTTTCACTAATATCATCACTAATATATTACATAGATGATTCTTTTATGTGTTCGAAATATTCTTTTATGGGTTTGAAATATTGTCCGAATATCATGACACTTGCAACGTAGGTCTTATAGTGCACCTATGAGGAAGAGTGACTTAGTTACTGTGGGGGGCAGTAGAAGGGGTAGGGGTAGACCTAAAATAATTTGGGAAGAGATAGTAAGTAAAGATTTAATATCCTTGAATCTATTAAAAGAAATGGTCCATGATCGCATAAATTGGCGGAAAAGGATTCATATAACCGACCCCATTTAGCCCACTAAGACTTGGTTTTGTTGTTGTTGTTGTTGCATTTTGTAATTATTGACTTAAATATTTTAAAAGAATAATAACCTATCCCTTGATTTTTGAATAATTTTCTAATTAAGTTTTAAACAAGTTTGGGAATAATTGAATGATATATCCCTTGATTTGTGATGATTAAACATGTCAACTAATCTTTTGATTTTGAAATTTAAATGATTTGTGATCTATAATGTCACAAGCCTATTATTGATGAAAAGCAAGGTGTAGTCCCAAAAAGGGGGTGAATTGGATTTTAAAACTTTTTTTTTCAATTCCTTTTGAGAATTCTTAAACTCCTTTTATTTCTTTTAAACAATTCTTGACTTGTTTGTTTAACCATTTAATCACAAAAGAATTTAGATTCTTTTATCCAATCAACAATACTATTGCTTAGCCAAACAAGTAATCAATCATTCAACCAAATAGTCAAGTCTATCAATCAATCACAAATTAAAAGTAAACAACCAAACCAAAATTAACACATAAACCACTTTGGCAATGTAAGCACTTAAAATAGTTTGTTTGTTTATATAAGTCCTATATATATAAAATTTGTACTTGCTGATATAAAGCCCTGTATTGATGGTATAGCTTCTTCAATATGATGTGCAATTAACATCCAATCAACACAATATCTACACTCTTCTCAATATTCAGAACTCAACTAAACTCTCAGTTAATTTATCCTTGGGTTGTTAACCAAGTAACGTACTCCCGTATGGTTTCCGCAAGATATTGTTTAACCAACGTACTCCCTTTCGGTTTCCGCAACCCAAATCAAATTTAAACTTTAAGTTTATTTGATTCCCAAATATACGTAGTATATATGATTTCCAATTTAAATCATCCACGCAATTTAAATATGCTGAAAATAAAGAGTAAGGGAAAGAAAGAGTGAGATGGAGATTTTTACGAGGTTCGACTTATACTCAGCTTACGTCCTCGCCTTTGGCAAACCACTAAAGGATTCACTAAACCTGTTCCTTTAACAGGTGGAACAATAGCTTTACAACACTCCTTGGTTAAGGTTAGAACCCGCCTTCTCCAAACGATGTCCCCTCGTTCAGTTACTCCTTAACTAGGCTAGAGCCCACCTCTCTAAGCAATATCCCCTTGCTTAGCCAACGATCCAAACAACCCTTGGAATCATGAATCTATAAGATACAAATCAAATATTTGTGTACAAAGAATTTGCTCCTAAAAGAGCTAATTAGTACAACAATTCAGAACTATAATATACTTCAAAGTAAATAACAATATGGAAATTAACTTGAAGCTCAAGTATATCACCGATTAATTCTTTCAATTATTGAAAGATTTAGAATTTGTATCACAATTCTGATGGAAGAAGATCAGCAAAAACTTAGTTGAATTCAAGCAAGTTGAGAGTAAGAGAGAGCCTTGAGAATTTGAGAGCAATTAAGAGAGATTTTGAAATTTTGTTGAATTGAATTCTTGGTGCGTTGATTCAATGATCTTTGAGGCTTATTTATAAACTTGAAAAGGTATATAACTTGATCCCCAAGTGACTTAGAGTATCCCCCAAGTTTTCACAAAGTTTGAGCCCCAAGCAAATCATTTAAAAATGTTTCCGTTAAGGTTTTTTTTTTTTTTTTTAAATTATGTTCATGGCAATCGCCTACCATGTTATTTTTAAAGGGGCAATAGGGAAAGTAGGGTGGCAGTCGCCTGCCAGGACACAGCCAGTCGCTTGGCTTGACCACCCAGGTGTCCGTCATGGTTCATGCAATCTACTGGTAGAACACAATGCTACTGTCAACTTCGAGCACCCTTCAATCTTTCAGTGATAACATTTTCTGTGTAACTCCAAATTTGATGATCTTCATTTCAAATGAAATCTAAGAGAAAATCCTACAATTTTCATGTTGAACATTTTTTAAAATAAATAGTTTTGGATAGATAAAAATGCAACTCAATGCGGATGTAGAAAAATTGACAGCATTTGGAAAATCCTCTTTTTGGTACTTTTCATTCCAAAAAAGATTCTAACCTTTTTGAAACAATTTTTGACCTTATAAAAATAGTTTCCAAGTATGTTCAAAGGCATCTAGGTCTAATAAATTAACTTAAGAGTTTCATGTATCCATATTGAAATTATTTGAAGTACTTACATGAAAATTCCTATAGACACTTTCAAATTTTCAATTCTTGAATTCCTTGAGGTCTTTATACTTGCTTCATCTTTCTTTGAGTTTTCATCAAGTTCTCTTTAATCCTCATGCTCTCATGATCTTCAAGCTTTATCTTTAAATCCATTTTTGAATCCATGCTTTAAGCTTCATATTGATCATTTGTAAGATAATGAGGTGACAATTCCTCAAATTTGAGTAACCTGTAGCAAGAACTTTGTGTTTTTATTGCAAATATCGTATCATTAAACATGTCTTTCCTCATGTTTTTCATCCATGATCTCATTTCACAATTTAAATCACCAACTATCATCTCCATCACAGTCACTATCTTATGAGAGGTATCAACAACTAAATGAAGATTTTCTTCTGCTATCTGTCATTATTGCCAAATCAACATTGTTGAGGTTTACTAGCATCAATAACATAATGTCTTAACTTCATATTGCATGCATCTTCTTCCTCATAATTTGTGTAATTGGCTAACAAAATATTCTCATTGTCCTTAAAAATTAATTATTACAATATGATGATTCGGTTACCCCTCATTCATTGACCATAGTCAAATGGTAAAGTAAATTCATCGTAATCAATTGTTGACCCAAATAATGAACAATTCTTGCCCTTAATGTTTGTTTGTTTAAGAGCTAGTTGGTTGAATACCCTTGGATCACTATGATTGTGAGTGATAGTTCAACCATACTGATAAAAAAAATTAAGTGGTCTTTGTCTCCTAATATCCCTTTCTAATAAAAAAATCGATTAATCGAGCCCCCAAGGATTACTATGATTGTAAGTGATAGTTCAACCACTCCTATGGAAGGATTAAGTGGGTGACCTTTGCTCTTGAATGTCTATCAAGGCTTGACCTTATATGGGTAAAAGCATGCTAACTTTCATTCCTATTAGGTGGACAAATTGGTTGTACATGATGGTCGAGTAGTAGTTAGGACCATCTCTAGGCCATTGGGCGATGGTGATGTGGCTATACATCAAATTTGGGAAAATTGTAATGGGAGCTTTCATGGGGGGTTTTGATGTAAACCTTGAATTATCAAACATTTTTTCCACATTTTCTTCATATAAGATCTAATTTCACCCTTTGAGTTGTTAATCGTCATCTCCAATATAGTCATTACCTCGTGAGGGTGAGAAAAACCAAATGAAGATTTTCTTCAGCTAGCCATCGTGAAATTAATGTCAAATTTGTATTGGTGGGTCTAACCGACATTGGCAACATAATGTCAAATTGGGATGTTTGAGATCTCACATCAACGCTCTTAGAGGTGGAGGGTACTCTACCACATTTGGGATACCTTATGAGGTAAAGGAAAGAGAAATAATTAGAGATTAAAAACACAAAAGGGTAAAAAAAAAGTTGGCAAACCAGTTGCTTGTTCACATTTTATGTATCGTAAAAGATACGTTCTTTATTCTTAAGTTACATGGCTATTTATATGAATTCAATCAACTATCCCCTAACTTTTAGGAGTTATGGTATCTTATGACCAAATTCTCTTACTTACTTAATTTGATTTGAGTTTTATTCCATACTTGTCTCGAACAACCAAATCCTATTAATTATGTAATTATTTCATCTTGATAACTCAACTATAACTAGTTGAGTTTTAAACTCACAATCTCTAAAGAATATTATATAGTCATATCTCTTATTGATCTTGAAAGCTTGCAGTTCTTGGACGTCTCACAAAATCTTTTGTAGTTAAATCTCCAATTGATTTTGATCAATACTAAGTTTGGGCGATGAGCTAGTTCTAGACAACATTTATCCCATAGGCAAGGGGATCTTCATATTTTGAGGTCAGCTGCACTTATAAGCCTTATTGTAATATAATTGGGCAAGGTCCCATCCCAATATATGTTGATTGTGCTTTTAATATGCCATATGAACGATATTTCACCTCCTTTTTGCATTTGTGAGAAATGCACAAAGATGTCAAAACAACAATCTCAGTATATTCTTCCAATTTATAATACTTAATGACCTAACCCAATTCTTGAACTCGAACCATATGCTAGCAACGATTGTAGATATATAAACTTCTTTATTTAATATATACATACAATTATAGTATAACTAAAGAGAAGAATGAAATTTTTTTGTTTCTCTATTTTGCTATAGTTGTTATTGACATCAATTTTGGCTTGTAGCATAAAGAGATTCTCTATTAATTTGAACGGAAATCATTTCACACCTAATTTGATTTAATGCTTAATTATTGGTAATTGACTATAGTTAGATAAAGATATGACATGCTTTTCAATCCTTTTGCATTTAATCTTGCTTATGTTGGCATTTATGAGGTGTCAACGATCTTCTTTGTCAACAATGCCTGACAACTCATCTTGCCAGTGTGCCTATGCACTACAAAGCCCCTCCGGACCACCTGTGGCATGTATATATATATATATATATATAGATGTGGCGTTTTTTGTGTTGCCATGTATAAAGGTTATTCTTACTTGGACTAACAACTATAAATTTTGATCCAATGGTGGGCACTAGATCCTAGCATTGATATTTTTATTATAATCATTTTCCTTGTCTCAATTTCAACTTTTTTTATTGCTCATAAATTCTAATATAGATAATTAAATGTCTACATATTAGACATCGTTATGTTGACTGTACTATGAGCACTTTAATAATAAGTAGTAATTTTTTGATTTTAATGAATTCATAGAGTTGTCTAATTAATTTTAACTAATTGTAGCTAAGTTTGAGATTTTAAGCACTTTTCTATTTATTTGGTTTCTTTGTGTTTGTCATTTGCTATCATTTTTTTTAAATAAATATATATATATATATATATATATATATATATATATATATATATATATAGACAAAAAACACCAACATCCTTTAAAATTTGGTAGAAAATGGGCGATTTTGTCTTGAGACAAGGAAAATGATTATAATACGCCCTGAATCCGATAGGGGTTTTGGATACTACTTTCTATAAAAATTTTATAGCGGAAGTAAATAAAATCTCAAGTACATTTATACCAGAGTATTACATAACTTTATTACAATAGTATCTTCAATATCAAAATTAACATCCATAAAAAAAATTCCAAAACATTAAAAATATAATCAATTCAATATTTAGGCTACACACATATTTATTATAAACTACATTCTCTAATCCCACCCATGCTTTTGTTATGCCACTCGGATTTTTAGTATGCTCCTCAAGGCATTTGTAATGTATGATAAAATTGGAGTGAGACGATGCTCAGTAAGTAAGAGAGATTATATTAGTGTGTAACTAAAATGAGTTTTACTGTATCAAAATTAAGTAATAAATATTTTTAAAACTGTAACTTCAAAACTGCATTTAAAATAAAAACTAACTTTATTATTAACTATAGTAGTAAAACTTTTATAACATTTTTAAAACTGTAACTTCAAAACTGTATTTAAAATAAAAACTAACTTTATTATTAACTATAGTAGTAAAACTTTTATAACCATATACCGTAACTATTAAACTGTAAAATATGTAACTGTAATACTTATATATACTTTCTCTTGTACTTGCTCTGTAAAATATCTCTAAACCCTTTTAACTGTGGGTCATGTTTACTTATATATAAAAATATATCTTTTGGTGGTAACATCTGGTACATATCAAAGCACTCACTGAGATTAAGGCATTATGTATCGCCGTCCCCCAATTCAACAAATCCTCGGGCTAAAGTCCCGAGAATTGAGGCGTTACGTATCGTCGTCTCCCTTTACTCTGATACCACCAATTTTAATTTAAAAACTTCTCTTATGCCTATTAACTGTAAGTCATGTTTACCCCCATGATCAGGTTGTGTGGTCCAAAAACTGGACTTAACTAATTGACCGACCAAACTAAATCAAGCTTTAACTTTAACTTTAAATAAGATTTTCCATATTAAGTCTTCATCCGACCTAGGTGTAAACTTAGGAGAAATCTACTATTTTGTAAAATCACTCTGTAAACATGTGAGGTGCACTTTGATCCTTGTAAACTTTAAGCTACAGTATCGAACATATGTAATTTTGTGATCTCTGAGCCATAAGGATTTTTGAAAACATCTTATTATAATTTATGCAATAAAAAAATATTGTGACAATCTCATCATAAAACATGCAACGTAATAAAAATAAGCTCATGCCACATGATTTTCTTGCTAGAAGTATTTATTTTGAATACAATATCATAATGCTGGAAATTACCCAAGAGAAATTAAATATTTTTTAAAAATGGACTAATATAATAAACTAACTTATAAATAAACTCGGGTATAAATTTTATAAAAAAAGCTAACATAATTTAACTTACTTTCCTTGATCTACCCTAATACGGTTAAAGATGAATTCTTAAAGCGAGTTTAAAAAGAGTGGAAGAGTGAGAATTTTATGCATATAAAAATTTTACGTCCACCACTAAATCTTTTTTCTCACTTTTCCTTTAATTCTTTCTTTGAAATTTTCTATAAAAAATGAACTGAGAACTCTCCTATTTATTTGAGGGAGAGACATTTTCATAATTTCAGTGATTTCGTAAGAATTAGAAATAGAAAATGAGAGAGAGAGAGAGAGAGATATACATGAAAAGGGGGGCTACTGTCAGTTGCAATCTTCAGATTGATAAGGACGATAAGTATAATCATCCATATCATCCAATATGTGTGTGTGTGTCTATATATATAAAATATTATTATATTATTATATTATATTAATTAGTTAATTAATTAATAATATATATTTTTATTTACACTAATCATGTATATATTTTTTTAGGGTCATTTCATACCTCCTCCATCGACTTACCATCAAATAGCTTAATAAATAGTAAAACAAAAAAATTGACTATTTTGCCTTTAACACACATAAAATCGCACAATGATTAGGAGTAATCTCTTATCATGTAGTTGCACTTTTTTGAAAATGTTATATAGTTTTTTCATGCCTCATAAGTTTGCACTTTTTTGTGAGGGGATTATGTTTTTTTTTTTTTTTTTTGACACTGGAATGGTTATATCATTTCATGTATGTCTAGGACAATAAGGGCGAAACGATCATTTTATAAAATCTTATTAGGGTACTTAGTGGTAAATTGATGGAGGAGTGTAAATGTCCTAGTAACAAATGTTTCAAAGGAGGCCTGACTTTCTTTTTTTTGGGTCAAAGTTTGGAGGCTTGCATCTTTTATCAAACATCATATGTGAGCATTTCTTTGTTAAATCTTAAAGGAGGTCAATGTTTCTTTGTCAAAGAAACACCTTTCCTTGACTCTTATCATGTTTAACATTTTTTCCCCTTAAAAGGAGAACAATACATTTTATATGAGAATGTATTCGACCTTTATAAAATATAAAATTGCATAAGAATCCCTGTTTTCTTTGTCCCTTAGACCCTTGCCAGGGACGCTACCCAAGGACCCTTGCTCACTAATTGGTTAGTGGGACAGCTGTTTGGGGGGGGGGGGGGGGGTACCCCCTCATACTTTCCCCTGCAAAATCGTAAACAAAAATTACACTTGAAGTACTACTCATATAATACTCCATGTACTAGAAATTAGATTTCGCATACAACGTATCAAAATAGTAAAAGTAATAATATTATACTCCTAGGATGTGGTTCAGGTGGTAGTGCAAGCTGCGGGAGTGCCTCTCACGAGATCAGATATTCAAACCCTCTCAGGTTCGTTTCCGCCCTTGAATTCCTGAAATTTACCTCCATTTGGAGTTGTGGGGTCAGTTTTAAGGGGTGCGAGATTAATCATGTGAACCGTAAAATGGACACATGGAAGCCCGGTGCGTAATCCAAAAAAAAAAGGTAATAATATTATGTTTTAAATCCCCTCTCTCATGCAAAAATAATATTCCTTTAATAATAATAATAATAATAATAATAATAATGATAATCCTCTTCACGTGTGCAAATAATTAAACTAATGATAAGTATAGTAATGCTGAACAAAAGTAGAAATTCACCAAAAAAAACATAATTACAGAATAATAATATTATTATTCGTCTTCATGCCAACACCTCTTACACAAACATAATAAACCTCTTTTCCTAATGCAAAATTTCTCAAATATATTCCAAAATTTCTTTCCAAAATTGTTAATTACTTAATCCATATGGCCTTTATTATGCATTTTGTAAGTTCTAATACTAATTTAAGAAAATAAAGAAATTTAAATTTGAACACTCAATACAAGTTAATTATGAACTAGCTTCTATTGTTAATTTTTTTTAAAAATATTCTGTATTATAAAATGAATGCCGTTTGCGCGTTTTTCGACTTAGTTAAAAATTAGATAATAAAATATATATAAAAAATAATTCTTATATTTAAAAATGGATGGTACATACCATCATACCATGGTAAAATCAATGTTGCGTTTCGCATACATTAAAGTCCATGAATTAAGAATCCTTTAATACCTCAAGATTAGATTATAGTTCAAACCGTAAGTTTTAAGAGAAAATATTAAATAAGATAAGAAAAAATATGATCTATGAAACACAAAGAAGCATTAGTATGTTTACTTTATACTCTAAATAAATTTTGTTCCCCAATTAGTTAAAAGCTTAAAATATTGGGAAAGCACTCAGATGCCAGGTCAGCATCCAACCATGCACCGCACCCATTTGCCAATGATCGGTTGACATTTGTCTCAGAGATCCTTTACTTCTCTTATGGCTTCGCTCATTGGCTAATAGCAGGATCGATGGGTCCCGCTCAACAGCTGTCATCCAGGCATAGAATTGGTCCCAGCCGGCATGCGGACATGGTCCTCCAGCCCCCAATATATTTACCTATTTTATCCTCTTCCGCAAACAAGGACTCGAAAAACCCACCGTAGAATCCCAGATCTCTCTCTCTCTCTCTCTCTCTCTCTCTCCTTTCGTTCACGCTCGCAGAGTTTCTTCGTCGTCGACGATCTTGGCTGTTTCAGGATGACTCATATCCTTTCAACTGTTCTTACGTCTAATTTCGCATCTGATTTTGAAATTGGCCTTTTCTTGTTTCGAAAATTTTGTGATTTTCATCTACGATTCGGTTGCTGATGTGAGTTCTTGGATTATTCCCGTATGTTTCTGGTAGCAAATCGTGTGCTTTTGGAAGCAGATTGATTGCTTTCCTTAACTTCTTCGAACGCGGAAACCAGAGAGAGACTGATCGCCAGAGAGCTCAGTCCCGAATCAAACAGAAGGGAAAGGGCAAGGACGATGGATTAACCCCGGAACAACGCCGAGAAAGGTTCACTCTAGATTTAATTAGTTAATAAAGAAATCATGGTATTATCCTTTTGGAAGCACTTTTCTTGCTTCTGAAACTAAAGAATTGCGTCTATTTTATATTGCATAGCTTTCGAAAGCAAGAAATTTGCTTCCAAAACTGTGACTTGACGAACCCATTTTTTGTTTTGCCTTTTTAAAGATTTTGCCTTTCCCTGTTGATGTTGACTTCATGCCTTTTGGTGTAAATATGGGTAGGGATGCCAAGGCGCTGCAAGAGAAGACTGCGAAGAAGGCGGCACAGGGGGCATCGGGAGGGGATGCAGGAGGGAAAAGCGACAAGAAGTGACACATGTGTGGTAATGGGGTGTCGCATAATGCCCTACTTCGTCCTTTGTTTAGATGTGACTAATTTGAAGTGGTTTAATGTTTGATGGTTTGGAGATGTTGTGGCGTTTTTTTCACTTCTGTTTCAATGTCACTGTCCTCCTGCTTGATCTACTGTCCCGAAGTTGGTATTCACCAACTGTGTTAACTGCAATATATTGATATATTAATATATGATTTAGGACTTTTCTGTTGGGTGCTATTTGCCAATTATGCAAGTTCCCTATAAATTATAATTACGGGAAACTGTTAAGGAACTCATAAGTTGAAGTTCTTGTACTTGCTTGTTGTCATGCAGTGTGTAGCTCATCAATTGTGTTGCATTACAGTAGAAGCATATTATCCTAGAGAGAAGATCCCTTATATAATTCGCTATTCTTTTTTTTCTAAATAGGTGGTCAATACTCCACACTCCATAATCAAGAATATGTTATGTTTTGTTGATATTTTGTATGGTTTTAGGCTTTTACCTAATTTTCGCTGAATTAATGGTTTTTTGTTCAATTAAAAAAAATAGGAAGGTTTTGTACTATGGACAGAACTTAGACAAGTTATATATGTACATCTTGTTCTTGTTCTCACTGGGACTGTACTGTGTATTGAAATAGCACCATTGCACCACAATTTCAAGCTAGTTTCGTTTTCTATCCCATGTAGCTTGCTCTTTATTGGCAGCCAGTGCAAAAAGATCTTGAAAGCTTTAGCTGAGTCATTCCTTTAATAGATAAAGTATCTCATAATTTATCCTTATATATTAAAATTTATATTTACTAGGCAGTGAAAGGCATTAACAGAGGTAGAAAACATCAAAAAATTCAAAAGAGTCGTTAAGAGAAAAATTCTTCCATTTTGTGCTATTGCTCTTATATTTTATTTACTTCAATAGTAAGTTGTGAAAAAACTCTTTATGTTATATTTACATTTTTAATTTATTTAAATATTTGATTAATTGGATTTAATTATATAAATGAATTATCTTTGTAAAAATCAATTGTATAATGAAATGGGAGATCATTGGATGAATGATTGCTTTCGCACGCGCGCACACACACATACACAGAGTGAGAGATATTTAATAGCATAATGAGTTGACCGCTCAATACCCTTTTCAAAACTTGAAAACCTATTGAAGACAATAGTAAGATGTATCTAGCCAATTTTTAGAACAATTCTTCTGGTAAATTGATGTTTTGTAGTGTATTATGATAATTAATACTTTTAAACGTTAATATTATTAAAAATTAGAAGGCGTAGATAACTACCCAATCGACTAAGTGTCCTTGATCTATGGAAGCCTCTCCGGATGCATGAACTAGGTTCTTGAGAAAATTGAGTGATGAATCTATGACCTTTGATCAATAGGACAACCACTTTTATCTTCATTTTTTCCCCATTAAAATGTTGAATATCAACACATTGTCATCACACACTGTTGCACTTTGTTACATGTTATAGTCACAAGCCTTGCATAATCAAAACTAAAAACTCATTTTGTTTTTCACTGCAATTGATTTAAGACAAATTGATGTATCTTACAATTGTCGCCAACACATTCTATCTTTTGGAAGCATTGCATAATCACTCTGTTATCAATGCTATTAATTACATGTTTTATCATACAATGATCTCCAATCTACCATAGTACCATTTGATTGTGCAGTATCTATTTTTTTTTTTTTTGGAAATCACCATAGCACTTCCAATGAATCAATCATTGAAATAGATTAAAAAATTAAAATATTACTTTTGACTTTTTCCCTTACCATTCTAGTTATGGAACGAAAGAGATGCACTTGTTATGCTGCAAAAGTGATGAATTTTTTAAAACAACAATTTCTCTTGCTCTTAGCCTCTATGGATTTTGTTCACTGCCTTAGAAAAATTAGTTTCTTCACCTTCTTTTTTAATAAAAACCAATTTGGGTTGCTTTAGTATGAAGGTTAGTCATTTTCTAAAAGCTGAGATACTATACCATCTTGTACTTTTGGTTTTTTCTTGGAGTCCTTTTATATTTTAGAATTGATTCACAAAAATTTAGTTGAGTGGGTGCAATTATTTTAAAGACTTTAGAACTATGTAAAAGATTACTCAGTTGATAGTCTTGGATCCTCTGTCTAATCTTGCAAATAGCAATGTAATGTCTATCCTAATGAAAATTTGATGGTCTTAATAATGAATGCTTAATAGCTCTTGCAATAAGTATTATTAATTAATGATGCTTGTTGGATGCCAAGGAAGAATTTGCATCTAAGTCAGCATCCTAGTGACAAAGAAATCCAATAATCCAAAGAAAGTTTATTCTGGTAGGCAGGATCAGAGTAAATCAGAGAGTAAGCCTTTAGGTCTATAATCTGTTGACATTTACTCATTTACTTCATTTTTGCCATATCTTGAGAAAGATTTTGGTGTTAGTTGATGAAATCAGAAGTGCTATAATAGGTCGTGGTGATGTTTGACTAGATTCGTAAAATAGTGAGCAAGTTATTATTCTCGTGAAGGATGCGGTGTCTAATTTTTCCCATCATTGGATCTGGCTACATCAGGTGGGGCTTCTGGGTTTCTTTTCATCAAGTTTTGTTGGAAGGAGATGCTATCATTCCATATATTGAATCAGATGGGTTTACTCTTCAGAATTCTTATGAGAAAACTATTTTTGCTGAGTAGTTTGAAGAGTGTCATAGTGTTTCGGATTTGTTTCTGGGTGGGTCTAATTCTTAAGTTCAGTTCAGTTATAGGAGAGGCTCTTGTGTGGGAATTTAGGGAATGATGGCCATAAAGTTGGGGTATGTGGAAAGTGAGAGGTCTTCCTTTAGATGAATTGCAATATCTTTATCAAACTTTCATGTTCCTGAGATTCATTCAGTTGATCTAGGAGGGGTTTAAATTTTGGAGGAAGGTGAATGAAGATTAAGGCCAGCGGGAGGATAAGTCACTGTTCCTTAAAGTATGATTAATGCTAGCATGCAGAGAGATGAGGGAGAAAAGTGGAGTTATAGAGGTGATGGTTTACTACCATTCTCACAAAATGGAGAATTAGAATATTGGATTCTAAGTCTCCTTAATAAGCAGATATTGTTGGAAAATTCTGCAGATATAAGTGTGCTGATGACCTTTTTCATAAGATGAGCTGAAGCTAGTTTTTTAATAGCGAGGAGATCAGAATATTGAATTAGAAACTCAGGAAAGTAAGTAAAATTGGCTGAGGGAATTAGAATATTGAAAGAGTGCAATTAGTTATGGTGCTACTGCTTTGAAGAGTCAATCTTATAATGGGAATCTTTGATATTTTTTTTCCTTCTTATTTTTTTGACCATTTATTTTTTTATTTTTATTTATTTTTGATTTCATTTCATTGGATTACTTTTGTGCCCTCTTCTTGATTGTACTCTTATTTATATTTTCTTTTCTATTAAAAAATGTGATGCTGTTGAATAATTGTTTTTCCACCTCCTTGATTAAAAAAAGAAAAATACATGGTTAAGGGGAAATGGTTGAGAAATCCTTTACTTTTACATGTTTATTTGTGAGAAGTTGTTGCAGATATAGTATTTTCATCAGTTGGCATCAAAGTGGATTAAGTTTATTGCATTATGCACACTTTAATCCATAAATATACCTTAAAACATTAGCCATTAATAATTAGTACTTAGGCTTGTACGAGTATTTAAAACTTTTCATTAAACACTTTCTGAAACTAGGCTATTTAAACCTTGGTTAAATTGGAAGTCAAAAGTGGGAATCAATTCCATTTACCTCATACCTTCAGATTGGGTATTTAATCAAACTTTTTCTTCGACAATTTAGGATTGGAAAATGAAACACTGAACTTACTGAAACATAAAATCATCTCCTTAAATTTGTTTCCTTTTTTTTTTTTGGACCGTGTTTTGTTTTTATGCCTGTTTTGTTCTGTTTTTGTTTAATTAAATATTTGGGAAAAAAGAAGAATCTGAGAAATAAATGGGTCAGTACCCCAATCCCCCCTCAATATATGAGGAGGTAATTAAAATGATATTATTTTCTGTATGTTAGTGCAACTAACTAAATGAAGTTTAAGCAGCCTCATTTTAGAGTCGGACATTACCCATGTTTCCTTCATTTGATCTAGTGGGTCAATTGAAAACCAATTACTTCCACTTGGATTTGATAGATTGGTTCTGTGCATTCAATGATTTTAGTAGAATGCTTAACGGCAGCCAAGCGACCAAGTACTGTTGTGACTTGTGACCTACAATTTTTCAGTGGGTAGCAAATAGAACTAAATGTCTCAATTCATAGGGAGATAATAAGCCTGGAAGATCTCATAGGTTGCCTGACTGATAGGAAGCTCATTAGTTATAACGGCCCAGCATTTGTGCTTTTAAGCCTGGTTCTCTGTGCTGTAGGAGTAAAATATTGTTCAAGATGTTGGGTTGCATGTAGCTTATGTTACCAATTCAAACTGCTGAATGTTTCTTTTGCTGCAGATCTGAAATATAGAGAATGTAGGTGTTTTCATAAATCTTGCTCCTATTGGATGCATGAGTTGATTAAGATCGTAAGAAATATTAAAAATGGAAGTAGAAAAGGGTGATAACGGGGACATGAAGTGCCATGGACAAGCTGGAAGATGGTTGAATGCTGGGTTACCAATTGTACTTAATAAGGTATCGGATGCTCTGAAGAATAATGAGCTCTTGAAGCGTAATTTTAATAAGGACACTTCTCTTACAGCCTTTTTGTCAGTGTGACATGCCTATTTTTGTGTTTTCCTGTAGAAGGTTTTAAGCATCAATGTTTCAAAGATTGCTTCATTTTGAAGGGAACTTATTGGATATTCAAATTGAAAATACAGGAACTTTGAGAGAATAATTGATCAAGTAGGAATAATGTGATTATAGTCTGGAGGAGTGGATGGGGCTTCCTTTTCGCTGTTCAGGAGCTTTATCTTTTGCATAATAGGCAGGAGGTCCCAAGAGCTTTGGAAGTAGATTTCAGAGTAAGTCCGGTTGTGAAGGTTATTAGTTGACAAGGGAGTTTTATTTAGAACTAGAGCTGCACCTCATCTAGGAAGGAACCAAGAAAAATGGATGGAGTGTCTTCCAGCAGGCTTTATAAGCTCTTTGCAGAATGCTTATGGGTTACCAATGAAAAAAAACTGCTGGCAGGATATTCTCATAGAAGTGAAACCAAAAAGTCATATAGTCAATTGTGGAATTTCAACCGATCAACGGTAAGGTTGCTTCTTTGTGACCGGTTGGTCAAGAGTTTGAGTTGAAGGAAACAGCTTCTCTACATAAAAGCAGGGGTAAGACTGCGTAAACTGTGACAACCCTCCCCTTACCCTCGCGAAGCGGGGGAGCTTTATGGCCTGGGGACGCCCTTCTGAAGGATGATAACTCTTCTGTGATGGGTAATACTAGTGAATGGTTTGTAGATGAAAAATGGTGGTGTCTTATGTCACCAGTTCTTGTTGTCTTGTTTAGTTGCTTGTTTCACAGGCTGTTGAATCTTTTTCCGTGAGGTAATGGGTGAGCAAAAAGTGGAATATTTCTTTAGGTTTGGTGATGCATGCGATGATGTCCTTATTTAAGTTGCCCTTGCCAATGGAGGCCGAGAAAGTTCTAAAGATGCTAGGAGATGGAAGAATGCTGTTCCTTTTTTTTTTTTTGGATTACGCACCGGGTTTCGACGTGTCCGTTTTACAGTCCACGTGACTAATCCTACGCCCCTTGAAGCCGACCCCACAACTCCAAAGGAAGGTAAATTTAGGAATCTAGGGGCGGAAACGAACCCGGGAGGATTTGAACACCTGACTTTGTGAGAGGCACTCCCACAGCCCGCATTACCACCTGAACCACACCCTTGGGGTTAAGAATGCCGTTCCTTCCTTAATAGATGATTGTAGGTTTCATTGAACAACTTTGTGTATGTGTGTGTGTGTGTGTGCGCGTGTGTGCCCATGTGTGTACAATGGAAGATATATAGTTGAAGGGTATTGAGCTGCCCTTGCATGTCCAATTTTAGGCAGTTGATGAGAACTGTTTGGTGGATTTATCAGTTGATGAGAACGTTAGCTTTCTCGTTGATATTGTTAGATTGAAGGGTAAGGTATGAGAACTTATTGTTGTTACAGATGAAAACTGTTCACAGGAGTTGTAATTTGAGAGGAGAAACTCCTGATCCATTTCCTTTCCATTGGCTTGGAAAGAAATAGTTTGCGGTCTACTAGTCGGTGGAGCAGGTTCCTGGTAAAATTGTGTTCTAGGTATAGGGAAGATGGGTTGGCATGTGCATAATAACAACAACAACAACAAAACCAAGTCTTAAGTCCCACTAGGTGGGGTTGACTATATGAATCATTTTCTGTCAATTTATGCAATCATGGACCATTTATTTTGATAAATTTAGGACTATTAAATTCGTATTCACTATCTTATTCCAAGTTATTTTAAGTTTACCCCTACCCCGTTTATTGTCCTCCGTAGTAACTAACTCACTCTTCCTCACTGGCGCATAACGTGGCCTATGTTGCAAGTGTTCAAACCATCTGAGTCGTCCCTGCCTTATCTTATCTTCTATAGGAGCTACACCTAACTTACCGTGAATATGTTCATTCCTTAATTTATCTTTCAGTGTTATACCACTTATCCATCTAAGCATTCTCATCTCGGCGACTTTTACTTTTTGGATATTTTGTTTCTTCATCGCCCAATATTCTGATCCATATAGCATAGCTGGTCTTATAGTCGTCCTATAAAACTTTCCTTTTAATTTTAGGGGTATTCTACGATTGCGAAACACACTTGAAGTACTTCTCTATTTTACCCAACTTGTTTTAACTCTATGCATTACATCATTTTCAATTTCTCCTTTAGCTTGCAAAATAGATCCAAGGTATTGAAATCTATAAGTGTTATTTATTTCTTCATCATCAAGTTTTACTTTGTCTCCAATATTCCTCCTACTATTACTTAAATTACATTTAATTTATTTTGTCTTATTTCTACTTGTCTTAAAGCCTCTACATTCCAAAGTTTCTCTCCATAATTCTAACTTAGCCTTTACTCCGCCGCTAGTTGGCATGTGCATAAAGGAGCGCAAATAGACAAGGTTCATTTGGGAACAAGCAGTAGGGGGTGGAACTGTATCAGCATAGGCATTTGTTTATATAAAAAAAGAAGTTATAAAAAGAGCAGATAAAATAGAAAGGAGAGGATAAGTCATCCTTCAAGAAAACAAAACATTTGAGGATCATGTACCCTCCAAAAAAATGAAAATAAGGATTACATTGACAAAGCCCTCCAACCATGGTGTAAATTGCACAACAAAAAACTTCCAAAAGCACCAAAAGAAACTGTCTAAAACGAGGCTAGGAGCACAGGACAACCCTATTCTAGGGTAAAAAGTAGTAAATTCATATTGAAATATCCTTGTTTATCATCTACATGAATGAAAGAATTTATCTTGAAATACTGGCATTATGGAGTGAACAAATAGTATTGAAAAATCAGAAACTGGAATGCGAAATCGAACCTTTTTACAATTCAGTTTTTTGTTTTTTTTTTGTTTTGGTTTTCAGTTTTTTTCCCAGTTCACTTTTGCATGAAAACCTACAGCCAAATTGAAAAAGACTGAACTGAATGTATTTAATTATTCTAGAAGTGGACAAATTCATTTGCATCTCTTAATTTATTTTTATTATTTTGAACTTAATTTGGTTTTAATTATTTATTTTTTCATTGGTTTTAATTCATATATATAAGTTATTGATTCTTTGAAGAGTTAGAAGGGGGAGGCGCTACTTATAGAGGGAGGGCAAGCCTTTGCATCTCTTAATTTATTTTTATTATTTTGAACTTAATTTGGTTTTAATTATTTATTTTTTCATTGGTTTTAATTCATATATATATAAGTTATTGATTCTTTGAAGAGTTAGAAGGGGGAGGCGCTACTTATAGAGGGAGGGCAAGCCTCCCTGTTGGCCTCACCCTATCAAAATTGAACTAGACCCCTCCCCCCCAAAAAAAACTAGGTGTGGCTAAACGGAGTGAACAAATAGAATTGAAAAACCAGAAACTGGAATGCGAAATCGAACCTTTTTACAATTCAGTTTTTTGTTTTTTTTGTTTGTTTTGGTTTTCAGTTTTTTTTCCCAGTTCACTTTTGCATGAAAACCTACAGCCAAATTGAAAAAGACTGAACTGAATGTATTTAATTATTCTAGAAGTGGACAAATTCATTTGCATCTCTTAATTTATTTTTATTATTTTGAACTTAATTTGGTTTTAATTATTTATTTTTTCATTGGTTTTAATTCATATATATAAGTTATTGATTCTTTGAAGAGTTAGAAGGGGGAGGCGCTACTTATAGAGGGAGGGCAAGCCTCCCTGTTGGCCTCACCCTATCAAAACTGAACTAGACCCCTCCCCCCAAAAAAAAACTAGGTGTGGCTAAACGGGTCGAAACCTGACGGGTGACCCGTGACTCGCTTGTTTAAACTGGGTTTGGGTTTAATACAAGCTGACTTGTTTATAAACGGATCAACCTGGATTTGACCCGTTTATTAAACGGGTTGGGCAGGTTCGGGTTGGGTCACCCAGTTTTGCCACCCTTGCTAGGTTTTGTGCGGTTGATTTTGGGGGAGCGAGGTTGATTTTGAGGGGGGGATTGTGTTTGGTAGAGGCGATAGCGAGGAGAAAGGGATGGGTGTGCTGGTGTCGAGTAGGTGGTGTCGGTGGGAGGAATGTCGCGGGTTTAATCTGTGGTGGGGTGAGTTTTTGTTTGATTCGATTGGAGCTTTGGAGGGGACAGGTTTAGTGGTGTGCAAGGAATGATGCAGCAAGATCAGCACAAGGTTTTTGTTAGTTCATCCCTCTCTCTCTCTCTCTCTCTGTATCTGTGTGCGTGTGTGCTGTTTTTGTATGGGTTGGCCATGGTCATTCGAAATCAGTGTGCATTTCACTTTCAGACTTTCAGTTTTTCAGCCATGACTCATGAGTCATCAGACTCTCGAAAGAGGGAGGGAAAGAATCGAACCGCAGGTCTGGAGACACTAGACCTTCAGCACGTTCATTTGATTGACTTTGAAGAATTGCATCGCAGTTTGGCTACAAGACAAACAACTTCCTGGCCATGGTTTATTGCAGTCCAGCCACAATGGTCGGGGAAAAGAGGCTGGGGAAGGATGTTCGAAGGCTGGGAGGAAGAGGATTTTATTCGTCGCGAGGGAGAAAGCTAGGGCTAGGCTACTTAGTTGTTTGAAAAAATATATTATAAAATGTTTAAAAATTTTTAAAATAAATAAATTATATTTTTTAAATGGGTGACCCTTTTATGACCCGTTTATAAAATGGGCAGTTTAGGGTTTACATAGTGGTGACCCGTTAATAAATGGGTCAACTCGAATTCGTTTAATCCCAATCTGTTTATGACCCGTCCGAACTTGGCCCATGAACCTATTTTGCCACCCCTACCCCCAACACTCACACACCTAGAAGAAATAAACAAAAGATCCTATCTTGCATGCTGAGATTTTTGTTTGGGGGTGGGGGGAGTCGAGTGAGTAGAGTTCCCTTCCCTTCCCCCTACTTCTCCAGATTGTTTACACCACCTCTCTTTTTCACATTGTACGTAGGCCAGCAGCCCAAGTTGAAAGGCCTCCTTGGAGTGGGCTTTACCTGGTGTATTGATTCAAAATTTGAATTATGATGTATACTTTTTTTTTTTTTGGGAATTAATGGGGAAAAGCGGGCTGTATGGTTTTATTTAAAACCATTGGTTGGTTTGGAATCAGTTTCTGAATTTGAAATAATCAGTTTGGTCAAGTGTTACGTTTTGGCCAAGACCAAACTAATTACACCCCATTTTGTATCGACATTCCCCTCCATTTGGTATGTATACATTTTGCAAATATAAATTATTGAAACAATCAATTATTGATGTTTTGGAGGCAGGAAGATTGGTCGGAGATATAGGAAATAGAATTTGGATGGGTGAATGATGTGTATATATAAAAAGAAAGTTCAGTTAAAAGATGTAGAAAAGAGATATGGCCTTTGGTATACTGATTGAGGCCACATCTGCATGTCCTTTCACAGGTTATGTTTTTTAGTTTTGGCGAGATGGACTCTTCAATGGAGCTCAAGATGTTTTGCAACAGCTGCCCTGTAAATGGGAACCATGCAAGCTTGCAAAGTTTGTTGACTGAAAGTGGTCGTTGAGAGGCATGCAGACTTGGTTCTGTGTTTTTTGTTGCCCAAGAGTCATGCTTAGGCAAACATTTGAAGTGGATGGAAGAAGGCAGTGGAGCAGTGGTAGCCTTCTGTAGTCTGGTGGGCTCAAGAAAATCCTAAAATCGGAGGTGGTCATATAAATGAAGGTAGTTGGGGAATCGGAGGATCTTATGGGCATCAGGATCAGCAGACTAATCATCAGTATAATAGGTTCATTACCTGCAAAAGAAGGGAGGAGTGTGTGACATCTGTAATGCAGATAGTGTGGCATTGTCAAGGATTCATTCATCTTTGGTACTTTTTTAGCTTGGAAATTGATAGGATTTCAATATAAGAGGATGGGTTCATGCAATAATGTGGCAAGGAATTTTGGGTGCATGAGATTAGAAAGCTCAATTGTCCAATCATTCATCGTTGGATGGTGAATTTTGATGGCTTGAGGAGATTTTTGGGCGTAATAATGATGGGAAGGAAGGGTGGTCAATGGGATTATTGGATTAAATTGAAGAGGGGGGAATGTTGTTCCATAAGTTTTGTTACTGATTAAAAAAAAAAGGATGTTCTATGGAATATTGTTACAATGAAAGGGAGATCTAGGAGCTGAAGAAGTTTGCATGATCAGTTAACAATTAAATCAGGGAGGGCGTGCGAGTAGAAAGGGAGATGGAGGTCTGGACGCATTAAGTGTTTTTGTGGCATTGAAAATTGAATGTTGGGGGCTTAAATGTTCTAGATAGAAGAGCAGCCATCAGGGATAGGTGATATAGGTGGAAAGCCAATGTTGTTTGGCCTCAGGAAACTAGCACAGAGATTGTGGGGGAGCATAAACTATTAGAGTTGTGGGATAATGGATGACCGGTTTTTGACCTTGGAGCATTACTTCATAATGACAAAAATTTCAGATTTCATTTAAAAAATGACTGTTGATTTGCCTTTGGTAGAAGCAAAGATGCATGATTAATAATCAGGAGAGAGCTTTTCTGAAGGGTTGATTAATCAGTCATGATGTAATGTGGTGTTGCATGGGGCTCAAGGTTACATAATAGTTAGAAAGTTAAAACAATTGCCAAAGACTGTCTTAAGCAGTGGAACAGGGGAAGTTTTTGGTAAATTAGAAGTGAGAGAGAAGATAGCTAAGACAGTTACAGATTGATCAGGAGCGTTATTGAGTTTGTCTGAGGGAGGAAGGGAAAAGATTAAAATGTCAAATGTGAGTTTGTTGATGCCTTCGACAAAGGTTAGGTTTGCCTTGCCGAATACCTATCCCTCGGAATAGATTAGTTACAATATACATAAAAAAAAATATCGTTACTATAAAGCAAATAATAATGTGAAATTCCTTGAGTATAATAAGGAATATACATAGAGTTCTCAGATTTTGGAGGTAACTGGTGACTATTTACTAATGAATGCCTAGGTGTAAAATTGAAAAGTGGAGGGAAAGGGGTTTACACGCAGGTTGGATGCCAAAAAGGCCTATGATATATACGTTAGGGCGGGGCTATTATTTTATAATTTGATCTGGTTGAGTTAATTTAAGCTTTCTAAAGTTCTGTTTAGAACTTGAAAATGAAGGAAAGGAAAGGAAAGAAAAACATTAAGAAATTTAATTTTTCATACTATCAAGGAAATTGAAAAAGAAAATAAAAAATATATCAAATTAATGAATAAAAATTTGATTTTATACAATTACGTTTAATTTTTCTTAATTTTTCATCACATTAGAACAGAGTTTTTTACGTCCCCACGTCCCTACCGTGTGGCAACATGGGGACGGAATGACAGTATCGAGGAATTCTATCGTACTTTGTGTAGCTATTGTTGTTGATCCTACAGAGATAGCCAGGAGGTTTGCCTAGAAGCAGCCACCCTTGAAAGAGTGTGTAATAGCTCACTGATTGAGCGCTCTTGCGCCGAAGATGAATGAGGCTAAGCGATCTGCCGAAGCCGTGGGATGTAAAAATGCATAAAAAATAAATCTTTCGGTGGGATTCTCTGTATTCTATAGTTCCTTATCCTGTCAATTGCTAATTCTTGGTCATTGAGATTTATGGGCAATTTAGATCGTCAACCAAGTTTGTTCAATGGTCGTAACGTAATAAAGATAGGAAAGAATGTTCCCTATCTAACCGTATACTAATACCTCCTTTTCAGGGAGGGTTAATCCTTGTTGGGTATTTTGGTTTGACACTGCTTCACATCCATGTGGCTGAGAGCCCTCACAGCCTAGGCACAACAACGCAATTATCAGGGGTGCGCTCTACCACTGAGCTAATAGCCTGTCCGCCCGACTCTTTCATTGGTCTTAAGAATGTTGGTTTTAAGAATGAGTAATTGCCCTTCTCTGTCCCTTATTGCCCAACCTGTCCCAATATAATTTTGATAAGAGCTAGTTCAGCGAAATAGAAAATTTAGGAAGAATTCGGTTGGAACCAAAGTCTCATATTCAATTCGATATGGGACGATTTAGTATTTCTTCATTCATTTCCCCCAGGTGGCAAAGAGCTGACATCGAGGTGCCAAACCTTCTCGTTGATGTGAGCTCTTGGGGAAGATCCCTAAAGTAACTTTTATCCGTTAAGCGACAAGATGATTTTTGTTTTATAATAGTTTGGGGAATGGGAGCTGAACCGTCCTATGGTACTCCCTGAAAACGACCTCGAGTGGCTAAAGCTAAAACAGCTACTTTTGAAGTAACAGAAAGAAAAGCAACCACCGGAGTGAGAGAGTCAGAGTCGAAAAGAGGATTCCTTACCGCTACAAGTATAGAGCTCTTACTCGCAGGTTTACCTTTCTAAACGACGAAGTCAACAAGTAAGTCAGTTCAGTGATCAAACTTATCTCCCCTTTACTTCGTCCACCCTCATGTCCTTTCTCCTAACCTTTGGGTCGGAGTCTCAGAATGTTCGGATGATTCTCCGGAACTCCCTTAACTAAAACTAATATATGCTTCAATACTAAAGAATGGGGATATACCGGTGGGAAAAAGCAGAAGAAAAGGATTTCATGGGCAGAAAGGCAAAGGGAAGTTCGGAAAAGCCTAGCAGATAGGACTCTGGTAATTGACTATTTTAAACTTGACAATTTAAAATAGACTTCTCAAGTATCGAGAAATCTCTACTGGAGCAGGTGCTATCCGAGAACAATTAGCCGATCTAGTTTTTCTTTTTGATCAATCAAAACCCCTTCCCAAATTTTACAGGCTTCTTCCAAAGCATACAACTTTCTAGATGTCTCCAATCGGGAGATAGAGACTACTTCATGCGCAACTTCAACATCTCCTGCCAATGGGTAGGTTTTTCAAGACCCCCTTTCGGAAAACGTGAATTCGTTAGGTGGGTCATCCCTCCCTAGTTGCGACTAGCTCAATTGTCGGGTTTATTCGCTAAATGGCAATTGACACATACAACACGACCAGTCGCTTCTTGTGAATTTTCACAACCTTGCTGTCCAAAAACCCAAATGTATAAGGCCTAATTAAATTGAAAGCCCATATATTTGTACTGGAGAGCTTGATGGGGGATTTATAGGAAGTGAAAGGAGTTCCCAACTTCAAGAATAGAAGAAGAGGTATAGTGGCACAGTTGCATTTTTCTGACATTCTTCACTTCAGGGCGGCCGTTTCGTTTCTGTTCATTCTTCAATCTTCACTTCACAACGGTACAACTGCAGCACTTGAGGGAGTACCATTTCTTTTAGAAGGGGCAGACTGCAGGAGTTTCTTTGCTGAAGATGATGGGGAAGAAGATGGTGGCGGTCAAGGGTAGAGGATGAAAAGGCTATGGCGATCCGGCAAAGGTGGACTGGCAGAGAGGTCTCTGGGCTAAGGCTTCGGGAGGGAGGAGTCAACATCTATAAATATTAAATATATAAAATTATTATGTTTTATTAATTATTTTGATTTTTGATTTTCGGTTTGATTTTTGCTTAAAAATCGAAACCAAAATTTTATATTTTCAAGAACCGAAACTAAAATTTACCGCGTGAATGTATATTCATTTCTTATTATATGTTGAATGAAACAAGAAGGAACATACAAATGATAACTATTACCTACATTCCAAAAACTTTCACTTTATTTTATCTTATTTCAAAAAATAATTATTTTGCTTATTTTTTTCAAAATTTATTGTTTTTTTTTAATAAAATGTAATTAAAAAAGTTTATATTTTGACAAATTTATGACTATTCATAAATTTATGACTATTCTAAATATTGAACATACAAATGATAACTATAACCTACATTCCAAAAACTTTCACTTTATTTTATCTTATTTTAAAAAATAATTATTTTTCTAATTAAATGAATCGTCTCTTTAACTAATTTATTCTTAGAAGTATACATTTTCTAAACCATAGGGTAAAAGTATTCTAAAGACTTTTATTAAAATGCCATTAGAATACTCATGCTATTTCAAACACTAAAAATACAAAGTCAAATTGTTTCAAGAAGAGCAATTAGGATATAACTAAAGCCACATGCCCTGTTCCAATTGATTGACCTTAGGCTTGTTTTGTGAACTAACTAGTAAAATGCACTTGAAATTGTGTTCTATTCGCATTTTAATTTTCGATTTACATAAATAAAAGCTGAATTGCATTCAAATTTTATTTATAATTCATTTGAAAGCATAAATTTTGAACATTGGATTTGGGTGAATTTGAATAAATTTGAGTATGATTTTATATTACATCTTATCCAAATTCAATACATATTTAAATTAATGAAGTAATAAACAATAAGAACAATTATAATTAAATTAATAATTAAAAGAAAATGAGGTATTTTCAATCAACATTTTTCAGATAGAATGAGTATATATAATTTGGTCAAATAATGTGTGCTGCCCATTTGATAAATGGGAGGGTATGGTTTGTAGATATAGCTTGTCCTTGAAAAGAGTGCAAGGGAAAATGAATAGTGTGAACAGTCTATAAATATATATTGTGCATTTTGTCCCTACAATTAGCCATTGGATTTTTTTTAAAGGTTTTTGAAATCCGAATCCTAATTTTTTATTTAAAAAATGAAAAAATTGTTTCTTGATATTAAAATTTGAACAAGGACAAAAAATCTCTACATTTTAAAAAAATAAAATAAAATAAATGTCACAATTTTTTTTAGAAAAATATTTAAGCTCTTTATTTTTGTCATAAAAAATTCAAAAAAAATTCTTTGATATTGTGGCCTTTAAAATATTTTTAAAGTAATATTTATATAAAACATTAGATATTTTTAAAATTTAAGTCCCAATTTTTATTTCAAATGTTTCAAAATTATAATTGAATAATGTCCATATTTTCTTCATTTTAAAGATTGAAATAAACATCAAAATCGGATATGACGAGTTTTTAAAAGATCATCAGTATCAAGTTTTAGATTCTAATTTTTAAAAAGAAAGAAAAATGTTTACGTAGTTTTGAAAAATAATTTTTATTTTGCATTTCGGAGTTTGGATTTGAACTTGTTCCAAATCTCGAAATCTATGCTACCAAATACTATCTTGAAGTAATTTCTAAAATAAACTTGAAATAAAAAAAATAGCTAGATTTATAATTTGAGTTTTCAAATTTGGAATTTCATATTTTTAAAGGAAACAAAATTTTAGAAGTTGAAAATTTGAATTTGTACAACATGAAACCATTACCCTTATTATAATTCGTTTTTTGGATGCAACTATTTTCTATAAAGTGTTTCAAGCAACTCCTAATTTAGTAAATAATTCTATAGACATGTGCTTGTAGGCTTGGGTGCATTCAAAATAATAATTGAGTTGCAAAATCCTTTTTATATTTTTCTAAGTTTTTGAATTTTTAAAGGTTAAAAAAGAAATACTATTTGATAAAAAATAAATTACCTTTTTAAATGGAAGAGGTTGAGACAAGAAGATAATGAATTGGGCGAGAGATAGACTTGTTACAACAGCCCTCATAAGAGTTTTTAGGGAGGAGCCGGGAGGGGAAAGTGTTAGGCTATTATATTGACATGTTGACAAAAGTTCTTTTACAATCCTAATCATAAGTTTAGTTCATTTCTAAATATTGATCCTAATTATTATACTTGGCAAAAACTTTACTATAGTTGACAAAACTTTCATGTTGCGTGATGATTGGATGACCTTCATCGCCCGACTACTGTGTGACCTAGTGATAAGCTTACAACAAGTGGCTTAGGGCTTGCCTTAGTTCTTTGCTACGTGTTCATCTCTATTCATTTTACACGCTAAGGCGAATCTTAATATGCAAGTACGATCTTTTGGCAAATGGACTTTTACTGAGGTCAGGGCAGATGGAGACTTACTTTTAGTCTTTGTTCCTCTTTTCATCTTTACAATCACTTGCTCTTGGGGCAACGGTTCATCGTGTTTGAATGGGGGCTTGGGTAGATGAGACAATTCTCCTGTGTAATTGCATCCTGTGGACACTTGCGACAAGTGATTTGCATGCACCTTCCTTGGCAATCACTTTATCTAAGAAGACTAGAAAAAGATGACACAAACAATACCTCTATGACTACTGCATTTAGTTGCATTTAACAATTATAAATGAGTAGCCACAATAATTTCTTTTCTTCTTTGTCCTAAAATGTGCATTTATGTTTAGTATATTCTTGGCTGAACAATTTGCCAAACAATTTCCTAATCAAAGTATATATTACAATGATCCTTGCCTAACTCCATATTTTTGTCATTGAATGCATTAACATTCACATCAAAGTGTTGTTTAGTAATTGGAAATCAATTCTAAGAATCAGAATTATAATGATTGATTTCTATTTCTAACATTTGTTTTGTGATAATCTCAATCCGATTTCCATTCCATATAGGAATAGGATTCCCCCTTTAGCCTATATTTTGATTCCTAACTTTTACTCTGAAATCAAATTTTGATTCCTGAAAACATAGTTTTTATTTATATTAATATAATAGTATATATTACATAAATTTAAAAAATAATAATATTAATATTATGATATCATTATTAATATTTAAAATATTATATTATATAAATATTAAATCATTATTATTAGGTTTTTTTATTATATATATAATAATGTTATAGCATATAAAAATTAGAACAATATTAAATGTTAAATATTGTGAAATACTTGTGATATGATTATTGATTTATTATATTATTATTTTATCTTAAAAATAAATAAAATAAAATTGAATATGTATTATCATCAATTATAACTATATAATAGTAGAATTTAATGATAATATGGTATAGAAAAAGATATAATACTATTGTGTATATATATATATATATATATATATATATATATATAAAATGTAATATTTTACATAATATAATATAATATGTACTACATAAATGTGAAAAATAATATTAATATAATACTATATATAATATAATATAATATAATATATCATATAAATCTAAAAAATAATATTAATATTGTAACATCATCAAATATAAATAGATAATAATATTTTTAATATAAAATATTTTAATCATTATTATTAATATTTATGTTATATATAATAATATTATAACCCATAAAAAAATAAAGGAATAGTATTAACTTATAGAATAGTATGATATAATTGTGGTTAATTATTATGTATAACCTTAAAATAATATAAAATATTAATTCTTAAAATCATTAATAAAAATATACAGAAATAAATTTTAATAATGACGTAATATATAAAAAGAATAAAATACTATTACGTAATAAAATATAATGCTATGGTGGTTGTTTTATTATATTATTATTTTATATTAAACAATAAATTATGTTATAGGGTTATAATATATGAGATTTTTATTTACATTTAATAAATTACATATTAAAAAATAATGCTTATAAAAGATAAGATAAAATATAATATTAATAATATAGTTAAAACAAAATAATAACAACAATAAAGGATTCAAGGGGGAAGGTCCCGTTGAATTTTTAATAAATAATATATATATATGATAAAATAATCGCACATACACCCTAATACATGTTCCTCGACGCTGAGGACATCCCTGAAGGGTGGGAAATTTCCTAATATTAATACTATATTATACAAAGTATAAACAAGTACATAATTATCAAAATAATTTTGTTATAAAAAAACATTAATTATATAGCTTAAAAAATAATAGTATGTAATAGTTACATGTTTATATTGTTATTGTTCCGTATTAAATTAATTAAGTATTTTTTAATATTATAATGACATAATTGATAAATTAAACTCATTTTCGATTCTTATGTTTATACCAAATACTATAATACAATTTCAATTTTGATTCCTCATCAAACCTAATTTGAGAGAGGAATATGACATTCCATTTCTGATTCTAGTGAATTCTAATTTCGATTCCAATTTCAACTATGAACCAAACACTACCCTTCTTTAACAATTCTAACCCCGATGTTGGAATTTAATCCTAAATCATTGGCAAGCTTCAAATCCATAGCTGATGAGGAGCAGTTAAATTCTTCATATTTTACCATGTTGGAATCCTCTTCCTCCTCAAAATAGTTAGCCACTAAAAGCCATAACAATTTTCATTGATGGTGGACTTGGCATCTTCATTTTTTTTTATGTGATAAGCTAGTGGAAGATTTTAATGATCCTTAAAGCCAAAGATGTTTATAAACAAATTTTGCTGCTCTTGTGTTTATGAGTTTGGCCAAAGTCAGTGTAGGCAATGTTTCAGCCAAGAGGATGTTGGGAGAGATATCAACAAACAACCATAACGGAATAATTCTTCTACCTATATGTAAGAAAATATAGTGTATCTCTAATTTTATACGTGCTGAAAATAATAAGAAAAATAATCAATCACACCAAACCACAAGAACATAAATAAATTTTTACGTGGAAAACTCCTTTAGTGTGAGGAAGAAAAACGATGGGACCTAGTCCAGTCGAAATCTCCACTATCAACCAAATAATGGGTACACAAAGACTAATCTAATTGCAATTAGAGGCTACAAATATATCTCATCAAGATGTCATCAATCTTGGCAAATACAAAGAGAATTTGAGAGAATATACCAAAATTATGGTTATTGTTCACGGGCACAAATCCTAACTCCTGCTCAAAATCTGATCTTTTCCGTTCAGATTGTAACTCTTTGAGTCATGAACCTCTCCTTCAAATTTCAGCTTAATCGGACCATGGACAAAACGGGATCGGAGTTTTGATGAAATCTGGGTAGTATGAGAAAAAAACTATGTTTTTCTCTCTTGCTTTTTTGAACATGGCGGCTCCTCCCCTCTCCCCTCTATTTTTATGACTTCCTTTAGGTTATCATACTAAAGGATTGGGCTTTGGGTTTTTAATAAACCCACTTGGGCTTTCCACTATATTTAAGGAAATAACTCGACAAATGTCCCCCTTTCCAACTATATGGAGGGAATCACCATCCCGGCAATCGAACAACAAACTTCAAGCTTCTCCCTTGGTAGTGTCTTTGTCAACATATCAGAACCATTATCATTAGTGTTAACCTTCTCAAGTTCCACTAACTTATCGTTCAACGCATCTCTAATCCAATGGTATCGTACATCAATGTGTTTCGATCTTGCATGGAAATTAGAATTCTTAACAAGATGAATAGCACTCTGACTATTACAAAACAATACATACCTTTGCTGCTTGAAACCAAGTTCTTTTAAGAACTGCTTTGCTTATAGCAACTCTTTAGTTGCTTCAGTTGCTGGAATGAACTATGTGTCTATCATAGAAAGAGCAATTCACTTCTGAAGTCTTGATTGCCAAGCTACAGCCCCACCTGCAAAAGTGATCAAATAACTCAAACTAGACTTACGAGTATCCACATCCCTTGCCATATCTACATCCGTGTAGCCAACTAACAATGGTTGTACGTTTCCTAAATCAAGTCTCAAACCGGAAGTGCCTTGAAGATAACTTATGATCCACTTCACTGCGTTCCAATGCTCTCTTCCCGAATTTGACAAGAATCGACTAACTACACCAACTGCATAGGCTATATTTGGTTTTGTGCAAACCATTGCATACATCAAACTTCCTACTACTAAGGCGTGAAGAACTCTTTCCATGTCTTCCTTTTCCTTATCTGTAGAAGGACATTCCTTTGTACTTAGTTTGAAGTGGGTAGCAAAAGGAGAGTTAACTACTTTAGCATTGTCCATATTGAACCTCTAAAGCACTTTCTCAATGTACTCCTCTTGTGACAAATATAACTTCTTGGCACTCCTGTCACGGCTGATTCTTATGCCAATAATTTTCTTTACTGACCCTAAATCCTTCATAGCGAATGACTTACTCAATTGCTTCTTCAACTGGTCAATCCTTGAAGCATTCGTGCCAATAATCAGCTTGTCATCCACATAAAGCAGTAAAAATATAAAATCATCATCAGAGAATTTTTGAACAAATACACAGTGATATGAAGTTATCTTCTTGTAACCTTGCTCCCCCATAATAGACTTAAACTTCTTATACCACTATCTCGATGCTTGTTTCAAACCATATAGGCTTTTCTTCAGCTTGCACACATAATCCTCTTTCCCTTTCACTCTTAAACCTTCTCACTGCTTCATATAAATCTCTTCCTCCAAATCACAATAAAGGAAGGCAGTTTTCACATCCATCTACTCAACTTCCAAGTCAAGACTAGTTACTAAGCCGAGTACTGTACGGATCAATGACATCTTGAAAATTGGAGAGAAGATCTCATCAAAGTCAATACCTTTTCTTAGACTGAACCCTTTTACAACCAATCTAGCTTTGTACCGTGGCTGTGAAGAGAACTCATTTGGCTTCTTCTTGTAAATCCACTCATTCTCCAAAGATCTTTTTCCTTTAGGTAGCTTCACTAACTCAAAGGTGTGGTTATCATACAATGATTGCATCTCATCTTGCATGGACTCAACCTACTCTATCTTGTGTTCATCTTCCATGGCTTTCGCAAAACACTGAGGCTCTCCCCCGTTAGTCAATAACACATACTGTTCTGTTGAATACCGAGTGGAAGGATGTCGGTCTCTGGGAGACCTCCTCGATGGAATCTATGGTGGAATCTTTGGCACTGTCAACTGCTCATCAGTATTAATATCTCCTTGAACTTGTAAGGGAACATCCACATCACCTCTACCTTGGGGGTCATCCTGAACATCATTCTTAACCTGAGATGGAAAATTCTTTAAAGGAACTGGATCCACATTAGTCAAACTGTTACGTTGCTAAGACATAGATTTCTCTGCCTTCTCAATATCTTGAAACGTCTAATCTTTTACAAACACAACATCTCTTCTTCTCACAATTTTCTTCTCAACTGGATCATAAAGCTTGTATCCAAACTCATCTTGACCATAGCCAAGGAATATACATTATCGCGTTTTCTCATTAAGTTTGGACCTTTTATATTTTGGAATATGCACAAATGCTTTGCACCCAAAAACACGTAGGTGATTATAGGAAACATCCTTACTTGTCCAAACTTGGTCTAGCACATCAAACTGTAGAGGAACACAAGGTGTAAAATTCAACACATGAACAACATTGCTTAATGCCTCCCCCCAAAAGGATTTTGGCAACTGGGCTTGTGAAAGCAAACATCTCACTCTCTCAACTAGTGTTCTGTTCATCCTTTCTGCTATGCCATTCAACTGAGGAGTTTTTGGAGTTGTCTTTTGGTTTTGAATACCCTGCTGTCTACAATACTCATAACATGGACCATAATACTCTTTACCATTATCAGGGATGCACCTCAGTTTCTTCTCAGTCTGTCTCTTAATTAGGGCTTGAAATTGCTAGAACTCAGCCAAAACTTGGTCTTTTGAATTCAAGGTATATACCCATAACTTCCTTGAATGATCATCTATTAAGGTCACAAAGTATCTAAAGCCACCAAGTGTTCTCGTCTTCATAGGGTCACACACATCTGAATGTACCAAATCTAGTATCTTTGACTTTCTTGAATAAGGGGAATTGTTGGAAGAAACTTTGCTCTGCTTCCCTAACAAACAATGAGTACACCTTTTTAGAAGTGTACTTTTTAGTCAACATAGTAGACTTTTCTTCCCTAGTAGAGCTGAACCTTTCTCACTCATGTGAGCCAATCACTACTCTGTTGTACCATTATCCTCCATTACATTAACAATGTCGTTGGAGATCTTTGCTTGCAGAACGTACAATGGAGAGTGCTTTATGCCTCAAGCCACAACCATAGCACCCCTGGTGAGCATCCATTGGCAATCACTGAAAGTGTTGCAATACCCTTTGTCATCAAGTTTGCCTGCATAAATCAAATTCAAACGAATGTTAGGAATATGCTTCACATCTTTGAGAACTAAACTCATGCAATTATTTGTCTTCAGATGCACATCCCCAAATCTAGTGACTTTAACCAAGCCATCATTGCCCATCTTTACAGTTCCAAAGTCATTGGATCTATAGGATGTAAAGAGATCCTTTTGAGATGTAGCATGAATGGAGGCACCACTGTCAATCACCCAACTAGTCTCATGGCATGCAACATTTATCATTTCATCATTATAAACAATGAGGAAGTCTGCAGGAGTGGTGGTAGCAACTTTATCATCACCATTTTGTCATCTCCACTCTTCGTTCCCTTCCCTTTCTCATTCTTGTTTTCTTTCTTCAATTGCTTGTAATATTTCTTGATGTGTCCCTTTTTCCCATAGTGATGACACTCAACATTTGCAAACTTGTTGGACTTGCTTTTGCTGTTATCTCTATTCTTTGGACCTTTGCTCTCTTCTCCCCCTCTTTTCTATAACCAATATCTCTGATTGTGAAGAGGATCCCTGTGTTTTTCTTCTCATTTCTTCATTTAGCAAACAACTCTTGGCTATATCCATTGTGATTACATCTTCTGGAGTGGAGTTAGACAATGAAGTTCTGAGCATCCTTGATGAGTCTGATAATGAACCAAGCAGCCATAACCCTTGTATCTCATCATCAAACTTAATACCCATTCCAGCCAACTAATTAGTAATTCCTTGGAATGTATTCAGGTGATTAGATAAAGGAGTCCCGTCTTGGTACCTCAAAGCCATCCTTTGTTTAATGAGAAACAACTTATTATTTTCAGTATTTTTAGCACATAGCTGTTCAAGCTTACTCCATAGAGAATATGCATTTGTCTCTCCACTAATATGGTTCAAAACATTATCATCTACCCACTGCCTGATATACCCACACACTTGTCGATGTAACAAATTCCATTCCACATTAAACTCTTTTTTTGGTTTTTCAGTACTAAAATATTGGTAGGTAATAATATTTCACATAAAGAAGATCCTCAATTTTTCCTTTCCATATGTGATAATTTGAACCATTGAGATTAATCATTCTACTCGTATTTGCTTCCATAACTTAAACTGCCAACTTGACAATCTGTCAACTTGTCTCTAGTACCACTTTGTTGGGAGAGATATCAACAAACAACCATAGTGGAATAATTCTTCTCCCTATATGAAGAAAATATAGTGTATCTCTACTTTTATACGTGCTAAAAATAATAAGAAAAATAAACAATCACACCAAGCCACAAGAACACAAGCAATTTTTTACGTGGAAAACGTCCCCAGTGTGAGGAAGAAAAACTATGGGACCTAGTCCAGTTGAAATCTCCACTATCAACCAAATAATGGGTACACAAAGTCTTCTCTAATCACAATTAGAGGTTACAAATATATCTCTACAAGATGTCATCGATCTTGGCAAATATAAAGAGAATTGGAGAGAATATACCAAAATTGAGATTAATGTCCATGGGTACAAATCCCAAATCCTAATTTTAAGATTATCTCGGGAAGTTCATGCCCAAACTTCCTTAAACTCTGTTAAAGCATTGGAGAATGAGACAAAAAAAAATGTTAGTTCCTTAATAGAATCAACTAAACATGTCAAATGACCACGATTGGAAGGTCTTAAAAATAATTACTTTTTAAGAAAAGTATTTTTAGAAGCACTAATATCAATAAATAGTGTTTGACAACCAATTTAAGAAGCACTTATATTTGTTAGTATTTTTGAAAACAACCTTTTATGGAGGCAAATAAATACTTATATAAATAAGTAATTTTATACTATTCTTTTGGACTCCAAAGCACTTATTACTCTAGAGAGGCATTGATGATTTTGTAATATTGAAGAAATTTTGAGCATGATAGAAATTTGATATTTTCTTTCTCATTCTCTTTTTCAGGAAATTATATAATGTGTCTGCCCCTCTTACCGTCTTTGTGCATGTGGTGATGTTAGACACGTAATGAGTGATTTCCACTTACGGTAAGCATGATGTTGAAGAAGTGGGATTCACTTGCTACATATACACAACAACAACAAAACCAAACCTTAGTCCCACTAAGTGGGGTTGGTTATATGAATCCTTTTCCGCCAATTTATGCGATCATGGACCATTTCTTTTGATAGATTCAAGGATATTAAATCCTTACTCACTATCTCCTGCCAAGTTAGTTTAGGTGTACCCCTACCCCTTCTACTGCCCCCACAGTAACTAAGTCAATCTTCCTCACTGGTGCACTATGTGGCCTACGTTGTAAGTGTCCATACCATCTGAGTCGTCCCTCCCTTATCTTATCTTCTATTGGAGCTACACCTAACTTACCACGAATATGTTCATTCCTTAATTTATCTTTTAATGTTATACCACTCATCCATCGAAACATTCTCATCTCGGCAACCTTTACTTTTTGGATATTATATTTCTTCGTCACCCAACATTCAATTCCATATAGCATAGTTGGTCTTATAGTTGTCCTATAAAACTTCAATTTCAATTTTAAGGGTATTCTACGATCACAGAGCACACTTGAAGCACTTCTCCATTTTACCCAACCTATTTTAACTTTATGCATTACATCATCTTCAATTTCTTCTTCATCTTGAATAATAGATCCAAGGTATTGAAATCTACAAGTGCTATTTATTTCTTCATCATCAATTTAACTTTGTCTCCAATATTTCTCCTATCATTACTAAAATTACATTTCATATATTCTGCCTTATTTCTACTTTTCCTAAAGCCTCTAGATTCTAAAACTTCTCTCCATAATGCTAACTCAACCTCTACTTCGTCCCTAATTTTGTCAATTAATACAATATCATTTGCAAACAACATACACCATGGAACCTCCTTTTGAATATTCTTAGTCAATTGGTCCATCACTAAAGCAAAAAGACAAGGACTCAAAGCAGATCCTTGATGTACACTTATGGTGACTGGAAATTCTCTAGTTTCTCTATCTATAGTCCTTACACTAGTCATTACTCCATCGTTTATATCCTTAAAGACATCGGTGTACCTACTGCCTACACCTTTTTTTTTTTCTAAACCCCCTATAGAACTTCCCTAGGTATCCTTTCATATGTTTTCTCAAGATCAATAAATATCATATGCAAGTCCCTCTTCTTTTCCTTAAATTTTTCCATTAATTTTCTTAAAAGATAAATAGCTTCTGTGGTAGATCTCTCGGGCATAAAACCAAATTGATTTTCTAAGATCTTCTTTTCTAACCTTAATCTTTGTTCAACTACCCTTTCCCATAGTTTCATTGTATGACTCATAAGTTTAATTCCACAATAGTTATTATATTTTTGAACATCTCCTTTATTTTTGTATATAGGTATTAAAGTGCTTTTCCTCCATTCATATGAAATTTTCTTAGTTTTCACAATTGTATTAAATAAATTAGTTAACCATATAATTTCGTTACCACCCAAGCATTTCCAAACTTCAATTGAGATGTTATCTGGTCCTATAACTTTCCCATTTTTCATCTTTTTTAGTGCAAACTTAACTTCGTTAACTCTAATCTTGCGATTAAATCTTATATTTTTAGTCTTTTGCTCATTTGACAATTATAAGTTTAAGCCTTCTATTTTGTTTTCGTTAAACAACTTACTAAAATAACTTTCGCTATTTTTCTTCAAAATCTTCGTCCTTAACCAAGACAATATCATCCTCAATTTTTATACATTTTACATATCCGAAGTCCTTACTCTTCCTTATTCTTCCTTTAGCAAGTTTAAATATATCTCTTTCCCCTTCTTTTGTACCTAATCTATCATAAAAACTATTAAATGATCTTTATTTAACTTCACTAACGGTATTTTTTTGCATCTTTTCTTGCCTCCTTATATTTTTCAAAGTTATCTTTGTTTCTACATTTTTGCCACGTTTTATGCCAAATTCTTTTCGTCTTTATGACTTTTTGTACATCTTTATCCCACCGCCAACTCTCTTTGCTATTCGATAATCTTCCCCTTGATTCACCTAAAATCTCTTTTGTTATCTTTTTAATAGAGCTAACTACTTTATTCCAAAGAGTATTTGTATCTATCCCATCCTCTATGGTCCAATCTCCATCTTTGATCATTTTATCTTTAAATTTTATTATATTTTCTCTTACACTAATTTATTTTATCATTTTTCTTGCATTTTTTAATACATATATATCTAACACTAAGACTCTATGTTGTGTGGATAGACTTTAACCTGGAATAACTTTACAATCCTTGCATGATGAACAATCTACCCTCCTAATTAAAAGAAAAAAAAAAAAAATCTATTTGACTTCTATTTTGTCTACTTTTAAAGGTTATTAAGTGTTCTTCTCTCTTCTTAAAGTAAGTATTCATTATACTAAAATCATATGACATAACAAAGTCTAAGATCATCTCCCCAGACTCATTTTTGTCTCCATATCCATATCCTCTATATATCCTCTCATAATTTTTATTATCTCTTCCAACGTGTCCATTTAGATCTCTTCCTATAAATATTTTCTCAGTCCTTAGTATGCCTTGTATAATACTATCCATATCTTCCAAAATTGTCTCTTAAGATTTTCTACTAAGCCAACTTGAGGAGCATAAGCACTAATGGTATTTATTATCTTTTGTCCTGATACCATCTTGATTTTTATAATTATATCCCTTACTCTAGTTACATCCACAATGCTATCTTTTAAATTTTTGTCTATAATAATGCCTACTCCATTCTTATGTTTTCTTTTCCAGTGTACGAAAGTTTAAATCCTAATTTATCAATTTCTCTAGCTTTCTCCCCCACTCATTTAGTTTCTTGAAGGCAAATTATATTAATTCTTCTTTTAGTCATTGTATCCACAATTTCCATGCTTTTACCTATAAGTGTCCCTATATTCCAAGTTGCTAATCTAATCTTAGTTTCCTGAACTAACGTCTTTACTTGTCCACATACAGAATGATGCAAGAACTCTCGCATATTTGACACCGTACCCAGGTGCCGACACGGCGTGTCGCTTTGGGACGACGACCTAGCCCACCTTCACCCACTTTTCGCTACACCCGTATGGTTTAAGTGCAACACGTCGCTCGTAGGGGATGCCCTAACAAATGTTTGATAAGGATTCATATCATAGTGATCTGACAAATTTTACGCTGGCTATCAACTACCTAACGCAACCCTCTTCCTTTACTCGAGCTTGGGACCGACTGTGTGTGAAAAAATTAGGACATTAAGTGCATCACATGCAGAGTTATTCACTTGCTACATATCTTACATCTAAATAATAGACACATGGACACATGTAGGGGTAGACACACTTGATAATTTCTCAATCTGACAAAAAATAAACAAGGCCTCTAAATTATTTTCTAATTTTAACAAAGAAGTTGAAGATTGTTAATTAACTAAAAACCAATGATTAATTAATTAAAATGAATGATTAATGATTATCTCTTATTGTTAATTTTTAGTAACTAAAAATTAATGACTAAATTAATTAAAAATTTTTAATCGACAATTCGTTATGTAACAATCAGAAGAATAATAACATTTAAATAATAAAAAGAAAAGGGAAATGAAAACAGGAACAGAAGGAGGCAGCTGACTTCATTGACGATGTTGCATTTTGGATGGGATAACCCCAAGAAATTCTCCAGGCCTCGTTGACGAACACAAGGGATTCGTCGACGAGGGCATAAGAGGAGCTTGTCTATGAGGACAGAATTCGTCGATGAGAAAATACCGAGCAAGGGTTTGAGGGATTTTGAATTTCGTTGACGAGAAGAGATTTCATCGGTGATTCTTCTTCATGACCTCGTCGACAAGAGGACGTGGCTCGTCGATGAAGGCCACAGTTTAAATAGGCCTAAAATCCATTTTTGGATGAAATTTTCTGCGCAGAATATCTCTCTCTCTCTCTCTCTCTCTCTCTCATCCTTTTGTTTCTCCTCCTTCTTTCTAAGATTTCGGGCCGATTTTCTGTTGATTTAACGATTTGAAGCCACCACGATGCTCTTGGGATTCTCTGCAAGTCTGCCGAAACGGATCGTCGGTGGGGTTGAGTTGGAAACCATCCCAAATCCAGGATAAGACTTTCTACTCAGTATTTGGTTATTTGACAGTTGTAGAAAGTGTAGTATACGTAGAAATACTGAACTTTAGTTCTAGGGAATGTTGTTTTCAGGGTGTTGAGCAGGAAAACCTACGGATGCAGGAGTATTTCTCTCAGGGGCTTTTCAGGACTCAATTAAGGGGATAAACTAAACTAATATTTTTATGGAAAGTATGTATAATATTATAGCATTTGATTTTAGGGAAATAAATATATTTATATATGATTTATATTTGGAAAATATAGTTGAAAATAATGGTATGTTAAATATATGAAAAACCTGTTTAGTGTTGCATGAATAGAAATTGTTATAAAATACTGTTTTCTGGGAATGTGATTATGATACGAATTTTTATAATGAAGAATCGGCATACGGGCAGAGATATTTATATATGTTTGCCGGCGTAGGGGCCGAGTTATGTGTATGATTTACCGGCATGCGGGCTAAGCTATGGAATTGATCTGCCAGCGTACGGACTGCGCTATGGATATGATTTGCCAGCATATGGGCCGAGCTATGAAAATGATTTGCTAGCATACGGGCTATGCTATAGATATTATTTGCTGGCGTATGGGCCGAGTTATGAAAATGATTTGCCAGCGTACAGGCTGTGTTATGGATATGATTTGCCGGCATATGGGTCGAGCTATGGTAAAATGTGAAATACCAGCGTACGGGCCGATGATTTTCATGATATACGTATATGTGCAAAACGATATGATTGATTTGATAATTAATGCTATGAAATATCCATGTATCACAGTTTCAGTATATGCTATATGCTGTTAGAACCTGTTTGACTTGGTCTAGGCTAGCACTTGCACGGTATCGTTGCTATGTGCCCATGGTCATTATGATCATGATATTTGTGTTAACGTTACTGTATGGAGTGGTGTGAGATTCGATGGTCGATGTGGTTTTTAAGAAGTGTGTGAGCACCCCTGGTGTATGGACCAGGTTTGGCAGACCCATTAGACTTACAAACTGTACTTTTGACTTGGCATTGGTCGACCAACCATTATCAGGTCTCGCCTTCAGACCACACAACCCAGTCATGTGGGGGTATTACATGACAACAACCAGTTAACCTACTAGGGATGTTTTTGTATTATATTTTATGAGATGAAATATGATTATGAAAATGTAGTATGTTCTGCCATGCTATGATGATATATATGTTTTCCCAGATATGACATGACAGTTTACTAAATATGTTTCTGTATGATATATGTATAAAATGGAATACTCATGTTGTCACGCATTAGTATTAGTTTATTTCTCTTACTGAGAGGTGTCTCACCTTGAATTTTATAAACATTTCAGGAGCCCCTGATAGGAGAGCGGGTAAAGCCTTGCTGATCTAGTACGATTGATCTGCCCTTCCAGAAGGGTACGTGTTTTGATAGGGTTGGATGTATTTTGTGGGATGGCTCTAAGATATCTTTTGGGTTGCGTATTGTGTGTATATAAATACAGTGGTTGTAATAACTCTGGTATTGTGATGTATGGTATAATGAGATGTATGTGATTGTATGTTTCCTGCTACTTGGGCTTTTGTTATATGTTCTGATGTATCCCTGGTACCCACGGGTCCAGGTGGTTTATGATCTGCTGGGTTCTGTGATATTGATTTTATTATATTATGAAAAAAAAATGTGGAAATTAAGCAGGTCGCCAGAATTTGGTATCAGAGCCTAGGTTGTTAGATTCTGTAGACTTTAGAATGCAGCGGAAACAATACCAGAGTATAGGAAACGATTTAAGGTTTTGTTTTATAGTCTAGAGGCAGGACTTCCGTGGTAGTTTATGTGTTTTTTTCCTAGGGTGAAGATTTAAGGAAAATCATAGTAAGCTATTGTTGGGTTGTGTTCCTAGAAGGTAGAACTGGGGATTAGAAATAAGTTGGGAATGTTAAGATAAGTGGTGAGGTTAGGTGGGTAAGTTATGAGGATAGAATTTTTAAGTTGCGTTTGTTGTTTTTAGGATGGATCCAGGAGGAAATAGTGCCCATACGAGTGGCAGTGATGGAGTAGGGCCATCAGGTGTAGTTAGGACCGACTCTGACGTGGTATTACGTAGCGTGGCTCAGTAGGTTATGGCTGAGATTGCTAGGAGCTCGAGGGTGTAGAGTGGTTCATCTGCAGGCTATGGGTGTACCATAGAGAAGTTTACGAAGATGAATCCTCTGGCATTCTTAGGTGGAGTTGATCTTGCAGCAGCTGAGAACTGGATGCAGGAGACTAAGAAAGTCTTGGCTTATTGCAGTGTACTGAGGAACAAAAGGTCCTCTTTGCCACCTATAGACTGATAGAAAAGGTCGAGAGGTGGTGGACTGCGGTGAGACTGTTGGAGCAGTAGAGGGCGACTCTGATAGCCATGACATGAGACCGGTTTAAAGAGTTTTTCTTTGATAGATATTTTCTAGCTACTGTCAGGGAGGCTAAAGTAGAAGAGTCCCTGAGTCTGAAGCAGGGACAGTTATCTGTCCAGCAGTATGTGGCGTGTTTCATCGAGCTCTCTCGTTTCGCCTCGTATATTATTCCTGATGAAGTGAAGAAGGTGAGGTAGTTTGAGAGAGGCTTGAGGAGAAGTATATTCAAGCAGGTGATGGTACTGCGGATCTAGGACTTTGTTGAGTTAGTCAACAGGGCATCCTTGGTAGAGACTGGTGAGTGGTTGGATGCAGAGGAGCAGGGATAGAGGAAGAGATCTGCAATCACAGGTTATCAGCAGGGTCATAGACTGGGTCAGTGGAGGATAGGAAATCATGGCAGAAGGCAGAGGCAGGATATGGGAGGACGCGAGTTGCAGGTAGGGCAGGGTCCTCCAGTTTGTCAGACTTGTGGTAGGAGACACTAGGGAGAGTGTCAAGCAGGTGGAGTTGTCTGCTATCGCTACGGTAGACTAGGGCACATGGTGCAAGACTACCCTACCCCACTAGATGCAGTTCCAGTTCCCAGACCATACTGAGGAGGTTATCAGACGCCATGTGGGGGCCAGCAGAGGATAATGGCTCTAGTTAGAATATTTACTCTAACGCCGGGTGGGGCTGAGACGGCAGGTGACGTGGTGACAGGTATGGTTATTATGCTTTCTTTTAAAATTATTGCATTGTTTGATTCAAGAGCTACGCACTCATTCGTGTCTTCGGGGTGTGTTAAATTATGTGAGGCTGAAACACAACCACTAGATGTTGAATTGTTAGTATCTACACTGACTGGGTTAGCAGTAAGGTGTAGTAGGGTGCTCTGAGGTTATCCAGTTGATATCCAAGGAAAGATTTTGTCTGCTGATTTGATAGTGCTGGATATGCACGGGTTTGATGTTATATTTGGCATGGATTGGCTAGTATCTAATTTTTCCAGCATAGATTGCTAAGCACGAGAAGTGATATTCAGACCTCCAAGGAAAGCGAAATTCAGGTTTGTAGGATCACAAGTGCAATCCCCGCCTCAACTAGTTTCAGCTATCCAGGCCAGGAGACTACTGCTGAGTGGTTGTTAGGGGTTTATGGAAGTTGTGAAGGAGATGTCAGAGAATGAATTGAAACTTGTTAGCACGCCTGCAGTGAAAGAATTTACAGATGTTTTCCTAGATGAGTTACTAGGTTTGCCACTTGATCGTGAGGTAGATTTTCCTATTGATCTACTTCTAGGTACAACACTGATTTCTAAGGTACCTTACCAGATGGTGCCAGTGGAGTTGACAGAATTGAAGAATCAGTTGCAAGATCTGTTTGATAAGGGCTTCATACGACCCAGTGTATCACCGTAGGGAGCTCCAGTGCTATTTGTGAAGAAGAAAGATGGGTCTATGAGGATGTGTATAGACTATAGGGAGAATAATAAAGTGACAAGCAAGAATAAATATCCTCTACCCCGTATAGATGATTTGTTTGACCAGCTCCAGGGTACACGAGTGTATTCAAAGATTGACCTCAGATCTGGCTATCATCAAGTGAAAGTGAAAGCAGAAGATGTATCGAAGATGGCCTTCAGGACCAGGTACGGGCATTACGAGTTTCTTGTTATGCCATTTGGTTTGACGAATGCTCCTACTATATTTATGGACTTGATGAATAGACTCTTCCACCAATACTTAGACCAGTTTGTTGTTATTTTTATTGCTGATGTACTAGTCTATTCGAGGAACTATGAGGAGCATGAGACGCACTTGAGGCAGGTTCTGCAGATGCTTTGGGAAGAGAAGTTGTACGCCAAGTTCAGTAAATGTGAATTGTGTTCTTAGGGCATGTTGTATCTAGAGACGGTATTTCTGTGGATCCTAGTAAGGTTGAGGCCGTAGTGAATTGGACTAAACCGAGGAATGTCTAGGAGATCAAGAGTTTCTTGGGGCTAGCTGGATATTACCGTCGTTTTGTTGAGGGATTCTCAGCTTTGTCATGGCCTTTGACTAGGAACAATGCCAAATTTGAATGGGATGACAACTGTGTGCAGAGTTTTCTGGAATTGAAGCAGAGGCTAGTCATTGTGTCAGTATTAATTATCCCGTCAGGGGGTGAGGGTTATACTATCTATAGTGATGCGTCCTTGAAGGGACTTGGCTGTGTATTAATGCAGCATGACAGGGTGGTGGTGTATGCATCCATGTAGTTGAAAGAATATGAAAAGAACTATCCTACACATGATCTTGAATTGGCTACAATAGTACACCCCTTGAAGATTTGGAGACATTATTTGTACGGTGAGCGGTGTGAGATCTTCTCCAACCATAAAAGTTTGAAGTACTTTATCACTTAAAAGGAACTGAATATGAGGCAGAGAAGGTGGTTGGAGCTAATTAAGAATTTTGATTGTATCATCAATTATCACCCAAGGAAAGCAAACGTAGTAGCTGATGCATTGAGCAGGAAGTCCAGGGAATCAACATTGGCGACTATGGAGATCCAGTATCCGATCATAATGGATCTGGAGAGACTCGACATCGAATTAGTTGAAAGTGATTCCCAAGCTCACATTGCTAGTTTAGTGGTGTAGCCTATTCTGCAGGAGTGGATTAAAGTCGCCTAGAAGGAAGACCCAGAGTTAGCAGAGGCGATGGATAGAGTACAGAATGGTTAGGGGGAGGAATTCAATATTGTAGACGATGGCGCTTTGTGGTTCCGTTCCAAATTATGTGTTCCTGCCGATATGGATATTAGGAGGACCATTTTCGAGGAGGCTCACAGATCTTTGTATACAGTTCATCCAGGTAGTACGAAGATGTACAGAGATTTGCGAGAGTTGGACTGGTGGAGTGGTATGAAGAGAGAGATTGCCAAGTATGTAGCCCAGTGTCTAACGTGCTGGCAGGTAAAGGCTGAGCACCAGAGGCCAGCAGGGCAGTTGCAGCCGTTATTTATCCTAGAGTGGAATTGGGATCTAATATCCATGGACTTCGTGTCAGCACTGCCAACAATGTCACATGGCCAAAATGCCATCTGGTGATAGTTTGTCGTTTGATTAAGACCGCCCACTTTTTACCTATCAAGATAAGCTATTCCCTTAACCATTTGGCGGAGATCTACATTCAGGAGATAATTTATTCTCTAGGGTGCCAGTATCGATTATGTTAGATCGAGACCCGCATTTTACATCACATTTTTGGAGGAGCTTGCAGGAAGCACTAAGGTCTCAGTTATCGTTTAACACGACATTCCATCCTTAGTTAGATGGGTAGACTGAGAGGACGATACAGACATTAGAGGATATGCTCTGAGCGTGTGTATTGGATTTTGGGGGTAGTTGGACTCAGTTCATGCCATTGGTAGAATTTGCGTATAATAACAGTTATCAGACCAGCATTGGTATGACACCATTTGAGGCTCTATATGGTAGGAGATGACGTTATCCTTTGTTTTGGGATGAGATGGGTGAGCGGCGAGTTGTGGGGCCAGAGCTTGTGCAACAGGCGTACGATAAGGTTCAACTTATTAGAGATAAAATCAGTGCAGCTCAGAGCCGACAGAAATGTTATGCCAATAATCGCCGTAGGAATCTAGAATTTGATGTGGGTAATCATGTGTTTTTGAAGATAGCTCTGTTGAAAGGGATTATACGATTTAGAAAAAAAGGTAAATTTAGTTCTAGGTTTATTGGTCCATTTGAAATTCTAGAGAAAGTGGGGTCGGTAGCCTACAGGCTAGCTTTGCCACCTATGTTGTCTAGGGTCCACGACGTATTCCATGTTGCTATGTTGAGGAAATATGTCCCAGATCCTTTTGATATCATCAGTTATGGTGAATTAGAGTTCAGTGATTCACTGGTGTATGAGGAGGTACCAATACAGATTCTGGATAGGAAAGTACAGGAGCTACATAACAAGAAGATTTCTCAGGTAAAATTTTTGTGGAGGAATCATGCAGTAAAAGAGGCTTCTTGGGAGTCTGAGGAGCAGATGAAGCATAAGTTCCCACAACTATTTCAAGAAGCTTAAGTAGTTAGGTAATATTTCTTTTGCAGGTACATGTAATGGTTTAATTAGTGTAGCATTTTAGTTTTGGGAGAAAATTTCTTTTGTATATGTAATCTCCCAGGACTCGGAATGTAACCACGATATTCCTCCGCCATAAATGAGGGTAAGTAATAAAATAAGTAGACCCTTTTCCTGTTAAGGGATGATAAGTTACATGAACAGTAAATTTCAAGGACAAAATTTTATAAGGAGGGGAGAATGTAACGACCCGAAGAATAATGGTATTTAAATAATAAAAAGAAAAGGAAAATGGAAATAGGAACAGAAGGAGGCAGCTGACTTCATCGACGACGTTGCATTTTGGATGGGATAACCCCAAGAAATTCTTTAGGCCTCGTTGACGAAAATAGGGGATTCGTCGACGAGGGTATAAGAGGAGCTCGTCGACGAGGACAGAATTCGTCGACGAGAAAATACCGAGCAAGGGTTTGAGGGATTCTGAATTTCGTCGATGAGGAGAGATTTTGTCGACAAGATGACGTGGCTCATCGACAAAGGCCATAGTTTAAATAGGCCTAAAATCCATTTTTGGCCGAAATTTTTTGTGCAGAATATCTCTCTCTCTCTCTCTCTCTCTCTCATCTTTTGGTTTCTTCTCCTTTTCTTTAAGATCTCGGGCCGATTTTCTGCTAGGTCGACGATCTGAAGCCACCACGATGCTCCTGGGAAAGTTCTTTGCAAGTCTGCCAGAGCGGATCGTCGGTGGGGCTGAGTTGGAACCCATCCCAAATCTAGGGTACGACTTTTTACTCAGTATTTGGTTATTTGAAAATTGTAAAAAGTGTAGTATGGGTAGAAATACTGAACTTTAGTTCTGGGGAATGTTGTTTTTAGGGTGTTGAGTGGGGAACCCTGCGGGTGCAGGAGTATTTCTCTTAGGGGCTTTTCAGGACTCAGGTAAGGGGATGAACTAAGCTAGTAATTTTATGGAAAGTATGTATAATATTATAGCATTTGATTTTAGGAAAATAAATATATTTATATATGATTTATATTTAGAAAATACTGATGAAAATGATGGTATGTTAAATATATGAAAAACCTGTTTAGTGTGACATGAGTAGAAATTGTTATGAAATACTGTTTTTTGGGAATGTGATTATAATATGAATTTTTATAATGAAAAACCGGCATACGGGCCGAGATTTTTATATATGTTTGTCGGTATACTAGCCGAGTTATGAAAATGATTTGCCAGCGTACGGGCTGTGCTATGAATATGATTTGCCGGCGTACGGGCCGAGCTATGGAAATGATTTGCCAGCGTACGGGCTGTGTTATGGATATGATTTGCCGGCTACAGACCAAGCTATGGTAAAATGTGAAATACCGGCGTATGGGCTGATGATTTTCATGATATACGTATATATGCAAAATGATATGATTGATTTGATAATTAATGGTATAAAATATCCATGTATCACAGTTTCAGTATGTGCTATATTTTATCAGAACCTGGTTGGCTTGGTCTAGGCTAGCACTTGCACAGTAGTGTTGCTATGTGTCCATGGTCATCATGATCATGATATTTGTGTTAACGCTGCTGTATGGAGTGGTGTGAGATTGGATGGTCGATGTGGTTTTTAAGAAGTGTGTGAGCGCCCCTGGTGTATGGATCAGGTCTGGAAGACCCATCAGACTTACAGACTGTACTTTTGACTTGATAGTGATTGGCCAACCATTGTCAGGTCCCGCCTTTGGGCCACATAACCCAGTCATGTGGGAGTAATACATGACAACAATCAGCTAACCTACTAGGGATGTTTTTGTATTATATTTTATGAGATGAAATATGATTATGAAAATGCAGTATGTTTTGCCATGCTATGATGATATATACGTTTTCTCAGATATGACATGACAATTTACTAAATATGTTTCTATATGATATATGTATAACATAGAATACTTATGTTGCCACACACTAGTATTAGTTTATTTCCCTTATTGAGAGGTGTCTCACCCCGAAATATTTTATAAACATTTCAGGAGCCCTTGATAGGAGAGCGGGTAAAACCCCGCTGATCTAGTACGATTGATTTGCCCTTCCAGAAGGGTAAGTGTTTTGATAAGGTCGGATGTATTTTGTGGGATGGCCCTAAGATATCTTTTGGGTTGCGTACTGTGTGTATATAAATATAGTGGTTGTAGTAACTCTGGTATTGTGATGTATGGTATAATGAGATATATATGATTGTATATTTCCTACTGCTTAGGCTTCTGTTATATGTTCTGATGTATCCCTAGTACCCACGGGTCTAGGTGGATTATGATCTACTGGGTTCTGTGATATTGATTTTATTATATTATGGAAAAAAATGTGGAAATTAAGTAGGTCGCCACGCATTATGTATGGATGATGAGATTCCATTGATACATAGTCAATTCCAATAGGCTTATTGGATTGGAGGGTCCGATTGGCGTGCGCATCATGTAGGAATTGAACCTACGAATTCACCAATTATAAGTTGGGCGCTTTAACCATTCAAGCATGGATGCTTAGTGGGGATCCTCGTACATGGTGAATAACCAAATTCCAATTAAAATGAAATCTTTAGGATAAATCAATACAATTTAGGAGGAATCAATGATAAACAACAATTCAAATCCTGGATTTTTGAAGCTGGATCACCTCCTTTACAGGGATAGCTAATGCTTGTTAGGTATTTTGGTTTGAAACTACTTCACACTCAAATAGAAACGAGCTGCGTCTGATTTAAGCTTGGAGATCAAAACTTCTTTCATTTCTCGATAGTGAAGTAAGACCAAGCTCATGAGTTTATTATCCTAAGTTAGAACAAGTTGATAGGATCCCTTTTTTTACGTTCCCGCGTCCCTCTTCTGTGAAGACATGAGGACGTAAAAAGGAAAGAGAACGATGAGGTTTCTCTCACTTTTGGCATAGTAGGCCCTAGTAGGAGGCCCGCACAATGGGTTAGCTCAGTGGTAGGGCACGCCCTTGATAGTTATGTCATTGTGCCTAGGCTGTGAGAGCTCTGAGCCACATAGATAGTTCAATGTGCTCATTAGTACCTAATCCTAATATGTGGATCATTCAAGGCACATTAGTATGGCGTAATCCTTTTATTTGAACTGGGGTTTGAAACCAAACTTCTTCTAAGGAGGATATATGGGGTGATTTAGGTGAGATCCAACTTTCCATTTACTCGTGGGATTTAAGCAGTCGCGGGCGGACCACCATTACTCCTCCTTTCTCGAGACATCCCGTATTGGTTAACTTGTTAATTAAAAAGTAATTGATTAGTTAAAAATAAAAATTATAAAACATTAATTATGTTATGAAAAATATGAATGTCACCCCTTCATCTTCTACTCCTTTATCTTTCACCACCATATATTGCCCTATAAAAGGGCCCTCTCCCTCTCATTTTGAAATGTACAAAAAAATAATTGAAAAGAGTAGACATATAGAAAGGATGAGAGAATAGGAGAGATAAAGCAGAGAGATAAACAGAAGAGATATATTTTGTACAAGGCCGGCTCCAAATCATCTTGTAATTCCTCCCAAGATAAAGAAGCTTTTAATCCCATCCGCCTGTGGAGTAGGCATAGCCGAACCACGTAAATTTTTATCTCATCTCCATTTATTTCCTGCATCATTTATAACACATTATCAATACGAGACTCTAACTATCTATGATATTTCTTTAAATCATATTTAATTTGTTTCTTGTAACTTTTACTCCATAAGACTATAATATTCTCTAGAAGAGAATATGTTTTGTTGGCCTAACAAGGCTTAATCTCAAGTTTTTATGATAACAAATTAAGAATACTCAACATGTTTTTTAAAGTATAGTTCAGGGCTCAAATGCTTTCTTGTGATCAAGATCGAGTATTGGAAGAACTTGAATATAGCTTGAGCTAAAAGCCACAAGGAATGATGAAGTTGAAACATAATGGAGATGACAGTTCAAGCTAGATATAAAGAGCAAGCCAAAGCATGAAGACTTAGTTCTTAAGATAGATTTATCATATATAAGTCTCATGTAAGTACTTAACAATTTCAATATGGACGTTTGAAGCTCTTAGGAAATTTCATTGACTTAGAGACTTGATTTTAAAATCATGGAAAATATTTTTCATAAAGTCTTAGTACTTACGTTTTCCAAGATCAAAGTTAAAGTTTTGAAATCAGATTTTAAAGAACATATAAGTTGCAAGAAGGAGCAGGTGACTGACCCCTTAAAGTCTAGTCAACTGACTCAACACTGAGTTTTCAAAATACGTTGAACTTAAAAGGATCAGGTGACTGACCCTTGGGGCATAGTCGACTAAGGCACATGTTTTAACTTTTAAAAAACATTGAGAAAGTTTCCAAAATTGATTTCTTTGGCTCCAAACTTAGAGTAAACTTGAGGAAAATGGTAAGATCTTTATTACTCTATATATACTTGATGTTTTCGAAAATTAAAAAAACTTAAAAAGCATATACAAATCAAACATTCTTTGTTATCTTGCTGAGTATCTTTTTGAAACTACTATTGTGCTTTTGTTGATACAATCCATGAATTTATGATTGATCCTGCTGAGATTTTCAAATCTAAATCAGAACCCTGGTGATATTTTATTGAGTTTCATCTTCTATATTGTTTATTGATTGAAGTATATTGATTTCAATTGTACAAATTTGCTCTAACCGAGAGTACTTCTTGTACAAACAAAGTTGTTTCTTGATTTCTTGTTTGTTTGACGATTTGGGATTGTTGAATTGTTGCCTAGTGAGAGGGGATTCTCGTTAGAGAGGCGAACTCCACCTTTGAGGGAGAGAGGTTGTAACTTAAAAACTAAGGTGCAGCCCCAAGAGAGGGGGAGGGGGGTGAATTGCGTTATTAAAATTTCTTTTAAATCCTTTTATAAATTCTTAACCTTTTATAATTCTTTCAAAGATTTCTTGACTTCTTTTAGCAATCACACAAAGGCTTAAGTATTTTATCCAATCCATAACCACAACAAAAATAAACAATCAATCAACTACTTAAATCAATCAACCACAATATAAGTAACCAATCAATATACGTTTTGCAATTCTTTTGGCAATATTTAGCTTGATTGTTTGCAGCCCTGTGTGTATGAATATGAAACGCTTGTAGAGAATGCAATTTGAGTTTCAATTGATAATCAAAATAATATCCAATCACTCTTTTCAAAATTAGAATTCAAATAAACCTTCAATTAATAGGTTTTGGTTTGTTAACCAATCAACATACTCCCTTACGGTTTCCACAAAATATTAATTAACCAACGTACTCCCTTTCGGTTTCTGCAAGCCCAAGAATAAATTAAGCTTTGGTTTATTTAATTTCCAATACATGTTGTTTTTATGATTGAGAAAATTACAACATCCACACAGTTTATATTTTTGCTGGAATTTAAAGAGAATAAGGGAAAGAGAGTGGCATAGCTGTTTTTACGAGATTTGGCTTATCCCCAGCCTACGTCCTCGCCTTAGGCAAACCACCTAAGGATTCCACTATACCTGTTCCTTTTCGGGTGCAACAAAATCGTTACAAATAACCTTTTTTTCAAGAAGAGAAACCTCTCTAAGCGACAACCCACGCTTGGTCCAACGATCCAAATCAATCTTGAATCATCAAAAAACTGCTAAACAGAAGTAAGAATCTGCGTACAAGAACACTCTTAAAGCAGAGCAAATTTGTACAAGTTAGAGCACTTACTATACTTCAAAGCAAATACTAAATAGAAAATACGAAACTCAAGATTTAGATGTCACCAAAGATTCTTTCTTATAGATAGAGAAAAACTTAGTTGCAAATCAGAACCAAGGCTTTTAATCAACCAGCAATTTCGTAGAGTTTTCCCAGCAAGAGTGTAATTAAGCACGTATGGATTTAGGAGAGTATAAATATAGAATGCTTTGTATTGCTTGAGTGTGTATTTTCATTAAGCAAGGGAGGTATTTATAGACTCTTTTGTGGAAGAGTTTCCTTATTTACCAAGTTGACTTGGAGTGTTTGGTCAATTTCACAAAAGATTTGAAATCCTAGAATTAATTTTGAAAAACTTCCCATTTAGTTCGAATTTCAAAATCTTCATGGAGTTAGTTGGCTGATTCACTCAATAGGGTCAAATTTTGTGCAGGTCAGTCGGCTGAGTAGGTGGCTGACAGCGTTCTGTCTGTTCAATAATTATTTCAATAAATAATCAGTCCGCTGACTGAACATAGTTCAAAAATGGACAGTCGGCTAAACAGACTAGAGTGTCAATCGGTTGACTAATCCTAGTTCAAATTTGTCAGTCGATTGGGCAAGTTTTTCATTCTTTATGTTTGTCAGTTGGCTGGCTGAACTTTAGTTCAAACATGGCTAGTCGGTTGGACAAACCATTCTTTTTCAAATATTTTCATTTTTGATTTTTAAACTCTAGTTTATTTTGAAAAACTCAAATACAACTTTTTCAAAATCATTTTCAAGGATTTGTTTAAGAGATGGTCTCTAAGTCTTTTGATCCTTAAGAACTTCATATATCTAAATAGTATTGGATTGAAGTACTTACAAATATCTTTCTAAGCATGAACTCATTTAACTCTAAGTCTTCAAGTCTCTTGAGGTTCAGCTTTACTTCAAGTCCCACTTAGCCTTTAAACTCTTCATTTGTCTTTTATTGCTTCAATATTCTGAGAAGCTTTCTTTAATTTCCAGCTTGCTTCCATGATCATGAGTGTGATTTTACTTAATCCTGAAATACAGTCACTCAACAGCACATGTTAAAATATCCTTTATTTGTTATCATCAAAACAAGATTGAAAAGCCTCGTTAGGCCAACATAACTTCACCTAGTAATGAAGTTGGAAAGGAATCCTCACAGCGTATTGCTTGGGGCAAAGACGTAGGCCGCCGAACGAACCTTGTAAATAATCTGGTCTTCAGCTTCTCTTCCCTTAGTCTCCTTATTTTAGTGCAAGCATATATCAGTGTGAATGATTATTTGGTTGTTGAGAATTTGCTGCATATTGGAAGTTTTACTGAAATACCATTTTAGTTAATATTTGAAATCAAGAAGCAATATTGGTTGTTTGATTGGATAAATTCTAAATATTGAAATTTGAGAACGCAGCTGGGATAAACATTACGAATTTAATTATCTCATTGAAGATAAAATACAGAGCATTTAACATCAAACTCTTGAAAGTCTATCTTGATATTTTTCATAGAAATATATAGATGATTTGCATATCATTTATCCATAGAAGGATTGATATTAGAAGTTGGATTGTGATATTTTTGGTATTGTGATTGTAATCAAGATAATTTGAAGAGGGATTGTGCGACTTTTGGAAATTAATTTGAAAAAGGTAATACTTCATTATGTTATTTGTAAACCAAAGTTTAAAAAGACATTTGGAAAACCCAATTCACCCCCCTCTTGGGAGTAAATCTTAATTCTCATGTCTTTTAAAGTTTAAAGAATGCCAATCTCCAAAAGAGATGATAAGATAGTCCTCCTGAAGAGGCTATGTAGTTAAATCTCCCGCCTATATATTTAATTTCACGAAGAGATAGACCTCTTGAAGAGGCTATATACCTAGTCTCGAGATGAGATAGTAAATATTTACCTCTTGAAGATGATATATTTTTAACATCCCAAAGAGATGTTAAAATCAACCCCATGACGAGGTGAGATGCTTATTCTCCAGATGAGGTAGTACATTTAACCTCCGGAAAAGGTGATAAATTATTACCCATTTTCATATTGTAATTGAAATCATACTCCTAAAAAGTACAAATTGAGGAAAAAATAATATTCCTAAAGAAACATATTTCAGTATCCCGGGAAGGGTGGAAGTAATATTATATCTATTGTTATCTCAGTTTTATTTCAAATTTTACATTTTATTTTTCTAAATTGCCTTATTATTGTTAATTTATTCAAATGTCAAACCTAAGTAAAGTTAAATTTGTTCCCCTTGATATCAAAGGTAATAACTATTTATCATGGATTCTTGATGTTGATATCTATCTAAATGCAATAAACTTGGGAAACAATATTTTAAATGAAAATACGCATCCCTGCAGGATCGTGCAAAGGCTATGATCTTCCTTTGTCATCATTTAGATGAAGAATTAAAGACAGAATACTTCACTATTAAAGACTTACTTATCTTATGGACAAATTTAAAGGATAGATTTGACCATCAAAAGACTGTGATTTTACCAAATGCTCGATATGAATGGTTGCACCTGAGGGTGCAAGATTTTAAAATAGTCAGTGAATATAACTCAGCTCTGCATAATATTAGCTCAAAGTTAAAATTATGAGGCGAAAATACTATGGACAAAGACATGCATGAAAAGAATTTTACTACTTTCCATCCCACTAATGTGCTCTTGCAGCAGCAATATAGGGAGAGCAAGTTTTCTAAAATTTATGAACTTATATCATGTCTTTTTGTTGTTGAGCAAAATAACAAGCTTTCGATGAAAAATCACCAAACTCATCCAAATGGTTCAACCCCATTCCCTGAAGTGAATATGAATACATCGCATGGTTGAGGACAAAGCCGCAGGTATGGTTGTGGGCATGGTCGTGGCCGTTATCAAAATAATCACTAACATCGACGTGAGGCTACAATCCCCCAAAAGAGGGATGACTCCAAGAAGAGGGATGGCCCTTAGAAGCGGGATAATGATCACGATCAACGAATTAGGCATCATGAAAATAAATGCTACAGATGTGGAGGAAAATGCCATTGGTCGCGTACTTGTTGTACGCCTAGACACTTGGTAGATCTATACCAAGTTTCTAAAAAAGAAAAGGAAAATAGTAAAGAAGTAGAAACAAATTTCTCTGATAATATTGTTCCAATAGACCTTGATGCTGGACCATCTAACTTTGTTTATCTTGATGTTACTGATTTTCTCTTAAATCAAGACAAAAACAATGATGTAATATTTTAAGATATAAAGTGAGCAACATTGTATTTAGATTTCAATAAATAAATTATCGTATTTATTGCTATGATCAATTATAATAATTAGTTTTTTATTTTTATTTTTTTATTCTTAAATATTTGTTGTAGTGTGAATTGTCTTAAAGTTTTGATCGATTCTAAGATGTATTTGGAAGAAGTTTGTTTAGCTGATAGTGTTACAACACACACAATTCTTCGAGATATGAAATATTTTCATTATTTGAATATATCTTCAACAAATATTAATATAATATTTGGGTCTACAAATTTGATTGAAGGCTTCGGAAAAGCAAATATAATGTTACCTAATGGAACTTTATTATAAATTGATGAAACTTTATATTCCAACATATCCAAAAGAAATCTATTAATTTTTAAAGATTTAAGACTCAATGAATATCACATTGAAACTACAAATGAAGGCAGTAATGAATTCCTTTATATTAGTCCTATTGTTTCTGGGAAGAAACAAATTTTAGAAAAACTACCAACTTTAACTTATGGATTGTATTATATAATTATTAAAGTAGTTGAATCATATAATTTCTTGCACTAGAAGGGCAATGGCCCAAAGTTATTTACACTTTGACATGATTTTCTTGGACATCTTGGAGATGTAATGATGCGAAGAATCATTGAGAATTCACAAAGTCATCCACTAAAGAACCAGAAGATTTTTTTATCAAGTGATTTAATGTGTATTGCTTGCTCTCAGGGGAAATTAATTGTCAAACCATCTATTTCAAAGATAAGTCTTGAATCTCTTAGTTCCTTATAAAGAATTCATGGTGATATATGTGGACCAATAGATCCACCATTTGGACCATTTAGATATTTCACGGTCTTAATTGATGCATCTACTGGATGGTCACATGTTTCTCTACTTTTTACTCATAATATTGCGTTTGCTAGACTTTTATCAACTGATTAGATTATGAGCTCATTTTCCTGATTATCCAATTAAATCAATTTGTTTGGATAATTTTAGTAAATTTACATCCCAAAATTTTGATAACTATTGCATGTCATTTAGAATAGATGTTGAACATTTTGTTGCTTATACACATACACAGAATGGTTTAACTGAAACATTTATTAAGAGACTTCAACTTATTGCTTGACCTATGATTATGAGAACCAAATTGCCTTTATCTATTTGGGGACATGCTATTCTTCATGCTGCATGTTTAGTTCGTATAAGGCCAATTGATTATAATAAACTTTCACCCATGCAATTAGTTTTTGGGCAACAACCTGATATTTTTTACTTTAGAACTTTTGATTGTGCATTATATGTTCATATTGCCCCGCCTCAAAGAAGTAAAATGGGTCCTTAACATAAGCTTGATATCTGTGTTGGTTTTGATCCCCCTTTTATTATTAGATATCTTGAACCTTTAATAGGTGATTTGTTTAAAGCACGGTTTCAAGATTGTCATTTTGATAACAGTATTCCCTATATTAGGGGGAGCAAAATCAGTGCCTGAAGCACAACAGGAAATCACATGGAATGCTATGAGTTTATCTCGTTTAGATTGTCGCACAAATCAAAGTGAACTTGAAGTTCAAAAGATTATACATTTTCAAGGGATTGAAAATCAGTTACCAGATTCTTTTGTAGATACAAGGTCATATTAAAATCTCATATACCTGCTACAAATATTTCAGCGAATTGATGTCCTTGAAGGACAACAACCGACTAATAAACTTAAATTGCAAGTTAAGCATGGAAGGTCTGTTGGTGCAAAAGATAAAACTCCCAGAGGGAGAAAATTGAAATCTATAAATACTCTGGAAGAGGTTACAGAGGTGGATAGTCCATTCGACATTCACAAACCCGTTTTCCCTGAAAATGAAATCTCTATTATGGAACCTCCTGAAGAGGAACCTCTTGAAGAGGAATCTTTTGAAGAAAAAACTCTTGAAGAGACATTCCTTGAAAAGGGATAGGTACTTGGAAATAATAATGAGATCTTAATTCATTACACAAGAAAAATGTGGGATAGAAATAAAGTTGTTGTCAACAACACATTTGCATATGTAGTAGCTACTGACATTACCAGAAGTAATGATGATCCTGAACCTAAATCTATTAATGAATGTCGATATAGAAGTGATTGGTCAAAATAGAAAGAGGCTATCACATCAGTATTAAACTCTTTATCAAAAAGAGAAGTTTTTGGACATGTAGTCAAGACACTAGAAGATGTCCAACTTGTTGGATACAAGTAAGTATTTGTGTGCAAACGAAATGAAAATAATGAAATTGCTCGATTTAAAGTAAGGCTTGTGGCACAAGGTTTCTTATAGAAACCTATAATTGATTATGAGGGGATATATTTTCTCGTAATGGATGAAATCACTTTTAGATTCTTAATTGGGCTAGTAGTTGCTGAATGACTAAGCATGTGTCTTATGAACATAGTAACAACATACTTATATAGATTGTTGGATAGTGAAATTTATATGAAAATCCTTGAAAGATTTAAATTGTCTGAAGCAAAACTCAGAAATTTATATTCAATTAAATTCCAACGTTCTTTATATGGATTAAAGCAATCTGGACGCATGTGGTACAATCAATTAAGTGAGTACCTTATGAAAAAAGGATTTATAAGTGATCCAATTTGTCCATGCGTTTTTATTTAAAGATCGAAATCCATATTTGTTATAATTGCTGTTTATATTGATGATTTGAATTTAGTTAAGACTCTTGAAGAGCTTACTAAAGTTGCTAATTATTTAATGACAGAATTTGAGATGAAAGATTTAGGAAAGACAAAATATTATCTTGGCCTACAAATTGAACATGAAAATAGCAAAATTTTTATTCATCAATTTAAATATACCGAAAAGATATTAAGACAATTCTATTTGGACAAAGTTCATCCTTTGGGATCTCCAATGATGGTGCGATCACTTGATATTTAGAATGATCCATTTCGACCTCATGATGAGGGGGAGGAATTACTTGGTCCTGAAGTATCATATTTAAGTGCTATCGGCTCTTTGATGTATTTGGGCAATTGTACAAGACCCGACATTACATTTACTGTAAATCTACTAGCAAGATATAGTTCTACTCCTACTCGGCGACACTGGAATGAAATTAAGCATCTTCTACACTATTTGAGAGGTACATCTGATTTGGGTCTATTATACTCATTTGACTCTAAGTCTCACTTAGTAGGATATGCAGATGTTGGATATCTATCTGATCCTCATAATGCTAAATCTCGAATTAGATATGTATTTTTTACAGAAAAATTGTTATATCTTGGAAACCAATAAAGAGACAGTTACAACAACATCCTCTAATCATTCTGAAATACTAACTATTCATGAAACTAGTAGAGAATGCATGTGGCTTAGATAAATAATTTCTCATATCCAAGCAAATTGTGGTCTTCAATTAATTAAGAGTATTCCAACAATTTTATATGAAGACAGCGTTGCATGTATAACTCAACTAAGAGGAGGATATATAAAGGGTGACAGAACAAAACATATCTCTCCAAAATTTTTCAATACACATGAACTCTAGAAGAATGGTGATATAGACGTTTGGCAGATCCGATCAAGTGATAATATAATAGATTTGTTAACCAAAGCTTTGCCTACTTTAACATTCAAGAAATTGGTTCGTCTCATCAGAATGAGACATCTTAAAGATTTTAGTAGAAGAAGTTAATATATGGGTAACATTCAAAGGGGAGTGTTATGAAAAATATGAATGTTACCTCTTCATCTTCCACTCCTTCATCTTCCACGCCTTCATCTTCCACCACCATGTATTAGCCTATAAAAGGGTTCTCTCCTTCTCATTTCGAAAAGTATAGAAAAATAATTGAAAAGAGTAGGCATATAGAAAAAATGAGAGAAGAAAAGAGATAAAGAGCAGAGATAAATAGAAGAAAGATATTTTATACAATGCCGGTTCCAAATTATCTTGTAATTCCTCCCAAGATAGTGAAATTTTTGATCCCATCTGCCCGTGGAGTAGATACAACCGAACCACATAAATTTCTGTCTCATCTCTATTTATTTTCTTGCATATTTTATAACAAATTAAAAATATTAAAAATATTTATTAATATTTTTATTACCATGATTTAAAATGATAGTTAACATAATTTAATATAATTAAAAGTTTCAATTAATTTGTTAACTACATAATATTAAAATTGTCAGTTAAAATGTTAATTAACATAAATTCATTAATTTTTTAATTGTATAAATTTTTTACCAAGCGTTTGTGCGACTCTGGTTTGCAACCCAAATGCTTTGACCTTTTCATGTGTAGGTGTGAATCCAAATAACCCATAGAATACCATATTGAATAAGCAACATACCACAGAAGCTTTATAGCTGCCACCTTCCAGTCCAGGATACCAAACATCTTCCGGTTTAACTTCGCTTCCCAATCTTTGCGTTTCCAAAGAGAAGCCTTGACCTTCCTTACAGGACTTGAATCATTGAATTGGGAAGAAAGAAAACAAGGGCCCGATAAGCATGAATACTTTAAAGAATCGATTTGTCATATTGTTACTACCAAAAAATCGAACGATTTTCTCGAATCGTTTTCCGATCACGATCACCTAAAAAAGATTAAGCAAGAATTGACTTGAAAAACCTAAAGTATATTTCAAGAATCACTCTGATACTTAAGTAAGAGAATAATGAAAAACTTTGCTAAGTATCATTATTAGAAATGCCATAACAGAGAAATCTAGATTTCAAATTATTGGATTGCACGAAAGTGGTCCTTCCAAAACTATTTTAATTGCTATAGCTAAACTTAAATCTCCATTACAACTCTTATAATATTAGTTAAAAAATATTAATTAAAAAAGTTAACTTTTATAAATATATTATAATTACATGTTGAAATATAATAAAATTATTTGGAGGATAATAATACATAATCAATATTCATACAAAAGTGATATCTAAAAGCTAGTATTGACTTAGTATTTTTTCAAATAAATGCTTACCATCATTACATACATTTCTAGATATGTACTTTTTCTAATTTTTTTTTTTTTTTTTCATAAGTGGTTCCAAACTAGAACCATCAACCAGCATTATATCTCCTCTCAATTTGATATATTTATTTTCCGTTATAATTTTTTTAAAAAATGGGTACCTTTTCAGTTAAATCTGCTTACATTATCTTTTAAGAATGGAAAATCCTAATGACCGACACTTCTGACCCCATTGTTGGTAAACTTAACAGCTTCTTTTTTTTTTTTTTTGGTGTGATATTGCCGGGTGTCTTGGGCTTACGCACTAGACTAATCCCACGCCTACGCCACGCTCGACCAATACGTAGGAGGTGAATCGCAGATGTACACTGCAGAAGGCAGGGTTCGAACCTTAGACTTCACCTTTGTTCAAGGCCATCTAACGCAAGTCCTTACCATGTGAGCTTATGCCCGGAGGCAGTCATGCATGAGAGAGAGAGAGAGAGAGAGAGAGAGAGAGAGAGTGTTGGGTTAGGAAGGGTGGGAGGGAGGCGTCAACTGGTGCAGTGGTTCAGTGTAGAACTGGACTTGAACTCCCCAAGCACTTGAACTCCTACCTACCTGTAAAACATCTCCTCCCTCTTTAATTAATTTTAGAATCCCTTAGCACTAGCTTACAACTAAAAAAATTAAAATAAAAAATTGAACTACTTTCTCACTGATCATTTGCCGTCCACTGGATTCTTTAATTGGTTCTCTTGTGAAGCCATTGCATTTGCAGAAAAAAAAAACTGGAAAAAGGAAACAAGAACAAGTCAATGACATAAACAATTGTCTGAACTCTTATTCGTTCTTAAAAAAAAAGTGCTTAACTAAACACTTGTTCAAGTAGTTGCATTTTGCTTATTGAAAACGATTGAGAAGAACTTGAAAAATATTAAGAAAAGGAAGATAAAAAATATATATTTTTTTAAACATAAAAAAGAAGAAGAGATATACTTGTTATAAAATAAGTCAACGATAAGAATTTTATTTTACATGACATTAAATATAATTTTTAAATTTAAATGACATTTGAACAGATTACTTATTATAATATTTGACATAAAGAACAAATATAATAAAAATTAGATTTGACATTAAAATTTATTTTTTAATTCAAACCGATCCTTAAGGGTTTGTTTGGATCAAGGATTTTGTTTGGGAAAACAAAGGAGAGGAAAATAAGGAGGAAACTTATTTTCTCTTATATTTTCCTGCTATATAAAATATTATTAAAAAATAAAAGTTTGTTTTAATATGACAAAAAAATTAGGAAAAACTAAATATCAATGATGTATAAAATCAAATTTTTGTGTATAGATTTGGTATGTTATTTATTTTCTTTTTCATTTTTCTTGATAACTAAACATGAAAATATGGATTTCTTAATATTTTCCTCTCCTTTTCTAATATCTTCTGAGTTCCAAACGCACCTTAAGGGTTTGGGAAATGCATAATAGACAGTGTCCAAGCTAGATGCATGGGTATGAGACTCATGTGAGCGTGACACTCATCTCCTTCCCTAATATCTTCTGAGTTCCAAACGCACCTTAACTGGGCATGCGAAAGCCTTCCGCTGCTAACTGGGGGTCTTATCTCCATCTGTAAAAGGAAAAAGATAGTTTGTGGTGACCCCTTGAAAGAAAATTGATGCTTATGTCGCAGCATCTCATTCGCCGGCCGCCTGCCCTTTTTAGCATATTGTTCCTTTCGTTCACCAAACCATGTATGGTGTCTTGGATTCCAATGGCTTGGTCCACCAGCTTTTGTCCTCAACACAATACAATTTACTTTATGCTGTTATTCTCTCTGGCCATCGTTGAACAACACAATGTTCATGATAACGACGTTGGATAATCACGTTTTGTTAAAATATATCCATAAAGTTTGACATTTCTTATACAATTTACTCTGGTTGTGAGGAAGCCATGATGGTACTTGAAGTGCAATGAACCAGTACAGCATTGTTGCAAGGGATAGGATAAGGTTGTCTACCCAATCTTCTTGAGAGTTGCTTATTCCATTGTCTATGTTAACTATATGGCATGATGTATGTCTATCTAAAAAAAATTTGGAAATATTGAATTTAAATTCGGATTGAACTTGTGCCATATTTTAAAAAAAATTTAAATATAATTTTATATTATATTTTGTCCAAATCTATTGAAACCCAAATTTAAGATCAAATTTCACGGTTCCAAACTTAAGATTAGGATATTAGAAGAATGTCAACGTGTTACAAAGGCTCACTTTCATCGGAGTAAATCTTCGAACTATCTCAACATGGATGATGAATATGAATTGTGAAATTGGAATCAGGAAATGAAATGTGGGTAAAAAATATGTCAACCGAGTCGCCACTAGCCTACTTTATCGTAGGTGAGGTTAGAACACCTAATAATTTAGTTACTATTAGAACACCTAATTTAGTTGCTATCAATATTAAGGTTCATTAGCTACTTTTAGGGTCTAAAAAACTAATAGTTTGTGGCCTAGATATTAAAGTCTAAATTCCAGAATACATTTATGTGAAGGAAAGGTACTGGCATCTTTACACACCTGTCATTTCAAACAAAATTATTGGCCCTAGAGTCGAATTTAGAGGGACGGGGGGCGGGAGGGGAGGGGTGAATAGGGTCTTTTGCATATTTTTGCTTTTCTCTACAAAATGTAAATCTTGGCGAGATACAACAATTATATCACAATATGTAAACTATAAATCATGCACAAGACATAAAATAAAAGAGTATGGAAGAAAAGTTAGGCAAACAATTTTAAAGTGGTTCAGCCTCTTGCCTACGTCCACGCCTTGAGACACACTCAAGGATTCCACAATCCACTACAAGCCTCTCTTATCGGCGGAGAAGCCTTTACAAATGGGAACAAATCCCTTTTGCTCACTAAGAGTTGTAAGGTTCACCAAGAACCTTCACACGAGAACCAATCCCTTTCGCTCACCAAGAGCCGCAAGGTTCACCAAGAATGCTTGCAATTCGGTTCACCAAGAATCTTCAATCACGGTTCACCTAGAATTCTTCACAACTTGGTTTACCAAGAACCCTTTGCAACAAGAAGATGAATTACAAAAAAAGCTCCTTGAATGAACATATATTTGATACAAAAAAAGCCTCACACAAATCTTTCAAGTAATGAATCAACACAAGATTAGAGAGCAAGAGAAATTTAGAGCACTAAACTAAATGCAAAGTACTTGTGAATGATATACTAAAGATGTTAATCAATAAGATCCTATTTAAACAAGTCTTTGGACTTGTATTTATAGGCAAAGGGGCGAGCTAACCTCTTCATGGCCGTTGGGGGTTTAATATAAAAAACCATTTTGAAAACTAGTTGTTTTTCGCCCGTTGGGTGTTCTGTTTCCATCTCAAATCGTTGACGATTTTATGAATACGCTGACTATTTTCCCCTAAAAGTATTCAACATCAAGGTTTTGGGATTTTTCCTTAACTTTTTGTAGATACCAAGATCGCCCTTTTTGGAGTCTTTTAACAAAACTTATGCTTCAAATATTGAAAGGTGTTCAGGAAATTTGAAAGATGCGTAAATGAGGATTTAAACCTAACCAGGACCAAGTTTTTTGAAAAGATTATAATACTAATTTGATTTATAACTTGATTCATTTAAAAATGCATCTGAGCAAAGGATATTTTTATAAAACTCTTATTTTGACTTTGAAAAAACATAAGTACCAAACTTATGATTTGGTGATATTCTATATACTCTTACGTCCTAGTATGCATATGCAATTTGCTCAACTCTTGTTCAATAAACATGTGTGAAATCATGCACAAGACATATTTTTCCTTAACTTTTTGTAGATACCAAGATCGCCCTTTTTGAAGTCTTTTAACAAAAGTTATGCTTCAAATATTGAAAGGTGTTCAGGAAATTTGAAAGATGCATAAATGAGGATTTAAACCTAACCAGGACCAAGTTTTTTGAAAAGATTATAATACTAATTTGATTTATAACTTGATTCATTTAAAAATGCATTTGAGCAAAGGATATTTTTATAAAACTCTTATTTTGATTTTGAAAAAACATAAGTACCAAACTTATGATTTGGTGATATTCTATATACTTTTACGTCCTAGTATGCATATGCAATTTGCTCACCTCATGTTCAATAAACATGTGTGAAACAATACTGCAAGAGCTACAATAGTTCTTACCTCAAGCACTCCCTATTACACTATGACTTTGTTTGATGTAATTGAGTTATTCCGAGTGAGTGTCCATTTTGATCTTTTCTACTCGAGCATCCACTCAGTCCAATCTTTGCATTTGATCCAATATCTTCATGTATTTGTCACTTGTACCTGTACTAACTTGATCTGCAAAGATGGATTACACTTGGAACTACAAATAGGTTAATACCATCAAAATACATTAAATATAATTATGTAGCCATTAACGCTAACAATCTCACCCTTTTTGATGATATCTAACTTATTAAGATTTTACGTGATCTTTGCATTTGAATTTGTTCCTATCATAACTTGATATGCAAAGATTAGTTTACCTAAAACCATTAATGGGTTATTATCATCAAAATATGACAATTATGATCATGTAGCCATAAAGGCTAACAATTTCTCCCCTTTTGATGATGGTTAACCCTTGGTGTTCTTACAGGACAGAATTATAACCTCCCCCTTAATTTATGCATATTGTTTGAATAACATGAAATCTTTCTGCCCCTTACTATATGAATTTAAGGCATAATTAAAACATTCAACATATAATTATATAAACTAGAAAGTTCATTTTATATAAAGACCAAGTAAATTTGGATATATATATTATAAAAATATGACGTAATCTAACCCACTTACCTTTCAATCAACTCTTTGAAATTTTTTATGAAAAATGAATTTAGAACTTTCCTATTTATAGAGGATTAGAGGAAGGGTATTTTCGTAATTTTTAGGGGTTTATTAAGGATTAAGAAATGAATAAATAAATAAATAGATAATTAATTAAATAGTTAAATTAAAAGGAGCGAGAGAGAAGAGATAGGGACAGAGAGAGAGAGAGAGAGAGAGAGAGAGAGAGAGAGAGAGAGAGAGAGAGAGAGAGAGAGAGAGACGGATAAAGGTGGGGATCTTCAATTGAAAATTTCAGATAAGGATGCTTTAGCATCCTTATCATCATCATCATAATTAATATATATAAATTAATTAATAATTTAATTTAATAATAACCTTTTTTTTTTATTTTTTATACTTTTATGTATATTATTTTTAGAGTCGTTACAAATCATGCCAAAGATTCAATTAAATCACATGCACATGAAACAATACATCTTATTGAAGCAACATTAAAGATTTGAGTAAGCACATATATTATTTAATCAAACTAAACCAAGGTATCTTCTTATGTTGACTAAATAAAATTAAACACAACATTAGTACCTCACTTACAAATGAAGAATTTCATACACAACAAGCAACAAATTATCTTTTAAAACTCACTTTTCTAATATTCTTCACTCTTCGAACCCAATCTAAGATACAAATAAGGTCAAAAACACTCTAAAACCTGACAATATGGTTAGAAATGAGTTGGGAAATTTTTTGGTATTTTATCAAAATTTTCTCTAGTAATTTTCTTTGATTTTTAACAATTTATAATGACTAAATATGGAATAAAAGCTCAAGAAAACAAAATAAATAATCTAATGAAAGGGAAAAAACCTAAGATAAATCCTAAATCCCTAAAGGGAGCCCTCTCAATAATCTACTATAGCAAGCCCTATTAAAATCATCAAATGCCAAAGAGACTTAAATTGTAAAAATATAAAATAATACTAAATATAAAAAATCATGAAATTAATCCAAAAATAAAAAATAAAAAATTTTCTAACTTCCCTTTGTTTCCTAAGAATTTTTGGTTAAGAAAAACTACTTTTTTTTTTTTTTTTTTTTAATTTTAGAACTTTAAAATAGATTAAATAAAATTTAAAAGAAAAAAAATTAAAAAAAAGGAGAACCAATCGACCGGTCTACATGGGCCAGTTGAACGACCTACATCCAATACGAACATGATCTGCCTACCCTTTCTGGTTGTCTTCTCTAGCGTCTTGTTGGAGCTAGAGAGATGTCGGAACCCTAACACTTGCAGGACACTGAAAGCACTTTTATCACCACCATTTCCCAGACTCTCTTGAACATATTGAATCAAACAAAAAAAGTGGAAAACTTCATGAAATTACCTTCCCAAGCCTAGATTGGCCGTTGTTGGCGAGGATGGCAACAACCCTACATGTCTTTATTCCAATGACCATTCTGGTCTCCTAAACTCATGACCAAACCCCTCTAACCTCACCTAAACCTCTTAAACTGGCATAGGTTAGCCATGCATGTAGGGTCGGCTCTTCACAATATGGGGCCCTATGTCAAATTTAATTAGGGACCTTTAATATCTTGTTTAATATTTTTTTCTTTTTTTCGTTTTTTATATTCGGATTCATATTTTTTCATTGACATAATTAAATTTCAAAATTAACACTAACTATAAATTGACAAATTATGTAAATAAATAAATATAAATTTGATAAATCTATAGAAATAATAGATTGAAACAATATAACATGATTATTAAATCGATCGGCGAGCGAGGCTTTAGAGATATCGGATTTTTTCCGGATACAAAGCTCTAATCTCAAAGCTTCCAAAATCTACAAAAAATAGAAAAAAAAAAAATTCAGAGTGAAAATAATAAAAAAATAATGTACAAACATTGAAATCAAAATTAGGGTTGATGAAAATTACAAAGAATCGGAGGCTCAAAGATGATGAACACAAGAGCCGGAGCAAAAATCATAGAGAGACCGAGAGATGAGAGTGAGAGAGTGTAAGAGATGGAAATATTTTTTTAGAGAGGCTAAGAGAGAGAGATGAGAGTAATAGATAGTTAGAAATACAATAAAGTTGTTAGTTGGGAAATCAATGAGACTTGAAAAAAAAAAAAGAATTAAATTGCATTTATTTTACATTTTAAAATACAATTTCATTTATTTGTTAGTTGGAGAGTCAATGTATGGGAAGAGAGCATAATAAATAATGTTAACATTATTTAATTAAAAAAAAAAAAATTTGGGACCCCAAAAATATATTATTATATTAAAAAAAATTTGGGGCGAGCACCTCAGCTGCCTAAAGGAAGAGTCGGCCCTACATGCATGCCAAACATGCCTAAAATCTTTCTCCTTTCTATTTTCTCTCATAGATAAGTTCCTTTTCTGCGAGGATCCTAAAAACCTCCACCATGTCATGATGGCCTCTATGTTCACATACTAACACTACAAAGGTTCGAACTTTATCACAAAAAAATGAAGCTTTAAGCCACCTCAAGCATAAACCCTTCAAGGTCTTTTTCATGAGCACCAAACAACCACATACATGACCTAAATGACTCCTTAATGTAACAATACTCTAAAATTGAAACTTTAATACTCATATGTGCAATAAAGATCAAACCTTTAGTTCATATATGAAGAAAATAATAAAGACTTCAATTTGACCATGCAACTAAGAGTTCAAACCATTCATCTAAACATACCATCAATTCCAAGAAAAGATTCATGAAATCATGTAAAAGTAGGTGAGAATGGTAGAGGTATCTTGTCTTTCCTTGAACGATAGAATCTTTCAAGAACTAGGGTCCACTTTGATTCTCCTCTTCAAGTTTGAATCTCCCATCTTCAAGCTTTGAGTTTTCCTTCTTCAGTGGAGTCTTTCTTGCTCTCTTTCTCTTTCCCTTTTCTTTTGCTCCCAAGCTCTACCTTGGAGTCCCCTCTTGTAGTGAATGTATACTTCCTTTTTGTGATTCAACGTAGCTGTCTCTCAATTGAACGTATGCTCCCCTTTCTCTAAAGTTTAGCCTTATTTTTTTTTATAGAGAAACAAGAGGATAAGGGGTTTCCCTAGCCCTCAATTTAACAAAGTACCATTTTAAGACAATATGTAATTTATTATAATTAACATGCTTGCCTAATATTTATCTGCCTTGTCACCTAATGATGGGTGAACTTCGCTTGATGACCTAGGTGATCATCTGTAACAACCCGGAAAATTTTAAAAAATTTGAAATTAAAAGAAGATAAAAGGGGAGGAGGAATAAATTGGAAAAAGAGTGTGGCAGCAAGCATTCGTTGACAAATGGATTGGTCTTGTTGATGAATGTTCTACTTAGCTCATCGACAAGGTTGCGTGTCTCGTCGACGAGGAATTACCGAGAGGGGTTTTTATAGACTAAAATTCATCGACGAGTTGGCTATCTCGTCGACGAATTGTGTACGAGACTCGTCGACGAATCCCTGTGTATATAAAGTGGAATTCTTTCATTTCAGCGCGAATTTCTTACATGTCTTCCCTCTCTCTCTCGAAAATTCGGCCATCCTCCCTTCTCTCTTCGATTTCGGGCTGGATTTCCACTGGTTCGACAATCTGAAGCTACCACGACGCTCCTGGAAGAGTTCTCTACAAATCTACAGGAGTGGATCGTCGGTGGAGCTAGTTGGGAATTCATCCCAGAATTAAGGTAAGACTTTTTATGTAAAATTTGGCTTTACCCTAGTTGTAGGAAATATTATATTCGAAGAAATACTAATGTTTTGTTCTAGGGGATGTGGATTTCAGGGTGTTGAGTGGGGAACCCTGCAGGTGCAGGACTGATCATTTTAAAAGACTTTTCGAGAATTAGGTAAGGGGAAATGTTTTATAATAGCTTTTAGTAATTGTTAAAATGACTAATTTTTGGAAAAAATCTTACATATACAGGTATAATTTTTTTGAACCAAATTGATATTGTTTTAATTATATATGTATTAAATTGGAAAAAATTGTGTGGTTGAGACCATTTTGACAATTAAATGATTTTGAGCATAGTGGAATGATGAATTCATTGAGATTGTGAATGTTATTTGGCTATAAATCTTGTTTGGTTGAATATACTGGTTGGATTGTGAACTTTGTTTGGCTGAAAATACTGGATGGTTGAGTATTTTGTGGTAATTGCGTGGGCATGGTTGATTAGTTAGGTGTGTTATTGATCTGTGGTGTGGTTCATGTAAATGATGATATAACGTTGGTAGTGGTATGAGGAGGTTGTTATATCGTACCTGGTATAACCGTTATATAACATTGGCAGGGGTATGAGGAGGTCGTTATATGGGCGTTTATACTGGGAGGTAAACATTGGCAGTGGTATGAGGAGGTTGTTTACCTATTTACCATGAATAGGTTGGTTTGTTTGCCTTGTGTGGACCAGTCCTGTGTGGGCACTGATACTGTGTGTTTGATTAGTTATGTGTGGACCAGTCCTGTGTGGACACTGATATTGTGTGTTTGATTAGTCCTGTGTGGACAGCGATACTGTGTGTTTGACTAGTCCTGTGTGGACCAGTCCTTTGTGGAAACTGATGCTGTGTGATTGGATCCTGTGTGGATTGATTATGGTATGAGCATATGCATGAAATTTGTGAAGCGATTTTTTGGCTTTATACGAATGTTAATAAATGAAGTATTTTGGGTAAAGTAGAGTATTCCACCAGAGAGCTTGCTGAGGAAGGCGAGTACTCTGGTAGTTATTTATAGGTACTAGGTTAGAGAGAAGCCACTTGTGTGGGCGGGTGATCTTCCCCATTATCGGTGTCCTTACCTGAATACATAACCCGAGAGCTTACTAAGAAAAGTGAGTGCCTTGGTGTTAGTACTAGAGTAGAGGGAACCTACTTGTATGGGCGGGTAGATTTCCTTATTTTCGGAAAATTAACAATAAAATACTGATGGTTGTGAATATGCGAAAGGACGATAATGACGTTGATTTTGTGTGATTATGGGTATGACATCTGGGTTACATGTGGACTGTTTATACATTTTAGAAGGATATTTTAATTGTATTATAAACACTTCAGCCACGCACTACTATAAACTATTTCTTCCTTATTGAGAGGTGTCTCACCCCGACATATGTTAAATCTTTTCAGGTTATCCAGGTGATCGAGCTTAGATAGCTCTAGGGTGGGGTAGTTTTGTGAGTTAAATATTGCAAATCGGATATGTATTTAGTTTATGTTTAATATGTATTAATTTTGGATTTATAATATGAAGGATTAGGTTGTAATTATTATGGATCAATGTATGTAAATATAGCACTCTTGTATTTTCTTTTGAGGTTATTTATTATTTCCGCTGCGTGAATGGTATCAAAGACTCGTGTCGATCTCTTAACGCACTGGGGCCCACGTGGCGAGTCCGGGCGTTACAATTGGTATCAGAGCATAACGGTCTGGCGGACTTAGGAAGACTAGTACCAGAGTATAGGTTGAGTTGAATGGGGGTAGAAATGGGTAGATTAGGGTGTTGATAGGAGTTTGAGTTGTTTCCTAACTTGGAGGCAGAAATCTTTTGATGGACTATTGTGATTTTCTAAATTAGTCGATGGCTTCAGAAAACCACAGTAAATCCATCTACGGTGATGTTTCTGAGTTTGGAATTTGATTTTGAAGGTTAAAAAGTTTTTGGATAAATTGACGTGGGTGTTTAATTGAGGACATGGATATTAATTTGGTTTTATATTATGTTATTTTGGTATATATAAGGATGTGGAGATTTTTAGGTTGCTTTGTTGTACATTTATATTCAGGGATGGATCCTAGAGGCAAGGGTGTGGATAAAGGAGGAGGAAGTGAAATGGGAGCTTCTAGTAGGGACGAGATTGACACTTCTCGGCTGTTACGAGGAATAACTCGTCAGGTTTGGGAAGAAATGAGATGAGATTTTGGGGGAACAAGCTATCCACCAGTGCACCAGGGTTGCACCATTGATTAGTTTACACATATGAAACCCTCGTCTTTTGAGGCTGGCACCGATCCAATTAAGGCTGAGATGTGGATGCAAGAAATGGAGAAAATTCTTGGTATGTTGAATTGTACCGAGGAGCAAAAGGTCCTCTTCACCACTTTCAAACTTGCCGGAGAAGCTAAACAATGATGGCATGCAATGAAATTGTTAGAGGTACAGCGGGTGGTATCAATAGCGATGACATGAGATCACTTCAAACAAGTCTTTTACGACCGATATTTTCACGCCACCACAAGGTATGCAAAGGCGGAAGAATTTTTTAGTTTGAGTCAAGGGCGCCTCACTGTTCAGCAGTATGCCGCTAGATTCCTGGAGTTGTGTCATTTTGCACCTTCTATAATTCCAGATGAATATCAGAAGGCAATGTGGTTTGAGAGGAGCTTGAATCAGAGGATCCACGAGCATCTGGCGTGTCTTTAGATTCAAGATTTCACGGAATTGGTGGAGAAAGCTACGGTGGTAGAGTCGAGTCTGTAGAGGGGCACAGAGGCTTCTGAGCGAAGGAAAATGCCAGCGTCTCCACGATCCCAATCAAATGTCAGGAAAGGATCATGGAGGGGAGATAGAGATGTATTGGGCTAGGGGTCAGAGAGAAAGGAGCAGGGACGACAGGGTGATTCGTCACGTCCCCACTGCCCTAGGTGTAATCAGCGACATTGGGGGGAATGCCAAGGCATAAGTGTTATATGCTACAGGTGCAGAAAACAAGGTCATATTGCTTGGGAATGTCGGGAACAGCCGAGTAATGCACCATCCCCAAAACAAAATCAGAACCAAAGGAACAGCCCGACACCTCGTGGCGGCGGAGTCCCGGCGTGTGTCTACATGTTGGGTACACCTGAGGAGGGAAAGACTAAGGGCCTGGGTAATATGCTTATGTGTTATATGTTTACATTAGTAGGTGTGCTAACTTTATTTGAGTCTGCACGATTTGATGTTGCACATGTTAGAATTGCTTGGGATTTGTGAATGTGATTAATTAGCTTAATGATGTGTAAATGGGTGACTAACGAATTTCGGGGACGAAATTCTTTTAAGAGGGGGAGAATGTAACAACCCGAAAAATTTTAAATAATTTGAAATTATAAGAAGATAAAAGGGGAGGGGGAATAAGTTGGAAAAAGAGTGTGGTAGCAAGCATTCATCGACAAATGGATTGGTCTCATCGACGGATGTTCTACTTAGCCCGTCGACGAGGTTGCGTGTCTCGTTGATGAGGAATTATCGAGAGGGGATATTATAGACTAAAATTTGTTGACGAGTTGGCTGTCTCTTCGACGAATTGTGTACGAGACTTGTTAACGAATCGATGTGTCTCGTTGACGAATCCCTGTGTATATAAAGTGGAATTCTTTTATTTCAGCATGAATTTATTGCAGGTCTTCCCTCTCTCTCTAGAAAATTCGGCCATCCTCACTTCTCTCTTCGATTTTGGGCCAGATTTTCATCGGTTCGATAATCTGAAGCTACCACGACGCTCCTGGAAAAGTTCTCTACAAATCTACTGGAGTGGATCGTCGGTGGAGCTAGTTGGGAATTCATCCCAGATTTAAGGTAAGACTTTTTATGTAAAATTTTGCTTTCCCCTAGTTGTAGGAATTATTATATGCGAAGAAATACTGAGGTTTTGTTCTGGGGGATGTGGATTCTAGGGTGTTGAGCGGGGAACCCTACGGGTGTAGGACTGATCATTTTAAGGGACTTTTCGGGAATTAGGTAAGGGGAAATATTTTATAATAGCTTTTAGTAATTGTTAAAATGACTAATTTTTGGTAAAAATCCTACATATACAGGTATAATTTTTCTGAACCAAACTGATATTGTTTTAATTATATATGTATTAAATTGGGAAAAATTTTGTGGTTCGAACCATTTTGACAATTAAATGATTATGAGCATAGTGGAATGATGAATTCATTGAGATTGTGAATGTTACTTGGCTATAAATCTTGTTTGGTTGAATATAATGGTTGGATTGTGAACTTTGTTTGGCTGAAAATACTGGATAGTTGAGTATACTGTGGTAATTGCGTGGACATGGTTGATTAGTCAGGTGTGTTATTGATCTGCGATGTGGTTCATGTAAATGACGATATAACGTTGGTAGTGGTATGAGGAGTTCGTTATATCGTACCTAGTATAACTGTCATATAACTTGGAAGGGGTATGAGGAGGTCATTATATGGGCATTTATGCTGGGAGGTAAACATTGGCAGTGGTATGAGGAGGTTGTTTACCTATTTACCATGAACAGGTTGGTTAGTTTGTCTTGTGCGGACTAGTCCTGTGTGGACACTGATACTGTGTGTTTGATTTGTCCTGTGTGGACACTGATACTGTGTGTTTGATTAGTTCTGTGTGGACCAGTCCTGTGTGGACACCAATACTGTGTGTTTGATTAGTCCTGTGTGGACCAGTCCTTTGTGGACACTAATGCTGTGTGTTGATTAGTTCTGTGTGGACATTGATGCTTTGTGATTGGATCCTATGTGGATTGATTATGATATGAGCGTATGCATGAAACTTTGTGAAGCGATTGTGTTGGATTTATACGAATGTTAATAAATCAAGTATTTTGGGTAAATTAGAGTATTCCACCCGAGAGCTTGCTGAGGAAGGCGAGTACTCTGGCAGTTATTTATGGGTACTAGGGTAGAGGGAAGCCACTTGTATGGGTGGGTGATCTTCCCCATTATCGGTGTATTTACCTGAATACATAACCCGAGGGCTTATTGAGAAAAGTGAGTGCCCTGGTGTTAGTACTAGAGCAGAGGGAACCTGCTTGTTTGGGCGGGTAGATTTCCTTATTCTCGGAAAATTAACAATAAAATACTAATGGTTGTGAATATGCGAAAGGACGATAATGACGGTGATTTTTTGTGATTATGGGATTGACATCTGGGTTACTTGTGGACTGTGTGTACATTTTAGAAGGATATTTTAATTGTATTATAAACACTTCAGCCACACACTACTATAAACTATTTCTTCCTTACTGAGAGGTGTCTCACCCCGACATATGTTAAATCTTTTCAGGTTATCTAGGTGATTGAGCTTAGATAGCTCTAGGGCGGGGTAGTTTTGTGAGTTAAATATAGCAGATCGGATATGTATTTAGTTTATGTTTAATATGTATTAATTCTGGATTTATAATATGAAGGATTAGGTTGTAATTATTGTGGATCAATGTATGTAAATATAGCACTCTTGTATTTTCTTTTGAGGTTATTTATTATTTTCGCTGCGTGAATGGTATCCGAGACTCGTGTCGGTCTCTTAACGCACCGGACCCCGCATGGTGATTCCGGGGCATTATACCATCGCCACTTGATGATGGGTGAATTTTGTCTAATGACTTCGGCAACTCTCATTGCCTAATGATGAGCAAAGTTCACCTAATGACTTTTGCCATTAATGTCGTTTCTTGATGAATGTGTGTTCTCTATCGCTTGAGTAGCTACTTACAACTTTGGTGTCGCCTAAGTGATAAGCGGTTACATCATTTAGGCGATTTGTGCCTCACCTATAGTGTTTAACTTACAACTTTTTAGGTGATTGTCCACTTATTCACTTGGGCAACTGGACGACGCATGATTTACCTTGGCTAGGTGGCCTTTTTTAAAGGTGGCTATCTTGATTGAACGATTAGTATCACATTCTGTGAAATTGCACAAAGATGGTGCTATTATCATGTACTTGAATGATCAAGTAAAAGATAACTTAATGTTAAATTTACTTAGGATTGAAAGAATGACTAAATTAGTGAAGTATAGATGCACAACTTTAACTCGTCTATCAATAGGTTTCAAATACAACATCTAAAGTACGAGTTCTTATTTTATGTTTTTTACCCCTCTTTACATTGATCTTCACTTGTATTATTATTTTGTCTAACATCTCAAGCTCCAAATGAAGAATAAGTTTGTGTATATCGACCAATCAAAGGATAACTATATAGCATGAGTAGAAGTTTAGTAAAAGAAAGGATATAATCAATTTTATCCCATCATACATGCATGATATATTTATAATGGTTTCTTCAACAAATGCTATTTTTTCAACACCCTCTTCCCTTTAAGAATTGTATTAACTGCTAATAAAATTGGTTTGAAGTCAAACTTCAATTGATGATACTCTTTTTTAGTTTACAATCATTGAAACAATGTCATATCACCACAACAAAAAAGCAAGTATATATAGGGACAAAAACTCATATATATAGCCAATGACGCATAAAAATTCTAATAGAAGTAGTTTTTTTTTTAAAGAAGGGCAGCACCTCCATTTATTTATTAATATACCATCACTTTTGGCAGAGGAATACCATGGTTACAAGACAAGTAATGGGAGATAACATATAGAAAAAAACTTAAAGGCCTCCCAAAAACAACACCGACATGCAACCAAAATAGGACTACAAATCCAAACAAATCAAAACAAGGACCTACTAACCAATGAAACATCCCACGCATCAAACCAAACAAAAGAAAACAAACAAACATATATATATATATATATATATATATATATATATATATATATATATATATAAAGGAACCTAGTAAAACATACTTCATATAAGTCGTACCCATCTTATCCAGTTTATACAAACCATTGATAACTCTAGGAAGTTGGCTATTATTTGTAAACAAACTATTCCTCCCCATAACATCTTGTCGAGCCAATGCATCTGCCAATTTATTCCCTTCTCTATAAAAATGATTTATAGAAAAGTCTACTCCCTCTAATAAACCAATAAGCTACTCCCAAAAATCCCAAAAATACCACAAGGAGCCCTTACTGGATCTAATCCAATTTACTACAATATTCGAATCACATTCTATATCAATACTAGTATGTCCCAAATGTTTGCAAATCTTTATTCCTTCCACCACAGCTCTCAATTCAGCTTCATTATTTGAACAAGAATCAAAAATATTTTGAAAAACCAAAAATAAAAGAACATGTACAGTCTTTAAGGATGCCACCACCACCCGCCGGTCCTGGGTTTCCAAAGCTACTCCCATCTAAATTTAGTTTCAACCTCCCTTGCCTCGATTTTAGCCATCTCACACCTTGCATAATTTTATTTCTTTTATTCATAATTTGCACTTCCAGATTCTGTAATATCTGAACATCCGCATCCTTTAACTGAGCTATTCCTGTCATGTTCTTACTCAAAACCCCCATCTAATACTTAATGGACAACCACACATCTGTACTACTCTCCAATTTTCCCTCCATTCTAGCCACACATCTCCTTCTCTACAACTTCCAAACTACTAAACAAGGAATCAATCCCATCAATGTTCCCAATTGAGATTATCGGGAAGCCCTATTAAATCACATTTAGACTCTTTCTTTCCAACTTTGTTGCCTAAGGAAAGGTACATCTACCTCCACTGAAACCTTCCTCCATACATTAGCAGTAAGATCTCCCTTATTTAAATCGTGCTCCATATCTTCTGGTTGCCTCATCTCACAACAATTACACATCGAAACAAGTGATACCCCCACCTTTCTCATATTTTCATCAATGCTTAAGCACTCAAAGGTAGCCTTCCAATTACAGTTAGCCATTTTCTTTGGTAACCATTTGTTCCAAACCCACTTTGCCCAATCAAATTTTGGAGCTCTAACTCTGAGAACATCCAAAGCTGAATTTGTAACGACCTGCTTAATTTTCACACATATTTTTTAAATATTAGAAATTAGTATAAAAAATCTAGCAGATCATGATCAACCTGAACTTGTGGGTACCAGGGATAAAACAAAAACACATAACGGAAGCTTAAGCAGCAGGAAACATAAAATCATAAATAACTCATAATATCATATACAATATCATCCATCACAATACTAGAGTTCTACATTCATTATATTTAGGTATATACATCCCAAAAAGAAAAAAACCAGGGACATTTCCCACAAAAACCTAACTGTCATTACCAAAACTTACCCTTTAAAGAGGCTAGATCAACATTACTATATCAGTGGAGCTTTATCCACTCTTCTATCAGGGGCTCCTGAAATGTTTATGAAGTTTTGGGGTGAGACACCACTCAGTAAGGGAAATAAACTAATACTAGTGTGTGGCAACATGAGCATTTCTGTGTTCTATATAAAATCATACATAAATATATCAGTATAACTGTCTGTATCATATTTGGGAAACATATATTCTCATATCATGGAAGAACATACAAGATTTTCATAAACATAATTCATCTCATATAATGTAATACGAAAACAACCCTGGTAGCTGGCTATTGTCATGTATTACCCCCATATGATTAGGTTGTGTGGCTTGAAGGCGGGACTTGGCAATGGTTGGCCGACCATTATCAAGTCAAAAGTACAGTCTGTAAGTTCGATGGGTCTGACAGACCTAGTCCGTACACCAGGGGCGCTCACACTTCATAAAACCACATCGACCATGCAATCTCACATCACTCCATATAGCGATGTTAACATAAATATCATGATGAATCATGAATACATAGCATCAGTACCGTGCAAGTGCTAGCCTAGACTAAGCCAACCAGGTTCTGATAACATATAGCATATACTGAAACTGTGATACATGAATATTTCATACCATTAATTATCAAATCAATCATATCATTTTGCATATATATGTATATCATGAAAATCATCGGCTCGTACGCCAGTATTTCATATTTTACCATAACTCGGCCTGTACGCTAGCAAATCATATCCATATCTTGGTCCATACGCCAACAAATCATATACATAACTCGGCCCGTATGCCGGTAAACATATCCATAGCTTGGCCCGTACGCCGAAAAATCATATCCATAGCTCGGCCCATACGTTAGCTAATCATATAAAAATCTCGGCCTGTACGCCGATTTTTCATTATAAAAATCCATATCTTTATCATAATCCCAGAAAACAATATTTCATTATAAATTCCACTCATGCCACACGAAGTAGGTTTTTCATATAATTAAACATACCATCATTTTCAGCATTATTTCCCAAACATAATGTATATAAGTATATTTATTTTCCTAAAATCATATGCTGTAATAATATACATACATTTTCATAAAATAACTAGTTTAGTTTATCCTTTTACCTGAGTCTTGAAAAGCCCATAAGAAAGACAATCCTGCACCCGCAGGGGTCCCCATTCAATACCTTGAAAATGACATTTCCTATAACTAAACTTCAGTATTTCTACGTGTACTACACTTTCTACAACTGTCAAGAAGTCAAATATTGAGTAGAAAGCCTTACCCTGGATCTGGGATGAATTCTGAACTCGACCCACCGACGATCCACTTCAGTAGATATGCAGAGAACTTCACCAAGAGTATCGTGGTGGCTCTGGATCGTCGATCCGGTGAAAGATCGGCCCGAGATCTTAGAGAGAAGGGAGGAGGGGCGTAGAGGAGAGAGAAGGAGTATTTGCATCGAAAATGGCCACAAAATGAAGGTTGACTCTATTTATACACTGAGATTCATCGATGAGTGTCATCTCATCGACGAGGCAAAGAAGAAGACTTGTCGCCAAACTCTCTCCTCGTCGATGAAATTTAGAATCACCTAAAACTCTCTCTCGGTATTTTCTCATCGATGAGACACGTCCTTGTTGATGAGCCCAATTGTAACTTGGTTGACGAAAGCTTCGCGTTCGTCGACGAGGCCTGCTACCCCTTTCTTTTTCTTTCCAATTTCTATTTTCCCCTCTTTATCATTATTTAAAATACCACAATTTCTCTGGGTCATTACAGACTTTGTATTATAGCAACCATCCTTTCCCGAGAGCCATAGCAGTATGTCCAAAGAGTTTCTAAGTTTTCCAACTCTTTCCATCACTTCTTCCACTTTATTAAATCCTAGGATCCTTTGCAAATTTTTCACATCCCATGCATTATTGATAACCAAATCTTTTAATCTGATATGTGAATGTGCACCATCTAGACATTCCGAAAACAAAGGTCCTGAATTCAGAAACTTATCATACCACAATTTTACATCTCCTTCTCTAACCTTCCACTTAGATTTATTTAACAGCTTAGACATACACTGCAAAATTTTCCTCTAGAAAGAAGAATCTGATCCATGTGGCCTGCAAAGAGCAATATGTCCACCTTTAACATATTTAGCTTTAAAAAATCTAGCCTATAGAGAATTTTGTGTTAATAATTGTCAACTAAACTTCATGAATAAAGAACGTTGCACTTGCAAAATGTCTCTTACTCCTATGCCCCTCTCCTCCACAGGAAAACATAATTTCTTCCAAGCCCTCCATTTCATTTTTTCTTTTCCATCCTCAAATCCCTAGAAAAAGGAAGCCAACATACCTTGTATCTTTTTTATCACCAGTTTTGGGACATTTAGGACAACTAACAGATGCAATGACATGCTCAAAAGCACATGTCTCAACAAAACTAGGCGACCTCCTTGAGACAATAGTCTACTTTTCCAGCCCTAAACTCTCTTACTGATTTTTTGAATTAAAGGGTCAAAATGACAAACCTTCAATTTACCATCTACTATTGGCAATCCCAAATACATAAAAGGAAATTACCTTCAATAAAACTAGTCTCTTGAAGAAATTCTCCCTTCCTATGAGTACCCAACTTCTTTGAGAAAAAAATAGCTAATTTATCTTTATTCACCATTTGACCAGTCAAGTTTTCATACTCCTTAATCACCTCCATTAACTGTCGAACAAATTTTTTACCAGCATTAGCAAATATAACAACATCATCTGCATACATTTAATGCGATATAATAGGTGCACCACTCGGATGCGCAAACAGTAAAATTCGCTTCTTAGTCAACCTTTTTTGGATTAATTTAGAAAAAACTTCTTCCATGATGATGAAAATATATGGCGACAATGGGTCCCCTTACCTCAAGCCCCTTTTTGACTTGAAAAAACCCCTGTAAGTGTCATACATCATAACAAAAAATCATGGAGTAGAAATAAAATTCTGAATCAACTTACAAAACCAATCTAGAAAACCAAGAGCATGGAAAATCTGATCTACCAACTGCCACTCCACTCGATCATACGCTTTGCTCATGTCAAGCTTTAGTATCATATTACCTCCTCTTACCCACCTATGTAATAATTTTATCATCTCTTAAGCAAGCGTTATATTTTCAAAAATACTCCTCCCTTTACAAAAGAACCTTGCTCAAGAGATATTAAATCACCCATCACTAGTAAAAGCTTGCCAACAAGGACTTTGGAGAAAATTTTATAGATTACATTATAAAAGCTTATCGGCTGAAATTTATCAAAAGATTGAGGATCCTTTACTTTTGGAATAAGAACTTTGCAAGAGGAACAAAAATACCGAGGCAACATGTTACTTTTTGAAGAACTCCCTTAGCGCATCCATCACATCATTTTTAATAATCTTCTAGCAGGTAATATAGAAAGAAGACCCAAACCCATCCGGTGCTGGGCTACTGTTAACAGAAATAGAAGAAATAGTTGCATAAACCTCCTCCTCAGTCGGTTCTTCCTTCAGCTATCCTATAGAATCCTCAGAAACCACCAATTGGATAATACCATCCAAATTTGACCTTTGCACTGAACTATTCTGCCTCAAGAATTGCTCAAAATAATTCACAGCCTCATCATGGACCATCTGCATATTTTCTAACACCGAACCATCAGGAAGCACCATTAGTTCACACAAGAGTTATGCCTTCTTTGCTTAATCACTGGATGGAAAAACTTTGAATTCTGATCACCATCAGTCAACCATTTCATCTTTGCTTACTGCGCCAACCTAACCTCTTCCCTTCTATACCATACCTCCAATTAAGCCTTAGAAATAAGGAACACTTCTTCAACTGATTCTGAGTACTCTATCTGTAGTAAATTCTCATACTTTTCCACCATTTCCCCCAACTCTTGAATAATACCACCAACACGACTGAAAGTCTGTTTATTCCACACCATAAGCCTTTGTTTTAGCCCTTTTCAATTTATCTGTCAATTTACAAAATCCTGAGTCCACCACAATGTGTTCTCTCTAGGATGATTCAACCATTTTCAAAAAATCCCCATGTGACGTCCATATGTTCTGAAATCTAGAAGGAGCTGGCTCATGCCTCTTTTTACTCGCACCCAGCTGTAATATGATAGGCAAATGATCTGAAGTATTTCTTTTCAACAATGATGTCTTAGCTTCATCGTATTTTTACAGAAAAAGCATTATTGATCAGCACCCAAGCTATTAAGTTTTGCCCAACTTCTCATCAAACCTTGATAGCCATTGCACCATGAAAATTGACTTCCTTCGAATTTGAGGTCCAATAATACACATATATTAATACAACCATTAAATTCAGCCATAGATGAACCCAAGCGATGTCGACCTCCCACCCTTTCCTCAGCTGATCGAATTACATTAAAATCTCCCACAACAATCCAAGCTACATCAAAGCTCGACATCCCCTAAAGTTGTTCCCATAATTCTCTTCTCTTAATATGATAACATTTAGCATATACAAAAGTAAAAAACATAGAACCTTTATCCTCTGTTAACAAAACTGTCAAGCATTGATTTGAAGCACCCACCCAATCAACTTGAACATCATCTTTCCATAACAGCCAAATCTTCCCACCTTCCTCTACATTAGAACAAAAGTTAGTAAATTGCCAATACACCACTCACCTTCGTATCTTCTCTACATCTTGAAAAGGTTTAGAAATAGCCAAAATTGAAACTTTCCAATCTTTCACAATTTGTTTCAATCTTCTCTTTGACATGCACAACCCTCTTATATTCCAAAACATAACTTTATCAATCATAAGTTCAATTTTTGAGGCACTGCCTTAGCCCTCTTAGACTTTCTCACTCGCCTATCACCTTTATTTCCTCCTTCCGATCCACCCATTCTCACATTACCTGGTCAGAGTAATATTCCTTTTGAGTACCAATGCAAACCTCCATATCTCCCTCAGATAACATATCATTATTATCCCTACACACCACACTCTCCTCATCCCCCATTCTCTCAGCCACCTCCTCCACCAAAAATACCTCTCCATCTTTACCCTTTTTAGCTTCTCCCCCGCTTCATAAAAAACTCTGATTTCCTGGGCAGTCCTGGAACAACCTTCTAGTTCTACTTGCACCCCTAACACCATTGACTTATGATCTTGAAAACATTCGGCTTTCTCTCTACTGTTCTTCTCTACCAAATTAACTTCATCCACTTTTTGAGTACTCGCATGACTAACCTCATTCACAACTTATTTATATTTCTCATTCACATTCGAAGGACCACTCATGTCTCCATCCTTCTTCTCCTCCACCCTTTGATCCTGAATCTACAAACCAGGACCTTCCTCTTCAACTATCATATTTTCTTTTCTACCCACTTCTTTCCACACCATCCCATCTTTATCCTTCCTCATGCCCACCTTCCTTTTATCCTTAGGCTTAACTCCAAACCGGCGTACCACATTAGTGTGACCTTGCCTACAACATTTATTACAATAGAAACCCCTCTTCTCATATATTACCCTTTTCCAACTATGCTTTTTTCCTATCACCAATGGAAAACCCTCCACAGGATCCTTCTGCAAATCTACTTCAACACATAATCTTGCACTAGTGGCTCGTGTTCTATATAATGTGACATTATTCGTCCCCAAAAATCTACCAAATCTAGTGGCCAAACTATGTAAAAAGTCCATTCTATATAAATGTAAAGGCAGACCTGGTAAGAAAATCCACTGGAGTGCGATCTACGGCTCCTTATTGACATCAAAATTCATGGACCAGTTAAATAGCCGAAATTGGCACCCTGCCACACATCTTCCTTCTTGTGCCCATGTATGAATCTAGTCGTTTTCATTTACCAAATGCAAAAAAACATGATAGTTGTCCATAAAGCTTATCATTGGAACTTCAGAGAGACCCCAAGATCAGATAATATGCCTCTGAAGGACATCGATAGATGGCCTTGCAGAAAGAAATTTAAGTACCAATACAAAATTCAGATCCTCAGCAGCCTTTTCGATCTCCACATCTGAGAAAACAAAAGCTGATTCCCCATTAATCAGTTTCGGTTTCCTCAAAGGGATTTTGAATTTTGAAGATGAAATTGGCCTTTTCAAAGCTTCCTCCAATGATTTTCCCCCAGCAAAACCTTCCCCCTTTTCAACCTTATCGTCCCCCAAACCACTTCCCGCAACTCATAAACTAGTGTCGGCACCTCCCCTCAACCCTCTGGTAACAACTACCATAGACGATGTAGCCATGGCTAGCGGGTACCTGTTTTCCATATTGAACACCAAAAAATAAAAAAATCAACCTTTTTTGGATAGAGTTGTTCCTTAGCGTGCGGTGTCCCTTCCCAACGATTCACTAAATTTTGACTGTATGTTGCCGTCATAGGTTTGCCGTTGCAGCTTCATCGTTGTCACTATCGAAATGCCGTGACTGCAAAACGACCAAAGCCGCTGCAAATGCTGGAGACAAAACGCCGTTGTAATGCCGGAGACAAATGCCACTGCCAGAAATGCTAGAGACGAGACGCGGAAGAAAAAAAGAAATGTTGCTGCTCTCGGCCCTTCTGCCTTACTGTGAAACTCCCTGAAAGAAACCACTCTGCCCTCGTCGCCTTTGCAGAAACGGCAGAGCTGAGGCGGCTGGGCACTGCTGGTGCGGTGGAGGGCTTGGTTGTGGCGGTAGCAACAGCCCTTAGGGATTCCCCGAGTTCTTCCCCAACCTACGCTGCCTCCTTGATTGCTAATCTGCGTCTCGCAGAGAAGAAAGGCTCTACCTTGGGTCATGGATTTCTCCCTCTTCTCCAATTTTGTCTTCTTCGTCGTATACTGCTGCCCTCTTTACTTGGAAACCAAGCTCCCATGTTAGTGAAAGTATGTAATAGAAAACTCTCACCCCGACGCCCTTCGCGAGAGCTTCTCTACAGCACAGAATGAAGACGCTGTCGCGAGAGCTAGATGCTGCTGACTGTGCTACGTTGTCTTCTCCGTCACCATCGCTAGTTGTCATTGCGGCTTTGTGTTGCCAATGCTGGCTAACCCTAGATACGCTTTTCTGCTCTTCTCAACGATGCCATGCCTTGGAAGTTGCCCGCTAATAGAAGTAGCTTAATTGTTTTTGTAATCAAATGGCATTCATGCAATGTCTATAAAATTTCAATTTTTTTACATGCATATATATACACACTTTAAAGGATAGAAAGATTTAAAATAACCATGGGAGCATCAACAATGACAAATTAAGGTAGAGTATAATTGGGTTTCACCTATAAGTTCCTAGAGCTTTAATGATAGTTATTCTTACAGTGTATTAAAGGTAAAATGTATTAGTTAGCACCAACTCTAGTAAAATACATCTTCCAAAAGATCCATTTTTGAAAATTATGTGAACAAAATTAACTATATGGGATTAACATAAATTATGCATTGTCGTATTAAAATCCAAGGAGAGAAAATAGTGGAAGAATCATGCTAATTAGATTGCTCAAAAGTATACTCCCTTCATTAAAGGAAAAAAGTTTATATTCGGCTCGACTGAATGCGAAACTTTTGTTTGCGATTAATAAGAGTGATCCACCAATTATACAAAACAAAAAAAATGTTAGGTAGTGTTCAAGAGTGTTGATTTTGTTGTGAAACTTGAGATTGTTCCACCTAACTTTACCACAGTTTACTATTGTACAGGTAAATAGAGAGTGAATAATTGTGCAAAATTACACCAGGTAAATTCCCAGGGAAGTGGGGGGTCACAATGGACCTCTTAAATCCCTCTTTCCTAGATAGAATTTTCCTTAGACATGTAATTAATACAATATATTACTACAACTATACCCGACAAAAGTTAACTACTGAATAGATGAAAGGAAGAACACAAGAATTTAACAAGGTTCGGCTAATTGTGCCTACGTCCTCAGACACTATCAATCAATATTTCTCTATTGTAGAAATATTACAAGATGAGAGAGAGAAGAGAGAATGTGCCTAAGAGAGAAGTAGGCAATTTTGGGGATGAGATTACAAATGGAGGTGATGGGTTTATATAGGTTAGGAAATACCACTATTACAACCACTAATCACCTACCTTAGAAAAAATAGCCCACCATTGAAGACTTCAATGGCAATGGTAGGCTTCTACAATAAGCCATAAATCAACAAATCTCCACCTTGGCGAAATTCCATCTCTTAACATATCTCATAGATTCCATAATGTCTTCAAACGTGCTTGTAGCGCAAATCTTTCAATTTTTAACAATGTTGATCAAGTTCAAGCAATGTTGAAACTTGACCACAGTTACCACTTTTGTCATCATATCAGCAGGATTCTCAGTGGTTCGAATCTTCTGGATTACTACTCCACCTTCTTCCAGAATTTCTCGAACAAAGTGATATCGAACGTCGATGTGCTTTGTCCTTGAATGGTAGACTTGGTTCTTTACTAGATGGATAGCACTTTGGCTATCACAATGCACCTTGATGTGCTTCTGTTCAATTCCCAAATCTTTCATCAATCCTTGAAGCCAAATTGCCTCCTTCACAGCCTCTGTGACTGCCATATACTCTGCCTCTGTAGTGGACAAAGCAACTGTTGACTGTAAGGTAGACCTCCAACTAACTGGCGCTTTTGTAAGAGTAAAAACATAGCCAGTAGTTGACCGACGCTTATCCAAATCACCAGCGTAGTCGGAATCACAGTATCCAACAATACTATGATCATCTTGCTTATCCTGCTCAAATATTAGTCCAACATCTACCGTATACAAAATGTATCGTAGAATCCATTTCACAGCTTGCCAATATTCCTTTCCAGGATCATGCATATACCTGCTCACAACTCCAACAGCTTGTGAAATATCGAGCCTTATACACACCATGGCATACATCAAGCTACCAATAGCACTTGAATACGGTACTTTTGACATGTATTCTCGTTCAGCTTCAGTTTTTGGAGACATAGATGCATTCAGCTTGAAATGAGGAGCAAGCAGAGTACTAACAGGGTTTGACTTCTCATCCATACCAAAACGCTTCAGTACTTTCCTCAAATATTGTTTTTGAGTCAAACAAAGCCTCCCCAATTTCCTTTCTCTACTTATCTCCATACCGAGAATTTTCTTTGCTTCGCCTAGATCCTTTATCTCAAACTCCCTATTCAACTGAGCCTTTAGTTTGTCAATTTCTATCTGACTCTTGGAGGCTATCAATATATCATCAACATAAAGAAGAAGATATATGAAAGATCTATCTTGTAGCTTGCAAAAATACAACAGTGATCATATTTGCTTCTTCTGTAATTTTGCCCCATCATAAACTTGTCAAATCGTTTGTACCACTTCCTTGGGGATTGCTTTAATCCATACAACGATTTTTCAAGTTTGCACACCATATTTTCTTGTCCAGCAACTTTGAAACCTCTTGGCTGAGTCATGTAGATTTCCTCTTCCAAATCTCCATGTAAAAATGCAGTTTTTACATCCAATTGAACTAGTTCCATATCCAATTTTGTTACCAAAGCCAATAAGATTCTAATGGAGGAATGTTTTACTACTGGAGAAAATACCTCATTGTAATCAATTCCCTCCGTTTGTGCATAGCCTTTAGCCACCAACCTTGCTTTGTAGCGAACACTATTCTTGTCAGGAAATCCATCTTTCTTTGTATATACCCATTTACACCCAATTGCCTTCTTTCCCTTCGGAAGACTAACAAGCTTCCATGTTCGATTCTTATGAAGGGACTGCATTTCTTCATTCATGGCTTCCCTCCACTTTTCTTCTTTCGAACTTTGGATTGCTTCATTGTAAGTAACAAGAGTATCATCATTTGCAATTGGAGATGCGTAAGCCACCATGTCAACAAAGCGAGCAGGCTTTCTAATTCTTCTCTTTGGCTTACTCAATGCAATAGATTCATGTTGCTGTGGAGATTCTTGGGTTGAAACCTCTTCTATAGGCGAATCTTCTTCTACCATAGGAGAGTCTTGATTTTCTGGGTAAACAATTCTTCTATCAAACTCCACCTGTTTTGGAGCACCATCTTTTTGCTCAACACTTTCTGTTGTCACCTTTAAAAAAGTGGATTCATTAAAGGTAACATCCCTGCTAAAGATTATTTTCTTTGTCTCTGGACACAAAAGTCGATATCCCTTTACTCCAGAGGTGATTCCCATAAAGATTGCTTTCTTAGCCCTCAGATCCAGCTTTGATTCCTTGACATGATAGTAGGCAGTGGAACCGAATACATGTAAGGAATCATAATCTGTAGCAGGCATTCCAAACCATTTCTCCAATGGTGTTTTACCGCAAATAGCAGTAGATGGTAGGCGGTTGATGAGGTGGCAGGCATATGTTACAGCCTCAGCCCAAAATTCTCTACCCAACCCAGCATTGGATAACATACACCGAACCTTCTCCAACAATGTTCGATTCATACGTTCTGGCACTACATTCTGTTGTGGTGTACTTCTCACTGTGAAGTGTCGTATAATACCTTCATCTTCGCAGACTTTAAGAAATGGATCACTTCTATATTCTCCACCATTATCTGTATGGAGGCGCTTGATCCTTCTGCTTGTTTGAGTTTCCACCATATTTTTCCATCTAAGGAAGACTCCTAACACTTCATCCTTAGTTTTCATAGTATACACCCATACTCTTCTAGAAAATCGTCAACAAAGGTCACATAGTAGTGTTTTCCTCCTAGTGAAGTTGTCTTGGAAGGTCCCCACACATCAGAGTGAACATAATCCAAAATACCCTTGGTATTATGGATTGCAGTACCAAATTTCACTATTGTTTGCTTCCCTTTGATGCAATGTTCACAGAAATCTAGCTTGCAGGTCTTTGCTCCCTTTAATAATCCTTGATTTGTAAGAAGTCCCAAGGATTTTTCACCTGCATGCCCCCAAGCGTATATGCCATAACCTAGTTGCTTCTATTTCTTTATCATCAGAAGAAACTGTTGCTGTCGTCCCAATAACTGTACGACCTTGATAGTGATACAAGTTATTATTCTTCCGAATTCCCTTGATTACCACAAGTGCACCAGAGATGATCTTCATGACTCCGTTTTCTGTTGTTACTTTGAATCCCTTTGATTCCAGGGTTCCCACAGAAATAAGATTCTTCATCAAACTTGGTATATATCTAACGTCCGTCAATATTTTGATTGATCCATCTTGATTCCTCTAGCGGACTGAACCAATCCAATGTGTGGTAAGAGGGACATCATTTGCCGTGTAGACGACTCCACCTTCTAGTTCTTTAAAATCAAAGAACCAATCCCGATTGGGACACATATGATGGCCACACCTAGAATCTAGTAGCCATATACTCGAAGAACTAGTTGATGGCGTAGCAACAAGCGAAAGATCTGAGCTCCCATCTTCGTACTCAGCCACATTTGAGATGGCCTTTCCTTTATCAGGTTTGCCTTTATTCTTTAGCTTCGGACAGTCTTTCTTCCAGTGTCCCTTTTCCCGACAAAAGGCACATTCATTTTTGTTTGTTCTGGACCTTGACTTGGATCTCTCTTTCTTTCTACTATTTTGGCTTTGTGAACGGCCTCGAACTACTAAAGCCTCGTTGGCTCCACTTGTGCTTTCAAGCTTGTCCTTCTTCCTCAATTCATAGCTATACAAAGCAGCACAAACCTCGCCAAGAGACACTTTATCCTTTTCATGGAGTAGAGTAGTTTCAAGAAACACAAACTCCTCAGGAAGGGATCCCAACAACATCAAAGCCAGGTCTTCATCTTTAAAAGTCTCATCTAGATTGACGAGATCAGTAACCAACCTATTAAAGTTGGTGATATGATCATTCATAGTGGTACCCGAGACATAAGTGAAGCGAAATAGTCTCTTCTTCATATGGAGTTTGTTCTGAGAGCTTTTCTTCAAAAACTTTTCCTCCAGTGCCTTCCACAACTTGTTTGCAGAAGTTTCCTTACAAAATGCATACTTCTGCTCTCTTGAAAGACACGATCGAATTGTACCACATGCTAACCGATTGATGGTCCCCCATTCTTTCTTCTCAATATCTTTTGGTTTCTCTTCTTTAATGGCAATGTCTAGACCTTGCTGAAAGAGAGCGTCTAGAACCTCACTTTGCCACATACCAAAATGACCAGTACTGTAAAAAATCTCCACTGCAAATCTGGCATTTGTCAGAGTAGTTCTTGCCAAAATAGACGAGTTTGATGTGGATGCTTTTGCACTATTTGCCATCTCTGCCATAAATGCTATTCAATAGCTGCCGATGTGGAATGCCAATAGCCCAAGGAAAACTTTTCTGATGTGGAAGATTAGACTAAGCTGTAACCACAGAGCATACTAAGAATAACCTTGGCTCTGATACTAATTGTTGTGAAACTTGAGATTGTTCCACCTAACTTTACCACAGTTTACTATTGTATAGGTAAATAGAGAGTGAATAATTGTGCAAAATTATACCAGGTAAATTCCCAGGGAAGTGGGGGGTCACAACGGACCGCTTAAATCCCTCTTTCCTAGACAGAATTTTCCTTAGACATGTAATTAACACAATATATTACTACAACTATACCCGACAAAAGTTAACTACTGAATAGATGAAAGGAAGAACACCAGAATTTAACGAGATTCGGCTAATTGTGCCTATGTCCTCGGACACTATCAATCAATATGGCTCTATTGTAGAAATATTACAAAATGAGAGAGAGAAGAGAGAATGTGCCTAAGAGAGAAGTAGGCAATTTTGGGGATGTGATTACAAATGGAGGTGATGGGTTTATATAGGTTAGGAAATACCACTATTACAACCACTAATCACCTACCTTAGAAAAAATAACCCACCATTGAAGACTTCAATGGCAATGGTAGGCTTCTAAAATAAGCCATAAATCAACAGATTTTGTGTCTTGAGTTTGGATTAATGTGGTTTTAGCAAAAATTCAATATAATTTTATATTGTCAAATATATATTCAAATCCAAGGTTCAAACTTCATGCTCCCAAGCATAAGTTTGGATGGAACGAAGATACAATAAATTATTAGGCTAGATAATATAACATCACATTTTAGATAACCAATTACATCCTTATATTTTGAATGGTTTTGAGTAATTTTATAAAATTTTAAATTAAAAGATAAAATTTTCAATTCAAAATCATCCAAAATATAAGGATATAGTTGATTTTTAAAAATGTGATATGATTATACTATCTAACCTAATAATTTTCCCAAAAATACACTATAAATCTTCACTAAAATCGTACTACATAATCTTATGTGGAGCCAGATTACTACCCTTAGCATGGAGCAAGTCTTTTTGCAATTACATTTGAATAGATTGCAGTCCGATAGAATGAAAATCACTTCATTAGAGCGGAATGCCCATGCTTTCTCTCATTAGTCATTTAAAAATTAAAATCCTTAAAAATACTTATGCCATGTCCACTTTTTTTACTCCAGACCATTATTATTATAAATTCAATTCAATGCATGTCTTGATTTAAACATCAAAGAGGTCATCTGAATCTCAAGTACATTTTTTTTTTTTTGAATGCTCCGAAACTTCAACTTGGACGAGCTTTTCAGACCCATTTAAATGACACCAAATCGGGGATATGAAATACTATGGAGTACATTTTCTTTTGGTTGCAAGTCATAATTGATGGAATTAATGTAAGAAGTGTGCTTGTCTTGAGGATCAGTTTCTCACTCAATCCTGCAGAAGCAAATTTGGTAATGGATGGTGATCTGAATGCCATTAATCAATGATTGTAGATTCACTTGACGACGATGATGACAAAATAGGTTGAACTCATGGAGGGTTGAGATGGAGATTTAAAGAGAGATGCTCTTCTTGGCTTGGCAAGGTGGTCCTTTGAACCAGAAAGGACAATTGAGTGAGTAAGTGGCGGTGAAACAAAAGAAAGAATCATTTGAAGAAGAACGTTTCCACTTTGATGCAATTCCTTCCACCTTTTCCACTGCTCTATTTGTGTTTTTTCTTATTCAGCCTCACGCGGGGTAGGTCATAGTTTTTAGAATATTGATTGCGAATCTGTGGGCGTCCGGAATATAATGTAAAAAAAAAAAAAGAGAGGTTGGTGGCGTGAAGCTGGGTGAACTTTTTAGGAAATAGAAATATAATATAAAGGTTAAAAGAAAGCCCAAATTAAAACTAAACTGGGAGGAAGTAAAAGGAAAAGGAAAAGGAAAAAAACAGAATGGATAGGTCGACTGATTGCACCAGACATGAAGCTGCAGCAGTGGTGTTTCATAGTCAGCTTAAGCTGCTAAAAGGTTACTCAACATGAATGTGAAGATGCCAATATCTCCAAAACTGTTACCAACGACAAAAGTCTCTCTCTCTCTCTCGCCATTAATCTATCCAAACCATGCTCTTCATCAAAAGAGAGAGTAACATGACAATAATTCATAATTCAATAATGAACAGTCAGATGCCACTGTTTTTAATTTAGAAAAATACTAAGCATAGTCTCAAGTGACGCTGCTATTTGGTTTATTTCCTATGCCCATATAAATCAACGTGGGAGCTAGACGAATCAGGCGTGATCACAATTGAATTCTTCAGATGTTCGAAAACATAAATTTTAAATATTAAATTAGAATTTGTATATGTTAGTGTATTTTAATATTATTATTTTATTAATTATCTTGGAAAATGGGTTAAGTATCTACATTTAATTAGGCCATTCATTCATATATTTCATAAATTCATAAGATTAATTAAATGTGTTTATTTAATATATATATATAATTATTGCATCTTATTTATTAAGTGTATGAAGAATGTAAGGTCATTTTGTGCCTATAAATAGACTCTTGAGGCATCGGCATGATACATCAATTTCGTCATATCATTCTCATGACCATATCATCTTTCTTTCAAGCCTACAGAGTTTAAAAAGTAAAGAAAAAGTTTTTTTTTTTTTGAGTTTTGGACTCTTCTATTTGTGCAGAATTGGAGAGAGTCATACTATTTAAATTGGGCTATGCTATCATGGGGGTGATGGGGATCATCATGCCCTACCTATTTCATTTTCAAATATGGTGACACGTGAACGACCTTCGGATGTCTATTTTTGTTTATAACTATTTTTGCAGGTACACATGGATTACGTGATAACCTTCAGTGCATGAAGAACCCAGTTGATATGTTGAAGCAAGTTTGAGTCCGAGATCCATGTGCACCCCACACGGTCATGTGAGCCCCACATGGCTTCAGTAGGCTCCACATGATTTTGGCCTTCTTTTTGGAATATGTTTGAATTTCAAATTTGAATTTTAATAAAGCAAGACAACTAATCTTGAGTTTTGTGCCTATGAGTTGGAGTTCTTTGTTTTTTTTAGTTAGTATTAATTGTATTAGGTTGAGAGTTGTTGAGAGTTATTAAGAGTTGTTGAAAGTTATTGAGAGTTGTTGGGAGTATTTAATGTTTTGTCTCCCATGCTATGCTTACAAATAGTCTTCTCATTGTAAGAACAAAGACATAGAATTGAAGTTGAATATAGAAGAAGCATTTCTTTGGTTGAGCTTATAAAACTTGTTTCTCTCCTTGTGAGTGAGTAGCGTGAGACTACGACATTCTCTATGGAGATCAAGTGGTGAGAGATCACTATCTACCCAACGACTCCATCTCCATATTCTCCCTCTCACGGCCTCCGTCAACATCACACGGCCACCACCAATATACACCCACACGGTCACTTCCACGACACTCCATAGCTGCGTTCGTCTTGGTCTTTCAAAGCTTGTATGAAGGATTTACGGTTTGATCTAACTATGTGTGGAACAACATCAAGTCATCCAAACAATTCTCTTGGTAATTTCAACACTTGTGTTTGAATCCTTGTTATATTTTGTGAACCCTTGCTAGTAAATTAAACCACATCTTTGAATAACCCTTTTGAATCCATAGATTGCAACATTGGTACTTGGTAGTTTAAATCACTTGAATGAGTATTAGTTTGCTAACATAGAACTTATATTCTTGAATCTTTGAAATAATAACTTTTCAGCACATAACTTGATTCCTTTGTGAAAGAACCAATTGAAACTTAATTGCTGGACAAGTCATACACCTTTTCAAAATCCTTGAACATGTGAACTAAAGCATGATTTATGGTGTTTATGTTTGGTTGATTTAATTCTTAAGTTAAAGTGTTTTGAGCGTATGTGCTTGTGTGAGGGTTGAATCGTAAGAGATAGGTCGAACATTCCTATCCTGCATTAGGGGGAGACAAGTCTTGAGGAGTTATGCTCCACCGGTTCATGGGTTAAGCTAAAAATTATAGAGGACTTAAATCTTCTAAAATAGAGTGAGATATCTGTGTCTCAGCCTATTTGTGAATTGTGTTTATATCTGAATTTTTAGTTGTGTTTAAGTTTATTATTTTTTCATTTTATATTAAAATTCCTACCAATTTTTAAGGAGATTCAAAATATGAAGCCTAAAGTTGAGAAACCGAATGAAAATGTTGGAGATCTCAACAAGCCTTTTCGGTTTAAAGGAGTCCACTTCAAGAAATGGAAAGGTAAGGTACTCTTCTACCTCTATCTCCTCAAAGATGCTTATGTTTTCATCGAGAAGGATTTGAAAAATTGATATTGAAAACATGAATGAAAATGAGTTGGTTGATCACTATGAAAAATTGGAACAATACAAAAAAGATGAGTATAAATATCGGTATTACATTTTAAATTATCTAGCTAATCACTTTTATGATTATTATGATACTAGTTACTCCTCCACAAGAAAATTTGGAAGGCTTTGTAGAATACGTATGATACAGAGAAGGCAGGCGTGAAAAAAATATGTAGCTAGCCAATTTTTTCGCAATCAAATGGTGGATGGAAAATCAGTTGGGGAGCAAGCATGAGAATTTCAAATGATAGTGGTGGAGGTTATATCAGAAGAGATCAAGATTGAAGACAATCTTGTTGTGGTTGGAATTATTGACAAGTTACCCCCATCTTGGAGAGAATTCCAAAAGAGCATGCACCACAAACAGAAGCATATAGCTCTTGAAACTTTGATCACTCAAATTCGTGTAGAGGAGGAGGCAAGAGGGCAAGATGCAATTATGCAATCTGCAAGAAAGTTGTAATACCAATAATGGTAATACCACAAAGGTAAATTTAATGGCTTTTGAACATAATACTTTGTCAAATAGATTCTTAAAAGGAAATTTAAACTGAATGGGCCAATAGACAAGTATAAAGCTCCTTGTAGCCAAAAGCTTTACACAAAAATACGATTTTGATGTTTTTGATACCTTTTTTCCGGTTTCTAAAAATACATCCATTAGATTGTTTATTGTAATTGCTGTATTTTATAATCTACGAATTCATCAAATGGATGTGAAAATTGTTTTTTTATATGGGGACCTAGATGAAGAAATCTATATAGACCAACCCAAAGGCTTTGTTGATCTTGGCAAAGAAAACAAAGTGTGCAAGTTAAGTAAGTCGCTTTATGGCTTTAAACAAGCATCAAAACGGTGGCATGAAAAATTTGGTTCCTGCATGAGTGAGAATGAATATAGAACAAATGAGTTTGACAAGTGTGTCTACTATAAATCTTGGGAACATTCACATGTTATTATTAGCCTCTATGTGGATGACTTGCTCATTTCTTGTTCGAATTTGCATGTCATAAATAAAACAAAAAACTATGCTTAAAAAACATTTTGAGATGAAAGATTTAAGTGAGGCTAATGTTATTTTAGGCATGAAAATTACAAGATTATGCGATGGTATATTTCTTAATCAGTCACATTACATTGAAAATTTTTAAATAAATATGGTTATGATAAGTGCAAGCATGTTTCTACTCCTTTTGATTCAAGTAGTCACTTATTTCCTATTGAGAATGAGAAAAAAAAAAGTGGTTAATCAAAAGGAATATAATATCATTATTGGTAGCTTGAGATATGCAACTGGTTTCATCTTTGTAGTCAAATCAACTATTTAAGCTTGCAAGGTCTCCTTGAAAGTCCTCTGACATTTCTACCATCAAACTTTGTTAATGCTTTTGTGATCCCTCCAATTCATCAAAACACATTCCATTAGTTGGATGCCGTCTTAGCCTGTGCTTCCAAAATTACCTCAATTCTCTGGACATTAGTCGACATGGTCATTTACCAAAACTTTACTAATCTCACAATGAAGGCAACTGAATTCACGTAGCTACTAACCAAGCTCTGATACTAGGTGTCACGAGCCGAATATTTCACACACTAGACCTGAAATTGCATATGTAGTAAGAATACTTAGTAGATTCTCGAGCAAGCCAAGTACAAAACATTTGAATGCTCTTGAATGTATAATGAAATATTTAGTTGGTAGCATAGATTACAATTTTTTTTGTACTAAGTATCCTGTTGTACTTGAACGTTTTTGTGATGTCGATTGGAACATTTTGTTCGGCGATTCTCTATCTACCACTGGTTATGTTTTTACTTTAGGTGGTGGTGCTCTTTGCTGGAAATCTAAAAAATAAACAATAATTGCTAAGTCAACTATGGAAGTTGAGTTTATTGCTTTAGCATCAGCTAGTGAGGAAGCAAGTTGGTTGAGAGCTATCATGTTGTATGAAATTCCATTTTAGGAAAAACTGATACCACATATTCTAATTAATTTTGATAGTCCTACTACAATTGGTAGAGTTTTGAATAACCATTATTATAATGGTAAATCTAGACCCATAAGAAGAAAGCACAATATTGTGAGATCAAGTTTGAGTAGTGGCATCATTAATGTGAATTATATAAAATTTTCTAAGAATCTTCCAAATTCGTTAACTAAGGCCTTAGAAAGAGAAAAAGTCTAAAGTACATAGAGGGAGATGGGGTTAAAGCCTATAAAATCATGAACCACATATGAGGATGCCCAACCCAAGGACTAGAAATACTGTAATTGGGTTCAATGGTAAGAACGAATCAAATGGTGGTCGTAAGAAATACACTATTATTTTTAGACTCATCCCTATGGTGTAAGTGTATTTATCCTGTAACGAAAAAGGTTGAGTTTTTTTTAAAAAAAAAGAAAAAAATCTTAATGATAATTTGTATCTCTTATGAGTGGGGTTTTAGAATTATAGGAGACCCTTAATAAATTTCATCTACGTGAGAATGGGAGTGGAGTCACTCTTTATGAGAATTGGACTTATTCTCAAAATTGGTTATGAAAATGGGATTAACACAAGGCTGAAACATGCTGGTTGTTAAAGCTCATTTTAACGCCAAGATGATTATGTGTAAGTAGTAATATTTTATTTTCCTTAAGTAGTCATAGTTCAAGTGTGATACCACTATTGGCTCTGGAGTAAAGATTATTGTTCACTAAGTGAAGGTTCAATGCAAAACGCACCTTCATTATGTCTAATTATTCCTCTTTTTAATTGTTAAACTCTCTACATGCATGGTACATACATAACATTAAAATGGGCGGGGAATTGTTAGTGTATTTTAATATTATTATTTTATTAATTATCTTGGAAACGAGCATGTATCTTGAAATGGGTTATGCATCTATATTTAATTAGGTCATTCATTCATGTATTCATAAATTCATAAGATTAATTATGTGAGTGTACCTTAAATCTAGGTGTGTATCTATTTAATATATATATGCATCTTATTTATTAAGTGCGTAGAGAATATAAGGTAATTTTGTGCCTATAAATAGACTCTGAAGGCATTGACACCATACAACAATTTCCTCACGTCATTCTCATCTTGTCATTCTTCTTTCAAGTTCAAAAAGTTTGACAAACAAAGAAAAATATTTTTCTTTATGTAGTTTTGGACTCTTCCGTTTGTCTATAATTGGAGAGAGTCACATGATTAATATCGAGCTGTTGTATCTTAGAGGAGACAAATCTTGAGGAGTTTAGCTGCACCGGTTTATAAGATAAGTCAAAAACCACAAACAGTTTTTAAAAGGGCATGCCTTAACCTATTTATGAATCGTATTTATATTTGAATTTTTAATTGTTTTTAAGTTTAGTGCTTTTTTTTTTTTTTAATTTTATATTAAAATTCCTTAGTATATATAGAAGCCAAATACAAATTTATATTGTATTCCTTCGGGCCATATTTTTAAACAGTTTTTTTTCTTAAAGGTTGGGACTGTTTATAGATGCCTAAGTACACGAATAAGTTGTGGCCCAATCAACCGAATTTTTTAATACCCAGCTTATTTTTAATTTTAGTCTACATCAGTGGAATTCTGAGAGAGAGAGAGAGAGAGAGAGAGAGAGAGCTGGCGGGTAACATACATAAGATTGGTGAAGAAGCTTGCTGCCAAAAGCTATCCTTGTCCTCTCATTATAAAAAAAATATATATGGTTCAGAAACAGAGGTAGTAGAAATGAAATAGAACAAGGCAGGCAGGCGGGCAGGCAAGCTCATCATGCACCATTGGCCGTTCCGTGATTTGTCATCAAATGGTTGGTGAAGCAGTCAGTCGGTTCCTTCGATCCACATGCACGCCGGTTTCTTATAAGCTGTTCCTTTAAAATTTTAATAAAGTGGTGAGTGCAGTGCATGTGGTGATGTGGGTGCAGGTTTACGCTATATATAGCTAGCTGGTTTTGTGAACTGGTGCTGGATCATATCATACAAAATAAACACAGGGAAGGAATAAAGAAACCGCGTTCCGTGAGGGGAAAAAGAAGCAAAAGTGCAAAAGCAACTTCAACGAACATGGCCTCCTGCATGTCTGCTACTAAATGCTAATCATGCATCAACCATTAGCAAGTGATCAGGTAATTAAGACAGGAGTACCTTAGCCACCACCATGTGCCTGCTCTCTATAAAATATCTTTCATACAATACAGCGGCGATGCCATTGGAATAACCTGGACGACAAATTACTCAACACTGACGCACCCACTCTCTCTCTCTGAGCTTAAGATGCATTACTGCATGTAATTATGTAATTAAGATTACCATTGAGCTAGTTAGCCAATGGGAACCCTAATCATTTGTTGATTAATTTGGAGGTGGGAATGGCCCAGATGCTGCAGTTGCCTTTTGATCTTCGTGGCATAGTTTTTTAATTTCTCGGAAAAGTATCCCACGGCAAACTTCAAAATTAAGAAATATATATAAAAGAATGCCAGAAGAAAAGCCAAATAATATGTACCATATTCTGCTTTGAGGCTTTAGCCTGTCTTTAATATATACTAATCTAGGCGAAAGGACGCGACTTTCTTAGACGCAAAGTTCATTTAAATTTGTAGTATTAGCAGAGACCCTTATGATGAATAGGTCATTTTAATACAAAATAAAAAGAAATATATATATATATATGTAAAGTCATCCTAACTCTTAAAAACTTTAAACATTATTGTGGGATATTATGATGGGTCAGCTCCATTTGAATGCTTCATAGTACATCTCTAATCAAAGATTCCACTCAAGGGAGGAATGTGTCTTTCCATGCCTTGAAAGAAAGAAAATTATAGAGAATGTGACGTCAAGGGAAGTTGATTTGCATTAGGTTAATTTATTTGATTTCCTTGATTTGAAAGGGAGTTATCTTTGAAGGGGTGAATTTATAGGTGCCTTTTTTTTTTTTTTTTTTTAAGGTTTTTGTAAAGTGTGTAGAAAGTATAATATCTTAAATGTTCTTGTATTCTATTTTTTCCCAATAGTGAAGTTCTCTAGTCATTTTTGCCTATAAATGTAGGTTATGAGTGGAACCACATAAATTTTTTATCTATTTTATTGCATTTCTCTTTTTTGTTTACTTATTTTCTCAATTATTGTAGTTATTGATCCTAAAAGTGGAGGGCTTATATTCTAATCTTTGGAAGATAAATTGTAATATTTGAGAGAAGAGAGAAGGGATATGAAATGCAATATGGGTTACCTCCAAATATTATGTAGCCCATTATGCCTCCAATCAACAAATATACAAATGGGTATAGATTTTATGAACCTACATAAAAGCCATACTTGAATGATATGTTGGCCTAATATGATTTAACCTCGTTTTGATGATAACAAATCAAAGTTACTTGATATGTCTATGTAAGTTTGAGCATTAGGACTTAAGTATTGTTGCGAGCATACTTGAAGAGATTAATGGATTTGAACACCTAAAGTCATGGCTCATAAAGGATATACAACTATGTGAGATATGAAACTCGTTAAAGCAGTGCTTAAAACTTAGAAGACATATTGGAAACTTCACAACATAAAGACTTAGACACTTAGATAGAATAGTCTGATGAAAGTGTCATGTAAGTGTTAGGAAATTGAATGGGTAGGAACAGTATCACACAACTAAAATAAGAAATGATAAAATAGGAATTGACATCAAGATTTATGTAGAAAACCCCCTAAACAAATCGAGGAAAAAATCACAGGCAAGAGAATAAGGAATCCACTATGAAAAATAATGATACAACTTCTCTCTAATTATAAGAGGAGAACAATGATACCTCTATCTTGAATTAGGAGTACACAAATCTCATTAGAAACAACTGGCTACAACAAGGACACTTTTTTTTTTTGGGAGAGTACTTGATTTCTCTCTCTTTTAAGTTGGAGTTGGAGATGCTAGGGATAAATTGGAACTCCTAGTAGGCATCTCTATTTATAGTAGAGAGTAATGCCCACCTTTGTTGAATTCTCCTTTCTACAGCACACCTTTGTAGACTTAGGCATCCACATTTGTAGACTTGTGTAGCCACCTTTGTAGACTCGTGTAGCATCCAAATGAATAGTGCAACCACCATATAAATAATACAGCCACCATGTGAATAGTACAACCCCTATGTTGGACTTTGAATGCTAGAAATGACTTTACAATTCAACATTCTCCCACTTAAATTCATTTTCAAACCATTTATTTTCATCCTTTCTAGTCTTGCTAGTTTCATGCCACTTACATTTTTGTTAGGCCATAAGAGGATCTACACCATATGAACTTGTTAATGTTGATTGGTTTTGTCATAACATCTATTAGGTTGTCTTTGGTGTAAATCTTTAGCATGTCCACACTTTCCTTTTCCACAACTTCTCGAACGAAGTGATACTATACTCCGATGTGTTTTGTCTTAGAATGAAAAGCCGGATTCCTTGCAATATGCAAGGCACTCTGACAGTCACAATATAGAGAAATTTTCTCTTGATTGTGCCTGAGTTCTTCCAATAGTCTTTTAATCCATAGTGCCTCCTTGCAAGCCTGCATAGCTGCCATGTATTTAGCTTCAGTCGTAGACAATGCCATAACAGTCTGCAACTTTGATACCTAGCTTACTGCTCCTCCTGCAAGAGTAAACACATAACCTACAGTGGATTTTATTTTGTCAAGATATCTTGCAAAATCTAAATCAACATGTCTCCTGACAATGAATTCTGATCCTCTGTAACATAATGCAGCATCTAAGGTCCCGTTGATGTATCTTAGGACCCTCTTCACAGCATTCCAATACTCTTTACTAGGATTCTCCATGAACTGACTGACCGTACCAACTGCTTGAGCAATATTTGGTCTTGTACAAATCATAGCGTACATTAGGCTTCCGACTGCTGATGTATACGATACTTAAGACAATTCTATCCTCTCTATTTCATTGCTAGGACACATACTTGAGGATAATTTGTAATTGACAGGAAGTGGGGTATAAATTGACGTACAATCTTGCATGTTGAAGCGTCGCAAGACTTTTTTCAAATAATTCTTTTGAGAAAGCCAAATCTTCTTGTCTTTTCTATTTTGGTTAATTTACATCCCTAAAATCTTGTTTGCTGGTCCCAAATCCTTCATATCAAACTCCTTAGCCAATTGTGCTTTCAATTCTTGGAATTTTTCTTCGTTGGGGCTTACAACCAATATATCATCCACATGCAACAATAAAATAATGACATCATTATTACCAAACCTCTTGTAGTACGTACAATGGTCTGCACTGAGTCTATTGTATCTGAGGCTAATTATAAGGGAATCAAATCTCTTGTACCAACATCTTGGCGCCTGCTTTAAGCCGTACAGAGATTTGGTTAACCTGCAAACTAAGTTTTCTTTTCCTTTTTCTTCAAAACCTTCTTGTTGGAGCATGTAAATCTCTTCTTCAAGTTCTCTATGAAGAAAAGCAGTTTTCACATCTAACTGTTTTAAATATAAATCAAACAAAGCACACATAGCCAATACAGTTCTAATAGTAGTAAGTCTAACAACTGGAGAAAATATCTCATTAAAATCAACACCTTCTTTCTGACCATACCCTTTCACTACCAGTCTTGCACGATATCATTCCACCTTATCGTTGCCATCTCACTTGATCTTGTAAATCCATTTATTTCCAATGGCTTTACATCCATTTTGTAATGGAACAAGTTCCCATGTATTATTTCTGTACAAGGATTAAATTTATTCCTGCATTGCTATCAACCGTAAAGAAACATCAGTGCTACTAATAGCCTAACGGAAAGTTGATGGCTCTCCATTTTCTGTTAGAAGACAATATGTAGTATTGCTTGTCATGACATAATTTGAGTGCCATGATGGTTTTCTTGTTTCACATACCGAATGTTGAACTTCTGTATCATTGGCCTTATTTCGTTCTTGTTTCTCATGCTTTGGTGCGACTTCAAAAGAATCTTTCTTTTCTTCTATTTGAACAGTAGTAGTTGTTTCCAAAGTGCTGTTGTTTTCTTTATTTTGCAGTTCATTTTCTGTAAAAATCACATCTCTACTGACTATGACCTTGTGAGCAGTGGGATCCCACAGGCGATACCCCTTGACATCGTCAGCATAACCCAAGAATATGCATTTCTTGGACTTTGGTTCCAGTTTAGTTCTTCCCTTGGCATTATTCATTACATATGCAGGACATTAAAATATGTGAAGAGAATAATATTGGGTTGGCTTACCAATCCATATCTCCATTGTTGTCCTTAAACCAATTGCTGTTGACGGTGACCGATTTATCACATAATAAGCGGTTTTGACTCCTTCATCCTAGAATGACTTGGCTAGATCTGTAGTATTCAACATGGCTACGGTTCTTTCCAATATGGTTCTATTCATTCGCGCTGCTATGCCATTTTGTCGAGCTGTATGCACAATAGTGAACTGCTTTTGAATACCCTCTTGCTTGCAAAATGAAATAAAATTGCCGTCTTTATATTCTCCTCCATTATCTGTCCTTAAACACTTGATTCTTTTTCCAAATTCAAGTTCCACCTACGCTTTGAATTCTTTGAACACTAGAAACACATCTGACTTCCTCTTGATTGGATACACCCATAATCTCCTGGAGTAGTCATCAATAAATGATACAAAATAATGTGCTCCTCCTAGGGATGGAACTGGAGATTCCCATACATAAGAATGAATTAAGTCTAGAATGTGTTTGCTTCTGGCAGTAGATCTTTCAAATTTTAATCTATGTTGCTTACTTGTAACATAGTGCTCACAGGAAGGTTGACTTACTGATTTGAGTTCAGGAAGAAGATTACGTTCTGAAAGAATCTTCAGACCACGTTCAGACATGTGGCCAAGTTTGCGATGCCACATTATTGTTGATTCTTCCTAGGTTGATGCAACTGATGCGTCTCCCTATTGTATAGTATTTCCTAGTAGTGTGTATAGATTTGCCACGATTTTTTTTGCCTTCATCAATACAAGCACACCTTTGACAACCTTCAAGATCCCAATTTCAATAAGGGTCTCACAACTTAGGTCATCTAACTGTCTAAGAGACAGTAAATTTTTCTTCAAGCCCTTCACATGTCGTACCCCTTGAATAGTGCGAATCATACCATCGTACATCCTCAATTTGATATTACCGACACCAGCGATCTCTAAGGCATGATCATTACTGTTGACTTTTTGAGTCTGATCCCTATTTTGATGCCGACAAAGCACATGTTTCTTATGTGTACTTAGTGATTGAACCAGTTATAATTCAACACACACATAAGAAGACTGGCAATGGAAGCCTTGAAGGATGTAAAGATTATACACTCAGGCACATTCCAGGTTGTTAGAAGAGCAAAGAAGAAGACATATTTGTTTTAATTTGTATATGCATTTAATTTTTATTATTTGATCTATAATAATTACATATATATTGCATGATATGACTTAATGATCAGACAAGACTATAGATTAACCGTAGGGAACCAAACCTGACTTCGGTCGACTGATGCTGGAGTTTTGTGCTATTTTAAGAAGCCTTGGTCATAGAAAGACCTTAGGTCCGTGCATATAACTCTAAACTCAGAAAGGACCTAAAATGTTAAGTTTGAAAGGGATTCGAGTGACCGAACCAGGCAAGTTAAAAATGCCTCAGTCGACCGAACTGTTGACTGGTCAAAAGTTTGACTTGGTTTGGGCGACCAAACCAAAATGAGTTGAACTTCCTCGGTCGATCGAACCTTGGTTGTAACTTTTTACACCTTCCCCAGGCCTCCAAACTTCACGTTCAAATTCACCTCGGGCGACCGAATGTTGAAGTTCGGTAGACCAAACTTTTTTTCAGGTGACCGAACCTCGAACATGTTAGAAAATCGCCTTGTTCAACCACCCGAACCTATCCTTGGGCACCTGAACATGGAAAAGTTACTTTTTCAAATGTGTCTATTCAGGCGACCGAACCTATCGCTCAGTCGACCAAAACTCTTGGGTTGGCCAATTTTTACCGCAGTTAATTAAGGGTAATGGGGATTAAAATTTAATTAAACTTTTTCAAAGTCCCCAATATGTGCCCAACGGTTATATTTTTTTAGAAAAACTATAAATACCCCTTTCATTTGTTTAATTAGATACTTTGATTAATAAATATTTTCTCTAAAATTTTTCACTTAATCAAAGTTCCCCCACATACTCTTTTATTTCAAAAATCATTTTGGGGTTAAATTGTTCATACTCTCTAACTCTCTTTGTTACATTCTTTGAAATTGTTTTAAATAGAGTATTTTGTTTGGGCATTTTTTTTTAATTGTATTTATTGCACATATACTCTTGAGCTTAAAATTCTAGATTCTCCAAACACTTTTATTTGCAAAAATATTTTGTTAGAGAACATATTTCTCATATATTTATATATATATTGCACATATTCTCTTGAGCTTAAAATTTTAGATTCTCCAAACACTTTTATTTGCAAAAATATTTTGTTAGAGAACATATTTCTCACATATATATATATAAAATTTGTGCAAAAATTATTGGAAGAGCAAAATCCTAGGTTCTTCTATATTTTTATTGAAATATATTTATGGAGAAAATTTATTATTAGGGTTTAAATATATTTAAACTCCCTTACTCTACTGAGCATTAATTTCATATCATATTAGAGAGTGCATTGTAGAGCTTAAACGTGTACATCTTTGCTTGTATTTTCAGAAGCATTATCATGTACAAAATTGTTTTCATTGTATCGGTTGGGTTCTGCCAGAAATTGAACTAGGGAGTCTTAGCCCCGTAAGTGAGACCGGTTTGATTTAGCCTGAAAATTGAACCGGGGAGTCTCAGCCCCATAAGTGAGACAAGTTGGGCTCAGCCTTGTAATTGAGTTGGGGTTTACCTCCCCCCATAAGGAGAGGTTGTAACAACTTCTGCTCCACCTATTTAAGTGAGTAGGGATAGTGTAATCCTTGATGGGTATGCCCAAGGCAGGGACGTAGGCTGGTTTGCCCGAATCTCAATAACAAATATCGCGTGTCTCTCTCTCTCTATCTCATTTAAATTACTACACTTTAAATTCAGTATGTGTATGCCTATTTGTTTACTGTCATATTTATTTGCATGCAAACATTTAAATTAAATGAGATACTACACATGTGTATGCTTGCACTCACAAGTTAATTATTTTACATACATGTTTGTATTATGAATGAGATATGAACAGTGGTGAATCAGTGAAACATTTAAAATAACCAAACAATTTTAAAACCCAATTCACCCCCCTTTTGGGATCACTCCAATTCCAACAATTACCAATGAATATAGATCCGCCTGAAGTAGGTTCATAAGAGTGGAACCAGTCTCGACGAGAGGTCATGTGCCAGGTTGCTCCTGAATCCATAATCCATACATCAGTGAGTTTCTTACCACCTTTAGAGATAGTCTCCGCTTCGCTGTACAGGATTTTGCCATCTTTGGAAGTACTCGCAGTGCATCCTTGAGAAAGGTACTCCTCAGGAGCTTTCTCTGCATTCTTCTTCTTATGCCAACAATCCTTCGAGATGTGCCCCCTTTTGGCACAATTGCAGCATTTAAAATTCTTCTTACTCCTTGAATTTGATCTACCATGATTGTGACTCCCATTAGAGCCACGTTTTGTTGATCTTCCTCTCGTCATCGGTAGTGTCTCAACTTGTTAAGAACTAGACGATCTATCTTCCTTATTTTGGCGCCTGGATTCCTCTTCCAAAACAGTCGCCGCAACATCATCAAAGAGTAGATTATCTGAATGAATATTATTTGTAATGTTGATGATGAGTTGATCATATGAATTTGGAAAACTTTGGAGTAGAAACTTCGCTCGTTCGATTGGCTCACTCTTATGGCCTAATGTTGTCAGTTGGGAGAACAGCGTATTAAGATTGTTGATGTTGTCCGTAACCGATGTGGACTCACTCATTCGAAGAGTGTAGAGTCGCCTTTTTAAGAAGATCTTATTATGAAGTGACTTTACCTCATAGAGCTTTGTTAGCACATCCCAAATTTCTTTTGTTGACTTCTTCTCCGCAATGCTTGATAACACAGAATCTGCCAATGCTAGATGAAGATTAGCCACAACATTGTCATCCATCTCATTCCATTTTTCATTAGTTATCCCTGTTGGTCTATCTGCAATTGCCGCAAAGAAATTGTCCTTTCTCAGGACCGCCTCATCTTCAATTTCCAAAGGGAGAAATTACCCCCATTGAACTTCTTAATTTCATACTTTGCTGCCATTGTTGTAGATAAGATCTGCTCCTCCACTAAACTAGCTCCCACTTTTTCACCGTGATCAATACCATATACGTGAATAGTATCGTAAATGAATTGAATTGTATACTTGAACAAACCTCGTATACATTCAAAATATTGTAAAAGTATCCAATGACACGTGTGAATAGTAACTGTGAATGGTAACCCCAACCTAAAGGCTGTAACCTAAGGCTCTAATACCACTGTTAGGGAATTGAATGGGTAGGAACAACATCACACAACTAAAATAAGAAATGAGAAAAATAGGAGTTGACATGAAGATTTACATGGAAAACCCCCAAAACAAATCGAGGGAAAAACCACGAGCAAGAGTAGAAGGAATCCACTATGAAAAATAATGATACAACTTCTCTTTAATTACAAGAGGATAACGATGATACCTCTCTCTTAATTTAGGAGTACACAAACCTCACTAGAAACAACAAGCTACAACATAGGCTATTATTAAAATTGTTTTAAAAATGTTTAGGAAAATTAACCCTAATTAATCCTTCTTAACCATGGTAAAAATTTGTGCAACCCGAGAGTTTCAAGCGCCTGACCCATGGTTCGGTCGCCCGAACAGACACATAAGAAAAAGTACGTTCTTCATGTTCGAGTGCCCTAGGAAGAGAACGGTTTGCTAAACCGAGGCGAATTTCCAAAAGTCCACGACTCGGTCGCCCGATATCAAGTTCGGTAGACTGAGCCAGTTTTGAAGTTGAAAGTTTGGGCTACCGAGTTAGTGGAAAAGGTAAGCGTACAAGTTCGGTTGACCGAGGACGGTGAAGTGCTTCTTGGTTCGGTTGAACACCAAGGTTTGGTCGCTCGAAACCCTATTCTTTTAGCCATTTAAGTCCTATTTTATTTCAATTGATTCCCCTGATATTATATGTGATTTTGGGATCAATCTTACGTGTAAGTGCAAGAACCTAGGGTTATTCTAAGGTATTTGAGCTTATTGGTTCCTACATGCATGATATGCATTCATTATTATAGACCTTTCCTATATGACTATTACAGACCCGAAAGGAACATAATATAAATTACAACAAATGAATATTCTAGGTCTTTATTCTTGAAGTCTTCACATGCCATCAAATGATCTTGATAATATGAACCTGTACACAAACTTGATAACTTTAAATACCTGAGTATTTGTCATAATCAAAGTTGGATATGACCTATTAGGTCAACATTATCCCATTTTTTGATGATGACAAATACATCATGCAAAAGTGGGTACAACCTTGAAAGGCTCCCCCTTTTAATATGCATAATGAGAAGTTTAAATATTTAAAGTTCAAACATTCAAAAAATACCCAATTTTGCATCTTCTCCCCCTTTTGGCAACAGTAGAAAAGGCTACTGTAAGTATAAGGCACGTAAGTAGGGCATTGTGTATGAATCATTTACATGTAGGATATGATTGGGAAAGTTTTAGAAACTTCGGCAGCATGCCGTTTGAAAATAAAGCATTTTTCCAAAAATACCTGTATAGAAATAATCTGATTGAGTTTTAAATTAACAATTTATCCACAACTACCAACTCAAACAGTTTAGTATGATCAAGACGGAAAACATAAATATAACTATCAACATGCAAGAAATATGACAGTCATGCATTCCAAAAACACATACAGGCTTATAAAGTATAAAGCAATGATAGAATTAAAGTTCAGAGCTGTATATTTCTACGTTTAAGTAGCTCCCCCTAAGTTTGTGCATTCTATAAAATTTCTAGGTGGCATATCTACTATGCATTAGACCTAGCTCACATATAATTTGTATGAACCTATCTTCTAGAAGGGGTTTGGTGAAAATATCAGCCCACTGCTCATTTGTGCACACAAACTCAAGTGCCACATTCCCTTTTTGCATATGATCACAAATGAAATGGTGTCTAATCTCAATATGTTTCGTTCATGAATGTGAGATAGGATTTTTACAGATGTTGATTGCACTAGTATTATCACATTTAATCAGAACCGTATTATAGTGCAATCCAAAATCCATAAGTTGTTGTTTCATATAGAGTGTTTGAGCACACCAACTTCCAACTGCAATATATTCTGCTTTGGCTGTGGATAAGGTAACATAGTTTTGTTTCTTGAAGAACCAAGAAACTAGAGATTGTCCTAAATAGTGACAAGTGCCTCTAGTATTCTTCTTATCAACCTTACTACCGGCAAAGTTAGCATCAGTATAGCTAACAATCTCAAATGTCATATGCATAGGGTACCATAAGCCTAATTCTATAGTTCCAACTAGGTACCTAAGAATTATTTTCATAGCTAATAGCTGAGACTCCTTAGGAGCAGTCTAAAACCTAGCACACGTACACACACTAAACATGATATCAGAACGACTAGCAGTAAGGTATAGGAGGCTACCTATCATGCCACGATATAGTTTCACATCAACAGGGATTCTTTACTCATCTTTATTAAGTTTGGTGGAAGAACTGATTGGGGTACTAAGAATTTTACTATCTTCCATATTAAATTTCTTGAGCAAGTCCCTAACATATTTATATTGGCATATAGAGGTACCATGTTTAGCTTGTTTGATTTGAAGTCCTAAGAAGAAACTCAGTTCACCCATCATACTCATTTCAAATTCACTTTGCATACATTTGACAAACTCATTACACAAATAATCATTAGTTGCTCCAAAAATAATATCATCAACATAAATTTGAACAAGGAGCATATCATCATTTTTAGATTTGATGAAAAGTGTAGTGTCAATTTTGCCTCGGGTAAACCCATTTTCTAAGAGAAAACCACTAAGCCGCTCATACCAAGCTCTAGGAGCTTGTTTCATCCGTACAAGGCTTTGGACAACTGGTATACATGATCATGACATTTATGATTTTCAAAACCAGGAGGTTGTTCTACATACACTTCTTCATTTATATAACCATTTAAGAATGGACTTTTAAGATCCATTTGATACAAATTAAAGTTCCTAAAAGCGACATAAGCAAGCAACATATGGATGGCCTCCCTTTTAGCTATAGGAGCATAGATTTCCTCAAAATCTATCCCTTCTTCCTAATTATATCCCTGGACAACTAGTCTAACTTTATTTCTAGTTACTACCCCATTTTCATCCTCTTTATTTCTATATACCCATTTAGTTCAAATAATAGTATGACCGTTAGGCCTAGGAGCGAGGGTCCAAACTTTGCTTCTTTCAAATTGATTAAGCTCTTCATGCATAGACATTACCCAATACTCATCCTTTATGGCTTCCTTAATGTTTTTGGGCTCTTCCTGAGATAAAAATGCAAAATGACTAATTAAATTTCTTAAGGAAGATCGGGTGGCTACACCACATGAAGGTTCACCTATAATTTGATCTAGAGGGTGGTTCCTAATGAATTTCCAATCCCTAGGTAGCTCTTGAACCTCACTTTCAACTTTACTATTTTCAATTGATTTATCATTTGCTTTTGAATTGATATCCACATTATTTTCAATAGATAGTTTATCTAAACCTTTTCTAATATCAATATCATCTTCATCATCTCTTTTAAAAAATGGATTAGATTCATCAAACACAACATGAATAGATTCAATAACAGTTAATGTTCTTTCATTAAAAACTCTATATGCTTTATTGTTATGTGAATAATTTAGGAAAATACCTTCATCAGATTTGGAGTCAAATTTCCCTAGGTGCTCATTATCTCTAAGTACAAAACATTTACAACCAAAAACATAAAAATAAGAAATATTAGGTCTATGGTTATTCCACAATTCATATGGAGTCTTATTAAGTGAGGGTCTGATTAATACTCTATTCATTACATAACAAGCAGTGTTCACTGCTTTGGCCCTGAAGTATTTGGGTAACTTATGTTCGTTTAGCATTGTCCTACCCATTTCCTGTAAGGACCTATTCTTTCTTTCTATAACTCCATTTTGTTGTGGGGTCCTAGGTGCAAAAAAATTATGCGAAATGCCCTCTAGGTCACAATAGTTTTCTATGCCATCATTTTTGAATTCAATTCCCCTATCACTTCTTATGTGTGTGATTTTGTAGCCTTTTTCATTCTGAATTCTTCTGCACAGCTTAGTAAATTGTTCACAAGATTCATCTTTATGAGAAAGAAACAACACGCATGTGAACCTAGAATAATCATCGACAATAACAAAGGCATACAATTTTCCACCTAGACTTTGAATTTGATTAGGGCCAAATAAATCTAAGTGTAGCATTTCAAGTGGTCTAGTGGTATATATGAATTTCTTTTTCTTAAAATTTGATTTTGTTTTCTTACCCATTTGACATGCATCACAAATCTTATCTTTCACAAAATGTGCTTTAGGTAAGCCTTTAACCAAATCATTTTTCACAAGTTTTGACAACAAATCCATGCTTGGATATCCTAAATGTCTATGCCATAACCAGCTAGCTTCATTTATTGCAGAAAAACATGTAACTTGTTGAGAGGATAAATTAATAAAGCTAGTTGTATACACATTTTCATGACGTTCTGTAGTGAAAAGTACTTTGTTATCAGATTTACTCTCAATAATGCATTTATCATTTTCAAAAGATACTTTATATCCTTTATCACACAACTAGCTAATACTCAACATATTATGTTTCAAACCATCAACAAGCAGTACATTATCAATAACCAGGGAAGGTTCCTTACCAGCCTTACCTACGCCAATGATTCACCCCTTTGCATTGTCTCTGAATGTCACGTATCCTCCATTTTTGGGAGTGATGGATGCAAACTTAGCTTTATTGCCTGTCATATGCTATGAACATATGCTATCCAGGTACCACTTGTCCTTAAAAAAGGATGATCTTAAGCAAACTTGCAAGAAAATCTAAGTAACTGATGCTGGTCCCCAAATTATGTTGGGTCCACCGAAGTTAGTGCCTGGATCACCTTTGACTCTCCATACCCTTTTAATTTTTGCATGTCTATTTCTAAGTGGACAGTCAAACTGAATATGACCAATTTGTTTACATTTAAAACATACATTCGACACCGAGGATCTTTAGGTGAAATTTGGGATTTTGATTCTCGAGCAAAATGTCCCAAATAAATATTAGGTCGTCTTACATTTTCAACACCATTAAATCCAATACTTTCTTGGCTAAGAGAGTTTATTTGGGCTCCCAGTAGTTTTTCAAAATTGAGTTGGCCCTCAGTAAATTTAAAAACTATTTTGGAGCTATCCTCCAATTTTTTCTCAAGCTCGGCAATTTTCAAATCTTTTTCTTTAAGAATTGAGGCATGAAAGTTCTTTGCAATTTCAAACAGTTTTGATCAATTTTCATAGTTCTTTTTCAAAACATCATTCTCCTTGGTCATTTTGTTTAACAATTTAGACACACGAATATATTCATATTGCAATTCTTTAAAAGTAGGCATGCTATGATAGTCACAATCATCATTAGAATAATATGAAGATAAGGAACAAGAAGACAATACCTCATCATCCCGTGCCATCAGGCACAAGTTAGCAATTTTAGAGTCACTGCAATCTGAATATGAATCGCTTTTGTTTTGTCTATCCAATGAGGTACCTGCTTTCATGGCTTTCTTCTTTTTCTTAGACTCCTTTTTCAGCAACGAGCAATCAGGTTTGATATGCCCAACCTTGTTGTAATTGTAGCATGTGGGAGCATTCAATTTTTCTTTTCTTTTAGTAAACTCTCCCTTCTTAGATACTAAATCTCTAAACTTTATGTATGGCCTACTATTCTTCCTGAAGAATCTGCTGAATTTCCTAGTGAGCATAGCCATGTCATCTCCATATTTTGGTTCACTACACTCACCAGATGTATTAGTAAACGTTTTTAATGCAGTCACTTTTCTCATCCTATTGTGCTCATTTAGTCACTTATTAATAGCTAACAAATAGGTGGTAAGTGAACCTATCAATTCATCTAGTGACTTAGCCTTAAGGTCTCTATCCTTAGATATGGCCATAACCTTTGCTTCTCAAATAGGAGCTAAACCCCTAAGAACTTTCCTAATCATCTCATACGTAGGATAAGTCTTACCTAATGCATGCAATGAATTTATGATGTGTGTGAATCTAGTGTACATGCTCTGAATGGACTCACCTGTGTTCATCCTAAATGCTTCATACTCACTGGTCAACATATCAATCTTACTATCTTTTACATCTCTAGTACCCTCATAGGTGACCTCTAACTTATCCCATATTTCTTTAGTAGAAGAACATGCCATAATTCTATTAAATTCATTAACATCAAGACCACAATACAAATTATTCATGGCAGTAGTATTTATATTAAGAGCTTTCATATCATCATCAGTATATTCCTTTTCAGTCTTAGGAAGTCTAGTTTCACCTTCATTTTTCATAGGAACATAGTTTCCCTTAGAGACAACTCTCCACACCTTCTAGTCAATATTCTGAATATAGATGTGCATCCTTTGTTTCTAGAAGGTGTAATTGACACCACTGAAAATCAGATGGCATATGAAAGAGGGTCCCTCAAGGAAAGGGGTTACAGTGTTATAAGCCATCTAGATCTTTTGCAAAATAACTATTAAGTCTAAGCAACTAGGCTCTAATACCAATTGTTAGCTTTATTGTAATCCCAAGAGGGGGGTAAATTGGTATTTTAAAAATTAATCCCCTAGGTCAATCAACTAGTAGCAGTATTACACAAACCTAAGGTCAAGCTACTGCGGATAAAATAAATCAATATATATTCAGCGGAAATTAAACTACACAAGTAATCTAATTAAGCATGCATAATAAACCAGTAAGGAGAGATGACGCTAGATATGTTATCGAGGTTTGGAAAACTGCCTACGTCCCCACTTTGGCTCACAAGAACAAGGATTACACTAAGGCTCACTTAACAGGTGGAGTGGCACCTAAATACAACCAGGTCAATTAGCACAGGGTTGACCTCAACATTTACAACCAATCCTTCCGGGTTGGATCAACGCCTCCTCAGGCCACGCCTAGAATACAATCAATTTTCAATATAAGATACGCACAAATATTATGTTTCTCAATCAAGCAGATTTGCACTAGTAATAATCAAAGCACACCAGAAATGTAAGAACAATAAACTCAATGGTGTATATGTGCAATCAACACTCAAATTAATGACTATCTCAATTCAAGCACAAGAGTGTATCAACAAGCTAATTTTTGAAACTATGTAAAGATGAAAATCTCAATCACAGTTTAGGGTTTCAAAGATTTGTACCAAGAGTAATAGGAATATCTCAAAAATATTTTCTCAATATCAAAGAACAAAGAGATATTCAAAAATGAGCTTGTGAAAATATTTTACACACAAAAATACAAGCTCAATGAGTCTTGCAATAATAATGCAAAGACTCACTTAACTATAAGGTTTTTTCCCACACACAGCTTTATTAAATAAAATCGGTGGAAAAACCTAGCTAAACCCTCAATCCAAAAATCAAATATGCAATAAACCAATGAGGGTTTTTAGCACACTAGAACAATGAATAAATACTCACAAGGCTTGATTTTTCAAAAGAATGGTAGTATATACGTGTATAGGGTTTGTATAAAGAAATAGGACTTTGGAAATTTTAGAGGATTTTTTGCTTAATCAATATGCTAATTACCTCCCAATCAGAGCAAATGAACCTCTACATATAGACTTGCCTTTTTTATAACCGTTGGGGATATATAGGGTAGTATTAAATTTGTTTTAAAAATGTTTAGGAAAATTAACCTTGTTCCCTCTTAACCACGATAAAAATTTGTGCAACTGGAGAGTTTCGGGCGCCTGAACAGACACATGAGAAAAAGTACGTTCTTTATGTTTGGGTGCCCTAGGAAGAGAACGGTTTGCTGAGTCGAGGCGATTTTCCAAAAGTCCGCGATTCGGTCACGCGGTATCAAGTTCAGTTATCGAACTTGAGCATTCCGTAGCTTGAGGCTATTTTGAACATGAAAGTTCGGGCTGTCGAGTTGGTGGAAAAGGTAAGCGTACGAGTTCGGTTGACCAAGGATAGTGAAGTCCTTTTTGATTCGGTTACCCAAAGTCAGGTCAACTATTTGACCTTTCAACGGTTCAGTCGATCGAGGTGTTTTGAACACCAAGTTTTGGTCACCCAAAACGCTATTCTTTTAGCCCTTTAAGTCTTGTTTTAAATCAATTGATTTCCCTGATATTATATGTGATTTTGGGGACAATCTTACGTGTAAGTGCAAGAACCTAGGATCATTGTAAGGTCTTTGTGCTTATTGGTTCCTACATGCATGATATGCATTCATTATTATAGACCTTTCCTATATTACTAAAAACTAAGGTGTAGTCCCAAGAAGGGTGGGTGAATTGGGTTATTGAAATTTTCTTTTAATTCTTTTATAAATTCTTTGACCTCTTATTAATTAATTAAATACCTAGCAAAGCTTAGTTAATCAATCCTTAACACCACACAAGTAAACCAAAACTTAAACAAACATTCAGAAAATCAATCAACTTTAAAGTAATCAACCACTCAACCAATTAATTTACCAAGCACAAGTTAACGTATGAACTGTAGCACTATCCAGATTGATTCAATAGTAGATTTTGAATATGAATGCTTTGCAAGATTTAGTACTTAAGGTAAAGATTGAGAATGTATGCTTGCTGATAAAAAGCTTTGTATTAATTGATTTGATTCAAGCCCTATAGATAATGAAATTGCTTTCTCAATATGATTCACAATTTAAAATCCAACACTCTTTCCAAAAGCTTAGACTTTAAATAAACTTTTAATTAAAGGGCCTTTGGGTGTTAACCAATCAACGTACTCCCGTATGGTTTTCGAAAATTATTAATCAACCAACATACTCTCTTTCTGTTTTCGGAATCCCAAAAACAAATTAAACTTCAGCTTATTTAATTTCCAAACTACGTAGTATTTATGAGTATGCTGGAATTTTAAAAGTAAGGGAAATAAAGAGTGACATCATGTTTTTTACGAGGTTCAACTTATCCCCAGCCTACTTCCTCGCATTTGGCCAATAGCAGAAAAGGATTCCACTATACCGTTCCTTTCTGGGTGGAACAAACCTTTTAAAAGTGATACCCCACGCTTAGACACTCCTTAAGTAGGCTAGAGCATTGCCTCTCCAAGCGATACCCCACACTCGATCAACGATCCAAATCAACCTTGAACCGTCAAATAATTACAAGGATACAAAGATAAACTTTGCGTACAAGAATACTCTCACAAAGAGCAGATTAGTATAAATTTAAACACTATGTACTTCAATATTAAATATTAATATGAAATACAATTAAAGCTCAAGAGAAGAATTCACTAAGTTCCTTCTAAATGAGAATTAGCAACTCAAAACTTAGTATTGTGATGACCAGCACCTCATAAATTTAGCAATTCAGTTATGCAAAGATTTGAGTAAGAGTGATCTTTAGAAGAAATTGCAAGTAGAGTGTCTGAGTGCTAATTGTATGCTTGGTCATTTAATTCATTGGGTTAAAGGAGTATTTATAGAGTTTTTAGAGTGAGTTTCCTTGTTTCCCACATTGCTTGGAGTGTCCCCTATATTTTTATAACATTTAGATTTGAAAAACAAATTTTTGGAATTTTCCCGTTAAAGTTCAAAGTTTAAATACTCCACAGGTCAGCCATCTGAGTCACTCGACTGAGCCTGTTTTGTATAGGGTCGGCCGGCTGGCCAGTCAGCTGAGTCCATTCTGTCTATCCAGAAATTAAAACATTTAATTGTCAGTTGGCTGAGTGAACACCATTCATTTTGGTCAGTCAGCTGAGTGAACACAATTCATTCAGGTCAGTTGGCTGGACAGTTCATTTTTCCAAAACTTTCATATATATATTTTTTTGAGACTTTGATCCATTGTTATTTGAAAAACTCACATGTGACTTTTTAAATCATTTTCCAGGATTTTCAAAAGTTGGTCTCTAAGTCTATATTATATCCTAAAGAGCTTCAAAGTATTTCATAAGATATTTAAACATGAAGTATTTACATAAAGACTTCTTAAGACTTTGACATTCTAAACACTTAAGTCTTCATGCTTGTTTTGTCTTCAAACTTTAATATACTTTTAGCTTTCTCTTTAGTATCTATGCTCTCATAATCTTCAAGCTTTAAAATATCATCTTAAAATCCATGCCTTTAAGCTTCTTTTGATCATATTTCTTTGGATTTTAAGCTTTCAATGGATTCTTGTGAACACTTGACCTTGCTTTCTTATAGTTGAGTTCTGAAATGTCATCACTTAACCAAATATGTTAAGTTCCTCTCTTTTGTTGTCATCAAAACAAAATGTTAAGCCTTGTAAGGCCAATAATTTCTCCCTTTTTGATGATGACAAATAAGGAGCAAAAATTTGAGTGAGCCTTAAAAAAAGACTCCCCTTACAATAAGCATCATCTTAACAAACTTAACAATATCAAGATCAATTTCAAAAACTCATTTACTATCATGCTCATCTATGAATGAGCATCATTCAAGATCAAATACTTTCATAGTTGAGGCAATATTCATGCTTAGGTATGCAATATCATGTTAAATTTTTGCCCTAAACTTCTCCCCCTTTTGACATCAATCAAAAAGAGTAAGATATCAAGAAAAACATATAAATACTAAGGCAATGAACAACCATAAGCAAAAGTATAGATCTTTTAAAGGCTCAAAACATAAATTTTGAATGATTTTCAATGATGAATATAAATCATGATATCAAGTCTAACTCCCCCTGAATGAAGTATTTTATATTCAATAAATTCAGGCTTCCATTCATGAATTTGTAAACTTATGTATTCAGGAAGATTTCAATTGTGTTTTTAAATTGTGATACCAATTGAGCTTTTAAATTTAGCATGCCATATTTCAAACATTAATTTATTCTATGTAAGTGCTCATGGATATCAATATCAAGAATAATACCAATTATCATATCAATATCAAAACATTCTCATAGATACAATTGTGCTGTCATGCTCAAGTATCAATTATCATACTCATGTATACCAATATATTTCATAGATACCAATACTAATATCATATCATGTACTACTTATACCAAGTTTTTTTTTTTTTTTAATTCAAGTGTTTCTCCCTTCTTTTTATATTTAACAAAATAACTAAATTAGAAGAATTCTTAAGCTAAGGTACTAAGGAAAAAAACAAATTTCTTATTTAGATTGCAATACCAACATCCATAAGCCAACTTATATTTTAATCATGATATGTTTATCCATTAGTCAATCATGCAAGATATATATAATGTGATCCATTATGAATTAATCTCATACCCATATATCATACCAAGATTCATGTTTCATAATCATGCTCAAATTTGCAATATAGTAAGCCATAAATCATTAATATGAGTTATTTCTTTGGCAATATCAAGATATCATATATGTCCGCATTTTAGCATGTAAGTATAACAACATATCATATAAGCATGGAGCATATTATTATCATTTGTGCATTGTGCTACATTTTTTCTTAAATTGTTCTCATGTTACTCAAATATCTCTTATTCTTATATATCTCTCATATTGAATTTAAAATTTGTTAAAACTTGTTTCCTTCAATCAGTCGACCGGACTTATGGTCAGTCGGCTGACCTTTGCTTTCTTTTTAAAGTTTTGTCCAGTCAGTCAATTGGGATTATGGTTAGTCGGCTGACCTTTGTTTTTGTTTAAAATCTATTTCTTTCCACAACCTTTCTATCGTGTATCAAATCAAGCTCTCTTCTTATATCAAACTACTCATGTAATAAGTTCAACATGCTTCATATTTTCTTTTCTTTTGATTTCATATGAACACCTAAAACCCATATTGCTTTCCAAATCTTAATATTTTCTAAGTTAAGCCTTATACAAATCATCCTATGATTTTGGCCAACAATGTCATTTTTGTTTTTATTTGTCTCAATGTTATAATTGTCAATAAGCTCTTAAACTCTTCTTCGAGATTATCCATTAGTTTAATATCTTTATATTATGAAATGATTTTCCATAGATTTGAACGAGGGGAATTTTCTTCTTGAGTTATAACTAATCCATATGATTTTAGTTTTCTTAATTCCTAATAAAAACTTAAGATTTATGGAGTCCTTGGTTTATGAACTAGTCTTTCATTTTGTACCCATACTTTCTTGGATCCGGATGGTTTAACAAGAGATGTTTCTTTTACTTTCCAAACTTGTTTAGTTTTCACACCTTTTCTCTTTAATGGACATTCAAACTTTATATGTCCCTTCTTCTTACATAGAAAGAATGGGTGTGAGTGCAAGCATTTGAAGAGGCGCTAGCATAATTTTTATATGCTTTTGTAAAGTATCCCATATAAAGATTCGTTCCCTTTGTATTTTCCACTCAATTGAACTCTATGCCCTCTTTATTTAAAGATATTCTTTGTGAGCAAATCATTTTATTAAAGTTTTCTTTTCCTCTAGTAAAGTTGTAAATGATCTTTTATTTATCTTCAATTTGACTTTTGAGATCATTTATCTCTAATTCTTTCTTGCCATTAACATTTACATGTGATTTCACTAATTCTTGAGACATGTTACTGATTTTACTTTCCAATTCAGAAATGTATATATCTTTTTCATTATCCATGGAGGTTTTGGACTTTAGATCTTCTATTTCTTTTGTCATCTTTTCATTCTTACTTTCTAATCTCTTGATTTTTAAATGCTTTTCTCTTTCAACAAGATTTTTAGATTCTAATTCCTTCATGATAGCTCATTCTTATTTTTCAATGAGGTATATTGTTTAGTTACTTTAAATAACATTTTATAAGCTTTGAATAATTCATTTCGTAGTTCATCATAAGATGGCATACTCTCATCATTAGATTCATCAGATGAGCAAGATTCATTGTATGATTCATTCAAAGATTTGGATGAGGTGCTCTCATAGTCCCATGCAATATAGCAAGCAACTTCTTGGTCACTTGATTCGTTATCGGAAGTACTTGTACTCATATTGTCCCAAGTAGTGGCTTTCATTGCCTTTTTCTTTTTCTTTTTGGAATCTTTCTTAAGTCTTGGACAATCCAGTTTTAGGTGTCCTACTTTCTTGCAATTATAGCATGTAGGTGGTTCTTTCTTTGTTTCTTTCTTATTAGTTTCTTCCTCATCTAATTTTGAGTTCCTAAATTTTCTAGTAAATTTATTCTTCTTTCTTAGGATTTTTGCAAGCTTCTTGGATATGAAGGCTAGTTCATCTTCTTCATCTTCACTGCTAGAGTTTTCTTTTGATGCTTTAAATGCAACAGATTTTTGGGCTTTAGATTTTCTACTTCTTTCATCTATTGCCATCTCATATGTGAGGAGAGAACCTATGAGTTCATCTAAAGAGGTGTTTTTTAAATTTCTTCCTTTAGTTATTACAGTGGCCTTAGGTTCCCAAATCGGTGGAAGTCCTCTAACAATTTTTCGAATCATTTCATAAGTGGTGTACGATTTTCCTAATGCGTTGAGGGAGTTTATAATGTGGGTGAACCTAGTGTACATACTAGTTATTGTTTCATCCAAGTTCATCTTGAAAGCCTCATATTCGCTTGTCAACATATCTATCCTATTGTCTCTAACATCTATAGTGCCTACATAGGTTACTTCTAGTTTATCCCAAATTTCCTTTGCTATTTTACATGCCATAACTCTACTGAATACATTAATATCAAGTGCACAATATAGGGCGTTTATTGCACTAGAGTTAACTTGCAGCATTTTGTGATCTATTTTGGTCATCTATTTTTCTTCCTTAGGTACCTCTTTTCCATCCACTAGTTTGGTAGGGATTAAGTCACCATGTGTGACAACCTTCCATGCTTTCCAATCCATGGTTTGAATATAAATTCTCATCCTTTGTTTTCAAAATATATAATTTATATCACAAAAGATGTGAGGCCTAGTTAATGATTGGCCCTCTCCAAAGGGCGCCACTCCTATTTGTGCCATCTAGATCTTTATATAGCTTCTAATTAAGACTTACTATAACCCTGCTCTGATACCAATTAAAAACTAAGGTGAAGTCCCAAGAGGGGGAGTGAATTGGGTTATTAATTTTTTTTTTTAATTCTTTTATAAATTCTTTGACCTCTTATTAATTAATCAAATACCCAGCAAAGCTTAGTTAATCAATCCTTAACACCACACAAGTGAATGAAAACTTAAACAAACATTCAGAAAATCAATAAACTTTAAAGTAATCAACCACTCAATCAATTAATTTACCAAGCACAAGTTAACGTATGAATTGTAGCACTATCAAGATTGATTCAATGGTAGATTTTGAATATGAATGCTTTGCAAAATTCAGCACTTAAGGTAAAGATTGAGAATGTATGCTTGTTGATAAAAAGCCTTGCATTAAAGGATTTGATTCAAGCCCTATAGATAATGAAATTGCTTTCTCAATATGATTCACAATTTAAAATCCAACACTCTTTCCAAAAGCTTAGACTTTAAATAAACTTTTAGAAAAAGAGTCTTTGGGTGTTAACCAATCAACGTACTCCCATATGGTTTCCGCAAATTATTGTTCAACCAACTTACTCTCTTTCTATTTCCGCAATCCCAAAAACAAATTAAACTTCAATTTATTTAATTTTCAAACTACGTATTATTTATGATCATGAAATTTAAAACATCCATGCAATTTATAAGTATGTTGGATTTTAAAGATTAAGGGAAAGAGAGAGTGACACCACGTTTTTTACGAAGTTCGGCTTATCCCCAGCCTACGTCTTCGCCTTTGGCCAATACCACCAAAGGATTCTACTATACTATTCCTTTTTGGGCGGAACAAACCTTTTACAAGTGATACCCCATGGTTGGACACTCTTTAAGTAGGCTAGAGCATTGCCTCTCCAAGCGATACCCCATGCTCGGTCAACGATCCAAATCAACCTTGAACCGTTAAAGAACTACAAGAATACAAAGATAAACTCTGTGTACAAGAATATTCTCACAAAGAGCATATTAGTACAAACTCAAACACTATGTACTTCAATATTAAATATCAATATGAAATACAATTGATGCTCAAGAGAAGAATTCACCAAGTTCCTTCTAGATGGGAATTAGAAACTCAGAACTTAGTACTTTGATGAGCAGCACCTCAGAAATTCAGCAATTCGGTTGTGCAAAGATTTGAGCAAGAGTGATCTTTAGAAGAAATTGCAAGTAGAGTGTTTAAGTGCTGATTGTATGCTTGGTCATTTAATTTATTGGGTAAAATAGTATTTATAGAGTTTTTAGAGTGAGTTTCCTTGTTTCTCACAATGCTTGGAGTGTTCCCCAAGTTTTTATAACGTTTAGATTTGAAAAACCATTTTTTGGAAATTTCCCATTAAAGTTCAAAATTTAAAACCTTCGCAAGTAAGTCGGCTAAGTCACTCGACAGGGCCTGTTTTGTATAGGGTTAGTCAGCTGGCCAGTCGACTAATTCCATTCTGTTTGTCCAGAAATTAAAACATTTAATTGTTAGTCGGATGAATGAACACCGTTCATTTTGGTCAATCAGCTGCACAGTCCAATGTGTTAGTCTTCTGAGTGAACACAGTTTATTGAGGTCGGTCAACTGGACAGTTCATTTTTCTGAAACTTTCATTTTTTTTTTTTTTTGAGACTTTGATCCTTTGTTATTTGAAAAACTCAAATGTGACTTTTAAAATCATTTTCCAAGGTTTTCAAAAATTGGTCTCTAAGTCTATGTTGTATCCTAAAGAGTTTTAAAGTATTTCATAAGATAATTAAACATGAGGTACTTACATAAAGACTTCTTAAGACTTTGACATTCTAAACACTTAAGTCTTCATGTTTGCTTTGTCTTCAAGCTTTAATATACTTTGAGCCTTCTCTTTAATATCCATGCTCTCATAATATTCAAGTTTTAATATATCACCTTGGAATCCATGCCTTTAAGCTTCTTTTGATCATATTTCTTTGGATTTTAAGCTTTCATTGGACCCTTGTGAACACTTGACCTTGGTTTCTCATAGTTGAGTCCTGAAATGTCATCACTCAATCAAATATGTTAAGTTCCTTTTGTTTGTTGTCAGCAAAATAAGATGTTAAGCCTTGTAAGACCAACAATTACTATTATAGACCCGAAATGAACATAATATAAATTACCAAAAATGAATCTTCTGGGCCTTTATTCTTCAAGTCTTCGCATGCCAACAAATGATCGTACTAATATGAACTATTGATTTAGGTGTAATCCCAAGAGGGGGGTGAACTCGGTATTTTAAAATTCTTTAAAACTTACTTACCTCTTAGTCCCTATTTCTAAATTTAACAAATTACTTATCAAGTTTGTGTGAGGTTATTCAACATACATACATGCAATATAAGTAATGAAGTGCGTTGCAGAAATTAAAAAGATAAGAGAAGAGAGAAGGCAAACATGATTTTATGAGGTTCATCTAACCCGACCTACATCCTCGCCTTGAGCAACCCACTCAAGAATTCCACTAAAATCCCTACTCCTTAAATTAGGACGGAGCTTCCCTTATATCCACTGCTTACAAGAGGTACAACTTCCTCCAAATCCGTTGCTTACAAGAGATACAAGTCTCTCCTCAAACCCGGTTCACAACCCGAACCTTGATTACAATATAATATCAAATCTGCAAAGCACTCAATGTTACCTTTAACAAAGCTAGTGAGTACAATTGAAATTCCTAACACATAATCATATGATGAAACTTGAAGCTCAATATGTATGTAATATCGTCAATGAATGAATATGCTTCAACACACAATTTTCCTTTTTATCAAAGTGATGATATAATTAAACACTTTGGAGAAAATTAGGTTTCTAGTTCACTTTGCGAAAATGCTCGAATATCTAATGCGAACTTATCAAAAGGTTTATCTTGAATATTATATCAATCAAAATAAAAAAAACTTTCTTTCAAATATTCAATCACAGCACGATCTTTGTAATATCCAAATCTATATATATATATATATATAATATGATTTCCAAAGATCAAAAACTGAATATAAAGTTTTCCAAAAGAATGTCCCTCAACAAAATAAATATTTATGAACACTAAGGATATTTAATCAAGTGTTTTTAATATATATAAAATATAGATCTTTTAACTGAATACACACTTGAATCAAAACTATTTAACCAATGACGAAACCCTTTATCAAGTAGTGATATTATCTAAATAATCTATATGAAACTATACTCAAGATCAATCACTCAGCTTATTTCAACAATATATTTTGAGATGAGAAGTTCTTTGAAAAATATATATCTGTTGGCCTTACAAGGCTTAAAATCTTGTTATCTTGTTTTGATGCTAACAAACAAGTGAAATTTAATGTATTTGTGTGAGTAATGATATTTCAGGGCTCATATATGAGAAAGCAAGGTCAAAGTGCTCACAAGGATCAAATGAAGCTTAAAAGAGTGAAAGCATAAATTTAAAGATGATATATGAAACCTTGAAGAATACGAGGACATGAATGAGTTGTTGAAAGCCAAGGAATATTAAAGTCAAAAGAGCCAAAGAAAGGCAAAGTGAGAAAGCTCAAACAATATGGAAGCTTGAAGAAAATATGGACTTAATCAAAGGACAAAGCATGAAGAGTCAAGAAACTGAAATGAGAAAAGTCTTAGAAGTTTTCATGTAAGTACTTTAATGTTTAAAATATCGTTTGAAATATTTTGAAACTCTTAGGTTAACTTATTAGACCTAGATACCTTTTAAAATACTTGTAAAATATTTTTAGAAGGTCAAAAATTATTTTAAAAGGGTTAGAATCTTTTTTGGAATGAAAAGCACAAAAAAAAAGAGTTCTTCCAAATGCTGTCAGTTTTTATACAACTGCATTGAGGTAAATTTTTCTCTATCTAGATCTCATTATTTTAAAATGTGTTCAATATCAAAGTCATAGGATTTTATCTTAGCTTTCTTTTGAAACCAAGAACACCTAATTTGGAGTCATACAGAAAAATTTATGACCAAAACACTGAAGTAGGGTTTCTGCTATCAGACATCTGAACACTGTTCATGGGAGGGACTTCAGATGACTGAACAGCACACAGAATGACCTCAGACGTCTGAAGATTTTCTGGACAGAATATAAAGAAGGCAGTAGTAGTTCAGACGTCTGAACTCGCAACTTCAGACGTCTGAACACTGTTCAACGAACAAAATTTTAAATTCTAATATTTTAAAGAATAGCCGTTAGAGCTCCAAACCTTTTAAAATTTGGGGAAACACTTAAAGGAAACTTTTGCAACACGAAAACAAGTTTGAAAGCCTATAAATACATGGTTTTTCAAATCAAAATACATCCAAGAATTGAAAAATCTGTTTGTAAAGCTGAAAGCACTCTTGTTCTTCCAAAGCTCTCTTGTTCACTCATTGCAAAATTCTTTTGCTAAGATATTCTAAAGTGCTGATCCTTCTTCCTTTGAATTTGTATTACTAATCCTCTTCTAAGAAGGATATTGGTGAATTTTACACTTGAGCTTCATTCTATTTCTTATTGATATTTTACATTGAAGTATATAGTGCTGAAATTGTACTAACTTGCTCTTTGAGAGAGTATACTTGTACGTAAATCTTATCTTGTTTTCTTGTAGTTCTTTGACGTTCCAAGGATTGTTTGGATCGTTGGCTAAGTAAGGGGATATTGCTTAGAGAGGCGGGCTCTAACCTAAAGGAGTGACCGAACGAGGAGACATCGTTTGAAGAAGGTGGGCTCTAGCCTTAACAAAGGAGTGTTGTAAAGGTTTGTTCCACCCGTCAACGGAACAGGTTTTAGTGAATCCTTTGGTGGTTTGCCAAAGGCGAGGATGTAGGCTGTGTTGAAGCTGAACCTTGTAAAAATCCCCGTCTCACTCTCTCTTTCCCTATTCTTTATTTTCAGTTCATATTTAAATTGCGTGGATGGTTTAAATTTGAAAATCATATAAAGTAAGTATATTTGGAAATCAAACAATGTTAAGGTTTAATTTTGATTTGGGTTGTGGAAACTTAAAGGGAGTACGTTGGTTGTATCATATCTTGCGGAAACCTTACGGAAGTACGTTACTTGGTTAACATCCCAAAGATAAATTTACCAAGAGTTTATTTGTGTTCTAAATATTTGGAAAGTGTAATTTGATTCATTTATACAGGACTTTACATCAGCAAGCATAAATTCTCATTCACTACAAGGCTTGGTTCAAATTCATATTAACAACAGGGCTACACACAAGCTAAGAATTCTTATGATTGTTTGGTTTGATCATCATAGTAAATTGATTGGTTTGGTTGAAAAGTTGATTACTTGTTTGGTTAAGCAATAAGTGTTGTGGTTGAAGATTGAATGTTTACTTACTTCTTGTTTGATTGATAAAATAGATAAACAAGTAAAAGAGTTGGTTAAATATTAAAAGAAGTTAAGGACTTTAAAAGAACTAAAAAGAAATTTTTAAAAGCCAATTCACCCCCCTCTTGGGAAGCTATTCCTAATTTCAATTGGTATCAGAGAGGGGTTATTGCAACTCTTAACTAGAAGCTATAAAAAGATTGTAATGGCTAACTTGGGCGTGGCTCCCTTTGGAGAGGGACAATTTTCAATTAGGCCACCAATCTTTTGTGGACAAAACTATACATTTTGGAAAAAGAGAATGCAAATATACATTCAAACCATGGATTGGAAAGCTTGGGAGGTTGTCACGGATGGTAATCTAATTCCTACCACATTAGTAGATGTAAAACAAATACCAAAAGAAAAGAAAGACATGACTGAAAGAGATTATAAAATGTTGCAAATAAACTCTAGTGTGGTGAATGCTCTATATTGTGCCTTGGATTCTAATGAATTTAATCAAGTAATGGCTTGTAAAACAGCTAAGGAAATATGGGATAAGCTAGAAGTTACTTATGAAGGAACAACGGATGTTAGGGATAATAGGATTGATATGCTCACAAGCGAGTATGAAGCCTTTAAGATGAACCCAGATGAATCAATTACAAATATGTTTACTAGGTTCACTCACATAATCAATTCCCTAAATGCCTTAGGAAAAACTTACACTACTTATGAGATAATAAGAAAAATTCTAAGAGGTCTTCCATCTATGTGGGAACCAAAGGCTACTACTATCACGGAAGGTAGAAATCTGAAAAACACATCTTTAGAAGAACTTATAGGTTCTCTTCTCACATATGAAATGGCAATGAATGAAAAGAGTGGGAAAACCAAAGCCCAAGAAAAAATAGCCTTTAAAGCCTTAGAAGAAAACTCAAGTAGTGAAATAAATGAAGATGAAGAAGTCTTCATATCTAAAAATCTAGCAAGGATACTAAGAAAGAGAAACAAATTTAAAAGAAGAAATCAAGACTCCAAATCAAAAGAAGAAGAAGTTAGCAAAAAGAAATCAAGGAATAAAACATCTAAATGCTATAATTGCAATAAAGCTGGACATTTAAAATCGGAATGTCCACTATTAAAGAAAGAGTATAAAAAGAAAAACAAGAAGGTCATGAAAGCCACTACTTGGGATAGTACAAGTAGTTCGGAGAATGAAATAAGTGACCAAGAGGTTGCTTACATGTGCTTTATGGCATGGGATAACGAAGAAAGCTCCTCAACTAAATCTTCAAATAATTCTTGTAGTGATGAGAGTATGCCATCTTATGATAAACTTCAAAATGACCTATTCAAAGTACATAAGATGCTGATGAAAGAAAATAGAAAAAACACCTCATCGAAGAATAAGAATGAAAGTTTAATGAAAGAGTTAGAATTCTTAAAGAATGCTGAAAGAGATGAAGACTCAAAACTCAAGCAATTAGAACATAAGTATGAATCAGCAATGAAAGAAATAGAATCCAAAAATCTTGTTGTAAAAGAAAACAACTTGAAAATTGAGAAACTAGAAAGCAAAAATGACCAAATGATAGAAGACCTTCGATCTTTATCCTCTACCGTATATGAGAAAGATATGTATATTTCTGAATTAGAGGATAGAATCAGAAAATTATCTCTATAATTAGAGAAATCATTAAAGAAGGTTGATAACAAGAAAGACAGAGTTAAATGATCTCAAGAATCAAATCAAAGATAAGGATAAAATTATTTACAATTTCACAAAAGGAAAGGAAAACCTTGATAAGATGATTGGATTACAAAGAATGTCTCTAAATAAAGAAGACATTGGTTTCAATGGAATTGAAAATAAAAAGAAAAAGAATTCTTACATGAGATATTTCTCGAAAGAATCCAAAGACTATACTTGCACATCTTCTAATGTCTACACAAACACCATATGCTATCAATGCAAGAAAAATGTGCATATAAAGTTTGAATGTCCGTTTAAGAGGAAAGGTGTTAAAACCAAACAAGTATGGAAAATAAAAGAAACTTTCCTTGAAAAATCCTCCGGACTCAAGAAGGTATGGGTACCAAAAGTGAAATAATAACTTCATACAAACATAAAGAAAATAGCATTGTTGGTTCAAATCATAGGATGATTCTTTACAAGGCTTAAATTAAGAAAATATTAAGAAATAATCAAATTGAGCTTATTACTTAAGTACCTTGATTAAAACAAAAATATTTGAGAATGAAAGCCTATAAGTTACATACTTACATGCCTGTATGATAAGCTCCCTACTTATGAAATGTGCTGATATGCTATATGCTACATGAGTATGACTTGACTTATATTAAAAAGTATAGCTCACTATGTTGAAAACTGAGAATGAGATTATTGTGCTTAAGCATAAATTTTTTATATAAGGATAATTCTTGAACATGCATGATTGTAAATGAATCACATGGATAAACATACTATTTTTTATCTATGAGCTATGAAAGATATAGTAGTTATATTGGTATCCATGAACTATACATTATGCTTTGGTATCTATAAAGTATTTTTGGTTTCACATGTTAAGAAATTTCAATGGATATCAAATCTAAAAGCTCACTTGGTATCACAAAGTCAAATTATTTATGAGTATAATTATGTCTATGAGCATGATATGACATTGATGATCTTAGCATGATAATGATATTTGATATATGATATGATTCAATATTTTACATGGGATGATAAAAGCAAAATTAATAACAAAATTGAATGTATTGAATTCAGGGGAAGTGTCATGAATCATTAATCAATTGGTATCATGAATTAAATTTTAAATGTTAAATTGGTATCATAAAAACCATCAAATTAATATCAGCTGGTATTTTGAATAAATGCTGTGAGCTACACACTACCCATGCTATATTGAAAAACAATAACTTGAGTGTGCACATATGTTTGGAATACATGGTTATTGATATGCTCAAAATGATTTGTATTTGAATTTAAATCATTTCTTTTCTTTTTGATTGAGGTCAAAAGGGGGAGAAGTTGTGAAGCAAAAAAATTGAGCATAATTGAGCATGAACATTATATCTATTCAAAAGAAGTATTTAAGTATTTATTATTGATTGAAAAAGCTTGTTAAACCAAAAGAGAGTAATGAGCATGATTGATGAAATTAATATTGATCTTATTAAGATGAAGCTTATTGAAAGGGAGAGTCTTTTTAAGGCTTACTCAAATTTTTGCTCATTGTTTGTCATCATCAAAAAGGGGGAGATTGTTGGCCTTACAAGGCTTAAAATCTTGTTATCTTGTTTTGATGCTAACAAACAAGTGAAATTTAATGTATTTGTGTGAGTAATGATATTTTAGGGCTCATATATGAGAAAACAAGGTCAAAGTGCTCACAAGGATTAAATGAAGCTTAAAAGAGTCAAAACATGAATTTAAAGATGATATATGAAACCTTGAAGAATATAAGGACATGAATGAGTTGTTGAAAGTCAAGGAATATTAAAGTCAAAAGATCCAAAGAAAGGCAAAGTGAGAAAGCTCAAAGAATATGGAAGTTTGAAGAAAAGATGGACTCAATCCAAGGACAAAGCATGAAGACTTAAGAACCTAAAATGAGAAAAGTTTTAGAATTTTTCATGTAAGTACTTTAATGTTTAAAATATCGTTTGAAATATTTTGAAGCTCTTAGGATAACTTCTTAGACCTAGATACCTTTTAAAATACTTGTAAAATATTTTTATAAGTTCAAAAATTATTTTAAAAGGGTTAGAATCATTTTTGGAATTAAAAGCACAGAAAAAGAGTTCTTCCAAATGCTGTAAGTTTTTTTACAGCCGCATTGAGGTAAATTTTTATCTATACAATTCTTATTATTTTAAAATATGTTCAACATAAAAGTTGTAGGATTTTATCTTAGCTTTCTTTTGAAACCAAGAACGCTTAATTTGGAGTTATACAGAAAAAATTATGGCTAAAAAACTGAAATAGGGTCACTGCTGTCAAACATATGAACACTGTTCACGGAGGGACTTCAGATGACTGAACAGCACATAGAACGACCTCAGACGTCTGAAGATTAAGTTCAGATGTTTGAAGATTTTCTGGATGGAACATAAAGAAGGTAGTAGTAGTTCAGACGTCTGAAGTCGTGAGTTCAGACGTCTGAACACTGTTCAATGAGCAAAATTTTAAATTCTAATATTTTAAAAAATAGCCGTTTGAGCTCCAAACTTTTTAAAATTTGGGGAAACACTAAAAAGAAACTTTTGCAACATTAAAACAAGTTTGAAAGCCTATAAATACATGGTTTTGCAAATCAAAATACATTCAAGAATTGAAAAATCTGTTTGTAAAGCTGAAAGCACTCTTGTTGTTCCAAAACTCTCTTGTTCACTCATTGCAAAATTCTTTTGCTAAGATATTCTGAAGTGCTGATCCTTCTTCCTTTGAATTCTTACTACTAATCCTCTTCTAAGAAGGATATTGGTGAATTCTACACTTGAACTTCATTCTATTTCTTATTGATATTTTATATTGAAGTATATAGTGCTGAAATTGTACTAACTTGATCTTTGAGAAAGTATACTTGTACGTAAATCTTATCTTGTTTTCTTGTAGTTCTTTGATGTTCCAAGGATTGTTTGGATCGTTGGCTAAGTAAGGGGATATTGCTTAGAGAGGCGGGCTCTAACCTAAAGGAGTGACCGAACGAGGGGACATCGTTTGAAGAAGGCGGAATCTAGCCTTAACAAAGGAGTGTTGTAAAGGTTTGTTCCACCCATCAACGGAACAGGTTTTAGTGAATCTTTTGGTGGTTTGCCAAAGGCCAGGACGTAGGCTGTGTTGAAACCGAACCTCGTAAAAATCCCCGTCTCACTCTCTCTTTCCCTATTCTTTATTTTCAGTTCATATTTAAATTGCGTGGATGGTTTAAATTTGAAAATCATATAAAGTAAGTATATTTGGAAATCAAACAATGTTAAGGTTTAATTTTGATTTGGGTTGCGGAAACTGAAAGGGAGTACGTTGGTTATACCATATCTTGCGAAAACCTTACGGGAGTACGTTACTTGGTTAACATCCCAAAGATAAATTTACCAAGAGTTTATTTGAGTTCTAAATATTTGGAAAGAGTAATTTGATTCATTTATACAGGGCTTTACATCAGCAAGCATAAATTCTCATTCACGACAAGGCTTGGTTCAAATTCATATTAACAACAGGGATACACACAAGCTGAGAATTCTTATGATTGTTTGGTTTGATCATCATAGTAAATTGATTGGTTTTATTGAAAAGTTGATTACTTGTTTGGTTAAGTAATAAGTGTTGTGGTTGAAGATTGAATGTTTACTTAGTTCTTGTTTGATTGATAAAATAGATAAACAAGTAAAAGAGTTGGTTAAATATTAAAAGAAGTTAAGGACTTTAAAAGAACTAAAAAGAAAATTTTAAAAGCCAATTCATCCCCCCTTTTGGGAAGCTATTCCTAATTTCAATATCAATCAAGCAAATCAGTTTATATGAAGAAACTCTAAGAGAATAACTATTAACGAGCAGATCGATTTACCAAACCTCAATACCAAAATGAAATCAAGATGTGTATATGAAATCCCCTTGTTTTTTTGAGTTGATTTGCCCAAGCTTGATGAGTATGAGCTGGAGTGCAGGCAATCATATAGCAATATGTTCAAGTTTCTCAATTCTCTTTCAAAAAGATGCTCTCTTCTCTTCTTCTTTGAAAAGTCTTAAGCACTAGGGTTTAGATGTTGAATATATAGGTACCTTACCCTTAGAATCAATCTTAACCATTGGATAAAAAAATAGCTCGCATGTTCTTTCATTAAAAATTAAATTTTTAAAACTTTCCTGCAAGTTCAGATGACTGAGGTTAAAGGCCCAGAAGATTGAAGTTCCTTAGAGCTTCAAAAAATTAACCTGAACACAGGGTCAGACGACTGAAGTTGGGATTTAGTCTTCTGAAGTGTCGGGGTCAGATGATTGAAGTCTTAGTTCAGTCTTTTGAGGTGCTTTTTCTAGGTTCGGTGTTTCACCATAAATTCTTCAGGCGACTGAACTTAATTTTCGGTCTTCTGAAGAAATTCTTCAGATGACTGAGCTTAACTTTGGTCTTCTGAAGTTGCAACTTCAGGGGACTGAACGTTGAGTTCGGTCTACTGAAATGAACAATTCCTGAATTTTTTATTTTTAATTTCAAAAATCTATTTTTCTTTATTTCTTTGCCCTTTTATAAAAATATTTTTCGGGATTTTGAAAGTATATCTAAGTCCATAGATATTCCCTAACGATGTTCATGAAATGCATGAATCCTAAGGTCATTCTAGGGTATATGTTGATCCTAAAATTAAATCATATGAAACATGTGAATACATTAGTTTTAAGTACCCATTCCCATGACGTTCTTGAACTTGTTGTTGCATCTTCATTCTTGTACTGTTTGGGTTTCATGGATTGTGCCAAGATATGTATGCTTTAATTTTCTTAATTTCCATGACTTGTTACCCTTCCGTGCATGCTTAATATAGTTCCTATTCACAATCTCAATGCACAGATCAAAAACCAAGTGATTTGTCATTATCAAAATCAGATTGGACTCATAGAGTCAACAATCTCCCCCTTTTTGATGATGACAAATACACGAGCCAAAATATAGAATAAAATGGGTTACGCCTAACAGGGCTCCCCCTCAAATAATGCATCAAATATTCCGTAAGTGAAATATGCTCAAGCTCACACACTCGTTGTTTAGCCTGATTCCAAATGAAATATGCCCATGTTCGTACACACATTGTTTAGCATGATTCTTCTCCTATAGCCTGATTTTATCCCCCTTTACACAATTAGTTTTGCCAAGAATTTTTGCTCCTGATTTTTCCAACAATCAATTTTTGCTCCTCCTGATTTTTCTCTCCCTTTTGACATCAACAAAAAGGTGTATAATAATGCATGAGTGGACATAGTCTTATATTCTTCCCCCCTTTTAACTCTTAAAGATTTAAACCTATTCAACCTTTAGATCTGGAAAATTTATTTCTCCTCCTTACTAATGCATAAAGTTGTGTTGTTGAATGTAGATTGCATTGTGAACATACACAGTGTGACAAATTTCAAAGTTTATGTGAGGATTAACATGTGGAAGTTCATATTCTCTTATCATGATACCAAAAGTTGACTAATGTGATACCGAATGAGAACAAGTGAGCTGAATTGGAATTTTTAACCAATTGTGAAAATTAAGTAATGTTGCTCCCCCTGAATTATGTCATCTACTATAATTGTAGGTAACCTCTCGACTATGCATCAGGCCTAATTCGCGCCTAATTTGGATAAACCTATCATTTGCAAGTGGTTTCGTGAATATGTCCACCCATTGTGTATCCGTGCATACAAACTCAAGTGTCACATCCCCTTTTTGCACATGATCACGAAGAAAGTGATGTTGTATTTTTATATGCTTAGTTCGTGAATGTAATATGAGATTCTTTGAGATGTTTATTGCACTCATATTATCGCATCTTATAGGAATTGTGTCATAGCTTAATCCAAAATTCGTTAGTTATTGCTTCATGTATAGAGTTTGAGCACAACAACTTCCTGCCGCTACGTATTCGGCCTCAGTTGTGGAAAGAGCTATGAAATTTTATTTCTTGGAAAACCAAGAAACTAACGAATGTCCTAAGAAATGACAAGTACCACTCGTGCTCTTCCTATCCACTTTGCTACCCACAAAATCAGCATCTGAATAGCTGATAATCTCAAAAGATGTATACGCTACCATAACCCAAGTTCCATGGTTCATATCTGGTATCTAAGTATTTGTTTAACAGCTAACAAATGTGACTCTTTTGGTGCCGCTTGAAATCTTGCGCACAAACATACGTTAAACATTATGTCAGGTCTGCTGGCAGTCAGATAAAGTAAGCTACTAATCATTCCACGATAAAGCTTGAAATCTATTGGTATACCTTGTTCATCTTTGTCTAATTTCAATGAAGCGCTCATAGGTGTACCTAGTATTTTTCATCTTCCATATTAAACTTTTTGAGTAGATCTTTAATGTACTTCGATTGATTTATAAATATTCCATGTTTCGCTTGTTTGATTTGAAGTCCTAGGAAGAAATTTAGTTCACCCAACATGCTCATCTCAAATTCATTTTGCATAGTACTAGAAAATTCATTACACAATTCTTTATTTGTAGCTCCAAATATGATGTCATCTACATATACTTGAATTAGGAGAATGTCATCTTTCTTAGACTTTACGAACAGAGTTGTATCTATCTTTCCTCTGATAAATCCATTTTCTAGTAGAAAATCGCTTAACCTTTTATACCAAGCTCTAGGAGCTTGCTTTAAACTGTACAGGGCTTTTTTTAGTTTATGCAGTTGATCTGGATTCTTATGGTTTTCAAAACCTGGGGGTTGTTCTACATATACTTCTTCATTGATGTAGCCATTTAAAAATGTGCTTTTGACATCCATTTGATATAACTTGAAATCCTTAAAAGATGCATAGGTTAAAAGCATTCGAATGGCTTCCATTCTAGCTATAGGTGCAAAGGTTTCTTCAAAATATTTTTCTTCTTCCCGGTTATATCCCTGAGCTACTACTCTAGCCTTATTTCTAAGAACTATCCCATGTTTATCTTTCTTATTTTTATATATCCATTTTGTACCAATAATGGTCTTATCCTCAGGTCTAGGAACTAATGTCCATACTTTGTTTCTTTCAAACTGGTTTAACTCTTCTTGCATGGACAACACCCACGATTCATCCTCAATTGCTTCACTTACATTCCTAGGTTCTTCTTGAGATAGAAAGGCAAAATGACTCATCATATTCCTAAGTGAGGATCATGTGGCTACTCTATGTAATGGTTCACCTATTATTTGATTAATGGGATGATTCTTTATGTACTTCCATTCTCTAGGTGGTTCATTAACCTTATTTTCAATTTGATTAGTTTCAGTGGATGGTTCCTTAATTTCATTTTTCTTTTCTGAATCATTTTCAATGGATAGTTTCTCAAATTCCTTGTTTATTTCAATTTCATCTTCATCAGTTCTTTTGGAGAAGGGATTTGGCTCATCGAACACTACATGAACATATTCTATAACCGTTAATGTTCGTTTGTTATATACTCTATAGGCTTTACTATCTAAGGCATACCGTAGGAAGATACCTTCATCTGGTTTCATATCAAATTTTCCTAAATGTTCATTGTCTCTAAATACAAAACATTTACAGCCAAAGACATGAAAATATGATATGTTTGGTCTATGGCTATTCCATAATTCGTACAAAGTCGTATTAAGAGATGGTTTAATAAAAACTCTATTCAAAACATAGCAAGTGGTATTCACTGCCTTAGCCTAGAAGTACTTAGGTAGTTAATGTTCGTTAAGCATAGTTCTAGCCATTTCTTGTATAGACCTATTCTTCCTTTCAACTACACCATTCTATTGTTGTGTTCTAGGAGCCAAAATATTATGAGCTATTCCTAATGAATTGCAGTAGTCTTCCATACTTTGATTTTTAAATTCTCTACCCATATCGCTTCGGATTTTTGTGATAGTATATCCCTTTTCATTTTGGATTTTCTTACACAGGTTTATGAATTATTCACATGCTTCAACTTTGTGACCTAAGAATAGTACCCATGAATATCTTGAAAAATCATCAACTATGACGAATGCGTATGATTTTCCTCCTAAACTCTGAATTGGGTTAGGACCAAATAGATCTATGTGTAGCATTTGAAGTGGCCTAGTAGTGGAGATCTCTTTCTTCTTCTTAAAGCTTGTTCTTTCTTGTTTTCCTAGTTTACAAGTCTCACAAATTTTATCTTTGATGAATTTTGTCTTAGGCAATCCCTTAAATACGTCTCCCTTAACTAATTTAGATATTAAGTCCATGTTTGCGTGTCCTAGTCTCCTATTTCAAATTCAACTAATTTCATTCATAGAAGAGAAGCATGTCACACTTTGCGAGGTTAAGTTATCAAAACTGGTGGTATATACATTTTCATGATGCTCAACAGTGAACAATATCTTATTATCAGTTTTGTGTTCAACAATACACTTGTCATGTTCAAAAGACACTTTGTAACCTCATCACGCAGTTAGCTTATACTCAATAAGTTGTGCTTTGAACCATCAACCAGTAAAACATCATCTATAATTAGTGATGAATTATTACCAACTTTACCTACACCTGTGATCATTCCCTTAGCATTATCCCCAAAAGTGACAAATCCTTCATCTTTGGGTGCGATGGATGTGAATTTCGCTTTATCCCCGGTCATGTGACATGAACATCCACTATCCATATACCATCTGTCTTTTGAGGAGGGTGATCTTAAGAATATCTGCAAGACACAATCAGATAACGACTTTTGGTTCCCATATTTTCTTGGGTCCATGTGGGTCGGTATGAGATTCTCCTTTAACTTTCCAGACTTTCTTAATTCTGACATATATATTTTTGAAAGGACGGTCAAATTTTATGTGACCCAATCTCTTACATTTAAAACATTTAATATTTCTATGATAGTCCTTAGTTGGAACATATGATTTTGACTCTCTTACAAAATATCCCATGTAAAATGTCTCTGTTTTAGATTTTCCTTCCCATTAAAACCAAGACCTTCCTTTTCTAGGGAATTTCTTTGAGTTCCTAAGAGTTTTTCAAAATTATTTTGTCCTTCAATCAATTTACAAATAATCTCAGATTTATCTTTCAAATTCTTTTCTAACTCTTCAATTTTCAAATCTTTGTCTTTCATGAGAGATGCAAGAGATTCATTTTGGCGTTCAACTAAACTTGAAAGTTCTTTGAGTTTATTTTTCAAATATGAAATTTTCTTAGTTTTATTCTCAAGTATTTTAATAGAGTACGTATATTCTTGTTTTAGTTCGTCATATGAAAGCATGTCATTCTCATTTTCAGAATCACTAGAATAATATGAAGATGATGAGAATGATGATTGTACCTCAAGGTCATCATGTGCCATTAGACACAGATTGGCAATCTCGTCATCACTAGATTCAGATTCTGAATAGCTTGTGTTGTACGTATCCCAACCGACTTTTAGCACCTTCTTCTTTTTCTTGGAGGTTTTCATTAGTTTGGGACACTCAGGTTTGATGTGTCCAACCTCTCTACAGTTGTAGCATGTTGGTGGATTTTCCTTCTTTTTCTTCATGCTTGACTCTTCTTTTTCTGATTTTGAATTCCGAAATTTTCTATTGAACTTTTTATTCTTCTTCAAGAACTTCCCAAACTTCTTTCTTAGCAAGGCCATGTCATCGCCTGTATCGAAATCACTTCCTTCATTAGAGTTGTTTGATGATGCCCTAAGTGTTGTGGCTTTCTTTACTTTGCTTTACTCATTCTTCCTCTCATTTATTGCCAGCTAATAGGTGATGAGCGATCCAATGAGTTTGTCAACCAACATCTCCTTGAGATTTCTCCCTTCAGCTATTGCTGTAGCTTTCGCTTCCCAAACTAGAGGTAGTCCTCTGAATATTTTCCTGATCAACTCATAAGTAGGGTAAGATTTTCCAAGTGCATTTAAAGAATTTGTGATGTGTATGAATCTAGTGTACATGGATTGAATAGATTCATCTGTTGTCATTTTAAATGCTTCGTATTTACTGGTGAACATGTCCATCCTACTATCTTTTACTTCCTTAGTGCCTTCATGTGTAACTTCTAATTTTTCCCAAATTTCTTTAGCAAAGTTACATGCCATTACACTATTAAATTCATTTACATCTAATGCACAGAAAAGCAAGTTCATCGCAGTAGCATTTATTTGTACCAATTTCTAGTCTTCCTATGTATACTCATCTTTAGTTTTAGGTACATTTACCGTATCAATTACTTTCTTGGGAACATGATTTCCCTTAGTAACTATTTTTCATACCTTCCAATCTACATTTAATAGGTATATGCTCATCCTACGTTTCCAACAGATATAATTTAAACCACAGAAAATTGGTGGTCTAGTAGATGAGTGTCCCTCATCGAATGGAGTTACACCGATGTGTGCCATGTGATCTTTCTAAAAATGAACTATTAAGTTTATGTAAACTCGCTCTGATACCAAATGTTGATTTAGGTGTAATCCCAAGAGGGGGGTGAATAGGGTATTTTAAAATTCTTTAAAACTTATTTTCCTCTTAGTCCCTCTTTCTAAATTTAACAAATTACTTATCAAGTTCGTGTGAGGTTATTCAACATACATACATGCAATATAAGAAGTGAAGTGCGTTGCAGAAATTAAAAAGATAAGAGAAGAGAGAAGGCAAACACGATTTTACGAGGTTCAGCCAACCCAGCCTACGTCATTGCCTTGAGCAACCCACTCAAGGATTCCACTAAAATCCCCGCTCCTTAAATTGGGATGGAACTTCCCTTACATCCGCTGCTTACAACAGGTACAACTTCCTCCTAATCCGCTACTTACAAAAGATACAACTCTCTCCTCAAACCTGGTTCACAACCCGAACCTTGATTACAATATAATATCAAATCTACAAAACACTCAATGTTGCATGTAACAAAGCTAGTGAATACAATTGAAATTCCTAGCACACAATCATATGATGAAACTTGAAGCTCAATATGTATGTAACGATACTATCGTTAATGAATGAATATGCTTCAACACACAATTTCCCTTTTTTATCAAAACTCCCAAGTGATGATATAATTAAATGCTTTGGAGAAAATTAGGGTTCTAGTTGACTTTGTGAAAATGCTCGAATATCTAATGTGAAATTATCAAAAGCTTTATCTTGAATATTATATCAATCAAAATGAAAAAACTTTCTTTCAAATATTTAATCACAACACGATCTTTTTTAATATCCAAATCTATATATATATATATATATATATATATATATAATATGATTTCCAAATATCAAAAACTGAATATAAAGTTTTCCAAAAGAATATCCCTCAATAAAATAAATATTTATGAACACTAAGGATATTTAGTCAAGTTTTTTTTAATATCTCTAAAATATAGATCCTTTAACTGAATACAAACTTGAATCAAAACTATTTAACCAATGACGAAACCCTTTATCAAGTAGTGATATTATCTAAATAATCTATATGAAAGTATACTCAAGATCAATCACTCAGCTTATTTCAACAATAGATTTTGAGATGAGAAGTTCTTTGAAAAATATATATCAATCAAGCAAATCAGTTTATATGAAGAAATACTTTGAGAATAACTATTAACGAGCAGATTGATTTACCAAACCTCAATACCAAAATGAAATCAAGATGTGTATATGAAATCCCCTTGTTTTTCTGAGTTGATTTGCCCAAGCTTGATGAGTATGAGCTGGAGTGCAGGCAATCACATAGCAATATGTTCAAGTTTCTCAATTCTCTTTCAAAAAGATGTTCTCTTCTCTTCTTCTTTCAAAAGTCTTAAGCACTAGGGTTTAGATGTTGAATATATAGGTACCTTACCCTTAGAATCAATCTTAACCGTTGGATCAAAAAATAGCTCGCATGTTCTTTCATTAAAAATTAAAATTTTAAAACTTTCCTGCAAGTTCAGACGACTGAGGTTAAAGGCCCAGAAGACTGAAGTTCCTTAGAGCTTCAAAAAATTAACCTGGACATAGGTCAAATGACGGAAGTTGGGATTCAGTCTTCTGAAGTGTCGGGGTCAGACGATTGAAGTCTTAGTTCAGTCTTTTGAGGTGCTTCTGCCAGGTTTGGTGTTTCACCATAAATTCTTCAAGCGATTGAACTTAATCTTCGGTCTTCTGAAGAAATTCTTTAGATGACTGAGCTTAACTTCAATCTTCCGAAGTTGCAACTTCAGGGGACTGAACGTTGAGTTTGGTCTACTGAAATGAACAATTCCTAAATTTTTTATTTTTAATTTCAAAAATCTTTTGCTTTATTTCTTTGCCCTTTTATAAAAATATTTTCCGGGATTTTGAAAGTATATCTAAGTCCATAGATATCCCCTAATGATGTTCATGAAATGCATGAATCCTAAGGTCATTCTAGGGTATATGTTGATTCTAAAATTAAATCATATGAAACATGTGAATACATTAGTTCTAAGTACCCATTCCCATGACATTCTTGAACTTGTTGCTTGCATCTACATTCTTGTACTGTTTGAGTTTCATGGATTGTGCCAAGATATGTATGCTTTAATTTTCTTGATTTCCATGACTTGTTACCCTTCCGTGCATGCTTAATATAGTTCCTATTCACAATCTTAATGCACAGATCAAATACTAAGTGATTTGTCATTATCAAAACCAGATTGGACTCATAGAGTCAACATAAACCTGCACACAAACTTGATAAACATGAAATACCTGAGTATTTGTCATAATCAAAACCGGGTATGACCTATTAGGTTAACACACGTATCTAAGACAATCAATTTATTTAAAAATAATTAAAGAATCATTAATCTTACGGATGTTGCTTGGATGGGTAAGTTACTCACCTTGGGTCTCTCCAGCTTATGGTTATATATGAGGATGGGGTGTCGATGGCTCACCCGGTGATGCATCAGAACTGACATGCTCCTCTTGCGACACGTCCAATGCATAATCATGGTTGGCTGATGTGGCCAGCCTACGCCTCAGCCCTCGAAGGCCTCCTAGTGCCATGTCTCCAATATTATAGATAACAATGAATAAGATAATTGCATATTAAATGGTATTATAGTAAATATATTTTCAGTTATTTATAGAGATTAGATACATGGAATGTAATATGATAACATAACATGCTTACCCACTATGAAATGCAGTATGATTACAAATCCTCAATATCGGTATCATCATGACATTCTAATATCTCTTCCTCTTCAGTACAGTAATCCATCATTGTTTCATCTTGATATCAATTTCATCATTGTTGATGAAGTCAACATGTACATCATTAATTCCCATCTCAAAAGTCCCTACGTGTTCTGTCGTGGCACCAACCCTATTTAATGGTATAGAATCTGCTCCTTCCTCAGCAACATAATTGTCACTGCGCGATGTCATATTGGAATCATATTGAGTTGTTGCAATGACAGATAACTTAGCTTGTTGGAAAGCATCTTCGATGACATTATTCTCCCAATCTGGGACTTCTGTAATATCGTACAAAATTTTGGGCTAAAATTTTCATTCCACATTCCATTCACCCTTCAATTTTATGTCTTCAAGGAAGAACACTTGTTCTGCCTGCGTTGCTAGTACAAAAGGGTCATTTTGACACCATGTCCTACTAAAACTGACACTAGCAAAGTAGGCATCTATTTTTTATCCCACTCTTTCATTGCTAATGTCCCAACAATCACACTTGAACAAGTAGACGAGTCTATTGGCTCCATAGTTTAGCTCAATAATGTCATTTAAAATACGAAAAATAGTCAATATCCTTATCTTCTTCTATACCTAGCATGACAACCCCACAATTTTGGGTTCTTCTATATAGTTTAAGAGACTTCGTGTGAAATATTAATCCATTAATAATGCTACCACTTTAGTGGTTAACTTGTTGATCGGGGCCACATGCCAATGCATACAAATCTTTATTTGTCGTTGGCTCTTTATTACAATACATGACTTTCATATAGTAAAAAGAGGCTTAGATGAGTTAATCGTCAATATTGAAGCTTTATATTGCTTCAAACTCACAGAAAATTTTTTACTTACATAGCTACCAAACCAATTGAAAATACTTCTTTATGTCTTTCATCAACATTGCTTTCATTTTCCTTCAGAAGTTTAGCTTTATGTTCACTATATGCAACAATAGTGCATGCTAATTTCAACTAAGTATATATATATATATATACAGTGCAAAGTATGGATTAAGAAACCACGTACTTGATATATAGAACAACTTCATCACAATTATTGAGGACGTAAAAATATGCCTTTGCTAGGTCCTCCATATTAATGAAATCATATACCTATCCACCCAACGGCTGAACATTTTCTCGAAATACAAAGCTAATGGGTTCATCATCTTCATCAATACCATGAATTTCTACATTTCGCTCATCAAGAGTGAACCTTTTGTCAATATTATGTAGATATATTGAGCAAAATGCATGACATTCACTGTCAATGTATGCCTCAATGATTGATCCTTCCGGTCGTGCCTTATAGCGCACATAGTTCTTTAAAGTTGACAAGAACCTATGCATTTTACATAGCATTGGCGACGTCTACAAATAAAGAGAGGAAATCATGTGAAAATTGATGCATCATAAAAATTACCTCTCAATAGGATACATCCAACGATATTGCATCGGTCATACAATGATGTCCTCTTTTAGTAAATGGACGACTAGGGGGACCATAATATTGAAAAATGCTGGTGGAAATATTTTCTCAAGCTTACATAGTATGATTACAATGTCCTCCTCTAACCGTTCAAGTATGTTTAAGCTCAATTTCTTTGAGCACAACTATTGGAAAAAAGTTCCCAACTTAATCAGAACTTAGCGAACATTATCAATCAAGTATCCAGGAAGGAAAATAGGTAGAACTTGTTGAAGAAGGACATGATAGTCATGACTTTTCATTCCTAACATCTTACCTTCCTTCGTAGTGTTGGAATTGGTGTATTCCCAAGAGGGAGGCTGAATTGGAATTTTAAAACTTCTTCCTAGGTTAAATCAGATATGGGTAATACACAACCTAGGGTCTTACTAAGCATATACCAATTGCACGGATAAAATTAATATACGGAAATTAAATCATGCGCATCATTCACAATATATCAAATATAACATACATGTGCAGGAATATAAAGTGTGAAAATTGAAAAGTGTGTACAAGATATGCTATCAGGGTTCGGCCAATACTACTGACATCCCTGCCTTAAGCCACAGCTCAAGGATTCCACTAGTTGCTCACGTCATGGGTGGAGTAAGACCGTTTACAACACCTAACCACCATGGTGCACCTAGTTCTCTTAACCGGGCCTGAACCAGTCCGGGACTATTCACAGGACTAGTCTTCATCTTCTGATCACCCGTCGGGAATACAACAAATAATCAAATAATTGTGTACAAATGTAATGCTTCTAATACAAGCAAATGATGTACAACAATATGGTCAATACACTCATGTATGATATGAAAATAAGCTCAATGTGAGAATGTGTTTTTACCAAAAATAATCTTTGAATAAAAATGTGTATAATGAGTGCTCAAAGATTTTATGCCCAAATAAAACTTTTTCTCCAAAAATATTTTTCCAAATGAAGTGTTGGAGAGTCTAGGGTTATGGCTCAAAATATTTTTGCAAGCACAAGCACGTGAGCCTTTGAATCTTGCAATGGATGTGTAAGATTCACAAGCAAAGAATGATTTACTCCGAAGGATATTTATCAGATAAAATATGTGGGAGAAACTATGGATTTACTCTCAAAAGATATGATTTGAAAAATGAATGCAAGATGAGAGTAAAACAAAATGTCCAAGATAAATAAAACACTCTCTTTGAAAATGATTTTCCAAATAAACAACAAAGAGAGGATTAAAAACTAGCTTGAAGGAATAAAAATAAGGTATAAAAATTGGAGAGAATTTTTGGACTAGTTGCCTTGCTAATTATGAGTTATGAGAGGGTACATATAGAGTTGGGTGAAAATATGACTGTTGGGGATACAAAGGGTATTTTTGAAAATTTTTAATTAGGTTTAATGAAAAATAACCTTGTTTAACTACGGTAAAAAATTTTGCTAACCCAAGAGGTTCGATCGACCATATTCAAGGTTCGATCGAACAAATCATTAAGTTCGGTTGATCGTGACATTTTTGAAGTAAGGTTTTGGTCGACCATCCAAAGGCAATTTTGAACCCTTCATAGGTTTGGTTGACCAAGACAAGGTCGGTTGATCATTCTTCTAGGCTCGATTGACCAGGCCAATTTGAACTACTAGGTTCGGTCGACCAAGTAGTTGGGGGTCAGACACGTATCAATTCGGTCGACCGTCAACAACACGTTCATTTCAGAACGATCAACTGAGTGAAGTCAATACGTTGACTTTTTGACCGATTTGGTAGACCATGGCATTTATATTGCCACAGATTCGGTTGATTGAAGCTTTGACTTTGGTCAACTTTTTAGTTCGGTCAACCAAATTAAGTATAACTAGGTGGGTTTGGTCGACCGGGGCTGTTCACGAACTTAATTTTGACCCTAAGTTTTATCTCTTTTTATATAAATGTGACATTTTAGTTGTAGGGACATTTCATTTATGTGCATGGGGTCCTAAGATCAGTCTAAGGCCTAGATTTTTAAATTAAGCCCAAAAACCTAGCATTTTAGCCCTAAATTTCGTAAACTTCGTTTTAGCCCTAATTTTTGACCCTAACTAATTAGTTATTTAAGAAAAGAGTTTTTGTGAAAAGTGCTAGTCTCTAGGGTCAGTCTATGGCTATCCTAAGCTTATCATACAAGTTATGCATGCGATGAATTATATTAAAGACCAAATATAAAAACTAAAATGCATTTACAATCATAATAAATATCTTCTTCTTTGCTCTTCTGTCTTTTATGGAAAACGCAAGTGGATGTGAGCTTTAAGGTCTTTTGGCTTCCACTATCCTTTCCCTTATGTGTGCGCTAACATATTAAGCCTGCTCAAACACTGGATACCCACATAAGAAACTTGCGGTTTGTCATTATTAAAACTAAAGATCAGACTCAAAAAGTCAACAATCTCCCACTTTTTGATGATGACAAATGCACAAGAGCAAAATGGGGTTTAGCCTAAAAAGGTTCCCCCTAAGAATATGCATAAATTAAATTTAAATAATATAGCACATGCATATTGATGAAAGAAGACAATTAAAAAAATATGCATTCAATTTTATCATTGTAGCACAAACGCATACATGTATGCAACTCAGATATTACCCATTAAAAAAATTGCCTTAAAAATTCCCCCATTTGGTGAAACATTTTTCCCCTTTTTGGTCAAATATTTTTCTTATAAAAGTTCTCCCCCTTTTGGCATCAGCGAAAAAGGATTAAGCTAAGTAAACGAAATATGGTCATTTAAAACAAACTTAGCCAAGAGAAACTTCCTCATTTGAAAAACATTCTCCCTTTTTAACATTTAAGCTTAGAAAAATTCCCCCCCTTTATCATATAGTATATGGGCTTATAAAATAATTTTAAAGATATAGCATTTAGGCACAAAAGCAAGAAAATAAGATGTGTTACATGTAAAATATTTTCTTGCTAGATAAAAAATATATATGTAAATATATATATCCCCCTTATGATATTATCAAGAAGTACTGGGGGTGTGCTTGTGAAAAAGAAACTTTAATTTAATGCAAGCAAGTAGAAATTTTCTAGTTTATCATTTATAACCAGAAAAACACAACCACAATGATCCTAAAGATTTAATAATCACATGCAAGATCATATGGAAAAATTAAAGACTATGTGGCAAGTATTATATTTTTCACTTAAGGTATTCAATAAACATAACAATCAAGCACATGCCACAATACATTTCAATGCACATCTAAGCTTAAGAATATTGGTGAGCACAAACAAGATAGAATGTTTATTTCAAGAGCTCCCCCTATCAATTTGAAATCTAACTTAGATGAAGTAAACCGCTTATACTAATTAGAGATTTATTTCATTATGCCTAGTAGTATAAGCAACTATTTTGGCATTCCCTAAACCAACTATACTGAATATCTGTCAACTATATTTATCCTTCTCAATATAGTTGTCCCTATACACCATATATGCATTAGAAAATGTATATTAATACATGCTATATAGTTCATGACCCACAAACATTCCATATCAAACCATAAAGTTTTAAGCACAAGATATAATGTTCAGGGTTTTCTGAAGAGCCTTAATATTTAGAAACCATAGTGATGCATATGAGTCCTTTAAGTTCTTTTTATAGGGAAGGTGCTTAATTCTCTAAATGCTTGATGATTATGTGAGGATGAAATTCAACATTTTTAGTTTTCACTCATCCTTTCAAAAAGATTTTAACATTAATTTTATCATAATCATTTATGTACAAGGTTTTATTTTGGGAAAATTCCTATTGAAATTTCGGCAGCATGCCATCTGTAAATCGAACAATTTCCCATAAAACTTGTACCTGATAAATGGCTATTCTCAACAAAATATACATATGAATCATGCAATAACCTAAAATTCACTACGAGCATGCAATTCTCATCACTGCATCCGCCATGTTGGAGGCATTCTAGACTAAGCATGCAATCACGTAGCAATTATTAATTCATAAATAATAATCTATCCATCAAAGAATATAAACACTAAAGAGTAGTGGATGGATTTGAGTTCAGTGCAGTTCTTATGAAGGCATATAGACATAAATGTTATAAAATAATGAGAGCATTTTAATTTACATGACCATGAAAAATATATTCTCCCCCTGAGTTATGCACTTAATCATTTTATGCCTTTTTCATCTCTAAATATTTTAGCCAAGGTTCCTAAGATTTTCAATGGTTTAATTTTGGCATTGATTGCATTAGGCTTATTGGACCAAAAAGTCATAGTGAACATTCGTTAAGGTGATAAGCCTATGTCTGCCTCTTTTCCAATGATTCTCAATATGTGTGAGAAGCACAAGGTTGGATGGCTTCAACTTTAATTGCATGTGCAAAGGTTTCTTAGAAATATGAATTCTATTTAAATTGAAACCTAGTGCAATTTTTTTAGCCATTCAACTTCATTATAAGGATATGAAGCTCTAAGTGATTTGATTTAAAGTTTGAGAGCTTGAGAAGGGCATTTAAATAAATAATCTTAAATATTTAAATCACTATTGAGTTCAGAAGAGTATTTAGAATAGGTAGGACATTTTTTAGGATAAGCAGTATAAAGATATTGTCCTAATTGTTTTGGCAAAGAGAATTTACGTAACGACCCAAAAAATTATAATTATTAAATAATTAGGAAGATAATAGATTAGATATATAAATAAAGAATAAGGGGAGAAGGAAGATTTAAAATAGAAAGAACAGCAGACCTCATCAATGAATATCTTGTCTTCGTTGACGAGTGTTCTTTTAGAGATTGTCGACGAAGTTCAGTCCCTCGTCGACGAAGAGATCCTGAGTGAGAAAATTTTGAATTTTAATTTTTGTTGACAAACACATGCTCTCATTGACGAAGTCCCTTCAGTGACTTGTCGACGAATCCTGTCTTCTCGTCGACGAGGCCCCACGACAACATTGTGTATTAAAAGGATCTAAAGTTTCTTTCTCGCGAAGAAATCCATTTTTCTCCATTTTTTCTCTCTCTAAAACATTTGCTCTCCCTTCTCTCTTCAAATCTAATCGAGATTCACCCCGAATTAATGACCGGAAACCGCGACGGTGTTCTAGGGAAGATTCTCTATACATCTAGTGGAATAGATTTCTAAACTAGGCTTTTCAGGAAACGCTCCAAAGTTAAGGTAAGGGTTAAGATTCTTAGTTTTGGGGTTTTAAATGCTTTTTTGAGGTTTATAGGTAGAGAAAATGCTAAAATAGTAGGTTATTTGAGGTTTATCTTATTAAACTAGGGTTTTTGATTCAGGGTTCGAGTGAGCGCCACATGCATCTTTTGGGGTTCCTCCTGGTGTAGTTCAAGAGTATAGGTAAGGGGAAATATATATTAAACCAAGTTTTATGAATTAAATGAATAAATGGATTATGTTATGTATATATGTATATGTTTCCATATGGGTTTAAAATACCAACTGTTTAAATTATAATTTCTGAGTCTAGGGCTGTTTTATTTGACATGTATATGTGAAAATAGACTAATGAAAAAGAAATAATTTTTCAAATTAATTATGTAAGAAATTAAAGATATATTTTTAGTATAAGAATGATAAAAGAGGGTTGGCTTATTTTACAGAAAATGTTTGAAATATATTACTAAATTGTGTGGTGTGAGTAAAATGGAAATTCTGTGTTGAATTATGTTATATGTACGAGATACAGGTTATACAAGGTATACAATGAGAATGAAAATGTTATATGAATTATGATGCATGGATAGATCGTTAATGCAACCATGGATAGAACAACTGAAAGGAGCTGTAAACTAACTGACGACAGCTAAAAGGAGCTATAGTAGCAGAATAGTGCATATCTATGTGGACTAACTGATGTACAACTAAAACGAGCTGTAGTACGAATACAGGAAATGAAATGAAATGAAAATGAGAATGAAATGAAATATTAATGAAATGGAAATGAAATATGAAATGTAAACAATGTAAAATGAAAAAGAGCCACGTAAAGTAAAATGCTATGAAATGTCAAAGCTGGGAACATGAACATATAAGAAATGTAGGAAAAATGACAGACAAAATAATGTATTATTGTAGTATTAGTATTCACGCTAGTATGATATATACTTGTATGGGCAGGGCAAACTCTTTGTCCGAGAGCTTGCTGAGAAAGGCGAGTGCCCTAGTAGGTATCAGATGTAGTATTAGGATGCATAACGTATTAGGGGAGACGGAAATTACTTGTATGAGCGGGTAAATTTCCTTATTATCGGGAGCCTTTTCAAGTAAACCTTTGTATGAATTGTGTGAGTGTGAGATTACTTATTCACCTGAGGGCTTACTGAGTAAGGCAAGTGCCCTCATATGCTTCAATTGCGACCATTGGTTGCCTAAAGTATTAGAGTAGATGGGTGCTACTTGTATGGGCGGATAATCACCCCAATCCTTAGGTATTCTCATGGGTAAAATACTTTGCATTTGTTTGATCAGGCTAGGAAAGGATTTTTGAAATTATGATAATGATATGCAAATGATGAATATATATACACATATGTTATTTACAAACCTCATGTTAGCCACACACTGATTTAATATATTTTTTATTCCCTTACTGAGATGTGTCTCACTCGAATACAAATTTTTTTTTTTTTTTTTTTTCAAGACCTCCACGGGATCGAGCTTAGAGAGCATGGAGTTATTATAGCATTTTTGGATATAAGAAGGAAAAGGGTATAATTTGGTGAAATTTTTGGGATGTATAAGTTTATGTTATATGTTATATGTTTTAAGTCTTCTAAATTGTGAATACTGGAAGTTGTAGGTTATGTTTTTGGAGATATGTATATATGTGGATACGGGCGGATGAATGGTTTATTTTGGAATGTTGATAGATGTAGAAAACTCTGGTATTATACTGATTGAGGATTGTAGTTATGTTTTCCACTACGTAAATGATAATTAAATGTCAGGTATCAGGTAAATGAATGAATGACGCGGCACCCGCGTCCCACCAGGCGGGTTCAGCGGGCCACAAAGCACGAATTATTCAAGATAACGCACCGGACCAGGTTTTCAGGTTCGGGGCGTTACATTTTGGCACCATAGCAATAGGTTTTGGGTTCTGCAAACTTAGGGATGATTTATACCAGAGTATAGGAATCAATTAGGATGAGGATACTAGATGGATAGGTTAGGTGTTGAGAAGTATAGGATTTTGTTTTGTAGTGTAGAGGCGGAAATACGTCAACGATTTCTTGTGATTTTTTTGAAGCAGTAGACGGCCTCAGAAAAGCCACGGCAAACCTTAGATGATTTCTTTTATGAGCTGTGAGACTGGTCCTTATATGGAGAATTTGGATGTATACTGTATTTAAAATTAATGATTGTGTTGTTAGAGTTATGATATAGGATTCTTAACTCTTTTCTGTCCTATTTTAGGGATTTATCCTAGGGATGAGGATGTGGAGGCTAAAGGAAGAGATGATGTGGAGACTTCTAGTGAGAAGGACTTGGACATCTCCATGACATTGAAGGGTATAACTCGACAAGTTCGGGTAGAAATGAGGACGAAGCCTAAAGAGCAGAAGTTGCCACCTGCAGGTCAAGGCTGCAATATCAAGGAGTTCATGAGAATGAACCCTCCAGCCTTCATAGGTGGACCTGATCCAGTGGCTATAGAGGATTAGGTACAAGAGATTGAGAAGATCTTGGTTGTACTCGACTGCACAAATGAGCAGAAGGTCCGTTATGCTGCATTTAAGATGACTAGAGATGCAAAACGCTGGTGGCTTTCTATGAAGCTACTGGAGGAGCAGAGGCTGGTAAAGATAGCACTGACTTGGGAGCGATTTAAAGAGTTATATTTTGATAGGTATTTCCACTAACCTAACCTAGGGGAATATGAACGTTGGGAACTATGCAGCGAAATTTGTGGAGCTATCTCGCTTCGCACCGTTCTTGATCCAGAACGAGGTAAGGAAGGCTAGGAAATTTGAAAAAGTCCTGAGACGTATAATTTATGAATTGGTGGTGGGATTCTAGGTCCAAAATTTCTTAAACTTGGTTGATAAGGTTTTGATGCTGGAAAATAGCATCCAGGGCAGTACAGAGCCTACAGAGTAGAAGAACAGGCATGCACCATCCATTTTTTAGACTGAGGTCAATCAGGGATCGGGGAAGAAAGGGAAAGATACAGTGGGCTCGAGGCAGGAAACAGGAGATTAGGGTTATCCTGGTTATTAGGATAATCAGTCTTACTCCGTATGCCAGAAATATAACAGGAGGCATAGGGGTGAATGCTAGTTTAAAACTGTTGTACCTATACCAAACCATAACTGGGGGAAACAACAGATACAACTTGGAAGAGGTGGTCTAACACGAGTTTACTCATTGATTCAGCCCGAGCGAGATAATGCCAGAGGCATAAGTATGTGTTTATGATTAAGACAATAATGATTTAATTTGGTTATGGATGATTTAGAAGTTTATATATGATGATTTTATTTCATTGTGGATAATGTAGGAATTATTTTGATATAAATATTTGGATATAGTGAATTAATGAATGACAGAAATGAGGAAATGATTGATTAGTAAAGAAATTTCGAGGATGAAATTTTCTAAAGGGGGGGGGGGGAGAATGTAACGACCCGAAAAATTATAATGAATAAATAATTAGGAAGATAAAAGATGGGATAGATAAAAAAAGAATAATGGGAGAAGGAAGATTTGAAAGAGGAAGAACAGCAGACCTTGTCGACGAATATCCTGTCTTCGTCGATGAGTGTTCTTCTAGAGATTGTCGACGAAGAGATCCCGAGTGAGCAAATTTTGAATTTTAAGTTTCGTCAAAGAACGCATTCTGTCATCGACGAAGTCCCTTCTGTAACTCGTCGATGAATCCTATCTTCTCATCGAAGAGGCCATATGGCAACATCGTGTATAAAAAGATCCAAAGTTGCTTCTTCGCGAAGAAATCTTTTTCTCCGTTTTTTCTCTCTAAAACATTTCCTGTCCCTTCTCTTTTCAAATATGGCCCAGATTCAAACCGAATCGACGATCGGAAATTGCTACGGTGTTTTAGGGAAGATTCTTTACACATCTAGTGGAGCAGATTTCTAAACTGGGCTTTTCAGGAAATGCTCCAAAGTTGAGGTAAGAGTTAAGATTCTTAATTTTGGGGTTTTGAATGCATATTTGAGCTTTATGGGTAGAGGAAATGCAAAAGTAGTAGGTTATTTGGGGTTTATCTTATTAAACTAGGGTTTTTTGTTTAGGGTTTGAGTGAGCACCACAAACATCTTTTGGGGTTCTTGCTGGTGTAGTTCAAGAATACAAGTAAGGGGAAATATATGTTTAATCAGTTTTTATGAATTAAACGGATAAATTGATTATGTTATGTATATATGTATATGTTTTCATATGGGTTTAAAATGCCAACCGTTTAAATTATAATTTCTGAGCCTAGGGTTGTTTTATTAGATATGTGTATGTGAAAATGGACTGATGAAAGAGAATTGTGTAAGAAATTAAAGGTATATTTTTAATATAAGAATGATAAATAAGGGTTGGCTTATTTTATAGAAAATGTTTGAAATATATTGCTAAATTGTGTGGCATGAGTAAAATGGAAATTATGTGTTAAATTATGTTATATGTATGAGATAAGGGTTATACAAGGTATGCAATGAGAATGAAAATGTTATATGAATTATGTTGCATGTGATTGTTAATGCAACCATGGATAAATGATGAATAGCTGAAAGGAGCCGTAGACTAATTGAGGACAGCTAAAAGGAGCTGTAGTAGTTGAATAACGCATATCTATGTGGACTAATTGATGTACAGCTAAATGGAGTTGTAGTATGAATGCAGGAAATGAAATGAAATATGAATGAAATGGAAATGAAATATGACAGGTAAACAATGTAAAATGGGAAAGAGCCATGTAAAGTGAAATGCTATGAAATGTCAAAGCTAAGAACATGAACAGATGAAAAATGTAGGATAAATGACAGATAGAATAATGTATTATTGTAGTATCTGTATTCAAGCTAGTATGATATGTACTTGTATGGGCGGGGCAAACTCTTCGCTCGAGGGCTTGCCGAGAAAGGCGAGTGCCCTAGTAGGTATCAGATGTAGCAATAGGCTGCATAACACATTAGGGCAGTGGGAAATTAGTTGTATGGGCAGGTAAATTTCCTTATTCTTGGGAGCCTTTGCTGGTAAACCTTTGTATAAACTATGTGAGTGCGAGATTACTTATTCACCAGAGGGCTTACTGAGTAAGGTAAGTGCCCTGATATGCTACAGTTGTGATCTTTGGTTGCCTAAAGTATCATAGCAGAGGGGTGCTACTTGTATGGGTGAGTAATCACCCCAATCCTTAGGTATTCTCATGAGTAAAATACTTTGCATGTGTTTGATTAGGCTTAGAAAAGGATTTTTGAAATTATGATAATGAAATGCAAATGATGAATACATATACATATGTTATTTACAAACCTCATGCTAGCCAAACGCTGATTTAATATATTTTTTCTTCCCTTACTAAGATGTGTCTCACCCGAATGCAAATTTTTTTTTTTCATGACCTCCACGGGATCGAGCTTAGAAAGCTCGGGGTTGTTATAGCATTTTTTGATATAGAAAGGAAAAGGGTATAATTTGATGATATTTGGGATGTATAAGTTAATGTTTTTTGTTTTATGTTTTAAGTCTTGTGAGTTGTGAATACTGGGAGTTGTAGGTTATGTTTTTGGAGATATGTATATATGTGGATACGGGCGGATGAATGATTTATTTTGGAATGTAGATAGATGTAGAAAACTCTGGTATTATACTGATTGAGGATTGTAGTTATTTTTTCCACTACGTAAATGATAATTAAATGTCAGGTATCGGGTAAATGAATGGATGACGCGGCACCCGCGCCCCACCAGGCGGGTTCAGGGCGCCACAAAGCACGAATTATTTAGGTATAACGCACCAGACTAGGTTTTCAAGTTCGAGTTGTTGCAAATTATGAGTATATGAATTTTTCTGAACAATGCTCTTTGGAGAATGGAAAGTATCCTATAAATATAATCACAATTTAAAGCAAGGATATAAACGAAGGAGTAGGTGACGCTTTACCGAATGTGATCATGGTGTGGCAAAGATTTCCTATGGATGAGGTAAACCAAAATTAGAGGATTTACAATTTAAACTTAAGGGGAACAATCCCTTAGTGGATTCCTCTAATTTTGATTATAAGGAGGATGACTTTTTATTAGCACTAGATAGATATGAAATTTATTATCATTGGTACTTATACCTAGAGTGATGACTAGATTTTGATTAATGAGATTAGGATTAAAGATGTATAGAATAGGATGGATCCCTAAAGCTCATCTCTGTGCAATGGACAATAGTTGCTTAACTTAAGATGTTTTATCTTCAATCATGAGTTAATCATTTATAATTATTTACCAAGCAAGAATGTCTTGTCCATTTGGAAGTGGATTTCATTCAAGTATGTTATAGCCAATGTGTTCATATTTTATCTAATCATTATGATATATATTCATGTTTAATTTAGATTGGGTATTTTATTTAAGATTTCATATTGGCTAGATTTTCTAATGATCTTAGTATATAATGATAGTGTATAATGAATGCACATACTAAGATTTGACATTTTAATCATAGACCACTTCCTAACCTTTTGGTCATCACTACCCCTTAAACCTTGGAACTAAGGGATAATTTAAAACGAATATTTAATTCTTATTTGATCCCAGTCTCCCTCAAATCCTACTAGGTTTTCTTTCATGATTACCCGTGCCATTTCCTTATCTATGCCTCTGGTACTTCTAGATTTATATTTATATCGGATGTGTTGTTTCCCTTTACAGAATAAGCATATTTTGTATATACCTGAAAGATTATGCTTATGTATCCTGCTTTTACTTAATGAGGCCTTCATATGACAATGGGCCTTGTTGGCCTAACTGGGTTTTTCAATCTTGTTTTGATGATAACAAATGGAGGATGTTTTAACTTGTGTTATTGAGTGGCTTTATTTTAGGTCTAAGTAAAAGGACACTCATGGTTAATCATGAAATTAAGTTGGAAATCAAAGTCAATCAAGTGAAAGCCTCTCAGTATATTGAAGCAGTGAACGAAAAATGAAGAGCTTAAAGGTTAAGCAGGTCTTGAAGTAAAGATTGAATCTCAAGAGTCTGCAAGACTTAGTGATTAAGGAGATCATGCTTAGAAGGATATTTGTAAGTACTTCAATTCATTACTATTTAGATATGTGAAGCTCCTTAAGATACAAAGATTAAGAGACCAGCACTTGAAAAACCCTTGAAAATGTTTTTGAATAGTTGTATTTGAGTTTTTTAAGTAAACTAGATTTAAAAAAATCAGAAATAAAAAATATTTGAAAAGAGATGATTGCCCAGCCGACTGACTCAATCAACTGAAAACACCCAACTGATTGACAGTGCCCAGCCAACTGATCATTTTGAACATGGTTCAGCCAGCCGACTGACAAAAAACCTACAACAAAGTTAACTGTCTAGTCGACTGACTCGATGAACTGAAAACACCCAGCCGACTGACCATTTTGAACATGGTTCAGTCAGCCAACTAATAATTTTTTTTTGAAGAGATAGAATGGTGTCAGCTGCCTGTCCAGCCGACTGACTAGTACAAAAATGACCTAGTCGAGTGAGTCAGCCGACTAACTCTGTGAAGATTTTTGAATTTCAAACTATACGGGAAGTTTTTTAAAATTGATTCTATGATTTAATATTTTTTTTAAAGTTACCTAAATACTCCATGTTAAATGAGGAAACTTTTTTTTAAGAAGTCTATAAATATTTCCCTTACTCAATGAAAAAATATACGCTCAAGCAATACGCGCTTTCTATGCTAAAGTTCTCCTAAAGCTAATTCTTACTCACACTCTTGCTGGGGAAAACTTTACAAAATTGTTGGATTAAAAAGCTTTGGTTATGATTTGCAACTAAAATCTTTATATCAATAAGAAAGAACCATTGGTGACTTCTAAACCTTGAGCTTCACATTTTCTATTTAGTTTTGGTTTTGAAGTACGATTAGTGATTTAACTTGTACAACTTGTTCTGTGTTTAAGAGTGTTTTTGTACGCAGATATCCATTCCTTTCTACTAGATCTTTGACGGATAAAGGTATAGTTGGATTGTTGCACTAAGCATAGGTTGTTGCTTGGAGAGGTTTCTCTTCTTATAAAAAGGTTGGTTTTTGTAAAGGTTTTTGTTCCACCCGGAAGGAACAAGGGATAGTGAAATCCTTAGGTGGTTGACCTAAGGCGAGGACATAGACTATGGTAAGCCGAACCTCGTAAAAGTAGCGGTGTCACTCTCTTTCCCCTACTCTCTTTAAATTCTAGAAAAAATATAAACTGTGTGGATGTTGTAATTCTTTCAATCATAAAAATAACGTATATTGGAAATTAAATAAACCAAAACTTAATTTGTTCTTGGGCTTGCGGAAACCGAAAGAGAGTACATTGGTTAGTTAATCAATATTTTGTGGAAATCGTAAGGGAGTATGTTGATTGGTTAACAACCCAAAACCTATTAGGTAAAGGTTTATTTGAATTCTGATTTTGGAAAGAGTGATTGGATGTTATTTTAGTCTTCATTTCAAAGGCCAACTATAGGACTTGCACATTCATATACAGGGCTGCTGAATTTTGCAAAGCAAATATTGAGTGCATGTATTGTGTTTGTTTGGTTTGAATAGTTAATCAATTGGTGTATGTTGTGGTTGTGGATTGAATAGAAGAAGTAAGTGTTTGTGTGGATTGCCTAATCAACAAGAATATAAGAAGTCTTTAAAAGATTGTAAAAAGTCAAGAACTCATAAAAAGACTTTAAGGAAATTTAAATAACCCAATTCACCCCCCTTTTGAGACTACACCTTAGGTTTCAATTGGTATTAGAGCACGGTTATAGCAAATCCTAACAAGTAGCTATATAAAGATCTAGATGGCACAAATAGGAGTAGCTCCCTTTGGTGACAGTCAATCCTCAACTAGCCCACCCATTTTTTGTGGACTCAATTACACCTTTTGGAAGCAACGAATGAGAATCTACATTCAAACAATGGACTGGAAGGCATGGAATGTTGTCACAAATGGAAATTTGATCCCTACTAAACTAGTAGATGGAAAAGAAGTACCTAAAGAAGAAAAAGAACTAATCGAATCAGATTACAAAAATGATGCAAATTAACTCAAGTGCAATAAACGCCCTATATTGTTCACTTGATGCAAATGAATTCAATGGAGTAATGACATATAAAATAGCTAATAAAATTTGGGATAAATTAGAAATAACCTATGAAGGCATAGTAGATGTTAGGGATAATAGAATTGATATGTTAACTAGTGAATATGAAGCTTTTAGGATGAATTCCGATGAAACTATAACAAGCATGTACACTAGGTTCACACATATCATAAACTCACTAAGTGCCTTAGGAAAAACATATTCCATCCATGAGATGATTCGAAAAATTCTAAGAGCACTTCCACCTATTTGGGAACCGAAAGCCACAGCCATAACGGAAGGTAGAAACCTCAAAACAACTTCATTAGATGAACTTATAAGATCACTTCTAACCTATGAAATGATTTTGAAAGAAAGAAACACTGAAAATAAAAATAAGAAGTCTATAGCTCTAAAAGCCTCGAAAGAACATCCAAGTGAATAAGATAATGAATCTAGTGAATTAGAAGATGAAGATTTAGCTTTCATAACTAAAAGACTTGGAAAATTCTTCAAATGAAACAAGAAATTCACTAGAAAATTCAACGGATCAAAAACTAAAAAAGGTGAAAGTAATAAAAAGGAATAAAAAAGCAAAAATGAACCTCCCACTTGCTATCACTGTAAAAAAATTGGACACATCAAGTCGGACTGCCCACAACTCAAGAAGGAAAAGAGGAAAAAGAAGCCTACAATGAAGGCAACTTGAGATGACACAAACTTGAGTGAACCGGAGAGCGAATCAAGCGAGCAAGAAGTAGCAAACATGTGCTTCATAGCACACAACAAAGAGGTAAACTCTTACTACTATTTCTCAGAAGATTTGTGTGATGAATCATGTGATAACTCATGTGAAAGCATGCCTTGTTATAAAGAACTTCAAGCTGAATTATTCTCTCTTCATAATAAGTTCATTAAGGTCTCAAAAATGAACATAAGTTTGAAACAAAAAAAATGAAACACTTAGAAATCAACTTGAATCTTCAAAAATTGTTGAAAAAGAAAAGGACCTAAAGATTGAAGAGGTTGAGAAGAAAGTAGATAACATGTCTCAGAAATTAGCTAAGTCTCAAGTGAATGAAGATAGCAAGAGAGTGCTAGAAATAATTAATCTTAAAAACCAAATTCAAGATAAGGAGAAGGTTATTTACAACTTTACCAGAGGTAAAGATAACTTCGAAAAAATGGTAGGACAACAAAGGATGGCTAACAATAAAGAAGGATATGGTTATAATGGAACACAAACAAAAGAAAGAAAAACTTGTTTGTGGGATATTTTGTAAATCAATCTAAACACTATGCAAGTACTTCATCGACAAACATTTATGAGCATACTACTTGCTACATATGTAAAAATAAAGGACATATAATGTTTAACTGTCCACTTAAGAAAAAGTACGTTAAAGTAGAAAATGAATGGAAGATAAACACTAAAACTAGACAAGACTTAAAGAAAGTTAAGAAAGTTTGGTTTCCAAAGTAACAATATAAATCCTTTCTTGTAGGTTTGCTTTAGGTCCACTCCATCTAAAGAAAAATGGTACTTGGATAGTGGATGTTCAAGACACATGACGGGAGATAAATCTAAGTTCACTTCTCTCACTCAAAAGGATGGAGGATACGTAACCTTCGGTGACAATGTAAAAGGAAAAGTTATCGGAATGATGTTTTGTTAGTAGATGGTCTAAAGCATAATCTATTAAGCATTAGTCAACTTAGCGACAAAGGATTTGAAATAATGTTTAAGAAAGACAAATGTATAATACATAATTCTAAGGATCATAAGAAACTATTCACTGCACATTGAATGAATAATGTGTATTGCATAAACGTTGATAGCTTGATCTCTCAAGATATAACTTGCTTAGCTACCATGAGTGGAAATAGTTGGCTTTGGCATAGAAGATTAGGACATGCTAGCATGGATCTTATATCCAAGTTTTCTAAAAATAATTTAGTTAAAGGCTTGTCCAATGCCAAGTTTATTAAAGATAAAATTGGTGATGTCTGTAAACTAGGAGAACAAATCAAGACAAGCTTCATAAGGAAGAAACATATATCAACTAGTAGACCCCTAGAACTCATAAACCTAGATTTGTTTGGTCCTACTAAAACTCAAAGCTTAGGAGGAAAACAATACGCCTTCATAATTGTTGATGATTACTCTAGATACACACGGGTATTGTTTTTAGCTAACAAAGAGGAAGTTTGTAATTCGTTAATCACTCTATGCAAGAAGCTTCAAAATGAGAAAGGGTACAATGTCTCAAATCTAAGAAGTGACCAAGGAAAAAAATTTAAGAATCAAGACAATGAAAATTTTTGCAATAATCATGGCATAAGCCACAACTTTTCAGTACCTAGAACCTCACAATAAAATGGAGTCATGGAAAGGAAAAATAGATCTCTTCAAGAAATGGCAAGAATTATGCTTAATGAAAATTATTTACCCAAGTATTTTTAGGCCGAAGCTGTAAATACAGCTTGCTATGTAATTAATAGGGTTTTTATTAGATCAAATCTAAACAAGACACCTTATGAATTATGGGAAGGAAGAAGACCTAACATAACTTACTTTCATGTCTTTGGGTATAAGTGTTTCGCACTTAATAACAAAAATAACTTGGATGAAGGAATTTTCCTAGGATACTTTACAAATAGTAAGGCCTATAGGATCTATAACAAAAGAACACTGACCATAATTGAATCAATTCATGTAGACTTTGATGAATCAAATCGTTTTTCAAGAGAAGTCAAAAAATGAAGAAAATGATGATATTTTCAAAAAGGAGGATGAGATAGAAATCAAGGAAGAAAAGGAAGTAAATGAAGAAAACTCAAAAAATGAACCTATAGAAAATCTAGAATTACCAATTAAGAGAATGGAAGTTAAAAAAAGATCACCCTCAAGATCAAATTATAGGTGAACCATCTAGAGGTGTAACTACTAAATCTTCTTTAAAGAATCTATGCAATCACTATGCATTCCTATCTCAAGATGAACCTAAAGGTGTTGAAAAGGCACTCAAAGATGACTCTTGGATAATTTCTATGCAAGAAGAATTAAACCAATTTGAAAGAAGCAAAGTATGGTAATTAGTACTTCTTGAATCTATAAGTCCAATCATGTTTTGATAATGACAAATCATTTGGTATTTGATATGTGCATTGAGATTGTGAACAGGAACTGTATTAAGCATGCACAGAAGGATAACAAGTCATGGAAGCCATAAAGAATAAAGCGTACATATCTTGGCAAGATCCATGGAACTCAAAGTGTATAAGAATGAAGATGCAAGCAACAAGTTCAAGAGCGTCATGGGAATGGGTACTTAGAACTCATGTATTTACATTTTCATATGATTTAATTTGAGGCTTAGATCATAAACTAGAATGACCTTAGGACTCATGCATTCCATGAACATCATTAGGGGACATTCATGGACCTAGAAATATTTTTAAATCCCTAGAAAATATTTTTATAAAAGAGCCAAGAAAGAGAGCAAAGCAATTTTTCAAAGTATAAAGAAAAAATTCAGGAAATAGGAACTTCAGATGACCGAACTCAACGGTCAGTCGCCTGAAGTTGCCATTGAAGAATTAATGGTGAAACAAAGAACCAGGAAGAAGCACCTTAGAAGATTGAACTTAGACTTTAGTCATCTGAACCCCAAACTTCAGTCGTCTTACCCCATGTCCAGGTTATTTTTTTGTAGCTCTAAGGAACTTCAGTCGTCTTGGCCTTTGACCTCAGTCATTTGAACTTGCGGGAAAACTTAAAAATCTAATTTTTAATGAGAGAACTTGTGAGATATTTTTTGATCCAACGGTTGAGATTGATTCTAAGGGTAAGACACTAATATATTGAACATCTAAACCCTAGTACGAAAGCTAAGATCAACGAGAAGAGAAGAGAACATATTTTTGAAAGAGAATTGAGAAACTTGAGCATATAGCTATACAATTGCCTGCACTCTAGCTCATACTCATCAAGCTTGGGAAAATCAACTCAGAAAATCAAAGGGGATTCATTTACACATCTTGATTTCAACTTGGTATTGAGGTTTGGTTAATCCATTTAGTGTTTTCAAGAGTTTCTCATATTATCATCTGTTATTGAATATCATTAGATAGATTGATCTTGAGTGTTCATATCCATATAAAGATTGTTTTTGACAAGTTCATTACTTGAGAAAGTTTTTATTTAGCCATTGATTAAAGAGTTATCATTGAAGTGTGTTCTTAGTTAAAGACTTGATATTTTGGATACTTCAAAACTAGTTGATTAAATATCCTTCGAAGTTCATAACTATATATACATTAAATTGCACATTACAAAGATCATATTGTGGTTGAAAACTTAAGAGAAATATTGTTGTGACAAAGTGTGTTTCAAATCTTTGCAATCTTCTAAGTTGTTGTTTGTATTCAAAGATTTAACCTAAGTTCTCCAAAGCATTGATTTATATAAATATTTTTGGGAAATTTGATAAAAGGGATTTGTGTGTTGAAGCATATTCATTCATTAATGATTGTATCGTTACATAGATTCTAAACTTCAAGTTTCATCATATGATTATGTATTAGGAATTTCAATTGTACTCACTAGCTTTGTTAGAAGCAACATTGAGTGTTTTGCAGATTATATTGTAATTACGGTTCAGGTTGTGAACTGGGTTTGAGGAGAGAGTTGTACCTCTTGTAAGCAGCGAATTATGAGGAAGTTGTACCTCTTGTAAGCAACGTATGTAAGGGAAGCTTCGTACCAATTTAAGGAGTAGGGATTATAGTGAAATCCTTGAGTGCGTTGCTCAAGGTAAGGACGTAGGTCGGGTTGGCTGAACCTCGTAAAATCGGGTTTGCCATCTCTCTTCCCTCATCTCTTTACTTTCCGCACTACATTTCATTACTTACATTGTTTGTATGTTTGTTGGATAATATCACATGAACTTGATAAGTAATTGGTTAAATTTAGACATAGGGACTAAGTGGTGAATAAGTTTCATAGAATTTTTAAAATACCCACTTCACCCCCCCCCCCTCTTGGGATTACACCTAAATCAACATTTGGTATCAGAGCAGGTTTACATAGACTTAATAGTTCATTTGTAAAACGATCACATGGCACACATCGATGTAACTCCATTCAGCGAGGGACACTCATCCACTAGACCACTAATTTTCTGTGATGTAAATTACACCTATTGGAAATATAGGATAAGCATATACCTGTTAAATGTAGATTGGAAGGTATGGAAAATAGTTACTAAGGGAAATCATGTTCCCATGAAAGTAATTGATAAGGTAAATGTACCTAAAACTAAAGATGAGTATACTGAAGAGGACTGGAAATCAGTGCAAATAAATGCTACTACAATGAACTTGCTTTTATATGCATTATATATAAGTGAACTTAATAGGGTAATGACATGTAACTCTGCCAAAGAAATTTGGGAAAAATTAGAAGTTACATATGAAGGTACTAAGTAAAAGATAGTAGGATAGACATGCTCACCAGTGAATATGAAGCATTTAAAATGACTGCTGATTAATCTATTCAATTCATGTAAACTAGATTCACACACGTCACAAATTCATCTAGCTGGAGCGGGTTTTCGAATTGGAGCTCCGGGGTACCAATCTTAAATCGGGGGTAAGTTTAATAACTTAGGTTTTATTAGGCTATTTAGGGTATTTAGAGCCTAAGGGGATTTTAGGGAAAGTTACTCTAGGGATTGTGATGAGTAATGTAGTGAAGTTTCAATTTCAGGGTTTCAGGGATTTTGAGCGCCGTGGGGCATAGGCCGGGGTGTTAGCGGGCTTTTCAGGAATCAGATAAGGGGATTAAGTTAAGTCAGTAATTTTATGAAATTTGAATCCATATATATATATATATATATATATATATATATATATTGATTTGGGAACTTAAAGGTTATTTTGAAAACCGACCGTTCGAAATGGATTTTACAAACCTAAGATATATGTTATGGTATTTTTGAATAAAATGAATGGTGGAAAGCTTGTTTGTTTATATGGATATGTTAAAATGTAAAAAATTGTGTGTTAGATGATTTAATTTGCATGGATTATTGTATATCTGGATTTGGGATTTTGAAATACTAGATTGTTTGAGAAATACTGGAATGGTTGTGAAAAATACTAGAACTACTTGTGAAAAATGCAGGACTTTGATTTAACGGCCGAGGGCTAGGGTTTTGTTTAAATAGCTTTTAGTCGGGTTGTATTTTGTGGCCGAGAGCCAGGTTTTGGAATAACAGGGAATATATGTGAATTGATGTTTTAAATGGTGATTTCTATTATCTAAATTGCATGATATGCTTTAGGAACCTTGGGGATCAGTGTATTGTGAGCATTGTACCGTTGCTAGAGATATGTTATGTGGCCGTGTGCGCCCACACCTGTGCTGAGAGGTGTAGGGTGGCCTTGTCCGATTTGCCTACGTGAGATGAATGCATCCCCCTGGGTGAAGGCAATCGAACGAACAATTGGAGCTACGTGTACTCGCGGAGTATGTTAGCGGAGAGTATAGATGACTACTGTCTGGGTGGATCCCCCAGGACAATAGTCTGGCCTTTGGGCCGCACAACCTGTGCCGCGAGGAAGTAAATGGTGTGTTTGTCATAAGGAGTGTCTTATATGCATATCTGTCAATTTATGTGAATGCGATTAATTAATAAGATAACTTTGAGGGCTACTGAGAAAGGTGAGTGCTCTGGTAGCAGTAATGGTACTAGAGCAGAGGGAAGCTACTTGTATGGGTGGGTAATCTTCCTTATCCTTGGCTAATTGTGTGCGTGAGTGTATAATACGAATGTTTTCATAAAAATGTTTATCTACTTAGTGAACTGGTTATTTTCTATATACTAAATGCATGCTAGCCACACACTAACATTAACTTAGTTTTCCCTTATTGAGTTGTGCCTCACCCCTACTTTACAAACTATCTTTTCAGGAAATCCTAAAGATCGGGTCTAGCAGGCTAGAGGAGCTGGGCTAGAGGTGTAAATTCATGTAGGTAGTGTATGGATAGGAATCTTATTTTGTTTAGTTTTATGGTATGAAATTATGTGGAAATGGATATGTTTGTGTATAAGGATAGATAGAACTTTGGTAATGTAATTTGTGGATTTTATATTTTATTTTCGCTGCATATATGTGTTTTATATTTGATGAATAAGGTATCAGGTACACTGAAGTCACAAAAGTAGCACTTTGGGCCCACATGGCGGGTTGGGGTCGTTACAGGTGTTATCAGAGCCTAGGTTTGCTAGGTTCTGCAAGATTTGATGATTGATAATTACCAGAGTATAGGTTAAGATAAGATAGGGATAGGAGTGGGTAGGTTAAGATGGGTTTTAGTCTGGAAGCTTGGAAGCAAAAATCTCTTAACGGACTTCTGTGATTTTCTGAATCAGTCGCGAGTTTTAGAAAACCATGGTAAATCGATCAATAGTTTCGTTTCTAGGTTAAGGGACTTGAACTTAGGAAATTTATTTTGGAATGTTAGGATGAGTGGGTATGTGTGTGAAGTTAATGTTAGGATGGAGATTTTTACCTCATTGGTTTAGTGATAGAATTGAAATATAAATTATTAAATTGGAACCCGTACATTATATCAATTCCATTATTCCATATTTGCATTAATTATGTTAAAGGTGAATTTCTAAGTTAGGATGGATTACAGGGGAAAAGATATTGTGATTGGAGGGGAAACCTCTAGTATTATTTGATTCAGATGCAACCCATTCATTTGTGTCTCGGGGATTTTCTAAACTATGTGGGTTAAGGGCTCAATTGTTAGAGACATAGTTAGTAGTGGGCACCCCGACAGGGTCTGTGTTAGTATGTAGAAAGGTGTACAGGGATTATCCATTAGAGATTTAGGGGTGAGTGCTGCCTACTAGTTTCACACTACTACTGCCTCACACACTGCCCCACACACTTTTTTTTTCCTGTTGTCGGCGCTCCTCCACCTTGCCGCCTCCTTTAACTTGCCCTAATGGGCTTTAAGCACATGGGCTTCCTTTTTTTTTTTTTTTATATATATATTTATTTATGTGGGTTGGACCCAACAAGTCTCCCCTTCCAGCCCATAAGAGAGAGAAGACATTTATTAATATTATCAAACAATTTTGATACCGGCTACCTCGGCACACAACTCAAGCTTCACACAAGGCACCACCTTTGTCAACATATCAGCAGCATTTTTTTTAGTGTGGATCTTCTCAAATTCAAGCAACTTAGAATCCAAAACATCTTGAATCCAATGATATCTCCATCTATATGCGTTGATTTTCCATAAAAGGTTGAATTCTTATTGAGATGAATAACACTTTGGTTATCACAAAATAACACATAACTCTTCTGAGTGAATCCAAGTTCATGAACCAATTTATTCATCCACAATAACTCTTTACATGCCTCAGTAGCTGCAATGAACTCAGCTTCTGTAGTGGACAAAGCAGCACATTTTTGCAACCTGAATTGCCAAGACACGACTCCCCTCTGGAATGGTAATCAAATAACCTAAAGTAGATTTCCTCGAGTTTGAATCTCCAACCATGTTTGAATCAGTATACCTAACCAGAATAGGTTTTTTAGAACCAAAATAGAGTTTCAAATCAGTTGTACCATAGAGATACCTCATAATCTATTTCACAACATTCCAATTCTTTCTACCTAGATTAGAGAGAAATATACTAACTACACCAACCACATGAGCTAAATATGGCCTTGTGCAAAGCATGGCATACATTAAGCTACCAACTACAGATGCATATGGAACACTTTCCATGTCTTTTTTTATTTCATCATTAGAAAGAGACTGTTTACTCAACTTGAAATGTGTAGCAAGAGGAGTTCTTACCACAGAGAGTGCATAAACGTCATCAGTTGTCATAGGCCATCGAAAACTTCATGCACAGATTGAAAACAGGAATTGAAATCTAATATACTCCTACTCTAACTTGGCTCTCAATGACGTATTAGGTCTCTTACTAACCTAAGAGAGGTAAAAAAGGAACCCAAGGCTCATGTTTATCGCAATACCTCAAGTCTCTAGGGTTTACAAAGTTTTTTTCATAGTTTAGGAAAGTCTGCAGCATATCTCGCATAGAAGATCATCGCCATTGACCAAGTCGCTCCCATGCTCCCCTTGTGTGCCCCTTGGTCTAGACTCGCTGGTAATTAGGATTTTGAGTCTTCAGTATCTTTGACTAAGTCACACTTCAAGGTCTTGCTGATTGAGTTAATGGTCAAGACTTACAGGATCTCGTTCTTCAGAAATTCTTAGGAACTCGACATAGTCGCCCCTCAAGGTCTCTTGGTTGACCGCTTAGTCGATGCTCTCAGTATTTCTAGGCTTAAGAAACTTTAGTATCTTGCCTTATTCACCCCTAAGAGTCACATGGTTGACCACTTGGTCGACCCTTGCAGCATTTCAATTTTAGCCTGAACTTCGAAGTCTGCAGTGGAAGAGTAGGTCGCCCCTGGTGTTGCTGGTCACACCACTTGGTCGAGCAAAACCTTCTTTCATTTGATGATTTGGAGCTATAGAAGTTTGGCCAAGAATCTAATTTGTGCTATGCATGTCCCCAATTTCTCATTTAGCTTCTCGTACACCTAACTCCTCGATTTTAACCTATTTTTCCTAAAAAGTCCAACAAACCTTGCATAACTCCAAACAATGATAATACTGGATAAATACATAATAAAACAAGGATAAACAGGGGTAAATGAGGGTCTAAAATCATGCATTTTAGGGACTCATCACAACCGCCAACTTACTCTTTGCTAGTTATTGAATAAAGCAAAAACTAAGAAAACTCTAAAATCCTATGTACCTCCTATTTTTCGGGAAACACGGCTGCATTTACCATATGCAACAAGGCTTTAAACCCCTAGGTTGATCCTAGTGGATGAGTTCTAGTCTCGTGAAGGTTTCCAGGGCGATACCCACAAACACCAGTTCCAATGAACAACAGAGACACATGCAGCCCTGTCATACCTTTTCATATACAGATATATCATATAGTTACACACAAACTCTTTCACACATGACTCCCCCAAGCACACAAATCTGGAAAAAAAAAATCACCCATGCAAGTCTCAACACAATATAATCGTCAGGAAAAGCATAACTCACAAATAATCAACTAGTAATTGCAATTCAGAGTTAATATTGTCATGTAAATCCAAGTATAGATAGGTAACATCACAAGGTATGTATAAGGTGCATGATCTGTTTCACTTAAGATACCCTAGGACACCTACTAAACGGTCATTTTAACTCAGCCTTACTGGCATACCCTCAAAAATACTCGCTACATCCAACCAAGACCACCCTTAGATCAACTTTATTCATAAACTTGGCATGAATACAGAAGGTGCATTGGTAAGCTAAAGATTCTTCATATGTGTAACGGCGTGGGGTCATGCCCTTAGCTTGACCTTTTCAATATTCATTTGGAGCAGGTGTATTTCATTGTTTCGTATCTCTTTTTCTTTCTTTAGATCATTCTTCATTTTTTTCCTTTCATGGTCAGTTAGGACAATCATTAAAACCCTGTTGTTGTCTTCATATCACCACTGGAAATTAAATTTGTACAAGCATTTGTGAACTATGTCTATTTCCAGGGATGACTTAGTCTTCACATCTTGAGCAGGCTACAAGACCTAAGTTTCTATCTCCCCACTTGATGTCACCTCTAGACTAGCAAATACAAGAATAAAGATTAGTATATAAGGAATATCCAGAAAAGGGAAGTTGGGTATCAAAAACTCAGAGTTTGTCATCAACAACTCAAGAAATGAACGTACAGCTCAAGGGTACCTCACATGGTGTCATAGTCTCCACGGTTGTTCTCTCAGTGCTCACAAAGAACCCTAAATGCTACAAATCACATGTGAGTGCATTCTAGACTTATGAGATAACATGTAAATACCAGTTGTTACACCATCATATTAACACACACGAATCATTAGTCAATTATCCTAGAGTTTCAAAACATAAATGGACCACATTATGCAAGAATAACACACAAGTAACTCACTACTTCGTTAGCGAGCATAATAAAATCATATAATGGCTAAACCTATGCATGTAACATGTGAGTGATATAAAAGTATGTGAAGAGTGTAAATGGAGCTAGCAAGGCATAAAATAAACAATGTTCATTGAGAATTTTAAAGTTTTTTATTTTTTATTTTTGTGCTTTAAAATACCATGTAGTGTTTACCTACACCTTACCCCCAACTTAAGACTTCAGTGTCCTCACTGAAGTGTAAAAAGAAATACCCTGGTAATCATGGGACACTGCATGGTGCGATGAATAGAAATTATTGTACCTGCATCAAATATATAGAATCCAAAGACAGGATGCATGCAAGCATAGGGATACCACAACACAGAGAACAAAAGCACCATGTATGTTCATTAATATTCAAGGCAATACACTCTAGAAAGAAACATTACAAGTGTTGGTACTGCCAACAAAAAGATGATGTAGTGCAAGAACAAAAAATGCAATAGAAAGAAAAGAAAATGAAAGAAAAACAAGCAGAAATATGCCGCAAAAGCACAATGCACAGGAAAAGCATAGCATAACTGGATCCTAAGTGGTCAGTCTTAGACCCAACCTACTCGTCTTCGGTCACTCCTCTGTTGTATTCATTCGAATCATTGCCTCCTAAGTACCCAGATGCATTAGATGGAGTATCCTTTATAGACCGGGTACGTATAGCATCCTCTTGATGTAACGACCTACTATTTAACTGGTTGTATTTTATTTTTTAATTTTTTTATACTGTAACTTTTAACATGCTCTAATACCATACTGGGGTAAACCCAATCATTAACCTAAGTACCAAGAAGCGGAAATCAAATAAACGTATCCATATATAATTATATACAATACTAGAGTGCTATCAATTTTCCCAAAAGTTACATATATCACTGTTCCCAAAATATCCTCAAATGGTGAGGGCTACACAAAATATTCCCAAAAATATACTCACTCTCTACTGACAGGGCAATACTATAGCCCCTCTATCTGCGAGTCTGGTTTGCTTGCCTACCTAGATCACCTGAAAAATGTTAAAGTAATTGGGATGAGCAAACGCTCAGTAAGACGAAATATTCTATTACTAGTGTGTGGCAAATGAGCTACAATATTATGAAAATATGTTTCTATATAATCATGTATAACTGGATATGTAAATACAGTACAAGTAATAAAATCCACCACCCTTTCCATGTTACTTAACATAACAGTATTGTAGATTACTATTCAAAATACTTCTAATGTATATAAGTATATTTTCTGTTTCTGTAAATCTGTATATACGCAATAGTAACTAAAAACATCCCCTGTGGATAACTGTGTGTGTCATGATTTAACCCCTCATGACAGGGTTGTGCAGCCCGTAGGCGGGATCTACACTAGTTGGCCGACTAGGGTAAATCGCTATACTCCCTCGGTCTGATCTGCCCACCTCAACCCATGTCTGATGGGGAGCCTGTCCACGTCTAGGGCACTATACGATCAACCTACTACCACGTATTATCTAAATAGGTGGTTGCACTCATAATTGAAATATCTGTAGCTATGGTACCGTGCTCTGTAAATGTATGGTCCAACAGGATCAGATACTATATAATATATCTCTATATACAACTATCTGATTTACCATGATTCTGAAATAACTATAATAACCATGATACTGAAATAAACTATAATTGTGTCAACTATATTTCTGAACTGAACTGTAATCTATAAATTATGGTACTGGAAACTGTATAATCATGATATTTTGTAAATTATATCCTGAAAATATTGTAAAACATACTTGTGTACTGTATTTATATTCTCAAGCCACACAATGATTTAATACGTAGTATTCATAATTAATAATCTATATAATGTCCTGCTGTGAATAATAAACCGACAAAAATATACATTTTACACTGGAAATCATTTTAGAACTACCTAGCCTAGCATATTTCCCTTACCTGATTATTGAAAAGCCCATATGGTATATTGGCCTAACACTCGCAGGGCCTCCTACACAACACCCTGAAAACAACATTTTTTAGAACAGAATATCAATATTTATTTGCCTACATTATTTCCTACAACTGTCAGAAGGCCAAAAATTGACTAAAATGCCTTACCCTGAATTTGGGATGAAATCCAACTCGATCCCACTGACGATCTGCCCCAGCAAACTTGAAGAGAACTTCACCAGGAACGTTGTGGTGGCTTCAGATCGTCGATCTAGCGACTGGCAGCGCCGAAATCGAAGAGAGAAGTGGGAGGGGCCGTAAGAGAGAGAAAAGGGAAGTATTTTGCGCTGAAATGTGATAAAAATCCGAGTTTGCACTATTTATAGGGCCATATTCGTCGATGAGTCCTTCAGTAAATTCGTTGACGAACCTTACCCTTCGTCGACGAAATTCATAGTAGCCCAAATCCTTCTCTCGGACCTCGTTGACAAGGTTCTGAAGGCCTTCGTCGAAGAATCCCTATATTCATCAATGAAGCTTGGAAATTCTTGAAATTATTATTACCTCTAAAATGCAATGTCATTAATGAACACGAAGCATTCATCGACGAAGCCTACTGCCTCCTTCTGTTTCTGTTTCCATTTCTCTCCCTAATTATTATTTAAATACTATTATTCTTTAGGTCACTACACTTGACCCTTGGAAGTATTGTTAGGCACTCTTGGGAATTTTGTTCAAGTGGGCACAATGGATGGTATCCTAGTAGGAGCATGCAAGTCTGGCACAGATTCGAGAAGTTGGTCCTGCTCTGTGACATGTGGGAAGATATAATGAAGGATTGTGATGACCGTACAAGCACCCTACGCACATTCTTCATGTACTTTTGCTAGTGATGGGAATACTGTAGAACGGAGCAGTTCAAAATCATGGCATAGGCGGGCTAGACTGTCCCCCTTTAGAATACCACCTTGGGTCCTAGAGGATGGTCAACCCATCGCGACAGAGCCTCTCCCTAGGGTTGAGTGGTCCTACAAAGAGGAACCTCATTGTGGCACAGCCTGAAACTGTAGTCACCTGGCAGTGGGTAGGGACGAGTCATGCCTGGAAGGAGGTTTGGGAGAAATTATCAATGGAACTCCAATAGGGATGACACCAGTGAATCACAAGAGAGACAGCCAGATCCTGAGTTGCCGACGGACTGTGGGTGACTGAAATTGGTCCAGATGACCACCTTTAGAGGTGAAAGAACGATGGAGGGAGGTCTAGCGACTAGGTTGATATGGGGCGACGAGGATCGACCTTGAAGGGGAACGAGCGGGAATGGAATGACCAAGGGCTAAGCAATTTTTTAAATGGCTTTTCGTATGCCCGACCTAGTCGCACGCGACTAAATGATTGTCGCATCGCAGAATTGTGGCCAGGGAGCTATTAACTTTTAACCAGGTCACATGCCATCTCACTGATGGTCACGACGATGGTTGAGTCTCTTAGTACTTTCCAATCCTAGAACAGATCAAATGCTAGACTAGTTTGCCCATGTGCATGTTGGTCGCCCCTTTAGTTACCTCCTCGAATCATACTTATTCTACTACCTACAACCTATAGACTTAAGAAGAAAATAAAAATTCTCAAGTTGCCTCTCAAAAGTGCTAAGTTTACCATCTTCAACCAGACGCACTTAAGCTCGTTTTGAACTCATCCTAGTTCAAAGTTAAATTTGTCCTCCCTTTTTTTGTGTCATGCCCATTCTTGCTTACCCCCAAGTTTTTTGCTAGCCAAGATACTGATTCATGATGTGTAAAAGGTTGCTCAAAAGGATCCCCTAGTTCAACAGTGGAGGGGTTTTCAAGTTGAAGTGCACTATCCAAAGGGTCCCTCCACATAATTAAGGGAGTTACTTCCTAAACAATTTTATTAATCACATCTTCGTCTATAACTTGGACGACTTTCAGTGGATGTTAAGGAGCATTGAATACATTTAGCCTATGTTGCTTGTGGCCCAAGGAGATGTCCATAATCCCTATCCTGCATTGAATACAGGCTTTAGCCATGGCTAAGAATGGTCGTCCCAAAATGACAGGGATCAGATTTGTGGAAGGCTCCATATCTAAGATAATAAAATCAATAGGATAATGGAACTCTTCAACCTTGACCACTAGATCCTCTACCACACCCCAAGGTTTCTTTATGGATCGATCAGTAAGACATAATGTGACTGAGGTGGGCCGCACCTTCCCGAGGTTAAGTTGCTGGTAAGCCGAGTACGGAAGAATGTTTACACTTGCCCCTAAGTCTAAAAAGGCCCCATTAATGGTGTAATTGCCAATTACACATGATTTAGTGGGTTAGCTAGGATCTTTTAGCTTAGGAATGAGGTGTCCTAATATCATTGAGCTCATGTGTTTGGCTCGCTTAACCAAACCATTCATATGCACTCTTGACTCTTGTTCCTACATTGATAAGTCCTTAAGGAACTCTATGAATGTAGGTGATTGCTTGATATAATCTAGGAGAGGCTTATCAACCCTTACTTGTTTAAACATGTCCCAGATGGACTTAGTTGAGGCCTCTTTTCTAAATATGGAAGGTGCAAGGGAAGCTGTGGGGTGTGTTACTAGCGAAACATGAAATGCCCTATGAGGAGTGAGGTGAGGTTTAGTCCTTCCAGTGACAGGTGATGAATAAAGGGGTCTATGTACTAAACTAGAGGAAGATAGGGTGCAAGAGTCAGCATTGGGTATTGCCCTCTTTTCTTCCTCATTCTCTCCCTAGCTTACTTGCTCTTCGGTTGCATTATTTGTCATCCTACCACCTTGTAGAGGGGTCACCACCTAGGCCTGCTCAGGGCATGATGAGGGGCTGGCGTCCAGTTCACATTCCACCTTGTATTGTCCCTTCGGATTCACTAAGGGTTGACATGGAAATCTTCCTTCATTTCTCTAACTCAAACAAGTAGCTAGTTGCTCTAAGGTGGCCTTTAGCTTCACGATGGACTGGGAATGGGAATGCAGGAGTTGCCAATCTAATTGGCAACCAGTCTCAATGTTTTTAAGGGCTTTCAGCACCATCTTTTGGAAAGAATCATATTTGGGTCAAGGAGGAGGTGGTTGCTAAAAGGATAAAGGTCTAGAGGCAAATGTGGGATAAGTCTGAGAGTTGTAAGGACAAGGGGTTTGAGCATCTGAAACTTGTGGAGGTTTTTGGGATTGAAAACTCAGAGGTTGTTCCCTCTAGGAGAAGTTAGGATGTTGTTTCCACTCAGGGTTGTATGTGTTGGAATAGGGGTTATTTGACAGCCTATCGTACCAATTATGGATGGCTTTCATTTCCTCCTGTACAAGCTCAGACTGGGATGATGCATGTGGGTAATTGTAGTATAAATGGGAAGGTTCAGAGCAAATTGCACATACTTTTGCACTGGCTTGTAGTTTCTGTTGCTACCTTAAGGAAAAACATTGATCTAACTGTTTAGATATTTTGTGCAAAGTGGGTGCTAGGTCATGATCTAAGGTCAACTAGTAAACTCCCTTAGGTTTGTAAGTGAATGGATTGGAGGAGTCTTAAGCAGTCACATTGTGTTGTTGGGAATTCTCAACTAGGTTTGCAAAGAGAACCTAAGCCTCATTCTCATGCTTAGTGAAGAAAGTACCTTCGCACAGTGCATCAACCATTGATCTATCTCTCTTAGCTAACCCTGCGTAAAAGGTTTGCACTAATTGCCACTTGGGGACCTAATGATGTGGACATTTATGAAGGAGGTCCTAAAATCGCTCCCAGGTCTCAAAGAAAAGTTCCCCATCCATGTGTGAAAAACTTGTGATAGTTCTCTAAAGCTACTTTGTCTTCCCAATTGGGAAGTGTTAGTCATCATAGCTCGGGAATATATACGATATGCCCTGTAGCGGATATACAATAGAGTCAGAGGGTGGGTGAATGACTCTTTTTGCATATTAAAAAATTCTCTCTACAAAAAAAAAATACTTAGCAAGATTCAAGCAATTATATCACAATATATGGAACTTAAATCATGCACAAGATAAACAATAAAGAGTGGGGAGAGAGAAGCTTAACACCAAGTTTTTAACATGGTTTGACACCTAGCCTATTGACTTTTTGGTCAGATCGTTGTTTTGATTATGACAAACCACAATATATCATCTGTGTGCTTTGAGTACTTGAGCAAGTTTATGTTTTAGTTAACATAGATGATGATGCAATGTGGAAGCCGTAAGAGCACCTGAACGAGCATAGCCCCGGCATATACCATGGAGTTGTAAAGGAGCAGGGCATGAAGATCGATTTGTGTTTCAAGTTGTATTATATTTTTATATTTATCATTCGGGTTTGTATTAATTATCTATTGGTTTGTAATAATCCGCATATCATGCATGGTAGGGACTATTAGCTCAAAGACCTTAGACTTGCCATAGGTCCAAATATATTGCATAAAAAAGTCTCCTATAACTTATTATGTGAACAGGGGTGACTTTAAATGTCAATTTGGGCTTTAATGCACAATTTGAATGGCCTCGGTCGACCCGAACTTGAAGCTATATAAAAGGTTTGGTCGACTGAACTTGCCAGAGTCAACAGTTTGACTACTCGGTCGACCCAACCCGACCCAACATAGTAGCTTCGGTCGACCGAACCTTCCGAGGGTCAATAGTTGACCATTTGGTCGACCAATCTTAAAATGAACTTCAACACTCTAGTCGATCGAACTGGCACGTGGGGAAATCCCAACGCCCTAGTTGGCTGAACTTGAAGAAGAAAAATGTCTCGGTCGACTGAACACCAAAATTTGGTCAACTAAACTTAGCCTAGTCGACCGAACCTCGGAGGTTCCAAAATCGCCTCAAGTCTAGTCAACCAATACCTTAGTTAAAAAATGCCCGGGTCGACCGAACTGAGCAATCTAGTTGATCGAACCTTAAAAATAGTCGACCGAACCTCTCAAGTTGCTCGAATTTTACCGAAATTAAGACGGGGTTATTTTTTATTAACCATACTTAAACTTTTTCAAAAATTCCGAATGAGTCCCCAATAGTTATATTTTTATGAATGTCTATAAATACAAGTTCATTTGGAAAGATTAAGCATGGATTAGAAAATATCATTAGCCAAAACTCTTCGAATTTCAAAACCCTTATTTTATCATATACAAGCCATAAATCCATCTCTTACTCATCCTACTTGCTAAAATCCTTTGGGAAGAGTATTATTAAGTTGTTTATATTGGCTCACACTGTCATTGTATTTTTTGGATGTTGATTTTTTGAGAGTGAGCTTGAGAGCCCTCTTGTGATTTAATTCAGAAGTCTTCAGTGGGAATATTCTCTGGAGCTTGTGAATCTTGCAGTATTATTGCAAGTATTTATAGCCTTGTTCTTGTGCTTTGTGAAATATTTTTCAAAAAAGCTTCATTTCAAGTATCTCTTGTGCTAGAATTTTTAGGAAATCATGTTAGAGATATTTTGATTATATTGTCCGAAAATCTTTGAAACCCTACTTTTGGTTGCAATATATTTACATATTGTTTCAAAGATAGATTAGTAATACACTTTTGCACTTGATTGATTATTGACATTACCTAGAGTGTTATTACACATTATTTGCACTGAGCTTATAGTTCTTATCTCGTTGATGGGCATTGGTTAATACTGGTACAAATCTATTTGTTGGAGAAGCACATATCTTTGTACACAAAAATTATATTGACTATATGTTGTATTCCCGACATATGGTCGGAAGAGGGTGACTAGCCCTGTGAATAGTCCCGGATTGGCTTGGACCCGATTAGGAAAGTTAGGTGCACCATCCTGTTAAGGTGTTGGAAACAGTGTCACTTCACCCATTAAGTGAGCAATAGTGGTAATCCTCGGGCTTGCAAGATGAGGTGGGGACGTAAGCACAGTTGGCTGAACCCTGATAATATATCGAGTGTGCAATTTAAATTTTCGCAATTTATATTTCCTGCACATGTATGCTTATATTTAATTAATTATGAATGTGTGCATGATTTAAATATTGTGAATAATTGGGATAAACTGAGTCTGCTATATTTTATTTGATTATTTGCTCAGTTAATTTATTATTGGGTGATTGGTATTTGGTTAGATAGACCCTAAGTTGTGAAATACTGTTGTTGGATTAGTTGAACCTAGGAAGAAATATTTTAAATTTCCAATTTACCCCCCTTCTTGGGAATACACCAATTCCAACATAGCCTATGTCCACGCCTTAGCACCAACCCAAGGATTCCACAATCCACTATAATCACTCCTTCCTCAGGGGAGCAAGCCTTACAAACTCGAGAACAAATCCCTATCACTCACAAAGAGGCTTTACCGATTCGGTTCATAATGAACCTTACAACTTGGTTCACAAAGAACCTTTCACAAGAAGATGGAAGATGACAAAGAATGCTCCTTACAATGAGCAAATATGATTTACAACTCAAACCTCACACTATTCTCTCAAGAATGGAATCAAACACAATAAGTGAGTAAGAGAGAATGAGCACATGTAATGAAGAACTAATATGCAATGTGTTAGATTTTGTATAAAATGATGTTTTCTTACTAAGAATGATCAAAGACCTTCAAAACCATGTTAATACAAGTATAATAGCTTGTATTTATAGCCTAAGAGCCAAATGAGTCGTTAACTAGCCGTTGGGGGGAAGAAAAATTATATTATTTGGTAAACTAGATGTTTTCCACCCGTTGGAGCGGTTTTGCTCATTGGACTCGTCGACAAGCCCCTACTCTTATTGACTAATCACACACTACAACTCGTCGACGAATCTCCTGTGTTCCTCGATGAGTGCCCTGAATTAGAAAAAGTCATCAACATGAAAGTTGTGACATTTTGTCTTAGCTTTCCAGGGGCACTAAGATTATCCTTTTTTTGGACTTTTCTAGCAAAAGTTATATCCAAAATACCGAAACATGTTCAGGACTCAACACTGCACTACGGTAGTGACAATTACTTTGTTTTTCCTTGTCAAAATGCGTTTTAATGACTTAAAACATTGTTGGACAAAAGTATATGAAATATATTAAGTCCAATGAAATTAAAACTTGTCCAAATGAGTATCCTTTTGAATATAAAATATCTTGATTAATAAAACACGTTTCAAAACCCATTTTGATATCTTATATGCTTAGTATGTCCTTTTATAAATATACTTGACTTTCTTTGAAACTTTAGGACATAAAACTTGTTTTAACACAATCGGGACTAAGTATAAAAAAAGTTCTTAAAACTAGGATGTTAAAAACTTGTCTCTTTGAAAACATATTTGAGTTTTAGGATTTATTTGACAAACTCTTATTTTAACTTAGAAAACTATGAATATTGAGTTTGTGACTTTAGTGCAATCTTATATACTCATGTGTCCTAGTATGCATGCATTTGCTCAATTCTTGCTCAAAAATCATGCAAGAAACACACTCATAAGAGTTACAAAACATACCACCTCACACAACCCATATTACAAATAATTCTACAATTAAGCTTCCTTTGGTTGTGCTTAGGTCCTTCCGAGTACATGTCCATTTGATCTTTCCTTCTTGACGTCTACTCAGTCTGATCTTTGCCTTTGATCCAATAATTCATGTACGAGTACCTGTACTAAACATGATCTGCAAAGATAGGAAAACACTAGGAAGAACATATAGGTTAATATCATCAAAACACATTAAATATGATATTGTAGCCAACAGAGCTAACATTCTCCCCATTTTTGATAATGTCTAACATATTACTAATTTACTTAATCTTTGCATTTGAGTTTGACTTACCATAGCTTATTATGCAAAGATAAGCTAACCTAGAACTACTAATGGGCTGTTGTCATCAAAATAATGCAATTAAACTCACATAGCCTCTAAGGCTAACATTCTCCCCCTTTTTGATGATGGCAAACCATTGGTGTTCACCTAAAGGGTAGATATTAAAACTCCCCCTAAAAATATGCATATTGTTAAGTGATTAACATTTGCACCCCCTTACTATATGCACATAAGGCACAATAAAAATATTTCATATCCATGGAGCTTTAACATGCGATTAATAAGATAGAAAGTTCATGCAAGATAAGACAAGTAATAATCAAGTTGAACTTTTCATGCAACCATATGCATTGTACCACACACCCTCACATAACACCACACATCATTCTTTTAACAAAGAGGACACCAAATATCTTCTCCCCTTTTGATCATCATCAAAAAGAGAGGTACAATTCTTTTTACCTAAAAATGATTTTTCTCCCTTAATCTAAGATTCCATGGTGGTGAGGTGAGTGTGTGCTAAATACATATACCAAAATTTTTGGTGCTAAACCATAACATTGGAAATGCTAAGAATGACTTCCTTCAAAACTCATGAATGATGATCATTAAGAAAAATACCATATGATGTTGGATCAAACATTCAATGCAAATTTTCAAAATGTTGTTATGATTAGCTTTCACTAAAGCTTAAATCCATGAATGGGATATGATATACAATGCTTAGCATATATCATCAAAACAAATCATAGCATGCTTTTGAATAACAATTTAAAACCTTAGTAATTCACAAGAGAAAAACAAGGTTTTTCCATTTAACAAGCTTGGAGCACATGCTATTTCATCCCATAAAACAATAGCCAATATTTTAAAAAGAAATAAACCAATCAATAAGTATATATATACAATTTGAAATATCACATTGGTTTTATAATTCTAACTCATCAATATTGGCATGATTAAAAAAAAATTTACTCGTCATAGATCAAGCATTTTAACTAACTAGTGGGGTATTTTCTATAAAGCTCCCCACTCATTATAAAACTAATATTAAGTCGTGTGTAGTGTGTTCATAAATCCAAGAACAATCCATTTCACAAGATAATTCAATTAAAGGACTAGACATGATGTTCAAGGTACCTAGAAAAGTCTTAGGACTCAAAAACAAAAACAATAGAAAATGTGAGTCCATAGGGCAGATGAATTTTATCCTTTTCTGTTAAAGATGGGGCTTAAGCTCCCCTGTATATTTGCATACACGCTTAGTTGAATTTTGTAGCTTAAGGATGATGTTCATTTAAGATCATTTATCCTATATTCATATTTCATAAGAATTCAGCATGCAACAAATATTAATCATTTAGATCACAATCATGACATATTGCATTTCAATAAGCATACGATAGCCAATCAAGGCTATACTTCAAACATTATGCAATAGGACTTCAGAATGAAGATGACACAACTTAAAATACTTAATGAGTGTGATACAAATGAAAACTACCCCAATGTCATGCATTAGTCCTAGTTAATGGACCATTATTAAAACATGTGACGTTTAATTAAAATGATGATGCTTAATCATTTAGTTCTTGAGTGAAAGGACATAACCCAAGGATTAGGTAGTTCTTCCTAAGATAACAAGATGTGTACATGTTTTTCAATTTATATAGTATATTGGATTCAACATGTACCAAATACTTATTCAATTAATTAGCATGCATTGCAAGGATATTCATAAAATTCAACTAGCATACACTAAATTTCAAAACATTTTCATTTTGTATGCAAAGGCTTATAATTCCATTTTAAAATAACATACAAATGATCATTTTAACATGCATTAACAAAAAAAAAAATGTTCAATAATGAAAAAAGGCATGTAATAGACTAAGTGACCACTTAAGATCAAAATACTATGAAGAGCATGGGCACTACTTAGACACTTCATAAGACTTGTAAAATTATTTAGAATTTAAAATCAGTCTTATGGATTCATGTTTCTAGTCAACTACCTAGCTTGCATGTTTAAAATAGATAATTCAAATCAAAATGCAGAATCCCACTTAACTACTAGCATGCAATTCACAAATTTGCATCAGCCTTGCAAATGGCGTTCAGAACAAGCATGCAATCAATATAGCTCAAGTAACAACTTATGTTATAAATTATCTATCCACAATGTAGACATTTAGCAAAGATGGATATTTAACAAAGTAATGGTCACTACCGTAGTGCAGCCTTGAGTCTTGAATACTTTTCGGTATTTTGGGCATAACTTTTGATAGAAAAGTCCAAAAAGGATGATCTTGGTGTCCCCGAAAATCTTATAAAAAATGCCTCAACTTTCATGTTGATTACTTTTTCTAATTCAGGGCACTCATCAACGAACACAGGGGATTCTTCGATGAGTTGTAGTGTGTAATTAGTTGATGAGAGCATAAGCTCGTCGATGAGTCCAACAGGAAGAACTGCTCCAATGGGCGAAAAACAGCTAGTTTACCAAATAAAATAATTTTTCTTCCTCCCAATGGCTACTTAACGGCTCCTTTGGCTCTTGGACTATAAATACAAGCTATTAGACTTGTATTAGCATGGTTTTGAAGGTATTTGATCATTCTTACTAAAAAAACATCATTTTATACAAAACCTAGCACATTGCATATTAGTTCTTCATTACATGTGCTCATTCTCTCTTACTCACTTATTGTGTTTGATTCAATTCTTGAGAGAATAGTGTGAGATTTGAGTTGTAAATCACATTTGCTCATTGTAAAGACCATTCTTTGTCATCTTCCATCTCCTTGTGAAAGGTTCTTTGTGAACCAAGTTGTAAGGTTCTTTGTGAACCGAATTGGTAAAGACTCTTTGTGAGCAATAGGGATTTGTTCCCAAGGTTGTAAGGCTCACTCCACCGAGGAAGGAGCGATTATAGTGGATTGTGGAATCCTTGGCTTGGTGCTAAGGCGTGGATGTAGGTTAGGTGCCAAACCACGTTAGAAACTCAGTGTTAAGCTTCTCTCTCCGTGTTCTTTATTATTTATCTTGTGCATAATTTAAGTTCCATATATTGTGATATAATTGCTTGAATCTTGCCAAGTATTTTGTTTTGTAGAGAGAATTTTTTACTACGCGAAAAGAGTCATTCACCCCCCTCCTCTGACTCTATTGTATATTCGTTACAGGGCATATCGTATGTACTCCCGAGCTATGGCGACTAACAGGAAGTACTTCTTTAGGTATTCGTGTTGCATGGTGGCCTAGTTGGCCACCGAGTTCGGCTTTAAGTACGTCAACCAACATTTGGCCTTATCCTTCAGAGAGAACGGAAAAAGCCTATGACAAAGAACATTGTCACTAAAATTAGGTATGCGGATGGTGGAGCAAATCTCCAAAAACTAATCTATATGCTAATAAGAATTTTCTGTGGAGTTCCCATAAAAGGTGGGCAGCATCGAGATGATCGAAGTCTTAATCTCAAATTGTGTCGCCTAAACATCTGGGAACCGAATGCGGGATGGCACTGTGTATGCATTAAACATAGTGTAGTCTCTAAGAGGCCGAAGGGGTTGCTCTACCACCACAAGTAAGTGTGGAGCTTAGGGTTCCGAGATTTGGTCAGCGAGAACCGGTGGACGTTCAACCATTGCTTTAAGTTTAGAAAACTCTACAAACTCAAGATTAGAGGTAGGTCTCCTAGAGAACCTATGGGATCTTTCAATCTTGGGATCAAGAGGAATTATCTTAGGCTCTAAAGAACGCAAACCGAATATACACACTTGAAGCACACTGATGTAAGACTTCAAATTCAGCAAACAAAAAAAAAAACAAACAAAGAAAAAAAAAACAACAATACTCTAAAATGGAAATAGGTTCATAACAGTAGCCAAGTCCCCTGCCACGGCGCCAAATTTGGTAGGCTCGCCGAGGCTTGGGTCCTACACTACCAAAAATAATATTTATAAAACCTAACTAACCCCAACCTCAGTAGAAAGTGGGGAAAGTTGAGTGTCAATCCACAAGGACTTGAAGTATAGTTATCAAACCACTTCCAAATCAGTTTATTGTAGCCTTATGTAAAAGAAAAGTAGAAAGATGGTATTTTGCAATGAGTGTACTAACAACTAAAGGGATGCAGATAAAATCTGCGTTACCCTACTCCTACAAAGCAATGCTTAGATATGAATCAAATACTTGATGTCATACCTCTGACTACTATCAATCAAATATACATAAGATTACTAACCTGAGATTCTCAGGCCAAAGTAGGAGAGGGTCATTCAAAGGCACAAGGTAGTAAGGGTGCACCAACCATCCTGAGTATGGTTGGGAACCGAAGTATGCCCTGTCTCAACGATCACGCAAACACCTCTGTGGATTCGTAGCCAACTACTTCTACCTGATTGAAACTGTAGTAGTGCTTGTCCTTATATGCAGCCTTTCATCATAAACAAAGCAATAAATCAAAGCGAGTAAATGGAAAGTAGCGAATTGAAAGCAGTAAAGGAGAAAGTAAGTAAAAAGATCATCCCTTTAGTATTTAGAACGCCTGTCACTAATGCAAGAATGTATAAGAGAATGATCGTGTAATATACACGGAGAGCATATAAACGTCACCAGTTGTCATAGGTCGTCAAACACTTCATGCACAGACCGAAAACAAGATTTGAAATCTAATCTACTCCTACTCTAACTTGGCTCTCAATTACATTTTAAGTCTCTCAAAAACCTAAGAGAGGCCAAAAAGGAACTCAGAACTTATGTTCGTAGCAAATACTTATAGGCTCTAGGGTTTACAAAGTTTGTTTCACAGTTTAGGAAAGTCTGCAGCATATCTCGCATAGAAGATCATCGCTTTCGACCAAGTCGCTCCCATGCTCGACTTGTGCATGCCCTGGTCAAGACTCGCAGGAAATCGGGAATTCGAATCTTCAGTATCTTCGACTAAGTTGCACTTTAGGGTCTTGCTAGTCGAGTTGATGGTTGAGACTTACAGGATCTCGATCTTTAGGATTTCTCAGGAACTCGACATAGTCGCCCCTCAAGGTCTCTTGGTCGACCGCTTGGTCGTTGCTCTCGGTATTTCTAGGCTCTGAAGACTTCAGTATCTTGCCTTAGTCACCCCTGAGAGTCAAATAGTCAACCACTTCGTTGACCCTCACAACATTTCGATCTTTGTTTAAACTTCAGAGTCTGGAGTGGAAGACTAGGTTGCCCTTGGTGTTACTGGTCGTACCACTTGGTCGAGCAAAACCTTCTTTTCATTTGATGATCTCGATCTTTAGGAGTTTGGGTGAGCATCTGATTTGAGCTTTGTGTGTCCCCAACTTCTCCTTTAGCTTCTTGTATGCTTAACTCCTCGATTTAAACTTGTTTTTCCTGAAAAGACCAACAAACCTTACATAGTTCCGAACAATGATAATACTGGGTAAATAGATAAACAAGGGTAAATGAGTGTCTAAAATTATGCATTTTAGGGACTCATCACATGCTCTCCAAATTTTAGCAAAATCGGATCACAAAAGACCGTCCGATTGTCGAGTTGATAAAGACTGCACAACACACTACTACTGCCTCACATACTGCCACACACACTTTTTTTTTTCTTGTTGCCGGTGCTCCTCTACACTACCGCCTCCTTTAATTTGCCTTAATGGGCTTCAAGCACATGGGCTTCCTTTTTTTTATATATATTTATTTATGTGGGCTAGACCCAACAAATCACACCCTTAAAGTCCCTTTCAAAAGATGAGGATTGTGGGATCTCTTCTTACTCTTCTACAATGGAAAATTCCCTTATAATCCACACATATGCCTTGAAATCCTCACCTTGCTCCCACTTGGACGTGCCCCAATATCTCCCCAACAGATCATTTTATAGACGTTCAATGGAAGGGAGGGAAAACCCTTTTCGAATTTGAATTTGAATTTTCAAATTTGAAAATAACTACTGATAACTACCAACCATTACCTGCCAATATCGAGGGTTGATATATGGCAGCAATAGGAAATGTGGCAAGCCTAAGATCTTCAGCCAATCACATGCAAACAATTCAAAATTTTAAATATTAGTTGGATCGGTCAATCTCCTGTGGGTGGTACCAAAATAAGGAAAAGTGGGGAAGGTTGGTTTAAGGGACTGATCAATGGCCTAATTAAATATTTGTACATTTTTACTTTTTTTTTTCTTTTATTTTGGTATCTTCATTTGGATTAAAATTTGTTTGGTCAAAAATTAATTATTGGCACATCAAAGTTTAGTTCATTAGATGATAAAATTTTTTATAGATTGTACATGTCAACCAAGAAAACTTAATTAAAAAAAAAAAAGTACACTCAAGTTCTAACTTTGGTAGAAATTAAAAAATTAATATTAGACTTTTGGAGTCAAAAAAACGTTGTCCATGTGTGCATTTGTACGTATATGTATGTATGTATGTATGTATGTATGTATGTATGTGTATATATATATATATGTATGTATGTATGTATGTAAGTGTAGGTAGGTGTAGGTAGGTACGCAGGTATGTATAAACCCAAGCCCAAAACCCCTATTACACCTTCTAAATACAATAATGCTAAAACACTAATTAATTAAATTTTAACCCCTCCATAGTATGTGGTGTTACAAACATAAATCTACAAGAGAGGCAAGGTGCTTTTCTCTAAGACGTCCATTAAAGGCTTAGCTACCTCAAGCAAAATATTTTATGAATTTTAATGGAAGTTTTCAGTTGCAAAATGGATGAGCTCCTCCAAAATTGATCATAGGGTCCATTCCAATTCTCCGCTGGTGATTTGCGAGGTGAATTATTAGGGATGTGTTAATGGATGGACAACAATAGTTTCAGCCTTTGGTTTGGTGCCGCTTGAATGGATTCGAAAGGTTCATCCAAGTTAGAGTTTCATATTAAAAAATAAATAAATAAATAAAAGTAAAAATTTGTGTGCAGTAGTTTATAATGTAAAGAGTGTATCATTTTAAGACATGACAGAAAAATAGACATTTATGTGATAAAATTTGGAAACAATTTATCTTTTCTCATGTATTCTGTATCTATTGGAATAACCCCAAGTACTTTTCATGATATAATATGCCTTGAAATGGTAGCCCCACCACCCTCTACAATTGTCTATATCTTTGTTTTTCTAGCTATTCTTTCTTTATTTCTCTGCAAATGATGAAACCTAAAGCGTTGATATATTATTAAGCTAGGCATTAATTTGTTTAAAAGGTTTGGCTATAATTAAGGGAATATATATAATACTAGCTCCCTGTCGATGAAAGGACAACAATGAAATTAAAAGACCATGCCGCTGACAGATATTTTTCTTTAGCATAATTAAATTTCATAAATGACAGTAATTATGCTAACAAGCAAAGAGAAGTTCTCTTAAAATGTCTTAATCTTCATGTTAAATTCAATGGGAAAAGTGAAAAAAGGTTATCAAAGGGCATGTGGTTGCCCAAGAAAATCACATGATCATCCATCAATGATTAAAAAAAACACAAAGTAATGTTAATTAATTAAATAATGAGACTCTATATATATATATATTAAAAGTTGAAGTTAGCTAGCTAGCTATAGCACATCCATCGCATGGGACAGGTAACTGTTAAGGGTTGAATATAAAATAGGAGAACCTACTTTTTTTTTTTAATAAATTTTATTAGCAAAGCAAAGTTATCGTCCGAGTCAGATGTGCTTGTTTGAAAGAAAAAGTTTATCTTCTTCAACTCCCCTACGTATTCGTGCTTCCCATATTCGGCATTTTCTCTGAGACCCAATTGGAGCCTGACAGTTCATGTCTTCTTTGGCTTGTTCATTTGATCTAGGTTTAATGGGGTGGGTGGATGTTCTTCCTTAATGACACTGACTGGCCACAGCAACCTCATCCTCCCTAAAACAATATACATATATATATAGCAGCATAGTGCCAGCATTTGCGTCATTTATACCTCATTGTTCACTTGTCTCTCTTCTCATCCTTTTTCCTCAAGTTTCATGCTAACATGGAGGACTTTCCAGACACGGAAACTCCAATTCAGAAGGGCTTGTCGTCTTCGGCAACGGGATTGAGGTTTTTCGCTGATCCGACGAGCTGGGACGCTGCGGGCTCCGAGTTGAGGTCTTCGGCCTACGAGGCTTCTGCTGCAGCTTTGGTCGAGAACAACCCGGAGCTCGCTCACAACCAAAGCATGATCCAAGATGAGGGCGTTCACCCATTTGTTTCTAAGTTGAGTTCTTTGAATGTACCTAGTGGGTTGAGTTTAGGTCTCAAAGAAAACTTGATTCCAGTGAATTTCCTGGAATGTTTCCAGAAACAAGCTTCATCTCAAGCCTCCGAGCCCTCCTCTCCTTCTTCGTTATCGAGCTCTTCCAACTCCGGATCCCCAAACTTAAGTTTGTTTTCACATGAAACGTCGGTGTTAGATGCGTCAAATCGAATTGTGAGCAAGATCGAAACGTGTGAGCCTATGCCCTCAGCAAATCCTATGTTCCCCATGACCCAACTCAATCAAGTTGAGGCTCAGCCAGGAATGGAATGGCTCAAAGTTACGCAGAGTTTGGCATCCAATCACTCAAAGGGTCTAGGAGACTACTGGCTCAGCACCACCAAGACCCAGCCAATGAAGTACACTGCAAGAAAAGTGCAGAATTGTCACCAGAAGAAGGCGTCGATGTCGCCGGTGTCGTCCCCCGGAAAGCTTTTCAGAGGTGTGAGGCAAAGGCACTGGGGAAAATGGGTTGCCGAGATTCGGTTACCGAGAAATAGAACGAGGGTTTGGTTGGGGACCTTCGACACCGCTGAGGAGGCAGCGGTTGCGTACGATACAGCAGCGTATATGTTGCGAGGAGATTATGCACATTTGAACTTCCCAGATCTAAAACATCAACTTCAGCTCAATTCTTTGAAGGAGACGACAGCGGCGCTCCTCCAGGCAAAGTTGCAGGCTATATCGCAAGGCATTTCTGCTCGCAAAAAGGCCGTTGATCAGCCGACGCCACCAACACCCACGAAGCACTTGACCGAGAATTCAAGAGCTAAGGGCATGGGGCAAGACCCAACAAGAAAAGAGTGGCAGTTTGAGTTGGAAAGCAGAGTTGGAGCTGATGCAGTGGTTGAAAGCAATAGGAAATCTCAAGAAGTGGCATGTGAGAGTGTGGACGGTGTTCAGCTGAGTAGGATGCCTTCCCTGGACATGGACACCATCTGGGATGCGCTTCAGCTGGTTTCTGATTCTTGATTATTAATTGCTTTATTTTTTAGTTTGTGATGGTTTCAATGACATGGGGATCATCTAGATCTGATTAGTCTTTATGTTGGTATTGTTGTCCTGCCGATAGTCATTAGCTGTTCTTGTTTTCCATTTTCATGGCCAGGTTTTAAGATCACTGGCATTATTTCCTCAGATGGGGTATCTTATTTAGTGTTCCTCACGCCATTTCTTTTTGGTTTGTTTTAAATTTCTATTTCTAGTTGTTTCTAATATAATTTCACAGGCTTCCTGCCACGACGAGGAAGGTTTGAACTTCGATTGATGTTCCAATTTGACATATAAAATTGGGAACAAGATCTAAACTCCTTGTGCCTTTTTGGCAGCATGTCTCCTTCTTATAAAGTCAAAAGGCGTGGGCCAGTAAAGGAGATGAGTGGTTGGTCATTTTGAATCCAAATTTTCAAAAAACAAACTGTGAGAGCATTTGGGATGGCTTGTGAGAACCACTTGCTTTGCTACAAACTTGTAAAATTACTATACTCTAGAAATGGTATTTGTTTTAACGTGCCTATTAAATAAGCTTGAAAATTGTTCGTCCAACTTGAAAGGTAGAAGTTCATAGAACCTAAATAACATTCATTAGTTGAAACTAGGATTTAACAGTCACTGTGCTTGAGTCATGGCATACAGTAACCATGTATTATGTGCCATACACAAATGAAATGAGAAATGATGGTTATTGAATTGATTACTTGAAAGGTTTTGCCAGATCATGTGGCCAGTCCATGAGATAAAGATACAGACAATGTGCAAAAGCCAATGATCCCAATTGGTTAAGGCTTGGTTGCAAAGAGAGACCAAAAGTTCAAGGCTCAAGTCTCATTGTCTTAGAAAAAAAAAAAGGTGAAAGTAAGTAGCTGAGTCAAAAAAAAAAAAAATCCAAAGAACTGGAATTTATTTATTTATTTATTCTAAAGATGGTATAAACTATCTCTAGTTTTTTAGGGGGCTGATTTCAACAATTGCCTCAAATGCATCATCATATACAACATTCCCAAGTTGTTGAGGTCACCACACTTACACCATTCCTTTCTTCATGAGGTAATTTCAAGAAGTATTAGGGTACTCTACTTTTCTTATAGAGGAATTTTTTATGTAGTGACTATTGAACCATCCCATTTATTTTGTTATCTTCATTTGTCACCAATGAAACAATAGAAAATAAAGTAGAAAACAGAACGAAATGAAATGAAGGAAATGTTATTCAATTCTCTGCACAGTGCAATTACAACAACCATATATATATATAACAAAGAAATAGAATAATTGTTGCAACAAATTTCAACCACAGCGAATGAAGTCTTTCCACGTGTATAACTGGAATTATTCTTTATCATTCTGACTTGGCACATGGCCAGGTGAGGTGTCCATTAAGAGTTGTTCCTTTGTAGTAGAGGCAGTGCTAATACGCCCCTACGAGCCAAGCATGTCTGGAAGAACAATGAGACTCGATCGAAGAGTTGAAAATTTTGGGTATAGATAAGGGCTTGGTAAAAATATCAGTGAGCTGATCCTTGCTTGAGAGAAAAGAAACTTGCAGAGTTTTGGCCTGAATCCGATCTCGTACAAAATGATAGTCAATATCCATATGTTTGGTACGAGAATGTAGCACAGGATTCATGGATAGGTAAGTTGCTCCTAGATTATCATAGTAAAGAGTAGGAGGTTTTGATAAGAAGATTCCCAACTCATAAAGGAGAAATTGAAACCACAATAGTTCACACGTCGCATGAGCAAGGGCCTTATATTTCGCGTTCGTGCTCGAACTAGCTATAGTAGATTGCTTCTTGGAGCTCCATGAGACCAAGTTTTTGCCAAAAAATATACAATAGCCACGAGTTGATTTTCTATTATCTGGGCACCCTGCCCAGTCAGCATTGGAATAAGCAGCCAGGAAAGAGGTAGAAGATGATTGCAAAAATAAACCATAATGAAGTGTATGCTTTAAGTAGCGTAAAATATGCTTAACACTCTACCAATGAGATAGGCATGGGGCATGCATGAACTAACAAACACGGTTGACAGAAAAAGTAAGGTCTGGCCTGGTGAAGAGCAAGTTCTACAAACTGCCCACTACACTTTGATATAAGGTAGGATCTTCCACGAAGATGGAGTCAAAAGTAGACAACTTAGTGGAAGGGGACATAGGGCTGCCAACGAGCTTACAGTTTAACATGTTTGTCTTTTTGAGCAAATCCAAGATGTATTTCCTCTAAGAAATCATGAGTCTAATAAAATCACGGTGACATTCAATACCTAAGAAATAATGTAAATCACCCAGTTCTTTAAGGGGAAAATCAGTATGTAAAACATAGACAAGATGAGCTAAAACACTCGAACTAGAACCAGTAAGCAATATATCATCCACATAGACCAGGATATAGACCACCACAGATTGATGTCGATAAATAATAGGAAGGTGTCTAATTTTAAAATAGTAAAACCCAACTCCAGTAGCCGAGTGTTGAGACATGCATATCAGGACCATGGAGCTTGTTTAAGGCCTATAAAGTTCTATTGAGTTTGAAAACATAGTTGGGAAATTGAGGGTGTACAAACCCAAGTGGTTGAGTCATAAAAACATCTTCATCAACATCCTCATGCAAATGGCAGTTTGAACATCCAACTGATGAATCAGCCACCCAGAAGATACAGTAAGTGAGAGAACTAACCTAATGGAAGTTGGTTTGATCACTGGACTAAATGTTTCATTGTAGTCGAAACCTTCAAGTTGCTTGTAGCCGCTTACAACTAGTCTCACTTTTCACTAATCAATGGAACCATTGGACTTGTGTTTGGTCTTAAAAATCCAGCGATAGACAACAATATTTTGATAAGATTGGGAGGAAACAACGACCAAGTATTGTTGGAAATAATTGCATCAAATTTCGGTTGCATCGCATGCCTCCATTCTGGAAATTTAGAGGCCTGAGTAAGAAAGGAGGGTTCGTCGGGTGCAATGGTGGAAGTGGCATGAGTGCAAAGCCGAGGCCAAGAAATAGTGCCATCAATCCATATTTTATGGCAAGATTTGTTTGCTTTGGCTCGAGTTTTCATGGGATGGATAGAGGAGGAAGGTATTTCAGAGGGAGAAGTGGAAGGATGAAGGTAAGGGTGTGCTAGAAGAATTAGTAGATGAGTTGGAAGAAGGACGGGAGGTGGGTGAAACGATGGGAGGATGAGTTAGTGGGCCGAGAGGGGAAGCGTGAGACAGAGACAATAGAGTATTGGGGCGTGGAGATGGGCTAGGCCAAGGAGAGAGTTGATTAAAAGAAGGAAAAGGCCCATGAAACTGAGATGGATAAGTTACTAAACATGGGATAGGGTGGGCCGAGATGGATAGAAAAAAAGGTGGACTAGAAAGGGAAGCAGAGAAGGGGAATTTGGTTTCATCAAAGAGAACATCCCTTGAAATATACATTCTGGAAGTAGAGACATGGAAGCACATATAACCATGTTGAGAAGAACTATAGCTAAGAGAAACACATGGGAGAGACCTAAAATTCAATTTATGATTATTAAATGGCCTAAGATTAGGCTAGCTTAACAACCAAAAGTTTTAAGAAACAAGTAATCTAGTTTTTTATTAAATAGAAACTCAAAAGGTGATTTGTGATGTAACGTGGGAGTGGAAAGGCGGTTAATTAAGAAAACCGCAGTGACAAAAGCATCGGACCAGTAAGAATGGGGTAATAAAGAGGAAGGAGAGCAAGACATGTTTCTACAATATGTCTGTGCTTCCATTCAACCAAACCATTTTGTGAGTGAGCATGCAGGCAAAAAATGTGATGAAAAATGTGATGACAAATACCAAAAGATTGCAACACTTTGTTAAGAGATTGAAATTTGTCTCCCCAGTCTGATCAGAAGGAATGAATTTTTGCATTAAAAAGTGTTTCTACATAACGCTTGAAGGAAAGAAAAACTGAAACTACATCAGATTTACATCGCAATGGAAAAATCCAGGTAAACCTACTGAAGTCATCAACAAAATAAAAATCGTATTTAAAACCACCATGAGAGAACACTAGAGCAGGACCCTAGACATCAGAAAACACAAGATGGAGAGGCGCAGGAGAGTGGTAGGAGGACGGGCCATATGGGAGTTGATGGAGTTTTGCCTTGCAACACGAGGAGCATAGACCCAAGGAGCTGGAAGACCTGACAGGCAAAGATACTTAAGAAATTATTTTGTGAACAAGTTGCATGGAAGGATGACCAAGTCGAATATGTCACTGAGTTGAAGAGACACGTTCACCAATAGAAGCTTATGGAGAAGGAGAGGATTGTGGAAGCGCATACATACCATCTTTAATAGGGTCGTGGAGAAGAACTTGCTGAGTTCGAGAATCCTTTACAAAAAAAAAAAAAGGAGTGAAATTTAAAATAAATAGAATTATCTTCACACAATTGGCGGATAGAAATTGAATTCATAGAAATTAAAGGAACATGATAAAGTTTAGAGAGAAGAAGATTGTCATGAGTGGAGGAGATGGATGAGCTACCAACATGTTGTATATGTAGGGAAGTACCATCACCTACACATACTTGTTCATCACCCTTGTACTCAAGAAAAAGTAAGGGAGAGATTACAAAGATCATAGGTGAAATGATGAGTCCCAGCTGCATTTGGGTACCAGGTGGTGTCTATAGAGGTGGGAGAAGGTGGGTGAGAATGGGAACCTGAAGTGTAGTGAGCCGTGAGGGAAGGTGGAGGGGGAGATTGAAAGCTGTAATCAAATCCGTGATAGCAAGTAGAGGCTGTATGACCTTGCTTATGACATACTTGACAAGTAGGCCAATTGGATGAGAAGAAGGACGGGGAGGGGGAAAAACCACAACCACCACGCCCTCTAAACCATCCTTTTCCATTAGGAAAACCATGTCCTCAAGAGGTTGTGTTGCCAGAGTGTTTTAAAGTGGCATTAGCCGAGAATTTAGGAGTTGCGGTAATATCAGTGAGTTGATGAGATAATCTGGACTCATGTTTGAGAAGATGACTGTAGACCTGAGCTGGAGTAAAAGGATCCACACAAGTAGTAATGGACGTGACCACTGAATCATAGTCTAAGCCCAAGCCAACCAAGAGAAAGGTGGAAAACTCAGAAGATGATAATGTTTTACCAGTTAGAGCAAGGGTATCTTGAAGAAGTTTGGCACGTCGGTAGTAATTAGCAATGGAGTCTGAACCCTTTTTGACTGTGGTGAGTTGTAACATTACTTGCACAACACGGGCTTGGGATGTTCCAGCAAATAAGTCTTTAAGAATAGCCCATACTTCTAGAGAAGAGGAGGCCTCTAGAACATGAGCAATCAGGGGTTCGGAGAGAGAAGCAATGAGTACACTCATGATGGCTTGGTCCTTTTGTTGCCAGGCCAAGAAGGTGGGAGATGGTTTGGAACTTTTATCGAGCAGTTGGGGAGCAAGAATAGTGCCATCAACATAGCCGAATAGATTCTGGCGTTGAAGGTAAGGAACAATTTGCGCCTTCCACAATAGATAATTGTCATTGGTTAATTTGATAGAAATCAAATAGTAGGGAAGGGAAGAGAGACAGTTTGGGTGGAAGATTTCACTGCAGTAGGAGATTCAGCCATGGAAGTAGGTACTAGAAGATTGGACCAGTGAGAAGAGCCGATTGATGTGAGTCTGAAGAGCCTCTGATACCATGATGAAACAACACAAAATAAAGTAGAAAAAAGAATGAAATGAAATGTTATTCAATTCTATGCACAGTGCAATTATAGCAACGAGATATATATAATAGGGAAACAGAATAATTATTGTAATAGGTTTCAGTCACAGCGAATAAAGGCTTTCCACGTGTATAACTGAAATTATTCTTTGTCATTCTAACTTGGCACATGGCTAGGTGAGGTGTCCATTGAGAGATGTTCTTGTATAGTAGAGGCAGTGCTAATAGTCACTATCAATATTAGGCGAGATTATACCAAGATTCTGCTTCTCTGCATAATCCTAATTTCTAGCATTTTAATTTAGGAAATGTAGAGTATGGGTCCATTTTATTTATGGGCTTGCTCTAACTCATGACATTAATGTTGATAGTTATTTGAATGGAGATTTTTATTTCAATTTTTTTTAAAAAAAAATGCATATGAATATTGGGGAATCCACCCTGCCACAAGGAGCTCTCTTCCTTTCTTGTCTAGGAAAGCCTTTGTTTAGGGTTCTCTCCATGCTTGAAGAAAAAAAAAAAGGGCTGCCAAGCAATCTCTCGCTTCCATGACTCTATTATGTAGTTGGTTATTTCGGTTTCCTAGTGGGAGCTCCCTTTCATATCTGATAAAAAGAAAAAAGAAACATGGCTTTCGCTTAGGGATTCTTTCCATAGAGAAAGAAAGAAAGTGGTCCCCAAGCATTTTCTCACCTCAATCACTAATGATTAGCATATATTAGAATAAATTATCAATTCGTAACTTTAAACTTTAGCCTAATTTTATTTAATTTTTGCCGATTTTAGATCTCACTACGGTTATTTAATTTTATTGTAGATTTGGAGAAAAAAAATTTTCGGAAATTAAATCCAGAATTAAAAATGTTGGAGAGCCATGATCTGTTAAATAATCAAGGGCTTGTGCGTGATTTAAAAAATAAAAAAAAATAGGCTGGACTTTGAAATTGGGAGGTCATGCAGTCATGCTAGGCTTCATGCATGGAAAATCCATTGGGCCGTGTGGACCTTCAGTCAAAAGAAGAAAACCAAAGCCATGTGAGCCAGACTTGATATTAGAGGCTAAGGGCCTTAAAATGAAATGAGAAAAAAAAAAAAAAACCCATGCAATGTGAGAGCTGGGTGAGTTTTTGCTTTTAGTTTTTTTTTTTTAAGTAGGGTTTGCTTTTAAAAAAGAAAGGGAGCGGAGCTCTTCTTTTCTAGGGCAGGGGGGGGGGGGGGGAAGCAGCGCTGAAAAAAATGAGAGAACAAGCATAGTAGCATGGGGGGAGAGTGGCTGGTGGCAAAGAAAAAAATTTGCTTGGGGGAACAGGAAGGCGGCGCACGACGGCTATGCTATGAGTGTTGTTTTTTTCTATCCTCTAGAGAAAAGGGAATATGGTGAATTCGTTTATATGGGACTTTATTTTTAGCATGAACTAATTTCCTTATTTCTAGGAAAACGATGTAATTTGGTTTCAAAATATGATTGCTTTTCTATGCCAATCTAAAGTAATTTTCTTCTATGTTTGTCTGACTTATTCTGAGCTTACTGCTTTTAATTAACTAGCCATTAATTAAATGATTTTGATCTTGTGATTTGCTCCCGAAAGGGAAAATTATAGGATAGAAATAGGATATTTCAGCATAGGTAAATATAGAGATCGAAAGACTTGTATGAACCTATGTAGTATAAAAATTGTGGGTCTTATTGCATTCTTGTTTTATTAATTTGCAAACTCTTGTGTTGAAAGATAATCAAGAATAGTTTCCAATTGACTATCTAAAGAAGCTTTTGGATGAATTTGAGATTTAGTAACAAACAAAGAAAATTAATTCATATTAGTTAGATGAGTAAAGCATAGTGAGAAACTAGTTGAAATCGATTTCCTAGAAGTTTTTTTTCTCATTAATCTGATACTTGAGCAAACAATTTTATTTTTCTTTGAATAGTTTCTTTAAAGTGATTTGATTTCAATTGCACTCGCAGAAATCTTAATTTCTTTTTTAAATAAAGTCAAGATTAGTATAATTTTGGTACTTGGGAAAAGTAAGTCACCAATCCCTGAGGACGATACTCTTCCCATCACTTTACTATAAAACTACGATACTGTGCACTTACAGTTTTGCAATGATCAATCACTCTATTATAGTTGCTCATTTGGGTTCTTGTTGTATAGGTTTAGATTTGTTAGACATTTGAATTTTGGGATTTTCTTATGGGGGAAGAGGGGCCTTTTCAATTTTTGGGTGAGTTCTATGAATGAGTGGAGCTATGGAGAAGATGGGCTTGTTTTGGGAACATGGGATAATCTATTATTAACAAATTTTGGATCCTATGCATATAGTTTTTATCAACATTAAAAACTAAATACAATTTACTCTAAGAATACAATTTAAATCATGTGTGTCAATAGTTATTTTTTGACCAAAGAAACTTTAAAATAGATGAGCATTGGCGGATCTAGGGTCCATTTTATTTATGGGCTTCCTCTAGCTCATGACATTAACGTTGATAGTTATCTGAATGGAGATTTTTATTTCAAAAATTTTTAAAAAAAATTGCATATGAATATTGGGGAATCCACCCTGCCACGAGGAACTCTCTTCCATTCTTGTATAGGAAAGGCTTTGTTTAAGGTTCTCTCCATGCTTGAAGAGAGAAAATGGCTGCCAAGCGGTCTCTCGCCTCCATGACTCTACCATGTAGTTGGTTATTTTGGTTTCTTGGTGGGAGCTCCCTCTCGTATTTGATGAAAAAAATAAAAATAAAACATGGCTTTCGCTTAGGGCTTCTCTCCAAAGAGGAAGAAAGAAAGTGGTCCCCGAGCATTTTCTCACCTCAATCACTCTACTATAGTTGCTCATTTGGGTTTTTTTTGTATCTGTTTAGATTTTTCAAACATTTGAATTTTGGAATTTTCTTATGGGGGAAAAGGGGCTTTTCAATTTTTGGGTGAGTTCTATGAATGAATGGAGCTATGGAGAAGATGGTTTTGTTTTGGGAACATGGGATAATCTATTATTAACAAATTTTGGATCCTATGCATATAGATTTTAGCAACATTAAAAACTAAATGCAATTTACTCTGAGACAACAATTTAAATCATGTGTCAATAGTTATTTTTTGACTAAAGAAACTTTAAAATAGATGAGGATTGGAGGATCTAGGGTCCATTTTATTTATGGGCTTGCTCTAGCTCATGACATTAACGTTGATAGTTATTTGAATGGAGATTTTTATTTCAAACAAATTAAAAAAAAAAAATTGCATATGAATATTGGGGAATCCACCCTACCACGAGGAGCTCCCTTCCATTCTTGTCTAGGAAAGGCTTTGTTTAGGGTTCTCTCCATGCTTGAAGAAAGAAAATGGCTGCCAAGTAGTCTCTCGCCTCCATGACTCTACTATGTAGTTGGTTATTTCAGTTTCCTAGTGGGAGTTCCCTTTCGTATCTGATAAAAAAAAAAAAAAAAAAACACGGCTTTTGGTTAGGGCTTCTCTCCACAAAGGAAGAAAGAAAGTGGTCCCCAAGAATTTTCTCACCTCAATCACTCTACAATAGTTGCTAATTTGGGTTTTTGTTGTATAGGTTTAGATTTGTTAGACATTTCAATTTTGGGACTTGCTTATGGGGAAGAGGGGCCTTTTCAATTTTTGGGCGAGTTCTATGAATGAGTGGATCTATGGAGAAGATGGGTTTGTTTTGGGAACATGGGATAATCCATTATTAACAAATTTTGGATCCAATGCATATAGCTTTAATCAACATTAAAAACTAAATACAATTTACTCTAAGACAACAATTTAAATCATGTGTGTCAATAGTTATTTTTTGACCAAACAAACTTTAAAATAGATGAGCATTGGCGGATCTAGGGGGATTGGAGGGAGCAGTGGGGGCCCCCCCCCCCCCCCCCCAAGCCGCCGCCAAGATGTAAAAAAAAATTAATAATTTCCTACTTTAGTTTGTGAAGTAGTTGCCTTGGCATAGATTGCCCCACTCCCCCCTCCCCCAACTTTGTTTATACTTTCTAATATATGATTATTAATATAATTTTATGACTCTTTATTTGTAATTTGTAATATAGGCATATTGTACTCTTGTGTATTGTGTATTTGAGGCAGATTGATCATTCATAATTTTTGTCTTTCTTTTTATATAATAATATGAGATTAAAAATCATATTGTTAACACTGAACCTTGAGGTAACGTTTGGAAATATAGATTTTGATCCTTGACCTTGAATTTGGGCGTGGATTTAAAATGAATCGAATACCATTTTATATTACATCAATTTTGTCTAAATCCACACAAATCCAAATATAAATCCAAAACCTAAGATTTATACTCTCAAATGTAGGGTAATTGGGTGAATGACATATATTGTTGTCATTATTCCAAATTGCTATTAAAAATACTTTAATTTGTTATTATGTTTTTTATATTAAATAATAATATGGTAGTGTTTTGAGATCATAGATTTTTAGCTTAGGATTTTGATTTGTATAAATTGGATAAAACTAAGTATAATATTGCATTGAGTTTTCATTACAAAAAAAAGAGGTTTTTAGTGATGAAATTATTAGTGATGGAGCTAAAATCATCACAAACAATGAGTCATTAGTGATGAAAATAAAATTTGTCACTAATAGTTATAATATTAGTGACGGTTTTAAAAATCGTCACCAATAATGAATTTTTAGTGACGAAACTGAAATCGTCACTAATACTTTCATCATTAAAAGAAGATTTCCCACTCAAACTATTGCGGAAAAATATTAGCAACGATTTTTTGGGTATTAGTGATGGTTGTGATCCGTCACTAATAGTAAACTATTAGTGACGATTTTTAAATATTGTCACTAATAGTCTACTAAGTAGTAACAATTTTTAAACAGTGTCACTAATGGTCCACTATTAGTGATGATTTTTAAAAATCGTCACCAAAAGTCCACTATTAATGACGATTTTTGAAACCGTCACTAAAACCCTTACCCATAACCCTTATTTCCCCTTCGCGCTGAAATCCTAAATCCCCCATATTTGCGCTGAAATCCAAAAACTCCTTCAACAATTGAACCCTCCTCCCTCCTCTTTATCCTCCCTACATGATCAAAGCCCATGATCACCACTCCACCGCCGGAAGCACCACTGCTGCCGCACCACCGCTGTGCGCAGTGTCGTCGCTACCCATCTCCACCTGCAAGAAGATGTGCCTCCTCCATGCCTCCTACTCCTCCTCCCCCTCCCCCTATCCTCTTCTTCTTCTTCTTCTTCTTCTTCTTCTTCTTATTTTTCTTCTTTTATATTTTGCTATATTTTTGTGTATGTACGTGTGTGTGTGTGTGTGTGTGTGTGTGTGTGTGTGTTTGTTTGTTTTTTTTTTTTTTTGTCTTTTGATATTGAACTATAGTTTTTAAATAGTTAATTTTCTTTCTACTCTTGTGTATTTATGTTGAACTTGTTACTTCTCGGTAGTATCAGATGAGCATATTTCTGCACATTGAGACGTGTCTGATGAATAATCATATGTCTTGGCAAGATCTAAGATTGATAGTTCCTTGAAGGCCTTGATTTTTTGGAGTCTTCAGTTTTATAGTAGTTTCTTCTGATATTATTTATCTTGTCCTTTTATATATATTTTTTATTTTGGATGTACTTCATAATTTGAAAACCAAAGTCAAAATATACAACATAGAACTTTTGTCTATAGTGCTAGCATATCTCTCGTGTCTCCTTTCAATTTATTTTCATGTGTTATATTTAACATAATGGTTTGAATTGTCCTCTATTTTGAGGTCTTTCATTATATAGGCAAGACTGCTAGTTATACAAGAAAACTTAAATTTGTACACGTTAATTAAACAAAGTGATTTTAGGAAGCTATATATGGTAAGCCAGCTAATTTACATGGAATGATTTTAGGAAACTATACATGGTAAGTTAAATCTCCTCTCCTATTTATGAAAGTTTATACAACCTAGATTAATATAGTTAGCTATTAACAAGGCATATTTTATGGCCTTCTATTGACACCCCCCCCCCTTTCAAATTGATGTGGGTTATCCATAAGCATCAATTTGTTTGTAAGAAAATTATGTCGTTGTCGTGTAAGAGCCTTGGTGAAAATATCTGCCACTTGAATATTGCTAGACACATGAGTAAGAGAGATAGACCAAGCTGCCAACCAACATATGATAGGCTACAAGGTCTGATAATAATTCACCCTTTTCTTTGATTGTCTTTATCCCAAATTGGGCTCTAATTTAAATAAAGAACCATATAATGAGTGACAAAACTATTAGTTACGGAACTACATTCGTCACTAATAATGAATCGTTAGTGACGAAAATAAAATTCATTGTAATAGTCAACGTATTAGTGACTGTTTTTCAAACTGTCACTAATACTGCATTTTTAGTGATGAAAATAAAATCATCACTAAAGGTAGATTTCCCACTCAAACTATTACGAGAAAATATTAGCAATAATTTTTTGGGTATTAGTGACGAAAATTTACATCACTAATAGTGTACTATTAGTGATGGTTGTGATTTGTCACTAAAACCCTTTTGCAGAACACTTATTTGTTCTTCGCGTTGAAAGCCCAAATCCTCCAAAACCCTCCCTCTCCCAACTCCCTGCACTCGCATGAAGCCCTCCCCCCCCCTCCTTGTCCTCCCTGTACGATCAAAGCCCACCACCACTGTTCCACCACTAGACGCACCTCCGGGCTATTGTCGAATGCACCACCATCACCACACCACTGCCATACACAGCCCCGCTGCTACCCATTGCCACCTGCAAAAAGGTGTGCCTCCTCCTCCTTCCTTCATTCCTCCTTTAATCTCCTTTCTAGCTCAACCTCTTAACCCTTTTGTGTTCGTTTCCATTTTGTGATCTTAGTCCTTAGGTCTATTTGATTGCATAATATATTGTTGTTTCTATGTTCACTTCAATACATTAGTGTTGTATTCATTATTCGGTCCATAATTTAACTTTATGTCCATTTTTACTCCATACGACATTTGCTTGTTTTATTGTTTGTTCTATACACTTGTTTGAACATGAATTTCGATTCATTTTTTCTAATATGTATCCATGTTGTGTTCCTTATACTTTAGCTTCATCTCATTGCTAGATCCCACTTTTATACACGAGATGAAGTACTGGAGGAATTTAATTATCATAATAGGATTAATAAAGGAGTGAGGGATATTCTAATTTTTTAAATAGTGATAATGATGTTAAGGATGATGATTACTTAAATGATAAAAAAGTGGATTATAAGATTGAGAAAAGTATGAACCAAGGTTGTGGGCTAGAGGGTAATTCTACAGGGGAAGATGGTAGGTTGTATACAGGTGATAGTGAGGATGATGTTGAGTAAAAAACTCAACTAGCTTAATACTAACTTATAATCTAAGCCAATAGGAGAAAGCAAAGGTTTTAAGATTTTAATGTTGAGATTGATCTACCTAATCCACAATACAAGGTAGGCATGCTATATAGATCATTCATTGAGTTCAAGCAAGTTGTTAGGCAGTGTATATGCTATCATTAATTGACATGATGAGATTGAGTTCCCAAAGAATGACAAAGGGTAAAGGTTGTGTGCTAGAAGGGATGCCCATGGAAATTTTATGCTTCATACATGCAAAACGATAAGGTAGTACAAGTGAAGTTCTATGAACCGACACATACATATAGAAAGGACTTCAAAAATAGGCACGTTAGTTATAAGTGCTTGTTTCAAAAAACCAATCACAATATTAGGAAGATCCTAACTAGTTAGTGGGAAAATTACAAGAAACCATTAGCTCATATCTCTAGAGCAAAATCTTGGAGATCATGAACCAAGTTTGTGCATCAGCTTGAATGGGGCTTTAAATTGAATAATATGAAAAGATGAATTGGTATGCTTAAAAAATAGTGAGGACTAACCTTGGGAGCACACTAATTCCAAAGTTGGACCACTTAGTCTTTTAGGGGTTTCATGTTTATGCTAATGCATTAAAGAATAGTTTCCTAGTGGGTTGTAGGTATATGATTGGCTTTTATGGCCAATTTTTGAAGGGTAGATATGGGGCCTCCACTTTATCCCATGGGAGGAAGAAATTTGATCCAAGAGGGAGAAGATGTCTTTTTCTGGTATCTTCTGTTGGATAGAGCTAAAATAAAAATCATATTTTGTTTATACTTTCATTTATTATATGCATGTGTTCATTAAAGTTTAGACCCGCTCAAGAATCGTTACTATGCATTCATGTCTTATCGTCAATGTGATATAAATCAATTAATATTCAATTGATTAAAAGATATACTATGTAGATTAATAATCAATTGAACATGTTAATTATTTTTTTTCATTTACAATTAGTCATGATTGTATTTCAACGATTCTTGAATTATGTGTGGACAGTTTAGGAAGTTGTATTTACATTGTTGTCATTGTTCACACTTTATTCATTGTCATACATATTTTGAGAGAGTCTCTACTTATGTTCTTTAGGTGCACAATGGGGTGTCGTGACAATTTTTTAGTGATCAAAACTAGCAACATGTTCACTTCCCTCATCTCGTGTACTTGAAGAGCCATGGGGAGATGCTGCTGGAATTTAGAATGACTATAATCAAGGAATTTGAGCGATTGACTGCAATGTAAATGCACCATTTCTGAATGGGATAGGATCCCAACCCATTATACAAAAGGTGGTTGATTTTAGGATTCACGATGCATGCCTCATAAACATTATGAGAATATAATAAACATCATTTACTTGAACATGTTATAGGCTGATTAATGAACATGGATAAAAGTTGGATGAAGGCTCGAGGTAGGTTTCTGCCAAAATACATGAAAAGGGTACATGATTTCATAGAGTTCGCATATCCTCGTGCTGACAAATCCAGTTGAATAAGGCGCCCTTGCAAGAAATGCCAAAATGTAACATTTCGACACATTGATTTGGTTGAAACAAATTTATTTGACAATGGAATAGAAAAAATGAAATTCGAGGTGTGATCCCAAGAGAGGGGTGAATTGGGTATTTTAAATTTTTATGCCAAAGTTTTAATCAACTTTAAAACTGATTTTACAAGTATTTTAACTACTTAACAATAGCAATATTTTAAACAAATAATTTTATCAATTTGTATCCTTAAATACTAAAGAGACTAACTTAAGATTTCAATATGTGACCAAACTACACACATCAAATCAATATCTATAGGAATATGCTTAACTACTCAATATTAATAATATTTACAAAATTATGCTCAACCACATGATAGTTTATGCTTTAACTTGAATAAGTGATAAACCAACACAATAATATTCCTAGCAGATAAAATCAATATGATGTTCGTAACTACTTCATATTTTAATCAATAAGAATATTCACAGCATTCAAAAATCCAAAATATGCTTGAAAAATAAAGAGATAAGGTAGAGAATGACACTAGATTTTTTACAAGGTTTGGCAACTGTGCCAACATCCTTGTCTCAAGGAGCCCACTATGAGGATTCACTATCCCTCCTTCAATATGCGGAGAAACCTCTCTCCTTTGGCAGGAGGAGATGCTTTTTACAAACCTCCTTTGATAGGAAAAGTCGCCTCTCTCCTTTACGTAGGTGGAGTTACCTCTCTCCTTGGCTTGGGTGGAGTACCCCACTCCTTCACTAGTCAGAGTCGCCACTCTTCTTTACTTAGGTGTAGTTACCTCTAAAGTAAAAACACTCTTTCGCTTGTCAACAACTCAATACTAGAGTCGTCATTTTACACAAGAAAATTAAGAGCTGATTTGTACAATGAGAACTGCCTAACCAAAGTAGATTCATACACAAAAGCACTCTAAAACACACTCAGAAAGTATTTTCTAAGAAGATCAAAGAGTTAGGCTAAGTTCTATGGGTTTTGAAAGCTATGAGCTTGAAAAAATGACTCGAAAATGACTTTAAACAAGAAGGGTGCAAAACACAATTAATCAATGTAAAATTGTTATGTTAAGTGTTCAAAACACGATTAGGGTTAGCCATTTATAAGTAGGCTTAAGTTATAGCCATTTGTGCATATTTTGGTAACATTATATTTGAAAATAACAATGAGTTCTTTCAGTTTTCGAAACTTATCGCAGCGCTTCAGTTGATAGAATTGACACTTTGGTCACTTGAACGAATTAAATTTGAATTTCAAAACTAGCAATAGTCATTCAATTGACTGAACTCTAAGTTCAGTCGCCTGAACTCACTGTGTCTAGAACTTTATAATTGCAGTAGCCATTCGGTTGACATAACCCGAGGTTCGGTCGCCCGGCCTCTCTGATCCCAGACTAGTTTGTTAAGATATCCAAATTCCTTTATTTTTAAAAATTCCAAAAAAGATTTTAATCTTTTGAAATAACATTTGGACTTTGTAAAAAAAAAAAATTCCAAGACTTTGAAAAAGTATTTAGGGTCCAAATAAATAACCTAAGAGCTTTGTAACAAAAACCAATTGAGAGGTACTTACATGAAACCTATTTTACAATACACATGATAAACTATTTAGATTTTCATATACTTGAGCTTGGTCTTCATCCAAGCTTCATGTCAATAGTCATCTTTCATTTTCTTGTGTGCTTCATGGCTTTCCAATTTGCATTTTTCATTGTGATTTTATACTATAATACTTGTATACACGCTCAACAACACAATTAGAGCCTTGGTTTGTCATTATCAAAACAAGATTAAGCATTGTTAGGCTAACAATCTCCCTCTTTTTTATGATAACAAACAAGGAGCAAAATGAGATAGCCTTTATAAGGCTTCCCCTCACAATATACATACATAAACGCAATAATAAGTAATGTAAAACGGTTAGGCACATTGAGATTAAAACTTAGAATTTTTAATTTAATGACATTTAAGCACAATTTTTTATTAGCTTTTCAAAAAATATTCTGCTTATCCCAAATATAACCATAATCCTTCCCCTTTTTACTTATAAATAAAATTGGTATTTTATAATAATTTTTGCATAGTAACTTTTGAATTTTTCTTAAAAAATTATCCCCCTTTGGACAACAGCAAAAAGGTTTAACAAAAACTCAGCAGACAAGTTTGAGCCATCTCAGTTTTCTCAATGCAATTTTACATTCTACTAAATATAAGCCCATTGAACATCCAAATATATATATATCATGCATTTCAGTTTCCTCAACCAGGAATTTTGCATAGTCAATCAGCAATAGTTCTCAAAGAAATAACCATTAGCAATATGTGACAATCATACATTAATCAGCCAAGTCATCCAATATGCAACATTATGTCACAACCAACATTTAGCGATCAACAAACTTAAAAATCAACATTTCTAACACAAAACTCATAGTGGTTGCAAACTAATCCTATATATTAACATAAAAAATCATACTTAACCAAGCTGTTTACAAAAAACGATAAAAAAAAATAAGTACAATCACTTACAAAAATCTCTCCCCCTGGAGATTAGCACTCCCTCATGTAATCCTTATCAGTTGCATCTCCATTGGAAGAGCTCTCATCCTCCTCATCGTCATCTTAGTCCTTTTACTCGTCACCTTCACTTAGACTTTCTTCCATAGGTGCTTTCCCTTTGGACGAGGTAGCACCATCCAATTTGTTCTCAAGTTGTTCAATTCTTTGGTCAAATGATTGAAAATTAGCATGGATGTCTTGTTGTATTGTGTAGAGCTTGAGATAAAAATTCCAATAAAGATCCTAATACCAATCAGGAGGAGCATGTGTAGCACCCTCGGGAGCATTAGCCAGACCCGCTAGAGCATTTTTCTCTTCACGCTGTGGATCATCCATATAAGCATATTCCCTGTTCTCCTTCATAGGCACATAATCTTGCAGAGGTGGACAATATTTCGGAATCCACCCATGTATAGCAACTAATGTGATGACCTGAAGAATAATAGTATTTAAATAATGATTAAGAGGGTGAAAATGGAGACAGTAACAGAAGAAGGAAGTCGACTTCATCGACAAACACAGGGGATTCATCGACGAGGGTATAAAAGGACCTCGTCAACGAAGACAGCATTCGTCGACGAGGAAATACCGAGAGAGGCTTTGAGCAGTCTGAATTTCGTCGACGAGTGGGTTTCGTCAACGAAATTATTAAAGGACTCGTCGATGAGATGACGTGGCTCATCGACAAATCCAGTCCTATAAATATCAAAAACCTGGATTAAACGTCAAAAATTTGGAATTATCTCACTCACTCTCTCTCTCCCTACGGTTTCTCTCTATTCTCTCTTTGATTTTGGGCCAAATTTACGCCGGTTTGATGATCTGAAGCCACCACGACGCTCCTAGGGAAGTTCTCTCCAAATCTGCAAGAGCGGATCATTGGTGAAAGCAAGTTGGAATTCATCCCTGAGTTGAGGTAAGACTTTTTAAGCCAAATTTGGTCTTACGGTAGTTATAGAAAATGATATACATGTGAAAATACTAAAATTTAGTACTGGGAGTTTTCATTTTCAGGGTATTGATCAGAAAACCCTATGGGTGTTAGACCGAGATTTTTAGGGGCTTTCTTAGTAGCGAGGAAAGGAATAAACTAAAGTAGTTATTTTCCATGCAAATCATTATTATGTATGAGTAAATTTACTTTCATAAAAGTACGTATTATATCTGTATATTACGAAGGAATTGTACACTTGGGAAAATACTGCTAATATGTTGAAATGAATATGTATGTATGAGATGTCAAAACTATGGTTTTAGAATACAATGTATGGTTTTTATACAGCAAATGTGTGGCATGAATATTATTTTACATGGAAGAATATCATGATATGACAATGATACAAATGGAATATGTTTGAGAAATTATGAAAGAATACAGTATATTATGATGTTGAAAATATATGATAAATTGATTATTTTCATAATGATATACATATATGTATGATTTCGGCACGAGGCCGTATTTATGTATGATTTCGGCGCGAGGCCGTATTTATGTATGATTTCGTGTTGATGATGTATTTATGTATGATTTTGATGCGAGACCGTATTTATATATGATTTTGGTGCGAGGCTGTATTTATGAAATGATTAGCACGAGGTTGTATTTATGAAATGTTTGGCGCAAGGCCGTAATTATGAAACTATGAAAGATGCTATAATATCATGTACTATATGTTATCAGAACCCAGATGTTAGTTTAGTTCAGTTCAGGAGCACGGTACCGTAGCTTATAGAATAGATATTTATCATCAGATTCGTGCTAACCACCCCACGATGGGGTGGGAGATGGATAGTCGATGTGGCTTTCAGTAGAGTGTGGACGTCCACCTGGCAGTCCGGACCAGGGTGTGGCAGGCCCATTGTACTTACAGATATTTTTGACTCTGCAGTGGTCGGCCAGCCATTGTCGGGTCCCGTCTTCGGGCTGCACAACCCGTCATGGGGGGTAATACATGACATCAACTAACTATTCATCCAAGGTATGTTTTCAGTATTATAAGTTATAACAAATGTTTTATGTACGATATGAATTATTAGCAAATATGAAAATATATGATTATTCAGTACGATATAATGAATGTTTATAGATACATGAGATGTATTGTATATGTATAATTGCCTTAAATGTTCATGTTGTCATACAGTTGTATTTAGTTTATTTTCCCTTAGTGAGAAGTTTCTCACCCCTAAACCTAATTAATTTTTCAGGAGACCCTGAGAGATCGGCAGGTTGTGGCCGCCGTTGAGATTATTAGGTTACCCCACTAGGAGGGTAAGATTTTGTACTAGGATCAAGATTATTTTTGTTGTATGATCCTAGAGTTATTTTGATGTTTTGGAGATTGTATATAAATACAGTATTTTGATGATGTAGTAAACTCTGGTATTATGTTTTATGGTTGGATGATTGAGATTTTACACTCACTGCTGCTTAGGCTTCCGCTGTGATTGATAGGTGTCCCCGTTACCCACGGGTTCAAGTTGACTTTTCTATTTATTATATTTCATTTTATATTAAGATTTTTGAGGTCGTTATAGTTTGGTATCAGAGCCTAGGATACTAGGTTCTGTAGACTCTAGAGTGCAGCAGTAATAATTCCAGACTATAGGATAAGGGAATTTTGATGTCTGGTTTTGTAGTCTGGATGCAGGACTTCCGTGGTGGTTTGTGTGATTTTCCTGGAGTGATGATTTTAGGAAATTCATGGTAAACTATTGTCTGGTTGGGTATCTAGGTTGCAGGATTGAACCTTAAATTAAGATAAAGAGAGACGAATTAATTAGGAGAAAATATTATATGAGTTAAGTGATATGTGTAGTGAAGGGGTTTTGAGTTAAGTTATTTGTTTTCAGGATGGACCCTGGTGGCAATAGTGCCCACGCTAGTGGGAGTGAGGGTGCTAGACCCTCAGGCGCTGCGGGTAGTGATTCGGATGCCGTCTTACGCAGTGTGGCACAGTAAGTTATGGCAGAAATTGCTAGGAGTTTAAGGGAACAGGGTGGTCCATCGGCAGGCCACAGTAGTTCGATAGAGAAATTTATAAAGATGAATCCTCCAGCTTTCTCAGGGGAAACGGATCCTGCAGTCGCTGAAAACTGAGTGCAGGAGATAGGGAAAGTGTTTGCACTACTACAGTGTTCGGAGGAGCAGAGGGTACTATTTGCCACATATAAATTGACTGGAGAGGCCGAGAGATGGTGGTCAACAGTGAGACTTTTAGAGCAGCAGAGGACAGTACCTATGGAGATGACGTGGGAGCAGTTTAAGGAGATATTCTTCGACAGGTATTTTCCAGCCTCGTCTAGGGAAGTTAAGATTGAGGAGTTCCTGAATCTAAAGTAGGGACAGTTGTCAGTGCAGCAGTACGTAGCGAGGTTCATCGAGTTATCTCGCTTTGCCCCGTATATCATTCCAGGTGAGGTGAAGAAGGTACGACTATTTGAAAGAGGCCTGAGGAGAGAAATATACAAGCAAATATCGATACTAAAGTTGCAGGACTTCACCGAGCTGGTTGACCGAGCCACTATAGCGGAGATTGGGGATCAGATGGAGGCCAAGGAGCAGAGACAGAAGAAGAGATCCACACCTTCCAGCTCCCAGCAGGGAGTCGGCCATGCTTCATGGAAGAGAGGTGGTTATTATAGAGACTGGAGATAGGAGACCAGGAATCGCGATTTCCAAGGTGTGTAGCCATCTCCAGCTTGCCTATCTTGCAGGAAGAGACACCTAGGGGAGTGTTGTGTCGGGCAGGGTGTCTGCTATAGGTGTGGGGAGCCAGGACATATGATGAGGGAGTGTCCGACACAGATTGGTGCTGCTCCTACTCCTAAACCTGCTTGAGGAGGCTACTAGGCGCCACGTAGAGGCCAGCATAAGAATATGGCCCCAGTCAAGGTTTTTGCTTTGACGTCGGGCAATGCTAAGGTGGCTGGCGACGTGGTGATAGGTACGGTTAATATGCTTTCATTAAAGTTATTGCACTTTTTGATTCTAGTGCCACATATTCGTTTGTGTCCTTAGGATGTGTTAAATTATATGGGGTCGAAACACAATCATTAGATGTCAAGTTATTAGTGGCTACATCGACCGAGTTAGCGGTGAGATGTAGAGGATGCTTCATGGTTTCCCAGTTGATGTTTAGGGAAGAATTTTATCTTTTGATTTGGTGGTGCTGGATATGCACGGGTTTGACATCATCTTCAGCATTGATTGGCTAGCAGCTAATTCTGCTATTATAGATTGTCGTGCAAGGGAAGTGATATTCAAACCTCTAGGAAAACCAGAATTCAGATTTACAAGGTCACGAGTACAATCTTTACCTCGGATGGTCTCAGCTATTAAGGTAAGGAGGCTGCTTCATAATGGCTGTCTGGGATTCGTGGCTTTTGTAAAGGAAATATCAGAAAATGAATTGATACTTATTAATACACCTGTGGTGAAAGAATATACGGATGTGTTCCCAGATGAATTACCAGGTCTACCACCTGATTGTGAGGTAGATTTCCCTATTGATCTACTTCCAGGTACAGCGTCGATTTCTAAAGCACCGTACCGAATGGCACCAGCAAAGTTGGCAGAACTGAAAGATCAGTTGCAGGATTTGCTTGATAAGGGCTTCATACGACCTAGTGTATCTCCGTGGGGAGCTCCAGTACTGTTTGTGAAAAAGAAGGACGGGTCTATGAGGATGTGTATAGATTACAGGGAGAATAATAAGGTGACTATTAAGAACAAGTATCCTCTACCCCATATCGATGATTTGTTTGATCAGCTCCAGGGTACACGGGTATATTCTAAGATTGATCTCAGGTCAGACTACCATTAGGTAAAAGTGAAAGCAGAATACGTCTTAAAGACGGCCTTCAAAACTAAGCACGAGCATTACGAGTTTCTTGTTATGTCGTTTGGTTTGACGAATGCTCCTACAGTATTTATGGACTTGATGAATAGAGTCTTCCACTAATACCTAAACCAGAGTGTTGTTGTTTTTATTGATGATGTACTGGTCTATTCGAGGATCTATGAGGAGCATAAGACGCACTTGAGGCAGGTTTTGCACACACTTCGGGAAAAGAAGTTGTACACCAAGTTCAGTAAATGTGAATTCTGGCTTGAGAAGGTCGTGTTCTTGGGGCATGTTGTATCTGGAGACGGTATTTCTATGGATCCAAGTAAAATTGAGGCGTTAGTGAATTGGGCTAGACCGAGGAACGTCTAGGAGATCAGGAGTTTCTTGGGGTTAGCTAGTTATTACCGTCGTTTCGTTGAAGGGTTCCCAGCTTTGTCAGGGCCTCTAACATGACTGACTAGGAAGAATGCTAGATTTGAATGGGATGACAGCTGTGAGCAGAGTTTTCAGGAATTGAAAAAGAGGCTAGTCACAGCGCCAGTACTGATCATCCCGTCTGGGGGTGAGGGGTATACTTTCTACAATGATACGTCATTGAAGGGACTTGGTTGTGTACTAATGCAGCATAACACGGTAGTGGTGTAAGAACCCGAACCGTGATAACTGGGTTTAAATAAATAAATGAGGGGTAAAATTGGTATTTGAACAGGTCGACGAAATTCAGGGACTTGTCGACGAGGAGAAGCTGAGGAGTCTCGGAAAAATCAAAGATCCCAAATTCGTTAACGAGGCCACCGATTCATCGACGAAGGCAGTGGAAGATTCATCGATGAGAACACCATTTCCTTGATGAGTTGGGCCAGGTCAAAGGGTTATAAATAGGAATTTTCATTACTTCCTCCCTAAGAAACTTCAAACATCTCTCTCTCTCTCTCTCTCTCTCTCTCTCTCTCTCTCTCACTCTCTCTAAAACTCTCCCTACTCTCTCTCTCTCTCTAGATTTCTTCGTCAATCGTTGCTGGAATCATGAATCTGAAGTTACCACGAGGATCGTGGAAGGATTCTCTACAATTTCTACGGATCCAAATCTCATTTCAGAGATTTTCAGGTTTTGGCCAAAAATCAAAATGAGGCTCGGTTTTCATTTCTGATCCATTAGTTTTGTAGGAAACGATTTTTTGAGCATATTCTGTATTGTGATTTGTAGGTTTTGGAACTCGATTCACTGGGGCCTTGGAGTTCGGGAATTTCTATTTAGGGAAAAGGTAAGGGGAACTGTGTTTATATCGATTTTTTTTAAAATCGGACTCGGTGAAACTATGGTTCACGGTCCTGTGTGTGTTTTGGCTACTAATTTGGGGGGATCTAATGGGGAAAACTATGGGTTTTTCATTATTAATGTTTTCGGAAAAGGGGGCGACGGACTGCATCCTTGGTTTTGTTGAAAACCGAGGGTATATGTTGATTTATACTGTGATATTGGGATGATCATGCTTTGACTTTTTTAAACTGTATTTGTTTGGAAAACCATGAATTAGATTTCCAAATGAGTGTGGTTTGTTTGGTTATATGAGCATGCATATGTTGTATCTTGGTGAAATAGGAATGGGGTTCCGAATTGTTCCAGGTTTGAAAATCCGGCTTTTGTCGAAGAGTGTGCAATACCACTAGATTGGCCAGCTTTCAAGCCGAAGGGTGTGTGAATACCAGATTTGCACCAGTTCGACACTGATGCTATGCCAAGTTACCGGGGGCACCGATATTTTTCGAAGGGTGTGAAATATCACCATACTACCAGTGTTGGCCGAAGGGTGTGAAATACTACCAAATCACCGATTTTTACCGAAGGGTGTGAAATACCACCAGACATTCCGGCTTTGAGCCGAAGCGTGTGACGACACGAGATTGTATTGCTTGGTTTGTGAAAAATACTAGAACTGTCTTGATTGTTTTGACTATTGAACCATGCATATTAGTGTATCATGATAACACTCAAATGCCACAAACCGATATAACCTGTGTTCTTCCTTACTAAGAGGTGTCTCACCCCTGCTGTACGTATATTTTTACATGTCCTTCGAGTAACCGGAACTAGCGTCCTGGTGTAGGGAGCGTAGTGGCCGGTGTACTACGTTTAGCGCTTGGGTAAGTGCTAGGACTATATTTTTTATGTGTTGCCATTTTGAGATGTATTGGGGCACCCGTTTGTACGTTTTGATAGAGCTGTGTTCTGCTTGTGTATAGACTCGGGTATGGTACTGTATATGTTGTAATAGAATGACCTTTTTCTACTGCGCATATGATTGTGTTTGGATGTGTTTAGGGTGTCTGGGAACCCACAGGGTCGGACCCTCATCCATTGTACTGTATCTTTGGATGTTTGATCGGATACAAGGATAGGTTAGGTTACATTTTCACCCTTGGGTCCCATTTTGGGGTTCGGGGCGTGACAACTTGGTATCAGAGCTAACCAGGTTACTAGATCTTGTAGACTTGGTTAGGCTTAGTTGTGAGTACATACCAGAGTATAGGATGTGGATATAGGTAGAGTTGGTTGATGGTTGTTCGGTTTCTAGACCAGGATTTATCAACGGTATTTCATGTTTTTCCTGGGATGATGATTCTAGTAAAAGCAAGGCAGATCATTGATGACTTTCGTGTCGGTGTGATAGGACAGACCTAGACCTAGAAGGGAGTAGTTAACACGATTCGTGTAGATCATTGTGTTCACTATATGTGTTGTAGGGATACTGATAGATTCCTGTTGTGTTGCAAAATGGAGCCCAAGGATAATAACCTGGGAAGTGGCTCCAAGGAAACTGTGAGTGATGAGTCTCCTTCTGTACCTCGAGGTTTGACGAGGCAGGTATTACGGGAGATCAGGCAGAGTGTGAGGAGATGTGAGCGTTCTCTTATTGCTGCAGGGTGCACCATTGAGAGGTTCACACGCATGCATCCTTCGACATTTTCTGGAGGACCTGACCTAACGATAGTAAAGGACTGGATGGATAAGATTGAGAGGATTCTAGAAGTCTTACACTGAATGGATAGGTAGTGAGTCCTCTATGCTACTTTCCAGCTGTCGAGGGAGGTGGGTCGATGGTGGACTGTGGTGAGTCTGCTGGAGAAGCAGAGAGCCGGTTCAGAGGAAATGACGTTGAGCTATTTCAAGGAGGTGTTCTTTGACTGATACTTCCCGGCTTTAGTACGTGATGCGAAGGCAGATGAGTTTTCTACTCTGATGCAAGGGAATTTGACGATGCATGGGTATGTGGCTCGATACATAGAGTTGTCTTGCTTTGCACCATATATGATCTCGAGCGAGTATAAGAAGACTCGGAGGTTCGAGAAGGTTTTGAGGAAGATATCCGCAGACTAGTGGGTATGCTTCAGATTCGCGAGTTCTCGGTGGTGGTGGATAAAGCCACAGTGATTGAGACCGTTATCCGAGAGGACAAGGTGGATCAGGAATCGAGGAAGAGGATAGTACCTTCTGGTTCTCAGAAAAGATCTCATCAAGGATCGTGGAAGAAAAGGAACAAGGGCTCGGCTACCGCCAGAATATCGAGCGCCGGCATTCTCAAATGAGCTAGACTCGTGGTCGTTGTACCAGATGCCACAAATGGCACGAGGGTGAGTGCTAGTCATTTGGGGGTAACTGCTATAACTGTGACCAATCAGGTCATATGTTTCGTGATTGTCATGCACCGAGGTGAGATGTGCCTGCATCTAGTGTGAACCAAGGGAGCAATCAGATACCTCGGGGAACTGTTCAGATAAATACAGCACCGGCCAGAGTATACTCTCTTACTTTAGCGGATGCTGAGCATGTAGGTAACGTGATGACAGGTACCTTATTATTGCTTTCGAATAAAGCTTTTGTTTTGTTTGATTCGAGTGCAACCTATTCCTTTGTGTTTATGAATTTTGTGGGACGGTGTGGGGTTGAGACCCGAGACATGAATGAGGTGTTATCTGTTACTACGCTATCTAGGAGTGTATCTTTCTATAGGAAGATGTTTGTAGACTGCCCAGTGGAAATTCAGAAGAAGCTGCTACCGGCGAATCTTGTGGTATAAAACATGTCGGGGTTCGACATCATTCTGGGGATGGATTGGTTGTTCTCTAGTTATGTTGTGATCCACTATCGTAGGAAGGTAGTAATGTTTAGACCACTTGAGGAGTAAGAATATGAATTTGTGGGATCGTGTGTGCGTTCGACGCCACAGATTCTATCGGCATTGCAGGCAAAGAGGTTACTCTTGGACGAGTGTCAGGGGTACCTAGCTTGTGTGAAGGAACCATCGCAAGATGAGTTGAGACTCGAGGATATTCGAGTGGTCAGCGAGTTTGTGGATATGTTTCCAGATGATTTACCTGGTTTACTCCAAATCGTGAGGTGGAGTTTGCGATAGAGTTGCTATCTGGTAAGGCACCGATCTCTAAAGCTCTGTACCAGATGGCTCCAGCAGAACTTCAGGATTTGAAGGAGCAGTTGCAAGAATTACTGGACAGGGGATTTATTCGACCTAGTGTTTCACCCTGGGGAGCTCCAGTATTGTTTGTAAAGAAGAAGGATGGGTCGATGTGGATGTGTATTGATTACCATGAGATTAACAAGGTAACTGTGAAGAATTGCTATCCTTTACCTCGTACAGAAGATCTCTTTGACCAGTTGCAGGGGATGCGGGTCTTTTCAAAGATCGATTTGTGATCAGGATATCATCAGGTGAGGGTTAGAGCGGAGGATGTAGCGAAGACTACTTTCCGAACCAAATATGGCCACTACGAGTTTTTGGTCATGCCTTTTGGGTTGACAAATGCTCTGGCAGTGTTCATGGATCTGATGAATAGGGTTTTCCATGAGTACCTAGATCGATTCGTAGTGGTATTCATTGACGACATACTAGTAAACTCGAGAAGTATGGAAGAGCACGTAGAACATTTAAGGTTAGTGTTACAGATTATGCGGGAGAAGAAGCTGTATGTTAAGCTGAAAAAATGTGAATTCTGGTTGAGTCAGATTACATTCTTAGGCCATGTGGTTACTGGGGATGGTATATCAGTTGATCCTAGCAAGATTGAAGCTGTGGTCGACTAGGTAAGACTGAAGAATGTGCAGGAGGTTCGGAGTTTTCTGGGACTGGCGGGTTACTATCATCGGTTCGTAAAGGGTTTCTCTAAACTATTTGGACCTATGACATGATTGACCAGGAAAGGAGTGCAGTTTCAGTGGACCAGTGATAACGAACAGTGCTTTCAAAAGTTGAAGCACTAGCTGGTTACTGCTCTAGTATTGACCATTCCTTCGGGGGATGGTGGATTTGTGATTTATAGCGACGCGTCTCTAAAATGCCTGGGATGTGTGCTCATGTAGCAGGGTAAGGTAGTAGCTTATGCCTCTCGGCAACTGAAAGAATATGAGAAGAACTACCCTATGCACGATTTGGAGTTGGCTGCTGTTGTGTATGCATTGAAGATCTGGCGACACTATCTGTACGGGGTGCAGTGTGAGATCTTCACTGACCACAAGAGTCTCAGGTATTTCTTTACACAAAAGGAGTTGAACATGAGGCAGAGGCGGTGGCTAGAGTTGATTAAGGACTACGAATGCACGATCAGTTATCACCCAGGGAAGGCTAATGTAGTAGCTGATGCATTGAGTCGGAAGTCAAGGCCTACGGCTATATCTGCGGTTGTAACTTAGTGCCACATTAGGCAGGATTTGGAAAGCTCAGGTATAGAGTTGGTGATGGGTGATCATCAGGCTTATCTTGCTAGCTTGGTGATCCAACCGACCTTATTTGAGCGGATAAAAGTTGCGCAAACTAGTGATGCAGAGTTGGCAGAGGTTATGGAAAAGGTACAGCAGGGATTGGCTACGGAGTTTAACATCTATGAGGGAGGTGTGTTGAGGTTTGGGACCAGGCTATGTGTTCCGAACGATGATGAGATCAAAAGGACGATTCTAAAGGAGGCGCATCATTCTATGTATACGGTACATCTTGGTAGTACAAAGATGTATCGGGACATGCGCGAGACCTTCTGGTGGTCTGGTATAAAGAGGCAGATTGCTCAGTTCGTGGAACAGTGTCTGACGTGACAGTAGGTGAAAGCTGAACATCAAAGGCCAGCAGGGCCGTTGCATCCTTTGCCTATTCCAATGTGGAAATAGGAGCATATTTCCATGGACTTTGTAACCGGATTGCCTCCAGTACTTCACGGGCAGAATGCTATTTGGGTGATCATGGATAGATTGATGAAATCTGCACATTTCATACCGATGAAAGTTGGCTATCCTTTGAGTAGGCTAGTAGCTTTGTATATGCATGAGATTGTGAGAATGCACGGAGTACCGGTGTTCATAGTATCGGATTAGGATCCGAGGTTTACTTCTCGATTCTGGATGAGCTTGCAGGAAGCATTGGGGACGAAGCTTACTTTCAGTACAACGTTCCACCCCCAGACTGATGGACAGTCGGAGAGAACAATACAGATATTGAAATATATGTTGCGAGCGTGTGTGTTAGACTTTGGTGGTAGTTGGATACAGTTTATGCCACTTGTAGAGTTCGCTAATAATAACAGCTTCCAGTCTAGTGTCGGGATGGCACCGTTCGAGGCTTTGCATGGTCGGAGGTGTCGATCTCCATTGTGTTGGGATGAGGTTAGTGAACATCTAGTGTTAGGACCTGAACTCGTGTAGCAGGCGTCTGAGAAGGTGGGTTTGATTCGGGAGAGGATTAGATCAGCTCAAATTCGGTAGAAGAGTTACGCAGATGTTCGCCGCCGAGATTTAGAGTTCGTAGTGGGAGGTAAGGTATTTCTGCGTATCGCTCCTACGAAAGGGGTGATGAGATTTGGGAGGAAGGACAAGTTGAGCCCGAGGTATATTGGACCATTCGAGGTGCTTGAGCGAGTGGGTCCAATAGCCTACAGAATTGCATTACCTCCAGTACTTTTAAGACCATAATGTGTTTCACATATCCATGTTGAGGAGGTACGTGTTGGATCCTTCACATGTTATTAGTTATGATGAGTTGGAAATTGGGGATACTTTAGCGTATGAGGAGATACCTATTCAGGTTCTGGACCGTAAAGTTCAGAAGCTGCATACCAAAGAGATACTGTTAGTGAAGGTATTGTGGTGAAACCACGAGGTTGAGGAGGCTTCTTGGGAACTGGAAACGGAAATACGCCCGAAGTATCCACAGTTGTTTTGAGCACTTGTACATGATCCTACTATGGGTTGGGATAGGTGGTTAGTCATCGGGAGTATGTGTATTGTGAACTCCTGAGACCATTGTATATGTAACCACAGTATTCCTCGGCCATAAGTGAGGGTATGTGTGTATGTGTATGATGGGACTATGCTGTAGTGGTCGCCAGTTTTTCTCGAGAGTGGTATATATGTGTTTGATTATATGTATGAGTCTGTAAATGAGAGATGGCAAATTTTGAGGATGAAATTTTTGTAAGGAGGGGAGATTGTAAGAACCCAAATTGTGATAACTCGGTTTAAATAAATAAGAGAGGGGTAAAATTGGTATTTGAACAGGTTTCTTCGAAGCTAGAGTTCGTTGACAAAGTCCATGCATTTCTCATCGACGAAGTTCAAGGACTCATCGACGAGGAGAAGCAGAGGAGTCTCGAAAAAACCAGAGATCCCAGATTCGTTGACGAGGCTACCGATTCGTCGATGAAAGCAGTTGAAGATTCGTCGACGAGAACACCATTTCGTCAACGAGTTGGGCCGGGTCAAAGGGCTATAAATAGGAATTTTCATTACTTCCTCACTAAGAAACTTCAAATATATATATATCTCTCTCTAGAACTCTCCCTACTCTCTCTCTCTCTCTCTAGATTTCTTCGCCGATCGTTGCTGGAATCGTGAATCTGAAGTTACCACGAGGATCGTGGAAGGATTCTCTACAATTTCTACGGATCGGAATCTCGTTTCAGAGATTTTCAGGTTTTGACGAAAAATTGAAGTAAGGCTCGGTTTTCATTTCTAATCCAGTAGTTTTGTAGGAAACGATTTTGTGAGCATATTCTATATTGTGATTTGTAGGTTTTGGAACTCGGTTCGCTGTTTAGGGGCCTTGGAGTTTTGGAATTTCTATTCAGGGAAAAGGTAAAGGGAACTGTGTTTATATCAGTTTTTTTTTTTAAATCGGACTCGGTGAAACTATGGTTGACGGTCCTGTGTGTGTTTTAGCTACTCATTTGGGGGGATCTAATGGGAAAAACTATGAGTTTTTCATTATTACATTTTTGGGAAAAGGGGGCGACGGGCTGCATCCCTAGTTTTGTTGAAAACCGAGGGTATATGTTGATTTATACTGTGATATTGGGATGGTCGTACCTTGACTTGCATAAGCTGTATTTATTTGGAAAACCATGATTTAGATTAACAAATGGGCGTGGTTTGTTTGGTTATATGAGCATGCATATGTTGTATCTTGGTGAAATAGGAACGGGGTTCCTAATTGTTCCAAGTTTGAAAATTCGGCTTTTGTCGAAGAGTGTGCAATACCACTAGATTGGCCGGCTTTCGATCCGAAGGGTGTACGAACACCAAATCTACACCGATTCAACGCTGATGCTATGCTAGGTTACCGGGGGCACCGACGTTTCCCGAAGGGTGTGAAATATCACGAGACTGTCGGCGTTGGCCAAAGGGTGAAAAATACCACCAGATCACCGGTTTTTACCGAAGGGTGTGAAATACCACCAGACAATCTGGCTTCGAGCGGAAGGGTATGACGACACTCGATTCTATTGCTTGGTTTGTGAAAAATACTGGAACTGTCTTGATTGTTTTGACTATTGAACTATTCATGTTAGTGTATCATGATAGCACTCAAATGCCACACACTGATATAACTTGTGTTCTTCCTTACTGAGAGGTGTCTCACCCCTGCTGTACGTACATATTTACAGGTTCTTCGAGTAACCGGAACTGGCGTCCTGGTGTAGGGAGTGTAGTGGTCGGTGTACTGCGTTTAGCGTTTCGGTAAGTGCTAGGACTGTATTTTTTATGGGTTGCCATTTTGAGATGTATTGGGGCACCCGTTTGTACGTTTTGATAGAGCTGTGTTCTGCTTATGTATAGACTCTGGTATGGTACTGTATATGTTGTAATAGAATGACCTTTTTCTGCTGCGTATATGATTGTGTTTGGATGTGTTTAGGGTGTCTAGGAACCCCACGGGGTCGGACCCTTATCCATTGTATTGTATCTTTGGATGTTTAATCAAATGCAAGGATAGGTTAGATTACATTTTCACCCTTGGGTCCCATTTCAGGGTTTGGGGTGTGACAAGTGGCATATGCGTCTAGGCAGTTGAAAGAATATAAAAAGAACTACCCTACCCATGATCTTGAGTTGGCTGTAGTGGTACACGCATTGAAAATTTGGAGACATTATCTGTACAGTGAGCAGTACTAGATTTTCTCCGACCACAAGAGTTTAAAGTATTTATTCACCCAGAAGGAATTGAATATGAGGCAGAGAAGGTGGTTAGAGTTGATTAAGGATTTTGATTATACTATCAGTTACCACCTAAGGAAAGCAAACGTGGTAGCTGATACACTCAGCAGGAAATCTGGGGAATCAGCGTTGAGGGCTATGGAGATCCAGCATCCGATCATAATGGATCTAGAGAGACTCGATATTGAATTGATTAAGGGAAATACTTTAGTATGTATGGTCAGTTTAGTGGTGCAGCATACGCTGTAAGAAAGAATTAAAGCTACTCAGAAAGAAGACCCAGAATTAGTAGAGGTGATGGACAGAGTGCAGAGTGGTCAGGGAGAGGAATTCTGTATTTTAGATGACGGAGTTTTACGATTCCGTTCCAGAATGTGTGTTCCTACTGATGCTGACATTAGGAGAACTATTTTAGAAGAGGATCACAGATCCTTGTATACATTTCATCCCAGTAGTACGAAATGTACAGGGATCTATGAGAGTTTTATTGGTGGAGTGGTATGAAGAGAGAGATTGCCGAGTATGTAGCTGAGTGTTTGACGTCCCAGTAGGTAAAACCTGAGCACCGGAGGCCAGCGGGTCAGTTGCAGCTGCTATTTATCCCAGAGTGGATTTCGTTTCAGGGCTGCCGTCGACATCTCATGGCCAGAATGCGATTTGGGTGATAGTAGACCGATTGACTAAGTCCACCCATTTTCTCCCTATCAAGATCAGCTACTCCCTCGACCGATTAGCAGAAATTTATGTTCAGGAGATAGTTTGTTTCCATGGAGTGCCAGTATCCATAGTGTCAGATCGAGACCGGCATTTCACGTCATGATTTTGGAGAAGCTTGTAGGAGGCTCTGGGGTCTCAGTTATCGTTTAGCATGGCATTCCATCCTTAGTCAGACGGATAGACTGAGAGGACGATATAGATACTAGAAGATATGCTCCGTGCATGTGTATTAGATTTTGGGGGTAACTGGATTCAGTTCATGCCTCTAGTGGAGTTCGGGTATAATAACAGTTACTAGTCCAGTATTGGCATGGCACCGTTTGAGGCCTTGTACGGTAGGAGATGTTGATCTCCTTTGTATTGGGACAAGATAGGTGAGCGGCAAGTTGTGGGACCAGAGCTGGTACAACATGCGTATGATAAGGTTCGGCTCATCAGGGAAATAATCAGTGCAGCTCTGAGCAGACAGAAGAGTTATGCCAACAATCGCCGCAGGAATTTGGAGTTCAATGCGGGTGATCACGTATTTTTGAAGATAACTTCGTTAAAAGGAGTTATGAGGTTTGGTAGGAAGGGTAAACTTAGCCTTAGGTTTATTGGTCCGTTTAAGATTTTAGAGAAAATGGGGCCGGTGGCCTACAAGCTAGCTTTGCCACCTACACTATCCAGGATGCACGACGTATTCCACAGATCTATGTTGAGGAAATACGTCCTAGATCCTTCTCATATTATCAGCTATGGTGAGTTAGAGCTCAGTGATTCACTAGTCTATGAGGAGGTACCAGTGTAGATTCTGGACAGAAAGGAACAAGAACTATGTAATAAGAAGATTCCTTTGGTAAAGGTTCTATAGAGGAATCACACAATAGAAGTGACTTCTTAGGAACTCGAGGAGCAGATCAGACAAAAATACCCGCAACTATTTCAGGAAGATCAGATGTAATTAAGAAATGTGAGTAATATGTAATGTTTTTTTTGTAAATACATGTAATATTTTAGTAGTAAAAGGTATTCTAGTTTTGGGGGAAAATTTTCTTTTGTATAAGTAATCTCCCAGGACTTGAAATGTAACCACAGTATTAGTTCTCCATAAGTGAGGGTAAGTAATAAAATAAGTAGACCATTTTTCCTACTAAGGGATGATGAATTATATGAATAGTAAATTTCGAGGACGAAATTTTATAGAGAGGGGAGAATGTGATGACCCAAAGAATAATAGTATTTAAATAATGATTAAGAGTGTGGAAATGGAGACAGTAACAGAAGGAGGAAGTCAACTTGGTCGAAGAACATAGGGTATTCGTCGATGAGGGTATAAGAGGACCTCGTCGATGAAGACAGGATTCGTCAACGAGGAAATACCGAGAGAGGTTTTGAGTAGTCTGAATTTCGTTGACGAGGAGTGGGTTTCGGCGATGAAATTATTAAAGGACTCGTCGATGAATCTAGTCCTATAAATATCAAAAATCCGGATTAAAAGTCAAATATTTGGAAATATCTCACTCTCTCTCTCTCCCTAGGGTTTCTCTCTTTGATTTCGGGCCGAATTTCCACTAGTTTGACGATCTGAAGCCACCACGACGCTCCTGGGGAAGCTCTCTCCAAATCTGGCAGAGCGAATCGTTGGTGAAAGCAAGTTAGAATTCATCCCTGAGTTAAGGTAAGGCTTTTTAAGCCAAATTTGGTCTTACGGTAGTTATCGAAAATGATATACAAGTGAAAATACCAAAATTTAGTACTAGGAGTTTTCATTTTCAGGGAATTGATCAGGGAACCCTACGGTGTTAGACCGAGATTTTTAGGGTCTTTCTCAGTAGCCAAGTAAAGGAATAAAGTAAAGCAGTTATTTTCCATACAAATTATTATTATGTATGAGTAAATTTACTTTCAGAAAAGTATGTATTATATTTGTATATTACGAAGGAATAATATGTTGAAATGAATATGTATGTATGAGATGTCAAAACTATGATTTTAGAATACAATGTATGGTTTTTATACAACAAATGTGTGCCATGAATATTATTTTACATGGAAGAATATCATGATACGACAATGATACGAATGGAATATGTTTGAGAAATTATGAAAGATTACAGTATATTATGATGTTGAAAATATATGATAAATTGATTATTTTCATAATGATATACATATATGTATGATTTCGGCGCGAGGCCATATTTATGTATGATTTCGGGGCGAGGCCGTATTTATATATGATTTCGGTACGTGGCCGTATTTAGGTATGATTTTGGCGCGAAGCTGTATTTATGAAACGATCAGCACGAGGCTGTATTTATGAAATGTTCGGCTCGAGGCCGTAATTATGAAATTATGAAAGATGTTATAATATCATGTACTATGTTATCAGAACCCGGGTGTTAGTTTAGTTTAGTTGAGGAGCACGGTACCATAGCTTATAGATCATATATTTATTATCAGATTGGTGCTAACCACCTCACGAGGGGGTGGGAGATGGATAGTCGATATGACTTTCAGTAGAGTGTGGACGTCCACCTGACAGTTCGGATTAGGGTGTGGTGGGTCCATCGTATTTACAGACATTTTTGACTCGACAGTGGTCGGCCAGCCATTGTCGGGTCCCGCCTTCGGGTTGCACAACCCATCGTGGGGGGTAATACAACACTTCAGCTAAATATTTATTCTAGGTATGTTTTCAGTATTATCAGTTATAGCAAATGTTTTATGTATGATATGATTTATTAGCAAATATGAAAATATATGATTATTTAGTACGATATGATGAATGTTTACAGAAATATGAGATGTACTATATATGTATAATTGCCTTAAATGTTCACCCCTGAACCTAATTAATTTTTCAGGAGACCCTAAGAGACCGACGTGTCGTGGCTACTGTTGAGCTTATTAGGTTACCCCACTAGGAGGGTAAGATTTTGTACTAGGATCAGGATTATTATTTTTGTATGATGCTAGAGTTATTTTGATGTTTTGGAGATTGTATATAAATAGAGTATTTTGATAATGTAATAAACTCTGGTATTATGTTTTATGGTTGAATGATTGAGATTTTACACTCATTACTGTTTAGGTTTCCGCTGTGATTGACAGGTGTTCCCGTTACCCACAGGTTCAGATTGAATTTTCTATTTATTATATTTCATTTTATATTAAGATTTTTGAGGTTGTTACATAATATATAACCCATTAGTTCCACCGTAGTAGATGAGAAGAAATCACTAGATTTGCATGGAATAAAGAGAGAGGAGTTGCGATTTAAGTTAAGAGACTCAACTACGTGGTTTAGATCACCTCCATACGGTATAATTACCTGTTTAGAACTCTCTTTGGTAAGAATCCACTTAGTAATTAGGGATGGAAGATCAAGATGCTTACCAATATAGATACACTAGAGGATAAAGAAATTGAAGAACAAAACATGGTCTCTAGAATCGCTACGACGGAGAATCGATGATTTTAGCTTCAAGAGTGAATTGCTTGTAATGTGGAGGATGATCAAAGAAGTCACCAAGTTCTTGTAATACAAACGGTAAAAATTCTTGTGGAGTAAAATCTTGCTCCATTATCCATGAGGTTCCTAGCTTAGGGCATTCAAACTCCCTACGTGCTATTTCAAAAATTTTGGCTAATGTTGATTGGTAAAGCGGAAGGGTTTTGCAAGAATGTGAATAGAGTAAAAATCTCTATCTTGAACAAGAATGGCGTAGCAAAGACGCACAATGTTTGGAAATAGACCCTTAGGTTGATATAAAAAAAATTTTACCTAACCAATATTTGTGAAGAGACGATAGATATTTGGAAAGTATTGTTCAATGAACGATAACTCAATAATCTTACCAAATATTGGTTCTTGAGTTTGAAGATATTTGTTGTAACGACCCGAAATTCTGTACCATTTTTTTTTTCAATTAAACTTTACCATATACTGAAACTTAATTTACTCTGATACCCTTGGATTATCTACTATAATGTCTCAGGCCCCAAATAAGCAATGAGGAAACCATGCTCATTTTGCACACCTACGCAGCGGGAAAACAAAAAATTGTACATCCATATTTACAATACCAGAATTTAATAATTCCCCAAAATATACATACACAAAAATACATCTCCCAGTAACGTCCACCAAAAACCCTGGAAAACTACCCAAAAACACATCTCCCTAAAACGCTTACCCCACAACTAGGGCAGTGCAACAATCCCTCGATTGGCAAGCCTGATCTGCTCGTCTAGCTGGATCACCTGAAAAATGTTAAATTATTAGGATGAGACAACGCTTAGTAAGAGGAAATATTTTATTACTAGTGTGTGGCGACTGAGTTCCATAAATATTATACTGATAAATATCTGAAACTATAAAAGCTGGTAAATCAATATACAGCACAAGTTGCATCTATTATAGTTTAAAATACAACTTTAATATCAGAGTTTTCTACTTTTTCATACTTCTAGTATCATAATATATCTGTTGATATTCTGTAAATTTGTACATATATACAAAACTATGATATTTACCCTGAAAATATTGTACGTCATGATTTAACCCCTCATGACAAGGTTGTACGGCCCATAGGTGGGACTTAACTCTAGTTGGCCTACTAGGATAAGTCAACTATAACTTTACCATTCCTGAGCCAGGCCATCTGCAATCTCTCCAAGGCACAGTACTGGTATCTACCTCGCCAAACTGGCCACTTCAACCTAGTCTTCTGGGGAGCCTGCAATCTCTCTAGGCACAATTGACAGAAACCTCCACACACTATCTGAGATGTGTGGTTGCACTATGATCTGTAATAGCAATGGTACCATGCTCTGTTGATATCTGAACTGATTCATCAGGGTCTGATACTATATAATACTATTTTCTATATATACATCTTACTATTTCATTATTATTCCAAAATAACCATGACACCGAAATTTTTTTAGAAAATACTGTATTTTCTAAACTATCATAGTTGTAATAACTGATCTATAATATCTAAACTATATAAACTGTAATATCATAGTGTTATGGCTTTAAAATTCTAGGAATCATGGTAATCTATAAATGGAATAAAATATATGTCTATATATACACTGTAATTCATAATTCTGAAAAATCTAATAAAACATATTTCTGCAATAATACTGTAAATGATAATAATCTGAAAACTGTAGGATTTTTGTACTGATCTAATAATATCTTATGCCACTAAACTAAATAAATAAATATACCATATTCTGAAAATTGTATCTTCTAATATACAAATAATTTGCATACTGGATAATAATCTGAAAAAACATATAATTTATTGGTAAACATTTCAAAATTCCTAACATACATTATTTCCCTTACCTATCTTACTGGGAGGCTTGCCACCAATTCAACCCACATGCCCTCGGTGTACCAACCTCAAAATCCTGTAATTATATATATTTCCCAGTAAAACACTGTATTTCCCAGAAAATCAACATACTCACATTTCCTGAATGTGCCTATTCGTAATTTCCTAAACTGTAATTTACCTGGGTTCATGAAAAAATAACCACTAAGGTCCTCAACCCATGCTAGCAAGGTCCCAAAAACGCCCTAACCCTGAAATCATGACACCCTAATTTTACTCCACAAAACACTAGTATATCCTCATACAAAAAAAAAAAAAATCTAGGCTCAGATAAACCTGATAATAATGGAAATACAAAAATAATCTACATACCCTGAAATTGGGATGGTACTCAAACTTCTCAAATCAACATTCTGCTTCGGCTAGGTTGTAGAGAATCTCCCCAGGATCACTGTGGTAGCTTATGATCGTCGAACTGGGGAGAAACGAAACTAGAAATCTGGAGAGAAGGTAAAGGAATCATCTTAAAGAGAGAATATTTGAAGAGAAAATGATTTTTCTCGCAAAAACCCGAATTTGGCATACTGATAGAGTGTTGTCCACGTGGCCTCGTCGACGAGCCACATCACCTCATCGACGAATCTAAGAAGACGGTTTGTTGATGAACACATAACCTTCGTCGACAAATCTCAGGCGCTAAAATTAGCCCTTTCGGTAAGTTCTCATCAACGAGACACGTGTCCACGTTGGTGTGCCTAAGAAGACTAATCGTCGGCGAACACATAGCGTTTGTCGATGAGACCCTGCTGAGTCCCCCTTTGAAATTTCCTTTTTTTCTCCTTCCTTTTATTATTTAATTGCTATAACTCCCCGGGTCTCTACATTCTCCCCTCCTTACAAAATTTTGTCCTTGAAATTTTCTATCTGTACTACGCACCATCCTCTAAGGACAAATTAGCTATTTATTTTATTACTTACCCTTACTTATAGCGAAGGAATACCGTGGTTACATAAAAAATTCTGGGAGATTACAAATATACTCATAAAATAAAATTCTCCCAAAACCAAAGCACTATCTTATCCTATAATCTAAAATAAGACTATACATTCATCACTCTGTACTGAATAAAGTAAAACTGTCGTTATCTGAACAATACTGACTATTACTGTATCCCACTAAAAAAGTGTGGGTATTTCTATTGTATCTCCTCCTTTGGCTCCTATGAAGCCTCCTCTACTATGTGATTTCTCCACAAAACTTTTAGTAACAGAATTATCATAGTGCGCAATACCTATTCTTTCCTATCTAGGATATGCACTGGTGTCTCTTCATATGTTAGTGAATCTCTGAGCTCTATCTCTGCACAACTAATCACATGGGAAGGGTCTGGGATATATTTCCTTAATATAGAAACATGAAATACGTTGTGTATTCTTAACAATGCTAGTGCTAAAGCTAGCCTATAGGCAACTGGACCCACTTTCTCTAATATCTTGAATGGGTCAATGAACCTATAACTCAGCTACCCTTCATCCCAAATATGACAGCTCCCTTCAATGGTGCTACTTTCAAAAATACCTGATCTTCAATATCAAACTCCAATTTTTGGTAGCGTATATCAGCGTAACTTTTCTGCCGACTCTGAGTTGCATTGATTCTATCTTTAATTAGTCGGACTTTATCGTACGCCTGCTGTACCAACTCTGGTCACAGAACTCACCTCTCACCTATTTCATCCCAATACAAAGGTGAACGACACCTCATACCATACAATGCCTCATAAGGTGTCATGCCAATGCTGGCTTGATAGCTGTTGTTATATGCAAACTCAACCAACGACATATACTAGGTTCAACTACCCCCAAAATCCAACACGCATGCTCGTAGCATATCCTCAAGTATCTGGATCATTCTCTTTGTATGCCCATCAATCTGAGGATGATATATCATAATGAATGATAACTAAGACCCCAAAGCCTCCTGCAAGCTTCTCCAAAACTATGATGTAAAACGTGGGTCGGTCCGAAACGATGGATACTGGCACTCCATGGGGTTGAACTATCTCCTGAATGTAGATCATTGCCAGTCTATACATAAAGTTTATAACTTTAATAGGTAGAAAGTGGGCTATTTTTTTCAATTGGTCAACAGTCACCCACATAGCATTTCGACCATGCAGTGCCAGTGGTAACCCTGTGATGAAATCCATAGATATGTGATCTCACTTCCACCAAGGGATGTGGAGTGGCTACCACTATCCTTCTGGCCTCTAGTGCTTAGCTTTTATCTGGTAGCACGTCAAACACTGCTGCATGAATTCAGCTATCTCCCTCTTCACTCCGCTCCACCATAAAGTCTCTCAAAGATCTTGATACATTTTAGTGCTAGCAGGATGAACTGTGTACAGGGATCTGTGAGCCTCCTCCAATATAGTCCTCCTGATCTCAACATCTTCAGAAGTACATAGTCTAGCACGGAACCTTAGGGCTCCATCCTCTGAAAGATTGAACTCCTCTTCCCGTCCATCCCGCACTTTCTATATTAACGCTGCCAACTCTGCGTCATTCTTCTGTGCAGCTTTAATTTTATCCTATAAGGTAGGCTATACCACCAAGTTGGCAATGAATGCCTAGTGATCACCCTCTATCAACTCCATACCTAACCTCTCCAAATCCATTTGGATAGGGCGCTGAATCTCCATTATTGACACCACTGCTCCTGCTATTTTCCTGCTCAGTGCATCATCCACCATGTTTGTTTTTCCTGGGTGGTAGCTAATGGTGCAATTATAATCCTTGACGAGCTCCAACCATACTCTCTACCACATATTCAGATCTTTTTGGGTGAAGAAATACTTTAAGCTTTTATGATCAGTAAAGATCTTGCATTTCCCACCATAAAGACAATGCCTGCAGATTTTCAAAGCATACACCACTGCAGCTAACTCTAGATCATGCACATGGTAGTTATTTTCATACTCTTTAAGCTGTCTAGATGCGTAGGCAATGACTCTTCTGTGCTGCATCAACACACACCCGAGTCCCTTCTGGGATCCGTCACTATATATCACAAAACCATCTTTCCTTGATGGGATAGACAATACCAGTGTAGTGACCAGCCTCCGCTTCAACTCCTGGAAGCTCTGCTCACACTCATCGGTCTAATCAAAATTCACGTTCTTTCTCGTGAGTCATGTCAATTGACCTGATAATCTGGAAAAGGCATCCACGAAATGCTGGTTGTACCCTGGCAAACTTAGGAAGCTTCTAACCTCCTGAACATTCATTGGTCTTACCTAACTCACTATTGCCTCTATTTTACTCGGATCAATAGATATACCATCCCCGGAGATCACATGCCTGAGGAAAGTAACCTGCCTCAACCAAAATTCACATTTCTTGAATTTAGCATATAGTTTATTTTCCCTCAACACCTGTAAAACCAATCTCAAATGACCCTCGTGCTCCTCATGACTTTTCATGTAGACTAATATATCATCAATGAACACCACAAAAAACTAGTCTAAGTACTGATGGAACACCCAATTCATTAAATCCATGAATACCGTTGGCGTATTTTTCAATCTGAATGGCATTAGGAGAAACTCGTAGTGCCCGTACCTAGTTCAAAATACTGTTTTTGATACATCCTATGCCTTGACTTTCACCTGGTAATAGCCTGACTGAAGCTCAATTTTGGAGTGAACCTAGGTCCCCTAGAGTTGGTCAAATAAATCACCAATTCTGGGAAGGGGATATTTATTCTTGACTATCAGTTTATTTATTTCCATATAATCTATACACATCCTCATGGTCCCATCTTTCTTTTTCACAAACATAATTGGGGCTCCCTAAGGTGACACACTAGGCCTGATAAACCCTTTATCCAACAACTTCTGCAACTGATCTTTCAATTCCTTCAGTTCGGCTGGAGCAATTATGTACGACATTTTAGATAGTGGTGCCGACCCTAGTAATAGATCCACGATGAATTCGATTTCTTGATCTGGTAGTAAACCAGGTAATTCCTCTAGAAAAATATATGGAAATTCTCTTACCACTAGAATATCAGTCTGTTTCAATTCTTCCTTCAACAGCTCTTTTATGAAAGTTACATATCCCTGCCATCCACCTTGAATCAGTCTCCTCGCCTGTATAGCTGACACTAGCTGAGGCAAGGCATGCACACGTGAACCCACAAATTTGTATTCTTGCTCACCTAAGGGTATGAAAATCACTTCTTTCTAATAGCAATCTATACTGGGATGATTGGCTGCCAACCAATCCATACCTAATATTACATCAAACCCCTGCATATCTAATATCATGAGATCAGCTAGTAGTACTTTCCTCTGAATGCCCACTGTAAAGTTCCTAAGAACCTTCCTATACCTCACAATACATCTAGTCGGCATAGCTACAGACAACTCAACATCTAACAATTATGCCTCTACCCCAACTACTTTAACATATCCCGCTGATACAAAGGAATGGGTGGCACCTATGTCAAATAAAACAACACCTTTATATAGTAAAATAGTAAGGATACCTATCACAACGTCTCCAGGAGTCACAGCATCTCCCAGTGTCAATGCATAAACCCTCGTCGGTGTTGTGTTCTGGCCCCCACGGGGCGCCTGATAACCACCCTGAAGTGGTCTATGAGTTGGTGCATAGATCGACAATCCCCGACATGATCGTTCCGTATGGCCAAATCGCCCACACCGATAGCAGATATTCTCTCCTAACCGACATTCACTTGCGTTCCTCTGGCCATATCTAGGACAGATAAGAATAATCTGCCCACCTTAAACACCACTGTGCTCCATCATCTGTCTTTGGCCTCCTCCATATCGGTTTCTTCTCCATAGGATCAGGTTGGGACCTTCCAGGAAACCCAGTGGCGTCGGCCTTTTCCTCTGGCTCGGTACTCCTTCATCTATCTGCTCCCTCTCCTTTGCTATTGTAGCTCTGTCAACTAGCTCAAAGAAATCTTGCATCTTCAGTACTGCCACTTGCTTGTATATTTCTTGTCTTAAACTCCGCTCGAACATTCTAGCTTTCTTAACTTCATCTGGTACTATATATAGAGCGAATCGTGACAGCTCGATGAATTTCACTGCATACTTCCGAATTGTCAATGATCCCTAGGTGAAAGTCAAGAACTCCTGCACTTTAGCCACTTTTACCATGGCAGGATAGTATTTGTCAAAGAATATATCTCTGAATCAGGCCCACGTCATCAGCATCGGGATGGGTCTCTGGTCCTCTAGCAATTTCATGGCCGTCCACCATCTCTCGGCCTCTCCTGCCAAATTATAAGTGGCATAAAGAACCCTCTGCTCGTCGGTGCAGTGGAGCACCGTCAGTATCTTTTCTATCTCCTACATCCATTTTTCTGTAACTAAAGGATCAGCTGTTCCCGAAAATGTTGGAGGGTTCATCTTCGTGATTTTTTCTATCATGCACCCCTGCACAATAGATGAACCTCTCTGATCCTTGTAGCTCTGTGCAATCTTAGCCATGAACTACTGAGCTACGCTGCGTAATACAGCATCTGAGTCCCCACCTCCCATGCCAGACAGCCCTGCTCCATCATCGCCGCTAGCGTGGGCACTACTACCTCCTGGGTCCATCCTACAATAATACCAAATTATTCTGAGAATCTGAACCTTACAATGCTACTCTAACTGAAATACCCCATACCTCCTATCACTAATTTAGGGTCTAGTCCTACCATATGGAAATAGAAATCGATGATAGTTTACTATGGTTTTCCTTAAATCGTCACCCCAGGAAAATCACAAAAAGCACCTCGAAATTCTTGCTTCTACACTACAGAATAGAACCCTAAATTCTCATCCTAATTTCCCAACATTATCTCACTGATATTCTATTCTATCCGAATTCATACCTTTTTTTTTTTTTTCAATTGAACTTTACTATATACTGAAACTTTCTACTATAACGTCTCAGACCCTAAATGAGCACTAAGGAAACCATGTTCATTTTGCACACCTATGCAGCAAGAAAACATAAAACTATACAAAAATACATCTCCCAGTAGCGTCCACCAAAAACCCTGGAAAACTACCCAAAAAGATATCTCCTTGAAAACACTTACCCCACAACTAAGGCAGTGCAACAATCCCTCTATCGGTGAGCCTGATCTGCTCATCTAGTTGGATCACCTGAAAAATGTTAAATCACTTGGATGAGACAATGCTCAGTAAGAGGAAATATGTTATTACTAGTGTGTGGTTACTGAATTCCATAAATACTATACTAATAAATATTTGAAACTGCAAAAGCTGGTAAAAAAATATACGACACAACTTGCATCTATTATAGTTTAAAATACAACTTTAATATCTGATTTTTCTACTTTTTCATACTTCTAGTATCATAATATATCTATTGATATTCTGTAAATCTGTATACATATACATGACTATGATATTTACCCTGAAAAACTATGTGTTATGATTTAACCCCTCATGATAGGGTTGTGTGGCCCGTAGGCAAGACTTAACTCTAGTTGGCCTACCAGGATAAGTCAACTATAACTCTACCATTCCTTAGCCCAGCCATCTACAATCTCTCCAAGGCACGGTACTGGTATCTACCTCGTCAAACCCACCACCTCAACCCAGTCTTCTGGGGAGCCTGCAATCTCTCCAGGCACGGTTGACAGAAACCTCCACGCACTATCTGAGATGTGTTGTTGCACTCTGATTTGTAATAGCAACGGTATCATACTCTACTGATATCTGAACTAATTCATCAGGGTCTAATATTGTATAATACTATTTTATATATATGCATCTTACTATTTCATCATGATTCCAAAATAACCATAACACCAAAAACTGTTCTGAAAGTATTGTAATTTTTGAACTATCATAGTTTTAATAACTGATCTTTAATATCTGAACTGTATAAACTGTAATATCATAGTGTTATGACTTTAAAATTCTAGGAATCATGGTAATTTGTAAATACTATAAAATATATGTCTGTATATACACTGTAATTCATAATTTCTATAAAATCTAATAAAACATATTTCTGCAATAATACTGTAAATCATAGTAATTTGAAAACTGTAGGATTTCTGTACTGATTTGATAATATTTTATGCCACACAACTAAATAAATAAATATTCAATATTCTGAAAACGGTATCTTCTAAAATACAAATAATTTGCATACTGGATAATAATCTGAAAAAAACGTATAATTTATGGGTTAACATTTCAAAATTCCTAGCATAGCATATTTCGCTTACATATATGACTGGGAGGCTTGCCTCCAATTCAACTTGCACGCCCTCGGCGTACCAACCTCAAAATCATGTAATTATATATATATATTCCCTAGTAAAACATTTTATTTCCCAGAAAATCAACATACTCACATTTCTTGAATCAGCCTATTTGTAATTTCCTAAATTATAATTTAACTGGGTCCATGGAAAAATAACTATTGAGGTCCTCAACCCATGCCTGCAGGGTCCCAAAGACGCCCTAACCCTGAAATCATAACACCATAATTTTACTCCACAAAACACCAGTATATCCTCACACAACACAAAATCTGGGCTCAGATAAACCTGATAATGCTGGAAATACCAAAATAATCAACTTACCCTAAAATTAGGATGGTGGCCAAACTTATCAAATCAACATTTTGCTCCGACTAGGTTGTAGAGAATCTCCCCAAGATCACTTTGGTAGCTTATGATCATCGAATCAGGGAGAAACGAAGCCTTAAATCTAGAGAGAAGGTAAAGGAATCATCTTAGAGAGAGAAAATTTGAAGAGAAAATGATTTTTCTTGCAAAAACCCAAATTTGGCATATTTATAGAGTGCTGTCCACGTGGCCTCATCAACAAGCCACGTCACCTCGTTGACGAGTCCAAGAAGAAGGTTCGTCAACAAACACATAACCCTTGTCGACAAATCTCAAGCCCTGAAATCAGCCCTCTCAGTAAGTTCTCATCGACGAGACACGTGTCCACGTTGACGTGCCCAAGAAGTCTGATCGTTGATGAACGTAGAGCGTTCGTCAACGAGACCCTGCTGAGTCCCCCTTTGAAAATTCCATTTTTCTTCCTTTCTTTTATTATTTAATTGCTATAATTACCTGGGTCTCTACACCTTTCTCTCCCGAAGGTTCGAAACTCTCTCTTCAACCTCTCCAAGTTCGAATCTTCCATCTAGGTCACTCTTTTAGTATTTAAACCTTGATCATCATGCTTAAGATCAAAAGCATTGGAAGAAAATCCATAGGTACAAATGATACTAAAGGAATCAGTCGTTGGTTGGTTACTCCTCGTGCAAAGAAACTCTATAAAAAAAAGTGATACCCCGTGGAAGAAAGGCTTAAAAGGATTAGATGTTACTACCCATATCAACAAGGTGCACCTTTCTTTTCGGGAGCCTTCCTATAAGAATTCCATGATTAAGCATGCTTCGCTTGGAGTAATCTTGGGATGAGCGACCTTCTAGGAAGTTTTATGAGGAAGTGTGTGAGTGAGGACAAAACACAAAAAGGACACGTAGTTGTCTGTAAAGCCAGTTATTACTCTAATAAGGCCTTCCCCAATGTTTTCTAGTTCAGGTGGAGGAGGAGAGACGCAGTACTTCCTGGCAAACCCAGTTTGGGGCATTACAAAATGGTTTCAGGGCAATTACCCAGTTGGAGGTGTGATGAGATTCACATCACCTGGGTTTGGAAATGTGGGTTCGCAATGAGGACGTTGCGTTTTGTAAGTGAGGGAGAATGTGATACTCCGTAGAAGAAAGGCTTAAAAGGATTACATGTTACTACCCATATCAACAAGGTGCACTTTTTTTTTTCGGGAGCCTTCCCATAAAAACTCCATGGTTAAGCGTGCTTGGCTTGCAGTAATCTTAGGATGGGCGACATTCTGGGAAGTTTTCTCAGGAAGTGTGTGAGTGAAGAGAAAACACACTGAAAAGGACACATGTTGGTCTATGGGGCCATTCATTAGTCTGATAAGGCCCGGCCCCCTGTTGTCTGGTACAGGTGGAGGAGGAGAGACGCAATGCTCCTGAGCAGACCCAAGTTGGAGCATTACACAAGGAGTGTGGTTTGAGAAACTAAAGAGGCAAAAAGTCAGGATTTTTCGTGAGTTTAAGATTTTAAATCCCCGTGGTTCAGTTTATCGAAGGTAGGGTTTGGTCTCCTGAATCACCTCACGTACCCAATTAATAGAGGTAGTATAGGTTCGGTTGACTAGACAAGTCATTCAGTCGCCCGAAGCATTTGGTTGATTATCCTTAGTACGTTTAGTTGCCTGAAACAACTAATACTTTTGGCGACCTAGTTTAATATGGGTTCGGTCGACTAACCTTCACCCTTCAATCACCCGAACTATCTGAAAAACTCAAAAGCACTTAAGATAAGTGTATTTGATAAACTAGACACTTCGTTCGATCGCCCGAATGTCGTGAGATTTGCTAATTTTTTAAATAAAGCTTGGAATTCTTATGGTAATGAACCAAATCTCTTTAAACACTTTCTTTAACATGTAATAAGCTTGAAATGCTTCGAATTCTCCCCTTTTTTATCTAAGATCATTCAATTTTCAAACCTCCATATAAGATCTCCCTTTCACTAAAGAACAACAATATTATGATTGGCTAAGGTCTAAATGGTTTTCCAATTAACGTAATTGACTCCTTGTATAACCAATGTAGATTTGTTGAGGCCAACAATACTATTCTAATAATCCAAAACTCTAGTTTTGATCAAGGATTTGAGAGCTGATTATAAATGACTAACTTAATATTGAGCTCAGAAGAGTATTCAGATAAGATCAAAAGACTAACTTATTCTAATTGTGTTGTACTAACACTTGAAGTTCATGGTTAAGTATGGGTTTCTCAGATAAGCATGTTTTTTCATTTAGAGAACCCACTAGTGTCTCTTGAGATAATAAATCTTCGGTCTATTCAATATTTGACACAATGACTTATAAATGATGACTGATTTTCCATTTTTGAATATCTTTCAATTTTGATTAAACTTTAAATTTTCAAAATGAGTTTAGAATTAGATAGTACACAGAACTTACGTTGTTATATATCATTGACTCCCCTAAAACTCAAACCAATGCATTGGACAAAGTATGTTATACTTTAAAAATTTAAAGTTAAGCTGCAAATGAGTACTCATATTTATACCAACCCAAGTTCATGCAAACATACACATATCTATTAAACATCCCCCTCCCCAACACACACTCACACCCATACGCACACCGACACACACACACACACACATATATACAAATGAGTACTTATATTTATACCAACCCAAGTACATGCATACATATTTAAACACATATTTCTACAGTTATACATGCATTAACATACAGTTATATATGCATATACATGCATATTCACACACACATGCATTAACACACATTCATGCACATGCATTCTCACACATGCATGCATGTTAACAATGTATAAGTCCCCACACATGCAAGCATGACATGCATACCTATGACGCCCTGATTTTCATATCATTTTTTTTAAACAATAATCAATAATTCAATCATCTGCCACGTCACAAACTATGATACCATATCAACAAAACCTGACCCAAAATAGGGTACCGGGTAATCAGACTATCTCACACAAACAAACCTAACAACGAAAGTCAAAATTTACATACCATCAAGAATACAAATACCAGAGAACTATCCATCCATATATATACATATCTATACACATCTCCAGAATCACCAACATACCCTAGGGAATTACACAAACACATCCCCAACACAAAACACTTACCCTGACTATCAACGTACCAGCTTCCCTCTATCTCGGGACTCTATCTCTTGGTCTGTCACGATTCCCTGAAATATTTAGATATTTGGGTGAAACACCTCTCAATAAGACGGAATAAATTATTTACAGTGTGTGGCACATGAGTTCAGTTATATCATAATACACTCATTTTAATGATTATATCTTTTGAGAAAATATACAGATATGTACTCATACTCATGTAGTTATAAAGCATAATTTTATAAGCTTTGATACCATTTCTCATACTCATATATAAACAACCAATATTTATCAGTGAAAGAACTAGAGGATAAAGGAGATTACACTCCCATACATGTAATGCACCTATGCTCTGATATCGTTTGTAACCCTGCCCGATTAATTCGGGTGTGGCTACAACTAATACTTATCAGGGCACTCACCTTACTTAGTAAGCCCTCGGTCGGAGAGTTTTACTTCACCCTTATTATTTTGCAATTAAATTTACACTCTTTAATTTCTCATTTTTATTTCACAATCTAGCTCATGAGTGTCCACCACTAACAAATACACTTTCTGTCTATAACTCATGGCTGCCCTAAGGATATTCACATCATCATGCTTCCCCCCATGACCGGGTTGTGCGGCCCGAAGACTGGACCTAACCGTGATTGGCCTATCTGGTTAGATCAAAACAAGGAATCTGTCTATCTGTAGTACGATTGGTTTGCCCACTCTTGGTTTGGACGCCAGGTGGCAACACTAGCCCTCTCACTGGCTCAATCGATTATCACACCACACTCTCTATGAGACTGTTTGGTTGCACTATCACCTCACTAGCAACGGTACCATGCTCTCTATCCAATAATCGTTCATCAGGGCTCTCATTTTACATTTCAGTATTCACATTTCAATATTCTCATTTCAGTATTCTCATTTCAATACGTGGGTTCATCTCATCGCATCAGTAATATTCTCATCATTTTCTATTTCATTCTCATCATATCAGTACACATTCCATCTCACAATAGTACATATCTCATTTCATGTATTTCAACATTTCTCAATAAAACATATCGATATTTCTTATTTCCTTGCTTATCATAGAAAACATTTCTATACATATATATATATATATATATATATATATATATATATATATATATATATCATATTCCATCACTTTCTAGTAAAATACACATTGGTCTATCACAATTCATCATTCTCAATAAAACAATTATGTATTCCACTTTTCATCATTTCCCATATTTCAAATCTCATATCATCACAATTCAATATATAAAACATAACTGGGTTTCCCCTTATCTTCATTTGTGCATAAAACATTTCAATATATATATATCATAGTCTCATTATTCTTAGTGCAAATCACATAACCCAATTTCAAATACATTTCTAATATAAATTATATGCCATACAATTTTATTTGATATTCATATCATAATAATCACAGGAAAAGTATCATATTCTAATTTTCACATATGTACTCAACCAATAATTTTTTTCAAAAAAAATGATTGTTATAATTTATTTTCCTTACCTGGCTTACTAAAAGGCCTGCTAACAACCCTAAATCCACGCCCTATGGCCTTCGAAGCTCAAAACCTTGAAATTCACATTTTCCCCAACACAATCAACTAAATCCCATAATTATTTATCATTCAGTATTTTCCTAGGCCCCAAATACTTTAAATTAACAATTAAACCCTAAAATACCTTACTTAGCCTGGTTTTGAGTGGTGCCCCAGAACCCCAAATCAACGTTCCGCTCTGATTAATTTGTAGAGAATCTTCCCACGAACCTCGTGGTAGCTTTTGATCGTTGAATCAGGCTAAAATCGAGCCGAAAATGATAAGAGAAGGGGTGAGGAGCTGAACGTTAGAGAGAGAGAGAGAGAAAGAGTGAGGGAGAGCAGATTCCATGCTAGAAATCTGATTTTGGGCTATATTTAGACTGTTGGCCACGTGTCATCGTCGACGAGACACGTGTACTCATCGACGAGCCAAAGAAGAGAATTCGTTGACGAAGATAGTGGGTTCATCGATGAACCCTAAATAGTCTAAAATTCTTGCTCTCGATATCTCCTCATCGACGAGTTCCTACACTCATCGATGAGTCCCTGCTTATGCTCCTTTTAAATTTCCTTTTTCCTTCTTTTCTTTCTCTCTTCCCTTTTTCATTTATTATTTTCATAAATTAAATTTTTTGAGTCTCTACATTCTCCCTTCCTTATAAAAATTTCACCCTCAAAATTTGCTATTCATCACCTTTTCATCCTTAAAGAAAACTCCCCAAATTTATTAATTACCCTCACTTATGGCGGAGGAATACTGTGATTACATTTACGGTCTTGGAAGATTATAACCATTTAAAGAAAATTCTCCTAAAATTGTTCATGTCCTAAACCCAAAAACACTATCTATCCTACACTACAATATACAAATTAAAATACATACCTTATTATTTACTTAACTTACCAGCTCAATTTTGAACTCCACTAAATAGATGTGGATATCTTTGCTGCATCTGTTCCTCTAATTCCCATGAAACTTCTTCAACTGCATAATTACGCCATAGAACTTTTACCAGTGGAATCTTCTTTGTGGTAGTTCCTATTCTTTCTGATCCAAAACCTGCATTGGCACTTCTTCATATGTTAGAGTATCCCTAAGCTCCAGTGCCTCATAACTAATCACATGGGACGGATTTGGAACGTATTTCCTCAACATAGAAATGTGAAATACGTCATGGATTCTAGACAATACCGGGGGTAATGCCAACCTGTAGGCCATTGGACCCACTCTCTCAAGAGCTTTGAATGATCCAATGAACGTAGGGTTTAGTTTACCTTTCTTCCCAAATCTCATATAATCCCTTTCATCAGTACAATTTTCAAAAATGCATGATCCCGTACGTCAAACTCTAACTCTCGTCAGTGAGTGTCTGCATAGCTTTTCTGCCAACTCTGAGTTGTTATAATCCTGTCTCTGATGAGTCCAAATTTATCATGAGTTTGTTGTATCTGCTCTGGCCCCAAAATCTATCTTTCCCAAATCTCTTCCCAATACAATGGGGATCAACCAACACCTCCTGCCATATAACGCCTCATATGGTGTCATCCCAATGCTAGCCTGACAGCTATTATTATAAGAAAACTCGACCAGTGGTATGAACTATATCCAATTGTCCCCAAAATATAGCACACATGCTCATAACATATCTTCTAATATCTGTATCATCCTCTCTGTCTTCCCATATGTCTGAGGATGAAATATTGTGCTAAACGACAACTGAGAACCCATGGCTCCTTGCAAATTCTTTGAGAAACAAGATGTGAACTATGGATCTCGGTCCAATACTATGGAAAATGGTACGTCATGCAGTCTAACTATCTCCTGAATATACAACTCTACCAGTCTGTTCATGGAGTAGTTGACACTGATAGGCAGGAAGTGGGCAGTCTTCGTCAATCAATCTATGACTACCCAAATGGTGTCCTATCCGTGTAGTGCCACGGTAACCCTGTAACAAAATCCATCATAATGTGCTCCCACTTCCATTCGAGAATATGAAGTGGTTGTAATGATCCCACCAGTCTCTGATGCTCATCTTTCACCTGCTGGCATGTCAAATACTGATTCACAAACTCAGTGATCTTTCTTTTCATACTGCTCCACCAAAATGATTCCCGAAGATCCCTATACATTTTAGTGCTACCAAGGAATATAGTATATAGGGATCGGTGCGCTTCTTCCAGAATAACTTTCTTAATTTCAGCATCAGTTAGCACACAAAGTCTGGTACGGAGTCTTAAAGCCCTATCATCTGAGATACTAAATTCAGTCTCTTGACCATCATGTACTTTATCCATAATTTTCATTAATTCCGTGTCTTTCACCTAAACAACTTTAATTCTTTCCTATAGGGTTGGTTGTAGTACTAGATTGGCAATAAATTCCTGGTGATTGCCCTCTACAAGTTCCACCCCAAGTCTTTATAAATCCATATGAATTAAATGTTGAATCATCCCTTCTGACATTACTGCTCCTACTGATTTTCGGCTCAGAGCATCAGGTACTACATTAGCCTTTCCCGGGTGGTAACTGATCGTGCAGTCGTAATCTTTTATCAGCTCCAGCCATCTCCTCTGCCTCATGTTTAATTCTTTCTATTTGAAGAAGTATTTCAAGCTCTTATGATCAATGAAAATCTCACACTTACCCCCATATAGATAGTGTCTCAAAATTTTCAATGCGTAGACCACCACAGCTAATTCCAAACATAGGTAGGATAATTCTTCTCATATTCTTTTAACTGTTGGGAGACATACGCTACAAATCTCCCATGCTGCATCAAAACACATCTGAGCCCTTTATGTGACGCATCATTGTAAGTTACGAAACCCTCTTCTTCTGAAGGAATCATCAAAATCAATGCAGTGATGAGTCACTGCTTCAACTCCTAAAAACTATGTTCCCATTCATCAAACCACTCAAATTTCACACCTTTCCTGGTCAATCTAGTCAGTGGGCCTAACAGTTTAGAAAAACTCTCAACAAACCTGTGGTAGTACCTAGCCAATCCCAAGAAGCTTCTGATCTCTTGCACAGTCTTTGGTCATACCCAATCTACCATAGCCTTAATCTTGCTCGTATCTACTAAAATACCACCCCTTGATACCACGTTTCTTTGAACTCGCACTTCTTGAATTTCGCATACAATTTTATTTCTCTTGGCACCTAAAGCACTATCCTCATATGTTCTTCGTGCTCCTCAGGGCTCTTTGAATACACCAATATGTCGTTGATAAACACCACTATAAACTGATGCTACCTATTGAACTAGATTCAAGACCAATATGCAACACAATTCTATCCTCCATTTCCACTACATTTCCTTTTTGCAAGTCACCTGACATTTTGATTAACCCATTAGAACATGTATTATCACCTCCTATATTGGCCCCCTTATCTTCATATTTATTGTCATCGCTTAAAATTATGTAATCTTCACCATGACACACCCATCTTGTGCAGTTATTGTCCATTCCATAGTCTAATAAATGTTTTACAACCAAATCAATGTGCCAAAATGTAATTTTTTGGCATTTCTTGTAAGGACGCCTTATTCTACTGGATTTGTCAGCTTGAGGACACACAAACTCTATGAAATCATGTACCCCTTGGACGTATTCTGGCAGAAACCAACCCTAAGCCTTAATCCAACTCTTATCCATGTTTTTTAGTTAGCCTATAACTTGTTTAAGTAAATGATGATGATTATATTCTCATAATGTTATAAGGCATGCACCGTGAATCCTAAAATCAACCACCTTTTATCTGAAGGATATGGATCATATCCTATTCAGGAATGATGCATTTACATTGCAGTTATCAATCAAATTCCTTAATCATACTCATTCTAAATTTTAGCAACATCTGCCCATAGTTCTCCAAGTACACAAGATGGGAGAAGTGAACACGTTGCTAGTTTTTCATCACTAACAAATTGTCATGACACCCCACTATGCACCCAAAGAACATATGCAGAGATGCTCTTGAAATATTTAATGAGAATGAACAAAACGTGAATGATGACAATAATGTAAATACAAATTCTTAAACTCTCCACACATTGGACAATTCAAGAATGGTTGAAATACAAACATCACTAATAGCAAATAAAACAAATAATTAACATGTTCCATTGATTATTAATCTAGATAGTACAACTAATAATCAATTGAATATTAATTGATTTGTATCGATAAGATATGAATGTAAAGTAATGATTCTTAAACGGGTCTAAACTTTAATGAACATATGCATATAATAAATGAAAGCGTAAACAAAATATGATTTTTTTAGCTCTATCAAACAGAAGATACCAACTCATAACCACCCCATTTTTATAGATTCCATCATGTTAAATTTGAATAAAGACATTTTTCTCTATATTATTCAACATTACAAGGGTGTATATATATACATGAGTCAAGGAGCAAGATCCCAAATTATTCCTAAATATCCGCTCTATAATAATTATACAATAAATGAAAAATGGAAAGTGTAGATATTTTTCTAATACTCCCCCTCAAGTTGGAGTATGGAGATCCGCAATGCCAACTTGCATGATAAGTCTTGGAAATGTTCACGACCCAAAGCTTTAGTGAAGATATCAGCAAGCTCACTGTGGGTTGGAATATGCTTAGTGAAAAAGAGGTCAGCCCATAACTTTTCACGAACAATATGACAAATGATTTCTATATGTTTTGTACGTTCATGGAAAACAAGATTCTGGGCAATGTGAAGAGCCGCTTAGTTATCACAATATAAGAGCATAGGCTGGGAATGCAGTACACCAAGATCATTTAAAATAATTTTGAGCCATGTAAGTTCACAGGTAGTGGAAGTAAGTGCCTAGTACTCAGTTGTTCCTGGTACTCAGCTTAAGTGGAGGAGTAAGAGACTGTAGTTTGTTTGTTAGTGCGCCAGGAAATCGGACTAGTGCCCAGTTGTATGAAAAAACTAGTGGTGGAGAGGCAAGTGAGGGGACAACTAGCCCAATCCAAATTAGAATTGGCTGAGACTTGCAGAGTGTTGGCAGTAGGAAAAAATAAGTTTTGGCCTGGAGATGCCTTAATGTATTGAAGAACACGTACAGCAACATCATAATGTGGTTGTACGGGCTGGTGCATAAATTGACTGAGAATGTTGACTGGAAATACAATGTCGAGATGAGTGATGGTGAGATATATCAAATGTCTAACGAGTCACAGAAATGAGCTTGGATTGGAGAGAAGATCACCATCAGTATTATTGAGCTTGAGATTTTGTTCCATGGGAAAGTTGGCAGGATGAGCTCCAAGATGACCGCTATCAGTGAGGATGGCAAGAGCATATTTTCGTTGATTAAGAAATATGCCAGTGGGAAAGCGAGCAACTTCGAGGCCAAGGAAATATTTCAATTTGCCAAGATCCTTTAGTTTAAATTTTTGAGCAATCATGGCTTTGAAAGTGCTAATATCAGAGAGATCATTGTCTGTCATGAGAATGTCATCAACATAAACAAGTATGAGAGTAAAAAACTGACCCCGAGAGCAGGTGAAGAGAAAGTGATCTGCCTGATATTGCGTGAAACCCTTAGCAAGTAAAATAGAAGATAATTTAGAGAACCAATTTCGAGAGGCTTGCTTAAGGCCATAAAGTGATTTCTGAAGACGAAAAACACGAGTCTCCCCCTATTTGCAATAACCCGGTGGAGGAGTCATATAAACCTCCTCATCAAGGTCACCATGGAGAAAAGCGTTGTTGATGTCCAATTGAAGGAGATGTCAATTTCGAGCTGTGGCCACTGCAAGAACACACCTAATAGTAACAAGTTTAGCAACATGAGAAAAAGTGTCATGATAATCCAAACATTCTACCTGAGTGTAGCCCTTGGCCACCAAGTGAGCTTTGTGTCGCTCTATGGATCCATCAGCCCAAATTTTTGTTTTGAATACCCATTTATAGCCAATTGGTTTTCTTCCAGGTGGAAGGTGTTGAAGAACCCATGTATGATTGGCTTTTAAGGCTAGGATTTCAGAAGCCATGGCATCACGCAAATGTGAGTGTAGCACAGCTTGAGAAAATGAGGTGGGTTCGAGATGGTGGGATATAACATAAAGAAAAGCCAAATGTTGATTAGAAAAATGATGATAAGATAAAAAAAGAAGAGAGACAATGAACCTGTTGGCCTAACAAGGCTTTTGTATCTTGTTTTAATGATAAAAAATAAAGGATAATTTAACTTGTGTTGTTCAATTCAAGTAATGATATTTCAGGTTTGATTATTGCACAAAGTTCAAAAGCATAAAAAAGGGTTCAAAATTCACCAAAGACATATTCATAGTTCAAAGAGATCCTAAAGAAGCTCAAGCAACAACAAAATGTACAAAGGTTGATGAAACTAAAGCTAATTCAAGCTAAAGTCCAGGGAAACACAAAGTGAACATGACATGAAGGACTTCAAGCTTAGAATATAGGGCTTTAGGACATGAAATGTAAGTACTTCATAAATGAAATATTATGAGAAAATATTTTGAAGCTTATTAGGGGTATTATGGACTTAGAGACCTTATTTTTAAAACCTCGTAAAATTTTTTATAAAGTAATTAAAGTAAGAGAGCAAGTTGTGTTTGAAAACAAATCTGAAAATCATATTTTTTGTCTGTCCAGATGACTGAAGGTTCACTTTAGACATCTGAAGAATTTCTTCAGATGGCTGAAGATTTTATTCAAACGGCTGAAGAATTTCTTGAATAGATTCTGAAGAGGCATTATACCCTCAGGCATCTGAGCATAATCTTCAGACGGCTAACCCTGTATCAGTTCAAATTTTTCAGAATTTTTGAACTATTCAGACGACTGAACACTGTTAACAGCTAGAAATTTTAAAAATTTTAAAATTCTAATTTAATTTCTTGCGTCCCAAATTTTATGAAAACTTGGGAAATACTCCAAGTAATCTTGGGCAACAAATGCTTTTTTTTAGCCTATAAATACATGTGTTTAGAAGATCAAACTTACCAAGAAATTGAAAACTCTCAAAGCTCTCTAAATTCTCTCTAGCTCTCACTCTTGCTGATCTGAATTGCTGAGAATCTCGAACGTAGTGATTATTCATCGCCTGTATTCTGAGTGCTAATCTCTCCTCTTGAGGAGATATCGGTCATATCAATTTTATGCTTCAATCTATACTCTTATGATATTTGAATTTGAAGTACATAGTGCTGAATTTGTACTAACCTACTCTTGTTTGAGAGTGTTTCTTGTACACAAAAATTTTTTTTGATTCTCTTGTAGATTGTGACGAGTCCAAGGTATTTGGATCGTTGAACCAAGCGAGGGGATATCGCTTGGAGAGGTGACTACACTAGCCTATTGAAGGAGTGTTGAGTGTGAGGTATCGCTTGTAACGATGTTGTTCCGCTTGGAAAGTAATTGATTTAGTGGAATCCTTTGGTGGTTTTCCAAAGGCGAGGACGTAGGCTGGGATAAGCCAAACCTCATAAAAATCGTGGTGTTAGTCTCTTTCCTTACTCTCTTTAATTTTCAGTAAACATATAAACTGCGTGGATGTTTTAATTTTCATGATCATATAAACTATGAAATTTGAAAATTAAATAAATTGAAGTTTAATTAATTTTTCGACTTGCGAAAACCGAAAGGGAGTACGTTGGTTGATCAATAAATTTACGGAAACCACAAGGGAGTACATTGATTGGTCAACACCCCAAAATCTATTAACTAAAGGTTTATTTGAAATTTGAATTTTGGAAAGAGTGTGGATGTTATATTAATTATTATCTTGAGAAAGCTAATACATTCACTATAGGGCTTGAATCAAAATTCATATATACACAGGGCTGCATACAACAAAGCTGAGAATTGCCAAAAGAATTGAGCATATCTTGATTGAATATTGAGTGGTTGTTTAATTGGTTACTTATTTGTGGTTGATTGATTTGATTGGTTGATTAAGTTTTGTGGTTGTGGATTGAATAAGAATTAAGCATTTGTTGTGTGATTGCTAAATCAACAAGAAGTTAAAGATTTCATAAAAAGAATTTAAAAGAAATTTTAATAACCAATTCACCCCACTCTTGGGACTACACCTTTGTTTTCAGAACCGTACTTGAGGAAGATCTTGAAACTTGTGAAGCCGTGGAGGACTTTGGTAAAATAGGGCAGATATAATCGTCCAAGTAAGAGGGATCTTTGACAGCTTGTTTTGGTCATGAAGGGATGGGTGGAGGGGGTGGTGGGGAAGGGGGTGAGAGTGAGGGTGTCGATGAGGATACCAAGGGAGAAGGAGAGAGAGATGAGGGGCTACAGGTAGGGTTGTTTGGTTCAGTAGGTAAAGTGTAGGAAGGGAGGATATCGGGAATAGGGAGTGGAAGGACTAGAGAAGATGTAGGATTTGGAGATATGAGATGATAGGGAAAATCATTTTCTTCAAAAGTGACATCACAGGAGACGAAATTTTTTTTTTGTTTTCAAGATCGTATACATGATAAGCCTTATGATGAGCAAGATACCTAAGAAAACACATTGAAGAGCACAAGGAGGGAATTTATCGCAATGTTGGCGAGCGGTTTGGGCATAGCAAAAGCACTCAAACACTCACAAGTGTGTATACGATGGTGGTTTCTAAAAAAGAAGTTCATAAGGGGACTTATGATTGAGGCTGGGTGAAGGAGTGCGGTTAATTAAATAAATGGAATGCATTCACCCCAAAAGGAGAGGGGAAGATTGATTTGAAAACGTAAACACTAAACCACACTAAGAAGATGACAATGTTTACGCTCGGCAACAGCATTCTGTTGAGGTGTATCCATACATGTGCACTTATGAAAATTGCCTTGATCATGAAAAAACGTTTGAAGTGGATTGGATAGAAATTTTTACCATTATCAGTAAGCACGTGCTTAATAGTGCAATTGAATTGATTTTTAATCATGGCGCAAAAATTTTTAAGGTAAGTAAAAGTATCAGATTTCATGTGCATAAGATAGACCCATGTATCACGTGAGTAATTATCCACGATTGTTAAAAAATAATATTATAATAAATCCGATCAAAACAAAATGTGTTCTTATTTGTATTCAAAGAAAAAAGTAAACAAGTGTGCTTTGCTCTAGCACAAACATTACAAGCCAAATGAGAACAAGAAATATTTAAAGTTTTTGGAGTACATGAAAGAAAAGGGTGACCAAGACGTTGATGCCAAATAGTAGTGTCAGAAACACGCTAAGAGTGGAAAACTGAGGCGGAGAAAGGTTTATAGTGGTAAAGTCCATCCCGTACTTCACCTGTTCCAATCAGCCTCCTCGTTGATAGATCCTGAAAATACAAAAGGTAGGAAAAAATATAGCAACACAATTGAGATCAGTGGTGACTTTGTTGATGGACAATAAATTAAATTTAAATGAAAGCACATAAGAACATTAGAAAGAGAGAGATTAGGAGAAAAACGCATAGTGTTGGTTTGAGTTATAGGAACAATGTCACCATTTGGAAGCTTAATAGGCCATGACTGATTAAGAAGTTGAATATTATCAAGAGAAATTCAAATTGGAAGTCATAAGATCTGAGGCACCTGAATCAATAATCCATTTAGTATTACAAAAAGAAACAAAATGACAAAAGGTAAGGTTACCAACAAAATTGGTAGAGTTGGTGTTCGAGAGCGATAAGAGATCCAAGAGTTGACTGTATTGTTCACTGATGAGACTAGGGACAGCAATCTCAAAAAAAGTTGAAGAACCTGTGACAATATTTGCAGCCATTGAAGAACCAGATTTTTTATCGGGTGTTCCATGAGATTGAGACTTGTTTATGGGATAACCATGCAGCTTATTGTGCTTTCCAATGACCATCATGACCACAGTTGTCACATTTTGGACGACCACGCGCTTGGCCTTTGCTATTAGAAGAATAAGAAAAATTACGAGGAACCGCCATTGCAGTAGATTTTTTTGGAACACTAGAGATATGAAGAAGGTGCTACTTCTCTTCTATTGAATAGACTTTGGTGACAAAAGGTAAAGGATATATGGCCAAAATTTGGCTGCGAATGGAAGCATATGGGTCATGTAACCCCATCAAAAATTGAAAAACTCGCTCAGTGTCTTGCATTCGGACTAATTCTTTTAAGAAACCGCAAGTGCACTGTGGTGTGGAGGCAAGCATGGTGAGTTCATCCCAATAACCTTTAAGTGTTGTAAAATACACAGAGATGGTCATGGATCCTTGGGTAAGAGTAGCAATATCACGCTTCAACTTGCAAAATTCTAGGATTGTTGCTTTGAGAGAAATGATTCTCAAGATCCAGCCATACATCACGGGGACATTCATGATAGATCAAGCTGTGAACAATAGATTTATTAATGAAGTTGAGGATCCATGATTAGACCATATCACTACAACGTTCCCACAATTGAATTCCTCTTGAGGACGTTCGTTTAGGAAGGGTACCATTAACAAAACCAAATTTATTTTTGAAATTCAAAGCCATTTTCATAGCCCTCTTCCAAGTAGGATAATTGTCATCATTGAGAAGAGTGGAGACGAGGATGGCACCTGGGTGACTAGCCAAATAAAGAAAATATGGAGATAACACATCTAGAATTGATGAGGATATTGAATTGGAGGAGAATACCTTCACTGATGTGATATTGGACATAATGTCAAATCAATTCAAATAAACCAAACCGCCGAATTGGGTTAGATTCAATCTCTTTGAGGGACGCTTGCAGCTGCTCTCGCCAAAGAAGACAACCAGAGATTACATGCACTCTGAAGACGAAAATCAGAAGGGGAGAGAGACGACGATGTAAAAATGCCGCCGAAAAATCAAGAACCTACTGAAATGACGTCAGAGACTGAATGGTGCACTGAGATGAGGCCGGAGATGGCATGTCTAGCCGGAGACTGCTTAGAGGTCACTAGGGAGATAGAAAGCATGCCGGAGAAGATAACAGAGCTTCAGAGAAACTACTGCGAGCACCAGTGATACTGGAGAAGACTAGCCGAGAGAGATGGATGCTGGAGAAGATGAAGCTAGGACGATAGAAGAGACCTACAACCCAAAAAGATGGAACTGAGGAAACGTTGGAGGGCTACTGGAGAGAAGAGCAGAAAGATGATGACGAGACGATGCCGGAGATAGATGGCGTCAGAGACGCAAATGTGGTGGTGGTTGTCAGGTGCAAACTTGTAGATCTGCTACTAGCGACGAAGTTGAGGAGAATGACATCAAAGATGTCATCGGGGTTGGGTGACAAGAACTGACGGAGATAGAGTTCGGGGTGGTGACAGCTGTCGGGAGGCAGAGAAATCACTAATGCAAACAATGGTTCAGGGTCGTTGATGATGAAGACAACGGCGGCTTATAGAAAAGAGACCCAACAGGATGGTATGGTAGGGCTAGAATCGCGAGAGGCAGGGTCGGATCAGCTGCAGTGCAATCGGCAAAGCTTGTAGGAGATTAGGGTTGCAATAGCGGCGCGATTAGGCTCCATGTTAAATTTGAATAAATATATTTTTTTCTTTTTATTATTCAACATTACAATGGTGTATATATACATGAGTCAAGGAACGAGATCGCACATTACTCCTAAATATCTGCTTTATAATAATTATACAATAATTGAAAAATGGAAAGTGTAGATATTTCTCTAATACATCACAAACTAAAAGCAAAACCTTTGTTTGGGCTATGGTATGATTTAAGCCTATTACAGGCCAACTGTTGTTAGTGTAAACCCAATTTGGGTCCTTTGGTGATTTGAGGCCCACAATGGGCTTTATTTTGAAATAATAGACTATTGTGACTAATTTTGAGTGATTAAAGGACCATTATGGACTTTTATTTAAATTAAAGCCCAATTTGGGCTAAGGGTAGTCAAAGACCCACAATTGGGCCTTTAGGTGGAAATTGAAACCATTCCTACATAGTTGTTGCCCATGAGCAGTAGTGGTATGCTATTCCTTATACATTATTTACCTATATGGTCGGTCCTAATGGCCAGCCATGTCTTGTATATCTTAGGTGCTAGTTCCCATATTAGCATTGCCCATAGGTAAGGGCTAGGGATTAAATTCAATGGACTTTTGGAGGGGAATTTTGACATAATTCATTTAAAGGGAGCAAGAAAGATAGCATTCAAAGAGTGAAGAGATCAAGAGAGAGAATTTAAAAGGAAGAGCTTGGCTGAAAGAGAGGGTTCTAGTGATCAACAGACTTAAAAGCAAAGCTATTTTATCTTTTGGGCAACAATAGGCTCAAAGGCATTCTAATTCAAAGCAAAGCTAGTTTGACTTAAAAGTTTTATTGCTATTATTTGATGTTTTTGTACTATTGAGTACTTTAGTGATCAGCGATTTGGCTATATAAAATCATACAAAAAAACAAATGGCAACATATTAGGATACTTTGATTGTACTAATTTTTAGTTAGACAAAGATCATTAGGGTATTGTTTGTTCATTGCTGGTTTCTAAGGTTTATAGATGATGACCATGAAGCTGGTTGCCTTCACCAAATAAACCTAGAAAGGAAGAATAAAGGGAAATACAATATAATAGATATGGAACCCAACCCACTAGGCCTGAAAATGGGTATATCAAAGGTTCTACTCATTTCTTTCATGGCATTTTCAAGTATGCAGTAAATTAATATGTACAACTGATGCATGGCTGCTCCCCCCCCCCCAACCCTAGTTGCTAGAATCATATAATAAAATTCATAAAGGAAGAAAAATGATGAAAATGATGGGGATATGGAAGTTTGACATCATTTTTTTTCAGCAAATGAAAATGTATAGTATAGAAAGGAAAAAATTGAAATCATAAAGCATCCTTACTGAATTTAGTTCACATCTGATTGACTTGCAGGCAGGTGGTGGCTTTCGGCGGATGCCAGTGACTCGTATGCCACCGGCAACTCACAGAAGGGCAATGGCTTGCAGTGGACTCTAACGACTCAAAGATGGGCTCTAGAGACTCAAGAAGGACGGGATTCTGTGTAAGGAGAAGGGAAATCAGGCTTCTCGGGATTTTGGGGATTTCTGTGCGGAGAAATGAATGCAGAAATGGGTTTTCTAGGCAAGGTTTTTAGTGACCATTTAGAAAATAGTGTCTAAAACCCAACTATTAATAATGATTTTTAAAAAACCGTCACTAAAACATAATTACTCGTGACAGTTTTTAAAAACCAGCACTAAAACACAACTATTAGTGACGGTTAACAATCGTCACTAATAGACAATAAATTATTGCTAATGTTTTTGCACAATAGTTTTAAAGGGAAACCTACTTTTAGTGACTAAAGTATTAGTGACAAAGTTAAAATCGTCACTAATACTACATTTTTCATGACGGTTAGTAGTTTCGTCACTAATACCCTAACTATTAGTGACGAATTTTTTTTTTTGTCACTAATGGCTCATTATTAGTGACGATTTTAAATTGCTCACTAACACTTTCGTCACTAAAAAGCGCCTTTTTGTAGTGTCTAGCAATTTATATAGCTAGCCCCTTTCATTTAGTATCAAGAATTACGATTGGAGGTGACTACGTATTTTCATTCCTAGCTTGTATAAACCTAGAGTTCAATGCAACCTTGATGTTGTTGGTATGAATGGGTGTGAACTCGGACCTTGGCTTGTCATCATATTCATCAACTGCGATCGAGTGAGGTGTCCATTGATCGATGTGAATTCTAGTGGAAGTAGAGGATCATCCTCAACTACTGATTATGGTGGTTATAGTGATTTCCTCTTATTTATGGCAACCAGCATTTACATTAACTTGTTCATCTGATCTTTGATTTCCTAGACATCTTGACTAACTTCGTCATGGCTCTACCCAGGTCCTAACATTCAGCTTTCAAGATGTTCCCTCATAATTCTAACTTTTTCTTCTCCCATAATTCTAACTCTTCATCGAGTATTATAAGGATTCAAGGAAGATTCATTATTTAACTTAATGTTTAAACCCCAGAATTCAAATTGGACTCAGTTGTCTCCCTATCATTGTAACCCTGACACACTAACTTTATAGGCAACTGGATAATGTGGGCACTGGCAATGCTTATTATGGAAATGCATATATGACTATGCATAAAATGTATGAATGTTTATGAATGCAATGCAACTTAAAATAACCACTTTGCCAAAATTCTTAGAGAAACCCCAATGCACCACATATTTTTATTACATCAGGTTTGATAAAAATACAAGGATGAATACAAAAAGAAAAATCATTCATTTTTTCATTCATTTTTTTGTTTTTTTTTTGTTTTTTGTTTATTTTCAACTAATTTCATTACAACAGTAAACAAAAACAAACAACCACATATTATTAATGGAAGCGTCCAAACTAACCCAGCTCTTGATGTACGTCATCTATAATTTGTGTAGTTTTAGGATCAAAATATCTAGGATACACCCCATGCTCAACCTGCTTCATTTTCTCAACCATGGCTCTAACCCTATTAGTGGTTTTCAAAATTAACTTCATTTTTTCCAAAGCTTCAAATGTTTGTTTTTATAATATTATTTCAAAATGGGATGTACACATACACAAGGTAAACATGGTAACCATGCAAATGAATGTATGATTTAAGGTGCTAACGGTTTAAATTCTAATTAAAATGAATTTAAAGGGTTACCTTCCTTATTCACAAATGTACTCCCAAACCTAATCTTTTAAAAAGGTTTTCCTTTGTTTTTCCTTTTCAAAAATTAAAATAAAGTGGTAATTCCATTTTTCAAAGAAAAAAGGACAAATTAGATGAACTAATGGTTTGGTACTCTACACTTGTTTGATTTTAAAACGGACATCAAATGTTGGAAATCCAAACAAGTCCACAAAGTCTTTTGTCCACGATGTCTAAATGCATTTTACTCATATTGTGTTGGAATGGATTGGCTCCCAGTCTCTAAAATTTTTCAACTAGCTTTTCATTATTTATTATATTTTATTTTGTGGATCATTCTACAAGATAATCCTATTACCATCTTGGGTTTGATCCTCTTTTTTAGATTTGAATTGTTACTATTGCTTGATTTTTGGACTGTTGATAATGCTTGATTTTTTATCTTTATTCTGTTAGAAATTTATTCGCACAAAGTTTTACTCTTTCAATGAGCAAAAGGAAGAATGCACGACATGAATTATCTTACTTAGCACTTTTAGTTTATCTTTGTGGAGTTTAGAGAAGTGTGGCCAAGGTCTTTCGGTGGAATTTTGATTGGCTGAAGTTTTGGTGGAAAGTGAAGAATGTCTTATAGTCTGGATGTTGCATGGTGAGAGCCCTTGAAGGACATGGTATATGAATTTATTAAATTTAATAAAGATGGAGTAGTTCATGAATGTTCCAACAACGTAATTAAGATGGGGAGATGGTGGACTCATTATGCCAATCCCATTAAACATATAAGAATATTGGATAATAAAATAGTCGTAGAAGTTGTAGCAATTGTAGAAAGGGGAAAGATAATCGAGGAGGTGATCCAAACTAGATTAGAAAAGATAAGGAGAGGAAGAGAGAAAGGGATGGAGAGAGGGAAAAAATATATAGAAATAGAGAGATAGAGGGGCATATATGCCAAAGTGTTAATTATTTGTCATACTGCATGAATTAGTTGAATGAGTTGAAAGTCCATTAAAACTAAAACTAATCACATACTTATACCCTCACCAAGTCAAACTTGGATTTATAATTTACCTCAAATGGTGCCCAAAATGTAGCAAAGGTTACAAATCATAAATTCAAACCTACTTATAAATTAGAATGCTTTCTAAGTATTAAAGGTCTAATTATTAAAGTTGGCTGTCATATATCATGCTCGATGATTAATTGCCTTGTCACCTGATAGCTGGGTAGTCTTTGCCAGATGATTAGGTGACTTCTATCTCCTAGGTTAGAAACTAATTATTCGCCTCACCAAGTGAGTGGATAACTTCCAGATGGATGGGAAATCTTCCTTACGATTCCCTATATGGTTCGATGATAAATGGTTCACCTCACATGGGCAATTGCCATATGTCCAAATGACACTCATTATGTGCATGACCTAGGCGGCATGTCATTGTAGTTTTTATGATGACTTTGAGACAAGTGATTCGCCTTATTTGGCATGTGCCTAAGCGATTGTCATAGTCAAGCGACCATTACCATATCCTAGGAGGTGCACAGAGATGGTACAAACAATGCCCCCCATGCCCACTCCATTTAGTTACTTATAACACTTATAAATGAGAGTTGTAAATCATAGCCTAAGTTTTGGTTGACCACAAATTTTTATATCCTTCCTTTCTTAAGCAATTCTTACATGGAATATTGACTCATTCTGAAATGTGCTTTCAAGTGTAGAAGTGTCAAGTTGTATCAAATATAAGTCCAGAATCGTATTTCACAAGGACCACTAATTATCAAAATATTTGTGAAAGTTTAGTGAAAATATGATGATGTAAAATGTTATGTAAAATTCTTTTTGGGTTTTTTATGTTTATGAAAATAGTAAACAAAGTGGGAAATACTCGAGAAAATGCTAAAATGAGATTAAAATTTTATCAAGATTCAAATATATAAATCCAATACTGCAGCCAAAACAAAATAAATTCACTAAAACAAATTATCAAACACTTGGGTTACGGGTCCAACTTCCATTACTTCCACCATTTACTCGTTTATTAGGCATTACTCCTCTTCTTGTTTATCTAATCAAAGCTTTAATAAGATGAAATATGCAAATCTAAGATCAAGTAAACTTGTCAAGTCCCAACGGAACAAAATTAATACTCTCACTAAGCATCAATCAACATTCATGTAATACTTAATTGATGAAAATCCTAAATTAAATCAAGATTTTTTTTGTGCCTAATGTCAACAACAAAACAAGAAATAAAAGCAAAAGATTCATCAACAATCATCTTCAAGTTTCGGTTTCAGCCAAATAAAAGTATAACAACAACATCAAAGAAAGCCTAATAAATCATGGAAAGCAACAAAAATTGAATCACGCCCCAAGTTGTAAAACTTAGCCAAACATGTTTGCAATCCTAAATTTTTGGAACAAATTAAAACAATAGCAAATCATTGAAAACAATACAAATAAATGGAAATAAAAATAAAGGAATAAAGACAAAGGAATAGAGGACGAGAACAAGAGAGAAAGGAAAAGAAAAGTGGGCAAATACCAGCTTGGCCGCAGCAAGCTGCTGTATTTTGGTGCTGCGCACGGCCTGCTGTGTGCCTCGCGGCCAAATGGCCTCTCCTCAATGTATGCTCCATTCAAAACTTTATTCCCTTCCTCTTATTTTCCAAGCTAAAACACCTTCATGCCCTTTTCATATGCACAATTGCTGCCTCTTTCTCTTCTCACATCTGTGCATGGCCCCTTTATTTTGCATGGGCCATGCAAGTCTTGTCTTCACGTGCTGTTGTATTAGCCCCCTGCTTATTACGGCTACTATTCATTAAAACCCAATTCTCCTGAGTTGGCCCTGCACGGCTGCCCTCTTTGTGGCCTCTTCAATGCTGTGCATGGGCTTTAAAATGCATGGCCCATGGATTTTTGAAAATGCATGGCCTCTTTGTGCTGCTGTATATGATCTCTTCAAAGTTGTGCATGGGATTTATTTGCATGGCCCATGAAAGTAATGATGTAATCCCAAGAGAGGGTGAATTGGGTATTTTAAAAATTATTATGCGAAATCTCGATTCATTTTAAGCCTTTTCAATTATACAAATCGCAATCAACTAATCAACGATAGTATTATACCAATCAGCAATCCTAGGTATATATGAGATTGAAAATCAAAATCTAAATTTATCTTTCGACAAGTTCACAATCAACTTTGAATTCAATTAAATACCAAATATGTACTTGAGATAAAATCCAACGACATAAAATGAGCAAGTTAACTACTAAAACTAGAATAGACAAACAACCACAACATATTTACCTCAGCCAACCAACAATTGAATTCAAAGATTCAGCACTTGTCTAAATTTTAACTGAAGACTTAAAAACATAAAAACCATTAATAACTCAATGGATTTATTCAAAGTACTTCAAACCCGAACTCAGCGTTCAACAGAATTTCCTAATTAATTCAAAAACATACATAGCAGTTTATGATTGTAGAATTTAAAGCCGGATTTTTTACAAGGTTTGGCTTACCGCCTACATCCTTGTTTCGAGCAAATTACTGTGAAGATTTCCTATACCCACTCTATTCAATAGGTGGAGTACGCCTCTCTCTATTAGAAGGTGGAGACCCCTCTCTAATGAGAACACCCTCTCGCTAGGCAACGATTATAACAACGAATCGTCCGATTGCAAATCAGCACTATAAATTCGTTCGTACAAGAAAACACTCTCACAATAGAGCAAAATTTGTACAAGATTAAGCACTATGTACTCAAAACATCAATATGCAATAGAATCTCATACAGATTGCAAAGGGATTTTGATTGTAGTATGAGAAATTAGGAAAATTGAAATCAAAATACATTTAGGGCTTTCAACAAAAATTCACACCAACTTTTCGGAGTTTGAATCAAGAATATATCAAGAATTCAGTGTGTATGTGCGAGTATTGGTTGCCCTAATTGCGAAAAAGTCATCTTTACATAGAGTAGGAAACCAAATCTTTCAATTTTGGAAAGAAATCAACATTGTTAGAAAGTTTAAAACGTAGACTTCAGTCGCCTGAACTATTTAAAAATAGCACTCCAAAATAGGCAATAGCAATTCAATCGCCTGCCCTTATTCTAGTTTTCTTGTTTACACTGGCAGTAGCATATTAGTCACCTATGTGGTAAACCTCAGTCGCTTGAACACTATACTACTTAGTGTTTTTCACATTTTGATTCCAAAGCTTGTTTAGATTAACTTTGAAAAGTATTTTGGACCTTATAAAAATATTTTCCAAATTCTAAATCAGGTCTCTAAGTCCAGAGTTAAATCATAAAAGTTTTAGTCACAATATTGAAGCTTAGAAGTACTTACATAAGACTCTAAGAAAATAAATACACTTAATTCCTATGTCTTCATGTCGTATAGCTTTGACATTGTCGAAGCTTGATCAAAACTTCAATATGCTTGTATTCTTCAAGACTTGTAGCTTTAAGTTAGACTTCATGTAATCTTTGCCAAGTATAACCATTTACTTTGTGAAACACATGATTCTTGAAATTTAACTTGAAAGCACAATTAGTAACCTTAGTTTAACTTGAAAGCCTTGTTAGGCCAATAGCCCATGCATTATTGAAAGCTGCCCTAGTAGCGTATTATCTCCTCTTCAATTCTGCACGCATGGCTCATGCAATTGTATTTTTTTTTTTCACCTTTAATTCTTGAAAATTACCTACAATAATTAAACACAAGTGCTCATAAATTTACGGGCAAAAATAGAATAATGGTCCTAATGTTATCAATTAAGCTTCATTTAAAATAATGTACATAACTAGGCTTTTTAATCCAAATTGCAATATCCAATAAACACATTTAAGCACTGAATTATGCAACTTTGACACCTAATCACACCCCCTAACTATCGTTTTGCTAGTCTCTAACAAATAAAGTGAATGAACTCATACAATGGGGAGTTACTAACTACAATTCTAGTATATTCTAAAATCACTCGCCATGAAATAAACTTGTTAAATTTAAGAACACATGAAATAGATTAGTATGAATTTAGTATCAACTAAGAGATTTATACACCATTTAGTTGATCAACTAAGGTAATTGAATGTAACAAAGTTCTCATGCATGAGAATAAGACTAGAATTTTAAGATTGACTACTAAGAGGCATTAACAGCTTTAATCACAACAGCAAATCTGAGATAACCACATGATCTTACTCTGATTCAAAACCATTGTAATGGCGGCTTTCAAGATATTGCACTTTAGAAGGCACCTATTTTCTTATTTAGTAAAGACCCCTGTAATAGGTATCCTTTTCCAGTATACAAATGTACAATGGTACCGTTCACGCTATTACACTTTAGAAGACACCTACTTTTTTATTTTTTGAGGACCTTGGTAATAGGTAGCATTTTCCAATAAACAAATGTTTCTCTTTTTTTCCTCTTTTTTCTTCTTTCCTTTTTTTTTTTGCAATTTATCCCTACCTTGTTGCTCATTTTAATTTGCCTCAAACTTCATCATAAGCCATTATGATATGGTTCATTAGAGTTCTAAATAACCAAAGTGTAAATCAACAAATAATGACCTAAGGTAGTCTTTCTAAGTACTCTGACCTGTGTTGTGTGTGTTTCAGAAAAACTTTTAACATCTTTCCCTTAGTTGAAAATAAGTAAAATGGAAAGTTTCCCTTTAGATCTAAACTCTGATTTGCACTATATTCTACATGTTCCATGTCTTCAAAAAAAGAAAAAAAAAAATCCAGCATGTAAAATTCAATAATAAGGAATTTGGTATGTTTTGAGCTCAATACCAGCACTTCCCCAAAGTGGACCAACATATGTCTAAGGCATGAAAACAAAAAAAAAAAATTCTCTTCCACCCCCTCCCCCCCCCCCCCCCCACTAAAATGCATTGTTCTCGATGATTAAAAAGAAAAAACAAAAAAGTGATAATGAGAGAAATAGAAGAATACCTGGGTAGAGAAGTAAAGGACAAAAAAAATGAAACTAAAATAAAATATACCTACAAACAAACTAAAAATAAAACAAAATAATGCAAAATGAAATAAAGAAAAGTAAAACATTACTGCATGTCTGGAGGCTCGGAAGGAATTTCATCCCTAATGGTTTATGGATTGAAGTGGCGGGTCTCCAAATTTGAGTCACCACAACAAGTCGGTTTTGTTACCGGCACAAAAATTAGCCTCTAATAAATTAATGCTCTCCAAGGTATCAGACAAAACATGTTCCAATTAACTTTTCTGCTTTAACAAGAAATGATCCTTATCAAGTAGGGATTCCAATGCATTGACTTCTTGAATATCTTCAAGTTCTCAAGGTTGCCTGCACAAATTAAAGATATTCAATTCTAAAGTCATATTCCTAAACTCAACTTTAAACCCCACTTTTGCAATTAATTATGGCATTAGACGTCCTCAACAATACCCTTAGGAATTTTTAAGGATCTATCGGCAAGCTGCAAAATGATTGAAGTGGCCTTTAATTCCTTTATCCCCAATTGTTCATACACATTATAATGTAGCAAATTAATCCTTGCACCTAAGTCTAGCAAGGCCTGACCAATCTTAAAATTTTCAATGACACATGAAATAGTAGGTGACCCAAGATCCTTGTACATAGGTGGTGTATGATTTTGAATAATGGCACTAACTTGCTTAGTGAGGAAAGCCTTTTTCTGCATATTTAGTTTGTGTTTTACAGTGCATAAATCCTTTAGAAACTTAACATAAGCAAGAATTTGTTTTATAGCATCAAGAATTGGAATGTTAATCCTAACTTGCTTTAAAATTTCTAGGATTTCAGTATGTTGTTTTTCTTTATGCAAAGGGAGAAAACGCTATGAAAAAGGTGTAGGTATGGGACATGCATCATTATTTGAATCTAAAGTGCTTGTCTCACCACTAACTAGAAGATGGTTAGCTTTTTTACCTAAACTTCCTACAATATGGGTAGGATCATCCACAGACTTACCATTCCTCAAAGTAGTAATAGCTTTCATTGATTTCACATTGACTAGTTCACCAGTATTCTAAGATGGTTGACTTTGCCCTTGTGGTTTGGGTTGAGGTTGAGCTGGGAATTTTCCCTTCTCTTAGCTACTTAGAGTAGTGGTTACTCTAGCAAGGGTCCCTCTAATGTTATTGATGGCTTGGGAGTTTTGGTTGTTGATTGTGCTCTCACTCTGCATAAACTGTTGTAGGCTAACAATTAGCTATTATATGAAGTCTTCCACTCCCCTTGTCTGCATTGGAGGAGGCTGATTTACAAAATGAAAGGGTCCCAAGCCTTGGCCAGCTGTTGTATAAGGAGTACACTGACTTTATCCCTGTGTAGATGGCCCCACATGGTCATTTTTCCAGTTGAATTTTGGATGACTTCTCCAACCTACATTGTAAGTATTAGAATAAGGACTAGAAAAATTCTTAGAAACCATATGCACAAGGTTGGATTGATCAAACAAAAAAGTAGGAATTTTTGGGCATACATTAGCCACATGCCTTAGATCCTCACGTATGCTGCATTTTTCAGAAGATGGTGGTAATATATGCATTTCATTTACTTTCTTAAGCTCAATGGAATCTAACCTTTTAGAAATCAATGCAAGTTTAGAATTTAAATCATCGGCTTCTTTCAATTGATATTTACCAAATATCAATTAAATACCAAATATGTATTTGAGATAAAATCCAATGACATAAAACGAGTAAGTTAACTACTAAAACTAGAATAGACAAACAACCACAATATATTTACCTCAGCCAACCAACAATTGAATTCAAAGATTCAGCTCTTGTCTGAATTTTAACTGAAGACTTTAAAACATAAAAACCATTAATAACTCAATGGATTTATTCAAAGTACTTCAAACCCGAACTCAGCGTTCAACATAATTTCCTAATTAATTCAAAAACATACATAGCAGTTTATGATTGTAGAATTTAATGAGAATACCCTCTTGCTAGGGAACGATTATAACAACGAATCGTCCGATTGCAAAACAGCACTATAAATTCGTTCGTAAAAGAAAACACTCTCACAATAGAGCAAAATTGTACAAGATTAAGCACTATGTACTCAAAACAACAATATGCAATAGAAGCTCATAAAGATTGCAAAGGGATTTTGATTGCAGTATGAGAAATTAGGAGAATTGAAATCAAAATACATTTAGGGCTTTCAACAAAAACTCACACCAACTTTTCGGAGTTTGAATCAAGAGTATATCAAGAATTCAATGTGTATATGCGAGTATTGGTTGCCTTAATTGCGAAAAAGTCATCTTTACATAGAGTAGGAAACCAAATCTTTCAATTTTGGAAAGAAATCAGCATTGTTAGAAAGTTTAAAACACAGACTTCAGTCGCCTGAACTATTTAAAAATAGTGCTCCAACATAGGCAATAGCAATTCAGTCGCCTACCCTTATTCTAGTTTTCTTGTTTACACTGGCAGTAGCATATTAGTCACCTGAGTAGTAAACCTCAATCGCTTGAACACTATACTACTTAGTGTTTTTCACATTTTGATTCCAAAACTTGTTTAAATTAACTTAGAAAAGTATTTTGAACCTTATAAAAATATTTTCCAAATTCTAAATCAGGTCTCTAAGTTCAGAGTTAAATCATAAAAGTTGCAGTCACAATATTGAAGCTTAGAAGTACTTACATAAGACTCTAAGAAAATAAATACACTTAATTCCTATGTCTTCATGTCGTATAGCTTTGACATTGTTCAAGCTTGATCAAAACTTCAATATGCTTGTATTCTTCAAGACTTGCAGCTTTAAGTTAGATTTCATGTAATCTTTGCCAAGCATAACCATTTACTTTGTTAAACACATGATTCTTGAAATTTAACTTGAAAGCACAATTAGTAACCTTAATTTAACTTGAAAGCCTTGTTAGGCCAATAGCCCATGCATTATTAAAAGCTGCCCTAGCAGCCTTTTATCTCCTCTTCAATTCTGCACACATGGCTCATGCAATTGTATTTTTTTTTCACCTTTAATTCCTAAAAATTACCTACAATAATTAAACATAAGTGCTCATAAATTTACGGGCAAAAATAGAATAATGGTCCTAATGTTATCAATTAAGCTTCATTTAAAATAATGTACATAACTAGGCTTTTTAATCCAAATTGCAATAACCAATAAACACATTTAAGCACTGAATTAAGCAACTTTGACACCTAATCACACCCCCTAACTATCGTTTTGTTAGTCTCTAACAAATAAAGTGAATGAACTCATACAATGGGAAGTTACCAACTACAATTCTAGTATATTCTAAAATCACTCGCCATGAAATAAACTTGTTGAGTTTAAGAACACATGAAATAGATTAGTATGAATTTGAAATGAGCTCCAGAAGGGTCAAATTTGGCGATGAACATAGAACGAAAAAAATGAAATATATATATATATATATGGATATATGATGTGACCCGGCCATGCAAGCCGGGTCAGATCCATTTTGGTTGGGTCACTTATCCGGGTAGGCCACTATAGCTCTCTTTTAAGAAGCCAACCCGATCACAGCTCCAGGGGGCCTCTCTTCTCTCATTCTCCCCTCTCTCTTGTTCTCCATCCTATCTTCTCTTCTCCTCTCTTCTTCCTTCTTCTTCTTCTCTTGTTCTTGTTCTTCCCTCTTTTCCTTCTTCTTGCTCTGTCTCTCTCTTCCCTTAACTATCTCCCTCTCTTTCTCCTTCTTTCCTCTTCCCATGTTCCCTCTACAGAGCACCAGCAGACCTGCGTTTTTTCTTCTAGCTCCAACCACTGCAATAGCCCAAGAGGAGGCCAACCTGCCAGCAGCCACAGCAGAGAACCGAGAGGTCTTACAGCAACCATCATCTGCCTCTCCCCCTGCAGCAACTCGGGTGTTCCACAGCAGCTTCTACCAGCCTCCCGAAGCACCATACGCAGCCGACCACAACACCAGCTCCATGGTCGAGAGCCTCCACAACAACCAGCTGCCACAGCCAGTCACTCCAACACTGCTAGCCGCCGAGAACCCCCTACAAGAACAGCCAGCTTCACTGTCCTCTCTTCTCTCTCTCTCTCTCTCTCTCTCTCTCTCTCTCTCTCTCTCTCTCTCTCCTCTCTCTTTCTCTCTCTTTATTTTATTTTATTTCATTATTTGTTTTTTTGTTCCCCTTCTTCCATTCTCCTTCAATGTTTTTTTTTTTTTTTTTATTTCAAGTAAAGTTCAAGTTGAATTGTTATTGTTTAGAGAATTTAAAATTTTTTTATTTTATTTTATTGAGTATTAAGTTTCTATTAAAGTTGTTTTTTTTTGTTGGTTTTGTTTTTATGTTTGAATATGTTAAGTTTGATTTCTTGAGAACAAGAAAAGAATAAAATACAAAAAGAAAAAAATTTGTCTTTATTTTAGAGATTAATTTAGTTGCTTTTCTTCCTTAAAAATTTGATTTTTGATTGAAACTCAGTTTAGTTAGGGTCCATTTTATTAAAGTTTATATTTTTAATGTGCTTCGTTTGCGTAAAATTGTGATTTTATTTTGAGTTCTTAGTTTCATTAAGGGTCTGGTTTTTATTGCGCGTGTGTGTATTTGGTTGAGTTTCCATGGTGTGTTTTTAATTCCACGTTCTAGGTTGCCATTTTTAATTAATGCGTGTCCCAATGTTTCCTTGAGTAGATTAGGGTTTCCGTTTTTGCTCTCAATTTCAGTGCATGCTAGGTTTAGCGTTTTAATTCGTGTGTTATTTAATTCATCAAAAGTAAAAATAAAACACCATTGAGACCCCGAATCTGAACTGAGTTTAGTACATTTTTATTTTTGATTGGACGAATGTAAAATTTGAGATTAAAACGCATTCCCTGAGGAGATGATCTAGTATTTTAGACTAAATATTACATGACATAACTCTTATACTTGGGAGAGCTTCCGAGCTACTCATTTTTTGAGTGAGTCAAGTTTTTGGTACTGTTGCTGGGGAATGTCGGTCTTTGTCTCAAATTAGCGCTTTTTCGTGTCATTTTTATTAGTTTTATGAAAAAGATAAAGAAAAAGAAAAGCAAAAAACAAAAACAAAAAAAATTGAGTTTCGAAAAATGGTTGCACTTGTTCTGCGCATGATAATGGACTTTTTACAGCTTGAATATGCTACTGCATCCTCTTCCAATATTTTGTCTACTGACAAGCTTAATTTCATGATGCAGCACGGGAGGACGTCATTGCTACCCGAGTTCTACGGGATGGAATCTGAGTGCCCTTATCAGCACTTAGCAGAGTTTGAATTAACTGGCAATATGTTTTTCCCTCATGCTAGGACTGATCAATCTATTTGACTGAATTTATTTCTTGCTACTTTGCAGGATAGGGCATAGATGTGGTTTCATTCCTTAAGACCTCACTCTATCACTAATTGGTCTGATATAGAGTGTGAATTTTTGCGCACATTTTGTCCCTCACAAAAAACTTAATTTTTACAGGAACAGATTCTTAATTTTGTGCAACAGGATGATGAGACATTTCGGGCTTGTTAGGAGCGATTCAAGGATCTATTAAGTACTTTTCCACATCACGGGTTCGACACATGGAGGTTAGCTGATTTACTTTATACTGCTCTTACCCCTGATTGCAAGTATTTTGTCCATACCATGTGAAATGGAGAACTCTTCAGCAAGGACCCAGATCAGGTGTTATCGTTCTTTGATTACCTAACTGAAAATGTCCCACAGTGGAACACACGATACACTCAAGCAATCATGACTGCACACCCTATCAGCACAATCGGTGGTGGAGATATATATGAACTACCAAACTATCGAGATATTCCTCCGCCTCAACACCAGCCACAAAAGATCCCTCAAGGCTATACGCCGTCAAGAATTTTCGAGGATAACATAACACAGATGGTGAACATGCTCCAGAAATTCATGCAAACTCAAGTCAATTATAATAATGAATTGCGGGACACCATTAATGCGATGAGCACACAGTTGGACATTTTAGAACAAGAGGAATCACTTGCGGAACATCACACCAATTCTCAAGAGTACTAGCAATAACAACAAATGAATGATGTTCTCTATGAGATAGCAGAGACCGCCATTACTCCGAGAAGTGAGAAAGAAGATTCTCAATCTGAAATGCTCATCGCCGGACAACCATTTGTCCCAGCACTAGAAGTTATGGCTGAACCAAAAGAGGTTAAAGAAAAATCAGAGGAAACGAGCTTAGAAGCGGAGCAGTCAGTTAATGCGGAGACTGATACCAATGAGGAGTACCAACTTGTGGTACCTCACACTCAGAGCTTAGAACCTGTGGAACTGTCACTCCCGCCTGAATCAGATGTCAAGGAGCCCAATGTGGAGGCAGACCCTTGTAGTGGTAAGATGATATGTACACCCGATAAAGAAGGTGACCAGACTAGTGAATGTATTATTTTTAAGGAAGCAGGTAAAGCTTTTAATGTTAATGCTTCATAAGAACTACAGGTTATTGCTTAAATAACTTCCCATCACACGTTGATTCGTAAAGAAGCAAATTTCCTGGACACAATGTTGAATAAAGACCCTTTCTTATCAACACATGAGGGTCGACTTGCACACATATTGTTTGGTATATTGATGAGCATTAATTCATTTGAGGTTGATTTTCGTGCAGGTATGAAGGCTGATCGATTGTGGCTGCTTAAATTTGGAGACCCGTCGATGCAATTTATATACCTGCGGCCACCAGACGAAATTCCCCCTGAGCCTCCGTCAGACAATTACGATCTTTTTCTTTCCCTTATTTTCCTTTTATTTTATTTTATTTTATTTTTAGTTAGTTTTCAAGTCGATTTTCTCGTAGTTCGATTTTTGTTTTCCATTATTTCGCCACTCAGGTACGCCCTACTTTTCCCGTGCACAAACTTTTCTATTTCCCTTATGCTCTCACATTGAGGACAATGTTCTACTTTAGTTGGGAGGATGAGCATTCACATGTGACACTATGCACGTACACGTACCAGGTTTTATATGTGTTTTATATTATAAGAAAAATCAAAAAAATCAAAAAGAAAGAGAGAAAGAAAGAAAGAGGAGCACTGAGGAACTACACTGCATTATGCCATGCTTATCACTAACTCATACCCTTCACATACTTGTGTATAACTTACGAATTACACATTTGAGTCAATCATGCATAGTTTCTCTTTATACGATCTTATGACTCCACGAAGAATCGATTGGTAGTACATTCGTGTTAATTTGGCTATATAATTTCTTGTATTTACATGGCATCTAACGAGACTAAATAGACACATTCACGTGATTCATTGCACTTAGGGTTTCCTATGAGCATTGAGAGAACAACCATGGCGACTATGACACCTTGTGAGATATCCTTGAGCTATTTATCGTCCTTTTGAGCATTAATATCAAATCAGAGTTCACATAACTCAATTCTCTCTTTCTAGATGATTCCTTATACACTAGTCTCTATCTTTAATTTGCTAGCCTAGAGGTGACACCTAGTGGGGAGATAAAAACCTAGGTCTTGTAGCCTACTCAAGATGTGAAGGCTGAGCCACCCCTAGAGATAGACTTAATTCATGAACCTCTATTCGAGCTCAATTCTCATTGATGGTATGAAGATTACAAAAGAAGTGTTAAGATTGTCCTTATTGCTTAAGAAAAGATAGAAAATAAAGAATGGGCAAAAGAAAGAATAAGAAATAAATATGTGCATGAAATGAAATGTCAATGCTGGTCCACATACATATCACAAAAAGTCAAGGACACGACACACGTTTTCCACGTATGAAGATGCTTCAACCGGTTAATGCTTCAAATGTACTCACGACAAGTTTGTGAATAAGTTGATCTAGGGTGGTCTCGATTGGATATGGCGAGTAGGTGAGAAGATGTTAGGGTGAAGGACCCAACACCTCATAGATAGGCTAGATCCTTTCCAGACTAGTCCACTCCGTATATTTAGCATTTGTTCCTTTTAATATGTGCGATGTTTGATCGCGACACTCCTCCTCACATATGATGAGTGAACCCATTTTCTTTGAGTGTTTTTTAGGGTATACCAGTTAGGCCGAGTCAAAGCGACCGTCATGTAGGTGTCCACTGGTATCCTAGGTGTACTGAGTCACACACATCACACACACGTCGAGAGTTTACCTATTTATACTCTGACTTATATGACTGCATTAACTCTGAAATGTGCCGCTGGTTAACTTCATGTGAGTATATTGCTCTTAAATGACATCTAAACGATGAAACTTGCATGAGTCACATGCTTCGAAGTTGTGTGTATTGAATATGAACAAGCCTATGTGAGTTTTAGTTATGTTCTTGTATGTGAAATGGTATACTTGTCTCGCATGTGCATTGATTTCATGATCACTGGAGTTCGTAGTGCTGGGCACTGCCCTAAAATTCATTCATGTCAATTGCTTGAGACTAGTAAAACGTTAGTTGGGGGGGTGTGATTACGCGTCAAAATTGCATAATTTGACACTTTAATTCAGTCTTTACGGCTTATATTTTTAATTAAGTGTCCAAATTTGTCCAATATTTTAATAAAGTTCCGAATTTATCATTCTTGAGTTTTATTGTGTAATTTATGAATTTTTGGTAATATTTTATCGTAAGAAAATTCCCAAAAATAAAAACCGACACCTATTCGTATTTCATGCATAACCTTTTCGTATGAGCTCCGATTGAGACAATTCAAATTTTTAAAGAAATATGAAAGGATTATCTACAACTTTTGTGTTTCGAGTTCTGTAAGAAATGGCCTCCAGAAGGGTCAAATTTTGTGATGAACAGAGAACAAAAAAAATGAAAAAAAAAATTTTAATGATGTGACCCGACCATGCAAGCAGGGTCAGATCCATTTTGGTTGGGTCACTTATCCGGGTAGGGCACCACAGCACTCTTTTATAAAGCCAACTCGAGCACAGTTCCAGGGAGCCTCTCTTCTCTCATTCCCCCATCTCTTTCGTTCTCCATCTTATCTTCTCTTCTCCTCTCTTCTTCCTTCTTCTTCTTCTTCTCTTGTTCTTCTTCTTCTCTCTTTTCCTTCTTCTTGCTCAGTCTCTCTCTTCCCTTAACTATCTCCCTCTCTTTCTCCTTCTTTTCTCTTCCCCTGTTCCCTCTGCAGAGCACCAGCAGACCTACGTTTTTTCTTCTTGCTCCAGCCGCTGCAATAGCCCAAGAGGAGGCCAACTTGCCAGCAGCCATAGTAGAGAACCGAGAGGTCTTACAGCAACCATCATCTGCCTCTCCCCTTGCAGCAACTCGGGTGTTCCACAGCAGCTCCTACCAGCCTCCCGAAGCACCATAAGCGGCCGGCCACAGCACCAGCCCCTGCTCCACAGCACCAGCTCCATGGCCGAGAGCCTCCACAACAACCAGCTGCCACGGCCAGTCACTCCAACACTGCCAGCAGCCGAGAACCCCCTCCAAGAATAGCTAGCTTCACTTTTCTCTCTTCTTCTTCTTCTTCTTCTTCTTCTTCTCTCTCTCTCTCTCTCTCTCTCTCTCTCTCTCTCTCTCTCTCTATTTCATTTTATTTCATTATTTGTTTTGTTGTTCCCATTCTTCCATTCTCCTTCAATGTTTTGTTTTTTTTTTAATTTCAAGTAAAGTTCAAGTTGAATTGTTATTGTTTAGAGAATTTAAATTTATTTTATTTTATTGAGTATTAAGTTTCTATTAAAGTTGTTTTTTTTTTTTTTTTTTTTTTTTTTTGTGTTTTTTTGGTTTTTTTTTTTTTTATGTTTGAATATGTTAAGTTTGATTTCTTGAGAACAAGAAAAGATTAAAACACAAAAAGAAAAAAAATTGTCTTTATTTTAGAGATTAATTTAGTTGTTTTTCTTCCTTAAAAAATTGATTTTTGATTGAAGCTTGGTTTAGTTAGGGTCCATTTTATTAAAGTTTATATTTTTATCGTGCTCCATTTGCATAAAATTGTGATTTTATTTTGAGTTCTTAGTTTCGTTAAGGGTCCGATTTTTATTGCACGTGTGTGTGTTTGGTTGAGTTTCCATTGTGTGTTTTTAATTCCATGTTTTAGGTTGCCATTTTTAATTAACGCGTGTCCCAATGTTTCCTTGATTAGATTAGGGTTTCCGCTTTTGCTGTCAATTTCAGTGCATGCTAGGTTTAGAGTTTTAATTCGCGTGTTATTTAATTCGTCAAAAGTAAAAATAAAACACCTTTAAGATCCCGAATCTGAACTGAGTTCAGTACATTTTATTTTCGATTGGACAAGCGTAAAATTTTAGATTAAAACGCATTCCCTGAGAAAAAAATCTAGCCCTTGAGCTGAATATTACACGACGTAACTCCTATACTTGGGATAGCTTCCGAGCTGCTCATTTTTTGAGTAAGTCAGTGGGAAAATCCAGTAGTTTGAGGGTCTTTGCATTGATATTGCAAGATTCGTTAGGCTTATATTTTGTATGCAAAAAGTATTTTACAAGCTTGTTTTCAAACAACTCTTGTGCTTGCTACATTGAAGAAAATATTTTTTAGCTTTTTTGAATATTATTGCTAGCATCTTTAAAACACTGATCTGACATTGAGATTTGGTATACTTGGTTTCTAAAGAATAGCTTGTTTAAACACTCTAGTACTTACTTGAGAATAATCATTACACAGAGTGTAGATTGTACACGTAGAGCACCGAACTTATAATTCATACATTCTTGAAGTGCATTGATTATATTGTGCATAGTGGTACATTTTTGCTCATGTGAGAAGCATTTCCTTGTAAATCAAATTTATATTAAATTTTTTGTATTCTAGGCATGGGCTTGAAGAGGGAGACTAGCCCTATGGAATAGTCTCGAATTGGCTTAGACTCGGTTAGGAAAGATAGGTGCACAATCCTGGTAAGGTATAGGTTGAGGTCAGCCTCATGAATTGACCTGGTCATTTAGGTGCCGCTCCACCTGTTAAGTGAGCATTAGTGAAATCCTTGTGCTAGTGAACCAAGGCAAGGACGTAGGCACATTTGGTTGAGCCCCGATCACATATCGTGTGTTTGTTTATATTCTCACAATTTATATACCTGCATGGTTATGTTATTGTGTGAATGATGCACATGATTTAAATTTCCGCATATTATACTTATCTGGGCATTTGGGACTACATAGATAGACTCTAGGTTGTGTAATACTACAAATGCCTAGTCAAACCTAAGGAGAAATTGTAAATACCCAATTCACCCCCATCTTGGAATACACCAATTCCAACAATTGGTATCAGAGCCTCATTGCACTAGGCTTAATAGATTTTGTAAAAGATCGCAATGACTCACATTGGTGTATCCCAATTCGGAGATGGACAGTCACCTACTAGTCCTCTATTATTTTGTAATGTTAACTACACCACCTGAAAAATTAGGATGAACATATTTATAAAATCAATGGATTGAAGGGCCTAGTAGGGGATTGTCAAGGGAATTTGTATGTCTGTAAAAAAAAAAATGATATTATTGTGATGCATGCAAATTCATATGCCATGGACTTATTATACTGTGCTTTAGAGTCTAATATTTTGCTTGATATATTGGCATGTACAAGTGCAAAGGATATCTTGGATGAGCTTGAAAGGAAATATGGAGAATCCTAGGGGAATGAGACCACCACTCAAGAAGTGGTAAATAATAGGGCAATTACATTAATAGACAGTGAGGTATATGGTTATATCTTTGCCTCTGTTGACGATTCTTGTGTTGAATGTTGTGATGTATCATATATTGAATCATCTGTTGATAATACTATTAGTGATGCATGCAATGATTCTAGTGAAAAATACTGCAATATATTATATGATGAATCATCTGGTATTCCTTGTGATAAAACTGCTAAAAATGCATGCAGTGATTCATATGATGTTTATTGCGAAAAATCTTGTGTTGAATCATTTGTTAAAGTTTATGATGAAAGCATGCCCTTGAACAAAGAACTAGAATGTACTTTATTTAAAATGCATAAACTTCTAGTTAGGATGTATAAGCAGAAAACAATCTTAGAAAATGAGGATAAAAGGATAGCAAAGCAATTAGATGAATTAAAATATTATCATGCTATTCTAGAGAAGAAAAATATTGAGATGATATTGAATATTAACTACTTGTAAGAAAATGAAAAGAAGAATCACAATAAACCCTTAGGAGCTAAAGGAAATAAATCTTTCAAAAATGGTTCATTTTTTAAATCCCACAGTCACAAAAATGCCTTATCGAGCAAAAATAAGATTTGTAAGCATAATCTTTCACGCATACATAAAACTTATTTATCTTATAAAATGATGTGGCACATTTGGTTTAATTGTCTATCTAGAAGTGCCAGTGGCTTGGAAAAATAAATGATGTGGGTAATCATGAAGGAAAACCTTTCGAGACCAAAGGAAGAAAGAAGTCAAATTAAAATTACATAATTCTTAGATTCTTCCTTAGTGCATAAGATTAGCCATAGGGGGTAGTGGTGTCGGTAGGCTTGGAAAGTGGTTGATGCTTAAAATGAAAATATTTAGTAGATGCATTCACTATACACTATATTGAATACTAAAAATCTTAGATAATGAAGCCAATGTGAAAAGTCAAGTAAAATATTCAATCTAATCACTTAATGAAGAAATATCATGATGATTGGACAAAAAATGAAAACATTGACTGTAGCATACTTGAATGAAAATTCACTTCAAAATGGACAAGGCAACAAGGCCTTGTATATAATTCTTATTGTTTAACTCACACGCAAATATGAAAATCCTAAGTTAAGCCTACTTTGTCCATTTCACAAAGTTGAGGTTTAGGGATTCGTCTCACTACATAAAGGCCTAGATCAAAACTTAGACATTACTCTAGGCTTAAAGCACTATTGATTATAAATTACTAGTATATATTAAGTGCTTCATATAGTCATAACCAAGTTAGGGGCATCCACTAAGGAAATCAAATCTTCATCTAGTTGAATCAAATATTTCTTTTGAGCTTAAAATATAAAAATCATCTAATTTTGGTTCACCTATCTTCTTCCATAAGAAGTCTTTACCATACCACGATCATATTTGGTAAGGTTTCTTCTATTCTTTGGTTCATATCCTTGCTTTGAATTGTGATTATTTTTATAAGGATACTTTCCATTCTCCGAAGAGCATTGTTCAAAAATTCATACTCCTAAATGCTCTTTGCTAAAATGGTCAGGACATAATCTTTTACTTGTTTATCATGAATAAAGCCCTATTTCCTCAAATACTCTTCTGAACATAATAGAAATTTAATCCTTAAGAGTATTTAATTTATACTTCTCTCACATAGCTCTCAACTTTTAAATCAAATTATTTAGAGCTTCACTTCATTAGATCATGATGAATGACTAATATGTTTGCACTAGGTCTCAATCGAGATGAATGCATAAAATTCAAGTTGACCTACGCTCATGTATCTATAATTCAAAACCATTTGATCTTGTGCCTCTCACGTACTAAAAATCATAACAAAAGAGACAAATATTGGCTTAACTCATAGAAAAGATATTCATTGTGACTTTTTGGTCCGTTAAGCCTATAATCAAAATGCCATGTTTATATCATTGAATACCCTTTAAGTCACTTGGCCAAAAAAACTTAAAGCATATGATGGCATAAAATGAGTAGAGTACATAATTGAGGGGGAGCATTACTCTTTCATGACTATAAAAATTAAATGCTCTTATTATCTTATAATATCTATGCCAATATGCCTTTATGAATTATAGCATTGCACTGAACTCATATCTATCCTCTGCTCTCTACTATTCATATTCATTGATTTATGGATTATAGTTTGTTAAGTTGTTAATTACTATTGATTTGCATGCTTGTATTGAAAGTCTCCTACATGGCGGATGCAGTGATGTGTATTGCATGCTGGTAGTGTGACTCGTTCTGAGTTATGCTTCCAAGTGCAGAAGTGTCAAGTTGTATCAAGGATGAGTCCAGGATCGTATTCCACAGGGACCACTGAGTATCAAAGTATTTATGCAAGTTTAGTGAAATCCTGTTGCTGAAAAATGGGTTTTGAAAATCTTTTTGGTCTTTTACGATTTTGAAAACAGTAAACAAAGTGAGAAAAGGTTGAGTAAACTATCAAAATGAAAGTAAAATTTTATCAATTTTCCAAAAATGTAAATCTAATAACGCAACCAAATTAAACGGATTAACTGAAACAATTTACCAAATACTCGGGTTACGGGTCAATGTCTACTTGCTTCCATCGTTTATTAATTCCCTAGGCCGTACTCCTCTTCTTGTTAATCCAATCAAGGCATTAATAAGATGAAATTTATTACTAAACTCGAGTAAATTTGCCACATCCAAACGGAAGAAAATATAAACTCTCATTAAGCATCAACTGAATTTCGTGTAAATTAGTTGATGAAAATCCTATATTAAATCAAGGTTTTGATGTGCCTAACGTCAACAACAAAACAAGAAACAAGAGCTAGTGATTTATCAACGATGCCTTCAATTTTCGGTTTTAACCAAATAAAAGTTTAACAATGATATTTTAGGGAAACTAATAAACCATGAAACGCAAACGACATCGACCCACAACCCGAGTTACCGAACTTAGCCACTCATGCTTGTAATAAAAAAAAACAAGTATGGAAATCCTAGTCTACTTAAGCAAGTATCAAAACTCACGCTAACTAAAGACAATAACTTTGAACACGAAATTAAAACAGGCACTAATAAAAACTCAATCAAACACATACATAAAACAATAAAAATCAAACTTTAACAAAAAATTACGAATAAAAATAATTAAATTAAAACGAATAAAAATTCACTACTAAAAATTACTTGAGAATTCAAATAAATAATTGAAATACAATATCATTCAAGATCAATTTTTTTTTCCAATTAACTTCAATAAAAACATTAATCATAACCAACTTAATAATAAGAGAAGAAATAAAAGAAAAGCAAAGGGAGAGAGAGATAGAGAAAACAGAGGATGGGCGACTGTGTTCACGGTTGCTGTGGAAGAACCGTGAGGATCTGCTGGAGAGGGCAGCTGCTGGTCTGCTGAGTTGCTGCTGTCTTCTGTTGAGTTGCTGCTGGCCTCTGCTGTGGTAGTAACAGAGGAGCTGCTGGAGGGGTGAAAATCTGGAGCAGACAGCAGAGGAGCTGCTGCTGTGCGGGCTGTAGCAGGGTGAAGATGGAGGGAGGCTGGCCGTGGCTCTGCTGGGTAGGAGTTGCAGCGGGAAGCAGGGGTTGCGGGTAGGAGTTGGTGTAGGGGCTGGTGTGAGGAAGAACAGAGGAGCAGGATAGAGAGGCCAGCGGGAAAGAAAGACAAGAAAAAAAACTAAGTAAGAGAAAAATAAGATGAAGAGGATGAAGAGGAAGAAGAAGAACAAGGAGCGTGAGAGAGCCCCCACGGGCTGCCTTTCAAAAGAAGGAGGAGGAAGAGAATATTTAAAGGGGATGGGGAAAAACCCTATGACCCAGATTACCCAACCCGACCCGGCCATGCATGGCCGGGTCACATCAAATACCCATTCATATATTTTTTTTTTCTCATTTTATTTGTTCTCTGTTCGTTGCAAATTCTGCTCTTCTGAAGCTCGTATCTCACAAAACTCAAAACACAAAAGTTGTAGATAATCCTTTCCTCTTTCTCTAGAAATTTGAATTGTACCAATAGGAGCTCGGACGAAAAAGTTATGTACGAAATACGAACAGGTGTCGGTTTTGATTCCCGGGAATTTTCCTGCGACAAAAAAATTACCAAAACTTCATAAATAGTGCAATAAAGTTCAAGAATGATGATTTTGGCATTTTATTAAAATATTGGATAATTTTAGACATTTAATTAAAAATATAAACCGAAAAGCCCGGGTTAAGATGCCCAATTAAGCAGTTTTGACCCGTAATCATAGTGGATGTAGGTCCTCGTGTGCCTTGAACAGAAGTATAAATTGCTTATTTGAACCTATCGGGTATAGGTTTTATGGGAAAACGTCCGATTACAGATTGGTAGAATTTTCCCAAGTAAAACCTTGTCTAAAGATGACTATAATAAAATTAAAGTTAAAATATTTTTGAAAGGATGAGTGAAAATCAATTAAATAATTAAACTTCATCTTAGCATAAACATCAGACATTTAGAGGAGCTTAGCTCCATTCCTATAGAAAAGGCTCAAAAAACTCACACGCATCAATTCGCTTATCAAAATATTGAGGCTCTTCTAATATCCTTGAACATTATATCTTGTACTTAAAGTTCTATGATCTGATATGGAATGTTCTTGGGTCGTGAACTACATAGAATGCCTTAATACATATTCTCTGATGCATCTATGGTATATAGGGTCAACTATACTAATCAAGTGACAAATGTAATTGACAAATACTCAATATAGTTGATTTTGAAGAGTTCGATTGATGACTTATACTACCAAGCATAATGAAATAATTCTCTATCTAATATAAGCAGATTATTGTATCTAAGCATGACTTCAAATTGATAGGGGGAGCATCCAAAATTAAATCCCATTGTGTTATGTTCTCCAACATCTTTAGCTTAGATCTAGCTTGAACTCTTTGTGGCATACGCTTAATTGTTAAGATTTCATTGAATATTTTAAAATGAAAATATATTGATTTGCAACAAGTTGTTTGTGTTTACCAATGATCCTGCATTTAAATTGTCTGAAATTTTTAGGATCTATATGGTTGTTATATTCTAGTTATCTTATGAAATTATGCCTAAATGCTAAACCAGAAAAAATTGTGCTTGCTTGTTTTAAATTAAAGCTTCTTTTTCAGCAAGCAACCCCTAGCACCGTTTTGCAACCATTATAAGGGGATATATATTATTATTATTATATACATATATATATATATATTTATTTACGTGTACTTTTGGCAAGATCAAATTTCAAAACTAAACTCTTTATCGCTTGCCTTATTATTATTTTATACTATATGTTTGTAAATTGCACAACTAGTTTGATAACTTCATATGAAAATGCATGCGAACTAGTTAGACTGTGTTTGTGTTCAAACAAACTATTTGCTATCATATGTCGTGTGCTTTAAATTTATATCTTCATGGGTCTTATGATATATTTCAATTGAAATGGTTTGTACATATTTATAGTCTAATTCTATTTTCATGTCATTTAAATCATTTAAATGACCAGTTATATTGTTCGTGCGCTTAATTGCTTTATACTTTATGAGCTTGTTTGTGTTTTGCAATGCATGACTATCATATCTCTTGCATATTGGTACTTATAGTTATGTTTTATGTCTTAATCATATTGGATTGTTTGAGTTAAGTAGTTGTAGATAAACTGGTAATTAAAAAAAAAAAAACTCAATCAGGTCATTTTTATACAGGTATTTTTGGGAAAATGTCCTATTTTCAAATGGCATGCTACCGAATTTTCATAAAATTTTCTCAAACTTTATCTTGTATATGAATGATATTTTTCTATAATTTTTCTATATATATTGAAATGACTTATTTATGCCTTTTTTGTTATTGCCAAAAGGGGGAGAAGTAGGCAAGTATTTGTCATCATCAAAAAAAGGGAGATTGTTGACCCGATGGGTCATTCCCGGTTTTGATAATGACAAATACTCAGGTATTGGATGACTTTCAAGCTTGTGTGCAAGATCATACTAAGTTGGATCACATTGATAGCATGCAGTAACTTGAAGAAAAGGAAGACCCCCACATATTTATTTGTGGTAATTTCTATTTGGGTCTGTAATATTAATTAAGAAAATGTCTGTAATAATCTAGATATCATGCGTGTAGGATTATAAGCTCAAGACCTTAGAAAGACCTTAGGGATCACCCTTCGGTTGACTAGTGCCGGATTTTTTTGGTGTCCTCAAAAGACCTTAGAAAGACTCTAGGTCCTAGCACTAGAACATAAGATGTCCCCAAAATCACTTAACATATCAAGGGAATTAATTGAAGTGAAAATGAACATAAAAGCCAAATCTGTGAGAGGTCGGGCAACCGAACCGTGGATGGGTCAACATGTTGACCTATGTTCGGAACTTTGATGGAATAGGAGCTAAATTAGGTTGAAATTCTGGAGGTGCGTAGCTCTGAGAGATCTTTTTTGGCTAATACTGCTATTGAGGAGCTGCAACTGGATGATATAGCGACTACAAAGGTGGTGGATAAGATTGAGGTAGTTGCTGATATTGTGAAGAAGATGGGCCAGACTAATCATTCTTCCATAAGAAGTTTGGGTGATTCCTTAATCTCGGATTATTTTTTTCGAGAAGGGCTGATTTTGAGATTTGTTGACCCAATTTGCTGATTGCATTCGATAAGATCTACTCTCCTGCCACATTGGTAAAAATGGACAGTCTTGAATTCAATGATCAGGGGTCACACAAATAGAACATTCTTCCACTAATTTCGTAACTTTCACTTTCTCTAATTCCATAATCTCTAGTTTCTTAGTGAAAGTAGCAACAAGAGCCTGTATGTTGACCTTATAGGTCATATCCCTATTTTGATTATGACAAATACTTAGGTATTTAATATCTGCCGAGTTGATGTGCAGGAATTCTAATTGGCAGATCACAAAGAGGAACTAAAGCTTGAAGACCAGTACACGTTTTTTAGTTGTAATATATATATTCAGTAGGGAAATTGGTCTGTAATATTAAATAGGTCTTTTGGTTTGTAATAAGTTTCACACATCACATATATGATTTATTAAGTAAGCTTAAACAAACCGTAAATAAGAAATGACCTTAGAAATACCTTAGGGTGTACCCTTCGGTCGACCTTCGGTTGACCGACACCGGACTTTTTCGGTGTCTTTAAATTGGACCCCAAGTGACCCTAGGACACACACATTTACACATATGTTTGTTAGGCACTTGAATAAGGCTTGTTTGTTTTGAAACGGGACCGAAATGCACACATGGTGCACTTTCGATCGACCAGCAAAGTTAGTTCATTTTGGCCCAGTCGACTGAAACATCTGGTCGACTGAACTGGGTAGTTCAAAAGGCCTTAGTCGACCAAAACCTCCATGGGTCAAAGTTTGACCATCTGGTCGACCGAACCAGGTAGTTCAAAAGGTCCTGGTCGATCGAAACCTCCCTGGGTCAAAGTTTGACCATCTGGTCGACCGAACTAGGTAGTTCAAAAGGCCCTGGTCGACCAAAACCTCCTTGGGTGAAAGTTTGACCATCTGGTCAGCCGAACCAGGTAGTTCAAAAGGCCCTGGTCAATCGAAAACCTCCCTAGTCAATATTTTAACCATATGGTCGACCGACCACTTTTGTACTCCAACTACCTGGTCGGCTGGAGGGTCCTCGGGAGAATTCCTAGTGGTCTGGTCGACCAAACCAGGGAGTTCAAAATGGCCTGGTTGACCGAACCTCAGAAAATTGAGAAATCTTCTTCTCCTGGTCGACCGAGACCTTAGTTCAAAAGTCCCCTGGTCGACCGAACCATATGAGACTTGGTCGACCGAACTTGTTTTGGTCGACCGAACCTCTCGGGTTGCCCTAATTTTTTTACCGTAGTTAATATTTTTAAACAGGGTTAAAATGCTTTATATATCATTAAACTTTCCTAATAATACCCAATAAGTCCCCAACGGTCATATTTTCTCCCATGTCTATATATATGAGTTCATTTGAGAAAATTAAGTGGATTTAGCCACTTTAATTAGGGAAAATTCTCTGAAAATCCCAAAGTTTATAATACTCATTTATTGAGCCTCCAACATTTATTGTAAGTGTGATCTAAGTGTTGTTGCTTTCTAGGGTTGCTCTCCCAAGTGTGTTAATTATTTGTGACGATTTTAATTAAGAGCCAACTCGAGTATTCTTAGCGGACTTTGTTAATAAGTCTCTCATAAGAAGACTTATATTAAACTTCCAAGTATTGCACATTAATTGCAATATCTTGTGAAGTTTGTATTTTTTTTTGGATTGCAAAATCTCTTCAAACATTTCCAAATATCTTGTGGGATTTATCTTGATATAACTTTGAAAAGATATTTGTTTATGTGATATTGATCTTTGTTGCAATATTCACCTACATATTATTTGCTGAATACAAAGATTGAATATCTTTTTGCAAACCAAACATATACTTTACTAGAGCATCATACGATTGAGAAAACCCGCTCATTGAAATATACACACATATATATATATATATATATATGTGTATATTATATATATATATATATATATATATATTGTTTGGCTAGCATCTTTGTGTGAACATCTTGCCTGAATATCTTGTGAAACAAAGATTGCTTGATTGTTACTCTCATGCACTCATTACACTGATAGTAAATATATATATATATATATATATATATATATATATCTGAGAGTTGAAATATTGGACCACACTGAGCTTACATATTGAATCATATTGTGGTGTATGTTATTACACACATTTGGGTACATATCTACTTTACACGAAAGCACAATCACTGTACCATCTGTTTATATACACATCTTTTGTATTTCCAAGCACGGGCCTGAAGAGGGAGACTAGCCATGGAATAGTCCCAGATTGGCTTAGACCCGGTTAGGAAAGCTAGGTGCGTCGTCCTATTAAGGTGTGTAGGTTGAGGTCAGCCCCGCTAATTGACCTAGTTAAGGTTGAGGTCAGCCCTGTGTTAATTTGACCTGGTTGTAAACAGTACCGCTCCACCCTTAAGTGAGCTATTAGTGGAATCCTCTGGCTTGCGAGCTAGAGGCGGGGACGTAGGCACAGTTGGCCAAACCCCGAGAATATATCGTGTGTCTATTTACATTTCAGCACTTTATATTTATCGCACGTATATGTTATTGTATGAATGACGTGTGAGATTTAAATTCCACGTATTTTCTTATTAGCACATTTGGAACTGTGTAGAAAGACCTTAGGTTACCAAAACTTATTGACTTATGACTTAACCTAGGATAAAAGTTAAAATTTCCAATTCACCCCCCCCCCCCTCTTGGGAATACGCCTTTTCTAACACTGTAGACTAGATTCCTCTTTGACCTTATATCTACCTCCATCGCCAATTGCTCTGAGAGGTTGTGCTACCATTGGTGCCAGATCATATTGTGTGTTCCATTGTTGGGCACTTTCAGCTAAGTAATCAAATAATGATAGAGTCTCATCCGGTTCCTTACTAAAGAACTCCCTATTGCACATAGTCTGGATAAATTGTTTACATTCAAGGGCAAGAGCAGTATAGAAATAATTTACTAACCTCCAAGATTTGAATTTGTGATGTGGACATATATTTGTCAGGTCCTTGAATCTCTCCTAACAAGCTTGGAAGGTCTCATCACATTTCTGCATGAACTGACTGATATGCTCCTATAGGTACTAAGTTCTCTAAAAAGGAAAGAACTTGTGTAAGAACTCACGCTACATTTCAGCCCAGATAGTAATAGAGTTAGGTCTTAGGGAGTTATACTAGATTTTTTCCTTATTTTTCAAAGAAAAGGAAACAAGTGAAGTTAGCCATACTCATTGGTTCCAACCCTATTAATGAAAGTGATACAGACCAACTCAAAACCTGTCAAATGCTAATATGGACTCCTAGAGTCCAACCCGTGAAACCGTGGTATCACAGATAACATACCATGCTTAATTGTGAAGTTTAGTGCATCTTGTGGTAAAACAATGTAGGAAGGTGAAGAAGCGTGTGTAGGCTGCAGAAAAATCCTGAAGTGTACATGGTGCAACCATAACTTCCTAAAAAATTTCTTCAAAAAGATCACTAAAATCAATTTCAGAATCACTTGTAAAAGTAACAGGAGAACAATCAGATTATGTGCTCCATGTGTCACTACTGGGACTAAGTGAGATTTTAGACAATCTATTTGAAAGATCTTGGCCCCAAGGCATTAAACATTAATTCAAACGGTAGAAATTCAACAACACAACAGCAAACAAGAATGATCAAAATTTTCAAAATTTTCATTTTTTTAATTATTTTTTTTAGTTTTTATTTTTTATCTTTTATTTTTTTAATTAAAAATCAAAATAATTGGAAAAACATAAATTTTGAAATTAAATCTGGCACTCCCAGCAATGGCGCCAAAAACTTGACTCACTCAAAAAATGAGCAGCTTGGAAATTGTCCTAAGTATAGGAGTTTAGTCGTGTAATAATTAGCCCAATGGCTAGATCATCTACTCATAGAATGCAGTATAATTCCAAATTTCGTGTACTTCCAAACGAAAAAATAAAAAAAAAAGTTTTACTAAACACAATTCATATTTGAGTTTTGGGATATTTGAGATTTTTTTTATGAATTAAAACGACATGAAATTTAATTTATGAACCTAACATGTACTAAATAAACAATAAGAAACGGAAAAAAAAAAAAAAAAAACACAATGGAATAGACGATGAAAAAATTAAATACCAAACACAATCCTACATTTAATCAGCCAGGTAAGAAAAAAATCTCATGTTTGAACTTCGGGAAAAAAATCTAAAGACGATAACTTTACTACATAACTTAAGCATGCAACTCCAAAAACTTCAATCAAACAAAAAAAGATAAACTTTAACACAATCAAGAACTTAACTTAACTCTTTAAGAACTTAAACTGTAAACTAATAGACGATAAAAATTCAGACCTTAATTAAACTGAACTTAAATTAAATAGAACCCAACAAAGTTTAAATCCTTAAAAAAGATTTTTTTTATTTTTTTATTTTTTTATGACCAAACCAAACCTTAACAATGAAAAATAAACCAACCAAAGTTAACTTCTAATAAAAATATTAAATAAGAAGAGAAAAAAAATTAAATTGAATCTAATAATAATAACCTAGCATAAATTTAAAAATTTAAAACTTTAATAGAAATTTGACAATATTCCATAAACTAAAAAAAAGAAAGAATAGAGAGAGAGAGAGAGAGAGAGAGAGAGAGAGAGAGAGAGAGAGAGAGAGAGAGCAGCTGGTCGCATTGGAGAGTTGTAGGGCAACAATACTGCAGTAGCAGCCTCGGGTCCTCCTTTAGCAGTTGAGTTGAAGCACAGCAGCCAGCGGAGCAGTAGCCACACGACAAGGGTACAACAAAAGCATGAACAGTAGAGCAAAACAGAAGTTGTGGTAGCACACACAACAGTAAAACTAACACAAGCAGACAACAAGGGGGAAGGGTTCTCTGGCAGGAATGAGATAGAGCAAGAGAGAGAGAGAGAGAGAGAGAGAGAGAGAGAGAGAGAGAGAGAGAGAGTAGATTGAGGGAGAGGAAGAGAAAAGAAGAGAAGAGAGAGACGAGAAGGTTGAGAGTTGAGAGATGAGAGGAGAAAAAAGGGGGCCGAGAGGGAGAAGACTAAGGGAGAGAGGAGGCAGAGAGAAGAGACCTAAATGAGTAGTGGAGAGGGGGCACTGGCCAAAAAGTCTTTAAAAGGACAAACCCCAGGAATCCCTACATGCCTCCCTTTGCTTCAATTCCAGTGCACACACGCACACGGGCCTTCTTGCATGGTTGGGTCACATCAAGACTCATCCCACTCTTTTTTTTATTTATTTGATTCTAACTCACACACACAGCCATGGCTAGCCCTAGCCTAATCTCATGCACACACGCCTAGAGGCCCAAAAACTTCACTTGTTTTGCAAAGACCTAGAAAAATTATAATGATTAAATAATTAGGAAGATAACAGATGGAATAGATAAATAAAGAATAAGGGGAAAAATGGGGAATTTTGAAAGGAGAACAGCAGACCTCATCGATGAATTTCTTGTCTTCGTTGACAAGTGTTCTTCTAGAGATCATCGACGAAGTTCAGTTCCTCGCCGATGAAGAGATCCCGAGTGAGTGAATTTCAAATTTTAAGTTTCGTCGACGAATGCATCCTCTCGTCGACGAAGTCCCTTTTGTTGTTTATCGACGAAGCTTGTTTTTTTGTTGACGAAGCCGCGTGTATAAGAAGGGATAAGGAAGCTTCTATATGAAGAAAAATTTTCCTTCTTCTTTCTCTCTCTAAAATGCCTTTCTGCCTTCTCTTTTCAAATCTGGCCTAGATTTAGCCCTAATCCACAAACGGAGACCGCTATGATGTTCTAGGGAAGATTCTCTACACATCTAGCGGAGCAGATTTCTAAACTAGCTTTTTCAGGAAACGCTCCAAAGTTGAGGTAAGGGTTAAGATTCTTAGTTTTAGGGTTTTTAAATGTTTATTTGAGGTTTATAGGTTGAGGAAATGCAGAAATAGTAAGTTATTTGGGGTTTGTCTGATTAAACTAAGGTTTTTGATTCAGGATTTGAGTGAGTGCCACAGGCATCATTTAGGGTTCTTGTTGGAGTAGTTAAAGAAAGTAGGTAAGGGGGAATATATATTAAACCAAGTTTTATAAATTAAACGGATTAATGGATTATGTTATGTATATATGTATATGTTTCCGTATATGTTTAAAATGTCAACCGTTTAAATTATAATTTCTGACCCTAGGGCTTTTTTATTAGACATGTATTTGTGAAAATGGACTGATTAAAGTGAAAGAATTTTCAGGATAATTATGTAGGAAATTAAAGGTATACTTTTAGTATATAAATGATAAATGAGGGTTGGCTTATTTTACAAAAAATGTTTGAAATATAATGCTAAATTATGTTACATGAGTAAAATGGAAATTCTGTGTTGAATTATGTTATATGTATGAAATGCAGGTTATACAAAGAATGAAATGAGAATGAAAATGTGTTATGAAATATACTGCATGTGATTGTTAATTCAACCATGGATAAATGATAAACAGCTGAAAGGAGTTGTAGTAGCAGAATAGTGCATATCTATGTGGACTAACTGATGAACAACTAAAAGGAGTTGTAGTAGCAGAATAATGCATATCTATATGGACTAACTGATGTACAGCAAAAAGGAGCTGTAGTAATGAATGCAAAAAATGAAATGGAAAGAATGAAATGAAAGGTGAATGAACCGGAAATGAAATGTGAAATGTGAACAATGTGAAATGGGAAAGAGCCACATAAAGTGAAATGTTATGAAATATCAAAACTGAGAGATGAAAAGATGAGAAATACAGAATAAATGACGGATAAAGTAATGTATTATTATAGTATTAGTATTCATCCTAGTATGATATGTATCTATATGGGCAGAGGCAAACTTTTCTCCTAAGGGCTTGCTGAGAAAGGCGAGTGCCCTAATAGGTATCAGATGTAGCATTAAACTACATAACGTATTAGGGAAGAGGGAAATTACATGGTTGGGCGGGTAAATTTCCTTACTCTTAGGAGCCTTTGCTGGTAAATTATTGTATGAACTATGAGAGTTTGAGATTACTTTTTCACCTGAGGGCTTATTGAGTAAGGTAAGTGCCCTAATATGCTTCAGTTGTGACCATTGGTTGCCTAAAGTATAAAAAAAATGGGTGCTACTTGTATGGGCGGGTAATCACCCCAATCCTTTGGTATTCTCATGGGTAAAATACCTTGCATACATTTGATCAAGTTCAGGAAAGGATTTTAGAAATTATGACAATGATTGGCAAATGAAGAAAACATTTACATATGTTATTTACAAAACTCAAGTTGGCCACACACTTATTTAATATATTGTTTCTTCTCTTACTAAGATGTGTCTCACCTGAATACAAATTTATCTTTTTCAGGACCTCTAAGGGATCCAGCTTAGAGAGCTCAGGGTTGTTATAGCATTTTTGGATATAGAAAGAAAAATGGTATAAACTTTGATGATACTTTTTGGAGATATAAGTTTTATGTTTTTTGTTTTATGTTTTATGTTTTAAGTATTTTGAGTTGTGAATATTGGAAGTTGTAGATTATGTTTTTGGAGATATGTATATATGTGGATACAAGTGAATGAATGGTTTATTTTGGAATGTAGATTGATGTAGAAAACTCTAGTATTATATTAGTTGAATATTGTAGTTATGTTTTCCACTGCGTAATTGTTAATGGAATAACAGGTACAGGAAAATGATTTACGTGGCACTCGGGTCCCACCAAGTGGGTTCGAGATGCCACAAAGCATGATTTAAGTAGAATAACGCATTGGGCCCTATTTACAGGTTTGGGGTGTCACAATTTGGTATCAGAGCAATAGGTTTTGGGTTCTGCAAACTTTGGAATGATTTATACCAAAGTATAGGAATCAGTTAGGATGAGGATACTAGATGGATAAGTTATGTGTTGAGAAGTATAGGATTTTGTTTTGTAATTTAGAGGCAGAAATACGTCAACAATTTCCTGTGATTTTTATAAAGTAGTTGACAGTCTTAAAAAAGCCACAATAAACCTTAGATGATTTCGTTTCTGAACTGTGAGACTTGTCCTTATATGGAGAATTTGGATGTATATTGGATTTAAATTTAATGATTGTGTTGTTAGAGTTATGATATAAGATTCTTAACTCTTTCCTGTCCTATTTTCAAGATGGATCATAGGGATGAGGATGTAGAGGCTTTTTGATCTTATAGGTCACACCTGGTTTTGATAATGACAAATACTTAGGTATTTGATGGTTTTCAAGTTTGTGTGCAGGTTTATATTAGAAAATCAATTGACAACACACGAAGTAAAACCTGAAGACCGTGAAGACTATTTATTGTTGTAATTTATATTATTTAGGTCTGTAATAATTTATATCGGTCTGTAATAATCTCTGCATGTCATGCATGTAGGTAATTGTAAGCTCAACAAGACCGTAGTTTGACCATAAGGACCGAATGACCTTAGGGCACCCTTCGTTCGACCGATGCCGAATTTTTTCGGTGTCCTCATAAACCCTAGAAAGACCTTAGATCCCTACACAAATGCACGAAATAGTCCCCATAATCACTTATAATATCAGGGGAATTAGTTGAAGTGAAAATGGATTAAATAGGAAAAATTTGTGAGAGGTTGAGCGACCGAATCCTAGGAGTTCAAAACTCCTTACGTGCTGGAACTGTTAAGAAGTAAACAGTAAAACCAGGCTTTGGGCGACCGAACCTATTTTGACCCTATCTCCTTTGGGCACTCAAACCCTTTGAAAAAGACATTTCACCAACTCGGGCTGCCGAGCATTTTAGTTCAAATAGGCCCCAGGCAACAAAGCACTTGTGCTTGGGCTACCGAATCTAGGACCGGACACCCGAACCTATGAACAAATTTTTGAATTTTGTTCGGGCTACCAAACCAACACTCGAGTTGCCGAACCATTTCTAAGGCTTTTTAAAAATGCGTCTGTTCGGACGACCAAACCTCAGTTCAGCCATCCGAACCTTGTTAGGTTAAAATTATTTTAATCGAGGTAAAATTGAGTTAATTTGGGTTAATATTTCATGCTGCACCTAAGGAGTCTCACTTGTTAGCAGTTAAGAGGATACTTAGGTACCTTGTTGGGACTATTGAGTTAGGATTGTGGTACCCTAAGCATACTTCATTTAAGATTGTTAGTTACATAGTTGTTGACTTTGCCGGTAGTAAAGTAGATCGAAGAAGAACTAGCGACACTTGTTATTACTTAGGACAATCTTTGGTTTCTTGGTTCTCCAAGAAATAGAACTCAGTTGCCTTATCCACTGCCGATGTCGAATATATTGCGGCTGGAAGTTGTTGTCCTCAAACGCTTTATATGAAGCAAAAACTTATGGATTTTTGTTTGCACTATGACATGGTTCCAATCAAATGTGATAGCACTTTTGCAATCAATATATGAAAGAATCCCATCTCAAATTCACTAACCAAACACATTAAAATTAGACATCATTTTATTCGTGATCATGAGCAAAAAGGGGATGTGGCGCTTAAGTTTGTGTGCACAACTGAACAGTAGCCTAATATATTCACAAAACCTCTTTAGTAGGATAGATTTTTGCATATTAGACGTGAATTAGGTCTATTGCACAGTAGAGATGCCACCTAGAAGTATAATTAAGTGCATAAACTGAAGGGGAGCCATTTAACTTAGAAAACTACGGTTCCGAAAATTTAAACATTCTCTCACATCAATCATTACTATACTTCATACTTTTTGAGATTACTTTTGCTATTCACTTTGTATTGCATGACTATACTATCTTTTGGATATTGAAAGTAATACTTATTATATAAATTGTTTTGATTATACTGGACAACTTGAGTTGATTGTTGTAAAATTATTATAAACTATTTTTTGAAATCATTCAGGTCTTTGATATACCGATATTTTTTAATAAATGCTCCACTTTCAAATGACATGCTACCAAAATTTCCAAAAATTTTCCTAAAACTATGTCTTGTATTTGAATGACTATTACCCACTGCATGCTTATATGCTTCTATCCTTTCTACCTTAACCCTTTTGCTGATGCCAAAAGGGGGAGAAATAGGCAAAATTGGGTCAACAATTTGATTACATTGTAGGATTAATTATGTATGTCTTTCTTTCCTTATATGTTTGAGCTTTAAAAGTCCTTTATGCATATTCTCAAAGGGATCCTTTCATGGCTATACCCACTTTTGCATGAAGTATTTGTCATCATCAAAAAGGGGGAGAATGTTAACCTTATAGGTCATATCCCATTTTGATAATGACAAATATCTTTGTACCTTACCTATGTCCTAAGTTTGTGTGCAGGTTCATTCTTGCATAAGATGGCTAAGTCTTGCTTCATATGGTGGCATATGAAGATACAAGGGAAATGAAGACAAATTTGTTTTTATTTGTATTTAATGTTTAATTTAATTTTGAGTCTGCAATATTCATGGGCTGTAATAATTAATGCATTGCATGCATGATAGGTTAATATGAGCTTAATGACCATTGATCGACCTTAGGTCCCCTAACATCACTTGAAAAATCTCCTTTAACTCACAAGTCATATCTATGCAAATAGGGGTGAAATTTAAGCAAAAATAGGACCTACCGTTAATTTTGAAAGGGCTTTAGCCGACCGAACTCAGCTCATTAAAAATGTCTCAGTCGACTGAACAGGTAAAAAGTCAATAAGTTGACTTGACTCGGGTGACCGGTCCAAAATGAACGTACTATTCAAGGTTGACCAAACATAAAAGCTGACACTTTCTACCTGACTCACTTGAAAAATGAGCAGCTTGGAAACTATCCTAAGTATAGGAGTTACGTCGTGTAATACTCAGCCCAAGGGCTAGATCATCTCCTCAGGGAATGCATTTAATTTCGAATTTCAAATTCTTCTAATTGAAAATAAAAAGGTATTGAACTCAGTTCAGATTCGGGTTTTTCAAGTTTGGTTGAGGCTTATTTTGACAATTAAATAAACACGCAAATTAAAGTCCTAAAACTAGCATGCACTGAATTAAATAGCAATAATGGAAACCCTAATCTACTATAGGAAACATCGAAATACGCGTTAACTAAAAATAGTAACTTTGAACATGGAACTAAAACACACAGGAATGCAAACTCAATCAGATTCAAACACACACTAAAAACTGAACCTTTAATCAAATCATGAACTTGAACCAAAACCACAATCACAACAAAAATCTAATGCTTGAACAATTACAAAACACAATAAATATACGAACTTTGATAAAACCGACCCTAACTAAACCAAACTTCGTTAAAATTTAAAGTCTTCAAATCTAATAATAACATTATTTAAGAGCAACATAAATAAATAAAAACCAAACTTCAATAAAACAAATTAAAATTATTTAACAATTGTTCAAATAAGTTTTTCAAAAACTCTAATAACTAACTAAATAGATTGAAAATAAATATTCAGTTGCAATAAAAGAAAGAAAAGAAAAGAAGAAAGAAAAGAGAGAGAGAGAGAGAGAGAGAGAGAGAGAGAGAGAAGCTTGGAGTGATCCTCGGGTGGTAGAGTGTGGTTTCAATAAGGAGGGGCTCGTTCTCTGAAAGTCTACTAGTGTTCTGTGGAGTTGTTGTGTCGGGTGCTCAGGTTGGTGCAGTAGTGGTCAGATGCTTGAGGGCTGCTCGGGTGCTGGAACAGGGTTGCTGTGCCGTGCTGGAGAAGGCCTAGAGTGTTGGTCTTCGTGGTGTGCTGAAGATGGCTATTGTGCTGTCTGCAGCTAGTGTTGCGAGAGTTCGGGTGGAGCAGAGTTCAGGGAGTTGCAGGGGAGAGCTGGGGTGGTCTGCGGAGTTGGAGCAGTAGGGAAGAAACAGGGAGAGGGAGATACTGAAAGAGAGTAGGGAAAAAATGGGAGAAAGAGAGTCAGGGAATGAGAGAAATAGAGGGGAAGAAAAGAGAGAGCAAAGAGAGAAGAGGGAAGAAAGGTTGAAGGGAAAGAAGAGAGGGGAGAGTTGGGAGAACAGAAGGGAGGTGCGCTGGGGCACCACCCCCAAAAGAGAGAACAAAAAAAACTTAAATAAGGGTATGGGGAAAAACCTAGGTGAGCCTGACCTGACGAACCCAACCCGACTCGGCCATGCATGGCCGGGTCACATAAAAAATATCTTCAATATATATTTTTTTTATTTTTGTTCTTTGCGAACACTGTCTGTTTTGACCTTCTCAGAACCTGTTTCTCTCAAAACTTAAAACATGGAAGTTGTAGATAATTTTCTCTTTTTTCTCCAAAAAATCAAATCTTCTCAATCGGAGCTCTGATGGGAAAGTTATGCACAAATTACGAACTGATGTTGGTTTTGGCTCCTGGGAATTTTCCAGCGATAGAAAATTGTCAAAAATTCATAAATTGTTCAATAAAACTCAGAAATCATATATATGGCACTTTGTTAAAATGTTGGACGCAATTAGACATTTAATTAAAAATAGAAGCCCTAATGCTCGGAATAAGATGCCTAATTATGCAGTTTTAGTGCGTCATCACCACCTTCCCTGGCCGCTAGAACTCGAAGTTCAAAATCACTCCGAGTGACCAAATTATGAAGTTCGGCTGATCGAACCGTTCACCGGGCAACTGAACCTCGAGCGTTTGGAAAATTGCCTTGGCCCAGTCACCTAGACTCATCCTCGGGCACTCAAGGTCAAAAACTTAACTTTTCTATCTATGTTTGTTCAGGTGACTGGCTTTAAGGACTAGGCGACCAAAACTCTCGGGTTGCCTTAATTTAACCATGGTAATTAGGGTAATAAGGCTGGTTAAACTTTTCTAAAAATTCCCTTTGCAACCCAACAGTTATATTTTTATCATAGGCTATATATATGTACCTTCATTTGGTAAAATTAAGGATTGATTAAGACTTTGATTATCAAAAATATCCTTTGAAATTCGTTAAGCCCTTCTTTCATATACAAGCTTACATACTCCACCTTTACTCATTCCTTTTGCAAAAAAGTCTTTGGTGAGAGTATCTTGAGAAAACCTACATTTTTACTACGAGCTTACACTCTTATATACTCTTATTGATTTTCGTTTTTTTTTTTGTGAGAGTAAGCCAAAAAGTTTTCCCTCATGATTTAATAATAAAAAATTTTTGGGAACACTTTCTTAAGCTAGTGAGTCTTTGCATTCTTGTTGCAAGACTCAAGAGCTTGTCTTGTGTTGTGAAGAAATTTTTTTTTTCACAAGCTAGTTTTCAAAATATCTCGTGTGCTTATCCTTTGAAAAACATTTATGAAATTTTTGCGTGGGTATTTCAAATCTTTGATATTGAACATTGTGAATGATATTGTTATTTTGAATCAAAGATCCCTACACATACACTCTCATACTGTGATTGCTATACTTGCACTATCTTGAGAGTAGTTATATAATCATCATTGAGCTTATAATATCCTATCATATTGAAGTGCATTGGTTATACTGGCACAAATCTACTTATTGGAGAAGCACATATATTGTACACAAAATTCGTGTTTCATTATTTGTTCTATCCCAGGCGTGGCCTGAAGGAGTGTTAATCTAGCCCGTAAGGATTGGCAGAAAAGGTTGAGGTCAAACCTTGTAATTTAACCTGGTATTGTATACGACACCGCTCCACCCATTAAGTGAGCTTTAGTGGAATCTTCAGTCTTGCGAGCTAGTGGCGGGCACAGAGGCACTTTTACCAAACCTCGATAACACATCTAGTGTCATCTTTATTTTATTTTCTTTACAATACTATGCATGTTTGTTTAATTTATTTGGAGCAAATTAATTACAGTTGTATTTATTGGTTTACTTTTTATACGTTCTAGATTGACTCTAGGTTGGTGAAATACTACTGTTGGTTAATCAACCTAGGAAAGAAATTTTTTAAATATCCAATTCACCCCCCCCCCTGGGAAAACAGTAAAGTCCACAAGAGCAATCTGCCTCCTCATGAATTATCCTTTTAATCTATGCATCCTTAAGTACACACAGCCAGGTGTAAAACCTCAAAACTCCATCGTTTGAGATATTGAAACCTATTCCTAAACCACTTTGTACTTTCTCCACAATTTTTATCAACTCTACATCTTTTAACTGAGTGGCTTCAATTCTTTAACTCTTACAAACTCTATTCACACTCATCTATCCATTCATATCTCAAATTCTTCCTGGTTAACTTCGTTAGAGGGCCTGATAGTTTAGGAAAACCTTTTACGAACCAGTGGTAATATCCTACCAAATCCTGAAAGCTTTTGACCTCGTGGACATTTTTCAGTCTTACCTAGTCCTTTATTGCCTAAAAATTTGCTTGAATCCATAGAATGACCACCCATGGATATCACATGCCTGAGAAATGCCATTTGTTCCAACCAAAACTCACACTTCTTAAATTTAGCATACAACCTCCTTTCCCTTAACACCTGAAGTACTGTCCTCAAATGATCCTTCTGTTCCTTTGGAATTTTTGAATATACCAATATGTCGTCAATGAACACCACCATAAACTGATTCAGGTACTGATAGAAGACCTTATTCATCAGGTCCATAAATGCAGTAGGCGTATTCGCCAATCCAAATGGCATAACCAAAAATTCATAATGGCCATATCGAGTCCAAAAAGCAGTCTTCGGTACATCCTCTAACTCAACTCTCACCTGATGGTACCCGGATCAGAGCCTTAGAGATCGACGTTGTTCCTAGAGATAGATCGATAGCAAACTCTCCCTCCCGCTCAGGAGCTAACCCCAACAAATCCTTCGAAAATACGTTAGGAAATTCCTTCATTATCGGAATATTCTCTAGCTAACTTCCCCCTCTGGTGCTTCCTTTACCCAAGCTAGGTACCCCTAATACCCATTCAAGAGTAACCTTTTAGCTTGCATGGCTGACATAATCAATGGCTAGGCACGCGCACACGTGACCCCACAAATCTATACTCCTACTCCCTTGGAGGTATGAACACCACCTCTTTCTTGTAGCAGTCGATAATGGCATAACTAGAAGCTAGCCAGTCCATTACCAAAATCACCTCAAATCCGTGCATGTCGAGAATCACCAGATTAGCAGGCAGGGTCTTCCTCTGAATACTAATCGGAAAATTAAGTACCCACCTACACATTACTATGATCCTTATTGGTGTAGGCCACTGATAATTTGACGCCTAGTGGGTGAGCCTTTATCCCACACAATTTAACGAACTTCTGAACCATGAATGAATTTGCCACTCCTAAATCAAACAACACAATAGCTTTATGCAAGAAAAATAAAATAGTACCTGTCACCACATCGTCGGCGTCCTCCACATTTCTTGACATACGTGAATATACCTGCGCCTAGGTGATGCCCCTCTAGTGGTCACCTCGGGGTGCCTGATTGTATCCTTGGAATTGATGAGGTGTGGGCACATCACTAAGCACTGCACGACATTCTCGTGCTATGTTTTAGGTCTACCACATCTGTAACATCCAGCTACTCTACCCCGACATTCGCCCTAATGCTTTTGATGACACCTAGGACAAGGAGGGAGTGACGGAGTTCCTTGAGGAGCTCGGGGTCCCACCTCCTATTGCTGAACCGCATAGTCACCAGGCCTCCTCCATGAACCCCAAGCAGTGCCCTTCTAAAAACCTGAAGGCAAGGTCCTCTTCCTCTAACTCGCTATCCTCGCAGTACTTTACGGATTGGTTTCCAACAATGTGGCCTTATCAACTAGCTTTTAGAAACTCTGGACCAGAAACACCACAACTTGCTCATATATATGCTCTATATCAGTCCTCTCTCAAACCTCCAGGCCTTCTTAGGCTCATCCGAGATCATGTACAGAGCGAAGCGAGATAGTTCCATGAACTTGGCCACGTACTGCTATACGACCAAGTGCCCTTGTGTCCGATGTAAGAACTCCTTTTCTTTAGCTTCTCTGGTGGATTCAAGGAAATGCCTATCAAAGGAGATCTACCCAAATCGGCTCTTGGTCATAACTACTGGCCCTAGCCTTTACTCCTCCACCAGCTTAACTGGTCTCCACCATCGCTTAGCCTCCCTAACTAATTTAAAAGTAGCATGTTACACCCTCTGCTTATCTGTGCAACGTAGAATAGTCAACAACTCCTCTATCTCCTCAACCAATCCTTCTACAAATGCATGTGGACGCATATGAGTGATTTGCTCGATGGTGCAGCCCAGGTCTACAGGTGGTAGTCTTGCCCTCTATAGTCCCTCCTCATCTCTATTCTAACCGGTTAGGCTAGACCTCGCAGCACCGTAGAGGTATCTATATCCTCCTCATTAGAAGCCTCCAAATTATTATTCCCTTCGGCATCAACGTTCTTACCACTGGGATCCATCTTGAAAATAGGGAAAATAATAATTTTCTTACAATTCTATTGGCAGAACACTACCTATACAACTAATTAGCTATAACTATAAATTTCCCCTACATCTCGTACTAAAATACTTAGACCTTCCCTGATATACTTTTCCTACACAAATAAATCATTTGACCTCCAACTCCCCAATCCAAGGGTCAACCTTACCACTCAGAAACAAAATCGTTGATAGTTTGCCTAATTTTTCTGAGACCGTCGCCTCGAGAAAACCACAAAAGACCATCAAGGGAATTCTACCTCTAGACTACAAGAAAAAACCCCAATCTCTCAAGTACTCTGACTCACTATCCACCCTATACCTGAGCCACTTTATCGTACATAGGCTACCCATTCCTACTCTTACCACCACTCATTCCCACACTCTGGTAGTATTATTCCTCTAGAGTATGCATAACCTAACAACCTAGGCTCTGAAACCACAATTGCAGCACCCCGTACCCAGTAGGGCCCGGAGTTCTAATATTCCATAAATAACCCTATAATGCTTTGATACCACAATATCAACATCCAAGAACCTAGTGGGGTCCAAGGTCATACCATCCCATTAGTGACATAAACATACAACCAATGGAAGCCAAACGTATTTATGCAACCATACATACCCGAGTACTAATTCTCAACCAGTCATACTAAAATTTCCCAAAACATTATACAACCCAAAATGTCCAAAACATCTAAACATAGCAGCAAAGTATCCTACTAAGCTCACTCCCGAATAGATCGTCTAGGTCTCTCGCTTTGGAGCTCCTAGACTCAATATCCTATAAGTACTGAAAAATTGATATATTTTTTGGGGTGAGACACTTCTCAATAAGACGGAATAGATTAGTATCAGTGTGTGGGAAAACATGAGTTTTAGTAAACTTAAATGCATTCTTTAATTTACTTTATCGGACAAATATGGCATTTGTACATTATAACTCACACATATATAGTTGAAAATACACATCTCTTTCATAATATAAAACAGTTTGATAACTAATCCCATTTACATAAATTCACATATATGCATAGAAGAAACCTCATTTTGGATATACGACACCATCATGTATAAACACCCATGATTGGGTTATTCAGTTCATATACTGGACTCAGCACTAGCTGGTCCACCATTAGGCTAAGTCAAAAATCATGTCTGCAAGTCTAATTTGCCTACCCAGTCTTGTCCAAGCTCCAAAAGGTACACAACCCTTTCATGGCCAAATCGTTTTTTCATTACCAACATTTCTATCCAGAATAGTGTGGTTGCATTGTCTCACATACTGGCTACCGTATCGTGCTCTCATCACATCTGATCCTTAAGGTTCTTAAATCATATAATGCAATTTAAGTAATAAAAACTGTTATATAAACTCATTTTGTAATTTAGTATAAAACATGTCATATCAAAGCTCGACATACAATCGTTATATCAAAACCCGGCATATAGTCATCATATCAAAACCTGGCATACAACCACTATTTCAAAACCCAGCATACAACCATCATACCAAAACCCGACATATAGCCATCATATCAAAACTCAGCATACAACTATCATATCAAAACCTGGCATACAACCGTCATATCAAAACCTAGCATACAACCATTATATCAAGACCCAACATACAACCGTCATATCACATTTCCAATAACTCCATAAAACCGTGTAAATCACATTTTTCACTAAATAATACCATAGTAATACACAGATTCACTTATGCAATAAATTGGATTAACCTCATGCCACACGATTTGTAGATTAATTAGCAATACCATAAACTGCCCTAGAAAATATATATTTTATCTAAAAACTAGGTCTGATCATCTTCATAATTTTTTTTATTCCAATCAAAGCACTCATTTAATAAGGAAAATGATGATGATCAACCACACTCACTTTGGTTTTTCCCAAATACGTATAATAAGTAAACCGATTAGTTTCATATGATGGAATCATTCAAAAAATCATATATAACACTCACAAGTTCGCATACTTGAGTTTAATCAGTTCAAATTTAAGAAAAAACTGACATAATCTATTCCCCTTACTTGTTCCTAAAAATTTGCTTATCCCGCTCCCTAGAACAATTCCCCGATTCTCTAATACATCGAGGAGAAGGCCGCCGACAAGCTGAGAAAGACAAGGGATATGATTAGAGGGCTAGCCAAAGCCTCGGAAGGCTTTAGAAGAGAGAGAGATGTGCGAGAGAGGGAGCGAGTTGAAACCCTAGTAGAGAGAGAGAGAGAGAGATTTGGAAATTTTAAATTTAAAAAATTACTTAAGTTCTATTTATAAGCAAGCTGACCCACACGAAACCATCGATGGTTTTCTTGAAACCGTCGACAGTTTGGCCACTTACTAGGCCAAACCTTCCTATTACAAGCTCTCACTAGTTGAAACTGTTGAAGGGTTTTCTTGAGATTTCCAAAACCATTTACGGTTTGGTCTCAAACCAAACCCTCCCGCCTAAAACCGTCGATGGTTTTCCTAAGTCACAAAAAACCATTGACGGTTTGGTGTTGTACCAAACACTATCCTTTCTTTCTTTCTCTTTTCTTTTATTCTTTTTTTCTTTTCTAGGTTCGAGTTACTACACATGGTGTTATGATGCAAGCTGCGTGACTATAATAGTTAGATATTTATTATATCATATTTCTTGTTTATATATGCTTGCTTGATGTGTTTGTTCTAGCATTATGTCATTGGCATCTAAAATTTAAAAATTTAACGTTGGTTTATGCATGTGCAACTAGAGAATAAAAATAATTCCCAAGTTATAATAAATTTTTTTTATAAAAAAAAAAAAAGAAATATTAAGGGAATTTGGAATTTCATTTGTTGCGTTTAATATAGTTACCAATATTGGAATTTAATTTTATTTGAATAATAAATACGTGTTTGTATCCCTTGTGAATTAAATAACTAAGTGGGTTAGGGAATTTATTACATATAAATCCCATGATATCCATCACTAGTTTATAGGTGAAGTAATTAATTTTATGTGATGATATTAGTATCTCCATCCCCATCAGATGGAATTAATTAAAGACTCACCAAGTTTAAACTCTAGTAATTGTTAGTATTAGGTCACCTCTCCATCTGGGGATTCACTACGGGACAATAGGTCTAGTATTATGTGATGGTATATACTTAGCTATAAATAATACTATCTTCACCATCCGAGCCACTTCTATTGTTTATAAGACCAAAGCTAAGTCACCAGTTTAATTTTGCTTGGCATAGTTGTTTATTGAGATAGTAAAATTAATAAATCCTCACCCGTCTACACAAATGTTGAATAGTAGATGACCTCCCATCGAGGTATACTACTCATGGTGTTCCAGGTTGCTGACCGATTCTTTAAAAGCAAATATTGGTAGAGAGAACCATAGTCTTAATTGAAATAAAAGTTTATAATTGCTCATCATATTTTGTTATAATATGTGATTCTCAGGATTAAAATGACTTTTGATCCCCTAGTTGTTATTCTCAAGGAAAACAAACAGGTTCGACCTAATTATATTGAAAGGGAAAGGAACTTGTATGTTATACTTATTGTAAAGGAGTACAAGTATAAGCTCGTAGAGGTATGTCAATAGAAACTCAGTGAAGGGGCAATCGATGAGGAAACCTAGGCTTATCAGAGGTGGATTAAGGCTGATGAGATGGCGCGGTGTTACATTTTGGCATCTATGTCGAATGTTCTACAACATCAACATCACTATATGCCTTCTTCTTATGATATAATGCAGAACCTCAAAGAAGGGATCATATTCTGAAGATGATTGGTCTTCTGAATGAGTTAGAGATCCTTGGAGCTGAAATTAATGGGGAAACCCAGGTTGATATCATTCTCCAGCCATTGCCTAACTATTTCAAGCAGTTTTTCCTGAACTACAATATGAATAAGCTCTCTTACTCATTGGAAAAACTTCATAAAGAGCTTCAAGTAGCTAAAGGCCTTATCAGGAATCCAATAATTGCTCTTCTAACTAAGAAAGGTTTGTCTAGGCTAAAAGGCCAAAAGAAGTAGGAAAAGGTTCAAAAACCATAGGGAGCTCCTCTATCGTGCATGGGCCGCATGATGGAGTGAAAAGGCCTAAGGGCAAGGGTTTTCACTGCAATTAGTCAGGGCACTGGAAATCACAATGTCCAATTTATCTCACCAAACAGAACAACAAAGGTATATCTCACTCACTAATAGTTGAAACATGTTTAGCGGTGATATCTACTTATACTTGGTATATAGATACGGGAGCCACTAATCATATCTACAATTCTTTGCAGGGGTTCCAGAAAACCATTGGTTAAGTGATGGGGATATTTACGTATTTCTAGGAGATGGCACGAGAGTGTTAGTAGTTGTAGTAGGACATATTCGCATTTCTTTTCATAGAGATAGGATTTTAATATTGAAAGACTCTCTTTATGTACCTTCCATTAGAAGGAATTTAACCTCTGTTTCCAAGTTGGTTGATCAAGGATATTCTATTTATTTTAATAAATCAGTTGTTATTAACTTAAATACATGTTTTATCTGTTCTGGTACATTGGTGGATGGTCTTTATATAATTAATTATGTTTCTCCTACAGTGCAACTAAATGAATTGAATAACACTAATAAACTACCATGTAAGAGAAAGAAACCTTCTGAATTGAATCAAACTTGTCTTTGGAACTATTGGCCTAACTGTTCATATCCCGTTTTGATAATGACAAATACCTTGGTACTAATGTTTGCCCTGAGCTTGCATGCAGGTTCACTCTACGCATGGAATTGAAAAGAACGTTATATCATGATGGCGTATGGTAACCCCCAGGGAAGATTGAAGAATACTATGCTTAATTTGTAATTGTACTTTTATATTCTTCATTCTGGATTGTAATTTAATATAGCCTGTAATAACTACATCATACACGATAGAACTGTATGCTCAGGTTGCCATAGATTGACCTTTAGGTTCCTATACACTTAGTGCACAGAACCCCTCTAAGCTTACATATCATCAGGGGTAAATTTAAATTAAAGCATGGAACTTAGGCTTAAAATCATAAGGACTTTTGGTGAAAGAACCAAGCAAGTCAAATGTCTCGGTCAACCGAACTGTTGACTGGTCAAATTGTTGACTTGACTTTGGGCGACTGAACTCAAATGACTTGAGTGTCCACGATTGACCGAACTCATACCCTTACTTTTTCCAACGTCCTTGGGCGGCCAAACTTGTAGTTCATTTTCACCTCGGGCGATCGTACTTGGTAGTTTGGTAGGTTGAACTTTATTTTAGGCGACCGAACCTCAGACATTTTGGAAAATCTCCTTGAACAGCAAACCGAACTTAAATTTAGGCACCTGAACATGGAAAATTCACTTTTTCCCATGTGTCTGTTTGGGCAACCGAACCTATGGCTCGGTCAACCGAAACTCTCAGGTTGGCCAAATTTTTACCACAGTTAATTGGGTTAAATAGGGTTAATTTCTTAAACATACTTTAAACAATTTTAATAATTCCTTATGTGTCCCCAAAAGTTATAATTTTGGCCTTCTCTATATATATGGGTTCATTTGCACAATTAAAAAAAAAATTAGCATTTGGATTAGCCTAAAAATCCTTTGATTTTTTGAGTGCTTATTTATCAAATCCAAAACCCATACACTCTTCATTTGTCATTCCTTTGATAAATCAAGCTTCCTAAGAGTGTTCTTAAGTGATTCTATTTACTTAAAAACTCTCATTTGTTCTAGAGTGATTGATTGTTTTTTATTGAGAGTTTCAGCCAAGGTTTTTCCCCCAATTTAACTAATAAATCTTTATGTGGGAAAATCTTTGTAGCTAGTGAGTCTTTGCATCTTTGTTGCAAGACTCATCAAGCTTGTGTGTTTTTATTGTGCAAAATCTTTCTCACAAGCATACTTTTCAAATATCTCTTGAGCTATTATTTTGAGAAAATTATCTTTGAGATATTTTGAATACTCTAGTTGGAACTCTTTGAAACTTGTGGTGATTGATTAATACTGATACTTTGTTTCAAATATTGTTTAAAAATACACTATAGGACTTGATTGTATATTTACATTAGATTGAGTGTTAGCACACTCCATTTGCACTGAGCATAATTACTATCATCTATGAGAGCATCTTTATCTGGACTATATTGTAGTACATATATGCTTGTGTAGAAGCACTTAAATTATACGCAAAATTTCATATCTGATTGTACACCTGATGTGTGTTCGGAAGAGGGGGACTTGCTTTGTGAAAAGTCTTAGATTGACTTTGACCTGGTTAGGAAAGCTAGGTGCACCATCCTAGTAAGATGTTGTATATGGTGCCGCTCCACCTGTGAAGTGAGCCTTAGTGGAGTCCTTGTGTTTGTGAGCCAAGGTGGGGACATAGGCAGTATTGGCTGAACCCCGCTATCATATTTGGTGTCACTTTTACATTTCTTGCTTATATTCTACTTTGTGCTTGATTTAATTTCCTTGTTGAATATAATGCATATCTAATTGACAAGGTATTGCATTTGGTTGAGAAATACTGAAATTGTGTTGCATGTATTGAAAGTTGATTAATATATCGAATATGTAATTCTATACATACTTAGACTACCCCTAGGTTGCATAATACTGTTGCTAAACTGGTGGACCTAGGAAGAAATTTTTAAATCTCCAATTCAGCCCCTCTTGGAATTGCACCAAATTCAACAATTGGTATATGAGCATTGTTACCTAGACTTAGTCATTAGTTTGTAAAAAGATCATAATGGCTTATGTTGGCGCATCCCCTTCGTGTGAGGGAAGACTATTTACGAACTTTTTAAGGTGAAAATTTCACCGAATAGAGATTTAGAATGACTATATTTGTTAACGCCTTAAATTAGAGGTTCTGGAAAGTTATTGCCCAGGGAGATAGTATACCAGTAAAAGTCATTGATTGTGTTGATGTTGCCAAGTTTGAAATTGAGCTGAATGATAATGATAGGAAATTAATGAAAATAAATTTTGATGTCATGAACACCTTGCTGCTTGCTTTAGATTCTAATGTTCTCTGTGAAGTTATGACATGTAATAGTGCTAAAGAGATATGGGAGGAACTTGAAAAGAAACATGAAGCAACTAAGCAAGAAAAGGGGATCACTCCTTGTGACTCAAGCTCAAAGGATCTTGAAGGAGAAAAAGGTGCTTTATAGCTTTAACCAACGATGAGGTAAATTCGTCGCCTTCTACTTTATCAAATAATCCTGGTAATGATTCATGTGATAATTCTAATGATGTATCTGATAATGAATCATGTAATAGTTCTTGTAGTGAAAGCATGCCTACTTATGAAGAATTGCAAGTTGAATATGCTAGAATTCATAAGTCACTTGTTAAAGCCAACAAAAGATATACTACATTGAAAAACAAGTATGATGAATCTTTGAAATAATGTGAGTCAAAACTTCTTGTTGAAAGGGAAAATGATTTCAAAATCAAACAATTAGTAAACAAGAATGAAAAGTTGGAAAAATAATTGAATGTAGTAAGATCTCAAACTTCAAGTGATAATAATAAAGATCTTCTCGTTGCAGAACTTGAATGTAAAGCAAACAACATGATCGAAGAATTTTTGAAATTACAGGATGTTTGTAAAGGTCTAAAGAACTTAAAAATTCAAGATCTAGAAAAGAAAAGATAAGACCAAGCTAAGATCATCTACACATTCACTAGAGGCATGGGCAATTTTAATAAGTTGTTAGGTTAACAAAAGATGACCTTAGATAAGGAAGGTATAGGATATAATGGAGTTAGAAATAGAAAGAAGAAGAATTTGTACATGGGGTACTTTGTAAGAGAGTCCAAACATTATGCTAGTAATTCCTTCAATCCTTATACTTATACCTACTGCGCATTATGTAAAAAAAAAGGGCACACAAAGTTTGATTGTCCATTCAAATGCAAAGGGGTGAAAATGAAGCAAGTGTGGAGAGTCAAAGAAAAACCTGAATCCATTTCTCCTTGACCCGAAAATGATCTAAGTGTCAAAAGATTAAAATTGGTGCACTTAACAACCCTTAGGTCATGTATCTAAATCATAGGGGGTCATGTCAACTAAGAAAAAGTTAAAAGAAGACATGTTGACTAGGTTCACTTGACTGAACCCTTTTCAGCTTAGACCATTCGGTCGACTGAACATGAAAGTTGACCAGACTGTTGACCACATTTGGGTGCTTGAGCTTTCCAATTCAAAATCTGTTCGGGCCACTAAACATGGTTCGGGTGATCGAACTGAACTTCGGGCAACCGAAGCTTTTCATTAGGGTGGTTCCGCCAACCGAACTGAAATGAACTATTTTTTTTTGGGCTACCGAGGGTCAGAATATGAAAGGACACCTAAGATTCAGGCAATCGACCTAGTATTCAGCCAACCAAACATACTTAGCCTCTGGCGTATTTATTATGGTTCGGGTGACCGAAAGTTGGACCAGGCGACCGAAATGCGATCTATATATATGTTGGCCACATGAAATAGGTTCATTTTTTCATTTCTCTTGAGAGAACCCGAAAGTTCCTCTCTTCTTGCTGCCCCTTACTCTCACTCCAAACCTAGTTTTCCCCAGAATATCTCTTCCAATCATGTCTAGGGATCAAAGGCGAGCTGAATCAGGGATTGCTCTTGATAGTGGTTTATTTCTGTAGAAAGGAGGATCAAGTATACAAAAGTTTTTAGGCTCAAGGAGCCTATCCTAGTAAAACTCTTGACATACAATTCATGCAAAATCATTTAAATAATGTGTTATATATGTTCAGGTATTAGGGATGGTACGAGTTCATTAGTTTTCAGCCCCATGGGATATATCCCATCCTTGTCATATTATTTTATGCCAACCTAGGATAGGACTAGAGATGCTACTCTTGGGTCTTTAAGACCAATATACGGTTTGATGACTGATATCTAGCTGAGACTCTCAATATTCAGAGAGGATATTTTGACTACCTTGACTATATCTCTACCTAAATTAATGAGTAGTATTTCACTATGAGTACTTTTTTTAATCTGGTTATGACTAACCCTATGGTTGATTTGAGTAACAGCCTCAGCTACAAGTCTCTGACACTTGAGACGAAAGTTGTGCACCACTAGATATCCTATAACATTCTGCCAAAGTCTGGGTCTAGAGATCATATTTCAAACCAAGACTACTTTGTGATGTGGTGCCTCTTTATGAGGAAGAAGCTGGACTTACCGAGACTGATCCTAAAGTGAATTTTTGTGAATACGGTGGGCAAGAGGATTATTCTGCCATGCGAGGGTATCTTGACTAAGATTTTTGTCAAAGAGAGAATTACCAGGACTCCATATGTAGTGCTGAAGAAGATTAAGGGCATATATACCTTCTCCTCTATAACCCTGAAGATGATGGGTTATAAGCTGACTAGTAACATGTGGTTGCCAACCATACCTAAGAGAGGACCAGGGCCACAGGAGCTTCCTCAGGAGCAGCTCCACATGTCATCTAATGCTGAGATTATGGCTGCCATCACTGGTCTCACAACGTCCTTTGATGAGTTTAAGACATCTATCCAGAACAAGATCAGGGAGTAGGCTTCCTTATCCCAGGTGAGGCATTCTGAGTTTTACATCGAGTTCACAAAGTTTTAGTCTATTGTAAAGGCGAATTACCACAACCTTGGTGAGCACCTGAGGGAGATGAATGGGGAGGATGACAGTGAGGAGCAGATGGATGTGAGTGGCGAAGAAGAAGGGATTGATGATAGAGAGACCAAAAGGAGACCTTGAGGATCAGTAGCTCATATATTTCATCTTTTACATATATACACTTCAGTCTGTAATAACTATACTGCTTTTGGTTTTGCTTTTTGCATTACATTCTCACACACCACACTCACATATTGATTTTTTTTTGTTTGTGTGGTTGACTTAAGTTTGTATATGATGGCTTACGTGCTCTTAAATGTCTTTGATTATTCTGTTTTCCTGATTGATGCCTCCTGCATGGCGGATGCAGTTGATGAGTATTGCATATTGGTAGTTGTTTGTAGGTTCTTGCATGCCCAAACTAGATGATATACTGGTTGCTTGAATCTTTTTTAATGCAGGTTTTTATGGGAAATTTCTTATTTACAGATAGTATAATGTTGGATTTTCATCTGACATTTCCCAAAATATTCAAACTTTTGCTAAAATATTGATGGATGTGCATGCAATTTTTTTTTTAAAATTTTTAAACTACCTGCACTTAGCTCAAATTAACTTGAAATATCTTAAGGTTGTGCATGTGTTTAAATTCTTTACTGATCATGCTATTCAAAGGATTGGAGTTAAATGGTATCTGGATGATGCATCACTATTTAGATTCATATAATAAAATTAGTTTTGTTATAAGCAGGTTTCCATGGGAAAAACTATATTTCAGACGAAATGCTGCCAAAATTTTCCTAAATTCATTGCACACATCCTATGTTTCAATAAAATTGTACACTATAATTTGAGTTTGTACTTCTAGAACATTTTTTTTTTTTGTGTGCATCATGAATATTCTAAGTGTGATTTGTTTTAGTTAACTACAATAATATTGCTGGACTTAAATCCAATCTTTTGTGGCAAACTTAATCCCCAAAACACTTGTTGATTATCTTTAAAGGGGGATCTATCTTAAAGACAAATTTGCATGAAATGATCCTAAAAGCTAATCTTTTGTGATGCTAAGTATTTATAAATTTTAAAATACTCGTGTCGTATGCTCAAGTTGTAAGAATAACGAGAATGCATAACCTGAGGGGGAGCCACTTCACTTAGAAAAATATACGGCTCTGAAAAATTAAACGCTATCTCACATTATTCATTGTTATACTCTATATCTAGTGAGAATATCTTTCAGTCATTGTGTGCTGCATGATTATATCGTCTCTTTGACTTGGCTATTTGAATTTATCAATACTGGACTCTTTGAATTGATGTAAATTACTATATATTATTTGTTCAACTCAAACAGGTCACTTAGATAAAGATTTTTCTTTTTTTTTTTGGAAAAAGCTTCTTTTTCAAATGACATGCTTCCAAAATTTCTAAAAATATTTCCAAATTTTATCATGTATCTAAATGATTGTCACTCATTGTTTGCCTATATGCTCTAATTCTTTTATCTTGGTCCTTTTTGCTGTTGTCTAAACGGGGAGAAGAGGAAAAATTGGGTACATCAATAATAATTGAGTTTTAATTCTCTTTATGCATATTGTCAGGGGGAACATTTCTTGGTTGTACCCACTTTTGCATAACGTATTTATCATCATAAAAAAGGGGGTTATTGTTGACCTGATTGGTCATATCCTATTTTGATAATGACAAATACCTTGGTACTAACGTTTGCCGTGAGCTTGCATGCAGGTTCATTCCACGCTTGGAATTGAAAAGAACATTATATCCTGATGGCGTATGGTGACCCCCAGGAAGATTGAAGAATATTATGCTTAATTTGTAATTGTACTTTTATATTCTTTATTTTAGATTGTAATTCAATATGGTCTGTAATCATGCATAATAGGACTGAATGCTCAGGTTGCCTTAGATTGAACTTTAGGTTTCTACACACTTAGTGCACATGATCCCTCTAAGCTCAGATATCATCAGGGGTAAATTTAAATTAAAGTATGGACCTTAGGCTTAAAATTTTAAAGACTTCAGGCGAACGAACAAGGCAAGTCAAATTACCTCGGTCGACCAAACTATTGACTGGTCAAATAGTTTACCTGAATTTGGGTGACCGAACTCAAATGACTTGAGTGTCCACGGTCAACAAAACTCATACCCTTACGTTTTTCAACATCCTCGGGTGCTCGAACTTGTAGTTCATTTTCACCTCGGGCGACCGAACTTGGCAGTTCTGTAGGCTGAACTTTTTTTTAGGCCACCCAACCTCGAATATTTTGGAAAATTGCCTTGAACAACAAACTAAACTTAAATTTAGGCACCTGAACATGGAAAATTCACTTTTTCCCATGTGTTTGTTTGGGCAGCCGAACCTATGGCTCGGTCCACCGAAACTCTTGATTTGGCCAAATTTTTATCATGGTTAATTGGGGTTAAACATGGTTAATTTCTTAAACACATTTTAAACAATTTTAATAATTCCCTATGTTTCCCCAACAGTTATAATTTTGGTCTTATATATATATATGGGTTCATTTGCACAATTAAAAAAAAGATTAGCATTTAGATTAGCCTAAAAATTCTTTGATTTTTTGAGTGCGTATTTATCAAATCCAAAGCCCATACACTCTTCGTTTGTCATTCCTTTGATAAATCAAGCTTTCTAATAGTGTTCTTGAGTGATTATATTTGCTTAAAATATCTCCTTTGTTATAGATTGATTGATTGTTTTTATTGAGAGTTTTAGCCAAGGTTTTTCTACCGGTTTAACTAATAATTTTTGTGTGGGAAAATCTTTGTAGCTAGTGAGTCTTTGCATCTTTGTTGCAAGACTCATCAAGCTTGTGTGTTTTTGATTGTGCAAAATCTTTTTCACAAACATACTTTTCAAATATCTCTTAAGCAATTATTTTGGGAAATTATCTTTGAGATATTTTGAATAATCTAGTTGGAACTCTTTGAAACTTTTGGTGATTGATTAATATTGATACTTTGTTTCAAATATTGTTTGAAAATACACTCTAGGACTTGATTGTATATTTATATTAGACTGAGTGTTAGCCCACTTAATTTGCACTGAGCATAATTACTATCATCTATGAGTGCATATTTATCTGGACTCTATTGTAGTATATATATATGCTTGTGTAGAAGCGCTTAAATTTTACGAAAATTTCATATCTGATTATATAGCCAACATGTGTTCATAAGAGGAAGATTTGCCCTGTGAAAAGTATTAGATTGGCTTTGACTCGGTTAGGAAAGCTAGGTGCACCATCTTGGTAAGGTGTTGTATACGATGCCTTTCCATTCGTGAAGTGGGCCTTAGTGGAATCGTTGTGCTTGTGAGCCACGGTAAGGACGTAGGCAGTATTGGCCAAACCCTGATATCATATTCAGTGTCACTTTTGCATTTCTTGCATTATATTCTACTTTGTGCTTGATTTAATTTTCTTACTGAATATACTGCATATCAGATTGACACGGTATTGCATTTTGTTGAGAAATATTGAAATTGTATTGCATGTATTGAAAGTTGATTAATATATCAAATCTGTAATTTCATACATACATAGATTGCCTCTAGGTTGTATAATACTGTTTAGACTGGTTAACCTAGGAAGAAATTTTTAAATCTCTAATTCATCCTCCCCCCCCCCCTCTTGGGATTGCACCAAATTCAATAGACACCCACACCTAGGTCATATTAATTTGAGATGGATTTCAAGGCTAGTTCATAATGGGCCATTAGGTTCATTAGAAATGGAGGCAGTGCCAGTCTATGAATCCCACTTAAAAAGTAAGATGACCAAGCGGTCCTTTTCGGCCAAGGACTATAGAGCAAAAGAGGCATTAGAAATGGTTCACTTTGATTTGTGTGGCCCCATGAATATCTAGGCTAGAGGTGGCTTTGAGTATTTCATTACTTTCATTGATGATTGCTCAAGGTATGGTAATATTTATTTGATGCGTCATAAGTCTGAATTCCTTGAGATATTCAAGGTATTTAAGGCAGAAATGGAGAAATGTCAGGGTAAATGTATCAAGACACTACGATCTGATCGTGGTGGCGAGTACCTCTTAAGACAATTTGTGGATTACTTATCAGAGGAGGGAATTAAATCCTAATTGTATGCTCCTAGTATGCCATAATAGAATGGTGTGGAAGAAAGAAGGAATATGACTCTTATGGACATGGTCAGATCAAAGATAAGTTGTTCAGATTTGCCTAATTCATTTTGGAGGCACGCACTAGAAACAATAGCCTATATTCTAAACTTGGTCCCATCTAAGTTAGTACCAACTACACCCACAAAATTGTGGACTAGGCGCAAACCTAATTTGCGCATGTTTGGATATAGGGTAGTCCAGTACACATTCTAAAAGGGAAAACAGATAAGTTGGAATCAAGGAGAGAAGTCAGTTTATTTATTGGCTGCCCTAGAGGAATGAAAGGTGGCTTATTTTATTGTCCTAAGGATTAGAAGGTCATTGTTAACACCAATGCTCGATTCTTAGAAGAGGATTATGTAATGAACCATAGACCCAGAAGTAGGATTGTTCTGGAAAAGTTGAGGGGAGATATACCAGCTATACCAATACTACAAGAAGAACCATCACAAGACAGAGTTATTGACATCCCATTGCCTCGTCATAGTGGAACGAATGTTGTAACTCAAGCTGAGTCTGACCCATCACGTGCAGCCACCATCAATATGTCAGTTGTACAACCAGGGCAGAATGATGGTGCACAAGGATCAAGATCAACACACAAAATGTTTCCCTAGAGTTTATGGTTGGTTGAAATAAGTAGTCTCAGCCTTTGACCAATTTTCAACTGTTGGATAATTTAATTAAAATAAATCCATCCGTTTCTACGCTGGAGTGCCATTCTACGCCATGAACCTATCGACGAGTGGATACATTTTTCGCCGAGTGTCCTTCATTCGTTGGTCAATGAGACCAGGGGATTCACTGACGATTGGGATTTATAAGGTCTCAATATTTTCTTGTTGACGAGACTAAGCATTAGTCGACGAGTGACCTTCATGCATTCATTAACGAAGTCAGGGGAGAAGTCAACGTGTGCCCTGATTTCTGGCCAAGCCCATCATAGGTCAAATGCATACGAATATGTCATAAAAAAACATGCATCCTAAGGTCAATCTATATATCATTTTGAGCTTCACATTATATCTTATGAGTTATGCAAATACAATCAAATCTAATTTGCAAAATAGAATTTAAAATATGGATTGTATTTATCCTTCTGCTCTTCTGCTTCCATAGATTGAGCCAAGTGGTATGTACTTTGTGTTCCTTGTGGCTTCCATAGCGTATTTACCCTCCATGTGTGCTAATTTATGATCATGGTCAAAATCTCAATGCATAGGTAAAATACGAAGTGATTTGTCATTATCAAAACAAGATTGGACTCATAGAGTCAACAACATATTGAATACTACAAAGTTAGCAGGTAGTATTCTTTCCTGAACTCAATTGGGTAACCTTTAAGTATTTTTTACATATTATTGAGGTTCCCATTAGTGTAACCATAGATAACTCAATTTCTAATGGCTGAGTCCCAACCCCACACATTTTAATGTAAGTTGTAGATATAAAGGAATGTGTTGCTCTAGAATCAAATAATACTACTACTTTCTTAGAGAACATGGGAATGATACCTATCACCATATCGTTAGAATTTTCAGCATCTCCTGGAGTGAGGGCATAAACACGCGCCTAAGCGGTGTTATGTTGATTATTGCTCCTAGGTGCCTAGTTGCTTTCCCTATGCTAGTTAGGATTGTAGAAATTGTTCTGCAGGTAATCGAGCCCAACACTATGCTTCTTCTTCTACTTCTTCTGCTTCTCCTTCTCCTCCTTCTGCTTCTTCTTCTTCTTCTTCTCCTTCTCCTCCTTCTGCTTCTCCTCCTCCTTCTTCTTCTCCTTCTCCTCCTTCTTCTTCTCCTCCTGCTTCTTCTTCTTCTCCTTCTTCTTCTTCTTCTTCTTCTGCTTCTTCTCCTTCTGCTTCTTCTCCTTCTTCTTCTTCTCCTTCTTCTCCTTCTGCTTCTTCTTCTTCTTCTTCTTCTCCTTCTACTTCTCCTTCTTCTTCTTCTTCTTCTTCTTCTTCTTCTTCTTCTTCTTCTTCTTCTTCTTCTGCTTCTTCTCCTTCTTCTTCTTATCCTTCTGCTTCTTCTCCTTCTTCTTCTTCGTCTTCTTCTTCTTCGTCTTCTTCTTCTTCTTCTTCTTCTTCTTCTTCTTCTTCTTCTTCTTTTTCTTCTCCTGCTACTTCTGCTGCTTCTCCTTCTTCTTCTTCTTCTTCTTCTTCTTCGGCATGGGCCTCTTTCTCTGGTCGAACATGGCCGCACTCCTTTGTATACTTTTCTCCACCACCATTGCTTTTTCCACCAATTTGGAGAAGTCTTTGACTTGGAGTACAACCACCCGTTCATAAATCCTTGGTTTCAAGCCTTCTTCAAAATTTCAAGCTTTCTTTGATTCATCAGGAATCAAATATGATGCAAAACAAGATAACACAATGAATTTCACTGCATATTGTTGGACGACTATGTTTCCTTATGTTAAATTTGTAAACTCTTTAGCTTTAGCATCTCTGGTTGATGTGGGGAAATGTTGTTTAAAGAAAATTTCCTTAAAGTGTCCCTACGTAAAGATTGTTGGACTTGATTCTTGCTTTAGGAGTAGCTTCCTCGAGTTCCACCAACATTTGGCTTCACCGGTCATTTTAAAAGCAAAATATAGCACCTTTTGTTCGTTCGTGCAACAAAGGACTTGTCGTAATTCTTCCATTTCTTGGATCCAATTTTCTATAATAATTGGATCAGCTTTTCCCTCAAAAGTAGGAGGGCTCGTACGATTGAATTGTTAACAATACAACCATCATGAGTTGGTAAATTATTTTGTCCTTTGGAGTTTCGCAGAATTTTTGCCATGACTTGCTGTGCCACTTCACGTAACACTGTAGTAACATTGATGTCTTCTCCATTCCAAGTTCCTATATTATTCTCGTTTCCTACAACATTCATGTTGTTGTTCATAGGGTCCATTCTAAGGGAAAGAACCAAAGTTAATTTAAAATCATAATTTTTGGCCTAACACGGCTTTCAAATCTCTTTTTGATGATAACAAATAAAGCATGATTTAACATGTGTTGTTAAAGTGATGATGTTTCAGTAATACTTAAAGACAAAGTTCAAAAGAAAGAATAGCAATGAAAGTTCAAGATCACTAAGGACTCAAAGTCACATCCATATTTAAAGTGATCCAAAGGAAGCTGAAGCGACACCAAAATGAGTTAAGTATGTTGAAATCTAAAGCTGACTCAAAGCTCAAGTCAAAGGGGATTCAAAGCAAAAATACCATGGAAGACTTCAAGCTTAGAGTGTTTTAAGGCTTTAAGCCAAATGATGTAAGCACTTCATATTGAAATATCACATGGAAATATGTTGAAGCTCTTTACGGGTCATTGTGGACTTAGAGATTTTATTTTACAAAACCCCTGATAAAGTTTTTATAAATCAAAGCAGGAGAGCAAAAGGTTTTTGAAAACTAAAAACTGAAAAACCAGAATTTTAACTGCCTAGATGACTAAAGTTTATCCTCGGAAGGCTGGAGAATTTCCTCAAAAAGATTGAGGATTAAGTTCAGTCTACTGAAGAATTTCCTGACGAAATCCTGAAGAGGTAGTATAGCCTCGGAAGACCGAACCATGTCAGCCCAGTCGACTGATCCTGCTTCCAGATAGTTTTTTAGTGTTTTAAAAGAAATTTAGAAGACTAAACTCGATACTTCAGTCTACTGAAGATTGTTAATAGCTAACATTTTTTTAAATATTTTAAAATTCAAACTTAAGTTTCTTATGCCCCAAATTTCATAAAAATTTGGGAAATACTCCAAGTAATCTTCGGCAACACAAAAATACCTTTATGAGCCTATAAATACATGTTTTTGCAAATTAAACTACACCAAGAAATTGAAAATCTATTCAAAAGCTGAAAGCTCTTTTACTCTCTCAAAGATCTCTCTTGCTCACTTTTGCAACTCTGAATTGCTGAAGAATTCTAAAGTGCTGAAACATCCTTCTCTGAGTTCTAAACTACTGAATTGCTGATTCTCATCTAGAGAAGAAATTTGGTGAAATCACTTTTGAGCTTCAATCTATTTCTTTTTATATTTGATATTGAAGTATATAGTGCTTTCAATTGTGCTAAACCACTCTTTTGAGAGTGTCATTGTACACAGGTATTGTTTATTGTCTCTTGTAGTTGTTGATGATTCAAGGATTGTTTGGATCATTGGCCCAAGTATGGGATATCGCTTGGAGAGGGGGCCTTTACCCTTAAGGAAGAATTTGTAAAGGTTTGCTCTGCCGGGAACGGAGTGCTATAGTGGAATCCTTATAATTCCTGGTATTAGCCTAGGGAAAGGACGTAGGCTAGGGATAAGCCGAACCTCTTAAAAATCTCGGTCTCACTCTTGCCCTTCTCTTTACTTTTAGCATATGTATACATTGTGTTGTGTGTATGCAAAGTTCAAGTTGCTAAAAATTAAAAATCGAGATTAAGAGGACTCTTAACTTAAGAAAGTATGTTTGATTAAACTTTTACGGAAACCCAAAAGGGAGTACATTGTTTAATCATTTGCAGAAATCTTAGTTGAGGGAGTGCAAACAATTTCATTCACTACGGGGCTTAAAACAAACATATATTCACGGGGCTACAAACAAACTCTACCTTGAGTTCTTCCAAAAGCTGAAAATTGCTAAAGAGCTACATATCATATCTTGATTTGGTATTCTGTGGATGATTGATTTTGTTGTTGTTTGGCTATTTGATTGATTGATTACTGGTTTGTGGATTGATTAAATAACTTAGTTTTTGCTGTGTATTTGATAAATTAACAAGAGGTTGAAAATTCTTGAAAAGAATTAAAAGAAAATTTTAATAACCCAATTCACCCCCCCCCTTAGGGCTACACCTTGACTTTCAATTTGTATCAGAGCCCTGTTATAACAAATCTTAAAAACTAGTTAAATAAAGATCTACATGGCACATATAGGAGTAGCTCCCTTTGGAGAGGGTCAATCCTCAACTAGACCACCTTTCTTTTGTGTAGTGACCCAGAAATTATAAAAATAAAAGGAAATGAGAAAATGGATTTTTTGGCTAAAGCAAGAGGAAACTGACGGCAGTTTTCTGAAGGAGCCAGAAAATCGGCGACGGTTTGAGTATTAACCGCAGAATGGTAAAGGTAAAACAGTAAATTTGGGGCCGATTGATAGAAAACCGGTGACAACTTTCTGAGAAGCCAAGAAAACTGTTGACGGTTTTTGGTTGCAGAGCTGAGATTATAAAAAACCGAGAGATGCATTTTAAACATAAAATCAAATACTCTCTCTCTCCTCTCCAAACCCATGAACCTCTCTCACTTCTCTCTACAATTTCTAATTTGTTAAGCCTCGTTTCAACGATCATGAACCACCACGAGGTTCCAGGGAAGATTCTCTATAGCGTAGTTGGAGTAGAATTTCAATTTGGGGTTTTGGGGCACCATCCCAAAATTGAGGTAAGGGTGTTGTTTGAGTATTTTTGGGTTGATTATTTAATTATTGAAGGTATAAGCTTAGATGTGAATGCATTCCTGAGGTTAAATTGAGAAATTGGGATTTTGTATAATTCAGGTTTGGTGTATACAAGGCAGGCAGGCTAGGTTTTCAGTAGGTGTTTTTCCTCAGGAACCTAGGTAAATGATAAATAGTTTATAATTTAGGAAATGTGAGTATGAAACTATTATGGGAAATTTAGTTGATTGATAGGGAAATATATACATACATATATATATATATATATATATTTATTTATGTGTGTGTGTGTGTGTGTGTGTGTGTAATTGCAGGATTATGGAATTATGAACGTTGTGGGCATGAGTTAGAATCAGTAGGCGAGTTCAGTTAGCCAAGGTAAGGGAAATATGCTATGCCAATTAAATTAGGAATTTTTTTATCAATAAAGTATATGTATTCTAGTATATGAAGTTCAGATGGTTACAAGTATTACATTATTTTTAAGGTTATTATTCAGATCACAAATTACCTTTATTATTAGAAAATATAGATTTCAGGATATGTGATAGTCCATTAATTATAATATCATGATTTACAATATATATATATATATATATATATATATATATATATATATACCGACAGATATTTCATAGATTACATACAGAAAGATATTTTACAGTATTTATAGAATACCATGTTTTCTAGAATTTCAAATCCATAACACTCAGATATTACAGTTTATTCAGTCAGATAATACATATCAAATATTACAGTGATTTTAGGCAGATATTACAGTATTTTCATATCAGATTTACAATGTTATGGTTTTTTTTTTTTTTTTTGTATTCATGATGAAACAGTAAGATAATTATATATATTAGTATTATATAGTATCAAACCCTAATGAATTATTTCAGTCAGATTCAGTCAGTAGAGCCCGGTACCGTTGCTATTTCATATCAGAGTGCAACAATATATCTCAGATAGTGTGTGGATTTTCTTCAATTCGAATGCTTTTAGCCTACGCATCCCATAAGGAATTCAAATTATACCAAATGGATGTAAAAAGTGCCTTCTTGAATGGTTTCATAAATGAAGAGGTACATGTAGCACAACCACCTGGATTTGAGGACATAAAACATCCTGATCATGTGTATAGATTAACTAAGGCATTGTATGGATTACAACGAGCTCCTAGAGCTTGGTATGAAAGATTAAGTGGATTCTTATTAAATAATAGCTTCTCGAGAGGGAAGGTAGGTAACACCTTATTCATTAAAACCAAAACTGAAGACATGCTTATAATTCAAATCTATGTTGATGATATCATATTTAGTGCTACAAATGATCAATTATGTAAGGAATTTACAAAGTGTATGCAAAATGAGTTTGAGATGAGTATAATAGGAGAAATAAATTACTTTCTAGGATTACAAATTAAGCAAGCTAAAATTGGAACCTTCATAAGTCAATCCAAATACATAAAAGACAAGCTTAAAAAATTCGATATGGAAAGTAGTAAACCCATGGGGACACCCACGAGTACTTGAATAAGTCTTGATAAAGATGAAAAAGGGAAACCGGTGGATATGAAGTATTATAGAGGAATGATAGGAAGTTTGCTATACCTAACGTCAAGCTGGCCCTATATAATGTTTAGTGTATGCATGTGTGCACAATTTTTGAACATGATCTCTTAGAAAAAGTACTATTGACACTTATCACTTTTTAGGACGATCTTTAGTATCTTGGTTTTCTAAGAAATAAAACTCTGTAGCCTTATCAATCGTTGAAGCTTAATATGTAGTAGTTGGGAGTTGTTGTGCACAAACTTTGTATATGAAACAACAATTAAAAGACTTTAATCTTGAAGACACAACTATTCCAATCAAGTGTGATAATACAAGTGCAATAAATATATCTAAAAATCCTATATCGCACTCAAGAACTAAGCATATTGACATAAGACATCACTTTTTAAGAGATCATGTTCAAAAAGAAGATATATCACTTGAATTTATTAATAAAAATGACCAATGGGTGGATATCTTTACAAAACCTCTCCCCGAAGAAAGATTTGTATCCACTAGAAGAGAACTTGGATTGTTACATAGTAGGGAAGTGATTTAAGACGGTTTCTAAATAAGTATAGAAAGAATTTTACAAACTTACAAACTTTACACAACTGAGCCTGGAAGCTTTGATGACTGAACACTATAGCTTGAAGGTTCAGACGACTGAGCCATCACACCTCATTCGACTGAGGTACTACTTCCTGTTCAAGTTCCTATTCTGTAAATCCTCCGATGAATGAACTTAATCTTCAGTCTACTGAAGTCGCGGGATCTATATATTTAACAAGCAAAAAAACCTAACTTCAGGCTTTTGAACCCTATTCCATCACTCATCTGAAGCACCCACTCTTTGTCTTCTTCAATCCTCACCAAAAATCTCTTGAATCCTAGCCTCTTAACACAATTGTACATCCTCACCTACGGATTCTAGGGTTTCATAGCTGGGTTTTGTTTGCTCTCTGATCTTTAGTATGCCTCATGCTAAGACGACAACAAACTTTGGAACTTCTACTGGTAGAGATGATAACAACATTGAAAGATGGCTAGTCACACCTCCATCCAAGCTTTGTTATCATTCTTCTCTCAGGTCTACGAATCCTATTCTTGGTAAGGTGATCGACACCGCTTTCTTTGATACTGAATTCTCTGAGATACTCCCCATGTTTAGGAATATTGGCTGGAAAAACTTTGTAGTGTACCAAGCTAAAGGCATGTTCCCCAATCTCATCAAAATTTTTTATGCCAACATAATTAATAATGACGGTGTTTAACTTCTGAGGTTAGGGGCAAGAAAATTGTTTTAACTCCTCCGATTTTAGCTCCCACACTGCATATCACCCTAGAAGAATTTGAATGTCCTGCATTTTCTCAATCTTGGATTTTAGAGCAAGACTTCACACCTGAAGCATCTGATTATGGAAAATGAACCTATGTACTTTGGACATCCACCATTGTACAAACAATTGAATCTCCAAGCTCAAATCCTTCATTATATCATTTCATATAACATTGTACCCAAGTCTGGCTCTTTCGATCATCTTTCCTATGTTGAGTGCTTTGTCTTATGGTGTTTATTTAAAGGAAAGAAACTTGACCTATCTAGTCTTATTTTGAAGTGGATGTGGGCAAAGTTAGAAGCTTCTAGAGTGACCCTTCCATATGGAGGTGCACTGAACCTCATCTTTGCTCAGCTCGATATCACTACACCTTCTGAGTTGTTCATAAAACGTACTCGTTATGATCTCTTCAACTCCACAACCCTTAAACAAATGGGCTATGACAAGAGTGATCAAGGTTGGTACTTCAAAGGAGAAAGGCCTCAATGAGCACCAGCAGAAGCTCCTCCTCCTCTAACTCATGACCAAAGACCTCCTGCAGACACTCCTTCTTGGTTCATGTCTTTTCATAGTGAATTCTCCACCTTCAATAGGGATATGAGGTCAGGACATCAAAGCCTTCAGGAGAAGGTATCCTCCCTTGATCAACGCCTCACTCGTATTGAGGAACATCGGGCTAGCTCATCTCGAGGTGTTGATCCTATAGACACCAGTTCAGCCCCTTGAAGTGATGATGAAGATTCTGAGGAAGGGAGTGACGAAGGTGATGAAGAAGACGAAGGTAATGAAGAAGAGGAAAGTGATGAGGAAGAAGATGGAGATGAAGAAGAGAAAGGTGTTGAATATGCTAAGGAGGAAGATGATGATGCTGATAGTTAAGTTTTAGACATTTTATGATTTACTCTTGATGTAAACACTTAGTTTTTATGTTGCCTTGCTTTTATTTGCTTGAATTTCCTATGCTTGAAATACATATGCTCTTTTAATGACTTTTTGCATTATGCCCCTCGATTCTTTTTTAATGATGTCAAAGGGCGAGAGAAGTTTTGAGCAAATATGATATGAATTTTGATATGGATTGTGAAACAAATATGAATGTTAAAGCATGAATGATAAAGCACAATATGAGCAAACATGTTAAAGCAAATATGAATGTCAAAGGAATATAAATAAAGAATTAAAGCACACTACATGATGACATATGCTATAATGAAATATACTTGATTATGTGTGTTCATATGCTTAATGTACTTGATTGTGTTTATATGCTTAATTGTGATTTTTTAAACTTGCTCATATTTGATATCATCATTTTTCAAAATTATTAAAAGACATGCTTATTGTATGGAAGGGCCTTGTCAAAGGATCTCTCATCTTTGCTCCTTATTGTCATCATCAAAAAGGGGGAGATTGTTGGCCTAACATGGCTTTCAAATCTTGTTTTGATGATAACAAATGAAGGGTGATTTAACATGTGTTGTTAAAGTGATGATGTTTCGGGAATACATAAAGACAAAGTTCAAAAGAAAGAATACAAAGGAAAGTTCAAGATCACTAAGGACTCAAAAGTCACATTCATATTTAAAGTGATCCAAAGGAAAATCAAGCGACACCAAAATGAGTAAAGTATGTGGAAATGTAAAGCTAACTCAAAGCTCAAGTCAAAGGGGATTCAAAGCAAAAATACCATGGAAGTTTTCAAGATTAGAGTGTTTTAAGGCTTTAAGACAAATGATGTAAGTACATCATATTGAAATATCACATGGACAATACCCCGGACAAAGTTTTATAAATCAAAGTAGGAGAGCATAGAGTTTTTGAAAGCTAAAAACTAAAAAATTCAAATTTTAACTGCCCAGACGACTAAAGTTTATCCTCAAAAGATTGAAGAATTTCCTTAGAAGACTAAGGATTAAGTTCAGTCTACTAAAGAATTTCCTAATGAAATTCTGAAGAGGCATTATAGCCTCAGAAGACTGGGCCATGTCAGCCCAGTCGACTGACCTTGTTTCTAGTTAGTTTTTCACTGTTTTAAAAGAACCTCAAAAGACTAAAGCTGATACTTTAGTCTATTGAACACTGTTAATGGCTAAAATTTTCTACATGTTTTAACATTCAAACTCAACTTTCTTGTGCTCCAAATTTCATAAAAACTTGGACAATACTCCAAGCAATTTGTCGGCAATAAGAAAATACCTTTGTGATCCTATAAATACATGTTTTAGCAAACTAAACCACACCAAGAAATTGAAAATCTATTCAAAATCGGAAAGCTGTCTTACTTTCTCAAAGATCTCTCTTGCTCACTCTTACAACTTTGAATTGCTGAAGAATTCTGAAGTGCTGAAACATCCTTCTCTAAATTTTAAATTAATGAATTATTGATTCTCATCTAGAGAAGAAATTTAGTGAAATCACTTTTGAGCTTCAATATATTTCTTTTGATATTTGATATTAAAGTAAATAGTATTTTCAATTGTACGAATCTACTCTTTTGAGAGTGTCATTGTACACAAGAATTGTTTCTTGTCTCTTGTAGTAGTTAACGATTCAATGATTGTTTGGATCGTTGGAAAAAGCGTGGGGTATCTCTTGGAGAGGGGGCTCTACACTTGAGGAGGGATTTGTAAAGGTTTGCTTCGCCTGGAAAGGAGTGCTATAGTGGAATCCTTAGGTGGTATTGACCTAAGGCGAGGACTTAGGCCGGGGATAAACCGAAGCTCGTAAAAATATTGATCTCACTCTTACCCTTCTCTTTACTTTCAGCACATATATACATTGTGTTGTGTGTATGCAAAGTGCATGTTTCTGAAAATTAAAAACTAAGATTTAGAAGACTCTTAACTTAAGAAAGTATGTTTGATTAAACTTTTGTGGAAACCAAAAATGGAGTAAGTTGTTTAATCATTTGCGGAAATCTTAGTTGAGAGAGTGCAACCAATTTCATTCACTACAGGGCTTGAAACAAATACATATTCACAGGGCTACAAACAAACTCTACCTTGAGTTCTTGCAAAAGCTGAAAATTGTCAAAGAGCTAGATACCGTATCTTGATTTGGTAATCTGTGGTTGATTGGTTTAGTTGTTGATTGATTATTTGATTGATTGATTATTGGTTTGTGGATTGATTAAATAACTTAGTTTTGACGTGTATTTGATAAATTAACAAGAGGTTGAAAATTTTTGAAAAGAATTAAGAGAAACTTTTAATAACCCAATTCACCCCCCCCCCTCTTGGGGCTACACCTTGACTTTCAATAATCTTATCTTAAAGTTTAATCAAAATAATAAGCAAAAGAAATATATCTTAGTCTACTTGACCCTACTCACATCATGGTTTATACCTATGCTTGGGTAAAAATTACTTTCTAAAATCTACAAAACCTATAACCTATGCTTTGATATCAAACTATCACGCCCCAAACCCGATAGGGTGAGGTGTTACTTTCTGCAAACAATTCACAACAGAAGTAAATAAACTTCAACATTTATCTTATTACTAGAATACTAATTAACCGCATTACAAACATATTTCAAATATTAGAATTACATCCTAAAAATAAAAATATACAAACATAAACAACTGGTATTATACTAATTCTTAGTCTATTTTTTTTTTCTATTCTCGCCCACGCACTTGCTATGCCTGATATGTGGTATGCTTTCAAAGTTATCTGAAATATAAAATATGAATTGGGTGAGATGATACTCAGTACGTAAATAAAATTATTATTAGTGTGTGACCAAAATTAGCTTTCACAGTATTTTATTTTCGTAAACTAGCATTTAATACTCCAACTTCAAAATAACAGTAAATTTAAAAATTGCTGCATAAAACTTTTACTATCAACTGTAATAGTAAAATTTTATAACCATACACTGTAACTATAAAATTGAACTTGTTAACTTTAAAAACTGTAACTATAATACTTCCTTATATATATACACTTTCCTTTATGTCTTTCTCATAAATTATCATTCAGGCCTTTTCAAATATGACCTTTTTTCCATAAATATAAAAATATATTTTCTTTATTTTGTAGAAATACCCTTTTGGCATGTTAACTATAAATCATGTTTATCCCCATGGCAAGGTTGTGCAGTCCGAAGACTGGACTTAGCTGGTTGGCTGACCAAACTAAATCAAATTGTAATATGTAAGTGAGATTTTCTCTATTAAGTCCTGACCCGAGACCAGGTGTGCACTCAAGAGAAATCCACTATTCTATAAACCATTCTGTAAACAGTGTGGGTATACTCTAATCCCTTTAAACTTCAAGTTACGGTATCGACCATCTGTAATTCTTTGATTTTTGGGCCATTAGGGGTTTTAAAAGAGCATACTACTATATAATCTATAAAATTTACAACATAAAATTTGCACATATAATTTGAACAATATCATAAAATATTACATATAATTATGCAATAAAATGACATTATAACTATTTTACTGTCTTAAATTATTTTGTAAAACATACAATGTAACTTAATAAAATAAGCTCATTCCACACAATTTTCCGTGCTAAAAAATATTTTCTTGAATAGATAATAATTTTGTAAAATACCCAAAGGAGTTAGAACATTTATTAACCCAAAAATAAACATAAATTTATTAAAATAAAACCGGTATCTATAAAAAAATAAATTCAGGTAAAATTTAACATAAACCTAACATTATCAAATTTATTTAATCTGATTTAACCATGTGAAATGGTTGCAACAAACTTTTAACTAACAAGATTATAAAAAGTGGAGGAGTGATAATTTTAAGTATAAAAATTTTCTTTTTACCACTAATCATTTCACTCACTTTTCCTTTAGGGAACATTTTTCACATAAGAGTTGTGAGATTTTAGTAGTGAGAACTTCTCTATTTATAGGCAACGGGGAGGGAGCCAATTCAAATTGAAATTTGGTGAGGGGGCAATAGCAAATTTGCAAGGGGGATTGCGGCAATTGGAATTGCTGCATGGGAGAATGATTGAATCCAATTTGGATTTGTTTGGTTAAAATCGAGTAATAATATAAAAGAAACAAACAAATTATGAAATGTGGGGTTTGATGAGGTGGAGTGGGGCTAGTATAAGAAGGAAAATAATGGAAGAGTAGGAAGGTCACAAGAAAATAAAGAAAAGTGATGGGAAGGGGTTTTGTCCCCTTCATTATTATTATATTCTTGTTATTTTATTTTTATTTATTTATTAATATTTTTATTTTTATATAAAATATTGTTATTTTATTATTTACTTGCAATGGTGTGTGAAAAGCAAGAAATGGTAATAGGCTCTATTTATCTTATGAAATTTCATTTTGACCAGACTGACCTCTAGGGAGCAACTAAGCGGCAATGGTTTCTGAGCACTCACTTAGATAAGGTCTTTCTTAGGCAATTGTTGGAACTAGTGTGATCCCAAGAGGGGTGCGAATTGGGTTTTAAAAACTTTTCAACTAATTTAAATGTTTTGCCAATTCACCACATATCATATCCCATTATAATTATAGTCATATATTTAAAACTGAATAAGCAATACGCATAGACATACACATGTATCTCATTTAATGTAAATGTGTTCATACAATTCGATATAACCATAAATGAATAAGCATACACATGCTGAATTTAAAGTGTAGAAAATAAATAAGATAAGGAGAGAGAGACACACACACGATATTTGTTATCGAGGTTTGGCCAAACCAGCCTTCAGCATACCCCCTAAAGATTCCACTAAGTCTGCTCACTTAAACGGGTGGAGCAAAAGCTATTACAACCTCTTCTTACAGGGGCGAGGTAAACCCCAGCCCAAATTCTAGGTTGAGGCCAACTGTCTCCTTTACGGGGGAGAGACTCTCTAGTTCAATTTCTGGGCTGAACTGAACCGGAGTCACTTACGGGGTTGAGACTCCCAAGTTCAATTGCGGGTTGAACCCAACCGGTACAATAAAAATAATTTTCGTACAAAAATATGCTTCTGAATACAAGCAGAGATGTACAATGTTAAAGCTCCAAAACATACACTCTCCTATGATATGATATGTGTTCAGTAGAATAAGGGCGTGTTTCTCAAAATATTTTTGCAATGTTTGAATATAATATGTATGATGAAGACTTCAAAGTTTTAATCCCTAAGCCAAATATTTCTCAAAAAAATATTTTCAATAAGACATAGGAGAACTCTGGGTTTTAGTTTCAAAAACTTTGCACAAAACAAAATATATGAATTTGAAGATCAATATGTAAATCAAAGCAAGTAAAAGCCCAAATAAAATACTATTTTATAAAAATGATTTACAATAATAAATGAAAGAGAGTTTTGAAGAGTAAAAGATTTGCCCCAGGAAATAGTTTTTACAATAAAAAATAAGTTGGGGGAACTTTGATTAACAAGAGGATAAAATATTTTAGAAAAAATATTTGCTAATCAAAGTTACTAATTAAACTTATGAAATGGGTATTTATAGTTTTTCAAGAAAATATGACCGTTGGGGGCCTATTGGGAATTTTAGAAAAGTTTAATTAAATATTAATCCCAATTATCCTTAATTACCTACGATAAAAATGTGACAACCCGAGAGGTTCGGTCGCCCAAACCGACACAGATAGAAAAGTTACTTTTTCAAGTTCGGGTGCCCGAGGGTAAGTTTGGTTGGCTGAAGTCAAGGCGATTTTTCAAACGCTTGAGGTTCAGTCGATCAGTGAATGGTTCAGTCTGCCGAACTTCACAATTCGGTCACCCGAGCCTATTTTGAACTAAACGTTTGGTCACTCGGGGACAGTGGAAAAGTACCTTTTAAACATTCAGTCAACGGGGGATAGTTAGTTCAATTTAAGTTCGGTCGACCGAGTAAAGTCAAAAGTTGACTTCCTCGTCATTCGCTCACTTGAGGCGTTTGTAGCGCTAATGGTTCAATCGAATGAGGTTACTTGAAAATTTTTCTTCTTCTTTTGACCTTATATGATTTAATCCCTATTTGTATGTGTTCGCAATTTTGGCTTAAGGGACTTTTCATAATGTGTCCTAAGGTCAACCTATGGCCTTGAAATAACCTAAAACATCTTACGTCAGTCAACCAACCCTAAGGTCAGCAAATGGACTTGTGGTTCCCTATGGTCCATCTGTGGCCATTTGAGCATACAATTCATATCATGCAGATTTATGTATTATTACAGACTAAATAATAAAAACAAATGCAATTACAATACAAAACATATCTTCTTCTTCTCCTTTGCTCGTTGACATCATGGAATGCGCCAGATTTGTGCTTTAAGACTTGCCTTTGCTTTCATGTTCTCTTGTTCTTATGTGTGACCTGAATAATACTTGTTCACATACTAAAACACACACATAAGAGACACTTGTATTTTTCAGCATCAAAACACTGATCAAACTCAAAAAGCGAATATTGGCCTAACTAAGGCTCATAACACTTGATTTTGATGATAACAAAGTAAGGTTATCTAATGTTCTTCAAAGTTGTGATATTTTAGATATGGAAACAAGAGCATACTTCATGAACACAAGTGATCAATTCTGAAAGCTCAAGAGACCAACATGGGAAGACTCGAAGATCACAAGAACATTGAAAGCTCATATCAACTCAAGTGATCAAGATTGAAAATTCAGGAACTTAGAGCAACAGTTTGATGAAGTTTTTCAAAAAGAGTTCAAGAAATGAAGAGAGTCTAATAGAACATGTTTGTAAGTACTTCAAGTATTTTCAAATTATGAAATTTCATTTTGAAGCTCATTAGTAATGAAGAGACCTGGAGACCTTAATTTTAAAACTTGGAACATATTTTTCAAAGAAAACAAATTAACATTCCAAAAATAGATAAGAAAAGAGAGAGAGAATAATAATATTTTAAAAGCCATATTTTTTACTTGACAGGTGCCTGATTGCACATGGTCAGTAGGTTGCCGCTTTAAAGGCTTTTAAAATACATAAACAGAAGGTCGTTAGGCTACTACCTAGACCTTGACAGATGCCTAACGAAATTTTTTGAGAAGCCTATTTAGGTTTTATCAGGCTGCTGTCACCCTTCTACCCATTTATTTAAATTGAGAAATTTAGTGACTGACGCCTGACCATAAGGTGACAGGCGACTGCCACCCTACTGCCTGTGAAATTGACTATGTAAATTATTGACAGGCACCTGACTAGAAGCTCTTAGGCTACTACCACGCAGCAGATTTTAAAATTCACAACAGACAAATTTTTGAAAAATCAATTACTTTGGGCTCAAACTTGTTCAAACCTTGGACACTACTCCAAGTAAACTTAGGGATCATGTTAAATACTTTTCTAACTCTATAAATACACTCAAGATCAATTAATTCAATTACCAAAAATCAATTACAGCATTCATACTCTCTCAAATTGTTCTCAAACTCTTAAGGGCTCTCTCACTCTCAACTTGCATGAAAACAAGTGAGGCTTTCTTGACTCTCAATCCCTAGTATTGTGCTACAATTCAAAATTCTTTCATCCATTGAAAGGATCATACAGTGATATACTCTTGGGGTTTTAATCTAAATTTCATATTTGATTTGCTTTGAAGTATATAGCTTTGAATTTGTACTAATTAACTCTTTTGAGAGCATCTCTTGTACACCTTGTTTCAAATCTTGTTTTGTAGATTTATTGACGGTTCAAGTGCTTGGATCGTTGGACCAAATGAGAGAATATCGTTTGGAGAGGCAGGCTCTAGCCTAAATAAGGAGTGGATGTAATGGTGTTGTTCTGCTCAGAAAAAGAACTAATATAGTGGAATCCTTTGGTAGTTTGCCAAAGGCGAGAACGTAGGCTGGGGATAAGACAAACCTCGTAAAAACTTTGTGTTCTTCTCTTTACTTTACCCTTTACTTTCTGCATGTTATTTTTATTTGTTGAATGCATATTGCTGATTATGGGGCTTAAGTAAAAATTTAGAGAAGACTCTTAATTTTAGAAAGTACGTTTTTAATTAACCTTTTGCGAAAACCCACAAGAGAGTACGTTGGTTAATTTGCAGAAATCTTGGTTAAGAGAGCGCATTACAAATTAAAATCAAAACAGGGCTTGCATATAAACACAGGGCTGCTATTAAAAGTTGAAAGCATCAAGTTCTTGAATGATTGATTGATTTTAATATTGTGGTTGATTGGTTTGTTTAAATTTCAGTACTTTATGGTGTGTTTTGGTTGTGATTATAAACTGATTGATTTACTTACATTCTTGTTGTTGCACTAAAACAAGTAAGAAGTTAAAAAGAATTTAAATTTTTAAATTAACCCAATTCACCCCCTTATAGGGAACACTATTCAAATTTCAGTCAACAATCTCCCCATTTTTTATGATGACAAACACATAAAAGCAAAATTGGTATAACCTTAAAAGACTGCTCCCAACAATATGCATAGAAAATATGAATAGTAAAGTTCAGACATATTCACGAAAGAAGACATTACAAATGATCATGCAATTAATTTTAGCTTTCAAGCATAGGCTCAAAAATTTGCCCCTATGTTATTTGCCCTTAAGAAATTTCCCCTTGGTCATAAATATTTTGCTTATAAAATTCTCCCCCTTTTGGCATTAGCAAAAAAGGCTGGGCTAAGTAGAAAACATTTGAATATTTAAAAACACAGTTAGCAAGAGAACTCCCTTTTTTGAAAAAAAAAATTCAATTTATTTAGAAAATACTCTCCCTTTATGGTTTTGGCATTTATTTTTCATACAACACAATATAATTGGTTATTAAAAATAAAAATGACATGAAGAACAAAGTCAGACCAGACATATACACAAACAATTGCAATTTAAGCATTTCATAAAACCCGCGAGAGATTTGAATTTAAAGCATGCAACAAATAAATAAAAAATAGGTTCGAGCATAAGAATGGTCTAACTAGTTCACATGCATTTCATATAAAATCCATGAACCAGTTATGCAACACCCTTAAAAAGAATTTATAAAAAAAACATAATTTCATGATATAAAATTTAATATAACACAAGCACAGTCATGAAAACATTTAAGTACACAAGCAAGATATAAAAATATTCTATATAAGTTCAATTCTTGCTTTTATAAATGTGTATATATATGTATAAAAATATATCCCCTTAAAATTTTTGATAAATACTGGGGATGATACAAATACTTGCTAAAAAAGAAACTTTAAATAAAGTTCAAGCAAGCAAAGTCACTTAATGAATTCTCACAATTAATATCAGTATAAGTAGCGAACAGTATCTAAGCATGTAGTCAAATTGATAGGGGGAGCATCTGAAAATGATTTTATATCTTGTTATGCTCACCAACATTGTTAGCTTGAATCTATTCTGAATTTATTGTGGCATGTGCTTAAATGTGATGTTTATATTCAAATCTTTTGGAACTAAAATATTGCTTGGCCACAATATCTCAGGTTTGCCATGTGATCCTTGTTTTAAAATTATCATAATATTTTTAGGATCTATATTGTTGGTTTTTCTGGGTATTTATTGAAATGCCTTGTGTTTATCTGTTATACCCGAAAAACTTTGCTTGCTTGAACTTTATTTAAAGTTTCTTTTTTAGCAAGTATTTGTATCATCCTTAGTATTTATCAAAAATTTTAAGGGGATATATTTGTATACATATATATAGGGGATGATACAAATACTTGCTAAAAAAGAAACTTTAAATAAAGTTCAAGCAAGCAAAGGGTATAACAGATAAACACAAGGCATTTCAATAAATACCCAAAGAAACCAACCATATAGATCCTAAAAATATTATGATAATTTTTAAACAAGGATCACATGGCAAACCTGAGACATTGTGGCCAAGCAATATTTTAGTTAAAAAAAAATCGAATATAAACATCACATTTAAGCACATGCCACAATAAATTCAGGATATATTTAAGCCTACAATGTTGGTGAGCATAACAAGATATAAAATCATATTCAGATACTCCCCCTATCAATTTGACTGCATGCTTAGATACTGTTTGCTACTTATACTGATATTAATTGTGAGAATTCATTAAGTGTTTAACATAGTATAAGTACTGGAACAAATCAGACACAAAAAGTAAAAACAATAATAGTATGAGTCCATAGAGCTAGAGAGTATAATCCTTCTCTCAAGGATGGGGCTTATGCTCCCCAGTATAGTCTCCAGCATACATAAGTACATTAATGTTCAAGGATAGATTTCATTTAAGCACATTCAACATGTGTTCATCCTTCTTAATATTACTTAGCATGTAAGAGATTTTAGGCATTGAGTTCTTATTTATTTTTTCTAAAAGTGGGGCTTAAGCTCCCCCTGTATATTTGCATGCACACATACTTGCAATAAAGTTCAAGGATGATAGTCATTTAAAAGCATTCATAAAAAATTCATCCTTTCAAAATATTTTAGCACATAGCAAATATTGAACATTCAGCACATAGTATGACATATTGCATTTTAATTTAAATGCACAATAGCCAATCAAGGCTATACTCAAGGGTAATGCAATAGGGGTTCAAAGAGGATGACACAACTCAAAACACAATGAGTGTGTGTAAAATGAAAAACTCCCCCCAAGTTATGCAATTGTCCAAGTATATGAACCATCATCAAAATATGGTATATTCAATTAAAAGGATGATGCTTTACCATTTGGATCCTTAGTGAAAGTGCATAACCTAACAAATTGGACCAAATGGTATCCATGAACTAGTCCCTCCTAGGACAATAGAATGTGTACATGTTTTTTATTTACATCGTGGTTTGGATTTGACATGTACTTACCTATATAGTTATTTTGCATGCATTTTAAACAAAGGGTGAGAATAATAATTTCATTATGATTCACTCATCCTTTCAAAAATGGTTGGGCATGCATTAAGCTATCTATCCTAATACATGGTTTCATTTATGGGAAAAATTTTACCGAAAATTTGGTAGCATTTCGTCTGTAAATTGAACATTTTCCCATTTTTCCATGTACCAAAAACCTGATAGATTCAAACAACCAATATAAAATAATCTGCATCATGCAAATACCATTTAGTTAAAGACATGTGAGAACCTATATCCACTTCCAGCATGCAAGTCACGACACTGTATTAACCATACAGGTGGCATTTCAGTAGTAGTATGCAATCTAGTAGTTCAACAGTTTAAATAAATATAAACTATCCATCAAATCATATAAAATTTCGCAAACGATGGATAGTAGATTTTAGCTCAAGGCAATAGATTTTAACAAAGATTCTTTGCTCCCCCTCACTTATGCAGACACAGAATTTCAAATTTAATAACAGTATTTGGCATAACAAAGTTTTCAAATATGGGGATGAGCTTTAAGTTCCATTGTTAATTTAGGGCTATATGATATATATATATATATATATATATATATATATATATAATAATATTATATCCCTAAACTTCAAATCCATGAGATGGAAAAATCATTCTTTATTCAAGAGGTTTAAAATTTAAGCAAAAAGATAGCATTTAAAATGATGTAGCAGTTAAAACATTTCGTCCATCTGAATAGGATAGCCAATATCTTCAAATATTCACAAATCATAATGATATACATATATTAAGCAAATAGATTGGAGGTGATCACAAGAACCCATGTTTTGGCTTGGTTTTCTTCAGTATGATAATAGTGTATACACAATTTAGAATTTTTTTAAAAAAACACTATTTGAGCATTTAAAGTTCATAACCCCCTTTTCATTTAAAATAGACATCGTATGAGTACAACAAGTATTCCTATATGGCTTCTCATAAGATGGCATACAAAAAAAATGCATGGTTCATACAAACATATAGCACAACAAAAACAGTATGAATCATTGCATTGAGAATTGACTCATTCGAAAAATGAGTAGCTCGAAAGCTATCCCAAGTATAGGAGTTCTGTCGTATAATACTCAGCCCAAGGGCTAGATCGCCTTGTCAGGGAATGTGTTTTAATCTCAAATTTTACGTTCGTCCAATCGAAAACAAAAAGGTTACTAAACTCGGTTCAGATTCAAGTTTTTCAAAATTGTTGAGATTCATTCAAACTAATTAAAATAACACGCAAAGTGAAACCCTAAAACAAAAATGCATGGAACTAAGAAGCAAACAATGGAAACCCTAATGTACTCAAGGAAACATTGGGACACGCATTAATAAAAAATGGCAACCTAGAACATGCAATTAAAAACACACAATGGAAACTAAACCCAACACACACACGCACAATAAAAATCGAATCTTTAACTAAGTAAGAGCTCGAACCAAAATTAAATTATCAATTGATTTAAACAATAATAGAACACAATAAAGACGTGACCTTTAATCAAATAGACCCTAATTAAACATCTTCTTTTTTTTTTTTGCTTTTTCGGAATTTAAATGAAGAGAATGATAAATAAACTAATCTAAATTCTTCAAATTTAACAATAACATCAATTAAAAGCCAAATAGATAAGTAAAAATTAAACTTCACTAAAATAAATTAACATCACTTAACGCTCATTCATATAATCTTTTCAAAACTCTAAATAATAACCAAATAAAGAAGGAAAAAAAAAAGAATATCCTGCTGTAATTTAAAATAAAAGAAAGAAAAGAGCAGAGGAAAGAAGAGAGAGAAAGAGAGAGAAACAGAGTAGTGAAGGTGGCTGTTCTTAGAGGGGGTTTCTCGGGTGCTGGCAGTGCTGGAGTGACTGGCCGTGATAGCTGCTGTTGTGGAAGAAGAAAGCTACAGCAGAGGCTCTCTGGGATGCTGCTGATCTGGTGTGGCTCGAGTCCTACTGCTATGCAATGGATAATTGCAGCAGGTTAGCTCACGGTGGTGTTTTGGTGCTCGGGTGACTGCAGCAGGGAGTGGAATTCATGGCTGTGAAGGAGGTTGCTGGCCGAAGTTGCAGTGACTGGCAGAGAAAGAGATAAAGGGAAGGGAAACCAAAGAGAAAGAAGAAGAGTAAGAGAGAAAGACAAGGCAAAGGAGAAGTAAGGGAAGAAGAAGAAGGAGAAGAAGAAAAAGAAGAAAAGGGTGCGGCTAGGGCAGCGCCCAACAGGGAAAAGAAAGGGAAAAAGAGAGAAGAGGGAAACACAGCCCTAAGACCCAGATTGTCCAACCCAGCAACTTGACCCGACCTGGCCTGCATGGCCAGGTCACATCAATGGTCTAATATATTTGTTTTTTTTTTTCTTACTTTTTGCTCTTTGTTCACCACTAAATTTGACCTTCTTGAGACCTATTTCTCACAAAACTCAAAACACGAAAGTTATAGATAATCCTTTCCTATTTCTCTAAAAATTTGAATCGTCTTGATCGGAATTAGACATAAAAGTTATGCATGAAATACAAACAGGTGTTGGTTTTGGTTCCTAGGACTTTTCCTGTGATAAAAAATTATCAAAAATTCATAAATTGCACAATAAGACTCAAGAATGATAATTTTGGCACTTTATTAAAATATTGGACAAATTTGGACATTTAATTAAAAATATAAGCCGTAAGGACAGGGTCAAAGTGCCCAATTACGCAGTTTTGACGCGTAATCACACCCCCCAACTAACGTTTTGCTAGTCTCTAGCAAATGATGTGAATGAATCTTAGGGCGATGTCTATAACTACAAACTTCAGTGATCATGAAATCAATGCACGTGCGAGACAAGCATACCGTTTCACATACAAGAACATAACTGAATGTCACACAGGCTTGTTCATATTCAGTACACACAACTCTAAAGCACGTCACTCATGCAAGTTTCATCGTTTATATGTCATATAAGAGCAGTATACTCACATGAAATTAACCAGTGGCACATTCAGAGTGAATGCAGTTATATAAGTCCAAGTATAAATAGGTAAACTCTCAAGGTGTGTGTGATGTGTGTGACACAGTACACCTACGATACCAGTGGACATCTACATAACGGTCGCTTAGACTCGGCCTAACTGGTATACCCTAAAAAACACTCAAATAAGATGAGTTCACTTGTCATATGTGAAGAGGAGTGTCACGATCAAACATCCCATATATTAAAAGGAACAACGGTAAGTGTATGGAGTGGATTAGTCTGGAAAGGATCTAACCTATCTATGAGGTGTCGGGTCCTTCACCCTAGCATCTTCTCACCTACTCGCCATATCCAACTGAGACAACCCTAGATCAACTTATTGACAAACTTGTTGTGAATACATCTGAGGCATTAACCAGTTGAAGCATCTTTATACGTGGAAAATATGTGTCATGTCCTTGTGATATGTTTTTGGACTGGCATTGACATTTTATTTCATGCTCATGTTTATTTCTTATTCTTTCTTTTACTCATTCTTTATTTTCTATCTTTTCTTGAGCAATAAGGACAATCTTAACACTTCTTTTGTAGTCTTCAAACAATCAATGGTAATTGAGCTCGAATAGTGGTCTATGAACTAAGTTCATCTCTAGGGGTGGCTCAGCCTTCACATTTTGAGTAGGCTACAAGACCTAGGTTTCTATCTCCCCAATAGATGTCACCTCTAGGCTTGCAAATCAAAAACAAAGACTAGTGTACAAAGGATATCCAGAAAAAAAAAAAAAAAAAAAAAAAAAAGGAAAGTTGAGTTTCATGAACTCTGAGCTGACGTCAAAAACTCAAAAGAATGATAATTGGCTTAACAATACCTCACAAGGTGTCATAGTCATCACGGGTGTTCTTTCAGTGCTCACAGGAAACCCTAAGTGCAATGACTCACATGAATTTTTTTATTCAGCCTCGTAAGGTTCGATGTAAATACAGGAAATTATATAGCCAGATTAACACGAATGTACGACCAATCAATTCTTCATGGAGTCATAAGATCATATAAAGAGAACTATGCATGATTGACTCAATTGTGTAATTCGTAAGTTATACGCGAGTATGTGAAGGGTATGAGTCAGTGTTACACATGGCATAATGCAGTGTAGTTCCTCAGTGCTTATCTTTCTTTCTCTTTTTCTTTTTGATTTTTTTTTTATTTTTGATTTTTTTTTAATATAAAACCTGGTACGTGTGCGTGCATAGTGTCACATGCGAATGCTCACCCCCCCACCCCAACTAAAGTGGAACATTGTCTTCAATGTGAAAGCATAAGGGAAATAGAAAAGACTGTGCACGCGAAAAGTAAGGCGTACCTGAAGGGCGAAGTAATGGAAAAGAAAAACCGAACTACGAGAAAATGGACCTGAAAACTAACTAAAAATAAAATAAGATAAAATAAAAGGAAAAGCAAAACATCACAATTGTTTGGCGGAGGCTCAAGAGGAATTTCATTTGGTGGCCCCGCAGGTCTATAAATTGCATCGGCCGTTCTCCAAATTTGAGCTGCCACAGTGGATCAGTCTTCATACATGCACAAAAATTAGCTTCAAATGAATTAATACTCATTAAAATACCAAACAATATATGTGCAGATCGACCCTCATGTGTTGACAAGAAAGGGTCTCTATCCAACATCATGTCCAGGAAATATGCTTCTTTACAAACTAACGTGTGATGGGAAGTTATTAGAGCAATTACCTGTAGTTCTTCGGAAGCATTAACATTAAAGGTTTTACCTGGTTCCTTGAAAATGAGACATTCACCAGTCTGGTCACCCTCTTTATCGGGTGTACATATCATCGTACCACTGCAAAAGTCTGCCTCCACATTAGGCTTTTTGACATCTAATTCAAGTGGGAGTGACAGTTCCACGGTGTCTAAGCTTTGAGAGTGAGGTACCATAGGTTGGTACTCCGTATAATTGTCAGTGTCCTCATCAACTAACTGCTCTGCTTTTGGGTCTACTTCTTCTGATATTTCTTTGAATTCATCTATTTTAGCCGTAACTTTCGGTGCTGGAACAACTAGTTGTCCGACGATGAGTATCTCAGGTTGGGGAAATTATTTCTCGCTTCTCAAAATAGTGGCGGTCTCTGTTGTCTCAAAAAGAACATCGTGCATTTGTTGTTGTGGTTGCTGGTACTCTCGAGGACTAGGCTGAGGTTCCATTGGCAATTCTTCATTTTCTAAGATGTCCAACTACGTGCTTGTCGCATTAATGGTGTCCTGAAATTCATTATTATGATTGAATTGAGTTTGCATGAACTTTTGGAGCATGTTCGCCATTTGTATTATGCTATCCTCGAAAAGGTCTGATGGCGTACAGCTTGGAGGGATCTGTTGTGGCTAATATTGAGGCGGAGGGTTGTTTGGGCAGTTTGGTGGCTCGTATACATCTCCACCACCGATTGTGCTGATAGGGTGTGCAGTCATGGGTGCCTAAGTGTATCGTGTGTTTCATTGTGGGACATTGTCTGCTAAGTAATCAAAGAATGATAATACCTGATTTGGATCCTTGCTAACGGGCTCTCCATTAGACATAGTCTGGACAAAACACTTGCTATTAGGGGTAAGAGCAGTATAAAAACAATTAGCTAACCTCCATGAGTCGAATCCATGATGTGAACAAGTGCTTAGTAGATCCTTGAATTGCTCCTAGCAAGCCTGAAATGTCTCGTCATCCTATTGCACAAAATTAAGAATCTCTTCCTGCAAAAATTGAGTTTTCTGTAAGGGACAAAATGCATGTAGAAATTCACGCTCCATATCGGACCAATTAGCGGCAGAGTGAGGTCTCAAGGAAATAGCCAGATCAGTGCCCTATCTTGCAAAGTAGTAAGAAATAAATTTAATCGAATAAATTCATCAGTTTTAGCATAAGAGAAAAACATGTTGCAGGTTAACTCAAAGTCAGCTAAGTGCTAATATGGAAACTCAGATTCCGTCCCATAAAACTCGGATAGCAATCATGTCCTCTCGCACTGCATCATGAAATTAAGCTTGTCATAAGGAAAAATAGTGGAAGAGGATGTAGTGACATATTCAAGCTGCAAAAAGTCCACTATTGTGCGCGGTGCAGGTGCAGCCATTTTTTTCAAAACTCTTTTTTTTTTTTGTTTTTGTTTTCTGCTTTTTTTTTTATTTTTCATAAAACTAATAAAAATGATGGGAAAACGCTAATTTCAAACTAAGATCGACATTCCCCGACAATGGCACTAAAAACTTGACTCACTCGAAAAATGAGCAGCTCGAAAGTTATCCCAAATATAAGAGTTCTGTCGTATAATACTCAGCACAAGGGTTAGATCGTCTCCTCAGAGAATGCGTTTTAATCTCAAATTTTACGTTCGTCCAATCAAAAACAAAAAGGTTACTGAACTCGGTTCAGATTCAGATTTTTCAAAATTATTGAGATTCATTCAAACTAATTAAAATAACACGCAAAGTGAAACCCTAAAGCTAACATGCATGGAACTAAGAAGCCAACAATGGAAACCGTAATCTACTCAAGGAAACATTGGGACACGCATTAATAAAAAATGGTAACCTAGAACATGGAATTAAAAACACACAATGGAAACTAAACCCAACACACACACGCGCAATAAAAATCAAATATTTAACTAAATAAGAGCTCGAACCAAAATTAAATTATCAGTTGATTTAAACAATAACAAAACACAATAAAGACGTGACCTTTAATCAAATAGACCCTAATTAAACTTTTTTTTTTCTTTTCTGGAATTTAAATTAAGAGAACGATAAATAAACTAATTTAAATTCTTCAAATTTAACAATAACATCAATTAAAAGCCAAATAGATAAGTAAAAATTAAACTTCACTAAAATAAATTAACTTCACTTAACACTCATTCATATAATCTTTTCAAAACTCTAAATAATAACCAAATAAAGAAGGAAAAAAAAAAAGAATATCCTGCTGTAATTTAAAATAAAAGAAAGAAAAGAGCAGAGGAAGGAAGAGAGAGAGAGAGAAACAGAGCAGTGAAGGTGGCTGTTCTTGGAGGGGGTTTCTCGAGTGCTGGTAGTGCTGGAGTGACTGGCTGTGGTAGCTGCTGTTGTGGAAGAAGGAAGCTGCTGCGGAGGCTCTCTGGGATGCTACTGATCTGGTGTGGCTCGGATCCTACTGCTGTGCAGTGGAGAATTGCAGCAGGTTGGCTCACGGTGGTGTTTTGGTGCTCGGGTGACTGCAGCAGGGAGTGGAATTCGTGCTTGTGAAGGAGGTTGCTGGCCGGAGTTGCAATGACTGGCAGAGAAAGGGATAAAGGGAAGGGAAACTAGAGAGAAAGAATAAGAGTAAGAGAGAATAAGAGAGAAAGACAGGGCAAAGAAGAAGTAAGGGAAGAAGAAGAAGGAGAAGAAGAAAAAGAAGAAAAGGGTGCAGCTGGGGCAGCGCCCAACAGGGAAGAGAAAGGGAAAAAGAGAGAATAAAAAGGAGAGAGGGAAACACAACCCTAAGACCCAGATTGTCCAACCTAGCAACTTGACCTGACCCGGCCTGCATGGCCGAGTCACATCAATGGTCTAATATATTTTTTTCTTTTTTTTTTCTTCATTTTTTGTTCTCTGTTCACCACCAAATTTGACCTTCTTTGAGGCTGTTTCTTTAAAAACGCAAAACATGAAAGCTGTTGATAATCCTTACCTATTTTTCCAAAAATTTGAATCATCTTGAGTAGAGTTTGGACGGAAAAGTTATGCATGAAATGCAAACATGTGTTGGTTTTGGTTCCCGGGACTTTTCCTACGATAAAAAATTTTCAAAAATTTGTAAATTGCACAATAAAACTCAAGAATGATAATTTCGGCACTTTATTAAAATATTGGAAAATTTTGGACATTTAATTAAAAATATAAGCCGTAAGGACCATGTCAAAGTGTCCAATTACGCAGTTTTGACGCGTAATCAAGAATTTAATAAGATAGAAGGAGGACATATATACCTTTGTGTTTTACTCCTTCTTAGACAATTAAGGTTCAGAGTGGTGCCCTTCTCTCTCTAAATTTTTCAAAGTTTGTATTGTTCCCAAGGTTCCTTCGAATTACTATAAAACATAATCTTTGCAATAATATTAGTAGCTAAGGCATGATATAAAATATGCATGACACACAAATAATATGCATTAAATTCAAGTTATGCACTTTCAAATCATTTTCATATTTGGAAAACTTTGCATTATAAATATATTTTTCTATGGGATATGATCTCCTATACCAAACACTTTCCAAAACCTCCAAACAATTGATTTTAGAAAATTTGTCTCAAAAATTCAAATAGTAAAATCTATATAAAAGCAGTGGAGGATTTGCAAAGGGTTTATCCTCAAAACAGGGATACAACAAATAGGAGTCGTTGTGATCTTTAGCATAAGTGGTTAAACTTTTTGCAACGAGACTCTGATACCAATTGTTGAAATTGGTGTGATCCCAAGAGGGGGAGTGAATTGAGTTTTAAATACATTGTGCCTAATTTAAACATTTCAATGATTCACCACATATCATATCTCATTATAATTATAGTCGTGTATGTAAAATTGAACAAGCAATATGCATAAACATACACGTGTCTCTCATTTAATGTAAATGTGTTCTTGCAATTTGATATAACCATAAATGAATAAGCGTACACATGATGAATTTAAAGTGCATAAAATAAATGAGATAAAGAGAGAAAGACACATGATATTTGTTATCGAGGTTCGGCCAAACCAGCCTATGTCCCCACCTTGGGCATACCCCCCAAGGATTCCACTCACCCTGCTCACTTAAACAGGCGGAGTAGAAGCTGTTACAAGCTCTCTTTATGGGGCGAGGTAAACCCCAGCTCAAATTCCAAGCTGAGCCCAACTGGTCTCCCTTATGGGGAAGAGACTCATCAGTTCAATTTTAGGGCTGAATCGAACCAGTCTCACTTATGAGACAGAGACTCCCCAGTTCAATTCTGGGTTGAACCCAACCAGTACAATAAAAATATTTTTCATCCAAAAATATGCTTCTGAATACAGGCAAAGGTGTACAATGTTAAAGCTCTAAAACATACACTCTCTTATGATATGAAATGTGCTCAGTAGAGTAAGGGCGTGTTTCTCAAAATATTTTTACATTCTTTGAACATAATATGTATGATGAAGACTTCAAAGATTTAACTCATAAATTTCTCCAAAAAATATTTTCCAATAAGACATATGAGAACCTAGGGTTATAGTTTCAAAACTTTGCACAAAACAAAATATATGCATTTGAAGATTTATGTGAAAGTCAAAGCAAGTAAAAGTCCAAATAAAATACTCTCTTGTAAAAATGATTTACAATAATAAATGAAAGAGAGTTTTGGAGAGCAAAAGATTTGCTCTAAGAAATAGTTTTTGCAATAAAAATAAGTTTGGAAAACTTTGATTAACAAGTGGATAAAAATATTTTAAAGAAATATTTTCTAGTCAAAGTTACTAATTAAAGTTATGAAAGGGGTATTTATAGTTTTTCAACAAAATATGACCGTTAGGGACCTATTGGAAATTTTAGAAAAGTTTAACTAAAGTTTAATCTCAATTGCCCTTAATTACCCACGATAAAAATGTGACAACCCGAGAGATTCGGTCTCCTGAAAAGACACAGATAGAAAAGTTTCTTTTTCAAGTTCAAGTGCTCGAGGGTAAGTTCAGTTGGCTGAAATCAAGGCGATTTTCAAAACGATTGAGGTTTGGTCAACCGATGAATGGTTCAGTCTACTGAACTTCACAATTCAGTCACCCGGGGATAGTGGAAAAGTACTTTTTAAACATTCGGTCGACCAGGGACAGTTAGTTTAATTTAAGTTCAATCAGTCGAGTAAAGTCAAAAGCTAACTTCCTAGCCGTTCGGTCGCCTGAGGCGTTTATAGTGCTGATGGTTTGGTCGACCAAGCTTACCTTAAAACTTTTCTTCTTCTTTTGACCTTATATTATTTAATCCCTATTTGTTTGTGTTCGCAATTTTGTCTAAAGGACTTTTCATGATGTTTCCTAAGGTCAACCTATGGCCTTGAAATAACTTAAAAAATTCAATGTCAGTCGACCAACCCTAAGGTCAGTCAACGGACTTGTGGTTCCTGAAAACAAAGATGTAGTCCCTAGAGGTGGGGGGGGGGTGAATTGGATTATAAAAATTTCTTTTAATTCCTTTCGAGAATTCTTAAACTTCTTTTATTTCTTTTAGCCAACTATTGACTTATTTGTTTAGTTTGTCAATCACACAAAAACTTAGTTTCTTTCATACAATCAACAACACAACTATGTAAACATCCAAGTAACCAAACCAATCATCCACAATTTGAAAGCAAACAACCAAACAAAGATGAAAATATACAGCACTTATGTAATGTAAAAACTTAAGATGGTTGTTTGTTTACATAAGCCCTGTGAATATAAATTTGAACCAAACCCTGTAGTGAATGATAATTTATGCTTGCTGATATGGATTTGATTCTTCAATATGATTTTGAACAAACCATTCATAAACACACTTCTTCCCAATATTCAACTTTTAAATAAACTTTCAGTTTAATAAGTTAAGGATGATCAACCAACGTAGTCCTTTTCAATTTCCACAATCAATGCTGATCAAAACAAGAAAAATTATCTTCCGATCTATTTAACAACTAAACACTTAAAATTCAAAATTTAATAAAGCATCCACGTAATTTAAATTTGCTGAATATAAAGAGTAGGGAAGAAAGAGTGATACCGGGATTTTTATGAGGTTCGGCTTATACCCAGGCTACGTCCTCGCCTTTGGCGAACCACCAAAGGATTTACTAAACCTATTCCTTTATAGGGCAAAACAAACCTTTACACACTCCTTCAGTAGGCTAGAAACCGCCTCTCCAAACGATGTACTCTCGTTTGGTCACTCCTTAATTAGGCTAGAGCTCGCCTCTTTAAGCAATATCATCTTGCTTAGCCAACGTTCCAAATAATCCTTGGAATTTTCAATCTGCAAAATACAAATCAAATATTTGTGTACAAAGAATTTGCTCCTTAAAGAGATGATTAGTACAATAATTCAAAAACTAATATACTTCAAAGTAAATTCACAATACGAAATTCAGATTGAAGTTCTAGAGATTTATCACTGTAGGAACCTTTCAATAAATGAAATAATTAACGATTATAGCACAATATCAATGAGAAAATCAGCAGAACTTTAAAGAACTTCGTGGATATAGTAAGCAACAAAGAACTTTCAGAATTTGAGAATGCTTGAGAGAGAGTTTGATTGCTGATTTGAAATCTTGGTGTACAAATCAATGTAACTTGAGGGTATTTATAGATGTAGAATGGTTTCTTACTTGTTCCCTAAGTTTACTTGGAGCAGGGTCTAAGTTTTAGACTAATTTGGGCTTCAAGTAATTGAAATTTTAAAAATATACCAGTTGAGTATTTTGAATTTTGCTGTGAGCCAGGCGATTCTGTGCTCTCTTGCAGTCTTCTGTCCATGTATTTCAAATACAATTTTCACAAATAGAAAGGTGGCAGTCGCTTGTCCTCAGGGTGGCAATCGTCGGTCACTGAACAAGTCAATTTTTTAAAACATACAGAAGAGTGGCAGTTGGCTGACAAAACCCGCACGGATGTCTCATTTTGCACTGACAGTCATATGTCAAGTTGCCGACAGTCATCTGTCAAGTGCTTGACAATCGTCTATCATGCTTCTGTCTCTTTGTTTAATATCTTTTAATATGTCAGTCGTCTTTCCATAGACAGACAGTCATTTGTCAACCAGATTTTCTCATTTCAAGATATTTTTGATTTCTCTCTCTCTTATTTATTTAGACTTAGAATCTCAATTCTATTTTCTTTGAAAAATAAGTTCCAAGTCTTAAAAACTAAGGTCTCTAAGTCTCTTTGTCTAATGAGCTTCAAAATGAAAATTCATACATGAATTAGGTTGAAGCACTTTCAAAGACTTGTCCAAAAAACTGAGGTGACTCCTCTTTGCTTTGAGTTCTCTTTATTGCTGAGCTTCAATGATCCTGAATTTGATGTGAGCTTTCAATTCTTTATTTATTTTGATCTTTCATCACTCATTTAGATTTTGGGCTTCTTTGATCTTTGAGCTTTCCATGTTGATCACTTGCACTTTTATTGTTGAAGTTTTTCTTTAATATCAATGCTCTCATGATCTTCAAGTTCTAATCCATGCCTCAAGCTTGATATAATCATCCTTATTTGAAGTACAAGTTTGCATGAATCCTTTAACTTTGCATTCATCATTGAGTCCTGAAAATACATCACTAAAACAAAGCATGTTAAGATCTACTTGTTTGTTAGCATCAAAACAAGATGTTAAGTCCTATAAGGCCAACCATCTCCCCTTTTTTTGATGATGACAAACAAGAAACAAAAAATGGAGTGAGCTTTAAAAAGACTACCCCTTTCAATAAGCATCATCTTAACAATATTCGCAAGATGAATATTAATTTTAAAAACTCTTTTATAATCATGCTCATTACTTCATTTTACAATCAATATCAAGTACTTCTCCTCCTTTTGATATATATTATGTTTATGCTTGATTTTTGCAATACCATGCATGCTCAAGTTTTGCTTAAAACTTCTCCGCCTTTTGGCATCAATCAAAAAGAGAAAAAAAAATGATTAAGTTTAAATAAAATCATATTCTAAGCATATCAAACATGTGTACACACTCAAATTATTATTTTTCAATATAACATGTGTAGTGTGTTTTAATAGTTATGTATATGAGTTGTAACATCGTTACTAACAGTTTTTTCCTTTTGACAATATTCAAGATTCCAATTGTTGATTTTATGATACCAATTTAAAATTGAATTCATGATATCAATTTAAATTTTTAACTAATTTATGATACTAATTGAGAATTGATTAATAGAGAAATAATCATAATATAAGCAATAAGTCATAGCACTCCCCCTGAATTCAATACATTCAGTTTTATTATCAATTATGCTTTTATCATCCCATGTTTTAGAACATTGATTCACATCATGTATCAAATATTAATATCATGTTAATATCATCAATGTCATACCATGCTCACAGATATAATCATACTTGTCATGCTCAAAAACAAATTTAACTTTTAGATTGTGATACCAAGTGAGCTTTTTAAAATTGTGATATCAATTAAAATTTTTTAAAATGTGATACCAAAAATATTCATGGATACCAAAGTACTTTATAAATACCAAAGTCATTATCACATTATGCATAGCTCATGGATACCAATATAACTATTATATTTCTCATAGCTCATAGATATCAATATAAGGAGCAGTAAGTTTATGTGATTCATCAATAGCATGCATGGTCAAGAATTAATCTCATATCAAAATCTATGCTTATACTCAATAATCTTATGCTCAAACTTTCAACATAGTGAGCCATAAATCATTAATATAAGTCAAGTCAAGTCAAGTCATATGATGAAGCATATAGCATATCATATCGGCATGTAAGCAAGTAGCATATAGGCTTTCATTCTCAAATATCTTTTTCTTAAACAAGGTACTTATGTAATAAGCTCAATTTGATATTTTCTTAATATTTTCTTAAGTTAAACCTTGTAAAAAATCATCCTATGATTTTGGCCAACAATGTCATTTTGAATTTGTTATAATAAGCTCTTAAACTTAACTTTAAGCTTTTCTATTTCAACTAGTTCGTTTGTTGATCATGAATTAAGTTACTTTCTCAATTTTTAAAGGGAATGACTTAATCCAGGGAGTTTTTCATTTATGAACTAATCTTTCATCTTGGTACCCATACTTTCTTGGGTCCAGTTGGTTTAATAAGAGATGTTTCTTTTACTCTCCATACTTGTTTAATTTTTATACCCTTTCTCTTAAATGGACATTTAAACTTTATATGCCCCTTTTTACATTGATAGCATATGGTGTTAGCGTAGGCATTAGAGGATGTGCTAGTATAATCTTTGGAAGTTTTCGAAAAATAACCCATGTAAAGGTTCTTTTTCTTTTTATTTTCAATTCCGTTAAAACTAATGCCTTCTTTATTTAGAGGCATTCTTTGTGAGCCTATCATTTTGTCAAAGTTTTTTTTTCCTTTCGTAAAGTTATAAATGATCTTTTCTTTATCTTCAATTTGATTCTTGAGATCATTTATCTCTATCTCTTTCTTGTTATCAACCTTCTTTTGTGATTTCTTTAATTCTAGAAGATAATTTTCTGATTTTATCCTCTAATTCAAAAATATATATATCTTTCTTATATTCTATAGAGGATAGGGATCGAAGGTCTTCTATCATTTTTTCATTCTTGCTTTCTAATTCTTTGATTTTCAAGTCTTTTTCTTTTTCAGCAAGATTTTTATATTCTAACTCCTTTGTCATAGCTTCATTCTTATTTTCTATTTCCTTGACTCTTAAATCCTTTTCTTTTTTCAGCAGTTTTAAGGGATTCTAACTCTTTCATTATTCATTCATTCTTATTTTTCAATGATGTGTTTTGTTTGGTTACTTTGATTAGCATTTTATGTACTTTGAATAAGTCATTTCAAAGTTCTTCATAAGATAGCATACACTTATCATTGGATTCATCACTACAAGAATTATTTGAAGATTTAGATGAGGAGTTTTCCTCATCATCCCAAGCCATAAAACACGTATAAGCAACCTCTTGGTCACTTGATTAATTTTCCGAACTACTTGTACTCATGTTATCCCAAGTAGTGGCTTTCATGACTTTTTTTTTTTTTTCTTTTTAGGCTCTTTCTTTATTAGTGGACATTCTGGTTTAATATGTCCAGCTTTGTTACTATTATAACATGTAGGGGTTTTAATTTTAGATTTCTTTTTACTGATTTCTTCTTCTTCATCATCTAATTCAAATTTGGATTTTTCCTTTGAATTTATTTTTCCTTCTTAGAATTTTTTCTAGCTTCTTAGATACGAAAGCTACTTCATCTTCATCCATCTCTTCTTCACTACTAGAGTTTTCTTTTGAAACTTTGAAGGCTATAGATTCTTGGGTTTTAGTTTTTCCACTTCTATCATTCATTGTCATTTCATCTATTTGGAACGAACCTATAAGTTCATCTAAGGAAGTGTTTTTCAAATTTCTACCTTCCGTTATGGTTGTGGCTTTTGGTTCCCATTAAGGTGGCAGCCCTCTAAGAATTTTCCTTATCATCTCATAAGTAGTGTAGCTTTTTCCTAGTGCATTTAGGAAATTGATTATATGAGTGAACCTAGTAAACATATTAGTTATGGATTCATCTGGGTCCATCCTAAAGGCTTCATATTCACTTGTAAGCATATCGATCCTATTATCCCTAACATCTATAGTGCCTTTGTAAGTGACTTCTAGCTTGTCCCATATTTCCTTAGCCGTTTTGCAAGCCATTACTCGATTAAATTCATTAACATCTAAAGTACAATATAAAGCATTCATAGCACTAGAATTAACTTGCAACATCTTATGATCTAAGTCGGTCATATCATTTTTCTCCTTGGGAACTTGTTTTCCATCGACTAGTTTAAAAGGAATTTGGTCACCATCCATAACAACCTCCCAAGCTTTCCAATTCATAGTTTGAAGATAGATTTGTATTCTTTTTTTCCAAAAGGTATAGTTGTGTCCACAAAAGATTGGTGGTCTAGTTGAAGATTGTCCCTCTACAAAGGGAGTTATGCCCAAGTGAGCCACTTGGATCTTTTTATAGCTACTAATTAAGATTTTCTATAACCCCGCTCTGATACCAATTGAAAACAAAGATGTAGTCCTAAGAGGGGGGTGAATTGGATTATAAAAATTTCTTTTAATTCCTTTTGAGAATCCTTAAACTTCTTTTATTTCTTTTAACCAATTCTTGACTTATTTGTTTAGTTTGTCAATCACACAAGAACTTAGTTTCTTTTATACAATCAATAACACAACTAGTTTCTTTTATACAATCAATAACACAACTATATAAACATCCAAGTAACCAAACCAATCATCCACAATTTGAAAGCAAACAACCAAACCAAGATGAAAATATACAACACTTATGTAATGTAAAAACTTAAGATGGTTGTTTGTTTATATAAGCCCTGTGAATATAAATTTGAACCAAGCCCTGTAGTGAATGATAATTTATGCTTGCTGATATGGATTTGATTCTTCAATATGAGTTTCAACAAACCATTCACAAACACACTTCTTCCCAATGTTCGGCTTTTAAATAAACTTTCAGTTTAATAAGTCAAGGATGATCAACCAACGTAGTCCCTTTCGGTTTTCGTAATCAATGTTGATCAAATCAAAACAAGTTATCTTCCGGTCTATTTAACAACCAAACACTTAGAATTCAGAATTTAATAAAGCATTCATGCAATTTAAATTTGCTAAAAATAAAGAGTAAGGAAAAAAGAGTGTGACTGGGATTTTTACGAGGTTCGGTTTACACCCAGTCAATATCCTCACCTTTGGCAAACCACCAAAGGATTTACTAAACCTATTCCTTTACAGGGTGGAACAAACCTTTACACACTTCGTTAGTAGGCTAGATCCCGCCTCTCCAAATGATGTACCCTCGTTCGGTCACTCCTTAATTAGGCTAGAATCCGCCTCTCTAAGCAATATCCCCTTGCTTAGCCAATGATCCAAACAATCCTTGGAATTATCAATCTACAAAATACAAATCAAATATTTGTGTACAAAGAATTTTCTCCTCAAAGAGCTGATTAGTACAATAATTTAGAAAGTAAATTCACAATACGAAATTTAGATTGAAGCTCTAGAGATTTATCACCATAGGGAACTTTCAATAGATGAAAGAATTAACGATTGTAGTGCAATATCAGTGAGAAAATCAGCAGAACTTTAGAGAACTTCGTGGATATTGTAAGTTGTTGGCCTAGTTAAGCATTTAGAGTGGGGGGTGAATAGACGTTTCTCGTGGATATGCAATTTTTCAACAAACACAAAAATCTTGCCAAGAACAAGTGCATAAAATCACAGTGTAAAGATGCAACAAATTGCAATAACAGTATAAAAGAGATATGAGAGAAGAGAAACTTAACACAGAGATACTTACGTCGTTTGGCACCCCGCGTACATCCACGCCTTGAGACCAACTCAAGGATTCCCAAAGTCCACTATGTGATCCTCCTTCAGGCGGAGAAGCCAATACACACAACTACTCACAAAGAGCTTTCAACAAGGTACCACATAGAGATAACCTACAGTGGCTCACAAAGGGCCTTTTTACACAAGTAGTTAATGAGAGGTGAATACAATATAAATTGCTCCCTTAGAGCTGAGTATCACCACAATATCCTCACACTATATCCTCTTTTCAATGGAGTGAAACAAAAGGAATAGCAGCAAGAAGAGGGCAAGTGAGTGTATGAGCAAACCCTAGAATGAAAGCACAAATGAATGATCTTGATACAAAATGAACTTTCTTGGTGAGAAGTAAAAGCAATAACTCTTATTTAAAGACCAAATGGGTGAGTAGGATGCTGGAGGGCCTTGGGCATTTATTGATGTAAGACAAGGGTCAAACTAGTCGTTCTGCTACATTTAATGAACGCTGCAACCCGACATTCATCGACGAAATCTGCATCTCATCGACGAGCTCTTCAATAAATTCATCAACGAAGCCCTGTGTTCGTTGATGAGTTACTGGTTCTGAATTCAGACAGGTCTCGGTTTCTATTCGTCGACGACACCCTGTGTTCGTCGACGAGTTTCTGGTTCTTAATTCAGGTGCCTCTCGATTTCTTTTCGCCGATGAGAACCCTATGTTCATCAATGAAGGTCGGTTTTACACTTGTCGACGAAGCCTTGTGTTCGTCGACGAGTCCTTCTTACTTTAGAAAATTTTCTTTTAATTTCAAAGAGGGTCCTTGTCCGTTTAAGGGTTTCTTTAAACACTTTTAATAGCTTTACTTGTTTATGTTGTGTGTGTGTGATATGCCCATTTCTTGCTCTTAATTTTGAGTCACTCCATATACAAGGGATTTACAAAATAGTCTCTCTCACTTTCACACTCATCCTTTAGACCACTTGTATATTGTGTAGAGTCCATGAATGCTTTGAGTGGCTGTACTTTTGGTCATGTCACGAATTGCTTCTGACTGATTTGAAACTTGTTGGTTCTGGTGCCGTTCTGTGCAGCTGATCATGACTTAGAGAAAAAGGTTAGTAGCCTTAAAGAACTGTTAATGGGTTGTTGTCATCAAAACATAGTAGGAATGAAAGACCCTTAACTACTTGGTCTAACATTCTCCCCCTTTTTGATGATGGCAATCCATTAGTGTTCTCTTTGAAAGATATATGCTCCCCCTTACTAAATGAATAGGTTTAGAGTTTAAATAAAATTTTCCCCCTTAATGTTTGCATTATATGAATGAAGATTTTATTTAAATTTTCGGCAGCATGTCGTCTTTAAGTAAGAGATTTCCCAAGTAATCCTGCATAAAATGTAACAGTCCAGTATATCAACCATTCAAGTATGTTTGTACACAGATAGAGCAAAAAGTTTCAATGCTTGCTAAGTACAATAATCTCAGTACTAAATTTCTACATTGCGTGTAGTGATTACAAAGCTACTATATCAACTGGAAATACATCCAAATAGAAACCTATATCTATTTCTCCCCCTTTGCCATAATCAAAATTGGGGGAAAACGGAAACAAACGACTACTCGCGCGAGTGACCGAGACGGTCAAAGAGGGTGGTGAAAGAAGCGTAAATGGCATCAAACCGAGCGCGGTTGGAGTTTTCTTAATGAGCCAGGGAGGCATCAAGCGAATCGAAATGATTACGATGCCGTATTTCAGACTGCATCATGGTGTGCTGAAGTTCGTCGAGGCGCTCTATGATATGACCATAAGAAGTATCCTCATCTTCGCCTCCTTCTTCTTCTTCCTCCATGGCGGCCTCAACTTCATCGACTGAAATATGACCCTGCTCGTGGGCTTTGACCCAAGTGTTGGTTTCTTCGTCCTTTTCAAAATGCAGTCGTCAAAGGGTCGCCTCAGTGTATATGTCCTCGGGCGTAGGATGAATGAAGGGTAAGCTGGCACGAATGAGCTCAAAGTGATTGAAAAAGGTCATGAGGAGACGACCATAAGGAAGAGAAACCCGCTGCTTTTTGAGGCTTTCCTCCATATTCTGAACAATGATGGAGGAGAGGTAAATACCACGCCCAACCCAGAGGCAATACATGCTGAAAATATCGCCTAGGGTGACCCAATCCTGTCCACCAGTGCGAGGGCAGAAATTGTGGGTAATTATGTAGTGGAGGACCCTAAATTCAATGGTGAGGTCCTTGGATTTGGGGCGAGTAATAGCGGGAATGCGAGGGTTACAAGTGATGAGCTTAAGTGCGGCATTCGAATCGATCCAGTCAAACCTTGTGGGCCAAGAAGATTTGGGGAGACCTTGGAGTGGATAATGGGTGCAACCAAGCACAACAGAGAAGGTGTCCTCGGAGAGGCGAATGACTGTCCCGCGAACGGTGGAGTATGCAGCAATGTCGAGATGCGAGGGAACAAAATTGGCATAAAATTCATTAACGAGGTCCTCATAAACAAGCTCATCAAGGTCAAATAGAGCATCCCACCCGATGGCTTTGATTTTGGAGAGGAGAGTGGGAAAATGGAGTTGAAGAAAATTGGAAGGCATAATTTTCCCGTAGACGATGTGCCACTTGTGAATATTGTTCTGATAGCGGTAGGCAACCTCGGGAGAGACGAAACGGGAGTCAGAGTTTGCGGGGGCAAGCGGAGAAGGACTGGTGGTAGGGCGAAGAGTGGAGCCTTTGCCAGCCTTGGTTTGAAGGTTGCGGCACTTCGGTCTAGGAGCCATGGAAGGATGAAGGGGAAAGAGAGAGCTAGGAGAAGAGAGAGCTAGGAAAGAGGGACAATAGGCACGTGGAACAAAGATGGAGTGAGGTAGAGGGTCAGAGTGCGAAAAGGAAGGAGAGGAGCGAAAGGGATAGCTAGGGTTTGTAAAGAGAAGGGTTTGTTCGAGCGGGAAGATTAATTATCCTGAAAGATTTCGTCAATGAGGCCTTATGTTCGTCAACGAAATTAAGGCAAATTCGATGACGAGACCCTTGTGTTCGTTGATGAATACTAAAATTTCTTGGAACGAATACCCTTTATTCGTCGACGAATACTATAGACTTCTCGGTGATGAATACCTTGTGTTCGTCGAAGAGAGCAGGAAGAGAGAAATTCAGTTAAGTGAAGGATGAGCTAAATAATGAAGTAAGTACCAATATAAGGATCCTATGATATGTCTGAAGGAGTACACATGCCTAGGGCATGCTAGATTTTATGGAATCTTTCTTCATTGAGTGGTTTAGTTAGAATGTCGGCGAGTTGATTTTCAGTAGGAACATAAACCAACTCAACGTCTCCCTTTTGAACATGGTCTCGAATGAAGTGGTGCCTAATTTTCAATATGCTTAATTCTAGAATGGAGGCAAGAATTCTTTGAGATGTTGATGGTACTAGTATTGTCACAATGGATTGGAGTACCCTTAACTAAGATTTGAAAGTCCTCAAGCTGTTGTTTCATATATAAGGCTTGTGCATAACAGCTACCGGCTGCAATATACTCAGCCTCGGTGGTGGAGAGAGCTACAGAGGTTTGTTTTTTGCAAAACTAGGACACAAGAGAGTGTCCAAGGAAATGACATGTTCCACTAGTGCTTTTTCTATTGGTTTACAACCACCGTAGTCAGCATCAAGGTAGCATGTGAGGTCAAATGGAGCATTTTTAGGATAGAAAAGTCCTAAGTCATGGGTGCCTGCTAAGTATTTAAAGATTCTTTTGACTACATGAAGATGAGAATCTTTGGGACAAGCTTGAAATTTAGTGCATAGACAAACACTGAACATTATATCAGGCCTACTAGAAGTGAGATACAATAAACTACCGATCATTCCACAATAGAGTTTTTGGTCAACATTTTTCTCTTTTTCATCAGCATCAAGCTTTGTTGTGATGCTCATAGGAATTACTTTAGACTTACCCATTTCAAGGTTGAATTTCTTTAACATGACCTTAACTTATTTGGCTTAATTTATGAAGATTCCACGTTTCATTTGTTTAATTTGTAATCCTAGGAAGAAGGTTAGCTCACCCATCATACTCATGTCAAATGTTTCCAGCATAGTTTGAGCAAAATCTTGACACAAGGTTTCATTTGTGGCACCGAAAATGATATCATCCACATAAATTTGTATGATAAGCATATCATTTTCCTTATGTTTTAAGAAAAGAGTAGTATCGAATTTTCCTCTTGTGAACCCATTTTCTAGGAGAAATTTGCTTAAGCGCTCATACCATACTCTTGGTGCTTACTTGAGTCTGTAAAGGGCTTTTGAGAGTTTGTATACGTAATCGGGATGAGTGTGGCTCTCAAATCCTAGAGGTTGCTTGACATATACTTCTTCATTTATGTATCCATATAAAATGCGCTTTTAACATCCATTTGAAATAACTTAAATTTTTTGTAGCAAGCAAAGGCAAGGAGCATCCTAATGGCTTATAGTCTTACCATAGGGGCATAAGTTTCATCATAGTCAATACCTTCTTGTTGGTTACACCCTTGGGCTACCAATCTGGCTTTGTTTCTAACAATGTTCCCATCTTCATCTTTCTTATTCCCAAACACCCATTTGGTGCCAATTGTCATAGCATTTTTGGGTTTAGGAACTAAGTGTCATACTTTGTTTCTTTCAAATTGATCTAGTTCTTCTTGCATGACATTTATCCAGTTTTCATCATTTTCAGCCTCTTCAAAGTTTTTTGGTTCTAGATGAGATACGAAGGCGATATGATTACATCCACTTCTTAGATGAGATCTGGTGCTAACTCCTTGGGATGGACTACCTATGATAAGATCAATTGGGTGATTTTTTACAAACTTCCAAGCTTTAGGTAGTTCATGATTCTCTCTTCGTCTTCTAGTTGATTAGGCTTTTGAGGAGATGATTCTAGATGATCAATGTTTACATCTTGACAGTTTGTATCCTAATCATTGTTTAACTTAAGTTGTTCCAATTCTCTTTCAATTCTAAATGTGGTGACTTGATTGTCTTCATTTATCTCAACAGGAGTTTTGGGTGCGTGAGGGTTTGTTTCATCAAACACAACTAGGTTGATTCTTGAACAGTTTGCATTCTTTTGTTGAATACCCTATATGCTTTGCTATTCATGGCATATCCTATAAAAATTCCCTCATCGGATTTTGAATCAAATTTCGCCAAATGGTCCCTATCGTTTTAATATGAAACACTTACATCCAAAAACCTTAAAGTGTGAAATGTTAGGTTTTCTACCCTTCCATATCTCATATGGGGTTTTTCCTAGCTTGGATCTAATGATAACTCGGTTACTAACATAGCAAGTTGTGCTGACGACTTTTGCCCAGAAGTATTTTGGCAAGTTATGCTCGTTGAGCATTGTCTTAGTCATTTCTTGGAGTGTTCAATTTTTTCTTTCATCTACTCCATTTTGTTGTGGAGTTTTTGGTGCAGAGAAGTTGTGTGAATAGCCATTCTCGTTGCAAAAGTCTTCTAGTTATTTGTTTCTAAATTCTCTCCCTCTATCACTCCTAATGTATACAATTGACATTCCCTTTTCATTTTGGATTTTTCCACAAAAATGGATGAATGCATTACAGGTGTCACTTTTGTTAGCAAGAAAAATTACCCATGAAAATATTGAGAAGTCATCCACTATAACAAATGCATACAGCTTTCCACTAATACTAGCTATGTCATTAGGGCCAAATAAATCAAGATGAATTAACTCTAAGGGTCTTGAGGTAGAAATCACTTTCTTAGTTTTGAAAGAGGTCTTAACTTGTTTTCCATATTGACATGCATCACATATTTTGTCTTTCACATAATTGTCTTTTGGTAGGCCATTTACTAGTTCTTTAGTTTATGAAGTAGATTCATGCTTACATGACCTAGTCTCCTATGCGATAACCTACAATTTTCATTTGTAACTTCCAAACATTTAATGTTACAAGTTTTGATATCATCAAACTCAATTGTGTATATGTTGGAATTGTGTTTCCCTATGAGGATGGTTTTTCCATTTAAATCATTTACTAAGCATTTGGTGGATTGAAAAGTAATGTTTAATCCTTTATCACACAATTGACTAATGCTTAATAAGTTGTGTTTGAGAGTATCTACAAGAGCAACATTTTCAATAGCCAAGGATGAATTACCTATTTTACCTTTATCGATGATTCTTCCTTTGGCATTGTCTCCAAACATGACTAGCCCTTCCTTTTTGTAGGTGAGAGAGAGAAATTTGCTTGCATCTCCCATCATGTGTCTTGAACATCCACTATCAAGAAACCATTTGTTTCTTGTGGAGTCGGTCTTCAAACATACTTGCACACAACATTAAGTGACTTGTTTTGGCACCCACATTTTCTTGGGTCCTATGGGGTTAGTGTTCTTAATCACCCATTTGTAGTTCATGTTCTTTTCTCTATTTCCCCTGAAGGGACAAGTAAATCGTACATGACCTTTTCTTTCACAATACAGACAAACTTTATTAACATGTGAGGCATTTTGTTTAGGTGCAGGGCTTTTCTTTGATGCAGACCTCCTTTTAGCATAAAGATTTGGAAATCCTATTGATTCTGAAGATGATAGGCCGTATCCTAATCCTTCTTTGAAAATTCCAAACCTTGGAGCTCCAAGTAACTTATCAAATTTTCTTTGCCATTTGTAAATTTATAAATAGTATTGTTTTGATCTTCCACCTTCTTTTTCAATGTAGAGTTTTCTTGAAATATTTCGATTATTTGACTTTTCAAGCTTCCAACTTCCTTTTGAGAAGATTCTTTGTAATTTATGTATTCCTTAGAGAGCTTTTCATTTTCAAGACTAAGAGATGCATTAAATTCTTTCAAAGTGTCACATGAGCAGACTTGTTTTTGTTTGCATTTTGAATGATTTTCTTCTAGGAGTTTGAGTTTCTTTCTAGATGCTTTTAATTCAATATAGAGTTTTCTACAATTTTCTTCTAGTTCTTCATAAGAAGGGAGATATTCGTCATCAGAGTTTACCTCACTTTGTTCGTCCGCCATAAGGCAGAAATGAGCAGCTTCTTCCTTGATTTCTCCGTCGGTTAAGGTCCCATCCAATTCATCCCATTCAGTTGCGTTCATTGCTTTGAACTTCTTCATATCTCCCTGTTGATTGTTGCCTTTATTTTTGAAAAAAGGACAATCGGCCATGTGGTTCCCGATCTTTTTGCAATTGTAGCATCTAATTCTCGATTCTCCTTTCTCTTTTTGTTTTCCATTTCGTTTGTTCATCAAAAAATTTCTGAACCTTCTTGTAGGGAGGGCGACTTCACCATCATCATCATTTTCTTCCTCTTCTATGAGTTCTTTTTGCTTTCTGGCTTTTAGAGCAATTTCGATAGCCTTCTTGGGTACTTTAGCTTCTGCGGTAGCATTTTTCTTCTTGATCTCATAGGTCATAAGAGATCCAATTAGTTCGTCAAGGTTGACCTTTGAGAGGTCCTTTGCTTCTTCAATTGCTGTCGACTTGGCGTGCCAAGATGTCGGTAGTGAACGAAGGACTTTCTGCACATTGTCTTCCATAGAGTACTCTCTACCGAGAGCTTTTAGTCCATTCGTGATGTGTGTGAATTGAGTAAACATGGTAGTAATTGTCTCACCTTCTTCCATTTTGAACATCTCATATTCTTTTACCAGTATATAAATTTTTGATCTTTTTACCTGGGTTGTACCTTTGTATGTTACTTGAAGCTTTTCCTACATTTCCTTAGCCGTGCTGCATCCGCATATTCGGTTATACTCTTCATCACTTACAGCGCAATAGAGGAAGTTCTTGGTCTTGAAGTTCAGTTGTGCTAGCCTTGCATCTGCCTCGGGAAGTTTCCCAATAGGTATATCATCACCGTCTTCGTTTTTGAAGATGTAGTCTCCTTCAGTGATGACGTTCCACATTCAGTAGTCATAGGCCTAGATGAAGATCGACATTCGATCTTTCCATGTTGGGTAGTTAGCTCCACAAAATTTGGGGGGACGGTCCACGAATTGACCTTCGACAAACATATCCTCCATGTTGATCTTTTCACTTGGGAGTTACTCCGAATTTTAGTGACTGGCACTCTGATACCACTTGTTGGCCCAGTTGAGCGTCTAGAGGGGGGGTGAATAGACGTTTCTCGTGGATATGCAAGTTTTCTACAAACAAAAAAATCTTGCCAAGAACAAGTGCATAAAATCACATTGTAAAGATGCAACAAATTGCAATAACAGTATAAAAGAGATTTAAGAGAAAAGAAACTTAACACGGAGATATTTACGTGGTTCGGCACCCCGCCTACGTCTATGCCTTGAGACCAACTCAAGGATTCCCAAAGTCCACTACATGATCCTCCTTTAACCAGAGAAGCCAATACACACAACTGCTCACAAAGAGCTTTCAACAAGGTACTCACTTAGAGATAACCTACAATGGCTCACAAACACAAGTAGTTGATAAGAGGTGAATTTAATATAAATTGCTTCCTTAGAGCTGAGTATCACCACAATATCCTCACACTATGTCATCTTTTCAATGGAGTGAAACAAAAGCAAGAGCAACAAGAAGAGGGCAAGTGAGTGTATGAGCAAACCCTAGAATGAAAGCACAAATAAATTATCTTGATACAAAATGAACTTTTTTGGTGAGAAGTAAATGCAATAACTCTTATTTAAACACCAAATGGGCGAGTAGGGTGCTGGAGAGCCGTTAAGCATTTATTGATGTAAGACAAGGGTCAAACTAGCCGTTCTGCTGCATTTAATGAATGCTGCAGCCCAACATTCATTGACGAAATCTGCATCTCGTCGACGAGCTCTTTAGTAAATTTGTCGACAAAGCCCTGTGTTCGTCGACGAGTTATTGGATCTGAATTCAAAAAGGTCTCGGTTTCTATTCATCGATGAGAACCCTATGTTCGTCGACGAGTTCTTCCACTACAAAAAATAAGGTTATTAGTGACGGTTTTGTGAGTATTAGTGATGGTTTTGAACTAGTCGCTATATCTGCCGTTACTAATACTTATTGGTGACGAATTTTTGAAATCATCACTAATAATAGATCATTAGTGACGGATTAAAACCGTCACTAAAAAACCTAAGTCCGTCACTATAAATTCTTCACCGGTTTGATAAAAAATGGTCACTAAAGTCATAGTATTAGTGACGGTTTTAAATTCGTCACTAATGCTCTATTATTAGTGACAGTTTGAAAATCGTCACTATTGCTCACAGGCAACTATTAGTGACGGTTTTCAACCGTCACTAATACTCTAAAACCGTCACTAATACTATATTATTAGTGGCGATTTGAAAACATTCACTAAAACTCTTTAAAAAAAAAAATAGACAATTATTAGTGACGGTTTTGAAACCTTCACAAATACTTAAATTGGACAATTAGTAGTGACGATTTTAAAATTGTCACTAATAATTTTAAATTAATTTTTTTTCCAATTATTAATTTCTATAAAAATCTGTAATTACATTTTCATATACGTAACATTAAACCATAATTGCTAAAAAATTCATAAATTATTCAAAATTCAAATTCAAATTTAAATAAAAATACAAATATATTATACAAATTCAAATTCAAATACAAATATATTATACAAATTCAAATTTAAATACAAATACATTATACAAATTCAAAATTCAAATTCAAATTTAAATAAAAATACAAATATATTATAAAAATTCAAATTCAAATACAAATATATTATATAAATTCAAATTTAAATTGGACAATTAGTAGTGATGGTGATGCGAGCTTCGACAGTGAACCATGGTAGCATGGCCAGCTATGGCTTGCTGCAGTGTCATCCTCGAGGGCGAAGTTCTCGAACAATAAGGCTCAATCTGTAATCTAGGGCCCAACTTCAGAATACTCGACCTTGATGGTGATGGAGCAGACGACGAGGTCATGGAGGGTGATGAAGGACAATGAGGTCTCAGATGACAGAGAAGGACGACGAGGCTATGGATGGTGGTGGCTACATCAACGATTATTTATCTAGTTTATCCGGAGTTTCTTTTCAAAATTGATTTGAAATGCGATAAGCCTACCCATGTAGACAAAATGAATTTTAACCTTTCATCTGATAGGTTGTCGTTTATAGTTAAGGTATGATTTAAATATTAATTTTATTTCTCTTGAATCTTGATGCCCTTCTTGTGGATGCAATATTAATGACGGCATGAAGGGCATCAAGATTCAAGCAAAATAAAACTAATATTTAAATTATACCTTAACTATAAGCGACAACCTATGAGATGAAAGACTCAAATTCATTTTGTCTACATGGGCAGGCTTATCGCATTTCAAATCAATTTTGAAAAGAAACTCCGGGTAAACTAGATAAAGAATCGTTGATGCAGCCACCACCATCCACCCCACTATAAGAGTACCTGAACCTCTCGATTCTTACCTCCATGTCCATTATAAACTCCAAAGAATAAAGTGGAAGCATCCAGAATAGGATATGCAGCATGCTAACAAATCAAACATTCATAATCAATAACAAAATATTCATACTATCCTTTAACATGAAAGTTCGAAGTCTCAAGTCATAATTAGGATATACCTTTTATGATAACAAGGAAAAAAAATTAATATAATAAATGCAAGAACTATGTTGTAGGTAGCCTATTTATGCATTAGTTTGCATATTTGTAAACCCTAGCATGGATTAGTTCATCTATGTACAAGGAATCAACCCTTTAGTTAGACAATTTCTCACACTTATTCATAAGTATGGCTGATTTTTTGGGCAACTATTTTAGAAACCAGTTTTAAAAAGCTTTATCTAAACCTCGGTCATCTAAAAAAAATAAAATAAAAATAATAAATAATAAATAATATTATTTTAGGGTGCCTGAAGTTTGACCTCTATAAAGGAAATGTCCCTAAGCTTAATTATGAGCTACAAAATTTAACAACCAACTCCTTTTTTGACCATTATTTTTCTTTATCTTAAATGTCGTTAATAAATATGCTTATTAAAGTATTGTCTCATTAAATCACGATAATAGTTGAAATTGTCAGACTCCTTAAGTTACTTTACAAATTATTCATTATTTGTGATAACTTCATTAAAAGAAGATTGTCATAATCCAATAACAATTATTTATATTACAAATGATACGATACTCTTAGAATAAATATATTAACAATTATCTACAAATTTTACTTTCGCAAAACTCTACAAAAGTTAAAATTTTGATCATAATAAGGGAATTGGGCAAAACACAAAAACCATGTTATACATGCGATATGGAGGATAATGTTAGAACTACAACTTCAATTTTTATAAAATATTATCACTTGACTACAACCCGTTCTTCATCAATAAAAGTTATCAAAATTTTTTTTTGGAAACAAAACATATGAGACTGCTCACGACCAAGAGCTTCTAAACTTATATTCAGTCCATATCAATCAAAATTGTTATAAAAATTTGATTAGTTGCTAAAAAATTATCATAACATACATCCATTAATTTGAAATGTTAAAACAAAAAAAAAAAAAAAAATTTCATGCTCACAACTATGGATGATTTTAGGGAATTGGCTCAGATATCAATTGCCAAATTTCTTATAACAAGCTAATCATCAATAATAATATCCTAATTAATTCACAAGTACATGAACATTAAATTAAATAAATATAAAAGATGTTTACCTTACACCATTAAGTCCATGAGAAAGATTTTTTTTTTTTTAAGCTTAAAAACATTCCCCCATGAATTAAATATAAATGAAATCCAAAATCTAAATTCTAATTGTTGGAAATCCTGCACCAATCTCACATATTGGGGGTGCAAATCCTCTTAAAGATCACATAGTCAATGTCTCTCCCAGCTCCATTTTCCAACTATGTCATTGTTATTTTCCTGTCATTTTAATTTCTTTTCAACAACACTAACCATTAAAACATGGAAGCATGAGTTATTGGGATTCTATAGCTTATGGTATTTGAAAGATCAGCTTTACGAATAGTCTCAAAAGTCACAATCCCATCTAATATTAGTCTAAGAAAACAATTTGTCCCCAAAGAACCAGGAATGATAGGAAATTAATAGTACAGATAATCAAAGGAAAGACGGGATAATTGAAGACCCTTTCTTCATAAATATGTGCAAAATAATGGTATTCATTAAAGCAAAACACTATGAAAGCACTGCAAATGTAATGACCCAAAACACCCAATACATAAATTTACAAGACCGACATAAAATCAAACAAAATTTAAGCTTAAATTAAAAACATAAACAAAATAAAAGTAAAACATTTACCTAGAAGAAGAGACAACGGCTCTTCCATATCGCATGTATAACATTAGAAAAAAATTAAACATGACTAACTAATAAGAATAAAAATATATTTGTGCTACATATGCGAAGATGAAGTATTAACTAAAAAACATGACTAACTTAGAAAAAAATTTGCTACATTATCTCAAAGTTAAATAGTTAATGCAATAAAAACATGAGGTATGAACTAATAAAGATCATGATTATTACACCTTACCATAAATGACTTACAGCTATTGGAAGCAAATGAAAAATTGAAGTATCAAACCATTTCACAATCATGAAATATTATATCAAAATATGTGTACAAAAACATAAAATAGGAAAAATATTGAAGCAAACTCAAAACAATTAATCTGTATCCATAAATTACCTTGAGAAAAATTAAATGCATTTATAGATGTTTTACAAACAAATTCTCAATAAATTCAAGACATACAAATTAATAAAACTTAACTTCTAGACGTTGTAGTTCATATAACTCTTGATTAAATGGTAAGATTAAAAGAAACGAATCAAAATGTATAACCTGAGGTTGAAGGAGGTTTGAGAAGCTTCTTGAAAGTCCAATCAATGGACGGTGGCGATGGGAGAGGGTATCATTGGGCGTGCAATGATCGAGCGGAGCAATGGCTCAGTGCAGGAGGAAGATCGTAAATGGCAGGGGGGGCATCGGATAATATTGAGAGGGAGGAGCAAGGTTTGAACCCTAAACTCCTTGTTGGTGTGGAGGTGGAAAGCGGAACGACCTCCGAGCTGGTGGTGGAGCTACCATCGAGAGAGAAGCGAAGGGCGCGGGTGAGTGGCCTTCGGGCGAGAGCGGGTGAGGGAGAGAGCGGAAGAAATTTGGGAAGAAAAAGAGATCGCGGGAGGGAGGACTCCGGAGGAGCAGAACAAAATTCAAGGAAAGTGTGGGAATTTAAGATTTCAAGCATCAGTGACGGTTTCAAAACCGTCACTAGTAGTTCTCCCAAACCGTCACTAATACTGTTGACTAAATTTTTTTTAAATATTTTTTAAATAAAAAACTGTTAGTGACGGTTTCAAAATTGTTACTAATACCACATTATTAGTGACGGTTTTCCTAAACCATCACTAATACTTTTAACTATTTTTTTAAATAAAAAAACTAGTAGTGACGGTTTCAAAACTATCACTAATACCCCATTGTTAGTGACGGTTCTCCCAAACCGTCACTAATACTCTTAACTATTTTTTTTTTAAATATTTTTTAAATAAAAAACTATTAGTGACGGTTTTGACCGTCACTAATACCCCATTATTAGTGATGGTTCTCCCAAACCGTCACTAATACTCTTAATTAATTTTTTTAAAATATTTTTTAAATAAAAATACTAGTAGTGACGGTTTCAAACCGTCACTAATACCCCATTATTAGTGACGGTTCTCCCAAACCATCACTAATACTCTTAACTATTTTTTAAAAAAATATTTTTAAAATAAAAAGACTAGTAGTGACGGCTTTAAAATCGTCACTAATGCCCTATTATTAGCGACGATTCTCCCAATCCATCACTAATAGCCTTAAGTAAATTTTTTATATATATTCATAAATATTAGTAGTGACGGTTTGTTAGTCGTCACTAATAAGAGACTTTTAGTGACAAATTTAATCCGTCACTAATACCCTAGAATTGTCGCTAATATTTTCTCGAAAAAAATTTCGCGTGAAAATCGTTTACCGCGTTGTTTTTAGTGATGAAAGTATTAGTGACGGTTTTAGCCTTAAGTATATATTTTTTTTATATTCATAAATATTAGTAGTGATGGTTTGTTAGTCGTCACTAATAAAAGACTCTTTAGTGACGAATTTAATCAGTCACTAATACCCTAGAATCGTCGCTACTATTTTCCTGAAAAAAAATTTCGCGTGAAAATCGTTTACCACGTTGTTTTTAGTGACGAAAGTATTAGTGACGGTTTTAAAACAGTCACTAATAGTGTCGTATTAGTGATTGCTGCAAAACCGTCACTAATGCTTACACTATTAGTGACGGTTCATAAAAACCGTCACTAATACCAACTTTTAGTGATGGTTTTAAAACCGTCACTAATACTTTCATCACTAAAAACTAGTATTTTTGTAGTGTTCAATACATTCGTCAATGACACCCTGTGTTCGTCGACGAGTTTTTGGTTCTGAATTCAGGTGCCTCTCGGTTTCTTTTCGTCAATGAGAACCCTGTGTTCATCGACGAAGGTCTGTGTTACACTCGTCGACGAAGCCCTATGTTCGTCAACAAGTCCCTTCTTACTTTAGAAAATTTTCTTTTAAGTTCTGAGAAGGTCCTTGTCCGTTTAAGGGTTTCTTTAGACACTTTTAATAGCTTTACTTGTTTATGTTGTGTGTGTGTGATATGCCCATTCTTTGCTCTTAATTTTGAATCACTCCATATACAAGGGATTTACAAAATAGTCTCTCTCACTTTCACACTCATCCTTTAGACCACTTGTATATTGTGTAGAGTCCATGAATGCTTTGAGTGGCTATACTTTTGGTCATGTCACAAATTGCTTCTAACTGATTTGAAACTTGTTGATTGTAGTGCCGTTCTATGCAGCTGATCATGACTTAAAGAAAAAGGTTAGTAGCCTTAAAGAATTGCTAATGGGTTGTTGTCATCAAAACATAGTAGGAATTAAAGACCCTTAACTACTTGGTCTAACATAAGCAACAAAGAACTTTTAGAATTTTAGAATGCTTGAGAGAGAGTTTGATTACTGATTTGAAATCTTTGTGTACAAATCAATGTAACTTGAGGGTATTTAAAGATGTAGAAAGGTTTCTTACATTTTCCCCAAGTTTACTTGGAGTAGGGTCCAAGTTTTAGATTAATTTGGGCTTCAAGTAATTGAAATTTTAAAAATATGCCCGTTGATTATTTTTAATTTTACCGCGAGCCAGACGACTATGTGCTCTCTGGCAGTCATCTGTCCATGTATTTCAAATACAATTTTCACAAAAAGAAAGGTGGCAGTCACTTGTTTGTAGGGTGGCAGTCGTCTGTCACTTAGACAACTCAATTTTTTAAAACATACAAAAGAGTGGCAACCGGCTAACAAAACCCACGCAGACGCCTCATTTTGCACTGACAGTCGTCTATCAAGTGCCTGATGGCTGTATGTCATGCTTATTTCTCTTTGTTTAATATCTTTTAATGTATCAGTTGTCTGTCCATAGATAGACAGTCGTCTGTCAACCATATTTTCTCATTTCAAGATATTTTTGATTTCTCTCTCTTTTGTTTATTTAGACTAAGAATCTCAATTTTGTTTTCTTTGAAAAATAAGTTCCAAGTCTTAAAACTAAGGTCTCTAAGTCTCTTTGCCTAATAAGCTTCAAAATGAAAATTCATACATGAATCAATATGAAGTACTTTCAAAGACTTGTCCTAAGAGTTGAGGTGACTCCTCTTTGCTTTGAGTTCTCTTTATTGCTGAGCTTCAATGATCTTGAATTTGATGTGAGCTTTCAATTCTTTATTTCTGTTGATTTTCATCACTAATTCAGAGTTTGAGCTTCTTTGATCTTTGAGCTTTCCATGTTGATCACTTAAGTTTTTATTGTTGAAGCTTTTCTTTAATATCAATGCTCTTATGATCTTCAAGGTCTAATCCATGCTTCAAGCTTGATATAATCATCCTTATTTGAAGTACAAGCTTTCATGAATCTTTTAACTTTGTATTCATCATTGAGTCCTGAAAATACATTACTAAAACAAAGCATGTTAAGATCTACTTGTTTGTTTGCATCAAAACAAGAAGTTAAGTCTTGTAAGGCCAACAGTTCCCTATGGTCACTTTATGGCCATCTAAGCATACAATCCATATCATGAAGATGCATGTATTATTACAGACCAAATAATAAAATCAAATGCAATTACAATTCAAAACATGTCTTCTTCTTCTCCTTTGTTCTTTGACATCATGGAATGCACGACATTTGTACTTTAAGACTTGCATTGGTTTCCATGTTCTCTTGATCTTATGTATGACCTGAATAATACCTTTTCACGCACTAAAACACACACATAAGAGACACTTGTGTTTGTTAGCATCAAAATAGAGATTGGACTTAAAAAGCGAACAACATCAAACATGGAATCAAGGATCCTAAGAGGGAAGCACCTTCATATATGTCTACATATTTTTTACATTCAGACTTCTACTCATTACAAAGTATGCTTCATATCTTCTTACTCGAGCAGGACTCATTGATAGTAAGACATGTCCCACTCCTCTCGAGCTCAACTCAAAACTCACTCCTATGGATGGTACACCTTTAGATGAACCCACTCTATTTTTCCAATTGGTTGGGAGTCTTGTTTCTCTTACAGTCACTCGCCTGAACATCTCTTATGTCGTCCATTTTGTCAGTCAATTTCTCTCTACTCCTCCCACCCCATTATGTCGCAGTGCTTCACATTCTTAGGTACATCAATGGGACCTTATTTCATGGTCTCCATTTCTTTACCCACTCTTCATTTGAGCTTCATGCCTACTCAGATGCAGATTGGGTAGGTGACCCCATTGATCAAAGATCCCCCACTAGCTATGGCTTCTTCATGGGTGAATATCTTGTTTCTTAGTGCATCAAGAAGCAAACTATAGAGACCCAAAAAAAAATATAATAATAATTAAAAGGGGGGAATTTGGTTTGGTGCAAACCAATCCGTCGACGATTTAGTGGAGCTCAGGAAAATCGTCAACAGTTTTAAATTACCGAGGGCTATTAATGTAAAAATGTGGTAAAAATTGTTTGGTTAAAGACCAAACCGTCGACGATTTTAGGAAACTATCAACAATTTCGTTTGGGGCAGCAACCTAGAAATTGGACTTAGCTCATTTTTTTTAGGAAAATTTTACTCTCTCTCTCTCTCTCTCTCTCTCTCTCTCTAGGGCTGTGGATTCTCACTCTCTCTCTCTTCAATCTCTCCCCAAAACTTAGCAAAATTGAAGAATAAACACCGTTTCGGTGTCCTAGCTTCGATCCTTAGCGTTTTAACTGGGGCTAATTCGTTGTTTGGGCATTGTAGGCACAACTCCAGCAATAAAGTAAGGGGAATAGATTATGTCAATTTATTTTTGAAATTGAACCGATTAAATTGAGCATATGGATACAGAAATACTATAGATGATTTTATGAATTATTTAGGCATATGTAAACGACAATTTTATGTTATTATACATTTATTTGGGAAAACCAAAGTGAGTAGGGTAATCATCTTCCATTTACTTGTAAATTTATAATGTGAGTTAAATAAAATTATGGAGATGACCTTTGTTTTCTACAAAATATATTTTTCCTGGGCAGTTTATTATATTATGGTATAAGCATTTAAATTGTGTGGCTTGAGAACAATTTATTATAATTGCAGAATAAAATCGGTTGGAATCACTTTTATGATATTATACAGTGAAATTGTGATTGTACACAAAAATGTGGTTTTATACCAATTATGGATTTTATTCTAAGTTATGACTATATACAAAGTTATGATTTTATACCGAGTTATGACTGTATTCATAGAATGCGGTTTTATACTGATCAACGAAAATATTAAGAAAACTATTAGGAAATTTTAATGACCCATTTCACCCCCCCCCCTTTCTTGGGAATACACCAATTCTAACACTGAACTTAAGTCCAAGTGACCAAACCTCGAACAGATTGGAAATCACCTTAAACTCAGCCACCCAAACCATTTTTTAGGCACCCAAACTTCAAAAATTACTTTTCTTCATGTGTCTGTTTGGGTGACCGAACCTATGGCTCGATCGACCAAAACTCTCAGGTTGGCCAAAATTTACTGCAGATACTCAAGGGTAAATCAGGGTTATTTGAGTTAAACTTGATTAAAAATAATTTTAATAATTACCCTTGTGTCCTAACGGTAATATTTTTGAGTGTGCCTATATATACATGTTCATTTGCACAAATTAAGAGGGGATTAGTGATTTTGATTAGGAAAAATTCCTCTGAATTTTTTAAGAGCTCTTCTTCATACTCAAAGCCAAATACTCATCCTTTGCTCATTTATTTGACAAATCTTATTGAGTGAGAGTATTGTGAGGCATTCTACACTTCCCACTTGCTATAACTCTCATTGATGCGATTGTGTGATTGATTTTTAATTGAGAGTTTAGCCTTAAAGTTTCCCCCTAGGTTTAATTAATAATCTTTGTTTGGGGAGAACTTTGTAGCTTGTGAGTCTTGGCTCTTGGGTTGCAAGACTCGTAAAGCTTGTATTGTGATTGTGCAAAAATTATTTTTGCAAGCTTATATTTCAAATATTTCTTGTGCTAGAATTTTGTGAAAATCGTTTTAGAGATATTTTGATTACTCTTGTTGAAAATCTTTGAAACCCTTGTTGTGGTTGTTAGATATTGACATATTGTTTCAAATATTGCTTGAAAATATACTCTTACTATTGATTGATTATTGACATTAGATTGAGTGTTGTTCCACACATATTGCACTTAACTTATAGTTCTTATCATATATTGAAGTGCATTGATTATACTGTGTTGTATCGGTACAAATCTACTTCTGTTTAGAAGCATTAAAATTGTATGCAAATTTAAATTGTCTATTGTATTCTAGACGTGGCTTGAGGTGGTTTGATCTAGACCATAAGGATCATTTGGTAGGGCCTTCTCCGCCCCGTAAGGAGAGTGTAAAGGTTGAGGTCAACCTTTGTGTAATTTAACCTAGTTGTAATCGGTGCCGCTCCACCCATTAAGTGAATAATAGTGGTAATCCTTGGGTTTGCAAGTTGAGGCAGGGACGTAGGCAGTATTGGCCGAACCCCGATAACATATTTGGTGTTAGTTTTATTTTATTTGATTGGGTTTGTAATTACATAGAAAGACCCTAGGTTTGTGTAATATAGCTTGTGGAATCTGGTTTAACTTAGGAAGAATTTTTAAATACCCAATTCACCCCCCCCCCCCTCTTGGGAATACACCAATTCCAACAGGAGATCACTTAAGTTATGGTTGGCCTATTGTATAAGGCTTCCACCCATAACATGGTCAAGAAAAGAGAATGTACAAAGCTTATGGCTATTTGAGTTTTGGACTCATGTAGTAGGTGTAATGAGATTTTGGTGATATATTTTAGTGAGTAGTAAAGTCAAAGATGCATGTGCATAGAATAAATGAAAACATCCATGTTAGGTTGTGAATTAAATTTTAATTAACTTAGGTTTGGATCTATAGTCGTGTGTGCACGCAAGAATATAATATCTTGGTATAAGAAAATAATAAATTAAGTTTGAGTACTGCCTATGATGATAAGTTTCCTATTGCCTGACTCACTCAAAAAATGAGCAGCTCGGAAGCTATCCCAAGTATAGGAGTTCTGTCGTGTAATATTAAGCCCAAGGGCTAGATCGTCTCCTCAGGGAATGCGTTTAATCTCAGATTTTATGTTCTCCCAATCAAAATTAAATTGCACTGAACTCAGTTCAGATTCGGGTTTTCAAGATTGTTGAGTTCCACTTTGAATTAAATGACATGTAATTTAAAGTCCTAAACTAAAATGCACTAAATAAAAGAAAATAAGAATAGAAACCCTACGTCTACTTAAAGAAATATTGGGACACGCGTTGATAAAAACTAGAAACCTAAAACATGGAACTAAAACATGCAAGAATGGAAACTCTAATCTACCTAAGGAAACATCGAGACACGCACTAATTAAAAATGGCAACTTTGGACACGGAATTAAGAGCACACTATGGAAACTCAAACAGACACAAACATGCACTAAAAATCGAAACTTTAACAAAAATACAGAATTCGAACCAAAATTTAGTATTTTGAAAACTTAAGAAATACCCAGACAATATATAAAAACACGAACTTTAACAAGAAGAAACCTAAACTAAATCAAACTTCAATTAAAAATTAAATTTTTTTAAGAGAAGAGAACAACTAAATTAATCTACTACTAATTTATGGGAAGACAAAACAAAACAAAACACAAGAAAAAAACACAATTAAATAACCATTACAAAATAAAACATTAAAACTCAAAAGAAATAATAATAAAGAAATAGTATCCATCAAAAGAAATAAATAAAGAAAGAAAGGAAAAAGAAGAAGAGAGAGAGAGAAATCCTTGAAGATGTGGCCGAGAGCTGGGGGTTCTTGGTGTGATCGGCCATGGCTGCTGCAGCTGCTGGTTTGGTGGAGGCTAGCCGGAGTCCTGGCTGTGGCAGTGATGCTCTCGGGCTGGAGTTGGCCGTGAAGTTGGCTGCTGCTATGTGTTCTCAGGTTGGAGAAGCTGTTGCAGCAAAGAGTTGCTGCCGGTGTCTTGCAGGAGCTGCTAGAACAGGGGCTGCCATGGCTGGAAGGCTAGCCAAGAGCCTGCTGGTTTCTGCTGGAAGAGCCCTCGGGTTGGTGCTAATTTATGCTGGAAGACTGGAGAAGGGCGCGGGACTGCTGTGTTGCTGGCTGGCCGAGAGGAGGAACAGAGGGATACAGGGAAAGAGGAAGAAGGTAAGGGAAAAGAACAGAGGGAGAAAGAAGGAAGGAGAAGAGAGAACGAGAAGGAGAAAAGCAGCAATTAAGAAAAAAAAAAATACAAAACCAAAGAAGAAGAAGAAGAAGAAGAAGAAGAAGAACAAGAGCAGAGGACCCCCGGGGCTGCACTGGAGGAGGGGTTTAAAAAGAGAAAAAAATAGAAGAAGCCCTACCCAGATTAGCCAACCCGACCCGGCTATGCATGGCCGGGTCACACAACTATCCATTCAAGTATATATTTTTTAATTTTTTTCATTTTATTTGTTCTCTGTTCGTCGCAAATTCTACACTTCTATATCTTGTATCTCACAAAACTCAAAACACAAAAGTTGTAGATGATCCTCTCCTATTTTTAGAAAAATTTGAATCGTTTCAATCGGAGTTCGGACAGAAAAGTTATGCACAAAATACAAACAGGTGTCGGTTTTGATTCCCGGGAATTTTCCTGTGACAAAAAATTACCAAAACTTCATAAATAGTGCAATAAAGTTCAAGAATGATGATTTTGGCACTTTATTAAAATATTGGACAATTTTGGATATTTAATTAAAAATATAAACCATAAAGCCCGTGTTAAACGTCCAATTACGCAGTTTCGGCACGTAATCACACCCCCAACTAACGTTTTGCTAGTCTCTAGCAAATGACGTGAATGAATCTTAGGGTGGTGTCTACAACTATATACTCCAGTAATCATGAAATCAATGCACATACGAAATAACTATACCATTTCACATATAAAAACATAACTGAATTTCACACTAGCTCATTCATATTCAATGCACACGACTCTGAAGCACGTCACTCATGCAAGTTTCATCATTTATATGTGATTTGAGAGTAATATACTCACATGAAGTTAATCAGTGGCACATTTAGAGTTAATGCAATCATATAAGTTTGAGTATAAATAGGTAAACTCTCGAGGTGTGTGTGATGTGTGTGACTCAGTACACCTAGGACGCCAATGGACACCTACAGAACGGTCACTTTGACTCGGCCTAACTGGTATACCCTCAAGAACACTCAAAGAAAATGGGTTCACTCATCATATGTGAGGAGGAGTGTCGCGATCAAACGTCCCACATATTAAATGGAACAACGTTAAGTATATGGAGTGGACTAGTCTGGACAGGATCTAGCCTATCTGTGAGGTGTCGGGTCCTTCACTCTAACATCTTCTCACCTACTCGCTATATCCAACTGAGACCACCCTAGATCAACTTACTCACAAACTTGTCATGAATACATCTGAGGCATTAATCGGTTGAAGAATCTTCATACGTGGAAAATATGTGTCATGTCCTTGTGATATGTATTTGGACCAGCATTGACTTTTCATTTCATGCGCACGTGTATTGCTTTTTCTTTATTTTGCTTATTCTTCATTTTCTGACTTTTCTTGATCAATTAGGACAATTCATAACACTTCTTTTATAATCTTCATACCATCAATGGGAATTGAGCTCGAATAGAAGTTCATGAATTAAGTCTATCTCTAGAGGTGGCTCAGCCTTCACATCTTGAGTAGACTACAAGACCTAGGTTTCTATCTCCCCACTAGGTGTCACCTCTAGGCTAGCAAATCAAAAATAAAGACTAGTGTACAAGGAATCATCCAGAAAAAGAGAATTAAGTTCTATGAACTCTGATTTGATATTAACGCTCAAAAGGACGATAAATAGCTCAAGGATATCTCACAAGGTGTTATAGTCGCCACGGGTGCTCTCTTAGTGCTCACAAGAAACCCTAAGTGCAATGAATCACATGAATGTGTTTATTCGGCCTCGTGAGATGCCGTGTAAATACATGAAATTATATAGTCAAATTAACACGAATGTACTACCAATCGATTCTTCATGGAGTCATAAGATCATATAGAGAGAAAACTACGCATGATTGACTCAAGTGTGTAATTCGTAAGTTATATGCAAGTATGCGAAAGGTATACAAAGTGTTAAGTATGACATAATGCAGTGTAATTCTTCAGTGCTCCTCCTTTCTTTCTCTCTTTCTTTGAATTTTTTTTTTATTTTTTTATTTTTTGATTTTTTGTTTTTAAAACCCAGTACGTGTACGTGCACAGTGTCATATGCGAATGCTCATCCCCCCCCCCCAACTAAAGTGGAACATTGTCCTCAATGTGAAAGAATAAAGGAAATAGAAAATACTATGCACGGGAAAAGTAAGGCGTACCTGAGTGGCAAAATAATGGAAAACAAAGATCGAACTATGAGACAATAGACCTGAAAACTAACTAAAAATAAAATAAGATAAAATAAAAGGAAAATAAAGGAAAGAAAAACATCACAATTGTCGTGGCGAAGGCTCTAGAGGAATTTCGTCTGGTGGCCGCAGGTTTATAAATTGCACCGGCGGTTCTCCAAATTTAAGCCGCCACAGTGGATCAGTCTTCATACCTGCACGAAAATCAACCTCAAATGAATTAATGCGTGTCAAAGTACCAAAAAATTTGTGTGCAGGTCGACCCTCGTGTGTGGATAAGAAAGGGTCTTTATTCAACATTGTGTCCAGGAAATGTGCTTCTTTACGAACTAACGTGTGATGGGAAGTTATTGGAGCAATTACTTGTAGTTCTTCAAAAGCATTAACATTTAAAGTTTTACCTGGTTCTTTGAAAATTATATGCTCACCAGACTGGTCACCCTCTTTATCGGGTGTACATATTATCATACCACTACAAGAGTCTGCCTCCACACTAGACTCCTTAACATCTGATTCAGGCGAGAGTGACGGTTTCATGGTTTCTGAGCTCGGAGTATAAGGTACCACAGGTTGGTACCTCATATGAGTATCATTCTCATCATCAACTAAATGCTCCGCTTTTGGGCTCGTTTCCTCTGATTTTTCTTTGAATTCATCTATTTCATTCGTAAGTTTCGGTGCTGGGACAACTGTTTGCCCGGCGATAAGCATTTCAGATTGGGGATCATCTTTCTTGCTACTGAAGGTGATGGTGGCCTCTGCTGTCTCAAGAGAAACATCATGTATTTGTTGTTGCGGTTGCTGGTACTCTTGAGAACTAGGCTGAGGTTCCACGAGTGATTCCTCTTGTTCTAAGATGTCCAACTGCGTGCTTATCGCATTAATGGTATCCCGCAATTCATTATTATGATCGACTTGAGTTTGCATGAATTGTTAAAGCATGTTCGCCATCTGTGTTATGCTATCCTCAAAAAGGTCTGACGACGTATAGCTCGGAGAGATCTGTTGTGGCTGATATTGAGGCGGAGGGTTGTTTGGACATTTTGGTAGTTCATATGCATCACCACCACTAATTGTGCTGATAGGGTGTGCAGTCATGGGTGCCTGAGTGCATCGTGTGTTCCAATGTGGGACATTGTCAGCTAAGTAATCAAAGAATGATAATACCTGATCTGGATCCTCGCTGACGGGCTCTCCATTAGACATAGTCTGGACAAAACACTTGCAATCAGAAGTAAGAGCAGTACAAAAACAATCAGCTAACCTCCATGAGTCGAACCCGTGATGTGGACAAGTGCTTAGTAGATCCTTGAATCGATCCCAGCAAGCCCGAAATGTCTCGTCATCTTGCTGCACAAAATTAAGAATCTATTCTTGCAAAAATTGAGTTCTCTGTGAGGGACAAAATGCATGCAGGAATTCACGCTCCATATCAACCCAATTAATGATAGAATGATGTCTCATAGAATGAAACCAAATTAGTGCCCTATCCTGCAAAGTAGCAAAAAATAAATTAAGTCTAGTAGATTCGTCAGTTCTAGCATGAGAGAAAAACATGTTGCAGGTTAACTCAAACTCTGCTAGGTGCTGATAAGGGCACTCAGATTCCGACCCGTAGAATTTGGGTAGCAATGAGGTCCTCCCGCGTTGCATCATGAAATTAAGCTCGTCATAAGGCAAAATAGTGGAAGAGGATGCAGTGGCATATTCAAGCTGCAAAAAATCCATTATTGTGCGCGGTGCAGGTGCAGCCATTTTTCAAAAACTCAAAAAAAAAAAATTTCTATTTTTCTTGTTTTCTATTTTTTTTTCCTGTTTTTATAAAACTAATAAAAATGATGGGAAAAACGCAAATTTGAGACTAAAACCGAAATTCTACGGCAACGGTGCCAAAAACTTGACTCACTCGAAAAATGAGCAGCTCGGAAGCTATCCCAAGTATAGGAGTTCTGTCATGTAATATTAAGCCCAAGGGCTAGATCATCTCCTCAGGGAATGCGTTCAATCTGAGATTTTATGTTCTCCCAATCAAAATTAAATTGCACTGAACTCAGTTCAGATTCGAGTTTTTGAGATTGTTGAGTTCCGCTTTGAATTAAATGACATGTAATTTAAAGTCCTAAGCTAAAATGCACTAAATAAAAGAAAATAAGAATAGAAACCCTACGTCTACTTAAAGAAATATTGGGACACGCGTTGATAAAAACTAGAAACCTAAAACATGGAACTAAAACATGCAAGAATGGAAACTCTAATCTACCTAAGAAAACATCGAGACACGCACTAATTAAAAATGGAAACTTTGGACACGGAATTAAGAGCACACTATGGAAACTCAAACAGACACAAACATGCACTAAAAATCGAAACTTTAACAAAAATCCAGAATTCGAACCAAAATTTAGTATTTTGAAAACTTAAGAAATACCCAGACAATATATAAAAACACGAACTTTAACAAGAAGAAACCTAAACTAAATCAAACTTCAATTAAAAATTAAATTTTTTTAAGAGAAGAGAACAACTAAATTAATCTACTACTAATTTATGGGAAGACAAAACAAAACAAAACACAAGAAAAAAACACAATTAAATAACCATTACAAAATAAAACATTAAAACTCAAACTTGCAAATAACATAGATAAATAATAATAAACACAATAGTATCCATCAAAAGAAATAAACAAAGAAAGAAAGGAAAAAGAAGAAGAGAGAGAGAGAAATCCTTGAAGATGTGGCCGAGAGCCGGGGGTTCTTGGTGTGATCGGCCATGGCTGCTGCAGCTGCTGGTTTGGTGGAGGCTAGCCGGAGGCCTGGCTGTGGCAGTGATGCTCTCGGGCTGGAGTTGGCCGTGAAGTTGGCTGCTGCTGTGTGTTCTCGGGTTGGAGAAGCTGTTGCAGCAGAGAGTTGCTGCCGGTGTCATGAAGGAGCTGCTGGAACAGGGGCTGCCATGGCTGGAAGGCTGGCCGAGAGCCTGCTGGTTTCTGCTGGAAGAGCCCTCGGGTTGGTGCTAATTTATGCTGGAAGACTGGAGAAGGGCGCGGGACTGCTGTGTTGCTGGCTGGCTGAGAGGAGGAATAGAGGGATACAGGGGAAGAGGAAGAAGGAAAGGGAAAAGAACAGAGAGAGAAAGAAGGAAGGAGAAGAGAGAATGAGAAGGAGAAAAGCAGCAATTGAGAAAAAAAAATACAAAACCAGAGAAGAAGAAGAAGAACAACAACAACAAGAACAAGAACAGAGGACCCCTGGGGCTGCGCTAGAGAAGGGGTTTAAAAAGGGAGAAAAAAAAAGAAGAAGCCCTAACCAGATTAGCCAACCCGACTCGACTATGCATGGCCGGGTCACATCAACTATCCATTCAAGTATATATTTTTTAATTTTTTTCATTTTATTTGTTCTCTGTTCATCGCAAATTATGCTCTTCTGGAGCCCGTATCTCACAAAACTCAAAACACAAAAGTTGTATATGATCTTTTCCTCTTTCTCCAAAAATTTAAATCGTCTCAATCGTAATTTGAACGGAAAAGTTATGCATGAAATACGAGCGGGTATCGGTTTTGATTCCCAGGAATTTTCCTGCGACAAAAAATTACCAAAACTTCATAAATAGTGCAATAAAGTTCAAGAATGATGATTTTGGCACTTTATTAAAATATTGGACAATTTTGGACATTTAATTAAAAATATAAACCATAAAATCCGGGTTAAACGTCCAATTACGCAGTTTCGGCGCGTAATCATTGCCTTTATGGATAATACAAGAGCTTTTCAAGATTGGTATCCACCATTGTTTTTATTCTACGATAATATTGTCGCTGAGGTTTCCTTGTGGAGTTCTATGTTGGGAGGTTTTAAAAGCGATCACAAAGGTATTGGGGATTTAGGATTAAAAAATATTCCAAGAATTATTAGATCCTTTGTTGTCGTGGTATTGCTAATAAGATTCCCTACTGTGAAGTCTAATATACTACTTGAGCATTCCTTTCTTTTAAAGTTGATAGTTACATTCTAGATGAAGGACCTCGTTTAATTGGCCAAAACATAAAACTGAGTACGCATTTATTTCGAGTATTCAGTAGGAATATGTTCACTTTAAATATGATAAAATAATTTTAAAAACTAAGATTGTGATACTTCGGGAGTTAGAAACTTACTCATGAGATGAGTTGGAGGCAGGAGTTGAGAATGAATTGATTTAGGGACGGGTATTGTAACTCTAAGACTCATCTATAGAGTTCCTGATAGTAGGAGAAGAAGGAAGTTTATTTTGGAACTAGAGGATGATAGGGGAGTGGTTACTAGGGATCCGAACCGTATTGCAACTTGATTATTGAATTTTATAGGTTTCACTTTTTAAAGAAGGATCCAAAATATATTAGTTGTTGAAAGAGAAAGGTTATGTCGGTGATAAATCCTTGGAAAACTGGAAATGAGAATTAAAGTTGTTAAGTGTTGGCGCTGGGACAAGTGGTATTAGGATAGGATGTGTAATCCATTAATCCATGTTAGTTACCAGTTGTTGATAGAATTATTTACAGGTTCAACTCAAACTTGCTAGGTTCACAAAGGATTTTATTCAAAGTTATATGTAGCAAATTTCGAGGACGAAATGTATAAAGAGGGGAGGATGTAAAGACTCGAATAATAATAATAATAATAATAATAATAATAATAATAATAATAATAATAATAATAATAATAATAATAATAATAATAATAATAATAATAATAATAATAATAATAATAATAATATATAGGAATTGTAAGTTCGGTGATGTGATTATGTAAAAATAACACTTAGTAATGTATAATCTCAAATATGCACAAAAGTGTTCAAACAAGTATTCTTTGAAACAAGATATAATAAATCTCAATATTAGATTAGGGTTTCAAAGATGCTGATAAGAATATTTAAAAAAACTCAAAAATATTTTCCTACAAGAGTTGTTTGAAATCGAGTTTGTAAAATGCTTTGCACACAAAAACTATTACTTAAGGGATCTTGCAATAACAATGCAAAGACTCTCAAGCTAATGAGTTTTACCCACACTAGATTTATCAAGTTAAATCCATGGGAAAACTCTTGCTTAACTCTCAAAATCAAATACAATTAACAACAACACAAATGAGAGTTTTAAGCAATCTAAAATGAAGCACAGACATATTAGAAACTCTCACAATACTTGGATGATCAAAGAAACGAGTGTATAAGAGTATTTGGAAGTAGTATTAGCAAAATAAGCTTTGTAAATTTGAGAGAGTTTTTTGCTAATGATCTTGCTAATCAACCCTTAATCAAGACAAATGAATGAGTATATATAGACAAGAGGGGTAAGTTAGTCGTTGGGGACACGCTAGTAATTTTAAAAATTGTTTTAATTATGTTTAAAACATTACCCCCTCATTTAACCTTAATTACCCACAGTAAAATTAAGCCAACCCGAGACTTTTGGTCAACCGAACTTCTAGATTGGTCACTCGAACAGACACAATAGAAAAAGCAGGTTTTCCACATTCGGGTGCCCGAATATATATTCAGGTGGTTGAACCATGCAGTTTTACAAATCACTTGAGGTTCGGTTACCTGTTCCTGAGTTTGGTAGCTCGAAGCTATTTTGAACATAAAATTTTTGTAGCTCGAACTTTTAGAAAAAATTCGAATAGGATTTCAGTCAACCTAAGAAAATATGCTCTTTTGAGTTCGGTCACCCGAAGTCAAGTCAACGTGCTGACTTTTCCACGGTTCAATCGATCGAAGCAAATATACTTGCAAAGTTCGGTCGCCCGAAACCTCATGGTTTTTTGGGCTAAGGACCTATATTCTTGTGCATTAAAGTGTGAGGACCTAATGGTCATTCTAGGGTCATTTGAGCTTACAATTACCTACATGCATGACATGCAGAGATTATTACAGACCTATTTGAAATTAAATTAATACATACCCAATAATTTTTCAACAAATGATATATATATATATATATGTATGTCATGCCTTCATAATTCTTCAAGTTGCTGCATGCTATCAATGTAATCCAATTAGTATGATCTTGCACACAAACTTGAAAGTCATCAAATACAAAGAGTATTTGTCATTATCAAAATCGGGAATGACCTATAAGGTCAACATTCTCCCCCTTTTTGATGCTGACAAATACACCATGCAAAAATGGGTACAGTCAAGATAAGCTTGCTCTGAGTTTATGGATAATGGGAAAATTTAAAGATTTTAAGAAAATTTGATCATACCCATACCGAATTTTGTCTAATTTCTCCCCCTTTTCGTAACAGCAAAAAGGGATCAAATAAAATGCTCAAGTATAAAGAGGGGCAAATGAGAATACACATTCATATACAAGAGAAAAGTTGAAAAGATTTGTAGAAATTTCAGCAGCATGTCGTCTGAAAATAGATCATTTCCCAAAAAATTATGTATACAAGTGACTTGATTGTGCAATATATTGACAATATATCCACAACTACTTACTCAAACAGTCCAGTATTCATAAAACATATATATAATTTTCAACATGCAAGAGATATGATAGTTATGCATTTTAAAACACATACAAACTCATAAAGTATAATGCAACGATAGATTTAAAATTATATCAATTGTTATACCAATGGTTAGGAAGCTCCTCCTAAGTTTGTGCACTTAATAAAAATCTAGGAAGCATCTCTACTATGTATTAGACCTAATTCACATCTAATTTGTATGAATCTATCTTCTGGAAGTGGTTTGGAGAAAATATCAGCCCACTGCTCATTTGTCAACACAAACTCAAGTGTCATATCCCCTTTCTGCACATGATCACAAAAGAAATGATGTCTAATCTCAATATGTTTGGTTCGTGAATGTGAGATGGGATTTCTAGAAATATTAAGTCCACTAGTATTGTCACATTTAATGGGAGTTGTGTCGTAGTGTAATCCAAAATCCATAAGTTGTTGTTTCATATAGAGCGTTTGAGCGCAACAACTTCCAGCCGCAATATATTCTATTTCTACTGTGCATAAGGCAACTGAGTTCTGTTTCTTGGAGAACCAAGAAACCAGAAATTGTCCTAAATAGTAACAAGTGCCACTAGTACTCTTCCAATCAACCTTACTACCGGCAAAGTCAGCATCAGTATAACTAACAATCTCAAATGTCTTATGCTTGGGGTACCATAAGCCTAATTCTACAATTCCAACTAAGTACCTAAGAATTCTTTTGACTGCTAATAGATGAGACTCCTTAGGATTTTCCTGAAACCTAGCACACATGCACACACTAAATATGATATCAAGTCGACTAGTTGTGAGGTATAGGAGATTGTCATTCATGTCACGATATAATTTCACATCTACAGGGATTCCTTACTCATCTTTATCAAGTTTGACGGAAGAACTCATAGGAGTGCTGAGAATTTTACCATCTTCCATATTAAATATCTTTAGTAAGTCCCTAACATAATTAGATTGGCAAATGAAAGTTCCGTTCTTAGCTTCTTTAATCTGGAGACCTAGGAAGAAACTCAGTTCACTCATCATACTCATTTTGAATTCATTTTGCATGCATTTTGTGAACTCATTGCACAACTCATCATTAGTAGCTCCAAATATAATGTCATCCACATAAATTTGCACAAGGAGCATATGTTCACCTTTGGATTTTATGAAGAGTGTGGTATCAATTTTTCCCCTAGTAAAACCATTATTTATGGAAAATTCAAAATTGGTGGCTTGGAAACACAATTTTGAAAAGTCCAAATTTGTGGGCTGTGGGTGTGTGAGTTGTGAAGTAAAGAAATCAAAGAAAGAAGCTGGGAGCACATGCAGCAAGCCCACATGAAGAGAAGGGCCTCAGGTGAGTTAGGCTTAGGACTTAAATGGGTGATGAAATAACAAGGCTCGTATGCATGCATTGGGCTCAAGTGAAGCACACGGGTATGAGAAGGAGAGGGCGAGCTTGTGTGTGGGAGGCGCTGGGTTTGAATGGAGGGAGGGCATCGGCTAAGGAGTTCCTTTGTTGGGGTGGAAAAGTCAAAAAAAAAAAAGGGGAGAGAAGCTGTGCCACAAAGGGAATAAAGTAGGTTTTAACAAGGGCAAAAAGGGAGCTTTTTAGGGTTTTTGTGTGGGAGGCCATGCGAAGAAAAGGTGGAGAGTAGGGTTTCTTTGGGGGAAGCCGGGTGTAAGGTGTGAATACGGAAGGAGGCATGCACTGGGGCTGAAGATGAGAGGCCACAGCACACAGGAGGGTTGAAAAAAAATTATTTTTTGGTGAGACACACAAGGGAGGCTGGACCACGCACAGGTTTTTTGAAAAAAAAATTTTGGGAGCTTTCTTGTGGTTTTATTTTGGGGGTGCTGCAAAGACACACACATGACCAGCAAAGGAGAGGTGGTGGTGCACATCAAATTAAAATCTTTTGGGGGTGCTACGAAGACACACACACACGACCAGCAAAGCAGAGGTGGCGGTGCCCAACAAATTAAAATCTTTTCGGAATTGGAAGGTAGCCAACAACGACGGTGCTTGGGGTGTTCGCGGCGAGCGACGGCGGAGCTGCAAGTGTTGATTTTTCCTCTACTTTCCAAATAAAAGAAAACATAGTGAAATCTTTATTGTTGGATTTAATTTTCGGAATGAACTAAATTTTTGTATTCTAGGAAAACGATATAACCCGGTTTTAAACTATGCTTGCTCTTTGATGCTAATTTGAAGTATTTTTCATTAATGTTTGTTTGAGTTATTCTATGCCTAATGCTTTTAATTTACTAGCCATTAATTAAATGATTTTAGTCTTGTGATTTGCTACCGAAAGGGGGGATTATAGGATAGATCTTGAATAATTCAACGTAGGTAAATATAGAGATCAAAAGACTTCTACAAACTTACATAGCATTAAAAACAGAGGGTCTTATTGCATTCTTGTGTTATTAATTTGTATAATCGTATGTTAAATAATAAACAAGAATAGGTTCTGATTGACTATCAAAAGAGACTTTTGGAAAAATTGGAGATTTTCTAACAAACAGAGAATACAAATTCGAATTGGCTAAATGAGTAAAGCATAATGAGAAATTAGGTGAAATTAGTTTCCTAAAAGTTTTCACCATCATTAATTTGATAAGCAGCATTCAGTTTTAAATTCTCTTGAATAGTTTATTTAAAGTAGTTTTGTTTAAATTTTGCAGCCTAAAATTATTAATTTTTATAAATAAAATCAAGGTTATTATAATTTTGGTACTTGGTAAAATTAAGACATCAATCCCTAAGGACGATACTCTACACATCATTATATTATAAAACTACAATACTGTGCACTTGTAGTTTTGCACTGATCAAGTTTTTGGCGCCGTTGCCGGGGATTGAGTTTTTCTTATTTTTGCCAATGTCGATACAAAGTAATCTTGGTTTTAATATAGAACTTTTTTTTTATATTTTTTTATTTATTTTCTTTTTATTTTATTCTGTTATATTTTTTTCTATATTTCTAATGTGTTTTTTATGTTGGATGCGTAGTGCTAGAACTTGTGTCATTATTCCTTTTGATCTGGAGATTGGAAGAACGCTTAGAGCACTAAGGAAAAAGAGAGTACTAGCCACAGAGAATGGACAAGATAATGTGCAATCACAGATCTTGAAGGATTATGTACGACTAGTTGTGAATGACAACTATTCGGGTATCAGACGTTAGCCCATTAATCCCAACAATTTTGAGCTCAAACCCACATTAATCAACATGGTGCAGTAGGGCCAATTCAGTGGTTCACCACTTGATGATCCCAATATCCATCTGGTTGTTTCTGGAGATTTGTGACACTGCAAAGATCAATGGTGTTACTGAAGACACCATTAGACTGAGATTGTTTCCTTTCTCTATAAGGGACAAGGCAAGAGGTTGGCTGCAATCCTTCCAACCAGGAAGTATCACTAGTTGGCAGGACATGGCAGAAAATTTTTTGGCTAAATTCTTTTGACCTACAAAAACAGCTCAACTCAGGAGTGAGATTGGTTAATTCAAGCAACATGATTTTGAATCACTCTATGAGGCATGGTAAAGGTATAAAGACTTGATTCGATGCTACCCACAACATGGATTTCTAGATTGGTTACAGATTCAAATGTTCTATAATGGGTTAAACGGACAAACACGAACTTTAGTTGATGCTGCATTTGGGGGAACTTTGATGTCAAAGACACCTGAAGGTGCTACTGCTCTTTTGGAAGAAATGACCTCAAATCCAACTGAAAGGACTATGGCTAGCAAAGTTACTGGAATTTATGAATTGGAGTCGTTTGCCGCACTTTTAGCTCAAATTGCTTCTCTTTCTCATCATATTTCGGCTTTGACAACCGAGAGGATACCACAAGGTGTAGAATATGTGGTAGCCATAAGAAGGACAGATCCGAGCAATGGAGTGATTCAAGAACAGGTTCAATACATCAATAATCGGAACAACAATTATCGTGGTGATCCTTTGCCACAATATTATCATTCAGGGCTTCGAAATCATGATAATTTGTCTTATAGAAATACAAGGAATGTGCTGCAACATCCTGCAAGATTTGATAGTCAACAAAGTGAGAAGAATATGTCACTCGAGGATGCCATGATATCTTTTGTTGAGGAGAAAAAAGCAAGGTTTAAAAATATGGATGCACGACTAGATAACATTAAGACTCATTGTGGAAATATGGGAGCCGCCATGAAGAATCTTGAAATGCAAATTGGGCAACTGGCCACGACCATAAATACCTAACAAAGAGGAACTTTTCCTAACAACACCAAAGTGAATCCAAAGGAACAATGCCACGTCATCACACTTAGGAGTGGAAGAGAAATTGAGAAATCGCCATCAAAGGAAGCCATGTCCACCCCTACAGCTGAAAATAATGGTCAAGGCAAGAATAAAGGGAAAGAAAAGGATATTGTCGATGACACACCAAGAGCGATCGACATGCTTCCAACAATTTCATTTCCTGACAATCCACCTATTATCTCTACTCCACTTCCTTATCCTCAACATTTTCAAAAACAAAAATTAGATAAGCAATTTTCTAAGTTTTTGGATATTTTTAAGAAAATTCACGTAAACATTCCTTTTGCAGATGCCTTGGATCAAATGCCAAACTATGTCAAATTCCTGAAGGACTTCATTTCAAATAAAAGAAGGTTGGAGGAGTTTGAAAAAGTGAAGCTTACCGAGGAGTGTAGTGCTATTCTTCAAAAGAAATTGCCTCAAAAATTGAAAGATCCAGGGAGTTTTACTCTGCCTTGCACTATTGGAAATTCATTTTTTGATAAAGTTTTATGTGATCTTGGAGCTACCATTAGTCTTATGCCACTTTCTATTTGCAGGAAATTGGGACTTGGAGAGATGAAACAAACAACCATTTCTTTGCAACTAGTAGACCAATCCATCAAGTTTTCACGTGGAATCATAGAAGAAGTATTGGTAAAGGTGGATAAATTTATTTTTCCTACTGAATTTTATGGTGTTAGATATGGAGGAAGATCAATAAGTTCCACTAATTCTAGGCCGACCATTCATGGCCACTAGAAGGGCTTTAATTGATGTTTAAAGGGGTGAGTTAACATTAAGAGTGGACAAGGAAGAGGTTATGTTCAACATCTACCAAGACATGAGACTCGCAGAAGATCCAAGCACTTCCTTTCGGGTAGATGTCATTCAGTAAGGTGTAGAAAAAGCCTTTCAAAAAGATGTACTAGCTTATCACCTAGAAGGATCCTTGCAGCAGATTACAACACAGCAGCATGTGGGAAGGTTAGAACCTATGGTAGCAAAGGCAAATTCTATAATCTTTAAAGAAAATATGTTGCAACCTATATCTCCAAAGTTTAACCAATTCCTTGGGCATCTTCGCTATGCATTCTCAGGTGATGCGTATGAAAATGCAAAAATCTACAAAGAGCAGAAGAAGAAAAAGTGGCATGAAAAACATATTCTTAGGCGTAAGTTTGCTCCAGGATAATAGGTTCTACTTTTCAACTCAAGATTAAAACTCTTCCCAGGTAAGTTAAGGTCAAGATGGATAGGTACTTATATAATTGACAAAGTTTTCCCTTTCGGAGCAATAGACTTGAAGGACAAGACAAGGAACATATTTAGAGCGAATGGTAAGAGATTGAAGCACTATTATGGCGAACAAATGGAGAGGAACTGTGCATTTATTCCTCTTGGAGATCATGGTTGATGAGGATTGAAACATCTGGCTGGAGACGTTAAAACAAACACTTATGGGAGGTAACCCAAAGAGTTTTTCTTTTGTTTATTTCTTTTATCTTTATTACTTTATTTATTTATTTATCTATGCACTTTTGAATAATTTAGATTTTTGATGCAGGTTTATTTGGCAGGAGTTTAAAGCTGAAAATTTAATTCCTCAACAGATTCACCAAAAAGCCAGGGAAGTTTCTTCCTTTTCTTCATTATTTCTCATTTTGGAATAACATTGAAAAAAAAAAAAAGTGTGAATATGGATGATTAGGCCATGCGTGACACTAGTTATGCGCTTCATGTACCTGTATATAACCCTGGAGTACACACTTGGGTCATTTATGTGTAGTTTCTCTTTATACAGCTAAACTATGAATTGTAACTCATTGAAGTCTGATTGGTAGTTCAATTGTGTTAATATGGCTATATAAAATCTTGTATATACATGACATCTCTTGAGGCAAAAAAAAAAAAAAAAATTAATAATACACATTCACATGACTTGTAACACTTAGGGTTCCTTGTGAACACTGAGAGAGTGCCCGACGCTACTGTGACACCTTGTGTGATGCCCCGATTTTCATACTAATTTTTTTTAATAATAAATAATATCCACACATCATCGACAACATCCATAAATTGGCCACGTCAACCACTATATTACCATTTATATGACCCGTCCCGCATTGGGTACTGGGTTAAAAATTATTTCATTATACAACCTAACAGCGAAGATAGTATATACATATTAGTAAGAATTCAATACCCAGAGTATCAACTGACTCACTCAAAAAATGAGCAGCTCGGAAGCTATTTCAAGTATAGGAGTTATGTCATGTATTACTTAGCCCAAGGGTTAGATCGTTTCCTCAGGGAATGCGTTTTATCTCAAATTTTACGTTCGTCCAATCGAAAATCAAAATGCATTGAACTCAATTTAGACTCGGGATCTCAAAGGTGTTTGATTTTACTTTTGAAAAATTAAATAACATGCGAATTAAAACTCTAAACCTAACATGCACTGAAATTGAGAGCAAAAACGGAAACTCTAATCTATTCAAGGAAACACTGAAACACGCGTTAATCAAATATGGCAACCTAGAACATGGAATTAAAAATGCGCAATGGAAACTCAATCAAACACTCACGTGTGCAATAAAAACCGAACCTTTAACAAAACTACGAAATTGAAGTAAGCACCATAATTTAAATGCAAACATGAACTCACGAGAATTTAAAATACGCAAACAATAATGGAACACGATAAAAACACAAACTTTACTAAAATAAACCCTAACTAAATCAAATTTTGACAAAAAAATTACTTTTTTGGAAAAACCAACTAAGTTAAATTCTTTAAACAAAAACACTCTTTTTCTTTCTTTCTTTTTTTCTCCTTTTTTTTATATTTATTTCAGAACTAAATCGGATTTAATTAAGAAGGCTAAATTAAAATAACCATCAATTAGATAAACAAAGAAATTAATTCAACAAGAATGAAGTACCTAACAATATTCAACTAAAAAAAAAACTCAAATAACATTAAAAAAAAAAAAAAACTAAACTTTCTTCAATATTCAAAGACTCAAAGAAAAGTAAATAAAAGAAAGAAGGAAAGGAAAAGAGAGAGAGAGAGAGAGAGAGATAGAGAGAGAGAGAGAGAGAGAGAGAGAGAGAGAGAGAGAGAGAGAGAGAGTAGGGGGTTGCTGTGGAGGATCCTCTCAGATGGTGTTGCAAGTGCTAGCTGGAGAAAAGGGAGTGAAGATCTGCTGGGACTGCTGTGGATGGTGCTACTGTAGAGTGCCTCGGACTGTTGTGGTGGAGGAAAACTTGGATGGCTGCCGGAGTTGACTGGGTCTCAGGTTGATTCTGTTGGTGGCTATGGTTAGAGGATGTTGCAGATAAGGACACTGGTGTTGGCCTCGGAACAGTAGACTCAGTTGTATTGGAGTGGTTGCTGGAGCTCGGGTTGCAAGGAGGCTCGCCGGAGTTGTTGTGTGGAGCTCGCTGCGATGGCTGGCCGAGGAGAGCAGAGGGGTTCTGGCTGCTGTGGCTTCGGCTGCTAGTAGTAGCAATGACTGGCCGGAGAGATAAAGAATAGAGAGGGGGAGTAGAGAGAGGGCAGAAGAGAGAAAAGGGAGAAGAAGAAGAAGAAGAAGAAGAAGAAGAAGAAGAGAAGATGAATCAAAGAGAGGATGTGCTGGGGGTTTAAAAAGAAGAGAAAAAGTATGCCCTACCCAATTTAGCCTACCCGACCCGGCCATGCATGGCTAGGTCACATCATGATCCTTTTATATATATATATTTTTTATTTTCTCATTTTATTTATTCTCTGCGTTCACTTCCTGTTTTGACCTCCTTGGAGCCTGTTTCTTGCGATAAAAAAATTACCAAAAATTCATAAATTGTGCAATAAAATTCAAGAATCATAAATACGACATTTTATTAAAATATTTGACAAATTTGGACATTTAACTAAAAATATAAGCTGTAAATACCGGATTAAAGTGCCCAATTACACAGTTTTGACGTGTAATCACACCCCCCAATTAATGTTTTGCCAGTCTCTAGTAAATGACGTGAATGAATTTCAGGGTAGTGCCTACAACTACAAACTCCAATGATCATGAAATAAATGCACATGCGACACAAGTATATCGTTTTACATACAAGAATATAATTGAATTTCACACAGGCTCATTCATATTCAATGCACATTCTCCAAAGTATGTCACTTGTGCAAGTTTCATCATTTAAATATCATTCAAGAACAGAATACTCACATGAAGCTAACCGGCGGCACCATTCAGAGTTAATGAAGTCACATAAGTTCGAGTATAAACAGGTAAACTCTCGAGGTGTGTGTGATGTGTGTGACTCAGTACACCTAAGATACCAGTGGACACCTATAGAATGGTCGCTTAGACTCGGCCTAACTGGTATATCCTAAAAAACACTCAAAGAAAATGGGTTCACTCGTCATATGTGAGGAAGAATGTCGTGATCAAACATCTCACACACTAAAAGGAACAACGGTAAGTGTATGGAGTGGACTAGTTTGGAAAGGATCTAGTCTATCTATGTGGTGTCAGATCCTTCACCCTAGTATCTTTCCACCTACTCGCCACATCCAACCTAGACCACCCTAGATCAACTTATTCACAAACTTGTCGTGAATACATCTGAGGCATTAACCGGTTGAAGCATCTTCATACATGGAAAACATGAGTCGTGTCCTTGAATTTTTGTGATATGTATATGGACCGGCATTGAAATTTCATTTCATGCGCATGTTTATTTCTTATTCTTTCTTTTGCTCATTCTTCATTCTCTGTCTTTTCTTGATCAATTAGGACAATCATAACACTTCTTTTGTAATCTTCATACCATCAATGGGAATTGAGCTCGAATAGGGGTCCATGAATTAAGTCTATCTCTAGGGGTGGCTTGGCCTTCACATTTGGAGTAGGCTACAAAACCTAGGTTTCTATCTCCCAACTAGGTGTCACCTCTAGGCTAACAAATCAAAGACAGAGACTAGTGTACAAGGAATAATCCAGAAAAAAGAGAATTGAGTTCCATGAACTTTGATTTGATATTATCACTCAAAAGGACGATACATAGCTCAAGGATATCTCATAAGGTGTCATAGTTGCCACGTGTTCTTTCAGTGGTCACAGGAAACCCTAAGTGCAATGAATCACGCGAATGTTTTTATTCAGCCTCGTGAGGTGCCGTGTAAATACAGGAAATTATATAGCCAGATTAACACGAATGTATGACCAATCAATTCTTCATGGAGTCACAAAATCATAAAAAGAGAAACTACGCATGATTGACTCAAGTGTGTCATTCTTAAGTTATACGCAAGTATGTAAACGGTATGATTCAGTGTTAAGCATATGGCATTATGTAGTGTAATTCCTCAGTGCTCCTCTTTCTTTCTCTCTTTCTTTTTGATTTTTTTTTACATAAATCCGATATGTGTACGTGCACAGTGTCACATGCGAATGCTCCCCCCCCCCCTAACTAAAGTGGAACGTTGTCCTCAATGTGAAAGCTTAGGGGAAATAAAATTGTGCACGGTAAACAATTAATGGAAAAGTACTACTAACTATTGTAACAAGAAAGAAAAAGGAAAAACATAACTAAAACAAATAAACGAAAACAAGAAAAATAAAAATAAAAAAATAGCATAGAAAGGTCAGAGGACTCCCCTAGGGTCTTGCAAAAGCAAGACCTCTTTGGCGACATCGAATGGGGTCATGAAAGGCTTTAGGCGCTGTCCATTAACTGTGAAGCGGTTGCCATTCTTTGAATCTACAATCTCTACCGCACCATGAGAATGAACTTTTTCAATGATGTACGGACCACCCCACTAGGATTTCAATTTCCCAGGAAACACATGCAGTTGGGAGTCGTAGAGTATCACTTGTTGAGAAGGGAAATGTTGTTTGTCTTTGATGTTCCTGTCGTGTAGCAACTTCATTCGCTCCTTAGCCAAATGAGCATTATCGTAAGCATCCCTTCGAGATTCTTCAAGCTCGTATGCCTGCAATTTTCTTAAACCTGTGGCATCATCAAGTGAAAGGTTAATCTGTTTGATAGCCTATAAAGCACGATGTTGAATTTCAACAGGTAAATGACACGCCTTACCATATACTAACCTGTAGGGAGACATCCCTAAGTTTGTCTTGAAAGTTGTTCGGTAGGCCCAAAGTGCATCAACAAATTTTTCTGACCACTCCTTACAATTAGGATGCACGGTTTTCTCAAGTATGGTTTTGATCTCTCTATTGGCCAGTTTAGCTTGACCATTGGTTTGAGGGTGGTAACGGGCAGAAACTTTGTGGGTTACACCATATTTTTGCATGATTTTTTCAAAAGGTTTGTTACAGAAATTGGACCCTCCATCACTTATTATTGCCTTGGGCATGCCAAAGCGTGCAAATAACTCTTTGAGAAAACGTATGACAATCTTGTAGTCATTGGTTTGACAAGGTATTGCCTCCACCCATTTAGAAACATAGTCCACAGCAACCAAAATGTAAGAATGCTTGAAAGAAATTGGGAAAGGTCCCATAAAATCAATACCCCAAAAGTCAAAAATCTTAAGAGTCAATGTGGGGGACATAGGTATTTCATTCTTTGCAATAATTTTTCCTAACTTTTAACAGGCCTCACATGCTTTACAAAAATTTTCAACATCTTTAGACATGGTAGGCCAGTAGAATCCACTTTGCAATATTTTTGAAACAGTTTTCTTGGCAGCAAAGTGGCCTCCACATGTCCCACCATGGCAAAAATGCATCACAGAATTAAATTCATCATCTGGAACACATCTACCCACCAACTGGTCAGAACAATATTTGAACAAGTATGGATTATCAAAATAATAATGTCTTACCTCAGTTAGGAACTTACGCTTGTCCTGGGTGAGCCAATGGTCTAGCATTTGGTCGGTGACAAGGTAGTTCACAATATCAGCAAACCAAGGAGCGCACGACACTGCGTACCTTGGCCCTGTCAACCTCTATACCACACTCAGAAACCAAATGTCCAAGTACCAAGCCACTACGTACCATAAATTGACATTTTTCCTAGTTCAGAAGTAAATTATTTTCCTCACATCTTTTCAAAATCGCAATTAAATGTGTCAAGCAATTATCAAAAGACTTACTGAACACAGAAAAGTCATCCATAAAAATTTCACACATATCATCTAACATATCAGAGAAAATACTCATCATACAGTGCTGGAAAGTAGCAGGGGCATTGCATAGATCGAATGGCATTTTGCGGAAGGCAAAGGTATCGAAGGGACAAGTGAACGTAGTCTTCTCTTGGTCCTCAGGTGCTATGACAATTTGATAGTAACCAGAAAATCCATCCAAGAAACAATAAAAAGAATTACAAGCTACCTTCTCTAATACCTGATCTAGGAAAGGTAATGGGAAATGATCTTTTCGGCTATTCGAATTCAATTTACAATAATCAATGCACATTCTCCAACCCGTTACTTTCCTAGATGGGATCAATTCTCCATTAGCATTTTCAATGACAATCAAACCAAATTTTTTTGGAACTACTTGTGTTAGGCTTACCCATTTGCTGTCAGAGATCAGATAGATGATGTTAGCAGCTAACAATTTCAGCACTTCATTTTTTACCACCTCTTTCATGGTTGGATTCAACCTCCTTTGTGCAACTCGAACTGGTTTAGCGTCTCCTTCAAGAAAGATGTTATGAGTGCAAATGGAAGCGTCGATACCCTTGATGTCAGCAATAGTCCATCCTATCGCTCCTCGATGCTCTCGGAGTACCTGCAATAGTTTAGTTTCCTGTTCAAGAGTAAGGTGTGAAGAAATTATCATAGGGAATGTGCCATCTACTGGACCCAGGAAAGCATATTTCAGCTCGTCAGGCAATGGTTTCAACTCGAGTATGGGAGTTTCTTCTGCGAACGACTTCAGAATTTCTAGTAGGTCAATGGCCTCAAATGTAGGCTTACGCCAACTACTTGTATAACTTGCATCAAATATACGAGGAACACAATTTGGGATCTGCTCCTCTGATTCTGGAAATATTTCATCAATCTCTTCAAATTGCGCAAAAGAGTCATTTTCAAGTACGGCATCGACGTCGAGTACTGACAGTAGCTCTGAAGTATCTAAGTCATCTATCACATCGACTGCATGAGTATCTACGTCATCACACCCACTTGACATCCTGTGAGCATTAAAAATATTCATTTCCAGTGTCATGTTCCCAAATGTGAGCTTTAGGACTCTGCTTCGATAGTTAATCAAGGCGTTTGAAGTAGCAAGGAATGGTCGCCCCAAAATGACAAGAGCCTGATATATGGTGGAAACAGGCTGTTGCATATCCAAAACAACAAAATTCACGGGGTAATAAAATTTGTCAACTTGAACTAGAACATCCTCAACAATACCTCGTGGAGCCTTTACGGATCTGTCTACCAACTGTAGCATCATAGTAGTTCTCTTCAATTCACCTAAACCCAGCTGGTCATATAATGAAGACGAAAGCATATTCACACTACTCCCATGGTCAAGTAGAGCTCTCCCGATACGGGATTCACCAATCATGATTGGTATCGTGGGGGACCCAGGATCTTTAAGTTTCTGTGGAGTCTGATTGAAAATCAATGCACTGACCTGCTCAGTTAAGAAAGCCTTTTTCTTCACGTTTAGTTTCCTTTTTATGATGCATAGGTCTTTCAGGAATTTTGCATGTGCAGGGATCTGCTGTATGACATCTAAGAGTGGAATATTGATTTTTATCTGCTTAAATATCCCTTGAATCTCTGTATGATACTTTTATTATTATTATTATTATTATTTTCACTATTATTATTTTTATTTTTATTATTATTATTTTCCTATATTATTAGTACTTTACTATTATTTTGCTATTATTATTATTATTATTATTATTATTATTATTATTATTATTTTGTTAATTTTGCTACCATTATTATTATTATTTTTATATTATTATTATTATTGGTATTATTAGTATTAGTGTTATTATTATTATTATTATTATTATTATTATTATTAGAATTACTAATGCTATTATTATTACTATTATTACTATTATTATTCTTATTATTATTTTTTTTATTTTTATTATTATTATTTTCCTATATTATTAGTACTTTACTATTATTTTGCTATTGTCATTGTTGTTATTATTATTATTATTATTATTATTATTATTATTATTATTATTATTATTATTATTATTTATTACTTTTATTATTATTATTATTATTATTATTATTATTATTATTATTATTATTATTATTTTGTTAATTTTGCTACCATTATTATTATTATTTTTATATTATTATTTTTATATTTTTATTTTTATTATTGGTATTATTAGTATTAGTGTTATTATTATTATTATTATTATTATTATTATTATTATTATTATTATTATTATTATTGTTATTAGTATTACTAATGATATTATTATTACTATTATTACTATTATTATTATTATTATTATTATTATTATTATTATTATTATTATTATTATTATTATTATTATTATTATGTGGATTGGGTTTAGGGTTTTGAAAAGCCTATTTTTAGGCTTAAGGCGCTGCACACAGCCAGTACAGTGGCACATAGCATAGACAAAGGCGCACACAGCACAGGGCGCAGGGAGCCAAAACAAAAAAGAAAAAAAGAAAAAAGACCTGCTTCTTCTTCTTCTTCTTCTTCTTCTTCTTCTTCTTCTTCTTCTTCTTCCGGCAACCATCTCCATACCAGGCCAGCCGAGACACCACAAAACAATCTGCCAGTCTCCCATGGCAAACTCTCATCTCTCTCCCACGCAGCTGCTCCCTTTAGCCACGCACAGCGTCACCAACCTCCCAGCCACACCCAGATCCGGCGAGTCGCAACCAAACTCCGTAGCACAACCCTCACCATCGTCAACTCTGACAATCCCTCACCCCTACTCCACGACGTACACCGCCCTGCAGCCATCTTCACAATAGCCCAGCTTCTTCAGCCCGCCCCCCCACGGCCACGCAACGTCCTTGCCACCGCAGGACCACACTGTCGCCATCGGCCCCACGCCATCACTGCTACACTTTGGGAGGCCACTTCTCTCTCTCGTGGCTCCGTCATCATCTTCTCCAGCAACCCAGCCATGACCACACTACTCTTTGCAACTAGCGTCAATTGACAACCTCCGCACAGCTCCAGCCTCACCACCATCTCTGTCCCTTGTCAGCACAGCAGAACTGTCAGGCCACTTACTCCCTCTTGCTCCGGCTAGATCCACCACTACTCCACGCTTCCTTGTTCAGATCTCCCACAGTAAGTCCCCTGCTGCACACATCTAGTCACTCCAAGCACCCATTGTAAGTACCACCCCTGCACAGCACACGCACACACACGTGCACCCATATTTTTAATTTTTTTGTTTTCTCTCTTTCTGTTTCTTTCCTGTTTGGTTTATTTCTTTGTTTTGATTTATTCTGATGTTTGGGTTTCATTGTACCTGCAGGTGGCATGCTTAAGTTGTATTTATTATATATATATATATATATATATATATATATATATATATACATATATATAAAAGGATTACCATACCTTCTGCAGGGTTTTTATATTTAGTTTAGTATTTAATATTCATGGTAAGTTTTTTATTGCATTTGTTATATGGGTTGATTGTTTTATTATCATTGTTATGAAATTTTTATAATTGGAATTTGTTTTGATATTTATAGTTTAACCTTTTGTATTTGTAGAATTATTAATATTATTATTGTAGGATCCTTAATGTTATAGTATGTGATTATATGTCTAGTATTCATGTTGTAGGTTTTATTATTGTTACAACTATTTTGATGTCCAATTGTCATATTTAGGGTCATTTGTTATTATTGCATGTTTAATATTTATGTATTTAGAATGGTTGTTATTATAGTACTTATTTATGTAAGGGCGTTATTGTTTGATATTTATATGTTTAGGTATGTTATAGGTAATGTTCACATTCGGGTTATATCCAATATTAGGGTTTAGGGTTCTTGTCATAGTTAATGTTCACATGTAGGGTCATTATTATTCATGTTTAGTGTCTATATTAGAAACATGGTTATATTTTAATATTATGTCATTTTTAGTATTTCATTCTATGTTGTATATTATTAATGTGATTATATTTATTATTTAGTATATATTTGTTAGTATTCTAATATTTATGGTATTACCTTTTTTGTATATAGTATCTTTAGTATCTTACATGATATTTTATTACTTATTTTGGATATTCGTAATATTTTAGTAGATATGTGTTATTATTAATATTATATGCATTGGGATAGTGTAATATCTTAACTTATTATCCTATTAATATATATTAAAACCTCCCATTCTAGTATTTTTCTATAAAAATTTTTTATATAATTTCAAATTTTGGGAGTGTATTTTCTTAAATATTTTATTGATTTTTATCCCTATGATTTTAATGTTAGGGTATGAGCTTTCGGGTTTCACGTACCTTTAGTTCTAAGGGAATATATATAATACATTTATTTTTATATGATTTAATTAATTATTTATTTATTTATATTGCATGTATATTTGTAAATCTACTAATAGATGAGTAATGTGAAAGACTTTTTAAATTAACTTAGGGATAATTTCAAATTAGTTAGGTACCATTTGTAAGAATGGGCGCGTAGGGGGTGCTCTTACCTTCCCCTTGCGTAACCAAACTTCCGATCCCAGTTCTGGTAACGTAGACCCACTCTACCCTTAACGGGGTAGTAATCATGTATTCTAACCACACTAAATGGTTAGTGGCGACTCTGACATTCCTTATTTTTTTCTCGAAAATCTAAATCACAATTTTGTTTTCGCCGCCCGAGGCACGCTCGCTTCGGGACATCGCGACAATCGTAATGCACAACATATATCGTCCCAATTTAAGTTTTAGCTAGAAGAACAACAAGGACAAGGAAGTCTAAACTCTAAGATCATTTGCCTTTTTGACTCAAATACCATATCAAGAAATCAATTCACCTAATTAATACTTTTAAAATGAATAATGCTCCAAGGCGTGCATATTGATTGTGTGTGTGTGTGTGTGTGTGTGTATGTATGCGCGCGCGCGTATTGGGTTCAATAGGTGATGTTACAGTAATGTTATTTACTGCATGTGAGACACCTCAAGAATGATTTTTAATACCTTTCTAATAGAGAGTAGGATTGTTCGTGGGTCAGGTTTAGCTTAAAGTTAAAAAAAAAATAACTAGTCCAATTTGAAAAAATAAAATAAAATACAAGTCAAAGTCAAATATTATTGAATAAAGTTTGGATTGATTTGGTTCAATTTGATATTCGAGTGAATTACGTTGGACTGCTTGACTAATTTTTCTTTTTCCTCCTATAAAAACAAGTTAATTGTAAGAATGAATTTTGACATATGTATATTGTTATCAATTAAAGATGCATTTGACCTATATCTTAAGTATTTTTAATCCATTTAATTTAATTTACATGCTAATATTTTTTATTAACTTAGTATATTTTTATAACTTTTTACTACATTTATTTATTTATCATGATATAGAGCATATATACAATACATCAATAACCTCCGTTTTCAAATATTCCTCAATTAAAAAAAAACACACACACACACACACACAGGAATGAGAGTTTTCACTCTTAGAATCTTTACAATAAAAATAAAATGACTTTAATTTTATATAATATTACTCACTTGCAATCACTTGACCCTCATAATAAATAAATAAATATATAAATAATTTCACAAAAAGATGAAGCAATGTGGATATATTAATTATATTACTTCAATAATACTAGTAAGTAGACACATGCTTTTGCAAAAATTTTATTACTTTATTTTTTTATTTTAATTAAAAGGTACATTTGATCAATTTTTTAATAATCAATTACGTAAAAGTTCTATTATTATTATTTTCTAGGAAACTTCTTCCCTAGGAGCACATGGACCTTTAATTAAGTGTGTTTCTGTTAGAATTGGTATATTCTCAAGAGGGGGGGGGGTGAATTGGAATTTTAAACTTTTCTCCTAAGTTAAATCTAAAATTAATATAATTTAACTACTTAAGGTCTTTCTATACAATCTCAAATGCGCAAGTAGATATCATGTACTGAAATTTAAATCATATGCATCATTCTCTCCATAACATACATGTGTGGTAAAAGAAAAGTACGGGAACATAAACAAACACATGATATGTTATCAGAGTTCGGCCAACTGTGCCTATGTCACCGCCTCTAACTCGCAAGCCCAAGAATTCCACTAAAGGCTCACTTAAGGGTGGAGCAGCACCGATTACAACCAGATTAATTAGCACAAGACTGACCTCAACCTTTACAATCTGGTCAATTCAAGGGGCTGACCTCAACCGACACGCCTTAACAGGATGATGCACCTAGCTTTCCTAACCGGTTCGAAGTCAATCTGAGACTATTTCAAAGGGCTAGTCTCCTACTTCAGGCTCGTGCCTGAAAATACAACAGTATTTGCAATCAAATAATATCGGTACAGTGATTGTACTTTCATGCAAAGCAGATATGTACCCAGTTACTTGCAATCACATACACCACAATATGATTTATTATGTAAGCTCAGTGTGGTCTAGTATTTCAACACTCAAATGTATTTTCTATCAGTGTAATGAGTGCGTGAGAGTATCATCAAACAATCTTTGTATCACAAGATATTCAATCAACAGATTCACACAAAGATGTCAAGCAAGTTTCAAATGTATCATTCTAAGAGATATATCAATCATGTAAATAGTAGATGTATATGTTTGGTTTGCAAAAGATGTATAGTCTTTGTATTCAACAAATGATATGCAAATAGATATTGCAACAAAGATCTATATTACAAACACAAATATCTTCTCAAAGATATATCAATATAAATCACACAAGATATTTGAGTATGTTTTGAAAATGATTTTGCAACCCAAATACAAATACAAGCTTCTTAAGATATTGCAACACAAATGTAATACTCAAAAGCTTAAAACAAGTCTTCTTATGATAGACTTATTAGCAAAAGCCTCCTAAGAACACTTAGGTTTAGCTATCGTAAAAATCGAATCAATCAATCAAGAGTGGGAGATCGAGCCAACCTATTAAGACTAACACTTAGTCAACTTATAGAGGGTTTAATCAGTTTGAGAAAGTAAGTATGAGTGTAGGAGGCTCAAAAATGAGTATTATAGGTTTTTGAATTTTCAAAGAATTTTTCCTAATAAAATATGTTAATCTCTTACTAATAATTCCAAATGAGGGGTTATATATAGACACCCTATGAAATATAACCGTTGGGGACAAGTATGTATTATTAAAAAATATTAATGATGTTTTAAGTACTTTAACCCTGATAAAAATAAGTTAACCACGGTAAAACAATCAGGGCAACCCGAGAGGTCCAATCGACTAGAAACCTTTTAGTCAACCGAAGTTCATATGGCTTGGTTAACAGGGACATTTTTGAATTGGGGACTTGGTCGAATGGACGTACATGTTCGAGGCAATTTTTCCATTTTACTGAGGTTCGGTCAACCAGACTATTTTGAACTGGGTGATTCAGTTGACCAAACAGTTGAGATTTTTCCTAAGGACCCTCGGTCGACCAGACAGTTACAATGCAATGACTTGGTCGACCATGTGATCAAAATGTTGACCTCAAGAGGTTTCGGTTGACCGGGGGGTTTGAACTACAATGATTTGGTCGACCGAGCTTAGGTCAAATTGTTGACCTAAACCAAATTCGGTTGATCGGGACAGAATGAACTGCCAAGTTCGGTTGACCAAAAGTGCACAAAGTGTGCATTTCAGTCCTATTTTGAATCACAAACACCGTAATCAAGTGCCTAACATTTATGAGTGCAAAGGTGAGTGTCCTAGGGTCATTTCTGGGTCCTTTTGAAGACATCAAAAAAATCCAGTGAGGTCTTTTTAAGGTCATTTCCATTATGAGCTTACGTATTTAACCATGCATGTGAGATGTGTGATTATTACATACGAAAAGCTCTAATTACTATTACAGACCCTTTACATGAATGAATTATAGTACAACATGAGAAATAGGGTCTTCAATAGAGATTTGGTCTCTAAGCTTCACTCTCTCCATGTGCATTATGATCTTCATAATTGAGGTTCCTGCACATAATTTCAAATACCCATTAGATACAATGAATATTTGTCATAATCAAAATCGGGTGTGACCTATAAGGTCAACAATTTCATTGGGATATACACACTTAATATATACAATCAAACTCAATTTCATTAAAAGATGTCATGGATGTGTATGGAATAACAATTCTTAACTCGTCCTCTTTTCAAAAATACAACCATGGAAAACGTTTTATGTCTTGAGTGGTAATATTAGCTATGAGATTAGTTAGCTCTATTAACTTAACTTTATTTTTGAGGATTTCTTATCCTCCTTGTACATTCTTCTTTTTTTATAAATTTATTTTTTGTATAAAAATAAAACTATTTAGTTAATTTTATAAAAAATGAATACCGAAAAAAAGAGCTTAAATTTATGTATTATATATAACTGTTCCAACATCTTAGAATCAATTAAATTTGTGAATAACTTAAGTAAAAACATATTATACACGCTTGTATGGATACGATGACTAGTTTTTTTTTTTTACTAATACATAGAGGGTTTTAACTTAAAAGTAATATTTGATTTAGTTTTTCGAACTCCTAAAATATGCTTATAAATTTTCATATTTTCTATGAACTGAGAATGGTATTATTAAATTTAGTATAGTTATTTTTTAATTTAACAGAAAAAAAAAAATTAAGTCAAGGCCCCAAGTGCTTTTTGTGCCTTAATGTACTTGGTTTATTTCACAACTTTTTTTTGGTATGTATTTCTTGTCATTCTCTATCAACCATCAATGTTTTTTGTCAACTTTTTTTGTGATTGTTTATTTAACTTTTAGTTAATCTATGCACAAGTTAATTTACTAAATTCCTATTACAATTAAACTTCTACAATAAGCATATATGTACACTTAAGTATAATTGCCCTATCACCACTCCCCTACTTACTCTAGGCGCATGAATTTGACAATCAATATCTATCATCTTTGCTCTTAGATCCATCTACATCTTTATTAATCGACACTTAAACCATCTTCTATGTAGACACCCCAATTTTAACTAGACAATAAAGAGCTCCGGAAATTGGAAGGTCCTTTTCGAAATATTTGATCGAGTCTCGAGCCTTCAATATTGAGTCCTTGTTCAAAAATGAGTTCCAGTTGTTGAGTTCTAGTTATTTTCAAAATCAAGTCCTAGCATTTTAAACTAAGTCCTAGTGTTTCAATTGAGTCCGATTATTTTAAAAAGAGTCTCGATATTTTTAAATTGAGTCTCAGTGTTTTAATTGAGTCCCAATGTTTTTAAACTGAGTCCTAATGTTTTAATTGAGTTGTTTTATTTTAAATAGAGTCCCTATATTTTTTTTAATTGAGTCTTTTATTTTAGAATAGAGTCCCCATGTTTTTTAGATCGAGTTTTTATTTTTCAAAATTTTAAGTGAGTTCTAGAATTTTTTTTTAATCATTGTATTTGTTCATTAGCCTTTATAATTACAAAAGAAAAAAAAAAAAAAAAAAAAGAGATAGAAGGGTTTGTTTATGCATGGGCCATGCAAGGTTGATGCGTGGGAAGAGAGGGGTGGCAGCTTAGGTTTCTAGGGTTTTCGTCTCCTATAAAACCAACATCATTCTCACACAACCCAACACACCAAAAGCATGGCAACCCTAGCCTCTCTTCCTTTTCTCTCTCATTTTCTCCATCCTCATCCCAGCTACTCCCTCACGGCTAAAAGAGATCTTCCTTATCACTCCCTGCTACCTCCCCACCAGCCAAACCCAGCAAGCCATCACACACTTCTCTTCCCGCATTGGACATCCACAACAATCCCAAGTCATCTCTCCTGCCAATACGTTCTCTGACCACCCCACTGCCATCAAACCCATCAATTGCTTCAACGCTACTGGAGTCACTAGTCACCCCAACATCCACTACTCCGTCCATCTTCAATCTCACGGCCATCCCCCGACTACGCAAGTGTCAGACGCACAGAACAACTAGCAGCATTCGCCACCAACGTCCTTGCAGAGTCAAGCTCCGGTCACACACTACCACGATCATCTGCTCACCCCATGTTGTGAGTTTCCTGCGAGAGAATCCACACCATACACACATACACACCCAGAAAACACACACACACACACACTATGTAAACACAAACACTTAACACACTTATTGTGACTCTTTGAGTCATATCTCATTTTGATAATTACAAATCTCTTTGTATCCTTCATTTGCCTTGATTCTTTGTACATGATTATCCTTAACACATATGGATGGTAAAGATACAGGTGTTGCCATAAGAAATTAAATGCTCACATCACAAAGTGGCAATTAAAGGACAAAATAGAATGAAGACCATTTTCTTTATTTGTAATTGCAATTCAAATTCTAGGGTCTGTAATATTATGGTCTACAATGATAAACTGCATGCATGATAGGACTTTATGTTCAAAAGGCCATAGAATGACTTTAGGTTCCTTGTTACTTTAGAAAAATTACCCTAAGTTCAAATACTATCTGTTTAAGGTTATATTTATGGCAAAACTATAAATCCAAAGGTCCTCGGTTGACCGACTACCCATGTGTTATAATAACACGGTTGACTGAACTACTGTTTTTTCGGGTCAACTTGTTGACCACAGCTCAGTCGACTGACCAAGTGTTGTACTGAGTTCCCACGGTCGACCGAACTTCGTACCACCGCTCTCAGCCGACAAAATCATGTAGTTCAAATCCATCACAGTCGACCAAGCCCATGAAGGGTTTCGATTCTCCTCTCAGAAGGTCGACCGGCCTGCCTTTCATCAATCAATTTGTGTTGAAAATTCAAAATAGTTGTGAGAGGATAGCCGACCGGCCATACGCCTTGGTCAACAATACCTTCATAGTCGACCAACCAGACCAAGCATTAGTCAACCAAACCTCTCGGGTTTGCATTTTTATTGCGTTAAACATGGGTTAATTTTAATTAATATATTCTAAAATTTCTCTCTGTGTCCCTAACGGTCCAAAATTAAGGGAATTATATATATATATACCCTTCATTTGTCTTGATTAGCACATAATTAGTACTAGAATTAGAAAAAGTTCTCTCTGATTTTCTTGAACTATCATTACTAAAACTTCCCATTTTCAAGCTCACATTTCATACTCTCTTATACTCTTGCTTAATAAACTCCTTTCAAAACAAAGAGTATTATTTCTTACACTCCTCAATTGCAAATTAATTGCAAGTTGAAGGGAGTGAAATTCTCATTGTTGTGTGCACATATTATTGTGAAAGCTTATCTCTCTCACACTTGCATTGCTTTATATTGATTTTTGAGAGTAAGTTAAAGTTATTCCCATTATATTTTACTGATAAATTTTATTGGGGAAGAACTATCATTTGCTTTTGAGTCTTGGCATCCTCACTGCCAGATTCAAAAGCTTGCTTGTGCTTCTAATAAGATACAACTTTTGCAAGTTTAGATCCTAATCTTTATTGTGCTTAACATTGGAGATATATTTGTTGAGTTATTTGATTAGTTTTTCAAGGTTCCTTTGAATATTTTTTATTTGAGTATACCATATAGAATCAAAGGTACCACTCTCACGTATATATATAAACATACATATCCTTGAGAGTTGATGTATAACTTGACCAAACTCACTTAAGCATATAATTTTATCATCTGTGAGTGTATTGATCGCATTATGCTTGTTGGTGTTCGTATCTGTTTGGCATAGAAGCATTTATGTTGTACACGAAATTCTTTTTGACTGTTGTATTCCACTCATTAGGATATGCTACAACTCAGATCTGATACCAATTGTTGACTTTAGTGTAATCCCAAGAGATGGGGTGAATTGGAGATTTAAAAATTGTAGGTCAGGTTAGTGAGGGTTATTCAGTGTCAAGTCTCAATTGTTCTGTGGTGTAGATTACACTACCTGGAAACAAAGAACTACTATTGTTATTCAATCTGTTGATTGGAGGACTTGGAGAATAATTTAGCAAGGGGACTATATCCCATTGAAAATTGTTTGTGACAAAGCGGTTCTCAAACTCTATGATGAAATGAATGAGCATGACTTGAGTTTATTGAAAATTCTAGTGTCATGCATATCTTATATTGTGCTTTAGATTCAAACATTTTTAGAGAAATCATGGCATGTCAAAGTGCCAAAGTGTAGTAACTCAGAAAAAAAAAATTAAAATTAAAAAATGAAAATGAAATTTAATTAATTAATTAAACTTTATCAAGTTGAATTAGTTAAATTAAGTAATATGATGGTTGTATATATAAATCTAAAGCTTCTTTAAGAAGCTTTTTTCACATCAAAATTCAATTTGTGTTTCAGGATCTGCACCTCTCCAGTACTCTCTCTCTCTCTCTCTCTCTCTCTCTCTCTCTCTCTCTCTCTCTCTCTCTCTCTCTCTCTCTCCATCCCAACCCTCATTCACTCTCCTGGGTTCCATTCTCCGCCACCGACATTTTAACCAAAGTGGATTTGTCATAGGAGCGTCGTAGGTACCACTCCTAGGATAAGATAAATCCACTCTTTCTCTTCAATTTCTCCCCAATCTTTAGCTAAACTGACGATCAGAAACAACCATGATGATCTAGGAGCGTTTCTTTACAAGTCTAGTGGAGTAGACTTTTGTGTTGAAAACAGTAACCTTGACTGAATCTAGAGATGGCCGGCAGTCCACCATTGTTGACATTGGAGATTGGAAGGCAACCTACTCCACCTACCAGCCCACATCCGTTGAAGTTTAACTCCCACCATTGTTGATTATATTGTTGTATGATTTACTATAAATAGGTGTGTGTATGTGTTTTGAAAGTGTGGTGTGTTGAGAGAGTAATAGCCAGTGAGCGAGAGAGTTATGTTTCTTGAAGTTCTCTGTATTTTCCAGATTGAAATATATTTGTTTGGTATTTATCCTCACTGAGTTTCAGTCACATCCAGTGACTGAGTGTACCTCTCCACCCATTAGTGGTATCAGAGCGTCCAGGTACGCTGGAATTCGCCAAACAGCGGCAAACAGAAGAGAAATTCAATTTTCTTCCCAGTTTTAAAGTTGCTCTAAATCCCAAATTGAGCCTTCCATTGTGCAATTAGACTCGAGACAATTCCAACGGTGAAAACCACAATTGAAACGGACACCGAGAGACTCCGTATGCGCTCCCACGCGCCTCCCACGAAGATAGCGTCCTTCCCACGCCCGCACGTGCCTACGAAGACTCCGGCAGACGGTGACACACGCCCGCACGCGTCTTCTTCGCCCGATTAGTAAGATTTGACCTGGATAGCGACCCACAACCTGGATCAGCGACCCGCGTGCACAACCCGAACCGCTGATCTGTGCCCGAGACTTAACCCGCATCCAACCCGCCTCCCAGCAGCGGACATGTGGCACGCGCAGAGAATGTCACGTGGAGTAATGGGAACATTAACGTCGTTAAACGGTTGTTAAGTTAAACCGATTAGTTTAAAAATTCACCAGAATTTCCTGTAGCCGGTTCCGTGATTTTTGGACCGGTTCTTTGCAACCCAAAACTAGTTCCTAAGGTTTTTCGATCCTCTGAATACATTGGTAGCATCAGAATTTCCAAAATCAGTCCCCATTTCTCTATTCTTACATATTAAATTCAACGGCTAACGGTACTACCCAATCGATCATTCCAAAATTGACCCGGAAGAATTATGGCAACTGGTCGATTCAAATGAGAGCCCTTCTAGGTGCTCAGGATATCATGGACATCGTTGAAGATGGGTACAGAGAAAGCCCATCAAAAGAAGCTGAAACAGATATGTCAGATGCTCAAAGAACGACCTTGCGAGCCGATCAAAAGAAAGATTGCAAGGCAAAATCCATAATCTACCAAGGCCTTGATGAAGCCATGTTCGAAATCATCGCCTCCGCGAAGACATCCAAAGAAGTCTAGGACTCTCTCCATCGAACACACAAAGGTGCAGATAAAGTGAAAAAATTCGTCTTCAGACATTGCGAGGTGAGTTCGAATCTCTAAAAATGAAGTGTACTAAATCCATTGCTGACTACTATACACGAGTAATAGTAGTATCAAATCAATTGAGAAGAAATGGAGAGATTCTCAATGATGAGAGAATTTGTGAGAAAATTTTGCGATCTTTAGATCCAAAATATGATTATATAGTTGTGACCCTAGAAGAAAAAAAAGACTTGGAAACAATGTCTGTAGAAGAACTTGTGGGCTCACTCCAAGCCCATGAGCAGAAAGTCAATAGAAGAAGTGATGATAAAGCACTGGAGCAAGCTCTCCAAACAAAGTTGTCCCTCACTGCAGAAAGATATGACAAAGAGGGGACGTTACAGCAAGGAAGAGGACGAGGCTGAGGATCTCGTGGAAGAAATTCTAGAAACTTTGACTCCAGAGGATGTAGCAGAGGTGGAAGAGGTCCCACTAGAGGAGGACGAAATCAACAAAGCTATGTCCCACAAGGCAGAGGACAAGGAAGAAGAGGAGGATATAATAACCGCTCGAATGTAGACAAAAGAAACATTCAATGCTACAACTGTCATAAGTACGGACACTATAGTAATGAATGTTGGGGGCGACAACAAGAAAAGGTTAGCAAGGAGGTTAACATTGCTGAAACTGAACATGCAGAGGGAGAGTCATTGATGCTGATGGCACACAATTCAACTCCCCAGGACCAAAGTGTTTGGTACCTTGATTCTGGAGCCAGCAACCATATGACTGGCAGAAAGAACTTATTTTTTGAACTTGATGAGAAAGTTCAGGGGGAGATCTCTTTCGGCGACAATTCTAAAATCCCAGTCCGAGGGAGAGGAGATGTTTTGATCAAACAGAAGTTTGGAGATCATGCTTACATCTCCAACGTCTACTATGTGCCAGCCATGAAGACAAATATACTTAGTCTCAGACAGCTCGTTGAGAGAGGCTATCGAATTAGCCTCAGTGATAAGTAGATGGTGATAATAGATGCTCGAGGAAAGCTTGTTACTTGAGTTCAAATGGCAAAGAATCGATTGTTTCCACTCGCTATCCAACATGATATGCCAAGATGTTTGAGCGCTATCATTAGCGACAAAGACTGGCTATGGCATCTAAGGTATGGGCATCTAAACTTTGAAAGTTTGAAACAATTGGGAAGCAAGAAGATGGTGAAGGGCTTACCCAATATCCATCATCCAAATGTGATATGTGAAAGCTGTATTTTGAGCAAGCAACACAGAAACAGCTTTAGAAAGCAAGCCAACTGGAGATCAACCATGCCGCTCCAACTAATACACGCAGATGTGTGTGGTCAACTAAGACCATTTTCGAATGGACAGAATCAATACTTCCTCGCATTCATCAACGACTACAGTAGGAAGACCTGGGTCTACTTCCTAAAAAGGAAGTCAGATGTGTTCGATAAGTTCAAAGAGTTCAAAACTTTTGTGGAGAAACAGAGTGGCTTCCGCATCAAGTCACTCCAGTTAGATCAAGGAGGAAAATACAAAGACGAAGCTTTCCTGGAATTCCTTAGACAACAAGGGATTCAGAAATAGTTCACACCATCATACACTCCCCAGTTGAATGGTGTAGCCGAAAGGAAGAATCGCACAATCCTTAACATGGCTAGAAGCATGTTAAAGGATAAAAATGTGCCCAAGAGTTTTTGGGCAGAAGCAGTGTTATGTGCAGTCTATCTGCTCAATAGGTGTCCGATGAAGATTCTTGATACAAAGACACCATATGAAGCCTGGAGTACTCACAAGCCCAGTGTGAGTCATCTTAGGGTGTTTGGTTCCATAGCCTACGCCAAGATCCCAGAAGCAAGAAGGACAAAGCTGGATGATAAAGGAGAGAAGTGTATCCTTGTAGGATACGATGATAGCACTATGGGATATCGACTCTACAATCCCATCAACAAAAAAGTCTTTCACAGTCGGGATGTCATCTTTGAAGAAAATGAATCCTGGAAATGGGACCAAGCTGAATGTTCCAAAGATGCGGAATTGACACTTGAAGGAGAAGAACCTACACATACAAGAGAAGTGGCTATCGAGCCACAAATTCCTGAGCTGCAAACACCTCCACATGGTTCACCACAGAGGAATGAAGCTCCATCACCAATAAAGCGTGAAATCTCAGACATGAGACCTAGAGGTGCTCGAAATCTAGCCGACTTGTATGAAACTACAGAACCAATTGAAGAGTATGTTACTCTTTACTATCTATTGTTAACCAACGACCCGGTTAGCTTTGAGTAAGCTAACGAAGAAGACAAATGGAGAAAAGCGATGGATGAGGAGATTCAATCCATCAAGAAGAACAAAACTTGGGAGTTGACAAATCTCCCGTAGGGCCGCAAAACCATTGGTGTGAAATGGGTCTACAAGACCAAAAAGAATGCTCAAAGAGAAGTTCAGAGATACAAAGCAAGACTTGTCTCCAAAGGCTACAAGCAAAAATAAGGGATTGATTATGGAGAAATCTTTGCCCCGGTTGCTAGGCTTGAAACCATCAGATTACTAATTTCACTTTCAGCACAAAATGGATGAAAGATTTACCAGCTGGATGTGAAATCAGCATTTCTGAACGGTTTTTCTAGAAGTAGAGATTTATATCGATCAACCACCTGGATATGTAATGAAGGGCAAAGAAGACAAAGTGTACAAGTTAAAGAAAGCACTCTATGGCTTGAAGCAGGCACCTCGTGCGTGGAACATGAGGATTGATGACTACTTCCAGAAGAATGGATTTAAGAAGTGTCCCTACGAGCATGCGCTATACATAAAGATGGAGACAGATGGAAGCATGCTAATAGCTTGCCTATATGTTGATGATCTGATCTTCACCGGCAACAATCTAGAGATGTTTGCTGCTTTCAAGAGGAGCATGGTCAAAGAATTCGAAATTATGGATATTGGCCAGATGGCTCACTTCCTTGGCATAGAAGTCGTGCAAAGCAAGAAGGGAAGCTTCATCTCCCAGAGCCACTATGCAAAAGAAGTACTTAAAATATTTAGGATGGATAAATGCAACCCTGTGACAACTCCGTTTGAAACGGGATTGGAGTTAAGAAAGAATGAGCAAGAAGATGTTGACCCTACATATTTTAAGAGTCTGGTTGGAAGCTTGAGGTATTTGACATGCACCAGACCAGATATACTTTATGGAGTTGGACTTGTCAGCAGGTACATGGAGACTTGACTCACTCGAAAAATGAGCAGCTCGAAAGCTATCCCAAGTATAGGAGTTATGTCATGTAATATTAAGCCCAAGGGCTAGATCGTCTCCTCAGGGAATGCATTTTAATCTCAAAATTTACATTTCTCCAATCGAAAACAAAAAGGTTACTGAACTCAGTTCAGATTTAGAGTTTTCAAGGTTGTTCAATTTTACTTCTGATGAATTAAATGACACGTAATTTAAAAACCCTAGAACTAACATTCACTAAATAAAAAAAAAAGTATGGAAATCCTAATCTACTTAAGAAAATACCTAAACACACATTATTAAAGATGGCAACTACGAATAAGGAATTAAGACATGCAATGGAAACTCAAACAAACACACACACATGCACTAAAAAACGGAACTTTAACACAAACCAAGAACTCAAATCAAAATGCAACACATAAAAAAAAAGAACGATGACAAAAAATAAAAATACAAACTTTGATAAAACCGGTCCTAACTAAACCGAACCTCGAAAAAAAAATTAAATCTTGGAAAAAAAATAACTAATTTAAATATGAACCCAAGCGTAATTAAATATGAACTTCCAACTAAATCTACCAATAAAATAAAATACAAAAAACAAATAATTAAACTATCAACTATTGCAAAGATAATAAAATATTCAAAACCCAAACTTTTTAAATACCTTTAGTAAATAAAAAAAATAATACCATCCTATATCAATATTAAAAGAGAAAAGATAAAAGAGAGAGAGAGAGATCCATGGGAAGATGCTTGCTGAAGCTGCTGCTGGAGAGGATGGCTCGGGTTTCAGCTGGTGTGGAGTTTGCAGCTGTGCTGGGGCTTCGGGGCTGGTTGTGTGTGATGCTCTACTGTGGAGAGAGAGGCTGCTGCTGTGTGTGGTTGCTGGCAGCAGGCAGTTGGAGCAAGCTGGGCTGTGACGGGCATGGGAGGCTCGTGCACTGGCTGAGTTACAGGACTGAAGATGCTGTCGGAGTTGGTGTAGCAGAGGAGAACTCAGATAACAGAGGGGAAAGAAAGGGTGAGACAGAGCTAAGGGAAGAGAGAACAAGGTAGAAGAGGAAGAAGGAGAGAGGAGAAGAGAGAACGAGAAGGAGAAAGATAGAGAGAGAGCTGAGAAGAGAGACAAGATCGAAAGAAAGAAAAAAATTAAAGAAGAAGAAGAAGAAGAGGAGCAAAAGGAGAGAATGGGGAGCCCTCGGGCTGCCTGCGTAGGGGGAGGAAGAGAAGGGAATTTGAAGGATAGGGGGGGAAGCCCTAGAATCGGATCCAGCCAAGATGAATTTGACCCGGCCCGTTTGAAAGGACTTGAATTATTATATTTTTTCATTTTTTTTCATTCTCTGTTCATCACAAATCTGACTCTTCTAGATCTCGTTTCTCACAAAACTCAAAACATAAAAGTTGTAGATAATTCTTTCCTCTTTCTCTAAAAATTTGAATCGTCTCGATCGAAGCTCGGACGGAAAAGTTATGCATGAAATATGAACAGGTGTTGGTTTTAGTTTTCGAGATTTTTCCTACAACAAAAAATTACCAAAACTTCATAAATAGTGCAATAAAGTTCAAGAATGATGATTTTGGCACTTTATTAAAATATTGGATAATTTTGGACATTTAATTAAAAATATAAACCGTAAAGCCCGGGTTAAGATGCCCAATTATGCAGTTTTGACGTGTAATCAAGACTCCTGACCAGTCCCACCTAAATGTAGCAAAAATGATACTCCGATATGTCAAGGGTACCATCACCAATGGTATGCTCTATTCATCAAGAGGTGATTGTAAACTTATCGGCTATTCAGATAGTGATTGGGGAAGAGATCTTGATGAAAGAAAAAACATATCGGGATTCACATTTTTCATGGGAGATACAGCGTTTACATGGTCGTCAAAGAAGCAACCCATCGTAACGCTATCATCATGTGAAGCTGAGTATGCTGCTGCCATCTTGGCTATTTGTCATGGTATATGGATTAGGAATGTATTGAAGTATCTAGGATTTCTTCAGGATAACCCCACATAAGTTTACATCGACAACCGATCAGCGATTGCACTTGTGAAAAATCCAGTTTACCATGAAAGAAGCAAACATATTGATACTCGGTATCATTTTATTAGGGAGCATGTCAAGAATAAAGAAGTGGAATTGATATCTTGCAGAACGTATGATCAGATTGCTGACATTTTCACAAAACCACTCAGGCATGATATTTTTGCAAGACTGAAGACAATGCTCGGAATGACAAAGTTAGGAGAGTCAAGTTTAAGGGGGGATGTTGAAAACAGTAACCTTGACTGAATCTGGAGATAGCCGGCATCCCACCGCTATTGCAATTGGAGTTTGGCAAGCAACCTACTCCACCTACCAGCCCACATCCATTGAAGTTTAACTCCCACCATTGTTGATTATATTGTTGTATGATTTACTATAAATAGGTGTGTGTATGTGTTGTGAAAGGGTGGTGTGTTGAGAGAGTAATAGCCAATGAGCGAGAGAGTTCTGTTTCTTGAAGTTCTCTGTATTTTCCAGATTGAAATATATTTGTTTAGTATTTATCCTCACTGAGTTTCAGTCACATCCAGTGACTGAGTGTACCTCTCCACCCATCATTTTGAACTAACCTTTTGAGGCAACACTCCGAGGCTAAGGTGAGGACTACAAATTATGTTTATAACTGACTAAATTATAGTATTTAATTATTAAATTGTAGTATTTAATTATATCAAACTTTTTGGAGTGTTTTGGAAATAAGTTAAATTGTAGGGAATGGATTATATTGGATTTTTGGAGATATTCTTGGGATTAAATTAAACTGTAAGAATTTGATTAAATAGAATTTTGAGGAACATTTTGGAATTAAGTTAAATTGCAGGGATTGGATAAAATTAGAATTCTAGGAATATTTTGGAATTAGATTAAACTGCAGGGACTTGATCATATTAATATTTTTTTAATGTGTTAGAAATTAAATTTAAATATAGGAAGTGAATCATACACCTTTTTTTACAATTTAACTTGTTAACAGGATTGTGTGAGCCTAGGATATTAAAATAATTATTATTCCATGACTTAACTGATTATACTGAAATATGTGGTCACAGGGTTTGTGCTTTGAACATCGTAGGCATCGATTTAAGAATCTTATAGGCACAGTTTCCGTGAATAAGGTAAGGGGAATAGATTAAGCAATTTTTTATTTTTATTTTTTTGTAAATTCTACCGATTAAAATGGAACTAATATGTGTATGTATATGATTATCGCGCAAGTTTTGAAAGCCAACCATTTAAACTAAGGGTTTTAAGCCTAGGGTTGTGTTAATAGCTATTATTTTCGAAAATGAACCATTTAAAGTAAAGAAAAAAGGTTACAGGATTTAAGTAATGGATTCTTTTGATAATTTGACTAGTTGAAATGATTGGTTGGAGTTGTTTTACATCTTATAAAATTGGTCAAGATGTGTAGGGTTAATTATCTCCATTTTTATTATTAACGCTTTTTTTGAGTATTAGGTAAATTGTGGAGATAATTTAACCTATATTTTCAGTAAAGCAAATAATGAATATGGATTGACTTATTATTTCAATAGTTATATAAATATGTGTATTATTAAAATCGTGTGACATAAGGAAAAATGTAAATTCTATGTTGAGCTATGAAATATGTATAATATGTTGGAAATACTGAAATGCATTAAGATTATATTGTATTTAGAATTGTTTAAAAAAAGCAGAGTATTAATTATAAATTTCAATGTTTGGTTTGAGAACTCCAGTGGACCATAGTACGCACGGTACCGTTGTGAGAGTTATGGAGAGCTTAGTGCAACCACACGTCCTATAGAGAGTGTTGGTATTGAATAGTCGATTGAGCTGTGAAGGGTAGAGTTTCCCCTAGAGTCTAGACCAGCATGGGAAAGCCAATTGAACTAGCAGATTGAAGAGTTGGGAATTGATTTAACTCTGGTGGGCTGACGTGAGTCAAGTCCAACCTATAGGCCGCACAACCCATCATGGGGGGAAGCATGTTGGTTTCTATCCATCTGATAATGAGTTCTAAATTCAAATTTGTAGATTTAACCAGAGTATAACAGAACAGTGCATGTAAATACATAACAGTGTATGTGAATATAGAATATATGAAGACAGAGGATGTGAAATGTGATAAAAGAGTATGTGATAGGAGAACAGAGCATGTGAAAACAGAGATTATGAAAAGTTGAGTTTTACAGAGATAACAGCATACAAAGTAAAGTAACAAAGTATTAAATGTATTAAATATAGTAGTATTATATGAAGTAAACTCTCCGCCCGAGGGCTTGCTAAGAAAGGCGAGTGCCCTGATATGTATCAGTTGTAGCTATACCAGGTTGCATAAAAATTAGATTAGAGGGGAGCTATATGTATGGGCATGTAATCTCCCCTATCCTCGGGAACTTTTGTTTATAAATAATTTTGTGTGTGTGTGTGTGTGTGTGTGTGTGAGTATAGTATGAAAATCGTTTTATAGCTGTGGTTAATTAACAACTGGTGATATTTTATATACACTAAACTCATAATAGTCACACACTAGCATTAATCTATTCCGTCTTACTGAGATGTGTCTCACCCATTATACAATTCATCTTTTTCAGGACCTCCACGTGATCGAGTTTAACGAGCTTGGGACTGGGTTTGTTGGCATAGCATTTTTGTGAGAGGGTACAAATCTTGGATGTATTTTTGGATTTATGTTTTTAGTTTTCTAAGATGAATATATATGGATACTGTGTGTTGGGAAATTTTTGGGATGTTTATATAGAACTCTAGTATATTATTGAGAGTGCTTATTTATTTTTTTGCTGCGTGATTGAAGTTATGGCATCAGACACAAGTGATTGAATCACATCACACCTTGGGCCACACTTGGCGGGTTCGGGGCATGACACAAAGTGATATGGGAGGCACTTGAAAAGTGATATGGAGTGAACAAGAAAAAGAAGTCTATTACTCTAGAAGCATCGAGCTCAAACGTTCAAGGAGAAAATAAGTGTTTTATTGCTTTAGCCAATGAGGAGTAAAATTCCTCTCCTTCTACTTCATTGAATAATTCATGCAATGATTCACGTGATATTCTTTGTGATACATTTGATACTGAATCATGTGATAGTTTTGGTAGTGAAAGCATGCCTACTTATGAGGAATTGCAAGCTGAATATATTAGAACTCATAAGTCTCTTGTTAAAATTAACAAACAATATATGTTATTGAAAGACAAGAATGAGGCTTAATTGGAAGATCTAGAATATAAAATTCTTATTGTAAAAGAAAAGGATTTGAAAATCATAAGATTAGATAACAAGAATGCAATGTTGGAAAGAGAGCTAGAAGATTTAAGATCCAAATTTTCTATTGAAAATGAAAAGGATCCTCAAATATCTGCACTGGAGTATAAAGCAAACATGATGACCAAAGAATTCGTAAAACTACAAGGCATTTGCAAGGGTTTAAAAGATCTAAAAATTAAAGGACTTGAAAGAAAAATAGAAGACCAGGCTAGGATCATCCAAAAGATGACCTTAGACAAGGAAGGGATAAGTTATAATAGGATTGAAAATAGGAAAAAAGAAAAAAAAAAAAAACGAACGTATACATGGGGTACTTTATAAGAGAATCAAAACATTATGCTAGTACCTCCTCCGGTCCATATGCTCACACCACTTGTGTATTGTGTAAAAAGAAAAGACACATAAAATTTGATTGTCTATTCAAAAGAAATGATGTGAAAGCTAAACAGGTATGGATAGTCAAAGAACCACCTAGTCCTAACCCATCGAGACTCAAACATAGAAAAATGGTATGGGTTGTTAAGAAAGCAAATCCTTTGGAACCAAAAGAAGATCGAGTTTTGATTACGCGTCAAAGATGCATAATTGGGTATTTAAATTCATGCATTAACGATTATAATTTTAATTAAATGCCTGATTATGTCCATTATTTTAATCAGTGAGCTCGTTTGATAATTTTTAGATAATTATCGTATTTTTGTTGAAAAATTTACGAACATTCGTGATTTATTATTCTGGGACAATTTCTAGACATTAAAGCCTGTAGACACACTAATTTTTACCAGACCTTCCTAAAAAGACCTGGTATAGTATAATTGTATTTAAGTCAAATTAGAGTCCCGATTTTTTCCATTTTGAGTCCTTTTCAAAATTAGAGTCCAATTTTAAAAAATTAGTTTTCCCAAAATAATCTTGCAATTTCAAGTCGAGTCCCGGTGTTCTAGGAAAAAAGTTTGTCAAATCCTATTTACTATAGTTTTAAGCGGTCTTTTTCATAAAATTTATTTGCAAAATTAATCTCCTTAGTTGAGGACCCTGGATTTCAAATTTGTCGCCCTTTTGTAAAAAATGATAAGACCCCAACATGTTATGTTGAGTCTTAGTGTTCTAAGAAAATATTTGTTCTTTTAATTTTAAAACTAATTCCTTCTAAAAATTCTCAGCCAGAGTCCTTTTTAATCTAAATTTCAATTTCAAAATTAAACACTTTTACTGAAAGCCAAACTTTAATGTTTAATTTGTGAAATTGGTTCTTTCAAACTTTTTAATTATTTTTTTTTTAAATGAGTAGGTCCTTTAATTTTAAAACCAGGGGCTTTGTTTTGATGTTAAGGTTATGTTGTAATAACCAGGTTCATTTAAGTCAAAATTGGTCAACCAATTTTAAAGTCAAAATTGAAAAGTCCCATGCACTTTATTAAGGGGGTGGGGGGACACGTGCAGTAGATGTCCACGTAGAAGTGCTACAATAAGAGGGCTAATAAGACATATGTAATGACCTGCTTATCTTAGCATATTAATTATCAATAACTTAAAACATAATAAAGTCAACCTGAACCCTTGGGTAACGGGGACACACTTGTCATACACATTGGAAACCTAAGTAGTAGTAAACATAAATTCAACCATTCAACCATATAATACAATATACCAGAGTTTCTACATTCCACCATGTACTGTACAAATGTACAATCCTCAAGGTCACTAAAAGATAAGACTAGGATCTAATACGAAAAATCCAGTTGATCCTAGCTCAAAACTTACCCTCCTAGTTGGGTAATAATATTGCCTCAATGGCGGCCTCGGTTCGCCTATCTTTCTGGGTTCCCTGAAATAGTTTAAGTTGGGGTGAGACACCTCTCAGTAAGGGAAATAAACTAAATATAGTTGTGTGGCAACATGAATATTTAGGTGCCATTATAAACATACATTATATTTCACATATTTGGAAACTGATAATATCATAACTGATAAAACATATCATTTCATAAATATACTAATTCATACTGCATATCACTGTTCATAAAATCATATGATATAACTAGTAATTCTGAAATTTACCCAAGATGAATAGCTAGTTGATGTCATGTATTATCCCCCATAACGGGATGTGCAGCCCGAAGGTGAGACTCGACAATGGCTGATCGACCACTGCCGAGTCAAAAATGTCTGCAAGTACAATGGGCCGGCCACACCCTGGTCCAGATTGCCAGGTGGACGTCTACAACTCTACACTGAAAACCACATCGACCATTCATCTCCCACCCCCTTTACTAGCAGGGGCGGTTAGTACCAGCCTGAACTGAACCGATCTGTTTAGCTACAACATCGTGCTCCTGAAACTGAACTGAACTACCATCTGGGTTCTGATAACATATAATACATGATAATATACTGTTTGCACATATATAGATTGATAGCGTTTTCTGATTTCTGTAATAACATAAATAAATACAGTCTTGCGCCAATTACATTCATTACTGCAGCCTTGTGCCGAATACATACATAATCCACGGCCTTGCACCGGCTATCAATCACGACCTTGCACGGAACATAACATACACATTGATCTCTATAATTGTACTATTTATCATGTATTCTGAAATTAATATGTATGGCATTATCCTGTTATTTCTGAAAATCACTGAAACATGCTTTATCTATACAATTGACTTAACATAATACAATGTGCATAAAATTAATATTCATGCTATGCAATTCTAAATAAAATCATACATTCTGTTCTGAAATCGTATTTCTTGTATAATAGCAGTATTTTTCCAAATATAGATATTTCTCAATAATGCTCAGATGTAATACATGCTTTTAACATAAATCTACTAATGAATAAAATAATTTTCATGGAAAAATTCCTACTTTAGTTTATCCCTTTACCCGACTACTAAAAAGCCCCTATAGTGCTTAGTTTTATACCCGCAGGGTTCCCCGTTCAATACCCTGAAAACAATATTTCCTATAACAAAACTTCAGTATTCCTTTGAGTTCTACATTTTCTACAACTGTAGGAAAGACAAATATTGAGTAAAAAGCCTTACTTTGAAGTTGGGATAAAATCCAAGTTAATCCCACCAGCGATCTACTCTAGCAGATTTGAAGAGAACTCTCCCAAAAGTGTCGTGGCGCCTTGGATCGTCGAACCGGTGAGAATTTAGCCTGAAATCTTTGAGAGAAGGGGAAAGGGATGAACAAGAGAGAGAGAGAGAGAGAGAGAGAGAGAGAGAGAGAGAGAGATGAGGGTTTAGGCTATTTATACACTTGCATTCGTCGACAAGGTCATGAAGGAAATTCGTCGACGAACACTTATTCCTCGTCAAAAAAATTTAAAGCCAAAAAATAGCCTCTCGATATCTTCTCATTGACGAGACACATCCCCATCGACGATCCCCTCAAGCGTGCTTGTTGAATCAGGTGTAATCCCAAGAGGGGGGATGAATTGGGTATTTAAAAAATTTGTTGGCACTTATTTACCGCTTAAAACACTTCTTATATATTTACCAATGAATTCTTGTTACTCAATAACTTATGTGTAAGGCTATCCAACCTATACATGCAATATACACAATTTAAATGCAGTGCTGAAAATAAAGAGTAAAGGGAAGAAAGAAGATAAACACGGTTTTTACAAGGTTCAGCCAACTTGGCCTATATCCTCACCTTGAGCAACCACTCAAGGATTTCACTAAATCCCTACTTCTTAAATTGGAACAGAGCTTTCCTTACAATCCACTACTTACAAGAGGCACAGCTCCCTCCTACTCCGTTGCTTACAAGAGATACAACTCTCTTCTCACACATCGGTTCACACACTGAACCGTGTATACCATAGAATCTAAAAAATAATACTCAAAAATGCTTCTAAAAAAAGCATGTAAGTACAAATCAAATTCCTAACACATTAACATATGATTAAACTTGAAGCTCATGAATGTATGAAAATGATACAATCATTTTATGTATGATATGCTTCAACACACAAACCCTCTTTAACCAAAACTCCCACGTAATGATATATTTAAAATGCCTTGGAGTATACTATGTGTTGGCCTAATAAGGCTTACAATTCTTATTTTGATGATAACAAATAAAATGATATATTTAATATGTTTCAAGTTAAAGTTTTTTGCGGAAAACAATAAAGCTCAAGTGCATAAGGAAGTTTATGGATTACAAAGAATCCTCTAAGAACACAAAGTAAAGCTTATGGATTATAAAGAGCATGAAGAACAAAGTTATACTGTAAAAAGCTCAAAGGAAAGATTGCAACCACAAAGATGATGGAAGAACAAGATTGAAGACTAAAAGAATTATATTTTTTCAAAGGATATTCTAAATGTAAGTACTTCAAAGTTAATCTCAAGTATAAAGTGATTTGAAGCTCATAGAAATTCAAAAATATGTTTTTAAATATATATTCTAAAGAATATTTTTTAAATCAATAAAAAGAGAAAGGGTTTAATAAAAGAAAACTCTTTGAAATAATGAAGGGTCAGGCGACTGCCATGATAAGGCAGGCGACTGCCACATTAAGAAATGGTTTTTCAAAAAAGTGAGTAGCTAGACAGTCGACTGCCTAAACTGCCAGGTGCCTGCGTGAACAAGCCAGGTGATTACCTTGGTTCTGACAGGTGACTGCCAGCATTCTGTGTTGAGAGAGTGCTCTGCGACAGGCGACTGCCAAGTCGTGGCAAGCGATTGCCACTCAAACGTTGGCATTAATTCTCTCAACGGGAAGATTTTTTAAACCACGTTTTTGAACATATTTATTTCAAAATATTTGGAAATGATTTTTAGGAATCTTTGGGACTAATGAATGGCTTCTAAAACATCTATAAATAGTCAAAATCTTCAAAGGTTTGATACAAAAAATTATTATTATTACTGAAGCAATATTCAAAGGCTTTTGAAATCAAGCAATCTTCAAAGGTTTTCAGATCCAGCAACCTTCAAAGTTTTCAGATCCAACAACTTTCAAAGTTTTAGATCAAGCAACCTTCAAAGGTTTTTAGATCAAGCAAAGTTTTCAAAGGTTTCTAGATCAACCGATCTTCAAGTATTCAAAATTCTCAAATGATCTAAAACTTTCTTGAGTTTAAATTTCTGATCTAATATTGACTCATACTTCGAAACAAAGCTTTCAAAAATCAAAATCTTTCATTTTCTTTGAAAAATCATTTGGTAATTCATACTAAGCATTGGGTTTCAAATTTATTATATTTGAATTACCTTGAAGTATAAGTGTGCTGATCATTGTACTAATTTACTCTATTGTGAGAGTTCTCTTTTTTACACAAATTTCTTTATTATCACTCTTAAACGATTCAGAGTTGTTGAATCGTTGGAGCAAACAAAGGGTTATTGTTTGGAGAGGCGGGCTCTAGCCTAATAGAAGGAGTGGTTGTAAATAGGTATTGTTCCACCAAGTAAAGGAACTGATATAGTGGAATCCTTTGGTGTTTTGCAAAAGGCGAGGATGTAGGCTGTGTTGAAGCCGAACCTTGTAAAAATTCTGGTCACTTTCTCTCTACTTTACTTTACATTCTTTATTTATTTATTATTTAGTTTAAGAGTACAAGTTGCAGGTTCTTAAAAGAAACAAGGTACTTCATATTTAGAAAGTACGTTTTGATTAACTGTTTGCGGAAACCCTAAAAGGGAGTACGTTGGTTAATCTGTGGAAATCTTAATCAAGAGAGGTGGATTCTAAAATCTTACAGGAAAATCAACTAATATTCTTGGTTAAGTTATTGAATTAATTTGATTTCATTATTTGACTTGCGTATTTGAATTTCATTTTTTTTAAGTGTGATTGTCATTCATATACTTTGTTGTCTGGGTTGTTAAAATTCAAAAGAATCCAATTCACCCCCCCTCTTGGGAAGCTATTCCTCATTTCAATATGGTTCTAGTTCACTTTGTAAAGATGCACACATATATCTGATGTGAACTTGATAAAAGCCTTATCTTGAATATTTTATCAATCTATATCAAAAAGCTTTTTATCAAATATTTAATCACAACTCAATCCTTGTAATATGTAAATGTATATGATATGTAATTCAAAGAACAAAATTCTGAGTATATGATTTTCCAAACAAGATATCCCTTAATAAAATAGATATTTATGAATACCAAGCATATTTTCTCAAGTGTTTTAATATATATAGAATATGAATCCTATAACCGAATGCACACTTGAATCAAACCATTAAATCAATAACACAACCTTAATCAAGTAACGATCTTGTTTAAAATAAATATGTATATGTATAAGCAATTTCTAGATCAACCTTTTAATACCTAATCAAAAATAGATTTTTCAATAATATGCTCTATGAAAACTATATATATACTCTTGAATAAAAAAAAAACAATCAATTAATAGCTAAACAACTTTCTCAAGTAATGATCTTTTCAAAAACAATTTTTATATGTTTGTGCACACTCAAGATCAAACTTTCTAATAATGATCAAGGACAAGTAATGAGATGTGAAGTTCTTGAAAATAATAACTTGAATGATCAAACCTCAGTACTAGATTGAAATACAGTTGAATGAATGGATGCCCTTTGATTTTCGGAGTAGATTTTCCCAAAGAAGATGAATGTAGTATGAAGTGTAGGCAATCAGCTCAAGTTTTTCTATATTCTTGCAATAAGGTGTGTTCTTCTCTTGTTGTGTGTCCTTGGCCTTGTTCTAGGGTTTAGATAATTATTATATATAGTGTCTTGATTCTCGTACTCTTTGAGTTCCATGGATCTTGCCAAGATGTGTTAGCTTTACTTTATGGCTTCCATGACTTGTTATCTTTCTGTGCATGCTTAATATGGTTCCTGTTCACAAACTCAATGCACAAATCAAATACCAAGTGATTTGTCATTATCAAGACAGGGTTAAACTTGTAGAGTCAACAATCTCCCTTTTTTTTATGATGACAAATGCACGAGCAAAGATATATAATGAGTTACACCTAACAAGGCTCCCCCTCAATTAATGCATCAAATATTCAATGAATGACATTATGCTCATGTTCATACACAAAGTTCCTGAATCTAAATGAAGTATGAAATATGCTCATAATGAATATGCTCATGATGTTTCAACCATGACATCAACAACCGTTTCTCCCCCTTTACATATCTCCCTCTTTGAATAATTCCATTCTATTATTTTTGCTTCCAATTTTCTCCCCCTTTTCACATCAACAAAAAGGTGTAAACTAATAAAGCATGAGCAGACGTACCCTTATGTTCTTCTCCCTTTAGAAATCGTAAGGTTTTAAACGTGTCCAATTGTTGATTAATGCAATACCAAGTGATTATATCGTAAGTAACGTTGCTTCCCCTGAATTATATCATCTAACATGATTCTAAGCAACCTCTCAACTATGTATAAGACCTAATTCACGCCTAATTTGGATAAACCTATCTTCCGCAAGTGGTTTCATGAATATATCTGCCCATTGTTCATCCGTGCATACAAACTCTAGTGTTAGATCCCATTTTTGCACATAGTCACGAAGAAAGTGATGTCGTATTTCTATGTGCTTAGTTCGTGAATGTAATATGGGATTCTTTGAGATATTTATTGCACTCATATTATCGCATCTTATAGGGATTCTTCCATAACTTAATCTAAAATCCTTCAGTTGTTGTTTCATGTATAGCGTTTGAGCACAACAACTACCAGCCGCTATGTATTTAGCCTCAACTGTAGAAAGAGCCACTGAATTTTGTTTCTTAGAAAACCAAGAGATCAAGGAGTGTCCTAAGAAATGATAAATACCACTAGTGCTCTTCCTGTCCACTTTGCTATCCGCAAAATTAGCATCTGAATAACTAAGAATCTCAAAGGATGTGTACTTAGGGTACCATAAACCAATGTCCACAGTTCCTATCAGATATCTAAGTATCCATTTAATAGCTAGAAAATGAGATTCTTTTGGTGCAGACTGAAATCTTGTGCACAAACATACACTAAACATTATATATGGTCTACTGGCAGTCAAGTATAACAAGCTACCTATCATTCCATGATATAGCTTGACGTCTACTGGTATACCTTGTTCATCTTTGTCTAATTTCAATGAAGCACTCATAGGTGTACCTAGTATTTTTTTCATCTTCCATATTAAACTTTTTGAGTAAGTCTCTAATATACTTTGATTGATTTATAAATATTCCATGATTTTCTTGTTTAATCTAGAGTCCTAGGAAGAAATTTTGTTCTCCCATCATGCTCATCTCAAATTCATTTTGCATGGTATTGGCAAATTCATTACGCAATTCTTTATCTGTAGCGTCAAATATGATGTCATCTACATACACTTGTACTAGGAGAATATCATCTTTCTTAGATTTTATGAACAGGGTAGTATCTATCTTTCCTCTTATAAATCCATTTTCTAATAGAAAGCTGCTTAACCTTTCATACCAAGCTCTAGGAGCTTGCTTTAAACTGTACAAAGCTTTTGTCAGTCTATACACGTGATCTGGATTCTTATGGTTTTCAAAGCCTGTGGGTTGTTCTACATACACTTCTTCATTTATGTAGCCATTTAAAAGTGTGCTTTTGACATCCATTTGATATAGCTTGAAATCCTTAAAAGTTGCATATGCTAAAATCATTCGTATGACTTCCATCCTAGCTATAGGGGCAAATGTTTCTTCAAAATCTATACCTTCTTCTTGATTATATCCCTGAACTACTAATCTAGCCTTATTTCTCACAACTACTCCATGTTCATTTTTCTTATTTTTATATATCCATTTGGTCCTTATGATTGACTTATCCTCAGGTCTGGGAACTAATGTCCATACTTTGTTTCTCTCAAATTGATTTAATTCTTCTTGCATGGAAAGCACCCAAGATTCATCCTTTATAGCTTTACTCACATTCTTAGGTTCTTCTTGAGATAGAAATGTAAAATTACTAACCATGTTCCTAAGAGAGGAGTGAGTGGCTACTCCATGTAATGGTTCACCTATTATTTGATCTATGAGATGATTCTATATGTATTTCCATTCTCTAGGTGGTTCATTAATCTCATTTGTAGTTTGATCAATTTCAATGGATGGTTCTTTAAGTTCATTTTTCTTTTTTGAATCATTCTCAATTGATAGTTCTTCTAGTTCCTTGTTTAATTCAATTTCATATTCATCCGTTCTTTTGGAGAAAGGATTTGACTCATCGAACACTACATGGATAGATTCTATGACCATCAATGTTCGTTTGTTATATACTCTATAGGCTTTACTATCTAAGGCATACCCTAGGAAGATACCTTCATCTGATTTCACATCAAACTTTCCTAGATGCTCATTGTCTTTAAGCACAAAACACTTACAGCCAAAGACATGAAAATATGATATGCTTGGTCTATGGCTATTCCATAATTCGTAAGGAGTCTTATTAAGTGATGATCTAATCAGAACTCTATTTAGCACATAGCAGGCGGTATTCACTACCTCGGCACAGAAGTACTTAGGTAATTTATGTTCGTTAAGCATAGTTCTGGTCATTTCTTGTATAAACATATTCTTCATTTCAACTACACCATTCTGTTGCGGTGTTCTAGAAGCTGAAAAATTATGGGCAATTCCTAATGAATTACAATAATCTTCTATGTCTTGATTTTTAAATTCTTTACCCCTATCACTTCGAATTTTAGTAATTGTATATCCCTTTTCATTTTGGACTTTCTTGTAGAGGTTTATAAATTGTTCACATGCTTCATCTTTGTGACCCAAGAATATTATCCATGTGTATCTTAAAAAATCATCAACTATGACAAAGGCATATGATTTTCCTCCTAAACTCTGAATTTGGTTTGGTCCAAATAAGTCTAAGTGTAGCATTTGGAGTGGCCTAATAGTGGAGATCTCTTTCTTCTTCTTAAAGCTTGTTCTTCCTTTTTTTTCCTAGTTGGCATGCATCACAGATTTTATCTTTCACAAATTTAGTCTTAGGCAGTCCCTTAATTAATTCTTTCTTAACTAGTTTTGAGATTAAATCCATATTTGCGTGTCCTAGTCTCCTATGCCAAATCTAGCTTATTTTATTCATAGAAAATAAGCATGTCACATTCTGTGAAGTTAAGTTATCAAATCTTGTGGTATATACGTTTTCATGACACTTAGCAATGAACAGTGTCTTATTATCAGTTTTGTGTTCAACTATGCACTTGTCATGTTCAAATGATACTTTGTAGCCTTTATCACATCGTTGACTTATGCTCAATAAATTGTGCTTTAAACCTTCAACTAATAAAACGTCATCTATAATGAGTGAGGAATCATTATCGACTTTACCTACACCTGTGATCCTTCCCTTAGCATTATCTCCTAAAGTAACAAACCCTTCATCCTTGGGTATGATGGATGTGAACTTTGCTTTATCCCTGGTTATGTGATGTGAGCATTCGTTATCTATATACCATCTATCTTTTGAGGATTCTAATCTTAAGCAAATCTGCAAACACAATCAAACAGCCAGCTTTGGTATACAGATTGTCTTGGGTCCAAAGGGGGGGTTTGTGCTAGAATGACCTTTGACCTTCTATACTTTTTTTATTTTTATATCTTTATTTTGGAAAGGACAGTTGAATTGTATGTGACCCAACCTTCTACATTTAAAGCATGTAGTATTTCTATAATAATTCTAAGTTGGAACATATGAATTTGATTCTTTTGTAAAATAACCCATTTAAAGATGTCTTTTCTTTAGATTTTCCTTACCATTAAAATCGAATCCTTCTTTTTCTAAGGAATTTTTTTGAGATCTCAGGAGCTTTTCAAAATTGTTTTGTCCTTCAGTAAATTTACAGATAATTTCAAATTTATCTTTCAAATCCTTTTCTAACTCCTCAATTTTCAAATCTTTATTTTTTATGAAAGATCCATGGGATTCATTTTGGTTTTCAACTAGATTTGAAAGTTCTTTGACTTTGTTTCTCAACTCAGAAATTTTCTATTTTAATAGTGTACAGGTATTCTTGTTTTAGTTCATCATATGAAATCATATCATTTTCATTTTCAGATTTACTAGAATAATATGAAGATGATGAAAAAGATGATTGTACCTTAAGGTCATCATGTGCCATTAGACACAGATTGGCAACCTCGTCGTTGCTGGATTCAGATTCTGAACCGCTAGTATTGTGTGTATCCCAACCGATTTTAAGAGCCTTCTTCTTTTTCTTTGAGGCTTATACGAGCTTAGAGCACTCAAGCTTGATGTGTCCAACTTCTCGGCAGTTGTTGCATATTGGTGGATCCTCCTTCTTTTTCTTCATGCTTTGCTCTCCTTTTTCCAATTTAGAGTTCCGAAATTTTCTGTTGAACTTCTTGTTCTTCTTCAAAAACTTCCCAAACTTTTTTGTTAGCAAGGCCATGTCATCATCCATTTTGGAATCACTTTCTTCACTTGAATAGCTTGATGATGCCTTAAGTGCAGTGACCTTCTTTTCTTTGCTTTGCTCATTTTTCCTCTCGTTTATTGCCAGCTCATAGATGATGCGCAATCCAATGAGTTCATCCACTGACATCTCCTTGAGATTTCTCTCTTCTGCTATTGTCATAACTTTCGTTTCCCACACTAGAGGTAATCCCCTGAGTATTTTCCTAATCAACTCATAAGTAGGGTAAGTTTTTCCAAGAGCATTTAAAGAGTTAATGATGTGTGTGAATCTAGTGTACATGGATTGTATGGATTCATCAGTCGTCATTTTAAATGCTTCATATTCACCAGTGAGCATGTCTATCCTACTATCCTTGACTTCCTTAGTGCCTTCATATGTAACTTCTAATTTTTCCCAAATTTCTTTAGCTGAGTTACATGCCATTGCCCTATTAAATTCATTGACATCTAATGCACTGAAAAGTAAGTTCATGGCAGTGGCATTGATTTGTACTGACTTCCGATCCTCTTCAATATATTCATCCTCAGTTTTAGGTACATTAATCTTATCACTTACTTTCATGGGAATGTGATTTCCTTTAGTCATTATTTTCCAAACCTTCCAATCTACGTTCAATAGATATATGCTCATCCTACGTTTCCAATAGGTGTAATTTATACCACAGAAAATGGGTGGTCTAGTGGATGAGTGTCCCTCACCGAATGGAGTTACACCAATGTGTGCCATGTGATTGTTTTACAAATTAACTATCAAGTCTATGTAAACCCACTCTGATACCAAATGTTGAATCAGTTGTAATCCCAAGAGGGGGGGGGGTGAATTGGGTATTTAAAAAATTCTTTGTCACTTATTTACCGCTTAAACCCTTCTTATATATTTACCAATGAATTCTTGTTACCCAATTACTTATGTGTAAGGCTATCCAACCTATATATGCAATATATACAATTTAAATGCAGTGTTGAAAATAAAGAGTAAAGGGAAGAGAGAAGATAAACACGGTTTTTACGAGGTTCAGCCAACTTGGCCTACGTCCTCGTCTTGAACAACCACTCAAGGATTTCACAAAATCCATGCTCCTTAAATTGGGATGGAGCTTCCCTTACAATCCGCTGCTTACAAGAGGTATAACTCCCTCCTACTCTACTGCTTACAAGAGATATAGCTCTCTCCTCACACACTAGTTCACACACAGAACTGTGTATACAATAGAATCTGAAAAATAACACTAAAAAATGTTTCTAACAAAAGCGTGTGAGTATAAATCAAATTCTTAATAAATTAACATATGATTACACTTGAAGCTTATGAATGTATGAAAAGGATACAATAGTTTTATGTATGATATGCTTCAATACACTAACCCTCTTTAACCAAAACTCCCACGTAATGATATATTTAAAATTCTTTGGAGTACACTAGGGTTCTAGTTCACTTTGTAAAGATGCACACATATATCTAATGTGAACTTGATAAAAGTCTTATCTTGAATATTTTATCAATCTATATCAAAAAGGTTTTTATCAAATATTTAATCACAACTCGATCTTTGTAATATGTAAATGTATATGATATGTAATTCAAAGAACAAAATCCTGAGTATAAGATTTTCCAAACAAGAGAATCCTTAATAAAATAGATATTTATGAATACCAAGGATATATTCTCAAGTGTTTTAATATAGATAGAATATGAATCCTATAACCGAATGCACACTTGTATCAAACCATTAAATCAATAACACAACCTTAATCAAGTAACGATCTTGTTTAAAATAAACATGTATATGTATAAGCAATTTCAAGATCAACCTTTTAATACCTAATCAAAAATAGATTTTTCAATAATATGCTCTATGAAAACTATATATATATATATATATATATATATACTATTGAATAAAAAATAATCAATTAATAGCTAAATAACTTTCTTAAGTAATGATCTTTTCAAAAACAAATTTTATATGTTTGTGCTCACTCAAGATCAAACTTTTCTAATAATGATCAAGGACAAGTAATGAGATGTGAAGTTCTTGAAAATAATAACTTGAATGATCAAACCTCAATACTAGATTGAAATACAATTGAATGAATGGATGCCCTTTGATTTTCGGAGTAGATTTGCCCAAAGAAGATGAATGTAATATGAATTGCAGGCAATCAGCTCAAGTTTTTCTATATTCTTGCAATAAGGTGTGTTCTTATCTTGTTGTGTGTCCTTGTCCTTGCTCTAGGGTTTAGATAATCAGTATATATAGTGTCTTACCCTTAGGATTGATCTTAGCCGTTGGATCAATGAAATAGCTCGCGAGTTCTTTTAATAAATTTCCTGCAGGTTCAGGCGCCTGAAGGTGAAAGCCCAGGCGACCGAAGTTCCTTAACCCTTTGAAAATTTAACTTGGGATGCAGGGTCAGGCTCCTAAAGTTGTTCAGGCGCCTGAGATTCGAGGGTCATGCAACCGAGGTGCCTCGGCCAACTTGCTGTGTTTTCCCATTAATTCTTCAAGCTACCGAACTTAATCTTCAGGCTCCTGAAGAAATTCTTCAGGCTACTGAGGGTGAGTTCAGGCTATTAAAGTCCCCTTTTTCTCAATTTTCCTTTTCTAATTTTGAAATCTTCTTTGCAATTTTTCTTGGGTCTTTTATAAAAGATATTTTCCATGATTTTAAAAGTATTTCTAAGTCCATGAAAGTACCCTAATGATGTACATGAAATGCATGAATCTTAAGATCATTCTAAGTTATGTTGAGCCTCAAATTAGATCATATGAAAATGTAAGTACATGAGTTCTAAATACCCATTCCCAAGATGTTCTTGAACTTTGCCGCTTGCATCTTGATTCTCGTACTCTTTGTGTTCCATGAATCTTGCCAAGATATGTCAGTTTTACTTTATGGCTTCCATGACTCGTTATCTTTCTGTGCATGCTTAATATGGTTCCTGTTCACAAACTCAATGCACAGATCAAATACCAAGTGATTTGTCATTATCAAAACAGGATTGGACTCGTAGAGTCAACAGTGCTTATCAACAAATGTCTTATGTTCATTGACGAGACCCCTATTGAAACTCCAATTATAATTTCCTTCTCTCTCCGTTCCCTTATTATTTAAATTACGTTAATTATTCGGGTCTCTACATTCTCCCCTCCTTATAAAATTTCATCCTTAAAATTTGCTATCCATACGATTCATCATCCCTTAAAGAAAACAGTCTACTTATTTTATTACTTACCCTTACTTATGGCGGAGGAATACCATGGTTACATTCAAAGTTCTGGGAGATTACTTATAGAAAATAAAATTCCCCCAAAACTACAATATTACTTACTAACTAAACTATTACATATATTGACTAACCTATAAAAGAAACATTACATAATTATTTTCACTTTTCCGGATTATAACTGAAACCCATGGAACAATTGCGGGTACTTTTGTCTTATCTGTTTGTTAAGTTCCAAAGAAGCTTCTTCTATTTCGTGATTCCTCTACAGGACTTTCACTAGAGGAATCTTTTTATTACGCAATTCCTGCTTTTTCCTGTCCAGAATCTGTACTGGTACCTCCTCATAAACTAGTGAATCATTTAGCTCTAATTCACCATAACTGATCACATGGTTAAATATTTCAAAATGAAATGTGGGCTTGGAAAATTTAAAATAAAATTAAGCCTCGGTTTGGTTTCAAAAGAGAAATGGGTCAAGGGTTGTTGTAAAAACAGGTTAGGGCATTTTAAAATGAAAGGGCCAGCCTAGTGGGATGTTAAAATGGGGTAGGGGTCTCTTGAAAAAGGAAATGGTTTTTTTTTTATTTTAAAACTCAACCAGGCCTGGAGGTTTCAAACTAAATGGGCCTGGGTCATGAATTTTGAAAATGGGCTTGGGGACTATGTAATTAAAACAGGTTCGAACCTGAGTGTGGGTTCGGGTTGAGTGTTCAAGTATTTTTTTAAAAATGGAGTTGGGCTCCAGTCAAAGGGAACATCGGGTTTGGATTTAGGTCAGGGCAGAGCTTAGGATCGAACCTAAAGTCTGGTTCAAGTTTGGGGGCTTTAACTCAAGTTTTCAGGTGAGCTTTAAACTCGAACAGAAGTACCTACACCTCTACTCATACACACACAATCATAAAATATATTGGACAATTATAGCTTTAGAGTCTTACTCTTCCTTTTTTCCTCCTCCGGTCTTCTCTTCTTTTCATCGACGAACTTTCTACAGAACTCGTTGACAAGGTGATGTGTCTCATTGATGAATCTAGCTCTATAAATAGTTAAAAGTTGGATTTTTATGCAGAAAATTTACAGAAATTCACTCCCTCTCTCTCTCCTATGGCTCCACCTCCATCTTTTTTTGAGTTTGGCCCCATTGCTCACTAGATCGATGATCAGAGGCCACCACGACGCTCCTGGGGAAGTTCTCCCTAAGTTTTCTGGAGCGGATCATTGGTGCAACAAAGTTGGATTTCATCCTAGATTTAGGGTAAGGTCTTTTATTAGAAATTAAGCTTTTCGGAAGTTGTAGGAAGTGTAGAAAACGTAGAAATAATGATGTTTTGTTCTGAGATTTATGATTTTCAGGGTGTTGAGTGGAGAACCCTGCGGGTATAGGACCTGCTATAGTAGGGGGATTTTAGTAGAAATCGGGTAAGGGAAATATGCTATGTTAGGTAATACTAGTATGATTTTTGTTAGCCTTAGTGGCTACACCATCATTGTTTAAAGTGTTTTGATGATATTAACCCACATATTGTTCCTAGTGTTTTCCTATCTTTGTAGATCATGTTTAGTACGGGTACTTGTACATGAATTATTGGATCGAAGACAAAGATCAGACCGAGTAGACGTCAAGAAGGAAAGATCAAATGGACACGTACTCGGAATGACCCAAGCACAACCAAAGAAAGCTTAAGTGTATAAATTAATTGTAATAAGGGTTGTGTGATTGAGTGCGTATTATAACTCTTACGAAGTGTATCTTGCATGATTTCTGAGTAAAAGTTGAGCCATTGCATAAGCATACTAGGACACATGAGTTTATAGGATTGCACTAAAAACATAAACACAAACTCACCTTTCATAGCTTTCTAAGTTAAAACAAGAATTTGTCAAATGAATCCTAAAACTCAAATATGTTTTCAAAGGGACAAGTTTTTAACATCATAGTTTTAAGAACATTTTTATACTTAATCCTGAGTGTGTTAAAACAAGTTTAACGTCCTAAAGGTTCAAAGAAAGTCGAGTATATTTACAAAAGGACATACTAAGCATATAAGATATCAAAATGGGTTTTCAAACGTGTTCTATTAATTAAAATATCTTATATTCAAAAGGAAACTCATTTGGAAAAGTTTAAATCTTCATTAGACTTAATACATTTTATATAATTTTGTCCAAGAATGATTTGAGTCATTAAAACACTTTTTGATAGGGAAAAACAAAGTAATCATCACTGCCGTAGTGCAGTCTTGAGTCCTGAACACCTTACAATATTTTGAGCATAACTTTTTCTAAAAAAGTCCAAATGGGATGATCTTGGTCTCCCTGGAAAGTTAAGACAAAATTCCACAACATTTACTTTTGTGACTTTTTCTAATTTAGGGACCTCATCGACGAAATTCAGATTTCGTCGACGAATTCTGGGCAGAAGCGCCCCAACTGGCGGAAAACGGCTAGTTTGCCAAATAAAGTATTTTTTCTTCCCCCCAATGGCTAGTTAACGGCTCTTAAGGTTCTTGGACTATAAATACAAGCTTTTAGACTTGTATTAACATGGTTTTGAGCATTGTTGATCATATATGTGAAAAATATCATTTTATCCAAAGCCTAAGCACTTTGTACTTTGCATTTTAGTTATTCTTCACAAGTGCTCAATCCTCTCTTGCTCACTTATCTTGTAAGATTCATTCCTTGAGAGAATAGAGTGAGGATTTGGTTATGTTTCATATTGGCTCATTTAAGGAGCATTAAATTGTATTTCCAATCTCTTGTAAGGTTCTTTGTGAACCATTGTTGTAAGGTTCTTTGTGAATCGAAGCGAAGGCTTTTGGTGAGCGCGGTAGGGGTTTGTTCCCAAGTGTAGGGATTTGTTCTCGAGTTGTAAGGCTTCTCCCCGGTGAAGGAGTATCTTTAGTGGATTGTGGAATCCTTAGGTTGGTGCTAAGGCATGGACGTAGGCTTGGTGCCAAACCACGTAAAAATACCGGTGTTGTTCTTTCTCTCCCTTACACTCTTTATTTTATATCTTGTGCGTGATTTATATTTATATTGCGATATAATTTCTTGTATCTTGCCAAGAGTTTTTATTTTGAAGAAAAATATGTATTCCGTGAAAAGAGTCTATTCACCCCCCCTCTAGACTATATACTCTGGGTTGGGACTTCTAACAATTTTAGTATGAATTATATGTTTTATCAGATTATTATTTCACTGCAGGACCTTATACGGTGTATCAAATACGTTTAAAATGTTTTAAATTACTGTGTGGGATAAGAATACGGATATGGTACAGAATCAAGTTTTTACAGGATTTTCAGGATTTTTTTTTACAGAATATACAGACAGTAGATATGCTTTATTGTATTTTCAAAATACCATGATTATACAATTTTCACTACCATGACATACTATCACGCCCCGAACCTGGAAATGGGACCTAGGGGTGAAAATGCAATCTAACCTGTCCCTGTATCATACAAATCATCCAAAGATATAGTACAAAGGATGAGGGTCCAACCCCGTGGGGTTCCCAGGCACCCTTAACACATCCAAACACAATAGATCATACACAGTGGAAAAGAGTCTTACTAGAGTCTATACAAAAGGAGAAACAGGCTCTAACATACTACGAACGACTGGGTGCCCAACACATCCCAAAATGGCAACCCATAAAAACACAGTCCTAGCACTTACCCAAGTGCTAACCACAGTACACCGACCACTACACTCCCGACACAAGAACGCTAGTTCTGGTTACTCAAAGGACTTGTAATAACCTGCTAGTCCTAGAAAACTCTAAACCTCCTGCACATTCTTCTGCCTCACCCAGTCGACCACGGCTTCAATCTTGCTAGGATCAACTAATATACCATTACCAGTCACCACATGGCCTAAGAATGTAATCTAACTCAACCAGAATTCACACTTCTTCAGTTTAGCATACAGTTTCTTCTCCCAAAAAATCTATAATACTAACCTCATATAGTTCTCGTGCTCTTCTGTACTCTTCGAGTATACTAGAATGTCATCAATGAACACCACCACGAACCGGTCCAGGTACTCATGGAAAGCCCTGTTCATCAAATCCATAAACACCACCGGAGCATTCGTCAACCCAAAAGGCATGACCAAAAACTCGTAGTGACCATATATGGTTCGGAAAGTAGTCTTCACTACATCCTCCGATCTGACTCTCACCTGATGATATCCTGACCGCAAGTCGATCTTTGAAAAGACCCGCATCCCCTGCAACTGGTCAAAGAGATCATCTATCTGAGGTAAAGGATAGCGATTCTTCAGAGTTACCTTGTTAATCTCACGGTAATCAATGCACATCCGCATCAACCCATCCTTCTTCTTCACAAACAATACTAGAGCTCCCCAAGGTGAAACACTAGGTCGAATGAATCCCCTGTCTAGTAATTCCTACAACTGCTCCTTTAACTCTCAAAGTTCTGCTAGAGCCATCTGGTATGGAACTTTAGAGATCGGTGCCTTACCAGGCAGCAACTCTATCGCAAACTCCACCTCACGATCCGGAGGTAAACCAGGTAAATCATCTGGAAACACATCTGGGAACTCACTGACTACCCGAATATCCTTGAGTCTCAACTCATCCCATGGCGGTTCCTCCACACAAGCTAGGTACCCTCGACATCCGTCCAAGAGTAGCCTCCTCACCTACAATGCCGATAGAATTTGTAGTGCTGAACATACACATGATCCCACGAATTCATACTTTTACTCCCCAAGAAGGTCTGAACACTACTACCTTTCTACGACGATTGATCATAGCATTACTGGAGAACAACCCATCCATTCCCAAAATAACATTGAACCCTGACATGTCGTATACAACAAGATTCACTGGTAGTAGCTTCCCCTGAATTACTACTGGACAATCTACCAACATCTTTCCACAGAAAGATACACTCCCAGATGGTGTAGCCACTAATAACATCTCGTTTATGACATGGGTCTCAACCCCACGCCATCTAACAAAATTCATAGATATAAAAGAATGGGTTGCACCCGAATCAAACAAAATAGCCTTATTTGGAAGCAATAATAAGGTACCTATCACTACGTTCCCTGCATACTCAGCATCCGCTGGAGTAAGGGAATATACTTTGGGCGGAGCTGTATTCGTCTGAACGGTTCCCCGAGGTATCTGGTTGCTCCCTTGGTTCTCACTGAATGCAGGCACGTCTCGCTTCGGTGCAAAGCAATCATGAAACTTGTGGCCTGACTGGCCACAGTTGTAGCAATTACCCACAAATGACCGGCACTCACCCTCGTGCCATCTGTGGCATCTGGTACAACGTCAACTAGTTTGGCTCATCTAAGAATCCTGGCGCTCAGTATTCTGACGATAACCCGAGCCTTTGTTCCTCTTCTTCCATGATCCGTAACGAGATCCTATCTGAGAACCAAAAGGTACTATCATCTTCCTCGATTCCTGATCCACCTCATCTTCTTGGATACCAATCTCAATCACCGTGGCTTTGACTACCAACACCGAGAACCCGCGGATCTGAAGCATACCCACTAATATGCGGATATGCTTTCTCAAGCCCTTCTTAAATCTTCGAGTCTTCTCATACTCACTCGAGATCAAACACAGCGCAAATCGGGACAACTCTATGTACCGAGCCGCATACCCCTACACCATCAAACTCCCCTGATTCAGAGTAGAAAACTCATCCGCCTTCACATCACGAACTGAAGCCGGGAAGTATCTATCGAAGAACACTTCCTTGAAATGGCTCCATGTCATCTCCTCAAGACTGACTCTCTGCTTCTCCAGCAGACTCATCGCAGTCCACCACTAACCCGCCTCCCCAGATAGTTGAAAGGTAGCATAGAGGACTCGGTGCCTATCCATGCAGTGCATGACCTCCAAGATCCTCTCAGTCTTCTCCACCCAGTACTCTGCTATCGTTGGGTCAGGTCCTCCAGAGAATGTCGGAGGATGCATGCGCGTGAATCTCTCAATGGTGCACCCCGCAGCAGTGGGAGAGTGCTCGTGTCCCCTCACACTTTGCCCGATCTCTCGTAACACCTGCCTCGTCAAACCCCGAGGCACATAAGAGGACTCATCACTCGCAGTCTCCTCGGAACCACTTCCTTGGTCATTATCCTTGGGATCCATTCCACACCACAATAGGAATCTATCATTATCTCTATAACACATACAATTAACACAATGATCTACACTAATCGTGTTAACTACTTCCTACTAGGTCCAGGTCTGTTCTATTGTACCAACACGAAAGTCACCAATGATCTGCCTTACTTTTACTGGAATCGTCATCCTAAGAACAAACACGGAATACCATTGACAAACCCCAATCTAGAAACCGAACAACCCTCAACCAACTATACCCATATCCAACATCCTATACTCTAGTATGTACTCACAACTAAGCCTAACCAAGTCTACAAGACCTAGTAACTTGGTTAGCTCTGATACCAAGCTGTCACGCCCCGAACCTAAAAATGGGACCTAGGGGTAAAAATGTAATTTAAATTGTCCCTATATCATACAAATCATCCAAAGATATAGTACAAAGGATGAGGGTCCAACCCCGTGGGGTTCCTAGGAACCCTTAACACATCCAAACACAATAGATCATACACAGTGGAAAAGGGTCTTACTATATACAAATATGTAGTACCATACCAAAGTCTATACAAGAGCAGAAATAGGCTCTAACATACTATGTACAACTGGGTGCCCAACACATCCCAAAATGGCAACCCATTAAAACACAGTCCTAGCACTTACCCAAGCGCTAACCGCCATACATCGGCCACTACGCTCTTGACACAAGGACGCTAGTTCCGATTACCCGAAGGACCTATAAAATATACATACAATAGGGGTGAGACACCTCTCATTAAGGAAGAATACAGGTTATATCGGTGTGTGACATTTAAGTGTTCATGATACAACATACACGTAGTTAAATGTAGTTCCAGTACTAATTTCACACAGTGCCTACAAGCACACACACATATAATTAGCGAATCCCGGTGTCGTCACATCCATCGGCTTGAAGCCGGCTCGCGACATTCCGCGTTGGCCCTTAGCCAACCCGCGTAGCACAGCGCCATCGACACATGATCAGTCCTCGACTGCCATGGCTTCGTACTGGCGCTAACTGGTAGATCCACACCCATGGGCCTGATCTTCCAGAATAGGCTCACCCCCTCAGATATAGATTTGGACACTCTATCAATCTATGGCCAGTGATTTCATACGCTCTCGGATATGAAGCCGAACACTCTTAGTACCTGAAACAATTCGAAACCGCGTTCCTACTAGCATTTCAACAAATCACGCACACATGCATGCTCATATAACCAAACAAACCACACCCATTTGGTAATCTAAATCATGATTTTCCAAACATATATAGTTTAAAACAAGTCAAGGCATGACCATTCCAATAACATAGTATAAATCAACATATACATTCTGTTTTCAACAAAACTAGGGATGCAGCCTGTCGCCCCCTTTTCCTAAAACTGTAATCATGAAAAACCCATAGTTTTCCCCATTAGATTCCCCCAAATGAGTAGCAAAAACACACACAAGACCGTGAACTACAGTTCCATTGAGTCAGATTTCGAAAATAACCGATATAAACACAATTCCCCTTACCTTTTCCCTGAATAGCAAATTCTGAACTTTAAGGTCCCTAAACAACAAACTGAGTTCCAAAACCTACAGTCAACAGTACATAATATACTCAAAACACTATTCTCTACTAAACTACTAGATTAGAATTGAAAATCGAGCCTTACCTCGATTTTTCGCCAAAACCCAAAAATCTCCGAAACGGGATTCCGATCTGTAGAACTTGTAGAAAATCCTTCCATGATCCTCGTGGTAACTTCATATTTAAGATTCCAGCGATGAACATCGAAGAAATTTAGAGAGATAGAGAGTAGGGAGAGTTCTAGAGAGCGAGAGAAAGAGATAGGATTTAGTTTTCTTAATGGTTAAGCAATGAAAAATGCTATTTATAGCCCTTTGACCCAGGCAAACTCGTCGACAAGATGGTGTCGTCATTGATCAGGCTCTATGGTCTTCTCGTCAACAAGATGATGGATTCGTCGACAAATCCTGATATCACCGGTTTCCTGAAACTCCTTGGCTTCTCCTCGTTGACGAGCCTCTGAACTTCGTGGACGAGAGATGCATGGCCTTCGTCGATGAACTCTAACTTCGTCGATGAAGCATGTTCAAATTCCAATTTTACCCCTCTTTAATTTATTTAAACGTATTTATCACAGTTCGGATTCTTACACATACAATTTTATAGTTTATTTCAAAAATACAGTTGATACTGATACAATTTATCACAGCGCCATGGTTAATACAGATATTATAGAATCATGGTAAAACAGATAGATTGTATATAGTAATGTATTACTTAGTATCAAACCCTGATGGATCAAATTCAGTAGAGCACAATACCGTTGCTATATACAAATATTCAATATAGAGTGCAACCACATATTTAGATAATGCGTGGTAAGTAGGTCGATCAAATGCCCAGGAGTGGACAGACTCCCAATCAGATATGGGTTGAGGAGGGCTAATCAGACTAACGGAGTATAGTGGTTTATCCTGATCGGCTAGCCAGGGTAGATCCTGCCTTCGAGCCGTACAACCCTATCATGAGGGGTTAAATCATGACATAGAGCCATCTAGGGAAGTTTTCGATTATTATTATGTATGTATAGTTTCACAAAAACAGGGAATATATGTTTACATATATTAAAAGTATTATGTATGGAAACCTAAGATACAGATATGTTAAGCAACATGGGAAGGTGGTCGTTATATTATTTGTACTATATTTTCAGAATTAGTTAAATGTGATTATATAGAAATAGATCTTCTTAGTATTGTAACTCATTTGCCACACACTAGCAATAGCATATTTCGTCTTACTGAGCATTGGCTCATCCCATTACTTTAACATTTTTCAGGTGATCCAGGTAGGCGAGCAGATCAGGCTTGCAGATAGAGGGGCCTCAGTCTACCCTGTTAGTAAAGTGAGTATTTTTTAGAGTACTTATGTATAGCCTTAGCCCAATTAAGGGTATTTTGGGAAACAGTCTTATATGTATATTTTGGGAACACATTTTAGTACTCTGGTATTATATATTTTCTTGAAGGTGTTTATATGGATTTCGCTTCTCGTTAATTACGTTGATGGTTTGGTTTAATTTTGTAGATATTAGAGCATTATAAATTTTATAGTATATATATATAACCCCAGTTAAATAGCAGGTCGTTATACTGAGCAAGGAGAACTAGGATCTTCATTTAGGGTTTTTGTAGAGACGAGAAGAAGTGAGAGAGGCTGTCTTGCAAGTGAAGATTGAGAAATGAGAGTAAACGAAAAAATTCAGTTTAAGTATGTCCTTTGCTGGGACCATAGGATCATGACACATGGAAGATCAGTAATGAGTGTGATCAAGCCAGGACAATGATTCATACGCCCCGACTCCTAGTTGCATAATTTGTGTTTTCAGGGAATGGTAAGGATCAAGGCCACGTCAACAATCTGAGCACGCCTCACCACAGCCATCAGATTTTTGCCCATTATCAACGACCGTGATCACACTATAGTGAATGTCTGCGTCACGTGTTAGCTTCCCCCAACCGATCAAAGCCACCTGGCAACGCATCGATGGCCACGATTCCTCGAGACAGGTGCCCCCTCGAGCTTTGCACCCCTATCCTTTTAGCAACGCAAAAGCTGTATATTCCCCACATGCGCAGGCATGGCGTGTTACACCTTGGATTGTCCGATCGACATCTCCTATCAACGTCCCTGATAGAGCCAGCTCACCGATTCCCATCCATATGTTTCCAGTCACCCAGAAGACGCAACGTGGCACAATGGTCTTTACCACGACCTTAAATTGGTTCCCTTTTGAACCAATTGTGGTTTAATCAATTTTACCCCTGTCTAAACTGATTTTTCACCAGTTCTTCTTTTTATTTTCTTATTTATTTGTTTTAAATACATAAAATTCATTAAAAATCATAAAAATTCAAAAAAATACCAAAACATTAAAAGAAAATTACCAAAAAATATTGTTAGTTAAAAATAATTCCATTGATTTTCACACACGCACTTACACATATACATGTTCATTCACAAACACTCTCGCACATACATTTACACTCACACACGCGTACATTCATACGCATACACTTAGACACCCACATGTATACATGCACATGCATGTACACACCCACGCACGTACACTTTCATTCATGCATGTACACACCCACGCACGTACACTTTCATTCATGCATGTCCACCCTCATGCATTCTAACACTCACACACACATACTTGCATGCATGCACATGCACATACACCCCTACACACGTACACTTTCATTCAAGCATATCCACACTCATGCATTTAAAAACTCACACACACACATGCATGCATGCACATGCATGTACAGACCCACACACGTACACTTTCATCCACGCATGTCCACACTTATGCATTCTAACACTCACACACACACACACACACACACACACATGAATGCATGTACACACAAGTACACACTCACACAAGAGCACACCTATGCATGTAACATACACTATAACACCCGCACACATTTACACACATTCCATGCACACACTAAAACACACGCTAACTCGTGCGCCCCGTAGGCACCACATGTTGACTTGGTCTTGACTAGACCCTAAATAGGTTGAACTTTCCGATTTTCTCCCGAAACCGGTTGGGTCCTCTAAACCGCGACTAAGCTGGTTCAGTTTGTGTCATTTGAATAATTCCAAAATTCATCACAATCCACAAAAACAAAAAAAGTCATAAAAGTCACAAAAATATATTTTCGAACTTTGATTTTCATAGTTTTCATCTTAATTTTATTTAAGCTATTCTGAAGTTTAGGGAAAAATATTGAAAAAATCACCCAAAGCACGAAGAAAATGTTTTCACACTTAGAAAAAATCACAAGAATATTTTCTTTTAGGCTTAGAAAATCATTTCCATCCCGAACAACTTCCAAAAACCTCCAGGAATATTACTTTTCACTTAGAAAATTCTATAAATATTTCAAAACCCGAGGAGGGTATTTTCATAAACTATTTTCTTGATTTTTTATCCTGACGATTTCAAAGGGAGGCATGAACTTTTTAGAGTATGATATGCCCCAGTTCAGAGGGAATACCTATATAGTATTTTCATTTTTTTTTTTTCCATTTTTGGAAAGGAGTAATCTTAAAGGCTTATTAATTTTGGTCTAGAGTATAATTTTCAATTAATCTGGTATCGTTCATAAGAACGGGCTTGTAGGTGGTGCTAATACGTTCCCCTCGCGTAACCATACTCTCGAACCCAACTCTAGTAACGCAAACCGATTCTACCCTTAGTTTGGTAGTAATCAAGTGTTCTAACCACATTTCAAAAGGTTAGTGGTGACTCCATCACACCATGTTTTCCATGAAAATTCTTTTCAAAATTCACCCCATTTTTCCCAATTCGCAGCTGGGCCTATGCCAGTGTTTTGGCGAGTCTGGGATGTCATGACAACTTGACGACTTCGCTGGGGATGATATAAGAGTCAAGCCGATGATTAATTAAGAATTATCCCAAAATCCAAATCCAACAAGCCTTCTTGATTACTCCTTCCTTGCGTTGTAAATATTGTTCATATGATTATTTTTGTTTGCAAGTACTTCATGAATAATCATAGTAAGTAATTGAAGAAATGCTTGGCTTTATTTGAGTTTTCATTATTTACTGAATGAGCATGAGGTTAAATAGTAAATACCTTGATTTAGCATGATATGATAAGCATATAACCACTTGTTTCCATGATTTGTGTGAATAAAGCAAGTGTTTAATTCTGAATAATGGATGGATGAATGTGGGGTAAAGGGTGTAGGCTGAAATTGATAAACTCACACACTCTCACATCTCTATACCCTAGCTTTCCCCTTTAGGATTAGATACGGGTGTAATAGCGTTTGTCTTCATGTGGCAAGGCTTATGGGGACCCATGAACCACTCCGCTCAGTGCAAGCTCTGTCCAAACCTATGTAAGCGAGGATGGAGGCTTAATTTGAGGATCTTTTTTTATAGGGATTAGAGTCTAACCACACATGTTGTATCCCAAATCTTTCACCTAGGATAAAGCCTTAGATAACCCTATATATACCTCCCCGGGGGTCGGGACAGAAGCCACATCCTTCTCCACAGGTGGTAATCTATGTCTATTGTACATATGTCTGGAAAATGTTGTGTGTTGTACATTCTGTATTCACTTAGGCATCCCAATCACTTGGCCGGAAAAAGATCATTTCATTATGGAGTCAAATTTTATCTCCCAAGACACCCTGACAAGGGGAAAATGGATTATTATCAAGATCATTAATGAATGGGATTTTTCCCGAAAACTCTAGCCAAATGACTATTTAGGTTGCATGGCATGCATCCATGCATAATCCATGCATGATATTCCTTATCCAATGGGTCGATAATCACGTTCTAACTTCCTATTAGGCAAATTAAAGACCAAAATTCCAAGATTGAGCTCACCTCTACCCACCCTTACACTACTAGAAGGAAAACAAAAGTTATGGCCGAATAGTTGGAAAGTCGTGTAAGGGCTCTTGAACAAAGTCAGGAGGATATTCGTTGAGATGTTCAAGAGATTAAGAATCAAATGGATAAGTTAATGGAGATTGTTGCCTCTTTGAGCAAAACTGTGCAATCTCCAAAATCGGCTACTAGTGAGCATCCATCATCACAATTGGTAGAATCATTGGCTAGCTTGGGCCCTAGCTTGCGTACATTTGTCCTAAAGACCAAAGACTCAGGTCGCAAGCCAAAGAGAGATGTCCATGCACCGCTAGTCATTAATTTTGATACCACAAAGGAAAAAGTAGTTGTAGAAGCAAGCAAAGGACAAGCTCCCATCTCAGGAATGAGTCATGAAAGGGGAATGGAGAAAAAGCAGCTGCTAACTTTGGAGGGAGTAATCGTTTTTGATTCATCAGCCACTGGTAACCCTAGATTGGTATCGGACTCTTTTCTCCCCTTGAAGATCAACATCCCATACTTTGCAAAGTTCAGTGGTTCCAAATGCCCTTTAGCTCACCTGGGAATGTATTTCCAGAAAATGGCGGCACATGCCGACAATGATGATTTGCTCACCTACTATTTCAAATATAGTTTGTCTGGGGAAGCCTTAAGCTGGTATAGCCAAGTCAAAATTCATGCATGCAAGGACTTAGCTAACACTTTTATCACTTATTACAGTCGTAATGCAGCTTTAACTTCAAAGAGCATAGAGGAGAAGACAAGCAAGTGCTTTCATCAAGGGAAAGACATGACAATGCTAGCCCAGTCAAATCTACAGATGCATGCAGGAAACGTCCCCAAAAACTTCCAAAGGGTGGATCCGATCCCTATAGCCTATGTCGAGTTGTTTCCTCAGTTGTTGGAAAGAGGAATGATATCTTCTATTCCTGGGATTCCTTTCACTAACCCTCCCCTGCGGTAGTATGATCCAGAGGCCCATTATGAGTACCACGCTTTTTAAAGCAAAAATTGAGCATAGTATTGTAAATTGAAAAAAACTGAGCATGAATATAATATATATCAAAAGGAGAAGTATTTGAAAGTGATGAGCATGATTGTAAAGAGATTTTGAAACTGATATTGATCTTGCAAATATTGTTAAGATGATGCTTATTGAAAGGGGGAGTCTTTTTAGGACTCACTCCAATTTTTGCTTCTTATTTGTCATCATCAAAAAGGGAGAGATTGTTGGCCTTACAAGGCTTAACATCTTGTTTTGATGCTAAAAAACAAGTAGAACTTAACATGCTTTATTTAAGTGATGTGTTTTCAGGACTTAATGATGAATACAAGGTTAAAGAATTTAGGAAAGCTTATATTTCAAAGAATGATGATTTATATCAAGCTTGAAGCAAGGATTCAAAAATGAATTTAAAGATAAAGCTTGAAGATCATGAGAGCATGAGGATTAATGAGAACTTTATGAAAGCTCAAAGAAAGATGAAGTAAGCATAAAGACCTCAAGGAATTCAAGAATTGGAAATTTGAAGGAGTTTATAGGAAATTTCATTGAAGTACTTCAAATAATTTCAATATGGATACATGAAGCTCTTAGGTTAATTTATTGGACCTAGATACCTTTAAACATACTTGAAAAATATTTTTATAAGGTCAAAAATTATTTCAAAAAGGTTAGAATCATTTTTGGAATGAAAAGAATAGCTTCCCAAGAGGGGGGTGAATTGGATTCTAAAAATTTCTTTTAATTCCTTTTAAGTTACCTTAAACTTCTTTTATTTCTTTTAACCAATTATTGACTTGTTTGTTTAACTTAGTTCTTTTATCGAATCAATAACTCAATTAAACAACCAATCAATTAAACAAGGACTAAGTAAACATTCAATCTTCAACCACAACACTTATTGCTTAACCAAACAAATAATCAACTTTTCAACCAAACCAAACAATTTACTATGATGATCAAATCAAACAATCATAAGAATTCTCAGCTTGTGTGTAGCCCTGTTGTTAATTTGAATTTGAACCAAGCCCTGAATATATGAATTTATTCCTTCAATATAATATTCAATGCATCATCCAATCACTATTTCCAAATATTCAGAATCCAAATAAACTCTCAGTTAATTTATCTTGGGTGTTTAACCAAGTAACGTACTTCCGTATGGTTTCCGCAAAATATGGTTTAACCAACGTACTCCCTTTCGGTTTCTGCAACCCAAATCAAAATTAAACCTTAAGTTTGTTTGATTTCCAAATATATGTAGTTTATATGATCTTCAAATTTAAACCATCCACATAATTTAAATATGCACTGAAAATAAAGAATGGGGAAAGAAAGAGTGAGATGGAGATTTTTACGAGGTTCGGCTTATACCCTGCCTACGTCCTCGCCTTTGGCAAAACACCAAAGGATTACTAAACTTGTTCCATTGACCGGTGGAACAAACCTTTACAATACTCTGCGGTTAAGGCTAGAGCCCGCCTTCTCCAAATGATATCCCCTCGTCCGGTCACTCCTTACATAGGTTAGAGCCCGCCTCTCTAAGCAATATCCCCTTGCTTAGCCAACGATCCAAACAACCCTTGGAATCATCAATCTACAAGAAACAAATCAAATATTTGTGTACAAAGAATTTGCTCCTAAAAGATCTTATGAGTACAACAATTCAGAACTATATACTTCAAAGTAAATAACAATATGAATATTCAAATTGAAGCTCAAGGAAGTATATCACCAATTTAATTCTTTCAATGAATGAAAGATTTCAGAATTGTAGCACAAACTTGGTGAGTAAAATCAACAAGAACTCAGTAAGCTTCGTGCAAGTTGAGATCAAGAGAGAGCCTTGAAAATTTGAGAGCAATTTGAGAAAGATTTTGAATTTTTTCTAAATTTGAATTCTTCATATTTTTTTTTTAAAATAATGAGTTTTTGATAGAGAAAAATTCACCTCAATGCGGCTGTATAAAAACTGACAGCATTTGGGAAAACTCTTTTTGGTGCTTTTTATTTCAAAAATGATTCTAACCTTTTTAAAATAATTTTTGACCTTATAAAAATATTTTTCAGGTATATTAAAAGGTATCTAAGTCCAATAAATTAACCTAAGAGCTTCAAAATATTTCAAATGATATTTTAAACATTAAAGTACTTACATGAGACTTCTAAGATATTAACATTCTAAGTTCTTGAGTTTTCATGCTTTGTCCTTGGATTGAGTCCATCTTTTCTTCAAGCTTCCATATTCTTTGAGCTTTCTCACTTTGCCTTTCTTTGGCTATTTTGACTTTAATATGCCTTGGCTTTCAACAACTTATTCATGTCCTCATATTCTTTAAGGTTTCATATATCTTTAAATCCATGCTTTGACTCTTTTAAGCTTCATTTGATCCTTGTGAGCACTTTAACCTTACTTTCTCATATATGAACCCTGAAATATCATTACTCACACAAATATATTAAATTTCACTTGTTTGTTAACATCAAAACAAGATAACAAGATTTTAAACCTTGTAAGGCCAACAACGCTAACTCTCTTGGGCACACCATTGAGCATTGTTGGGCCTTCAAGTATAAATTTCAATCACTAAGGGATGCAAGATGGATAGTGTTTGAAGGCAAGCAGCCAAGAATTCGAGGCGGTCCCCTCCCCAATCATGAGGAAGGAAGTGGTTAGCATGTTGTGAGAAGATCGGGGAACCGGGGTCAGGCATAGTAGTGTATCATATGTTGTCTGAATGAACCACCTTACCTTTTTGCTACCATAATAGAAATACAAATTAGCAAAATTTTGACTATCTCGTCCACTTCCTATGATGCTTTTGTCTTCCTTATTTCCATTTTCATTTTCTCTTTGTAATCCTGTGACGTTTCCGTCTTAAAGGATTTTCTTCCTATCAGTGAAATGAAATTATGCATTTTCGTAAATCATTTGCATCATGAGTTCAATTGCAAAATTTGTTTTCTCGGTTTTCATGCAAAAACAGTCCTACAATAATGAAAGTTCAAGTCAAGAAAGGGAGGATAAAAAATGAAACAATTTTTCTCATCCTATGAATTCACGTGTCAAAAAGCATGAAATGGGTTGTTTGTTCCATAAGTTTATTATGCTCGCCACTTTTGTTTTGATCAAATGACAAATGGCCGTCCTTGGCCGACCAGTTTTCCCACAAAAAAGAACCAAGCACCGATTTTTCACTTGTTACACCACTTGAGCCTGAATGACAAAACTTTTCTTCTAAAAAGTAATTTTCCTAAAGATCAAACCTGGTTTGGGATTTCAAGATTCTGACAAATTATATGAGATGATAATTGACTACCTAAAATGATGGAAAATCATTTTTATGCTACCTAGAAAGAGGATTGAGAAATGAAAAACCCCTTTGCTAACCCCATCGAGCTCGAAATATTCAGTTCTTGATTCAACCAGTCAAAGGATCACACCCTCACTGGGGCAATTTTAAAAGGTTTTGTCCCGAATGGAAATCGAATGAAAATAAAGACTCCTCTATAAAATGGAAAGATAAAAAAAAAAAAAAAGATGCGGAAAAAGAAGAAGAAGAAAGGAAATGAAAAGGGACATGCTTAAGATGTGATCTTTGACCAATGACTACCCTTTTAAAGTTCAGCAAATTTTAAGCCTTATTGTACCATTTCTTTCTATGATATGTACCCCAAGCCTGCATTATGATCCAAAAGAAAGACTTGACCAAATTAGTACATATATTGTTGTCTCAAATGAATTGTCGAACTCAATGTTGAGTTTGAACTACGTAATGACATGATACTGAAAAGGTACGTAGGCAGCTTGTTCAAAAGGACAAGTTCAGTCAATACTTTGCGAGTACCACGCCACAAACTAGGGCAGGAAGATATCATTTGGGGAAGGAAATTTTGAGTCTTGGTTTCCTTATTTTTCTAAGAAACCATACCCTTAGGCCTACTTTTCATCTCGAGTCTCAAAGTCCATCTCGAGGTCAAAATAGTGGTAGAGTTTCATTAATCTATGGACAATAATTAGAACAAGAAAGTGACAATGGTTCCCCAGCAAAAGACAAAAGGGGGAGTATTTCCTTCGACAAAACTGGGGCAATCAACAAAGGGAGAAAGTCAATCATCCAGCCTGATAAATTAACATCAATATCACATGACTTTTAAATACTGGTATAAAATTTTCCTTTTTTCAAAATTGCATAAACATGACAAAACATTTATTTTGTGCATATGATCTTTTGATTTCACAAATCGATGTCCAAAATGCATAATCACTCACCCTCAAAACCCTTTTTATCTTTCAAAAGCTCCAAAAGATGATTTGATAGTCAGTAAAGTATCTCGTAAAGCTTGTCGATTTTTTTAGAGCCAATTTAGAAATTTGAAAAAATGGCCAAGAGATGTTACAGATGCATGTAACTAGGGCAAATTCTGATTCGAGCTTTATTATAGCCAGGCTTGGTACATTCATGTTAGGGTTAGAATTTGAAAATATGGCTAGGAGAAGCTATAGATGCATACCACTGATTATGCGTCAAAACTGCGTAATTGGGCACTTTAATCCGATCTTTATGACTTTTATTTTTAATTAAATGTCCAATTACATCCGATATTTTAATAAAGTTCTGAATTTATCATTCCTGAGTTTTATTGTGCAATTTACGAATTATGGGTAATTTTTTATCGCAGGAAAATTCTCAGAAACCAAAACCGGCACCTATTCGTATTTCATGCATAACTTTTCCATTTGAGCTCCAATTGAGATGATTCAAATTTATCAAAAAATAAGAGAAGATTATATAAAACTTCCACATTTTTAGTTTTGAGAGAAACGAGCTCCAAACTAGTCAAAACGGACCATGAGCCACATGTCTGCAAATGACGAGCCATGCACGTAGTTGTCTGAAGCGGTGTGCGTGTGTAAAAATTGAAGAATCCATGTTATGAAATGTGATAATTTTTGAAATTAAAGGAGATTTAAAAGAGAATTGACTACCGTGTGAGAAGACTACGTGGGTTTCATGCACATGAATCTGTGTCATACAATTAAAAGTGGACAAAAATCCAAGTCCGAAATTCGCTAGGAGACAGCCTGAACGTATTTCAATACTTTAATCATAACTCCTTCATATGATATTGGATTGGTGTGATTTAAGTGGTATTGGAAATCTTGCTACGATATATACAATTCATCGTGAAATAGATGTTTTCTAATTCGAACGTTTACTAGGTCAAAATTGGGCTTTAAAGTGAAATTGCTGCGTTGGGCCATGTGCAGTGCTTAAGGAAACAAAGAGTCTTGGGCCACCAAAAAATGGCCCATGCACCTATCTCAAGAGGAGACATGGTTAGGGCAAAATATTAGAGGGGAAATAGGATATTTTATGGGGGAGAAGAGTTTATGGAGGAGAAGGGAGCAGCGGGAGGCGGCGATGTGCAAGACAGCGGAAGACTCTCAGCCTCTCAAATTTCCAGCTATCTCTCTCTCTCTCTCTCTCTCTCTCTCTCTCTCTCTCTCTCTCTCTCTCTCTCTCTCTCTCTCTCTCTCTCTCTCTCTCTTTATCTTTTTTTTTTCTTTTCATTTTTTTATGTTAAGTTCAATTTTTTTATTTTATTTTATTAAATTTTGTTGAAAAATTGACAATCTTATTTAATTGCTTATTCTTGATTTCCCTATCTCTCTTTCCTTTATCTTGTTCTTTTTATTTGTTTTTATTTTTTATTTAATTGGATACTCGTAGAAGTATGAAGTATAGTTTTTTTTAGTATTTAATCTTTATTGAAGTTATTTATTTAATCAAGTCTGGTTCGGTTCTAAAATACAAAAAAGAAAAAAAAGTGTTTTTTTTTATAAAGCTCGACTTAGTTTAGGGTCGGTTCTATTCAAGCTCATATTGTTATCATGTTTCGTTGTCATTTGAATGTTAATTTTTCTTTCAAGTTCATGGTTGTGTTAAATTGTGATTTTGTTTTGAGTTCTTAATTTCATTAAAGGTTCGATTTTATTGCGAATGTGTGTGTTTGATTGAGTTTCCATTGCGTATTTTTAATTCCATGTTCTAGGTTGCCATTTTTAATTAATGTAAGTTTCAGTGTTTCCTTAAGTAGACTTGAGTTTCCATATTCTTTAATTCAATGTATGCTAGTTTTAGGATTTCAATTTACGTGTTATTTAATTCATTAAAAGTGAAATTGAATAATCTTAAGATCCCGAATCTGAACTGAGTTCAGTACCCTTTTTGTTTTTGATTGGACGAACGTAATATTTGAGATTAAAACGCATTCCCTGAGGAGACGATCTAGCCCTTAGGCTGAGTATTACACGACGTAACTCCTATACTTGGGATAGCTTCCGAGCTGCTCATTTTTCGAGTGAGTCAAGTTTTTGGCGCCGTTGCCGAGATATGTCTGTCTTAATCTCAAATTAGCATTTTTCCCGTCATTTTTATTAGTTTTATGAAAAAAAAAAACAAAAATAAAAAGCGAAAAAAATTGAGTTTTGAAAAATGGCTGCACCTGCACCGCGCACGATAATGGACTTTTTGTAGCTTGAATATGCCACTGCACCGTCTTCCACTGTTTTTCCTTATGACGAGCTTAATTTCATGATGTAGAGCGAGAGAACGTCATTGCTACCTGAGTTCTACGGTATGGAATTTGAGTGCCCCTATCAGCACTTAGTAGAGTTTGAATTAACTAGCAATATGTTTTTCCCTCATGCTAGGATTGATGAATCTATTTGATTGAATTTATTTCTTGCTAGTTTACAGGATAGGGCACAGATCTGGTTTCATTCCTTAAGACCTGACTCTATCATTAATTGGGCTAATATGGAGTGTGAATTTCTGCATGCATTTTGTCCCTCATAGAAAACTCAATTTTTGAAGGAACAGATTCTTAATTTTATGCAACAGAATGACGAGACATTTCGGGCTTGCTGGGAGCGATTCAAGGATCTACTTAGCACTTGTCCAAATCATGGGTTCGACTTATGTAAGTTAGCTAATTGTTTTTATACTACTCTTACAACTGATTGCAAATATTTTTTCCAGACCATGTGCAATGGAGAACTCTTCAGGAAGGATCCAGATCAGGTATTATCGTTCTTCGATTACCTAGCTAACAATGTCCCACAATGGAATACGCGAGAAGCATATGAGCCATCATATTATCCAGATGATCCTCTGCCTCAATACCAGCCACAACAGATCCCTTAGAGTTGTACGCCGTCGGACCTTTTTGAGGAAAGCATGACACAGATGGCGAACTTGCTCCAGTAGTTCATGTAAAGTCAAATCAATCAGTATACTCAGCAGACCCAGGACTTCAATGAATTATGAGACACCATTAATGTGATAAGCACACAGTTGACATCTTAGAACAAGAGGAATCACTCGCGGAACCTCTGCCTAGTTCTCAAGAGTACCAGCAACAACAACAAATGAACGATGTTCTCTTTGAGATAGAAGAGACCACCATCACCTTGAGAAGCAAGAAAGAATCTCCCCAATTTGAAATACTCATCACCGGTCAACCAGTTGTCCCAGCACCAGAAGTTACGACTGGACCAGAAGAGGTCAAAGAAAAATCAGAGGAAACGGGCCCAGAAGCAGAGCAATTAGTTAATGCGAAGACTGATACCAACAAGGAGAACCAACCTATGGTACCTCCCTCTCAAAGCCCAGAAACCGTGGAACTGTCACTCCCGCCTGAATCATATGTCAAGGAGCCCAATGTGGAGGCAAACCCTTACAGTGGTAAGATGATATATACACCCAATAAAGAGGGCGAGCAGATTGGTGAGAGTCTAATTTTCAAGGAACTAGATAAACTTTTTAATGTTAATGCTTTTGACGAACTAAAGGTAATTGTTCCAATAACTTTCCCTTAAACGTTAGGTCGTAAAGAAGTAAATTTCTTGGAAAATATGCTGAATAAAGACCCCTTCTTGTCAACACATGAGGATCGACCTGCGCACGTATTGTTTGGTATTTTGACACGCATTAATTCATTTGAGGCTGATTTTCGTGCAGGTATGAAGACTGATCGATTGTGGCGGCTCAAATTTGGAGATCCGCCAGTGCAATTTATATACTTGCAGCCACCAGACAAAATTCCTTCTGAGCCTCCGCCAAACAGTTGTGATGTTTTTCTTTTCCTTCTTTTCCTTTTGTTTTATCTTATTTTATTTTTAGTTAGTTTTCAGGTCCATTTTCTCGTAGTTCAGTTTTTCTTTTCCATTACCTCGTTGTTCAGTTACACCTTACCTTTCCTATGCATAGTCTTTTCTATTTCCCCTATGTTTTCACATCGAGGACAATGTTCCACTTTAGTTGGGGGGGGTGAGCATTCGCATGTGACACTGTGCACGTACACGTACCGGGTTTTATATTTAAAAAAAATTCAATAATAAAAAAAATCAAAAAGAAAGAGAGAAAGAAAGAGGAGCACTGAAGAATTACACTGCACTATGCCATGTGTAACACTGACTCATATCCTTCACATGCTTGTGTATAACTTAAGAATGACACACTTGAGTCAATCATACGTAGTTTCTCTTTATACGATCTTATGACTCCATGAAGAATTGATTGGTAGTACACTCGTGTTAATTTGGCTATATAATTTTCTGTATTTACACAGCATCTCACGAGGCTGAATAAACACATACACGTGATTCATTGCACCTAGGGTTTCCTGCGAGCACTGAAAGAACACCCGTGACGACTATGACACCTTGTGAGGTATTGTTGAGCCAAGTATCATTCTTTTGATTTTTGACATCGGCTCAGAGTTCATGAAACTCAACTTTCCTTTTTTTTTCTTGATATCCTTTGTACACTAGTCTATGTTTTGATTTGTTAGCCTAGAGGTTACACCTAGTGGGAGATAGAAACCTAGGTCTTGTAGCCTACTCAAAATGTGAAGGCTGAGCCACCCCTAGAGATAGACTTTGTTCATAGACCACTCTTCAAGCTCAATTACCATTGATTGTTTGAAGATTACCAAAGAAGTGTTAAGATTGTCCTAATTGATCAAGAAAAGACAAAAATGATGAATGAGTAGAAGAAAGAACAAGAAATACACATGCGCATGAGATGAAACCCTAATGCTTGATCCACATACATATCACAAAGAATCAAGGACACAACACATGTTTTCCACGTATAAAGATTCTTCAACCGGTTAATGCCTCAGATGTATTCACAACAAGTTTGTGAATAAGTTGATCTAGGGTGGTCTCGGTTGGATATGGCGAGTAGGTGAGAAGATGCTAGGATGAAGGACCCTACACCTCATAGATAGGCTAGATCCTTTCCAGACTAGTCCACTCCATATACTTAGCGTTGTTCCTTTCAGTATGTGGGATGTTTGATTGCAACACTTCTCCTTACATACGACGAGTGAACCCATTTTCTTTGAGTGCTTTTGAGGGTGTACCAATTAGGCTGAATCAAAGCAACTTTCTGTAGGTGTCCACTGGTATCCTAGGTGTACCGAGTCACACACATCACACACACCTCGAGAGTTTACCTATTTATACTTGGACTTATATGACTGCATTAACTTTGAATGTGCCACTGATTAACTTCATGTGAGTATACTGCTCTTAAATGACATATAAACTATGAAACTTGCATGAGTGATGTGCTTTGGAGAATGTGCATCGAATATAAACGAGCCTATGTGAAATTCAATTATATTCTTGTATGTGAAACGGTATGCTTGTGTCACATGTACATTGATTTCATAATCACTGGAGTTTGTAGTTGTAGGCAGTACCCTGAAATTCATTCACATCATTTGCTAAAGACTAGCAAAATGTTAGTTGGGGGGTGTGATTACGTGTCAAAACTGCGTAATTGGATACTTTAATCTGGTCCTTATGGCTTTTATTTTTAATTAAAATTCCAATTATGTCTGATATTTTAATAAAGTGCTAAATTTATCATTCCTGAGTTTTATTGGGCAATTTACGAATTTTGGGTAATTTTTTATCGCAGGAAAATTCTCGGAAACCAAAATCGGCACCTGTTCGTATTTCATGCATAACTTTTCCATTCGAGCTCTGATTGAGACGATTCAAATTTATGGAAAAATAAGAGAAGATTATATACAACTTCCAAGTTTTGAGTTTTGGAAGAAACGAGCTCCAAACTAGTCAAAACAAACCATGAGCTACATGTCTGCAAATGACGAGCCATGCACGCAGTTGTCTAAAGTGGTGTGCGTGTGTAAAAATTGAAGAATCCATGTTATGAAATGTGATAATTTTTGAAATTAAAGGAGATATAAAATATAATTGAGTGCCGTGTGAGAAGACTACGTGGGTTTCATGCACATGAATCCGTGTCATGCAATTAAAAGTGGACAACAATCCAAGTCCGAATTTCGCTAGGAGACAGCCTGAACATATTTCAATATTTTAATCATAACTCCTTCATCTGATATCGGATTGGTGTGATTCAAGTGGCATTGGAAATCTTACTAAGATATCTACAATTCCTTGTTGTATAGATGTTTTCTAATTCAAACGTTTACTAGGTCAAAATTGGGCTTTAAAGTGAAATTGCTGTGCTGGGCCATGTGCAGTGCTTAAGGAAATAAAGAGTCTTGGGCCACCAAAAAATGGCCCATGCGCCTATCTCAAGAGGAGACATGGTTAGGACAAAATATTAGAAGGGAAATAGGATATTTTATTGGGCAGAAGGGTTTATGGAGGAGAAGGGAGCAACGGGAGGCAGTAGTGCGCAAGACAGCGGAAGACTCTTGGCCTCTCTCAGATTTCTGGCTATCTCTCTCTCTCTCTCTCTCTCTCTCTCTCTCTCTCTCTCTCTCTCTCTCTCTCTCTCTCTCTCTCTCTCTCTCTCTATCTATCTATCTCTTTCTTTTATTTTCATTTTTTTTATGTTAAGTTAAATGTTATTTATTTTATTTTATTGAATTTTGTTGAAAAATTGGCAATCTTATTTAATTGCTAATTCTTGATTTCCCTATCTCTCTTTCTTTTATCTTGTTCTTTTTATTTGTTTTTATTTGTTATTTAATTGGATACTCATAGAAGTATGAAGTATAGTTTTTTTTAGTATTTAATCTTTATTGAAGTTATTTATTTAATCAAGTCTCATTCGGTTCTAAAATACAAAAAAGAAAAAAAAAGTGTTTTTTTTTTTTGTCAAAGCTCGACTTAGTTTAGGGTTGGTTCTATTCAAGCTCATATTGTTATCGTGTTTCATTGTCTTTTGAATATTAAATTTTTCGTTCAAGTTCATGGTTGCGTTAAATTGTGATTTTGTTTCGAGTTCTTAATTTCGTTAAAGGTTCGATTTTTATTGCGCATGTGTGTGTTTGATTGAGTTTCCATTGTGTATTTTTAATCTCATGTTCTATGTTGCCATTTTTAATTAATGCATGTTTCAGTGTTTCCTTAAGTAGTCTTGAGTTTCCATTAATATTCTTTAATTCAATGCATGCTAGTTTTAGGATTTCAATTTACGTGTTATTTAATTCGTTAAAAGTGAAATTGAATAATCTTGAGATCCCGAATTTTAACTGAGTTCGGTACCCTTTTTGTTTTCGATTGGATGAACTTAATATTTGAGATTAAAAGGCATTCCCTGAGGAGACGACGATCTAGCCCTTGGGCCGAGCACAACGTAACTCTTATACTTGGGATAGCTTCCGAGCTGCTCATTTTCGAGTGAGTTAACCACTAGGGCAAAATCCAGTTTGAGTTTCTCAATAGCCATTCTCGGTGCCTTCACATTAGAGTTAGAATTTTAAAGCATAATGAGGAGCAATTGCGGATGCATGTAACTAGGGCAAAATCCAGTTTGAGTTTCTTTGTAGCCATTCTCCATGCCTTCACGTCAAAGTTAGAAAGCATGGCTAGGAGTAGTTGTAGATGCATATAACTGGGGCAAACTCTAAGATGAGCTTCACAATAGCCAGTTGTAGTGCCTGCACATCTAAGCAGAAGTTGAAAGCTTGTACAAGGTCAATGTAACTAGGGCGAATGACAGAACCAATTCAAGGACCCTCATATTAGATTGGAATGTAAAAGTGGCGAAGATTAGGGTTGAGATTGTCAATTACTGGCGCATTGGAAGAAGAAAGTTCATGCTTCAACATGCATTTCATGCATTGCATAAGAAAAGTAAATATACACTTCATACACATTGTATCATTCAACATGCATACGTTCTTGCATTCTATATCACAGTTGGCAACATGCATGCATATAGCAATAGAGCACCATTCATTCATACTTGTCTTATTAAATAGGCCTTTTTGAATAATCCTTTGACATCCTCTATTGAGTCATTCTTGTCTTGATAATATTTAAAACTGAAGCAACTGAACCCAAGCATAGAATGACATCCTTTGAAACTAGGGCAATTGGCCCCAGGCACAGAATGATGTACTTTGAAACTAGGGCAATTGACCCAGGTACAAAATCACACATTTGAAGCTGGGGCAATTGACCCCAGGCACAAAATGACATTCCTTGAAACTAGGGCAATTGACCCTAAGCACAGAATGACATGCTTTGAAATTGAGGTAGCCAACCTCAGACACAGAATGACCACTTTGAGACAAGGACACAAGTCTTCGAATCCCAAAATATGTTTTCAACATTCTGATGATCTTTTCTAGAATTTCCCAAATTGCTATGGTACTTAGGTTTATCCTGGGACATGTTATCAAACACTATGATACTCAGGTTCATCCTGGTACGAGTTATCAATCACTATGGTACTCAGGTTCATCCTGCTACGAGTTATCAATCACTATGGTACTCATGTTCATCCTAGTACGAGTTATCAATCACTATGGTACTGAGGTTTATCCTTATATGAGTTATCAATCACTATGGTACTTAGGTTCATCCTAGTGTGAGTTATCAATCACTATGGTACTCAGGTTCATCTTGGTACAAGTTATCAATCACTATGGTACTCGGGTTTATCCTGGTACGAGTTATTAATCACTATAGTACTCATGTTCATCCGGGTACGAGTTATCAATCGTCGGTTCTTGTTTTTGAGTGGTAGGACTGAATCTTAAATTGGGATCGAGGATATTGGAGATGGATGATTATAGAGGGATATTTTGTGAGTTTTGTTTATTGAGTATATCAAATGATGTTGAGAGGATAGTGTTCTAAGGTTGTTTTATATTATTCGTAGGGATGGATCGAGGGAGTAGTAGTGCACAGGCTAGAGGTGACGATGCAAGGCCTTCTAGTATAGATGGCGGAGACCCTAATGCAGTATTACGTAGCGTCACCTAGTAGGTGATGGCAGAGATGGCTAGAGGTTTAGGGGAGCAGAACTACACGATTAAGCAGTTCACGCGTATGAGACCTATTGACTCTATAAGTCTAATCCTGTTTTGATAATGACAAATCACTTGGTATTTGACCTGTGCAATTGAGTTTGTGAACATGATCATGATTTAGAATGCACGAATGGTGATCTTGATGTGGAAGCCACGAGGAACCTAAATACACATCACTTGGCTCAATCCATGGATCTAGAAGAATAAAAGGATGGAGAAGCAAGCTTCAAGTTCGAGATCATCAATGGGAATGGATATTTAGAATTAAATATATTTACATGTCATATGATATATTTTGAAGCTCAAATATACCTTATGACTCATGCATTCAAGAAAAATTTAGTTACATTAGTCTAGGTTGAATAAATTTTTTGGGGAAAATTATAAAGGCCTCGTCAACGAACCCAATGGCCTCATCGACGAACGTATGAAGGCCACTCGGTGACGAACAGTGTTGTCTCATCAACGAACAAATACCAAGAGCCTAAAAAGTTCAAACAGTGCTCTCGTCGACGAACTTACCCACTCATCGATGAAGATCGGGATGCTGATTCAAGTTTCAGCGTGGACATGGAAGAAAAATCTTGTTTTTAACTTGATCCAATGACAAGGATTAAGTCTAGGGCCGAGAACACTTATAAACCTAACCTAAGAACCCTAGTGCCTCACTTTTTGCATATTATTAGGAGCCTTGAACGTATACACATCTCTGGAAAGCATTGAACACATTGCTAAGCCCTTGCCTGTGTTTTCAAAGCATTCACGTCAAATCTAAGCTTGGGTTGCGTTGATTCTCAAAAGGCATTCTTGCGAATATTGCGCAAACTACGTGGGTATTAAGGTTTGGTGATCAAACTTCGTGTTGGTTTATTCTCAAAGTTTTTTTTACAAACGTATTCTTGAATATTTTCATTTGAGAGATTGATCTTGATTTATTATATATACATTTTGTGAAGATTATTATTTGGGAGAAAAGGTTTTTTGGGAACAATATTCTAAAGTGTTGAAACCCTGTAATATTCAAAAGTATGTTTTTATTTAAAGAGACCTACTTTATTTGTACAAAAAGTTTTTGAGAAATATTGTTCAAATCTTTGAAAAACTATCAAGTTTTATTGTTTACTCAAAGATTTAATCTTACAAGTTATTTGATAGCAAGAACTTTGATCTAAATCATATTCAAGTCTATTTTTTAAGGATCTTATTTGATATTCTTACATAAAGTGATTCAAAATCAAACTCTAAGATCTCCAAAGTATTTATTTATAAAAAAAACTAATTTTTGGGAGATATTGCTTGAATGGTAGATTTGTGAAGCATATCATTCGACTTATAAAAGTCATATTTTTACATACATACTGAGCTTCAAGTATTTATCATATGATTATGTGTTAGGATTTCTATTGCACTCACTTGCTTGTAGAGAAACAATATTGAGTTAGTGTAGAATTCTAATTCTATATTGTATTCACGGATCAAGTTTAAATCAGGTGAGGAGAAAGTTATGCCTTTGGTAAGTAGCAGAGTAGGAGGAAACTGTACCTCTTGTAAGTAGCGGATTGTGAAGGAAGCTCCATCCCAGTTAAAGGAGTTGATTATTTAGTGGAATCCTTGAATGGGTTACTCAAGGTGAGGATGTAGGCTAGGGTAGGCCGAACCTTGTAAAATCGAGTTTGAATCTCTCTTACCCTTATCTCTATTTAAATTTCACGTAATCATATTGTGTATGTGTTGATCAATTGGTGTATATTTGAATAATTGGGTAACATTGTATGCTTGATAAAGACACTTAAAACTACACATTGGGTTGATTAATAAAATTGATTGAAATAGTAATTGGTAGCTTGCAAGTTTGAAATTATCATTTACAAAATTAGAAACCAAAGGATCTAGTTTTTAAAATACCCAATTCACGCCCCCCCCCCCCTTTTGGGATAACACCATAATTCACATTTGGTATCAAAGCTAGGTTTACTTAGGCTCTGTTGACCTTATAGGTCGCACCTGATTTTGATAATGACAAATACTGATATTTGATGATTGTCAAGTGCTTGTGCATGCTCAAATAAATATCTTACGAAAGGACACTTGAAGAAGCAAGAAGATCCCGAAGACTTGCAATTTGTAATTGTAAATTTAATGTCTGTAATATGGATCTGTAATAGTAACCTAGGTTGTGGTTTGTATGTTTCTTACCTGCACATCACACATATAGGATATATCGTAAGCTCAATTAGACCATAGTAAGACCCTAGGCTCCAACACTCACACACATAACATATAATATATAAATGTGTTGAAATTGTGCTCTAATTGAACAAATCTAAGCATTTTGAGAGAGCTCGGGTGACTGAACACTTGGACTACAAAACTCTTTGGGTGCTAGAACTTTGACAAGTCAAAGTGTTGACTAGGCTCTCGGGTGCCCAAACCCTAAAATGCACATATCTTCTACGGAAGCTTGAACATCTTGAAAGGGACTGTTCACCAACTTGGGCGACCGATGCTTTTAGTTCAAGAAGGACCCCGGGCAACTGAACACATGCGTTCGGGCCACCGAACATTAGACTGAGCACTCGAAGTCACGAATCTTTGCTATTGACTTTGATTCGGCCTGTCGAAGATCCATCTAGATGACCGAAATTCATTGACTATCTTTTTAGTATGTGTTTTATCGGGCGACCGAACTTAGGTTCAGCCACCTGAACCCAGCCGATTAAAATTATTTTAATCGTGGTAAAAACTAGGTTAAGTAGGGCTAATTGGATTTTAATCATTTGAGACTTTTTTAATTATTCCCATTATATCCCAAACGGTTAGATTTTTATCCCTGCCTATAAATATGAGTCCATTTGCATGATTTGGGTAAGATTAGTAAAGTGATTAACCAAAAAAATTTATCGATTGAAAAATCACCCTTTGCCCAAATACTCTCAAACTTGCATCCTTTTGATAAAATCTGAGATTGTGAGAGTTCCTCTTGTGTTAATGTGATTGTTGTTCTGTGCTAATACTCCCACTTGTTTGTGTTCTTGAGATAATTTCTTTGGGAGCTTAACTTAGGTTTATCCCATAGATTTCTCTATTATAAATCTTGTGTGGGATTAAACCAATGCAGCTTAGGATATTTGCATTCTATTGCAAGTTTCCAATAGCTTTGCTTTTGGTGTGCAAAGACTTTTCAAACAAACAAATATTTTCAAACTAGTTTTGTGCATATTATATTGAGGAAGATTTTCTTAATCTAGTTTGATTATCTAACTTATATACGTGGAATATGAATCTGTTATTAAAATATCTTGTTTAGATTCCAAGTTATTGCTTGTGTTGAATACTCTTTAGCATCATACTGATTATACTGTGTTGAGTATTGATTGAACAAAACTTGCATCACTGAGCTTACACGATATCCATGCTATTGATGTATATGTGATTGTGCGTATTTGGGTACATTTTCGCTTTATGTGAAAACACTATTTTTGTACCATTTGATTGTAAAATCTGAGTGTTTCCAGGCGTGGCCTGAGGGGGTGGTGGCTGAACCTCGATAACATTTCTGTGTATCACCCTTACTTTATTGCTTTCTGGTGCATGTGTGTTTGATTAAATTGCCTTATTTACTTTCTGGTTTACAATTACATTACTTGCACTAGATTAACCATAGGGTTGTGAATATACTGGTGTTAGGTGATTGACCTAAGGCTTAAATTTTAAAAATACCAATTCACCCCCCCCCCTTTTGGGATCACGGTAAAGCTAACAAGCTTAGCCGTTATTGTTGTAAAACGATCACATGGCACATATCGGTGTAACCCCATTCGGTGAGGGACACTCGTCCACTAGACCACCAATTTTCTGCGGTGTAAATTACACCTACTGGAAATGAAGGATAAGTATATATCTGTTGAATGTAGATTGGAAAGTATGGAAAATAGTTTCAAAGGGAAACCATGTCCCAATGAAAGTAGTTGATAATCTGTGCAAATAAATGCTACTGCAATGAACTTGCTATTCTATGCACTAGATGTAAATGAGTTTAATAGGGTGATGGCCTATAACACAGTCAAAGAGATTTGGGAAAAATTAGAAGTTACATATGAAAGTACTAAGGAAGTAAAAGATAGTAGAAAAGACATACTTACTAGTGAATATGAGGCATTTAAAATGACTACTGATGAATCTATTTAATCCATGCACACTAGATTCACACACATCACGAATTCTTTAAATGCTCTTGGTAAAGCTTACCCTACTTATGAGTTGATCAGGAAAATACTTAGGGGACTACCGCAAGTTTGGGAAGCTAAGGTTACTGCAATAGCTGAAGGAAGGAATCTGAAGGAGATGTCAATTAATGAACTAATTGGATCACTCATCACTTATAAGCTAGCGATAAATGAGAAGAAAAATGATCAAAATAAAGTAAGGAAAGTTACAACACTTAAGGCATCATCTAACAACTCCAGTGAAGGAAGTGATTCAAAATCGAATGATAACATAGCTCTTCTCATTAAGAAATTTTGAAAGTTCATGAGAAAGAACAAAAAATACACCAAAAAATTCAAGGGCTCAAAAATAGAAAAGGGAGAAACAAGCAAAAAGAAGAAAGAGGAAGATCTTCCTATGTGCTATAACTATAGAGAAGTTGGGAATATCAAGCTAGACTGCCCCCCAACTGAAGAAAGTGTCTAAGAAGAAGAAGAAGGCACTAAAGTTCGGTTGGGATACTCACAGTAGCAGTAGTTCAGAATCTGAATATAGTGATGACAAGATTGCAAATCTGTGTCTGATGGCTCATGAAGACCACGAGGTACAATCTTTGTTGACCCTAAAGGTCACGCTCAATTTCGAAAATGACAAATACTTATTGTATTTGATGGCTGTTTATGGTTATGTGCAGGTATACACTTGGCAGATCAAAATGATGGGACAAGGAGAAGTTGAAGGCCCTGAAGACCCTACTTATGTTGTATTTAATTTCTTCATTTATTATGGGTATGTAATAGTAAATAGGGTATGGATTGTAATAATTATATGCATCATCTGCATGGTATGATAGGTAAGCTCAAAAAGGAAAAAGGCCTAGAATGACCCTAGGACACTCACACATGCATATATAGTCACTCACACATGCATATATATATAATCATGCAACCACCCTATCCATTTAACCATATATAAATAGAACCGAAAGGCACTTAAGTTGCATGTTTGGTCGACCGTACTGCTCTAGTACTATATCACCCGGTCGACCAAACCAGGATCGGGTCAACACTTTGACCACTTCCCGGTTGACCGAGCCCGGCTCAGTATATTCCACTTGGTCGACTGAACTCCCTAGGAGTCAACAAATTGACCTTATAGTCGACAATGCCCAAATTGCATGCCAACGCCCTGGTCGACCGAGTTCCCACGTGTGAGAACTCAACAGTCTTGTCGACCAAACTAGTTAGTTCAAAAGCTCCTAGTCAACCACTGGAACCTCTTTGACCGGTCGATCAAACTTCTAGTTTATTTCTTACCTGGTCGACCGAACTCTGCACAGCTCGATCAACCGAACCTCCTTTAGTCGACCGGTGCTCTCGGGTTGCCCCATTGTTTCTACCGTAATTAAAATATTTAAACGGGGTTAATTTTCTTAAAATATATTAAAACATTTATCGTAATTCCTTATATGTCCTGGATGGCCATAAACAAGGGGAAGTCTACATATACCCCTTCATTTGGAATGATTAGCATGAGATTAGAAAACTTGATTAGTGATTTTTATCTAAATTTTAGAATCATTCTCTCTCACTTCCAAGTATCCTACACTTATACTTACCTTGCCATATTGCCAAAAATCTATTTGTAAGTCTGAATTGAATGTTGTTGTTCTAAAGGTTTGCTCTCTCAAGTCTATTCTTGTTTGATATTATTTTGTTTGAGAGCAAGACCTCAAGTTTTCTTAGGGGACTTTATTAGTAAGTCTTTCCTAAGAAGACTTCACTTGAGCTTTTGAGTATTGCACTATCATTGCAATATCTTAAGAAGTTCTTATTTGATTGTGGTTGCTAAAATACTTTCAAAACATTTTCAAATATCTCGTGTGTTTCATTTTGAGAAAAATTCTTAGAGAGATATTTGTTTATGTGCTAAAAATCTTTGTGGCAATATTCCTTGGGTAATATTATTTGTTGAACACAAAGATTGAATCCTTTTTGCAAACAAAATCTATACATCTCTTGAACTTTATAGGTTGAGAAAAAGTATTTGTTGAGATATCTGATGTGTTGCTAATCTCTTTGTTTGAGCATTGTGATTGAATATATTGTGTGATACAAAGATCATATTATTTGCACTCTCACGCATTGTTTGCAATGCTTGTATAAATATTTGAGAGTAGACATCTAAGACCACATTGAGCTTACTTCATTATATCATTTGGTGGTGTATGTGATTGTTTAGATTGGGTACACATCTGCTTTACATGAAAGCTCATTATTGTGAATATACTGTTGTGTTTCCAAGCATGGCCCGAGGGGGTGGTAATCTAGCCTGGTAAGGATTGGTTGTAAAGATTAAGGTCAGCCTTGTGCTAATTGATTTGGTTTGTTTAGATGCTGCTGCACCCATTTAAGTGAGCATTATAGTGGTTATCCTTGTGCTTGTTAGCCAAGGCGGGCACGCAGGTAGTTTGCCGAACCTCGATAACATTTCTGTATGTCACTTCTTTTTGCTGCTTTCTAGTGCATGTGTAGTTAATTAAATTGAGTTATTTAATTTTTGGTACATATTATAATTGACTTACTTTACTTGCACTAGATTGACCATAGGGTTGTGAATATACTGCTGTTAGGTTACTGACCTAGGGGATTAATTTTAAAAGTAACCCCCCCTCTTAGGATCATGGTAAAGCTAACAATTGGCGTAATGAATATAAGAGAAACTAACTTGTGTAATGTGCACGAAGATTAATGATAATACGATAAAAACATATATGGAAATGTTTTGTGCAGTAATGAATATAAGAGAAACTAGAGATGTTTATATACTAAACTATAAAGATATGAGAATTGCTTTATTAGGAAACATTGAAAAGTCATATGTACTGAAGAGTGTCTTCTGAGAAATGATGAAATATGGAAATGATTTATTGAGAAATGTTGAATATAGTGAAATGCTATGAGATGAAAATATCATTGATATGATGAGATGAATTGTGAATGCTGAAAATAAAAATATTGCAATGTGAATTCTGCAATATAAATCTTGAAATGTGAATATTGAGATGGGAATACTGAATTGTGGAAACTAAAATGAGAATACTGAAATGTGAATACAGGAAATGTGAAAATTGCAATGAGAATATGGCAATGTGAATACTGAAATGAGAATATAAAAATGTGAATGCTGCAATATGAATACTAAACTGTGAATGTGAAATGTGAATGATGAAATGTGGAAATGAGAACCCTGATGGACGATTGTTGATATTGAGTACGGTACCGGTGTTAGTGCAACCACTCAGTATCGTGATAAGTGTGGTGTGAGTAGTCGATTGAACCATTAAGAAGGGTAGTTTTACCTCCTGGGTCCTGACCAGGGTTATGGCAAGCCAATCGTACTACAGACATACAGATGGATTTCCTATTTTGATCTAACTGGGTAGGCCAACCACGGTTAGATCCAGCTTTTGGGCCGCAAACCCTCGACAATGGGGGGAAGCATGGCGTGGAGAATATTTTCAGAGTAGCACAACCTCGACCATGGGGTGAAGCATGCGGTGGAGAATATTTTTAGAGTAGCACAACCTCAACCATGGGGTGAAGCATAGCATGGAGAATATCCTTAGAGCAGCCATGAGTTACAGACGCACATGTAATGGTTACTGAGGACACTCATGAGCTAGATGTGAAATGGAAATGAGAATGGAAATGGAAAAATGGAAATGAAAAAAAATGAAAGAGCGTGAGTTTAATAATATATATATAATTAGGGTGAAGTAAAACTCTCCGCCTAAAGGCCTGCTGAGTAAGGTGAGTACCCTAATAAGTATTAGTTGTAGTGGTACCTAAGTTATTCGGACAGGATTGCAAACGGTATCAGTGTAGAGGGGAGCTACATGTATGGGCGTGTAATCTCCCTTATCATCGGGAATTTTCGCTTATAAATATGGGTTGCATGTGAATGAATTTGAGAAATGAAAAAAAGCTTATAAAAGCTTGTGTTTAATATCTATACGATTATGAATCTGGAATTGGTATATTTTTCTCAAAAGGTATTATCACTGAAATATATGTGTATATTATGATATAATGAAATTTATACTACCATACATTGTAAATAATTTATTTCATCTTACTGAGATGTGTCACCCAATTATCTAAATATTTTAGGGAACCGTGACAGGCCTAGAGATAGAGCTCCGAGATAGAGGGGAGCTGATACTCTGATTAGACAGGGTGAGTGTTTTGAGCTACGGATGGAGGATTCCCCTAGAGTTTTGATTGATTTTGGGAATGTGTATATATTTATATATATGGAAGTATAGTACTCTAGTTATTTGTATTCTGGATTATTTGTATATATTGACTTCCACTAATAGGGTTGTTATATAAGAATGACTGATTACCCGATATCCCACTTCGGGTTGTGTAGGGTTATTTTTAAATGATATCAAGGTTTTGATGTGGCTAATGTTTGAATATTTATTGATTACTTATAAAAAAAAATTGTATGAAAATCGAGGCGTCACAATATTCCTTTTTCTCAAATATATTTTCAAAAAATATAATTTTTTTTTTTTTTTTTTTTTTGTATTCCTTTGTTTTTTAGATTTTCTATAAAATCGATCATGAAGCCCTAGATTTTCAAAACTCATGCGTACCACTACATTTCAACTAAACTCTTTCTCATTTTCAAACTCACTCTTTTCAAATAACGATAATACAAGCTCAGTCCCATTTTCTAAAATTTTGGTTTCTCAGGCCCATAATACAAGCACGACATTTTTCAAACCAATAGATTTCTTGTCATTAATCACCATCACTGTAATATTTTCATAAAAAAATAGGGTTCTGAGGCCAACCCCTTTTAGATCGAGCAATGCTCTAAGCTCCTTCAGGTTATGTCGAAGTGTTCAGGCAATGATTGTATCACTGGATGACCAAAAATGGTCTTTTATCTCTTATTTTTGGTTTCTTTTTTTAAGGAAACATACACATAATTGCAATAACAATTCTTCAAACGCCAGTCGTTAGGGGTGCAGAGAGACTAATCATTACTAAGACAATAGGTTGATTATCTTCCCTAAGCACAAGTATACTCCCGAACTCTAACTATGGTTTTTTCTTACCTCTTACAGGGTTTTTCTTTATTTTACCTATATTTTAAAAGAAATAAAATAAGGTGGCAATTTCAATTTAAATTTTTTTACCTCCTTTTCATCAAAATTATTTCTTTCTCATTTGGGGACCACAAATTCCTCTTCATCGTCACCTTTAGAAAAAATATGACGTTGACAGAAAACAATGAGTTTCAAAATTTGGAAAAGTGTCACACATTGGCTTGAGTACAGTATATATAAAATGTTAGCCTTACGGTGATCCCAAAAGGGGGGGGTGAATTGGTATTTTTAAAATTTAATCCCTAGGTATTCCTCCTAACACCAGTATATTCACAACCCTATGGTCAATCTAGTGCAAGTAAAGTAAATGTATACTAGAAAGTAAATAAAGCAATTTAATCAATCACACAAGCACCGGAAAGTAGTAAAGAGAGGGTGACACGTAGATATGTTATCAAGGTTCAGCCAATTGCCTACGTCCCCACCTTGGCTAACAAGCAAAAGAATTACCACTATAACTTTCTCACTTAAATGGGTGGAGTGGCACCTATACAAACCAGGTCAATTAGCACAGGGCTGACCTCAACCTTTACACCAATCCTTACCGGGTTGGATTACCGCCCCCTCAGGCCACGCCTAAAATCACTTAGATTTACAATCAAATAGTACAATATAAAAGTACTTTCACGTAAAGCAGATTTGTACCCAAATGCATTCAATCACATACACCACAAATGATTTAATATGTAAGCTCAGTGTGGTCTAAATAGTTCAACTCTCAAATATATTTTCTATCAGTGTAATACGTACGTGAGAGTGTCAACAAACAATCTTTGTATTTCAGGATGTTCTCAATCAAGATGCTCAAACAAACATATCATGCAAGATTCAAATATTCCAAATAGCAAAATATGTCAATCACTTCAAATAGTGTATATGCTTGGTTTGCAAAGGATATGCAATCTTTGTATTCAGCAAATGATGTATACTTGAATAAATAATGCCACAAAGATTAATATCTCAAATACAAATATCTTTTCACAAATATACAAATAAAGATTCCACAAGATATTTGAGTAAGTTTTAAAATATTTTGCAAGCCAAAAACAAGTACAAGCTTCCTAAGATATTGCAATACGAATGCAACACTCAGAAGCTTAGACAAATTTTCTTAGGATAGGCTTATGAGCAAAGCCCCTTAAGAACACTTAGGTTTATCTCTCAATGAAAATCAAATCAATCTTACAACAATGAGAGAGGCAACCTCTTCCCACAAACACTCAACACACTTACAAAGGATATGGAAACTTAAAGAAGGTAAGTTTGAGTTGTATGAGTGAGAATATGAGCAGTAGGGATAGAAGAGAGTATTTTTGCTTGAGAGAAAATTTTTAATTTTGTTTGCTAATAAAGTCCCTAATTTTCCCAAATGAAGGGGTATATATAGACATTGGAAGAATTATAGTCGTTAGGACATGTAGGGTATTATTAATATTTTTTAAGATCATTTTAATCATAATTAACCCTATTTAAAAATGTTTAACCGCGGTAAAAATCAGGACAACCCGAGAGGTCCGATCGACCAGAACCATTTCGGTCGACCGAAGTTCATATGGTTCGGTCGACCAGGACACTTTTGAACTGGAGACTTAGTCGACCGAAAGTGCCTGCCCAAAGGTCGATTTTCCATTTCTCCGAGGTTTAGTCGACTAGGCCATTTTGAACTGAATGGTTTGGTCAACCAGACAGTTGCAATTTCTCCTAAGGACTATCGCTCGACTAGGTAGTTGCAATACAAATTTGGCTCGGTCGATCAAATGGTCAATTTGTTGACCTGAGGAGGTTTCGGTCGACCGGGGGATTTGAACTACATTGGTTCGGTCGATCGGGACCTTGGTGACTCACTTGAAAAATGAGCAACTCGAAAGCTATCCCAAGTATAGGAGTTCTATCGTGTAATATTAAGCCCAAGAGCTAGATCGTCTCCTAAGGGAATGCATTTTAATCTCAGATTTTACTTTCTTCCAATCGAAATTAAAAAGGTACTGAACTCAGTTCAGATTTGGGTTTTCAAGATTGTGGAGACTTAAATGAAAACACAAATTAAAGTCCTAAAACTATCACGCACGAAATTAAATAACAATAATGAAAACCCTAATCTACTTAAGGAAACACTAGATCATACTAACTAAAAATGGAAACTTTAAACATGGAATTAAAATAACAATAATGAAAACCCTAGTCTACTTAAGGAAACACTGGGACACGCGTTAATTAAAAATGACAACCTAGAACATGGAATTAAAAACACACAATGGAAACTAAACTAGACACATACTAAAAAAAAACCGAACCTACTAAAAATCGAACCTTTAGCACAATTAAGAGATCAAATCAAGACTCACAATTTAAATGCAAACATAAATTCAACGGAAATTTAAAAAACGTAAACAATAATGGAACACAATAAAAACACAACCTTTACTAATCATAGACCCTAACTAAATCGAATTTTCACAAAAAAAATATCTGAGTTTAATTAAAAATGCTAAATTAAAATAACTATCAATTAGATAAAAAAAAAAGAGATTAATTTAACAATAATGAAATACCCAACATTACTCAACTTAAACAAAAAGAAAGAAAACTCCAATAACATTAAAAAAAAAAAAAAACTAAACTTTCTTCAATATTCCAAGATTCAAAGAAAAGTAAATAAAAGAAAGAAAGAAAGGAAAAGAGAGAGAGAGAGAGAGAGAGAGAGAGAGAGAGAGAAACAAATCCATGGAGCCGTGGCAGTAGCTGCGGCTGTGTGTGGCTTGGTTCGCGGCTGTGGCATGGAGCAAGGAACAGAGGAAGAGTCGCTCACGGATCTGTTGGTGCTGTTAGCGGCCACTGGAGAGAGCAACAAAGTGCAGCAGGAGCTTTTTGTGCTGCGGCAACAATGGGCAAAAGAGGTTTGAGCGAGAGAGAGAGAGGGATAAAGGGAAGGAGAACAGAGAATAGAGAAAAGAGAAAGAGAGCAAAGCAGAATTTAAAAGAACAAAAAAAAAAAAACAAACTAAAGAAGAAGAAGAAGAAGAAGGAGAAGAGGAGAATGGGGAGCCCTAGGGGCTACCTACGCAAGAAGAGGAATATAAGGGTTAAATAGGATAGGGGGAAAGCCCTAGACTCGGATAGGAGACTCGACCCGGCAACTTGACCTAATTGGAGTTGACCCGAATTGCTATATTTTTTCATTTTCTTCATTCTATGTTCATCGCAAATCTGACTCTTCTAGCGCCCGTATCTCACAAAACTCAAAACACCAAAGTTGTAGATAATCCTTTTCTCTTTCTCTAAAAATTTGAATCGTCTCGATCGGAGCTTGGACGGAAAAGTTATGCATGAAATACGAACAGATATCGGTTTTGGTTCCCGGGAATTTTCCTGCGACAAAAAAAATACCAAAACTTCATAAATAGTGCAATAAAGTTCAAGAATGATGATTTTGGCACTTTATTAAAATATTGAACAAATTTGGACATTTAATTAAAAATATAAACCGTAAAATCCGGGTTAAGATGCCCAATTACGCAGTTTTGATGCGTAATCACACCCCCCAACTAACGTTTTGCTAGTCTCTAGCAAATAACGTGAATGAATCTTAGGGTGGTGTCTACAACTACATACTCCAGTAATTATGAAATCAATGCACATGTGACATAATTATACCACTTCATATACAAGAACATAACTGAATTTCACAGAAACTCGTTGATATTTAATGCACACGACTCCAAAGCACGTCACTTATGTAAGTTTCATCATTTATATGTCATTTAAGAGCAGTATACTCTCATGAAGTTAATCAATGGCACATTCAGAGTTAATGCAATCATATAAGTTCGAGTATAAACAGGTAAACTCTTGAGGTGTGTGTGATGTGTGTGACTCAGTACACTTAGGATACTAATGGACACCTACAAAACGGTCGCTTTGACTCGGCCTAACTGGTATACCCTCAAAAACACTCAAAAGGAATGGGTTCACTCGTCATATGTGAGGAGGAGTGTCGTGATCAAACTTCCCACATATTAAAAGGAATAGCGCTAAGTATATGGAGTGGACTAGTCTGGAAAGGATCTAGCCTATCTATGAGGTGTCGGGTCCTTCACCCTAACATCTTCTCACCTACTCGCCATATCCAACTAAGACCACCCTAGATCAACTTACTCACAAACTTGTCATGAATGCATCTGAGGCATTAGTCAGTTGAAGAATCTTCATACGTGGAAAATATGTGTCGTCCTTGACTTTTTGTGATATGTATTTGGGCCGGCATTGACATTTCATTTCATGCGCATGTGTATTGCTTATTCTTTTTTTTCCTGCTCATTCTTTATTTTTTGTCTTTTCTTGAGCAATAAGGACAATATAACACTTCTTTTGTAATCTTCAAACAATCAATGGGAATTGAGCTCGAATAGGAGTTCATAAATTAAGTCTATCTCTAGGGGTGGCTCAGCCTTCACATTTTGAGTAGGCTACAAGACCTAAGTTTCTATCTCCCCACTAGGTGTCACCTCTAGGCTAGCAAATCAAAACATAGACTAGTATACAAAGGAATCATCTAGAAAAAGAGAATTGAGTTCCATGAACTCTGATTTGATATTAACGCTCAAAAGGACGATAAATAGCTCAAGGATGTCTCACAAGGTGTCATAGTCTCCACGGGTGCTTTCTCAGTGCTCACAGGCAACCCTAAGTGCAATGAATCACGTGAATGTGTTTATTCAGTCTCGTGAGATGCCGTGTAAATACATGAAATTATATAACCAAATTAACATGAGTGTACTACCAATCAATTCTTCATGGAGTCATAAGATCATATAAAGAGAAAACTACGCATGATTGACTCAAGTGTGTCATTCTTAAGTTATACGCGAGTATGTAAAAGGGTATGAGTCAGTGTTAAGCATGGCATAATGCAGTGTAATCCTTCAGTGCTCCTCCTTTCTTTCTCTCTTTCTTTTTGATTTTTTTTTTTTTTTTTTTGTATTTTTGATTGATTTTTTTTTTAAATATAAAACCCGGTACATGTACGTGCACAGTGTTACATGCGAATGCTCATCCCCCCCCCCCCAACTAAAGTGGAACATTGTCCTCAATTTGAAAGCATAGGGAAAATAGAAAAGACTGTGCATGGGAAAAGTAAAGCGTACCTGAGTGGCGAAATAATGGAAAACAAAGATCGAACTACGAGAAAATAGACCTGAAAACTAACTAAAAATAAAATAAGATAGAATAAAAGGAAAATAAAGGAAAGAAAAATATCACAATTGTCTGGCGGAGGCTAAAGAGGAATTTCGTCTGGTGGCCGCAGGTCTATAAATTGCATCGCCGGGTCTCCAAATTTGAGCCACCACAGTGAATTAGTCTTCATACCTGCACGAAAATCAACCTTAGATAAATTAATGCGTGTCAAAATACTAAATAATTTGTGTGCAGGTCGACCCTCTTGTGTTGACAAGAAAGGGTTTTTATTCAACATCGTTTCCAGGAAATTTGCTTCTTTACGAACTAATGGTTAAGAGAAAGTGATCGGAATAATTACCTGCAGTTCTTCAGAAGCATTAACATTAAAGGTTTTACCTGGTTCTTTGAAAATTATATGCTCACCAAACTGGTCACCCTCTTTATCAAGTGTACATATCATCATACTACTGCAAGAGTCTGCCTCCACACTAGGCTCCTTAACATCTGATTCAGGCGGGAGTGACGGTTCCATGGTTTTTGAGCTCGGAGTATGAGGTACCACAGGTTGGTACTCCGTATGAGTATCAATCTCCTCATCAACTAACTACTCCGCTTGTGACCCCGTTTCCTCAGATTTTTCTTTGACCTCTTCTAGTTCAGCCATGACTTCTAGTGCTGGGACAACTGGTTGTCCGACGATGAGCATCTCAGGTTGGGGAAATTCTTTCTCCCTTCTCGAAGTAGAGGTGGCCTCTACTGTCTATGGTATCCCGCAATTCATTATTATGATCGAATTGAGTTTGCATGCATTGTTGGAGCATGTTCGCCATCTGTGTTATGCTATCCTCGAAAAGGTCTGACGACGTACAGCTCAGAGAGATCTGTTGTGGCTGATACTGAGGCGGAGGGTTGTTTGGGCAGTTTGGTGGGTCGTATACATCTCCACCACCGATTGTGCTAGGGTGTGCAATTATGGGTGCCTAAGTGCATCGTGTGTTCCACTGTGGGACATTGTCGGCTAAGTAATCAAAGAATGATAATACCTGATCTGGATCCTCGTTGACGGGCTCTCCATTAGACATAGTCTAGACAAAACACTTGCAATCAGGGGTAAGAGCACTATAAAAATAATCAGCTAACCTCCATGAGTCGAACCCGTGGTGTGGGCAAGTACTTAGCAAATCCTTGAATCGTTTCCAGCAAGCCCCAAATGTCTCGTCATCCTGCTGCACAAAATTAAGAATCTGTTCCTACAAAAATTGAGTTCTCTATGAAGGACAAAATGCATGCAGGAATTCACGCTTCATATTAGACCAATTAGTGATAGAATAAGGTCTCATAGAATGAAACCAAATCAGTGCCCTATCCTGCAAAGTAGCAAGAAATAAATTCAGTCTAGTAGATTCGTCAGCTCTAGCATGAGAGAAAAACATGTTGCATGTTAACTCAAACTCTGCTAGGTGCTGATAAGGGCACTTTGATTCCGTCCCGTAAAACTCGGGTAGCAATGATGTCCTCCCGCGCTGCATCATGAAATTAAACTCATCATAAGGCAAAACAGTGGAAGAGGATGCAGTGGCATATTCAAGCTGCAAAAAGTCCATTATTGTGCGCGGTGCATGTGCAGCAATTTTTCAAAACTCAATTTTTTTTTTATTTTTTTTGTTTTTTGCTTTTTTTTCCTTTTTCTTAAAACTAATAAAAATGACGGAAAAAATGCAAAATTGAGACTAAGAACGACATTCCCCGGCAACGGCGCCAAAAACTTGACTCACTCGAAAAATGAGCAGCTCGAAAGCTATCCCAAGTATAGGAGTTCTATCGTGTAATATTAAGCCCAAGGGCTAGATCGTCTCCTCAGGGAATGCGTTTTAATCTCAGATTTTACTTTCTTCCAATCGAAATTAAAAAGGTACTGAACTCAGTTCAGATTTGGGTTTTCAAGATTGTGGAGACTTAAATGAAAACACAAATTAAAGTCCTAAAACTATCACTCACGAAATTAAATAACAATCATGAAAACCCTAGTCTACTTAAGGAAACACTAGATCATACTAACTAAAAATGGAAACTTTAAACATGGAATTAAAATAACAATAATGAAAACCCTAGTCTACTTAAGGAAACACTAGGACACGCGTTAATTAAAAATGGCAACCTAGAACATGGAATTAAAAACACACAATGGAAACTAAACTAGACACATACTAAAAAAAAACTGAACCTACTAAAAATCGAACCTTTAGCACAATTAAGAGATCAAATCAAGACTCACAATTTAAATGCAAACATGAATTCAATGAAAATTTAAAAAACGTAAACAATAACGAAACACAATAAAAACACAACCTTTACTAATCATAGACCCTAACTAAATCGAATTTCGACAAAAAAAATATCTGAGTTTAATTAAGAATGCTAAATTAAAATAACTATCAATTAGATAAAAAAAGAGATTAATTTAACAATAATGAAATACCCAACATTACTCAACTTAAACAAAAAGAAAGAAAACTCCAATAAAATTAAAAAAAAAAAACTAAACTTTCTTCAATATTCCAAGATTCAAAGAAAAGTAAATAAAAGAAAGAAAGAAAGGAAAAGAGAGAGAGAGAGAGAGAGAAACAAATCCACGGAGCCGTGGTAGCAGCTGCAGCTGTGTGTGGGTTGGTTCGCGGCTGTGGCATGGAGCAAGGAACAGAGGGAGAGTGGCTCACGGATCTGCTGGTGCTGTTGGCGGCCGCCGGAGAGAGCAACAAAGTGCAGCAGGAGCTTTTTGTGCTATGGCAACAATGGGCAAAAGAGGTTTGAGCGAGGAAGGAGAACAGAGAATAGAGAAAAGAGAAAGAGAGCAAAGCAGAATTTAAAAGAACAAAAAAAAAACAAACTAAAGAAGAAGAAAAATAAGAAGAAGAAGAAGAAGGAGAAAAGGAGAATGGGGAGCCCTGGGGGCTGCCTACGCAAGAAGAGGAATAGAAGGGTTAAATAGGATAGGGGGGAAAGCCCTACACCTGGATAGGAGACCCGACCCGGCAACTTGACCCAATTGGAATTGACCCGAATTGCTATATTTTTTCATTTTCTTCATTCTCTGTTCATCGCAAATCTGACTCTTCTGGCGCCCGTATCTATGGTGACCCAAAAATATATATATATATATATATATGATTAAAGTACAATAATAATAAAATAATAAAAATAGTCATTAAGTTAATATCAATACGGAAGTGTTTTTCTGAAGGATCCTTGATTCCATGTTTGATGCCTAAGAAAGACCTTGTCTTAGCGAGTGCTCAGAGACCATTGTGGCTCAGTCGCTCCCTGGAGGTCGGCCTGGTCAAAATGGACTTTCATAGGATAAACAGGATAGACACTGTTTGTACACGTAAATAAGTATATATACATAAAATAGTGTTTTGACAGACATAATTTGTAAAAATACATAATAAGATGATAATAATATAGGTATCATATGTGGGGCCCACAAGACTATGTGGGGTCCACATGAGTCCCGGAGCCACAAGACACTATTTATATACGTAAATAAGTACATAAAATAATGTTTTAACTGATATAATTTGAAGAAATATATGATAAAATAATAATAATATAGGTATCCTATGCGGGGCCCACAAGACTGTGTGGGGCCCACATGAGTCCCGAAGCCGTATGGAGGTTTACACGAGTCTCAAAGTTATGTAGGATGCATAAAATCGTATAAGAGTTATTCGAGTTACGTAGGATTCATTCGGGTCTCGAAGTTGTGTGGGGCCCACAAGACCATGTGGGGCCCACATGAGTTTTCAAAATTTAAATTTAATTTTTGTTCAAAAATAAATAATAAAATAAATAAATACTTAAAATAGTTTATAAGTAATAACAATGATAATAATAATGACAATAATGATTAAGAAAAATAATAAAATAATTAATTAACTAATTGATTAATTAATTAGGTAAGTAGTTAATTAAAAATTTATTTAATGGGAATGGTGGCAAGCACTCCCACATGGCCTCCATCCCCATCCCATACTCAACCCATACCTTGCCCATCCCTTGCCCATTCTTTAATTTTAAAAAATTATAATTTCACCCATCTCCCCACACTTTTATAAATTCTATTTCTTCCCCAAAATTTTCCTATAAATAGGGAGCTCTCAACCTTCATTTTTCACAACAATTTTCTAAGGAAGAGAAGGATTAGTGAGTGAAAGAATTTGTGGTGGAGTGAGAATTTTGAGTAAGTTCTCACTCACCCACTCTTTCCGATCTTATATCTTAAAGATAGTTATTGTGTTCATAGCATACGGTAAAAGAAGAAGGTAAGTAAATTTTGATTATGTTAGTTTCTTTTTATTTTAAATTCATACCCGAGTTTATTATGTACATAAATTTTAATTATGTTACTTAGTTCCACAAAATTTCTATGAGTTTATTTTTACGCATATTTAATTATACCAGTTCTATCTTTAATATACTTGCATCTATTTTTGGGTTAAGAAATGTTCCAATCCCCTCGGGTAAATTTTCAGCATTTCTTTCTATTCAAAAATAAAATTATATATATTTATAACACAAAAATTGTGTGGCATGAGTTTATTTCTACGTTACATTTTTTATGTAAATATGAGTAAAGATGAGATTTTCACGATATTATTTTAAATTGCATAAATTATAATAAGATGATTTTCAAACCCCTTATGGCAACGAAAGTTCAAAGTTACAGATGCTCGGTACCGCAGTTTAAAGTTTATACGGATCAGAGTGCACCCACACTGTTTACAGAGTGGTCATTTATGTTAGTGAATTTCTCCTGAGTGCACACCTGGTTTCGGACCAGGACTTAATAAGGAAAATCTCACTTAAAGTTTACGTACGTTGATTTAGTTTGGTCGGCCAGCCAGCTAAGTCCAGTCTTCGGACCGCACAACCCAGTCATGGGGGTAAACATGACTTACGGCAAATAGGCCTAAGGGTGGGTTTTTATAATATATATTTATACATATTTAATTACGTGTACAAAGTTACTGATGATTTGAAGGAAAAGTGTAAGTTTACGTGAAAAAGATCATTTTGGTACTTAAATGACGATCTAAGGAAAACGTATAAGGAAAAGTATATGTATGTTTATCATTAAATATTTTTACAGTTTTAAAGTTAAAAGTTTAATTTAACAGTTATAGTATATGATTGTAAAAATTTACTGTTAAAATTGATGACAAAAGTTTTATCCAGGAATTTTTAAATTTATGTTTATTCTAAAAGCAGTCTTGAAGTTATAGTATTAAATATTATTTTACGAAATTCTTTAAAAGCTCATTTTGACCACACACTAATAATAATCTTATTTACTTACTGAGCGTCGTCTCACCCCAATCATATTTTATTTCAGATAACTCTGAAGGACATGTCGGAAATCAGGCTTAGCAAGCATGCGGGTGGGGATTAGAAAAATAAAGATTTACTTAGAAACATTAGTATGATTTCAGATATTTACGTTTGTGTAATTTTCTTCTTTTGAAATAAGTGATTGTAACATGAATAATTAGCGCTCTGGTTTAATAAGAATCGAGTTTATTTGCTTCCGCTGTAAATCAGTAGTAAAGAGTTAATATCCCAGGCCCCTCGGGGTCGGGGTGTTACAGTATCTCACAAAACTCAAAACACCAAAGTTGTATATAATCCTTTCCTCTTTCTCCAAAAATTTGAATTGTCTTGATCGGAGCTTGGACGAAAAAGTTATGCACGAAATACGAACAGGTATCGGTTTTGGTTCCTGGGAATTTTCCTGCGACAAAAAAAATACCAAAACTTCATAAATAGTGCAATAAAGTTCAAGAATGATGATTTTGGAACTTTATTAAAATATTGAACAAATTTAGACATTTAATTAAAAATATAAACCGTAAAGCCCAGGTTAAGATGCCCAATTACGTTGGTTAACTGTTGAGCCAAGCCTGTTTCGGTCAACCAAGGCAGAATGAACTGCCAAGGTCGGTTAATCGAAAGTGCACAATGTGTGTGTTTCAGTCCTATTTTGAATCACACAAACGCTATTCAAGTGCCTAACATTCATAGGTGCAATGGTATGTGTCCTAGGTAATTTATGTTCAATTAAAGACACCGAAAAAATTCGGTGTCAGTCGACCTTCCATAAGGTCATTTTTAGTTTATGGTTGGTTTGAGCTTACCCATTAGATCATGCATGTGATGTGTGTGAGCTTATTACAAACCAATCCCTATTTACTATTACAGACCATTTGCATATAAATGAATTATATGACAACATGAAATAGAGTACAATATGTATTGGGTCTTCCAACTTTAAGCTTTCACGTGCCATCAATATATATGTTAATATAGACCTACACATGAACTAGAGATCCATTAAATACATGAGTATTTGTCATTATCAAAACCAGGCGTGACCTGTAAGGTCAACATAAAAATATTGATATAAGGAAGTGTACAATTTTATTTTTTTATACTCAACTTTATATGTAAAAATATTTTAAATTTTTGTTTAATTTAATTTATTTTTTGATTGTATATATTCTTGCATTAGACTACGTAACATACTTTTAATTCAACAAATCAAAATTTTGGTTTACTTTATTTGTATAAGCATATACATAGTTCTTGAATGTGCTAATAGTATAATTGGATAGGTTATATGACTTACAAGAACTATTTGTTTTTGAATTTATATAAAAACTTTTACTTGCAAATTTTTAAGCTTTTAGCAACAAATTATTTTGTTGCTAAAAGATATTTGAATTATTATTCTTTTTAACAACGAGAAAATGATGAATATTATGGTAAATGCAATGACTATAAATTCAAACATTAATTGTAAGAACATCATTGTTAAAGTGTAATAAAGTAATCGTTGTTGTACACTAATAACAATATTCATTTTCGTCGTTATTAATCATTAATGACAATTTTTGTAAACTCGATGCTAAATTTTTTGATAGTGAAGCCTATAACGACGAGCGACAATAATATTTTATAGCATCATTAAAGTTTTTTACGACAAGGATACTCTTACTAATGATGATTTTTTTTTTCTTGTTTTCCTTTACAAAACTAAATCTTCCAAGAACTAAAGCCAATTTTGATTCTCCTCTTTAAGTTTGAAAATTCTTTCTTCAAGGTTTGAGTTCCCTTTACCAATGGAATCTCTTTGCTCTCTCTCTCTCTCTCTCTCCCTCCCTTGCGCGCGCGTGCACACACACACACACAAGTTTTTCCTTGGAGTCTCCTCTTGGATTGAATGGACACTCATTTTCGTGGTTTAATGAATGTGTGTGTGTGTGTGTGTGTGTGGCCAAGGGCTATAGCTTCCTTTTTATGTAGAAACAAGTGATATTGCCTTAGCCTTCAACTTTCAAAAATACTCTTTTAGAGCAAGAAAAACTTTTTTTGTTCTATAAGGATGTTTGAAAACAAGTTTTCTTCCGATCCAACCTTATCCCAATTTAAGATAACTGCACAATTAACTCAATTAAAACCAATGTACTTTCAAAAAGTGAAATTGAATTTCCCAATTTTAAATTGCACATAATATGGACTAGAGCAAGATGAGAAAGCCTCAATTAACTTTATTTGATCAATTATCCTTTTCTATTCGTCAATTAATTTTTAAAATTTCAATCTAGACAAAATTGACTATCTATAAATAAAATTTGTATCTTCTCAAAAAATTTCTCCACTTTTAAAGAGATTCAAAAAGAATATGATAGGATCTACTCTTCTCTCTCTCTCTCTCTCTCTCTCTCTCTCTCTCTCTCTCTCTCTCTCTCTCTCTCTCTCTCTCTCTCTCTCTCTCTCTCTCTATGTTTATTTCATAAAATACAATTCAAAGAAGTGATTTAAAGGGAAAGAGTTTCCTTTCTCTTAATTAATCAATTAGAATGAAGTACTTTGTTAGCTTTGGTGTAATCCCAAAAGAGGGGGTGAATTAGGTATTTCAAATTTTTCCTTAGGTTTTACCAGACATTTGCAGTATTACACAACCTAAAGTCTGTCAGTGTAATTGAGTTCAGTCGACCAAACATGTCATCCTTAGACATTTCGGTATTTTTCTTCTAATAAAGTTACCCCTATTCATATGATAAAAAAACACGAAGATTATGGGGGGTCATTTTCATGTAATATTGTGGGTCTTATGATCAATCTAAGGTCTTTGAGCATATATCCTAAAAAATTGACGTCAGTCGACCTTTGGTCAACCAAAAGATGATTCCTAAGGTCCATCTATGGTTTTGAGCTTATCTATCCTACCATGTAGGTAGGGTATTAATTATTACAGACACTTGAACTTAAATTATTACAGATACAATAATATTACAACAAATGATATATATCTATATATATATATTTATTTATTTATTTATGTCGGGTGTTCATAATTCTTCAAGTTACTGCATGCTATCAATGTGATTTAGTTAATATGATCCTGTACACAAACTTGAAAGTCATCAAATACAAAAAGTATTTGTCATTATCAAAACTGGGAATGACCTATAAACTGAATGATTTTGTGTTGCGTGTCCCATTCATAATTACCTTAATGCCAAAACAAATTTATAATATTTTTAGCTAATATTTTGTCACTCTTGTATAAAAATGATCCTAACTTGGAGTTTGAAATGTTTCACGTCGAAAATGATCAAGAAGCTTGAAGGGATTATAAGGAGTGGTTTTTTTTTTTTTTTTTTGGCTTTGTAACCACCCCCCCCCCCCCCCCCCCCAAAAAAAAAAAAAATCGTAGTTCCACCAACATCAACAGTGTTGGGGGTTATGGATTTGAAATTATGTAGAAAATAAAAATTTTTGAATTTGAAATTTTATGGATGAATGAATGAAAATGCAAAGTTCCAAAACTATGTTTCTAAAGGCAGCATAAAGAAAATTAATGCTTGGAACGGGGCCTCGGGGACAGCAAGTAAGCAGTGCAGTAGCAAAACAGAACATTTCTTTGGCATTGACAGTGAGCAGTTGCTGTAAAGTGACTTACACTTTATGGGTCCATAAGCCTCCCCTACTACCTTTACATCTTTTAGTCTCATGAGCTGTAAATTGCAACGAAAACTATAGAAATGGTTTTACAATCCAACACTTTAAATTGTCTTTGCCATGTAGAAAGCCATTAATTTAATTATTTAAAACATTCGTGTCACAATCTGAGATAAGCTGATCAAGTACCTTCATTCCCTCGTACAGGCTTAACATCCGTATACAAAGCCAAGATATAATAATAATAATAATAACAATAGATAAAGGTAAAACGAGTTTAGTTCATAGTTGCGATAGTAGTTTAAAAAAATTCTGGCGTGGGGCGCACACAACCTCCAATGGCTCAGCCCTGGCCATAGTCGTGGCAAAATTACAGCTCATGTCCACCTCCTGCCCAACCTTTTCCCACTCGAAACACTGAATCACTGCACCCAATGCCAATGAAACTATCCGCATGCCCATGCCAGCTCCTGGACACGCCCTCCGCCCCACTCCAAAAGGAATAAATTTGAACCCTTCTCTGTCCCCCTCAGTGCCCTCAAACCTCTCTGGCTTGAACTTTTCGGGCTCCTCCCATACTTTGGGATCTCTGTGAAGAGCCCAAACATTCACCAACAGAACTGTTCGTTGCGGTATGTCGTATCCTCCGAGTGTGCAATCACCAGATGAAAAATGGGGAAGTAATAGCGGCCCTGGAGGATATAATCTAAGAGTCTCATATACTATGCAACGGAGATAAGGAAGTTTGGAAAGGTCCAACTCGTCAATTAAGCGCTCATGTTCGACATGGTTATCAATCTCCGCTCGCACCTTCTCTACTACCTTTGGGTGATCCAGTAGAAGAGACATTGCCCACTCTAAAGTGATGGCTGATGTATCAGTTCCTGCAACAAACATAAGCTGGACCACATATGCTAGTCAATGCTAGAATGAAAACATCAACGCCTTCCTGGTAAGTGTGCAAGCAAAGTGTAAAAAAATAACGTCGAAGTGTTTGTTGCCTAGCTCTTACCGCTGTTATGCTTTTGATGAGATTGTCTGAATAGAATTCAGGTTCAAATTCTTGGAGGGACAATAGATTTTCAATCACTGTTATCTTCTTTCCGCTTTCCATATTGGGAGTGCAATTGAATGAATTAGATGCTTTCTTTTGTCGAACCTCATCTATCAAATTCTGCAGAAATTTATCTCTTTTCCTACACATCTTGACCATATTCTTCTCCAATCCTTTGTACCCAACCCATCTCAATATTGGCAGGAAGTCACACATATTCATTGACAGGGACGGAAGGAAAGCCTCTCTGAGTTCTTGCAGATGCTGCCTGATTCCCATATCGGTGGTTGCAGCCTTTCCTTCAATGCTGCGCTTTCCTGCAATTATCCTCATGAGAACATTGAACGTTAGAAGGGAGAAAAAATACCTCAGCTCCACCTTTTGGCTTCCACTCTTTGAGACTTCATAAAGTCGGCGAAGAAAGTCACGAACTTCTTCTTTACGGATGGCAGAAAATTTCTGGATGCTGTTTGAGGAGAAGATTTCAACGACTGTGAGGCGACGAAGACTTCGCCAAAGGTGACCATATGGAGCAAATGCGAGGGATGTATAATCGTAACTAAGGACATCCCCAGCGAGAGATTGCGGTCGGTTTGCAAATATTATGTCGTTCTTGGTGAAGCACTCCTCAACAGCAGAGGGAGAAGACACGACGACGATAGGCAGGACACCGAGCCGGAGATTTAATATGGGACCGTATCGGAGTGATAGTCTCTCGAGTGCTACGTGGAGTGGGTTCTTAATGAGGTGAAGGTGGCCAATTATTGGAAGAGCAAATGGGGTCGGTGGTGAAATTCGGCGGGGACGAAGTTGAAGTCGGAAAAGGAGAAGTGACAAGAAGAGAGCAAGATAACAGTATAAGATATCCATGGTGTAGCAGAAGGTGTTAGTGCCCTGAGAGTGTGTGTGTGGTGGGAGTAGGAAGCTAAGGGGCCGGGAGAGTTATCCTGACAATTGAGGTGCGAGTAGTGAGCCACATATATATGCATATTGACAAGTATTATTCAAACATCACCAAGAAATCAAGGATCCCTCCATTTGAGCAGGTTGCGACTTGCGAATGATATTAGATGGGCTTCGGGGTCATACTCTACCAAACTGTGATCTAACATGGTTGAAACTAAAATTCTAAACCTACTTGAAGACGTGAAACATCTCAACCCAAGTGAACAAAAAATCAAATAAAAAATCAAAGCCCACCCTTTTCATTTTTTTCCTGGCCGAATGACGACTAGGTAAGGAAAATAGGGTAGATGATAGGACTGCAATAAGTGGATTGACAATATAAACAAAGACCATGATCTCGACTTCTACCAAATACATCTCAAGTGTGTTTATCACTGACACAGCGTGCGCACCCTCTTAGTCACCATTGATTTTACATTTCACTGGCCTGCCTATCACTCTAGGTTTGCAGGGTACAATTTTCTGAAATGAAATAGACAACTTTTGCTTGAAGACAACAGCTTTAAGTAATATGAAAATTAAACGTTTGAATTCATTGCCACATTGTGAAATGATAGCACCGCCCTCCCATGTTTGGCTTTGAGACTGTGTCAGACATATTTTCGCCTGACACAAAAGAGCCAAACAAACCACCAAAACATGAAATATCCGAGATTTTTTTTAGGGAAATATTTAAAATAAAATACAATAAACACAAGGTAGGTATAGATATGTTTATAAAAATGAACATAATTAACTATTAAAATGTCAATTTTTATTAAAAGAATTAAAATATTAAAAGTGATTAGTTTTTTTTCTTTTTTTAAAAAAAAAAAAATAAGGAGGGCGGCATCCCCATTTATTTATTGATATAACATCACTTTTAGCGGAGAAATACTATAGTTACAAGATAAGCATTGAGAGATTATAGATAAAAAAATTAAAGACTTTCCAAAAACAATATCAACAACCAACTAAAATAGGACTACAAATCCAAATAAAGTTAAATAAAAAAAAATCTAAACAAACTTATCAAAAATAAAAATAATAAAATAAAATAAATCAAAAAATCTAAACCTGCCAAACAAAAATCAAGAGGTTGAGCTAATGACGAAAGGAAGTGAGACTCAATCTATCCATCTAAAGGATACATTTTAGAGAACATGATAAAAATGTTATTTTTTGTAGATTACATTATTTCTCATTTCTCCTTCTCTAACGAGAAATGTGCCACACTATTGCCTTCCCTATATTCACAGATCACCATGAAGTTCACTCCTTCTATCTCCGCCATGAGGTCCTCCCAAAAATCACAAAGATACCATAAGGTACATCTACCCTTTTGAAGCTAATCAATAACAATTCGCGAGTCACTTTCAATAATCACATTAAAATATTGAAGTCATTTGTATAAACGAATTCTTTCCAAAATTTCTTTTAATTCCACACCATTGTTCCTACCATTACCAAAATAGCTTGAAAAAACCGCTTTCACCATGCCATGACAGTCCTGAATAATTCTTCCAGCTCTTGAAGTACCCAGATTGCCCCTACAGCTGCCATCACAATTAAGTTTTATCCACCCTACTAGGGATTTAACCCATGAAATATTTTTTCCAGGCTTGGCGCAAACTCCCTAATGCTGAATTTGAAACTCTTTCAAAATTGTAATGTTCGATATCTTTAATTTTCGAAAATAATTAAAGCTCTCAACTAAAGAACTAACCCAGTATCGAACACTTCTCCATGTCTGAACTGCACTTTGATAAACTCCGTCCATTCTCGATTTGCATTTTCGATCCCAGACACACCTCATAATCAAATACGGAACCAGAACGATTAAAATACCTTTAATAGATGATTTTCGAGCATAGTGGAACAAGTTCTAGGAAAGGAATCATTGGAAAGGAATCCTTAACACCACACTAGCCCGACGCCAAACCTCTGAAGTCATCTCGCCTAAAAAAAGAATGTGATCAATGTTTTCATGGCTTCTCTACACGCAGCAATCACAAAATGAAGCCATTGATATTCCTTTGGCCTGAATTCTATCATCTACTCTCAAGCATCTAAATTAGGTTTTCCATAAACACATTGAGATTCTTCTAGGTAATAAAGAATACCAAAACCAATCATTCCACTCAAAATTATCACTTCTGCTCCTCACTACCTCCCATGCCATTTTTGTAAAGAACTTGCCATTAGGGACAGACTTCTAGATGAATATAACCTGACCACTTTTACCAGTTGGCACATTGTGCAAGATTTCCATTATTTTGTCGGCCCAAACCAATTCCATTAATAAATCAGAGTTTCAGTTGTTATTCAGCCAACAATCCTTAATACATAGCTTCTTGTTTGAAAAATTCTCAGTGCGCACTGCTAACAGGTCTGATGTAAGCAACCTATCGAACCAAAAAGAAGAGTTCCCACCTCTCACCAAAATTTTAACATCATCCATAACTTCCGGAATGGTGGCCATCATTGATTTCAAAAACTGAGAGTCATTTGGCCTTCCCTTCCTTATTAATAAACACTACAAAAAAATCAAGGTATTAGTGACGAATTTATGAGTATTAGTGACGTTTTTAAAATAGTTGTTATATGTATCGTTACTACTAACTTTTAGTGACGAATTAAAAATCTCGTCACTAATAATGGAGTATTAGTGATGGATCATAACCATCACTAAATCTCTAATATCGTAACTATAATTTCAAGAACGGCTCAACTCAAATTCGTTACAAATAATAGGGTATTAGTGACGAATTACAAATTCGTCACTAATACTAAGCATTAGTATGATTCAAATTTGTGACTAATAGTAGCATTAGTGACGAATTTGTAATTCATGACTAATAGTATGACATTAGTGAAGGATTTAAATTTGTCACTAATACTAGGCATTGGTGATAAATTTGTTATTCATCACTAATTGTACAGTATTAGTGATGAATATGTAATTCGTCACTAATGCCTATTATTAGTGACGAATTTGAATCCTTCACTAATAATTAAAAAAATTTAAAAACCTTTAATACTAATTTTGTTTAATCATCAATTCCTATATATCTGTAATTACATTTTCGAATACATAAACTGAAACCATAATTACTACAAAATTCGTAAATCATTCAAAATTTCGAATTCAAATACAAATTCAATTAAAATAAAGAAATAACATATTTTCAGATAACAAAAAAATTTTCAAAATATTCAAAATTCAAATACAAATACTAGTACAAATTCAAATTAAAATACGAAAATTTCATTTGTTCAAATAACAAAAAAAATTGCAAAGAAATCGTCAAAAGTTGCATCCGACGTCGACTGTAGTGCACACATGGTATCGTGCTGATGTTATGACAGCTGCGAACTCTACAAATTAAGAGTCATTAAAAAAAATAGTATACAAATGGAGAGCTGGCACTCGGTATAATCAAGAAAAATAATTATATGATATAACAAATTCGCAAAGATTTCATAATCATGCATATTACACAATTTGTATGATAGTAATATCAATAATGAAAAAAATAATGTCAGTATTTAAAGCTAAACACTGAGTTCACATATTTCCATTGAGTTGCACACTTGAAAGGTAGCCTATAAAGTCGAAGGGATGAAAGGGTCTTTGAATAACCATGAGAAGATACACACACAACTATACTTGCAACTACTTATATATATTATGTGTAATTACCTTTTAATTTTTTGAAAGGTAAAATCGAGTGAATTCATTAATAAACAAAGCTCAAGTCAGAGGCCTGAGGATACAAAAGTGGAGGAAGACCTAAAATAGGAAACCAATAAGGTAATAAAAATAGTGAGCAGCCAACAAATCAACAGAAGAACTGAAGAGAACACCAATAATAGAAAATGCCAAAGCAACTGAATCAACCACTGAAAATTTGATAATGTTTATTAACCATACGTGTAATTATTATCTTAAGATTGAGACACCTTTAGTTTAAGTCTTTTAGGCATGTTTAGTCATGAAAATTAGCTTATAATTTTTTTTTATGATGGTGTTTAAGATCTTTCAAATAGTTGATTAATTGTTTGGGACATAAGGTTTGTTGGAATTGGTGTAATCCCAAGAGGGGGGTTGAATTGGGTTTTAAAAAATTTTTGGCTAATTTAAACAATTTGCCGATTCACCACAGTATCATATCCCATTCAACATGTATACGTGTATGTAAAGCGAGTTTAACAATAAAAGCAAACATACATGTGTGCAACATCTTATTTAAATCAAATGTGTGCATGAGAATAATTTCGATATTAAATAAAAATTCATACACATGCTGAAATTAAAGTGTAAGAATTTAAATGAGATAGAAAGAGTGACACTAGATTTGTTAGTGAGGTTCGGCCAAACCAGCCTACATCCCCGCCTTGGGCTTACCTGCACTGAGGAATTATATTGCATTATGCCATGCTTAACACTGACTCATACCTTTCACATACTTGCGTATAACTTAAGAATGACACACTTGAGTCAATCATGCGTAGTTTTCTCTTTATATGTTCTTATGACTCCATGAAGAATCGATTGGTAGTACATTTTTGTTATTTTGGCTATATAATTTCCTGTATTTACACGGCATCTCACGAGGCTGAATAAACACATTCACGTGATTCATTGCACTTAGGCTTTCCTGTGAGCACTAAGAGAACACCCGTGGCGACTATGACACCTTGTGAGATATCCTTGAACTATTCATCGTCCTTTTGAGCGTCAATATCAAATCAGAATTCACATAACTCAATTCTCTTTTTTTGGATGATTTCTTGTACACTAGTCTCTGTTTTTGATTTTATAGCCTAGAGGTGACACCTAGTGGGGAGATAGAAACCTAGGTCTTGTAGCCTACTTAAAATGTGAAGGCTGAGCCACCCCTAGAAATAGACTTAATTCATGAACTCCTATTCGAGCTAAATTTCCATTGATGGTATGAAGATTACAAAAGAAGTGTTATGATTGTCCTTATTGCTCAAAAAAAGACAGAAAATAAAGAATGAGCAGAAAAAAAGAATAAGCAATACACATGCGCATGAAATGAAATGTCAATGCCGGCCCAAATACATATCACAAAAAAGTCAAGGACGACACATATTTTCCACGTATGAAGATTCTTCAACTGATTAATGCCTCAGATGCATTCACGACAAGTTTGTGAGTAAGTTGATCTAGGGTGGTCTCAGTTGGATATGGCGAGTAGGTGAGAAGATGCTAGGGTGAAGGACCCGAACCTCATAGATAGGCTAAATCCTTTCCAGACTAGTCCACTCCATACACTTACCGTTGTTCCTTTTAGTATGTGGGATGTTTGATCGCAACACTCCTCTTCACATATGATGAGTGAACCCATTCCTTTGAGTGTTCTTGAGGGTATACCAGTTAGGCTGAGTCAAAGTGACCATTCTGTAGGTGTCCATTGGTATCCTAGGTGTACTGAGTCACACACATCACACACACCTCGAGAGTTTACCTGTTTATACTCGAACTTATATGATTGCATTAACTCTGAATGTGTCACTGATTAACTTCATGTGAGTATACTGCTCTCAAATCACATATAAATGATGAAACTTGCATGAGTGACGTGCTTTGGAGTCGTGTGCATTGAATATGAACAAGCTTGTGTGAAATTCAGTTATGTTCTTATATGTGAAGTGGTATAGTTATGTCGCATGTGCATTGATTTCATGATCACCGGAGTATGTAGTTGTAGGCACCACCCTGAGAATCATTCACGTCATTTGTTAGAAACTAGCAAAACGTTATTTGGGGGCTGTGATTACGCGCCGAAACTGCGTAATTGAACGTTTAACCTGGGCTTTACGGTTTATATTTTTAATTAAATGTCCAAAATTGTCCAATATTTTAATAAAGTGCCAAAATCATCATTCTTGAACTTTATTGCACTATTTATGAAGTTTTGGTATTTTTTTTGTCGTAGGAAAATTCCCGGGAACCAAAACCAATGCCTGTTCATATTTCATGCATAACTTTTCCGTCTGAGCTCCGATCGAATTTTTGGAGAAAGAGGAAAGGATCATCTACAACTTTCAAGTTTTGAGTTTTTTGAGATACGGGCTCCAGAAGGGTCAGATTTGCGATGAATAGAGAATGAAAAAAATGAAAAAATCAAGTTGCCGGGTCAACCCTTTCCAAACGGGTCGGGTCAGTGCTATTCGGGTCGAGGGCACCCAATGCCTCCTTTAAATCTCCTTCTCTTCCTCTCCTTGCGCAAGCAGCCCCGTGGGGGTTCTCCTCTCCTCTCTTCTTCTTCTTCTTCTTCTTCTTCTTCTTCTTTAGTTTGCTTTGTTTTTTTTTTTTTTTGCTCTCTTCTCTTCCCTTTACTTTCTCTCCCTCAAACTCTCTTCTCTTCCCTTTACTTTCTCTCCCTCAAACTCTCCTCTCTTCCCCTGCTCTTCCTTTCCCTCTGGTTCTCTGTTTAGCCACCAGCCCTCTGCACAGCCAGCTCCAACACCAGCATAGCAGTCCTCCTCAGCCCTCTACACAACAGCCACCACAGCAGAGCATAGCAGTCCTTCTCGGCGATTTCCAGCAGGCTTCTTGGCCCATTTACAGCCACTGCAACAGCCCACGAAGCAGAATCTCAGCAAGCAGCAGCAGGTCCTCTGCAACTTGCTGCAATTTTCCAGCTGCCACGCCAAAACCAGCAGACCCAAGAGCCTCCACCAGCTGTTCCTCCAAACAGCAGCCCCTTGCTACAACTCCATCACAGTACGGCTAGGACTCCACCCGAGGCTCCCTCTGTTTTCTCTTCTCTCTCTCTCTCTCTCTCTCTCTCTCTTCTTTTCTTTTCATCCATTTAATTTCAATTGCAACTGAATGTTTTGTTTTTTTTATTTAGTTAGTTATTAAATTCTTAAAGAGTTTATTTGAATATTTGTTCAAGTGGTTTTAATTTCTTTTGAAGTTTAATTCTCTTTTTATTTACTTATCTTGTTTTTAATTCTAGTTATTATTATATTTAAATTAGTGGCTTTTTATCGTTCTTTCAATTTAAATTCCATTTTACTTCTTGAAAAATAGTAATAAAGAAAAAGAAAAAATTATAAAATATAAAAAAAAAAAAAGTGTTCTTGTTTTGAAGTTTTTCCAAAAATCTAGTCTTTTTATTGAAACTCGATTTAGTTAGGTTCCATCTCGTTAAAGTTCGTGTTTTCATATTGTCTCAATATTGTTTAGGCGTTTAAAATACTAAATTTTGGTTTAAGTTCTTGAATTGTTAAAACTCCGATTTTTAGTGTGTGCTTGAAATTGATTGAGTTTTCATTGCATGTGTTAATTCCTTATTTGTAGTTGTCATCTTTAATAATGCATGTTTAGGTATTTCCTTAAGTAGACTAGGATTTCCATACTTGTTTTTTTTTTAATTTAGTGAATGTTAGTTTTAGGGTTTTTAAATTATGTGCCATTTAATTCATCAAAAGTAAAATTGAACAATCTTGAAAAACTAGAATCTGAACTAAGTTCAGTACAATTTTGTTTTCGATTGGACGAACGGGAAATTGAGATTAAAACGCATTCCCTGAGGAGACGATCTAGCCCTTGAGCTTAATATTACACGACAGAACTCCTATACTTGGGATAACTTTTAAGCTGCTCATTTTTCGAGTGAGTCATTATATTTCACATTTTTCAACACATGTCATATGCCACACAATTTTTATCTAATATTCATAATAATTAATTTCAGACTCCAAAGCATCACAAATTAATATTACTCAAATGCCACACAATTTATCTGATATTTATATCATAATAATTTTTAGGAAAAATACAATATGCTCATTTTCATATATTAATTCAAACGGTAATTCTAAAAATACTGTTATAATTTATTCCACTTACCTGACTTACTGAGAGTCTCGTTAGAATCCAGATCCTACACCCTTGGCGCCTGAAATTCAACTCATGCAATTTGCATTTTTTTCAAATTAATTATTAATTCATTTCTCCAAAATAATACCCATCTAGCCTTCCTTAAGCCCTATGTACTCCAAATTAACATTTAAACCAATATTTGACACGCCCACTTAATTTTCTAAATTTTTTCTGCGGGTCCCAAAATTACACCTGCGGCACTCACCCAGGCCCTAACTGAAAATTCTACTTCAACTCCAGATGCTCAACATTTTAGCATTTCTAAATTAATCCTAATTAATTAAAAATAAGTTTCTTAATAACTTTCGTACCACAAATTTGGGGTTTTGCTCACGACAACCTTATGAGAATTCCATCCGGCTAGACTTGTAGAGAATCATCCCTAGATTCTCGTGGTGGTGTTCATTTGTCAACCAACCTTATAATTTGAAAGAAATTAAAGAAAAAGAGGAAATTGGCTTATCCCAAGAGATACGTCTACGCCGCTCCTACCACCGATCCGTTCCGGTAGAAATGACGGTAGCGGAGAATCGGGCTCAATGGTATCTTCTGATTCTCAATCGGGCGAGAATCCGCCACGTAACTGAGGATAGAGGGAGAGAGAATGAGAGGAGAGAGAGAGAGAATGAGAGGAGAGAACTGGAGGGGGCGCCAATTCTACACACATCCTGAAGCTTCAAGCTTCAGGATGGTTGGATTTATATAATAATAATAATAATAATAATAATAATAATAATATTATTATTATTTAATTAATATTAATAATAATATATTTTATTAATAAAAAAATAAATTTTAATTATTATTATTTTTTTATAAATTTAATTAATTAATATATATATATATTTTTTGAGAATCACTAAACTAATCTTCTATAGCCCTTTTTGGGGTTATTACACCTTGTGAAGTATTATTGAGCCATTTATCGTTCTTTTTAGTTTTTTATGTCAACTCAAAGTTCATGAAACTCAACTTTCCCTATTTTTTCTGGATATTCTTTGTACACTAGTCTTGGTTTTTGAATTGCTAGTATAAAGGTGATATCTAGTGGGGAGATAGAAACCTAGGTCTTGTAACTTACTCAAGATGTGAAAGCTGAGCCACTCTCATAAATAGACTTATTTCATGGACTCTTGTTCGAGCTTAATGCACATGAGTGGTATGAAAATAATAAAGAAGTGTTATGATTGTCCTAACAGACCATGAAAAGAAAGAATTTGAAAAATGAACAGAAGAAAGAAAAAGAGAACTGAAATTCCCCAGCAGAGGTGAAAGATTAATACCTGCTCCACACAACTACAACAAAAGTCAAGGATAAGACACATGTTATCCACATATGAAGACTCTTCACCCACCGAATGCCTCAAATGTATTCACGCTTGGTTTGTGAATAAGTTGATTTAGGGTGATCTTGATTGGATATGACGAATAGGTGAGAAGATGTTAGGGTGAAAGACACGACGCCTCGTAAATAGGCTGGATCCTTTTCAAACTAGTCAATTCTGTACATTTAGCGTTTATTCCTTACAATATGTGGGAACGACCAAAATGCCCTTTACAGAGACTCCAACGGGAATTAACAATACTGTTGCATGGGCAGTACAAGTTTGGGACTATAGATGCATGTGGCACATTAATTAATACTACCGGCTACCTAAACTACAGCTAGGATCTCAATTGCTGGCCTGTTTTAATTTGTTTGGATGCATACATATGCATATCCCCAATCATCAACATTCTCCATTCATACAATCATTGGACAATGCTTCCTAAGCACGGGCCCTCGTCCTAAGTAGGAGTATTCGCTAGCTAACTAGCTAGCCACCCCATTTTGCCGTGTTTTTCGAGGAGAGAAATGTTAGAATTGTTTGTAAACTTGCATAATTTTTATAAGATTTGGATTAAATAAATATTAGATATTCTGGAAGCATGGATTAATAGGCCTAATAATAAGTGCTCACCACATTATGATTATGGGCCTAAAACATTAGTCCATGAAATTTTTTATGTGTGGACCTTATTTGCACAAAGAGTTCGGGACATGTTAAGTTTCTTTATGTTAGTATATAAGCAACAAGGAGAGTTCATGCTCTCACTCTAATTTTCCTTGTGGTTTTCCATCAAGTTGCACACACATAAAGTTAAAAGAATAGTAGATTGCGACTTGCAAATGATATTAGATGGGCTTCGGGGTCATACTCTACCAAATTGTGATCTAACATGGTTGAAACTAAAATTCTAAACCTACTTGAAGACGTATAACATCTCAACCCAAGTGAATAAAAAATCAAAGCCCACCCTATTCATTTTTTTCCTGGCCGAATGACGACTAGGTAAGGTGAATAGGGTAGAGGGTAGGACTGCAATAAGTGGATTGACAATATAAACAAAGACTATCATCTAGACTTCTACCAAATACATCTCAACTGTGTTTATCACTGACACAGCGTGCGCACCCTCATAGTCACCATTGATTTTAAATTTCAATGGCCTGCCGATCACTCTAGGTTTGCAGGGTACAATTTTCTGAAATGAAATAGACAACTTTTGCTTGAAGACAACGGCTTTAAGTAATATGAAAATTAAACGTTTGAATTCATTGCCACATTGTGAAATGAAAGCACCGCCCTCCCATGTTTGGCTTTGAGACTGTGTCAGACATATTTTCGCCTGACACGAAAGAGCCAAACAAACCACCAAAACATGAAATATCCGAGATTTTTTTTAGGGAAATATTTAAAATAAAATACAATAAACACAAGGTAGGTATAGATATGTTTATAAAAATGAACATAATCAACTATTAAAATGTCAATTTTTATTAAAAGAATTAAAATATTAAAAGTGATTAGTTTTTTTTCCTTTTTTTAAAAAAAAAAATAATAAGGAGGGCGGCATCCCCATTTATTTATTGATATAACATCACTTTTAACGGAGAAATACCGTAGTTACAAGATAAGCATTGAGAGATTATAGATAAAAAAATTAAAGACCTTCCAAAAACAACACCAACAACCAACTAAAACAGGACTACAAATCCAAATAAAGTTAAGTAAAAAAAAAATCTAAACAAACTTATCAAAAATAAAAATAATAAAATAAAATAAAATCAAAAAATTAAAAAATCTAAACCTACCAAACAAAAATTAAGAGGTTGAACTAATGACGAAAGGAAGTGAGACTCAACCTATCCATCTAAAGGATACATTTTAGAGAACATGATAAAAATGTTATTTTTTGTAGATTACATTATTTCTCATTTCTCCTACTCTAACGAGAAAATCAGCCACACTATTGCTTTCCCTATATTCACGGATCACCATGAAGTTCACTCCTTTTATCTCCGCCATGAGGTCCTCCCAAAAATCACAAAAATACCATAAGGTACATCTAGCCTTTTGAAGCAAATCAATAACAATTTGCGAGTTACTTTCAATAATCACATTAAAATATTGAAGTCATTTGCATAAACGAATTCTTTCCAAAATTGCTTTTAATTCCGCACCATTGTTCCTACCATTACCAAAATAGCTTGAAAAAACCGCTTTCACTATGTCATGGCAGTCCTGAATAATTCTTCCAACTCTTGAAGTACCTAGATTGCCCCTACAGCTGCCATCACAATTAAGTTTTATCCACCCTAATAGGGATTTAACCCATGAAATATTTTTTCCAGGCTTGGCGCAAACTCCCTAATGCTGAATTTGAAACTCTTTCAAAATCGTAATGTCCGATATCTTTAATTTTCGAAAATAATTAAAGCTCTCAACTAAAGAACTAACCCAGTATCGAACACTTCTCCATGTCTGAACTGCACTTTGATAAACTCTTTCCATTCTCGATTTGCATTTTCGATCCCAGACACACCTCGTAATCAAATACGGAACCAGACCGATTAAAATACCTTTAATAGATGATTTTCGAGCATAGTGGAACAAGTTCTAGGAAAGGAATCGTTGGAAAGGAATCCCTAACACCACACTAGCCCGACGCCAAACCTCTGAAGTCATCTCGCCTAAAAAAAGAATGTGATTAGTGTTTTCTTGGCTTCTCTACACGCAGCAATCACAAACTGAAGCCATCGATATTCCTTTGGCCTGAATTCTATCATCTACTCTCAAGCATCTAAATTAGGTTTTCCATAAACACATTGAGATTCTTTTAGGTAATAAAGAATACCAAAACCAGTCATTCCACTCAAAATTATCACTTCTGCTCCTCACTACCTCCCATGCCGTTTTTGTAAAGAACTTGCCATTAGGGACAGACTTCCAGATGAATATAACCTGACCACTTTTACCAGTTGGCACATTGTGCAAGATTTCCATTATTTTGTCGGCCCAAACCAATTCCATTAATAAATCAGAGTTTCAGTTGTTATTCAGCCAACAATCCTTAATACATAGCTTCTTGTTTGAAAAATTCTTAGTGCGCACTACTAACGGGTTTGATGTAAGCAACCTATCGAACCAAAAAGAAGAGTTCCCACTTCTCACCAAAATTTTAACATCATCCATAACTTTCGGAACGGTGGCCATCATTGATTTCAAAAACTGAGAGGCATTTGGTCTTCCCTTCCTTATTAATAAACACTATAAAAAAATCAAGGTATTAGTGAATTTATGAATATTAGTGACGTTTTTAAAATAGTTGTTATATGTACCGTTACTACTAACTTTTAGTGACGAATTAAAAATTTCGTCACTAATAATGGAGTATTAGTGATGGATCATAACCATCACTAAATCTCTAATATTGTAACTATAATTTCAAGAACGGCTCAACTCAAATTCGTTACAAATAATAGGGTATTAGTGACGAATTACAAATTCGTCACTAATACTAAGCATTAGTAGGATTCAAATTCATGACTAATAGTAGCATTAGTGACGAATTTGTAATTCGTGACTAATAGTATGACATTAGTGAAGGATTTAAATTTGTCACTAATACTAGGCATTAGTGATAAATTTGTTATTCATCACTAATTGTACAGTATTAGTGATGAATATGTAATTCGTCACTAATGCCTATTATTTAGTGACGAATTTGAATCATTCACTAATAATTAAAAAATTTTAAAAACCTTTAATACTAATTTTGTTTAATTATCAATTCCTATATATCTGTAATTACATTTTCGAATACATAAACTGAAACCATAATTACTACAAAATTCGTAAATCATTCAAAATTTCGAATTCAAATACAAATTCAATTAAAATAAAGAAATAACATATGTTCAGATAACAAAAAAAATTTCAAAATATTCAAAATTCAAATACAAATACTAGTACAAATTCAAATTAAAATACAAAAATTTCATTTGTTCAAATAACAATAAAAATTGCAAAGAAATCGTCAAAAGTTGCATCCGACGTCGACTGTAGTGCACACATGGTATCGTGCTGATGTTATGACAGCTGCGAACTCTACAAATTAAGAGTCATTAAAAAAAAATAGTATACAAATGGAGAGCTAGCGCTCGTTATAATCAAGAAAAATAATTATATGATATAACAAATTCGCAAATATTTCATAATCATGCATATTACACAATTTGTATGATAGTAATATCAACAATGAAAAAAATAATGTCAGTATTTAAAGCTAAACACTGAGTTCACATATTTCCATTGAGTTGCACACTTGAAAGGTAGCCTATAAAGTCGAAGGGATGAAAGGGTCTTTGAATAACCATGAGAAGATACACACACAACTATACTTGCAACTACTTATATATATTATGTGTAATTACCTTTTAATTTTTTGAAAGGTAAAACCGAGTGAATTCATTAATAAACAAAGCTCAAGTTAGAGGCCTGAGGATACAAAAGTGGAGGAAGACCTAAAATAGGAAACCAATAAGGCAATAAAAATAGTGAGCAGCCAACAAATCAACAGAAGAACTGAAGAGAACACCAATAATAGGAGATGCCAAAGCAACTAAATCAACCACCGAAAATTTGATAATGTTTATTAACCATACGTGTAATTATTATCTTAAGATTGAGACACCTTTAGTTTAAGTCTTTTAGGCATGTTTAGTCATGAAAATTAGCTTATAATTTTTTTCTATGATGGTGTTTAAGATCTTTCAAATAGTTGATTAATTTTTTAGGACATAAGGTTTGTTGGAGTTGGTATAATCCCAAGAGGGGGGTTGAATTGGGTTTTAAAAACTTTTTGGCTAATTTAAACAATTTGCCGATTCACCACAGTATCATATCTCATTCAACATGTATACGTGTATGTAAAGCGAGTTTAACAATAAAAGCAAACATACACGTGTGCAGCATCTTATTTAAATCAAATGTGTGCATGAGAATAATTTCGATATTAAATAAAAATTCATACACATGCTGAAATTAAAGTGTAGGAATTTAAATGAGATAGAAAGAGTGACACCAAATTTGTTATTGAGGTTCGGCCAAACCAGCCTACATCCTCGCCTTGGGCTTACCCGCAAGGATTCCACTATACCTGCTCACTTAACTGGGCGGAGCAAAAGCCTTTTACATCCTCTCCTTGCGGGGTGAGGAAAACCCCAGCTCATTACTAGGCTGAGCCAAACTTGTCTCACTTGCGGGGCTAAGACTCTCCAGTTCAATTCCGGACTGAACCGAATCGATCTCACTTGCGGGGCTGAGACTCCCCAGTTCAATTAACGGGCTGAACCGAACCGTTACATGAAAACCATTTTTGTACATAAAATATGCTTCTAAAATACAAGCAGGGATGTACACAATAAGCTCAGTAAAAGTATGCACTCCAATGATATGAAATAATGATCAGGGGAGTAAAGGTGCTTGACTATATTTAAAGCCTAATAAAAATTTTTTCTCCAAAAAGGTATTTCAATAATAATATAGGAGAACCTAGGGTTTTGCTCTTTTAATGATTTTGCACAAATGCAATGTATATATGAAAAAATGTGTATTATGTTCTCCTACAAAGATTTATATATGCAAGTTAGAAATATTTGGAGAATCTAGGAGTTAAGTTCAATAAAATGTTTGTGCAATAAATAACTTCTCCCAAAAGATATTTATCAAGGAAATAATCCGAAAGAACACCTAAGCAATATTCTCAGAAATGTTTTTCAAGTATTTGATGCATAGTGAGAATATGTGCAAATGAAATGCCCTAAATAAAATACTCTCCTTAAAGAAGATTTTGAAATAAATACATGAAAGAGAGTTCGAGAGATTTGAGTAAAAAAAATATTTGACCCCAAAAGAGTGATTTAAAGAAAAAAAAGAATTTTGGGGTAACTTTGATTAACCAAGGATTAGAGAGAAATTTAGAGTTAATCAAATGTTGCTAATTTGGAGTAATGAAGGGGCATTTATAGAGTTTGTGAGAAATATGACCGTTGGGGACATAGAGGTCGTTTTAGAAAAAGATTAATGACGTTTAATTAAAATTAACCTCGTTTTAAAAAGTTAATCGTGGTAAAAATTTGAACCAACCCGAGAGCACCGGTCGACCAGAAGACTTTCAGTCGACAGAAGTTCATATGGCTCAGTCGACCGGGCCAATTTTGAACTTCAGGTTCGGTCGACCAGGAAGGGCAATTTTTTCCAAATTAGCGCGGTTCAGCCGACTAGGATGAAAATGAACTAACTGGTCGGTCAATCGGAAGAGGTGATTTTTCAAAATAGTGAGGTTCGGTCGACCGGAACATTTTGAACTAAGAAGTTCGGTCGACTAGGTTGTTGGGGCATCTCCCGAGGACCCTCGGTCGACCAGAGCGTTGGAGTACATTTTGAGCTCGGTCGACCAGGTAGTCAAATAGTTGACTCCCTAGGAGGTTCAGTCGACTGGGGTCAAATGAACTACATAAGCTCGGTCGACTGAACTGTGGTCAAATTGTTGACTTGGTTCGGGTTCGATCGATTGGGGACTTTTGAACAAGAATGATCGGTTGATCAAGTGTGCACATTTTGTGCATTTCAGTCCTGTGTTCAGACAACAAACACCCTATTCAAATGACTAACATATATAAGTGCATAGGTGAGTGTCCTAGGGTCATTTCTAGGTCCTTTTGAAGACACCGAAAAATCCGGTGTCGGTCGACCGAAGGTCGATCGAAGTTTTCGTAAACTTCGTTTTAGCCCTGATTTTGATCCTAAAGCTATTCCAAAAACTTTGTATGATTTTAGTCTTTTTAGAAAAAAGTTTTTGGTGAGATGTGTTGGTCCCTAGGGTCTATCTACGGTCATTCTGAGCATTCAAACACATCATGCAGATGCATGCATTATTACAGACCAGAGATATAAAATTAAATGCAATTACAAATTAAAAACAAATTTCTTCATCTTTTTGCTCTTTTGACTTCATGGAATGCGGTTGATCGTATAGTCTTTAAGTCCTGTAAGCTTCCATCGCCGTTTCCTTATGTGTGTGTTAAATTAATGGACATATTCACATGCTAAATACACACATAAGAAACATGTGCTTCGTCAGCATCAAAATAGGGATCAGACTCAAAAAGTCAACAAGGTTAGTCTGTCCTTCTACCCTATTCTCCAATTAAATATATTTATGTCTAATATTTGAGTCCTCTGTTGCTCTTTTGATAAGCTTAGGTGCTTACGAGCAGGTTTTAATTACGTCTTAAAAAATTTCATTAATTAATTATTTAATTTGTATTCTTCTTAATAAGTTTGTGTAATGACCCGAAGAATAATGATATTTAAATATTAAAAATAAAGGAAAATGGAGTTAGGATAAGAAGGCGATAGCAGCCTTCATAGACGAACGCTTTGCGTTTGTCGACGACGCAGTATATTGGACTCGTCGATGAGGGTGTGATTCTTTGATGAGAAAATACTGAGAGAGGTTTTGGGTGACTCTGAATTTCGTCGACGAGAAGAGAGTTCATCGACGAGTTGTCTTCATGACCTCGTCGACGAGGTGACGTGGCTCGTCTACGAGGGCCAGTATATAACTAGCGTTACACTCCATTTTCAGCTGAATTTCTGGCGTAAAATCTTCCTCTCTCTCCCATTTCGGTTTCCCAACCTTCTCTCTAGTTTTCTGGGTCTGTTCTTCACCGGATTGAAGATCCGAAGCCACAACGACACTCCTAGGGAAGTTCTCTGCATATCTACTGGAGTGGATCATCGGTGGGTCGAGTTTGGAATTCATCCCAAATTCAGGGTAAGGCTTTCTACTCAATATTTGACTTATTAACAGTTGTAGAAAGCATAGTATGTGTAGAAATACTGAAGTTTAGTTTTGGGAAATGTCGTTTTCAGGGTGTCGAACGGGGAACCCTGTGGGTGTGGGACTTTTTATTTTAGGGGCTTCTCAGGAATCAGCTTAGGGGATAAACTAAGTTAGTTATTTTATGAAAATGTATGTATGTTATTACAACATCTAATTTCAGGAAAATAAATATATTTATATATGCTTATTGTTTGGGAATACTGCTGTAAAAGATAATATGTTTAAATATGTATGAAACCTATTTCGTGTGGCATGAGTAGAAATTATAATGAAATACTGTTTTCTAGGAATATGATAAAGATATGGATTTTTATAATGAAAAACCGGCATATGGGTCAAGATTTTTATATGTTTGCCGGTGTACGGGCTGAGCTATGGATATGATTTGCAGGCGTACTGGCCGAGCTATGGATATGATTTGCCGGCGTACGGGCCGAGCTATGGATATGATTTGCCGGCGTACAGGCCGAGCTATGGATATGATTTGTCGGCGTACGAGCCGAACTATGGATATGTTTGCCGGCGTATAGGCCAAGCTATGGATATGATTTGCCAGCGTATGGGCTGAGTTATGGATATGATTTTCCAGCGTACTGGCCGAGCTATGGTAAAATATGAAATATCGGCGTATTATATGAGATGAATTATGTTTATGGAAATCCTGTATGATCTGCCATGATATAAGAATATATGTTTCCCGTATATGATATAGAAAATTATACTAATATGTTTATGTATGATTATATATAGAACACGGAATACACATGTTGCCACACACTAGTATTAGTTTATTTCCTTTACTGAGAGGTGTTTCACCCCAAAATTTTATAAATATTTTTAGGAGCCCCTGATAGGAGAATGGGTAAAGCTCCGCTGATTTAGTACTGTTGATCTGCCCTCTCTGAAGGGTAAGTTTTGATACAGACGGTTGGATTTTGTGAAAAATGTCCCTAGGTCTTTCTTTTGGGATGTATATACCTAAATATAGTGGATGTGATAACTCTAGTAATGAGATGGATGATCTTGTGATTATAATATTATGATTTTATGTTTCCTGTTGGTTAGGTTTTCGTTATGTGTTTCTATTTTATCCCTGGTACACACGGGTTCAGGTTGATCATGATCTGTTGGATCTACTATACTGATTTGTATTATTTAAGGAAAAAAACTCTGTGAAAATTAAGCAGGTCGTGAAAGTTTGGCATCCATTAAAAGAGTTTTTTGGAGAAATTAGATAAGTTGAATAGAAGGGAAAATATGCATATATGACTTAAAATAGGAGAGGACTTAGAATAGGAGTCATGTTTCATTACATGCTCCTCCTTTTAGATGGATGCATTTTAAAAAAATTTTAAAGGGAGTTGAGAAAAATGAAATGAAATGAAAGAATAAGTTACTCATAATTTAGGAGAAAATGATAATTAAGGAAGAACAATGATTTACTTGAAGATCAAAAGATTAGAGTTTTAAGGATGTCTCTTTGTAAGTACTTCATGTAAACTTCAATATAAACTAAATTGAAGCTCTTATAAATAAAAAGAAACTAAGAAACACATTTTTAAAAGACCTTAAAATATGTTTTTAAATCAAAGTAACAAAGGTCTCAAATGAAGAAAAGTTTTCAAAGTAAATAAGGAAAATTCTGAGAGCCAGGCGACTGTCCAATATCGGCAGTCGACTGCCAAATTTTAAAAGAATTAAACTTGGGAGGCAGTAGGGTCCCAGACGACTGCCTGAACATTATCAGGCCCCTGGGTGAAGAATTAAACTTGTAAGGTAGTAGGGTCCCAGGCGACTGCCTGAACCTTGTCTGGCGCTTGGGTGGTTAATCCAAGCAACTGCCTGTGTCTTGGCATGCGATTGCCAATCTTTTAGTTGTTTTTTTTTTTTCACTACGGCCGGCGAATGCCAGGTCATGGCAGGCAACTGCCACTCGATTAGACTTTTAAAACCTCAATAGGAAGATTTTTTAAATTGATTTCTTGGGCACTACTTCTTTGGAAAAATTGATGTTTACTCCTTAACAAGGCTCCCCCTCACAGTATGCATAAATAAAAAGAGTAAGCACTCTATGTCTCAATATAAGCATATTCAAATGAAGACTTCTAGAACATTTCGAGTTTAAAACCCTTTAAGCTTAGTTCAGTTTGCATTTAGCTTTGAAAATGACATTTAAACAAATTTTCAGTTATTATGAGCCATATGCTACAAGTGTATGGCAAAGCTCAAAGACTCAGCTCCTAAGTATCGATTTGCTACTTATGATTATTGTGAGCCAAAGACAAGTTATTTATGCTTTAAACACTTGTTACACAGTAAACTCTAAGCTAAACTTTTAAGCCAAAAGTTGGGTGAGCATATCAAGGATGAAAAGTTAAGAATTTTGCTAAACAATCTCCCCCATTTGACATCATCAAAAGGTGTGAGGAACAAGAATAATAATTTGCTTCAAAAACTCCCCCTTTTGACATTAAAACTAACTCAGACAAAATGAATCACTTATACTTATTATATATCAATTCAATTGAGTACTCAATACTAGTATAAGCAACTATTTGAATCCTTAGTAAATTCTAGAGCATAATACTGTACCAAATGGTGTCCATGAACCATATTTTTATGGAGCCAAATAAGTTATATATAATTTGCATCATTTTTAGGAAAGGCTTAACAACCAAGACACAATAAGTTTCATGCATATGCATCATAACACTTTTAAGACAATTTCTCCTAGGATGAAGCTTAAGTTTCCACGAATGTTATCATGCATGCATTTATGCAATTTATATTAACAATGAGTTTATTTACTCATTCATCATTTATCATCCTACATAATACCACTCAACCAACATACAACAACCTAATAACAACTACTCAACATGCAATTTTCATTGTGACTAATCCATTCATCAATTAGCATGCAACATCCTAATGTCAACTACTCAACATGCAGTTCCCAATACATCATTAACTTGTCAGCACACGATCAACTGCCTATTTTCATTCAGTTGCCTGCATATGATGTTCCAACCAACATGCATTATCCAGTAGTCAATTAGCATGCCACTAATTTATCCTGCATGCAAAAGATCCACCAAGCATGTATACTCCAAAATATAAACGTTATGCTACAATACTCCACAAGCAGCATAATGACATATATGTTTTTTTATAGTAATCTTTTGTTTTTATTTCCAAGAGGTTTCATCAATGTTTCTTTGAAGAGCAAGGTCTAGAGCATGAGCGTGTACCATGCAAGTCATTTGATAAAGTGAAGTTGTTGTATGGATAGTACTATTTGGGGAGTATTAGTCGCTTGTACTTAAACCTTAAGGGCCAACAAAATATAAGGATTTATGAAGGGGAAGATAGAGTTCCAAAGAAGAGTGATGAGAATTGTCCTAATTGTCACAATGCATTTCAAAGAAATCGGTAGTGAGTTACTCCAGTAATATTGGGCAATCCTTTTCTACAATGGATAATAAATGCTATTCTAATTGCCTCATGGTATCATGGAAGGGCTTCAAACAGATTTAGTGGGATTACAAGTACTAAATACTAGTTATGAGACCGTAAATATTCTATGTTGCAACTACTAAATTCTAGTTGAGTTAATGAGCCGTGCAATAATTTTCCCACAAAGGTGGGACATAATGAAGGAGATTGTGCATGCTTTTAGCTTATAAGACAAAGGTAGATGGTCTAGTTAAGTGTTCACATGGGTTTACAAGAAGGTTCATTAGAAGAATTTTGATTTCTTCATTCAAAGGGTTTGTTAATTGATTAAAGTGTAATAATTATTCTAATCAATTATTTTTAATGATAATAAAAGGATATTTTTATAGTTAACTATAAGATTTTATAAAACATTTTTTAAAAGAGGTTAAGGATGGAAAGCTTTTTGAAAAGAATGAATAAAAGAGAAGAAAATTTGTAGACTTCTAGTCTTCTACCGGCACTTAATTGCTTCATCTTGCAACTTAATTTTTAAGTCGAAAAGATCTTTAATTAGAGAAGATAAATTGCAGAGGCAGTCAATTGCTTGATTTGTTCACTGACCAATTAAAATTGCTTGCAATTTAAATTAGAGAATTTATTATTTAATTAAATTATTACTATTTAATTATATTCTGCTGAACTTACAATAATTAACAATTTTCTTATAATGATATAATTAGTAAAACCCATGGTTGGATTGTTACTTGTTCTCGGCATTTTTTTGCTTTCAAAATATTAAAAAATACTCAAAAAATAAGTGAGATAATCATTTATAGAATGAACACTAAAAATATTAATAAGATGAGCAATGTTGGTTTCTATGAGGAAGGAGACCACTGAGACAAGCTGCTAAACTAGCTCCACCTCATGTTCAGCAACCAGCTCCTCTGCTTGATGCACCTTCATGGTTTATGTCTTATCATCTGCAGTTCACAGACTTTAGTACAGAAATGCGTGCTAACTAAAACCCTCTTCAAGCAAACTATGCTTCTCTAGACTAGAGACTTGGCCGGATTGAGCAACATATGACCAACACTTCCTCTTCACATGGAAAAGCTCCAATGGAAGCTAATTATGATGAACATGAAGAAGAAGATGAAGAAGAAAGAGAATATGATGAGTCTGATGATGATGCTGGGAACACTTAGATTTATTTGACTATTTCAAATTTGTATTAAAAACAACTTTGTGACTTATTTTGTGGCTTATTGCTCGTATTGCTTATCTTTTTGAAAACTTGTTATTGATATGCCATGAACTTAATTTTAGGACTTATTGATTTTTACATGGAACATGTTATTCTCTATTTTTGTGCTTGAATCTAATCTTTGTCTTGGTATGCATACACTTAATTATTGTTTTATCTCCCTTTGACACTAATAGTGTTGATCATTTTTGTTTCACATTTTCAACATTAATTTAATTTTGTGTCTTTCTAGGAAGATACTTTGTCCTCCCTATTGTATTTCTATTCTCATCAAATATGTTATCCTATTCTATGACAATTTACAAAAAATTTTTGCAAATGAAATGAGACTTATAAGATGGTTGAGCAACATAAATCTGGAAGAATGCTGGCGGAAATGAACTCATTTGCAATAGCTAGTTTGTGTACTTGCAATCATGGTTCATGGAAGGGGCAGCAGGTAGCATAATGTAAAACAATAGGAGTAGTAGTCCTCAATTTAAAATCGAAGTTTAAAAATATTTTAGCTGGTTTAATATGGAATGCTCATTTCATAATTCCTCTATTTAAATAAGCAAATCATATTTCAAGATTGCCATGAGATTGAAACATAAGGTTGTGCCAGTGCAAAAGATGGAGGTGGATTATTGTGGTCAAGGCGTTGTTCCTCACAAGTATCAGCAAGCTAGTGGTGTTGGATTATAGTGACTGGTATAGCAACAAGCTATGATCGTGGTCCTAGTTTAGGGGCAGTAGTTAGATAGTGACGTTGGTTAAACTAGTATGAGTATTCGTTAATCATTGAAAAATTCGCTATATTTTAACACAAACAAAATCATAAAACTTTTGCACAAGTACTATGTTAAGCTATAAGTACCATACATACCTTCTAATCAGAGGATCCACCCGCATCATCTAGTCGAGATTGGTGCATAATTTCCTTGAAATGCACTTGCCTTTCTATCATGACTTGTAGTTGGGTTTGAACGATGGAGACCGTGTCTTTCAATTGCACATTCTCCATTTCCATCATCTACATCCATCGAGCCATCTCCTGCTCACGATACTTGGCCTCTCGACGCTCTCGCTCCATATCTGCACGAGCCGCCGCACCCATGGATGATGATGTTGTTGGGGCGATGTATCCACTTCCAAGACCTTTCACCCAGCCCCCCGTTCGTTGCCCAAGCACCTGGGAAGTGATCTCAAAATCTGTCATGTGCTAACTCCCCTCTGAAACAGGTGCATCCCTTAGCTCGACCATCCATGCCTAATTTCAATCATGAAAATGATAAAAAGGAATAAGTAAGACTACAACTTTGATGTGTTTTGAATCAAGTAATAAACTAAATATTTTGTTTCACTTACATGTCTGTCCTGCGCACTCTCGCACCACTCTCGCGATCGTCATTGCTGTGTTCTCTAATAAAGCTCCGACAGCGGCTCCTCTGCGCCAATCTCGGGATCACGCTACATTATCATATAATACATCATTATTATTATGTCATGTAATGGTTAGATAGTTTTATATATAGTAATTACATGTCAATGATTTACAAATAACCTTGACCCACAACAATGCATCGTAGGGAGTTTGCTACGGTTCGCAGCATTTGTTTCACATATGGCCTACAAGGAAGATGTAATGACGGTTTATTAGCGACATCATTGTGAAAAATTAGTGATTATAATACAAACACATCACATGATAGCGTGGGTCGCGGAAATGACAACACACCGCCTCCCAATCCTCTTGGGATATCTTATCATATGGCTGCACTTCTACTTCATCTCCCATCGCTCAAAAAATGGGAGCGCATTTTCAAGCAATAGCTCTTAAATTTATTGCACAATTGGACATCGACTACCCTTCTCACATGGTCATCCTCGAGGATGTCCATATCGAACTCCTCCTGCATATATAGGTGATACAATTTCAATGTTATATGATAATGTTAATTGGTTAGTATATTAAAAGTAAAAAAACATTTGATTTAAAAGAACTTTATAGGGTTTGGGATTACTTAAATGTGCTTGTAAAGAACCATGCACTACTCTTGAGTCACCTGTGGCTAGCTGAAGGCCATGACTGGAGCATACTGTCGGCATATAATGTCGAGCTCCCTCGTCCATGCGGTGCACCAATTGTTCAGAAGGGCGGCGTATCCTGGAGGAATTTCGATCCGAATTCGCTATTTTGTCCTCTCTAGGTGCTTCTTCAGTGACATGTTCTTCACTACACCATGGTCTGACCTAACTGTGGACGTAGATGCTAAAAGCAGAGTTAAATTAAGAACAACATTATAATCATACACGTGAATAACTATCATCAATAGTTGATATGAAAATAGATTAATCGTATCCATACAAACATTGCTCATCACGGTCGGCAACTCACCCTACATATCAGTCGCATAAGTGGTATCCATGTCTGGACAAGGTGCTGATGGCTCAGACAATGGTGCTGCCGCATCAAGACCGACGGGCTCCACCGGTCTCGAGGATGTCGGATTATCCTCATGCGATGTAGTAGTGTGACTGAAAGGAAGTCTTTAACATCAACCTCCTGGTGCCATATCTGCAAATTATTAGACAAGTAAATATAAGAAGTATGGATATTAGATGGGTGCATAATACATATATTTTAAGTTATTTACACATGTCTGATATATAGTGACAAACATAACATGCTTACCCCCCTATATGTCCTTAATATCGGTATCTTCCTCACTTTCTAAAGTGTCTTCTTTTTCTCTACAGTACTCGACCCCTGTTTCATCTTCCCCATCAGTTTCCTCATCGTCGATGAAGTGAACGTCTACATAAGGTTCAATTGTAATGTTAGTAGTACCTACGTGTTGGACGAGTCTGTTGGCTCCATAGCTAAGCTCTATAATGTCATCCAGCACATCAAAGTAGTTAATTTCTTCATCTCCTTCTGTGCCTAGCACTGCAACCCAACAATTTTGGTTTTTTCTAGGCAGTTCGAGGGACTTTGTATGAAATCGTAACTCGTTAACAAAGCAACCATTGTAGCAGTTAATTCGTTGATCAGGGCGACATACCAACGTAGTCAAATCTTTTTTAGCCATTGGTTCCTTATTATAATACATGACTTTCATCTATTAAATAAATAGGAGTTTAGAAGAATAAACCATCAATAGTGCCCACTTATCCTTTCATAGATCTGGTGCTTTTCCGGTACAAACACTTGTTCTGTCCCTGCTCGCATAGCACCATAAGGGTCATTTTCGATACTGGTCTTGTCTAAAAACTTGACAACTGGTAAAGTAAGTGCAATGCGTGTTTTATCCCCGTCTTTTTATTGCCCGATGTCCCACTAGGTAACACTGAATATTGGACACGTCTACTTTCGCGCTCCATAGTAAAACTACCATAGCTAAGCTCTATACTGTTGTTATAGTTGAAACGGAGCACACCTAATCAGTAGTCATTCTCTTTCAATCTCCTTTGTGCCTAGCACACTGCAAACTCCACTAACTCCAAAATTTTGGTGGTTTCTTCTATGCAGTTCGAGGCCTTAGTGTATGAAATCCGTCAACTCCATCTGAGGCGGAAAGCAACCACTGTAGCTGTTAACTCGTTGATAGGGGCAAACATGTGCCGAAACTGTTGCAGTATGGTCAATATCTGATCTTATGTTTCACTTTAAGTTCCCATTATTGTAACACTACATGACCTTATCATCTATTCATAACAGGAGTTTAGAAGATACAACTGTCAATCAGTGAAAACAACATTGCTCATCTCTCACTCAGCAAGTTATATTGCGTTACTTATACCAAACTGACTACCTAGATGACCAATTGATAAATAATCCCTTCTTCTTCTCCTTCTCCTTCACCTTCCGTTCATTTGGGGGCGGAGTTTTAGCAATATGTTTCGCTATATGCAATAGTAGTTTACGCTGTTCATGTACAAACTACTGTATATAATTTATCGCTTATATTATTAGCATCGTACAAAATTGTGCAAAAGCAACTGAGGGTTGGAAGCTATGTACTTGATTATCACTGAATTATGTTTCATTCTATCATCGAAGTTTGAGGGACGCTGAGCCCCTTTTGTCAGCTCCGTCTATATCATAGTGAAATCGTAAACTTTAATAAAACCTCTATGGCAAACGCGAGAGGCTAACCATATCTCCTCCTTCTCAAAACATTATTAGAGCTCCCCTCGGTGTCTCCTTCGCTCTTCTTGGCGTTAATACATGAGAACTTCTGCATTAAAAAGTTTTGTGCGTCTGAGTGCTAAGAGTGAACATTTGTTGTCAGTACTTCATGTAGATACAGTGATGCAAATGCAATACTTTTTTCAGTGTCAAGGTAGGCGTGCCTTAAGATTGAATACATATCCTGATCGTGTCTTACTTGTAGAATGGTAAGCACCGTCTAAAGTGGAACAAGGAAACCACCTTGTGCTTTTTAACGTGCATTATAGACTTCTATACATCACAGTAAACGAAAAAAAAAATAAAAACATAGCAAATCACGTGTCCATCATCATACAAAGGATTTATAATTTAACCTTTCATAGGAATACATCCAAATATTGAACCAGTCCTTCAATTATGCCTCCTCCCTTGGTAATGGATGGCTAGGGTGGACCCATCAACATAATAGAGGGCACAAAATCAGACCAATCGACCTGAATTATTCGAAGTTGTTGTGCCAGAAAACTTTTTATCCAACTTGTATAATATGATCACGACATGTATCAGTCGCTCCTATCGAAAAACCATGTCAATTACGGTTTGTTATCTCGTACTCATGTTTTCTATCGAGCACCACATCATGGCATTAAAGGAAATAAGCTTTTGGTAATATTTACGACTCATTATTTATTTTCATACGTCCAAATACTCACTTCAAAATGTGTGCAACGTTCGAAACAGCGATTACCCACAAAGCTCATCACACCCAGCTGAGCAAGCATCCCTTCAGTCCAGTGTCCACGAAGGAAAATGGGAGAACCCGTTATAGAAGGACCCGACAGTACATGACTTTTCATTTCCGCCTAGAATTTTCACCCTTCCTACGTGTTTATGCATACGAGCTACGTTCGATGCAATATCCATACGGCGGAAAACTCTCACTGATTTCAAACAATATCGAGACAATTTTAATTCTTTCTCATCCTTCGAAAATGAGTGTAGCAAGTTTATGGGCATGCGAATTTTTCCCCTCTAACACAGGTGGCAACTCAGGTCGTATTCCTATAATCTTTCATATCTTGACGAACATTTTGGTGTCCTTGTTCTTCCCATTTTATCAGCAATGTACCACACTACATTCCCTCAACAAATAGCTTTTGATGTGTATGCTCCAAGTTGTGGCAATAAGTAGATATATTCTTTCTCTAGTTGACACTTTTCAAAGAAGATGCTCCTGTCTTCGTTTGTCACTATTTCACTCATTCACTATCGATAAGCGTTTTCTTTTGCTACTGGTTCGGTGTTTCCCAAATATGCACTAGATTTTTGTAATCAATGTCTCTTGCTGCTTTTAATATCTCTTTCCCTTTCCTCTTTCCTCCTTCCCTCACTTATTTCACCTTGGCTGTTGACTTCGTTTCTAGAGTTTTTCTTCATTGAAGCTCTTTCATGACTCACCTGAAAATTACATAGTTCCTCCAATGGATGTCCAGTTCTGTAGTGTGAAAGTGACGATGACACATGAAGCGATTATTTGCATGCCATTCTTATAGGATACAGGACCCCCTGGTTTTCTCAGCAGCCCATTCTACATAATGGGCAAATGCTAAGGTAACGCTTTCGGGGTGCTCCAACCCGGGCAAGTTTCCATAATAGCGAAATTCAAATAATTGTCCCAAGACTGCAACTATGCATCCGATCGATGGATGTTCCCTGGTGGTCCATTGCGAATGTCTTCACTTCCTTTTTCCCCCCCATAATTCTTCAACGTTCAATTACGAAAGCAGGTAAACTCAATATCATATCAGTGCCCGCTTGGTCCGATGAATGATTAGAAGACATATATAATGAAAAGTTCTTTCTACATTGCCATAGTTGGTATATTGTATGACATCTGGGTCTTCATCATAAACTGTCTTCACTCTATGCTTATCCTCAGGTCATTCATTTACTGAAAGGATTGAACCCATCTGACGCAGGCCAAGTCTAATGTTGCGTGATCACTAGCAAACCAAGATCATTTTATCCAATCCTCTCGTGGTCCCAAGCTGTCGAAGTCCGCGGATGTCTTAAGTTGTTGTCTTTCCATTCTTGCAGCACTGTTTCTCTTGATTTCCATCTCCATTATCTGTGATGCTATATTTGTTTAGCACTCATACAATCAGTCTGCAATTGCGAGATTAATCGTATAATATTGCAAACTTTTTTGGGGATCGTTTATCCTTCTTCTGATTATTGTATACCTGGTTCACCACGTCTGGGCACACTCCGTTTCCGCGATTTTCTGTCACCATAAAAGAGTGCACATCATACATACCGCATGCATGCATTAGAGTGGACCAATACCCAATTTCAACACATGTACGGTCTTCGCCTCAAGAAAAATACTTGTGAATTTTTCACCATCAGAAAGGCTGCTTTAATAAGGCTTAAATGCATGTTGAATGCGCTCTGATATAACCCATGCATTTCCTTGCTACGCAACTTTATCATCAACACCTCTAATTTTTTTAGCCTTTTTACCAGTTTGGATTATGGGCGGTATTGTAATCCCTTATAAAATTAGCAAATGGTTTACCGAGGTCGACTTCATTTAACTCTAGCAATCACAAGGTACGGTATACTTGCCTGAAGTAGATTTCATCACCAGTACAGCGACACAGGCAACAATCGGTTGTGTCCATCAAGCCCCCGTTGCAGTCACCTAACATTTTCAATTACGTCTTCTGATCAGGTTTCATCAACACATCATTCACAACCACCTACTACTATTTCTTCCCCCTCCCCTCATCTTCATCGTTATCCTACTCACTCTGATGCGCTTTGTATTCCGTCATAACCTTGTGGTCACCACTGTTGTGTACCATTTTCGTCCATGCCTCAACAAGTCTAATAAAATGTGAATGAACCCCAATCAGTGTGTATTGATACACGTTAGGTTTCTGGCATTCTCTTCTTACAAGGACAAATTTGTGCCACCTTATTCCTCACTTGTCTTTGTTTGTCACTTGATGACCCTGCGCGATTCACTTCTCCTATTGAAATCATATACTCCTTCCTTTATCACTGTATTCTTACTTTAAAAAAACTAGCCCCCGACCGTATTTCCTATCATCAACTCTTATCCATTCGTTATTACAAATTACCTCGATAAACCTGTTTCAGTATAATGGTGTCTCATTTGACATCACATAATGTATTATGAATCATGCAAAGCCGTGATATCCTAGAAGCAACCATCACAATAAAGGGTACTGATCCTATCCCATTCAGGAATGTTGCATTGACATTGGCGATCAAACTGCTCAAATTCCTTCCGTCGAGTCATTTAAATTCTTTGGCAGCACAATTCTAGTGTCCCATCACCCCATCAGTCTCTCCAAGTAACACCTTACAGATAAAAGGGAAGGTGAACATGTTTGCAGTTTTCCATTCACTATACACATTGTCTCCTAAACCCTTGATACCCCCACTATGCACCCACACAAGAACACAAGTAGAGATGTACCGCCTCAGAACATCTATAATGACAATTGACAAAAACGCTGAACAATCGAACAACAACGTAATTCAACCTTCCTTAATTATCCACATTGGCCAATCGTACAGAGAGGGTTGAAATCTACAACATTTACTATAATGGTAATGAAATCAAAATAATTTAACCATGTTCAAGGATTATTAGTTACATGTATGTTTACTACAATAGTCAATTAGAAAATATAACAAATTGATTTGCGTAGACACTTGTAACGATTAGGTATGAAGTGTATAGTAACTCTTTTTGGACACGGGTTAAGCTTCAATGATGCATGAAATGACAGTAATTAATTGGGATTATTGACGTTCATATGACTTATATTCTTAGACCTATCACTGTACACTTAAGATTACTGTTGTGTATCTAGGTCAAGTCTTTTTGATTTTCAATTAATAAGCTAAGATCGTCGATCTTTTCTTTACGAATCTTCAACACGGTGAAAAGGATGCGTATTAGAATGACTTTATAATGTTTAAATTCTGCATTCATATTGCATACTTTCTTTGTACATAGTTTTATTTATCGAACATATATCAACGATTACAACGAACAATTACAGGTCTAAACAGGATGCCAGGTCATCTCTGTAATTTGCCACATATACCCAAAAATTCTCTTAGATCCGCACCTCTATCAAACTTTGAACTATAAATGTTCCAATGCCAACATAAATACTACAATATGTATAATCATAACTCTTCAAATTGTATGATTCCGGACGTGGACGGTCTCAATCATACATTCATAGAAAGGTATACATCAGTTCAACATGTATATATATCTCATAGAAGGATATATCATAGATGAAACAATCATCATTAACATAAGATTTGGATAAGTCTCCCCCAAAACCCAATTAAAAACTTTTAGACATTTGCATAATGGTTCCTTCTTTCGCCAGTTATGTAAGTTTTGGTCTACCAATAGAGAAAAATTGACTTTAGTCATACTCACTCAAAAATTTAAATTTTAATAATTAATTTTGGCAATCATAAATTGAAAGAAAGGCATACTCCCAAGAGGATCGAGTTTATAATTTTGGGCAATCATAAGTGGAAACTTTTATGCTATAAAGATATCTTCATGTAGTTGTCACCCATCCACCACCCTCAATGTGTTGTTGAGTCAAACAAATTTTTTGAGTCAAATGGAGGCTACTTGCAGAATGTTATGGAGAGCTCTTATAGTTTTGTGGGTCATTTTGGAAATTGGGTTGAAGGTCTTAAGGCTAGAAATCGCAATTTGCCATGGTTGGTTCAAAATTGATGTTTGGGAAACCATAGTGCTCTTGTTTAGTGATTCTCCTTCGTATGGCAGTCTGCGACCCCCAGAAATGGAACCAAATTTTCTTTCCCTCCCAATTTTATGGTGAGACTAAAAGCATTATTTTCTACTCTCTGAAAACAAAAAAGGTATCACTATTTTGGTTATGAAGTTTCTTTGGAGAATTTATACGGCACGAGGAAGCAAAACAATTGTTGTTGGGTTAAGCCGAATGGGTTTTAGATTTTTTTTGCAGAACGAAGTTTCAATGGCTTTTGTGGTAGTTGGATGGTTTTTTTTTTTTTTTTTTGTGTCCATTGAATTTTATTTAATTGTTGCTAGAAAAGGGTGTAATTGTGAATGTTTTGAGGAAATTTAATATCATTCTATTCTAAATATGCTATGAAGTTCTTTGTGTGCGCGTTGTGTAGAAAAAAATTGCTATCTTTGAACTAACTATTGAATTTCATGGTGAGCAAAATTTTAGAAATTTTGATTTTTTCTTTGGCTGCGATTTAGAAATTGGAAAAAAATTATTAAAAAAAAAAGAGCATTAAAATTAAGGACTCGTTTAAAATTTCGAAAATGTTAGATAAACGAAAGAAAAATATGAAGAATTTATTTTTTCATTCTTTATTATCATAGAAAGTGAGATAGAAATAAAATACATGGCAGATAAATAAATAAGAATTTGATTTTACATATTATAAGTATTTTGCTTGTTTGAACATTTAAATAATATTAGAATAACTTTTTATTTATAACAATATTTAATATTAAGAGAAAATATAATGAAAAATAAATTTCATTCTTATATTCCAAGAATTTGCTAAACCAAATTCTTGATCCAATGGATCCTAGCCTCCATCGCCCAAAATCGTTCACATTTTAATAAAAAAAGAAAAAAAGAAAAAAAAGACATACCAACTAGGGTTGGGAGGTAGAGGACTAAAGCAGCGGTGCGGCTTTGAATGCAGTCAGAGGTGGGGTACCCAACAGCGACCAACTGGCCGGGTAGCAGTGGCGTGGCTGGGGCTGTGACTTTGAGTGCAGCCGGAGGCCTGGGACTCGACGGCGAGAGGTGGGTAGCGGCGGCGGCAGCTGTGATACTTGCTGAAGGCAGCCGAAGGAGGAAGGAAAGGAGAGGAAAGAAGGGAGGAGGGGAAGCCAGGGGAAAGAAGGAAAAAAGGGAAAGGAGGGGAGGCACGCAGATGAGCGGGAAAAGAAAGGGAAAGGAGGGAAGAGAAGGAACATCAGTCAAAGTTAATAAAATGACTAGTAGTGACGAATCCATAACCGTCACTACTGGTATGGCAATAGCGACGAACTAATAAATTCGTCACAAATACTCTGCAAACAAAATTATTATTATTTTAAATACGTGAAGTATTAGTGAAGGTCCTCAAATTCGTCACTAGTACAAGGGAAATAGAGACAAATATCGATATTTGTAACTGATACTCTAAAATAAAAAAATTGAAATTATTTTAGAATACGGGAAGCATTAGTGACGGTTCTCAAATCCATCACTAATACTGGGGCAATAACGACGAATATACAAATTTGTCACTAATACTCTAGAACAAAAATATTGAGATTATTTTTAAATACGGGAAGTATTAGTGGTGGTGGTTCCCAAATTCGTCACTAATAATAGGCAAATAGTGACGAATAAAGAAATTTGTCACTAATACTCTAAAAAAAAAATTCTTATTTATTTTTAAATACGAGAATTATTAGTGACGGTTCCCGAATCTATCACTAATACTGGGGCAATAGTGACGAGTATACAAATTCGTCACTAATACTTTGAAACAAAAAATTTTATTTATTTTTAAAATTATAGTGGTGACTATTATTTATTCGTCACTAATAAGAATCTTTTAGTGACGGATCTTATTCGTCACTAATACTGTATAAATCATCGCAAATATTTTCACGGGATAATTTCTGCACGAAAAACTATTTCCTACGATTTTTTTTTAGTTTTTAGTCATGAGATTATTAGTGACGGATTCAATTTCGTCACTAATAGTTTCGTATTAGTGGCGGTTTTCAAATTCGTCATTAATCTCCCTTTTTAGTAACGAAATTGAATTTGTCACTAATAATTTAATTACTAAAATGAGTTCTTTTGTAGTGAAATGATCATTTCTACAATATTTAGTCCTAAAAAAACCTGACCATAGATTGTTAGAAGTGAGCAGTCTGAAGGCAAATTTCATAAGAAGAGTTTTTTGGACTTCTTTAAGATTGCTCAAGCCCACATCCCCTTCCAAGGTAGGTTTACAAATTTTCTTCCAAGAGCACCAATGAATCTTCCTTTTACCTTTCACCTGTCCCCATGAAAAATTAGCAAGAAGAGAGTTTTGCGAGAAATATTAATAACCGACATCAAATGTATTGGCGTGCTAGAGAACACATGTCTTAATAAAATCAATCTTCCACCTTGTGAGAGCAACTTAAATTTCCACCCTACAATTTTCTTCCTAATCTTCTCCACAAGAGGCTCCAAGATCATGGAAGACAATTTTCCAAAAACCAAACACGCACCCAAATACGTAACTGGGAATTTACCTTCCACGAAACCCATAATTCTTAATGGACCACATTTTCGAGCAGGAGTAATGTATTTTGAAAGGAATAACTCAGACTTTGTCTTACTGATTTTTTTACCCGACCACTTCTCATATATCTCGAGAGTGTAAACCAAATTTCTAATAGACCTTTTCCTACCATTTTCAAAAATTAGAATATCATCTGCTTAAAGCAAATGCGAAACCAAAGGGGCCCCAATGGGATGATTAAATTGTCTAATACGACATGTCTCATAGCTTTTCCTAGGCAACTTTGTAAAAACTTCATCCATTATGATGAATAAATAAGGAGAAAGTGGATCCCCTTGCCTCAAGCCTCTAGTTGATTGAAAAAACCCTTTAAATGTTCCGTTCTTCATAATGAAAAACTACGGGGACTCCACACAATTTTTTATGAGCTTGCAAAACCTCTAAGAGAAGCCAAAAGACTTAAGAATCTCTAGAAGAAAATTCCAATTCGCTTTGTCATAAGCCTTAGCCATATCCAATTTTACCATCACATTGCCTCTAGCCATTTTTTTGTGTAAAGAATGAACCATTTCATGTGCAAGCGTAACCTTCTCAAAAATACTAGGCCCAAGAATACAAGCATCTTGCTCATGCAAGACCAACTTATCAACAATCTCAGTTAGCCTAAAAACAATAATCTTGGAAAAATTTTGTAAGTCACAGAGCACAAACTAATAGGCCGAAATTTATCAAAACTAGAAGGATTGTCCACCTTCGGAATTAAAATAATAAATGAAGAGAAAAAGAACCTAGAAAGAGGAGTTCCCTGAAAAAAATTCTTTGCCGCATCTAAGACATCTTTTTTCACAATATCCAAGCAAGATATATAAAATTCAGAGCCAAATCCATCTGGTCCCTAACTACTTTCTTTGGGAATAGAGAACACTGCTCTTTTAACTTCTTCTTCCATCAGGTCGGTGCAGAGAAAATTATTATCAGCATCTGAAATCTACCTTTGAATTAACTCAAAGAGATTACAAGGTTCAACCATTGAAGACTCTGAGAGAAAAAAAAAAAAAAAAACAGCGGCTTCATTGTGTATTACTTCCACACCATCCAATATCCTCCCATTGTTCAAAACTATACAGTCTATAAGGCTCTTATTCTGCCTCTGATTGATAATTGAATGGAAAAATTTAGAGTTTTGATCCCCCTTAATCAACCTTTTTTTTTTTTTTTTTTTTTGTAATTTTTCCTAAGCGAGATGCTTCCCTATTCTCCCACACCTAAATCTCCAACTTAGTAGTCAAGTAATCATGTTGACCTTATAGGTCATATCCCATTTTGATTATGAAAAATACTTTGGTATTTAATGGTTGATGAGTTTGTGTGCAAGACCAATCGGAAGTATCATATGGTGCACGCACATGGGCTTAAAGAAGACAAAGACCCAGAATTTTTATTAATTGTAATTTAATTAAGTTGTTATTCGAGTCTGTAATAATTAAAGCTTAATTATATGTAATAATTAATGCATTACATGTATGATAGAGTAGATAAGCTCAAATGACCATAAGGAAACCAAATGACCGTATGGCACCCTTTGGTCGACTAACGTCGGATTTTTTCGGTCGGCTCTCAAAGACCTTGGACTGGCCATAGGACACTATTATGCATGAAAGTGTTCATTATTGACCTAAAATTAATCATAATATGAATAGGAAAAACATTTTAAAAAGCAAAGGACCAAAAATTCCAAAATTAGCATGTTTGGTCGACTGAACTCAGTTACACTGAGTTCCTCAATTGACCAAACTCCCATCGGGTCAACAGGTTGACCGCTTGGTCGACCGACCATATATATATAGGCAAGCCCTGGTCGACCGAACCTCCCTGAGTTAACAAGTTGATCACTTGGTCAACTGACCAAGATTATATGGGCAACGCTCTGGTCGACTGAACCCCCACGTGGGAAATGCCAACTGCTCGGTCGACCAAACCTTGTAGTTCAAATTGACCTAGTTAACCAAACCGCGCAGATTTGGAAAATTGCCCTTGAACCCTTCATGTTCGGTCGACCAACCTTCTAGTTCAAATTTCTCTCGGTCGACAGAACTAAGCCACTTGGTCAACCGAACCTTAAGTTCATTCGACCGGTGCTCTTGGGTTGGTGAGAATTACCGAGGTTAAAACACAGTTAAAATTTATTAAGTTCAATTGAACTTTTTCAAAAATGACTAATATGTCTTGAACGGTTATAATTTTGGGGAATTCTATATATACCCCTTATTTGCAAAATTTAGTCAAGGATTAGCAATCTTAATTAGAAAAAATCCTTTGAAATTCAAAAAATCCTACTTCCATTTTTAAGCCTCCTACACTCATTCCTACTCATTTTTATTGCTTAAATCTCTTTGTAAGTGTGATTGAGTGTTCTTCTCATAAGGCTTACACTCTCACTTGTTTGCTGATTGATTGAAATTTCTTTATTATGAGAGTAAGCCCGAAGTGTTTCTAGGAGACTTTGTTAATAAGTCTTCCCTAGGAATACTTCATTGAGCCTTTGAGTTTTGTATTGTCATTGCAATACAAAACTGTTTACATTGGATTTTGATTGTTAAAAATAATTTACAAATCATTTTCAAAATATTTCTTGTGCTTTTCTTCGAGAAATATATTTTGAGATATTGATTTGAGTGCTAAAGATCTTTGTTACTATACATTTTGATTGAGATTGCCATTTTAATACGAAGATCAAATAATTTTTTTTACAAATCACTTTTGAATATCTCTTGTGATTTATCTTAAGAAAAATATTTATTTGAGATATTTGAAGTATGCATGTGGTCTTTTCTGGTGCATTGTGTTTGAGACAATTTTTGACACAAAGATCCTATCATTTACGTATGTCGCGACGTCCCGAGAGCGCGTGTGCCCCGGCAGGCGAAATAAAAATCAATTTTAATTTTCAATTAAAAATAAGATTATCGGAGTCGCCCACTAACCTTTAGTGCGGTTAGAACACATGATTACTACCCCGTTAGGAGTAGAATCGGTCTACATTACCAGAGTTGGGGTCGGGAGTTCGGTTACGCGAGGGGAAGGTACGAGCACCCCCTACGCGCCCGTTCTTACGAACGGTACCTAATTAATTTGAAATTATCCCTTAGTTAATCTAATAATTCTTTAAATTACTCCTTTTTATGAATTTATAAATACATAGAGAAAATAAATAAATAAATATATACATATATTCCCTCAGAACTTAAGGTACGTGAAGCCCGAAGGCTCATACCCCCGCATTTAAATCATAGGGATAATAATTAGGAAAATACACTCCCAAAATTTTGAAATTATATATAAAATTTTTATAGGAAAATACTAACATGGGAGGTTTTTAATATATGGTAATAGAATAATAAGCCTCACATACCTACCAACATATTATGAATGTCAAAATAAGTAACTAAATACTATATATATTAATATATTAAGGATACTTAATACTAAATATAGTCAGGTTCTAATAATGATTAATACTAAACCTATTTATATACTAAAAATAGCTGATACTAAAAATACTAGGATACTAATAATTAATACTAACTATATTAATATACTAAAAAAAATAATAATGATTGATGCTAAACATGTGATTAAAATGCTAATTTACGAAACATATAATATCCATTAAACCCTAAATCACTAAATACATAATATAAAAAAAAAAAATACAAAAATGCTAAATATGTAATATTTACCAATATGCTAATATATGATATACATATAACCAAAATTATTAATTTACATATAATATCAATAAAACACCAAGCCTAAGATCCTAATTTACTAAATATGTAATATTACCTTACTACTAAACATGTAAAAATCCTAACTTGATAATATATCATTTAACATTTACAATGGATACGACAAAAATTTAAAATTAAATATTAAGACATACTTTAACCATATCAATTTTGCAATGACAACAATGATTATTAAATAATACATATAGCCAAAATACAAACATGGATATCAACTTAACAAATATTAAAAATCCTATAACAGTAAAAGTTTAACAAGAAAATTCTACAATATAATAATAAATACTTCAAAAGATACAAACATGAATATCAATTAAAAGGTCTCACCACAATATTATATATGTAACAAATATGATAAAAATTTAAACTTTAAATATTAGAACAAGTTCTTACAATAAAAATTCTATAATAATAATAATACAACAATTAATACAACACAAGTAAAATCAATATAATTACGTTAATACAATTAATATAATGGCAATAATAATATCCAAGCAATTTGCTAATAACAATATACAAATAATAATAACAATATGATCAACAGAAAAAAAACCTTCAATAACAATTTTAATATATATATAAAGGATAAAATAAAGAAAAATTTAAACTTTAAAACAAAAGGTGTGTGTGTGTATCGTGTTTGAGTGCAGGGACTTACAGAGGGGGTGCAGCCGGGAGATGCCGGAGTAGGTCTTCAGGGGTGGATTGCTCGAGCGGGCCGGAGTATAGGGGTTGCCGGAATTGCAGGTTCATCGGAGTTGCAGGGATACACGGGGCCGCCGGACTGGGTCTGGGAATGGTGCGGTGGCTGGAGGATGGAGCGGCTGGGTTTGTGTCCGTCGGGTTGTGGGCGATGATGACGGAAACGGCGAGTGGTGGGAGGCGTCGGCGACGGCGCCGGTTGCTGGAACAAGGGCTGGCCGAGGAGTTGCTGGACGGAGGCGGTACTTGCAGCGGTGACAGCGAGTGGGGAGTTGCAGAGGGTCTCCGGGGATTCTTTGGGTGTGGTTGTTGTAGCAGGGCCGCTTGGGACGGCCGAGAGTTGCTGGTGGAGGGTGGCCAGAGCTGTCACCGAAGACTTGTCGGAGAGGACGTGGCTGGATTCTGCTGGCAGGGGCTCGCTGGTTCGTGGTGCGGTTGGTAGCTCGCCGGAGTTGCAGTAGGAAGAGGCGGCAAGGGGTATGGAGCGGAGATGGTGAAGTTGGTGGCTCGCGGCTCTGCTATTGCTACTGCAACGAGGTTGGGGGCTGATGAAGAGAGGTTGGTGGTGAATGGTAATGGCGATCGCGCAGAGTGATTGAGAGGAAAGAAGGAGAAGGAAAGCTCTGTGTGTGTCCCCTGCGTGCAGTGCAGCGCAGCGCCCCCCCCCCCCCCCCCCCCCCCCCCCCCTTTGAGAGAAGCCAAAAGAGACCCTTTATAAAAAAAATTTAGAAACCCTACTTCTCTTTTCCTTTTTTGTATTTTATGGTATTTTTCTTTTTTTTTGGAAATAATATATACTACTATTATGGTAATAAGGAAATAATAATAATAATAATAATAATAATAATAATAATAATAATAATAATAATAATAATAATAAATAATAATAATAATAATAATAGTAATAACAAAGATAAATAAATAAATAAAATAATAATAATAATAGTAATAATAAAGGTAAAAATACTAACAATAATAATAATTAAAAATAATGTCAATAATAATGAAAATAATAAATAGTAATAATAATAATAAACAATATAAATAGAAATAAAAATAAAAGTAATAATAATAATACTAATGAAAAATAATAATAATAATAATAATAATAATAATAAATAAAATAATAGTAATAATAGTAATAAAAAATATTAATAATAATGATAATAAAAATTAAAAATAATAATGAAAATAATAAATAATAATAATAAAATAGAAGTAACAAATAAAAGTAAGTAATAATAATAATACTAATGAAAAATAATAATAATAATAATAATAATAAAGAAAATAATAATAATAATAAGATTAGTGAAAATTAATAATAACAATAATAATAATAAGAATAAATAAAATAATAATAATAATAATAATAATAATAATAATAAAATAACAATAATAATAATAATAGTAATACATATATTGGGCCTGGGTAAAAATGGGGTGTCTACAGCTGCCCCTCTTTGTAGGATTCGTTGCTTCAAAGTAAAAGTAAGATCTCTCCTACGTTATTTGTGGCAACAAACCTGCAAAGATAAAAGACGCTGATTTTGGACCAGGCCCATTGTAACGGAAGAGACCAAAATGATTTGTGAAAACCGATTTGCATGTATGCTTGAGAGCACATGAGAATGACTTGCGTCGAGTGTAGGAACCCGAGCTATAGTTCACGAAAGGGTGACCGCACCGGGTGCAGGAACCCGAGCTATAGTTCATGAGGGGTGACTTGCATCGGGTGTAGGAACTCGAGCTATAGTTCACGGATGGTGACTTGCACCGGGTGTAGGAACCCGAGCTATAGTTCAAGAGGGGTGACTTGCGTCGAGTGTAGGAACCCGAGCTATAGTTCATGGATGGTGACTTGCACCGGGTGTAGGAACCCGAGTTATAGTTCACGGAAGGGTGACTTGCACCGGGTGTAGGAACCCGAGCTATAGTTCACGAAAAGTGACTTGCACCGGGTGTAGGAACCCGAACTATAGTTCACGAAGGGTGACTTGCACCGGGTGTAGGAACCCGAGCTATAGTTCACGAGGGGTGACTTGCACCGGGTGTAGGAACCCGAGCTGTAGTTCATGGAAGGGCCACTTGCACCGAGTGTGGGAACCCGAGCTATAGTTCACAGAGAGTGACTTGCACCGGGTGTAGGAACCCGAGGGCTGCCTAGATGTAGGATTCTGAGAGTTTGATGGTTGCTTGAGTATAGGATCTCGAAAACTTCTCAGATGTAGGATTCCGAGAGTCTCCTGATTGCTCGAGTGTAGGATCTCGAGAACTTCTCAGATGTAGGATTCTAAGAGTCTGCTGATTGCTCGAGTGTAGGATCTCGAGGACTTCTCAGATGTAGGATTCTGAGAGTTTTCTGGCTGTTTGAGTGTAGGATCTCGAGGACTTCTCAGATGTAGGATTCTGAGAGTTTTTTGATTGCTCGAGTGTAGGATCTCGAGAACTTCTCAGATGTAGGATTCTGAGAGTCTGTTGATTGCTCGAGTATAGGATCTCGAGGACTTCTCAGATGTAGCATTCTATGAGTCTGTTGATTGCTCGAGTGTAGGATCTCGAGGACTTCTCAAATGTAGGATTCTGAGAGTCTCCTGATTGCTCGAGTGTAGGATCTCGAGGACTTCTCAGATGTAGGATTCCGAGAGTCTCCTGATTGCTCGAGTGTAGGATCTCGAGGACTTCTCAGATGTAGGATTCTAAGAGTCTGTTGATTGCTCGAGTGTAGGATCTCGAGGACTTCTCAGATGTAGGATTTCGAGAGTCTCCTGATTGCTCGAGTGTAGGATCTCGAGGACTTCTCAGATGTAGGATTCTGAGAGTATAATGATTGCTCAAGTGTAGGATCTCGAGGACTTCTCAGATGTAGGATTCCGAGAGTCTGTTAATTGCTCGAGTGTAGGATCTCGAGGACTTCTCAGGGTTTTGAGAGTCTGATGACTATTTGATGGGAATTTTGGACCGATGGTTAATGATGACTCGGGTGTAGAATCTCGGTTCGCAAGATGAATTTTTGAATTGATGATGAATACTTGGGTATAGGATCCCGAGAGCCAGATGAAATTTTGAATTAATGATGAATGCTTAGGTATAGGATCCCGAGAGCCAGATGAATTTTGATTTGATGATGAATGCTTGGGTATAGGATCCCAAGAGTCATGCGACCTAATTTGGTTCTGAAGGCAGATGCCCCAGATTCAAAATGAATGCTAAAATTTGGACTAGGGTCTATTGCCCCAGTTTGGAAGTAAAAGACTCGAATAAGACCTGGGCCAGTTGCCCCAACCCTCACTTTTTTTTTTTTTTTCCTTTTTAGATGAAACATGGATTGCTTAGACAAGGATGACAAGATAGGTGTGAATGAATGATGCTATGTAAGGTATTTGATATGACACTAGAACATGGGGATATGCAGGCATGTTGCATGATATGTACGCACTTTTAATGCATGAAATGTATGACGATGTATGAACTTTCTTTTTCCAATGTGCCGATAATCAACCGATCAATCTCCAATCTTGACTATGTTGCCTTTGACATAGTTCCCTCGAAACTTGCCCCAACTAAATGGATTCATAACTGATCTTGGCCCAATTTTCTTAATGGAGGTGGTCAACTTGGCTCAAATGAAACTCCATCACAGAATCTACCCAGTTGAATGGATTTATAATAGCTCTTAGCCCTGTTTTCCTATTCATCCAATCTGATAAGAAGGTGCTTGAATAAGTCCCACTGAAACTCAAATCGAAACTTGCCCCAGATGAGTTTATCTGCCACTGATCTTGGATTGGTTGTTAGATTCTTCTTGAATAAGCAGATCTCTAAAGTCTGACATGACATTTGCCCCGGTTAAATTGACTGATTCTATGTGCATCGTATTTTCTCAACGGGGACCTCCTCTATAAGAAGCACACTAGTGGTTCCAAAACTCTTTGACTATCCATCCATTGAGATGAGGATGCAATTATGACATCAACTTGTGAAATCAAAAGGTCAACCACCCAAAAAGATGTTTTACCATGTTCCAATGTTATTACAAGAAAAATTCGTACCAGTATTCAAAAGCCATATGATTTTGATGTTAATTTACCAAACTGAATGGCTGGTCTTTTCTTCGACTGTCCCAGCTTTATCAATGACCATCTCTCTTCTTTTGTTTCATCCTACTGTGAAACCATTAGAAATTTCATATATTTAAACGTTGCCTTTAGTTTAGTCAAGTTCAACTCATGTTTTGATCTCAAGATGGTCTTTAAGACTCGGGACGAAACGTAGGCTGAGGGATACAGGTTTTTAGAATAAAAGGGAAACTAAGGCTCAAAAATACCACCCCAAATAATGTTTTACGCCCCCAGTTTGAGTTGAGACGTTTTGCAAGATGTTGACCGAACTTGTTATTTAAACAAGCTGCCTACGTACCTTTTCAGGATCAGGTCATCACGTAGTTCAAACTCGTCATTGAGTCTGACAAATCATTAGAGACAATAACGTATACCAATCTGGTCAGGACTTCATTTGGACCGTAATGTAGGCTGGGGGGATTTTAGGTTAAAGAAAGAAAGAGTTAAATAGGGCTCAAAATCATTATTTTCATCAAGGGTAATTTGGTCAAGGATCACATGCATAGTATGTCCCTTATTTTCTTTCTCTTTTCTTCTTTCTCTTTCCATTTGCTTTTACTGCTCCCTTTTGTTTTTCTCTTTCATGAAGGAATTTTGTCATTTTGTTTGGACTTCATTTGGGACTAATCCTTTAAAATTGCCCCAGTGTGGGGTGTGATCCTTTGACGGGTTAACCAATAAATGAATTTTTCAGGCTCAAAAGGGCTTGCAAGAGATTTCTTCTTTGAATTTCTTTTGGGTAGCAGAAAAATGGCCTGCCATCATTTCGATAGCCCATTGTTGTCTCATATGACTTGCCAAACGCTAGGAGACCCAACCCAGGTTAACTTTTTGGTGAACTGGCTTTTAAGAAAAGACTAGTTTAACATTCAGGCTCAATTTGGTTAACAATTGGTAAATCAATATTTGGTTCCTTTTAGGGATGACTGGTCGGCCAAAGATGGCCATCTATCATTTGATCAAAACATGAATAGTGAAGTGACTTGAAATTCTTGGCACAACACATATATTTTGCTGAATTCCTTTGAGATTCTTTATTTCCTCACAACATCTGTCTTCATAGGATGAGGAAAATTGTTTTATCTTCTTCTGATTCCACCTCCTGTGTTTGGTTTTCAAAATTAACATCACTTTCTGGCTTATGAATATTGGTATTATTATTTTCCTTATCTTTACACGAAACATTAGCAAACAAATTTTTGGTCAACTGAACTCAGGACACAAGTGATATGAGAAAATGCATAATTCAATTTATTGATGAAAGGGAAATTGTCCGAGACAATAATGTCGGCAGACTGCTAGAAGATAGAGAATTAAAATGACATCATCACATGAAACAAACTAGATACTCAAAAACTTGCCCCTTGTGTACTTTTGCTCCCTTCGAGCTCCTTACAAGAACTCTAGGATCCATAACTTGACATATTCTTTTGCCTAACCTCGGCTCCCAGTCCTTCGTACAACATATTAACCATTTCTTTCCCCATGATTGGGTAAGGGATCACTCTGGACTCCTGGCTGCTTATCATCGAAGACTAACCAACCGGCATCCCTCAACGACTGTACCTTGTGTTTAAATGTCCAACAGCGGTCAACGGTGTGACCTGGAGAATTGGAGTGATATGCGCACTTGGCATCCGGGTCATACCATTGTGGTAGGGGGTGTCGTACGGCTACTCCAGGGATTGTTGAAATGAGTCTTCTTTCGAGCAATTGGGGGAGCAATTCCGAATAGGACATGGGAATTGGTTGCACCCTATTAGGACCATATCTCTGTGTTTGAACATTTTTCTATGTGAGCGTAGGCCCATAGGGAACAAACTGAGACCCTGTGCCTGTATGCGCTATCTGGTTAACAATATTTCTTCTAAACCCTTGGTTATGACCTCTTTGGTATTGTCGCCCTTGAATCATATGAGTTTCATCATCCTTCTTCCTATTTGCCCATTTCTTGTCTGAAACAGTTTCTTCGCCACTACTTCTGGCTTTTCCGACTTTGATGGCTGTTTCGATTCTCTCTCCGGTAGAAACAATATCCATGAAGTCATGGGGGGTTGCCCCTAAGAGATGCCCAAAGTAGGGATCTTTCAATGTATTCACGAATAGGGAGATAGCCTCCTATCTTCCACCGGAGGATTGACTTGGACAGACATGTCCCTCCACCTATATGCATATTCTCTAAATGTTTCGGTGGGTTTCATTTGCATACTCTGCAAGGTCATACGATCGGGTGCCATTTCTATAACATGGCGGTATTGAGCTATGAAAGAATTAGCCAGATCTTTCCATGTGCGGATCCGAGCCCGATCTTGTTGAATATACCACCTGATAGCTGCCCCTGTCAAGCTATCTTGAAAGCAATGCATCATTAGTCTCTCATTATCGGAATGTGCAGCCATTTTTTGGCAATACAGGCGCAGGTGAGTTCGAGGACAATTAGTTCCATTAAATTTTTCGAAATCTGGCACTTTGAATTTCGGTGGCAGGGTGACCTTTGGCACGAGGCACAGATCATTGGGATCTACAGAGTCGAATGTGTTGGATCCTTCAATAGCTTTCAGACGTTCCTCTAGTACATCCTATCGACGTTCAGTTTCAGATCTGTTCATCCCCAGATCAGAAGCTACTAATGGGGGAGTCCCTGCCACTAGAAACCCCTGTGCTGGCACAGTTGGGATAAATGGAGGCATATTTGGCATTGGATCCCCCATGACGCCCGGTGGCGGAGCCGACGTTTGTCCATGAACTGGGGTAAACCCTGGAGGATGAGTAGGGTCTATATCTGTTTCAGAATCATTTTGTACCGCTTTTCCTTTGTTCATCAACAATTCCATAATTTTGCTCATTTTTTCAATCAATTATTCATGTCCTTGTTCTATGCCCAGGACCCTGTTTTCTAGCTGTTCGCTCATTTCTCTTGCTTTTCTTCGGGTATTGTACTGATGTGTAGTGGTCTCAATTATTGCTTTTGCTACTCAAACGACTTCTTTCCTTGAGAGAGCTGTGGACCAAAACTTCCTTTTTAGAACTGAATGCATGATTATGTAAGGCATGAATGTGTGAGTATTTAATGCATGACCATGGGATGCAATAAATGTTTGTGCATGGATGTAACTTGTGCAATTACTCATACTAATAGAGACATGAACATGCATGTGACCTATCATGCATGATTATGTGTGAAATTATGCATGAATGCATGGATGCAACGAATGTTTGTGCATGGATGTAACTAGTGCAATTATACATACAAATAGAGATATGACCATGCATGTGACCTATCGTGCATGATTATGTGTGAAATTATGCATGAATGCATGGATGCAATGAATGTTTGTGCATTGATGTAACTAGTGCAATTATATATACAGATAGAGATATGACCATGCATGTGACCTATCGTGCATGATTATGTGTGAAATTATGCATGAATGCATGGATGTAATGTAACCTAACTAACTACTTTGTCAGCATTCTAGGAAAAGTCCCACTAATGAGAGATTTCAAGATTAAGACAATCATTGATGGGCCACAATTTCAATTCAATTCTTCCCTCAATCATTCTTTTCCTTGATGACGGTCCATGTACCTCAGATTCTATGAAGGGTCAAATTATGATCTAAGGTTGGGGTTGACCCAGGTTAGTCAACCCACTGGATTTGTTCACTACGGGCTTGTGGACTTTAGTGTGCACTTGGGCCTTAAGTATATTAAAATATGGGCTTCAATATATTTCCTGATGGGATCAGGCCCTAGTTTTAAAAGGAATTGGGCTTGGATTGCTTAGAAAATATTGGCCCATATTTTTAGACAATAGGGCCAAAGCCCACTTTTAAAATCTGGGTTTTAACCTTTTTTTTGAAAATCAGGCTTGGGCCGAGTTTTTACTTAGGAAAAGGTCGGGCCTTGGTTTGTTTTTAAAGAATTGGGCCCAAGTTATTTGAAAAGGGTTGGGCCGGATTTTTAGGTAATAGGACCAAAGCCCATTTTTGAAATCTGGGTTTAACCCTTTTTTTTGAAAATCAGGCTTGGGCCGAGTTTTTGCTTAGGAAAATGTTGGACCCAAGTTTGTTTCTAAAGAAATGGGCCCGAGTTATTTGAAAAAGAGTTGAGCCAACCCGTATTTTAAAATGCTTGGGCCAAGTGCTTCATTTTTGAAAGAATGGGTCATGGTCTCATTATTGGGCCTTTTCAGAATACGGGCGAAGTAGTGTGTAAGTCTAAAATGGATGCAGAATGCATGGTATAATACAAGGTATCTCACAATATATATACAACACACTATACATGGAGAAGGATGTGGCTCCTGTCCCAACCTAGGGTAGGTACGCATATATAGGGTTGTTCATGGCTCTATCCTAGTTAGGGAAGACTATAGACAAGTATGTGTGGGTAGGCTCTAATCCCTATTGATAAAAAGGTTCCCAATCTAACCTCCATCCTCACCCAAAAGGGGTTTGGACAAAGTTTAAACTGAGTGGAGTGGTTCCCGAGTCCCCACAAGCCCTGCCACGTGGGGACAAACGCTATTACACTCCTATCTAATCCTAGTAAGGAAAGCTCGGGTATAGAGCGTGAGAGTGTGTGAATTTAAATTTAACCTAATCCCGCTATCCCCACATTTATTCACATGCTATAAACAATATGCAAACAAGATATCTACAATTAATATATATATTCAAAAGATAAGGAAACACAATATATGCAATTAATATGTTTATTCACAACAAATTTGGAAACAAAAAAATAAGGAAACAAAATATTTATGATTAGTATACAAAATATCTATAATTAATTTACTTTTTCAAAATATCTTACAATTAATATGCTTTATTCAGAATATTTGGAAACAAAATATCTATAATTAATATTCACAAAATTAGGAAACAAAATATTTTTAATTAATTTTGGTTATTTACAAATTATGGAAGCAAAATATTTACAATTAATCAAGGTTATTTACGAATTACAATATTTACAAAATAAGGAGTAATTAAAAGATTTATTAAATTTAAACTTGGGATAACTTCCAATTAATTAATGGCTCGACTCTCTAGGTCCCCAGCGGAGTCGCCAAGCTGTCGCGACGTCCCGGGAGCGCGTGTGCCCCGGGCGGCGAAATAAAAATTAATTTTAATTTTCAATTAAAAATAAGATTATTGGAGTCACCACTAACCTTTAGTGCGGTTAGAACACATGATTACTACCCCGTTAGGAGTAGAATCGGTCTACATTACCAGAGTTGGGGTCGGGAGTTCGGTTACGCGAGGGGAAGGTACGAGCACCCCCTACGCGCCCGTTCTTACGAACGGTACCTAATTAATTTGAAATTATCCCTTAGTTAATCTAATAATTCTTTAAATTACTTCTTTTTATGAATTTATAAATACATAGAAAAAATAAATAAATAAATATATACATATATTCCCTCAGAGCTTAAGGTACGTGAAGCCCGAAGGCTCATACCCCCGCATTTAAATCATAGGGATAATAATTAGGAAAATACACTCCCAAAATTTTGAAATTATATATAAAATTTTTATAGGAAAATACTAACATGGGAGGTTTTTAATATATGGTAATAGAATAATAAGCCTCACATACCTACCAACATATTATGAATGTCAAAATAAGTAACTAAATACTATATATATTAATATATTAAGGATACTTAATACTAAATATAGTCAGGTTCTAATAATGATTAATACTAAACCTATTTATATACTAAAAATAGCTGATACTAAAAATACTAGGATACTAATAATTAATACTAACTATATTAATATACTAAAAAAAATAATAATGATTGATGCTAAACATGTGATTAAAATGCTAATTTACGAAACATATAATATCCATTAAACCCTAAATCACTAAATACATAATATAAAAAAAAAAAAATACAAAAATGCTAAATATGTAATATTTACCAATATGCTAATATATGATATACATATAACCAAAATTATTAATTTACATATAATATCAATAAAACACCAAGCCTAAGATCCTAATTTACTAAATATGTAATATTACCTTACTACTAAACATGTAAAAATCCTAACTTGATAATATATCATTTAACATTTACAATGGATACGACAAAAATTTAAAATTAAATATTAAGACATACTTTAACCATATCAATTTTGCAATGACAACAATGATTATTAAATAATACATATAGCCAAAATACAAACATGGATATCAACTTAACAAATATTAAAAATCCTATAACAGTAAAAGTTTAACAAGAAAATTCTACAAATATAATAATAAATACTTCAAAAGATACAAACATGAATATCAATTAAAAGGTCTCACCACAATATTATATATGTAACAAATATGATAAAAATTTAAACTTTAAATATTAGAACAAGTTCTTACAATAAAAATTCTATAATAATAATAATACAACAATTAATACAACACAAGTAAAATCAATATAATTACGTTAATACAATTAATATAATGGCAATAATAATATCCAAGCAATTTGCTAATAACAATATACAAATAATAATAACAATATGATCAACAGAAAAAAAACCTTCAATAACAATTTTAATATATATATAAAGGATAAAATAAAGAAAAATTTAAACTTTAAAACATAAGGTGTGTGTGTGTATCGTGTTTGAGTGCAGGGACTTACAGAGGGGGTGCAGCCGGGAGATGCCGGAGTAGGTCTTCAGGGGTGGATTGCTGGAGCGGGCCGGAGTATAGGGGTTGCCGGAATTGCAGGTTCGTCGGAGTTGCAGGGATACACGGGGCCGCCGGACTGGGTCTGGGAATGGTGCGGTGGCTGGAGGATGGAGCGGCTGGGTTGCTGTCCGTCGGGTTGTGGGCGATGATGACGGAAACGGCGAGTGGTGGGAGGCGTCGGCGACGGCGCCGGTTGCTGGAACAAGGGCTGGCCGAGGAGTTGCTGGACGGAGGCGGTACTTGCAGCGGTGACAGCGAGTGGGGAGTTGCAGAGGGTCTCCGGGGATTCTTTGGGTGTGGTTGTTGTAGCAGGGCCGCTTGGGACGGCCGAGAGTTGCTGGTGGAGGGTGGCCAGAGCTGTCACCGAAGACTTGTCGGAGAGGACGTGGCTGGATTCTGCTGGCAGGGGCTCGCTGGTTCGTGGTGCGGTTGGTGGCTTGCCGGAGTTGCAGTAGGAAGAAGCGGCAAGGGGTATGGAGCGGAGATGGTGAAGTTGGTGGCTCGCGGCTCTGCTATTGCTACTGCAACAAGGTTGGGGGCTGATGAAGAGAGGTTGGTGGTGAATGGTAATGGCGATCGCGCAGAGTGATTGAGAGGAAAGAAGGAGAAGGAAAGCTCTGTGTGTGTCCCCTGCGTGCAGTGCAGCGCAGCGCCCCCCCCCCCCCCCCCCCCCCCCCTTTGAGAGAAGCCAAAAGAGACCCTTTATAAAAAAAATTTAGAAACCCTACTTCTCTTTTCCTTTTTTGTATTTTATGGTATTTTTCTTTTTTTTTTGGAAATAATATATACTACTATTATGGTAATAAGGAAATAATAATAATAATAATAATAATAATAATAATAATAATAATAATAATAATAGTAATAACAAAGATAAATAAATAAATAAAATAATAATAATAATAATAGTAATAATAAAGGTAAAAATACTAATAATAAAAATAATAATTAAAAATAATGTCAATAATAATGAAAAAAATAAATAATAATAATAATAATAATAATAATAATAATAATAAACAATATAAGTAGAAATAAAAATAAAAGTAATAATAATAATACTAATGAAAAATAATAATAATAATAATAATAATAATAAATAAAATAATAGTAATAAAAAATATTAATAATAATGATAATAAAAATTAAAAATAATAATGAAAATAATAAATAATAATAATAAAATAGAAGTAACAAATAAAAATAAGTAATAATAATAATACTAATGAAAAATAATAATAATAATAATAATAATAATAATAATAATAATAATAAAGAAAATAATAATAATAATAAGATTAGTGAAAATTAATAATAATAATAATAATAATAAGAATAAATAAAATAATAATAATAATAATAATAATAATAATAAAATAACAATAATAATAATAATAGTAATACATATATTGGGCCTGGGTAAAAATGGGGTGTCTACAACGTACACTCTCACGAACAGATTGTCATATTTGCATTAATCTTTGAGAGTAGACACTAAGGCTACACTGAGCTTATCTTGTAATATCATTCGGTAGTGTATTGATTACATTGATACATAATCTGCTTAATTGAGAAGCATATTTGTTGTACGCAAAGTTTATTGAGAAATCTGTTGTATTCCAAGCGTGGCCTGAGAGGGCAGTAATCCAGCCCAGTAAGGATTGGTTGTTAAAGGTTGAGGTCAGCCATGTGTTAATTTAACCTGGTTGTAAAGGTTGAGGTTAGCCCTGTGCTAATTGACCTGCTTGTTTGGGTGCCGCTCCACCTGTTAAGTAAACTTATAGTGGTAATCCTTGTGCTTGTTAGCCTTGGCGAGGACGTAGGTAGTTTACAGAACCTAGATAACATTTCTGGTGTCTCTCCTTTACTGCTTTATTGTACATGCTTGGTTAAATTTCTATTGAAGTTTAAATTCTGCTGTATATTTACATTGATTTATTTTATATGCACTAGATTGACTTTAGGCTTGTGTAATATCGCAGTTAGTAAATTGACCTAGGAGATAAATTTTTTTAAATAGAAATTTACCCCCCTTCTTGGGATTGCACCAAAGCTAACAAATCAGCTTCGACCTCCTTAGAAAAACCTAATTGCAACTGATTTTCTAGAGATTCCATCCTTTCCTTGAGAGCTTGTAGGTTTTCTCTCACTCTGCCAAAGACATTTTTATTCCATGCACGTAAAGCAACTTTAGCTCTCTTAAGACGAATAGAAAGTTTCAAGAGACCTGAGGCTGAGTCATTCTTGATCTAGGAATCTTTAACACACGACAAAAACAAATCATTCAAGCTTCACATATTAAGGAACCGAAATGGAGTATGACCATACAAAGAGACTGACGTATTCGTATAAACCACGATGGTATTATAATCTGAGGATTTCCTACTCAAATATTTGAATTGAGACGAACAATAGAGGTTGGAAAAAGCATTATTAATGAGAGCTCGATCAGGCTTAGCCCAACTACGAGCCACCCCTTCATGGCCATTGCACCATGACATACAAGGGCCTGTGTTTGGTAAATCAAAAAGAACACAATGATGTAAATAGTCATTAAACTCCATCATAGGTAAAAGTGGTCTTGGATTTCCACCAATTATTTTGGCATTTGTTCGAATAACATTAAAATCACCCAGGACCAACTAAGGAAAATCCAAAATTTGGCACTCCTCCAGTAGCAACCATAATTCTCTTTTTTCAACATAAGAACATTTGGCATAGACAAAACTCACCAACATCCTTTGGCCTTCCTTGAAGAGCCATGTGGAAATCATCTGAGTCGTGGTTGAAATCACCTCAAAGGCATTGATCACATCCTTCCAAAACAACCACAATTTATCACCCTGATTTTCATTCGATATAAAATGGTGATAGTTTAGAAAACCACCCAACATTATCATCCTCTCCATAGCCATGAAAGGTTCTGACATAGCAAACAAACAAACATTAAACTTATTAATTAGCTTCTTTAACCTGCCTCTAGACCTGCCCAACCCTCTAATATTCCAAAAAAAATTATATTAATCACAAATTTAATTTATGCGGTTGGATGTGAACCTTATGGGATTTCCTTATAGATTTTTCCTTTATGGTTTTAATGCTTTCGGGAGTCCATCTCTGCCCTGTATCAGACTCATGCATTTTTTCTTTACCCTTTAACCCTAAAATTTCACCTTCATCCCTCTCTAATGAATAACCGAGAGCTAATTCTCCCTGATGTAAACCTTGGTTCCCACCTTTAGTCAGTTTAATACTATCTGCATGATCCACTTTCTATTGAGACATAATTTCACCTTACGAAACTCGAGCATCATCATCACACCAGTCTTCCTCACACTCCTCTTCATCACTCTTTGTTGAACCTTCATTTACCTTATTTTTCAAGCCTCCCTATGGTACGTCAGAGTTTTGCCATGCAAGTTCCCCCTTTTTTTAGCTACATGAATTTCCGTTAATATAGGATACCTATCTATGCTCCTCTTCGTCATCGGCACATTACTGGGTCCTGCTTCTTGCTCCACCTTCTTTGCCTCCTTATCCACATCAGTATTGGTTTCCATTACACCATCATTAGTCTTTGGTTTTCAAATCTTTTTTTTTTTTTCCATCATCCCTTCGCTTCTCTCCCACCCAACAAACAATTAAGGTATGTCCTTGCCGGCAACATTTAGATGAAAAAAAACCCATCTTTTCATATTTGGCCTCTTGCCAAATTCATTGTTTAAGAGATAAAATAAGAAGAAATCCCTTTACTAGCTCCATCGTCAGGTCGATTTCCACGCAAATACGTGCCCCAGGGCTCTCGTACGGTTGATTGTTGCATTATCGGTTCCAAGATAACGACCAAAACGAGTCGCTATAATTTGTAGAAAATATGTTCGGTAAAGATGCATTGGTAACCCTGGTAATAAAATCTATTGAGGAGCCAATGGAGATTCTTTTTTGACACCAAAATCCTTTGTCCATTTGAACAGCCAGAACAAACTGCCTTCCATAGTTCTACCTTCCCTTGCCCAACCATGCAAAAAATCACGTTTGTTTTTCATGTGAATTAGCACATGATAATCATCCATAACACTGACCGTTGGAATTTCCATCAAGCCCCACGTTTTCACAATCAATAACAGAACTTCTCAATAGATGCTCGATTCCTAAAAAATTTCATCACTAATGCAAAACGAAACTCTTCCTCAGCCTTAACTATTTCTGCATCTGAGAAAATAAATCCCAATTCACCATTGATATTAACTAGCAATCTCACGGGAATTTTGAATGTAGGTACCTCAACTTTTTTATTCATGGCTTGCGCATACGACTGCACCCCAGAACCAACTAGGATGACATTCCCCGCTGATGGTGAGGCCATCGGTGGGGGACGACACCTTCCCAACCACCCTACATGCCGACAAGATGACGCCGACGAGACTGAGTTGCAATATATAAAAAATAGAGTTAGAGTTCTCTAGATGGGAAAGAGACTGACCTGCATGCTATTTGGTCCTCCTTCTCCTTGTCCCTCTCCAGTTGAGGGCAGCGGTGATGCCAAGCTATGGAGTAGCAAACCCCTCTTGCACCTCCTCGAAAAGGAATGAGCTTTGTGCAGAGAATCAATGGCGACTCCCCAAGCAACGATGACGTGCAGTTTCTGTGGTCTGTCCTCGATGGCGATGGCTTGCAGTTCCATCGCAAATCGTCGTTCTGTGCTACCCCTAATCCCTCATGCAGTTTCTGTGATTGGTTGAAAGCTAGAGCCAATTTTTCAAAAGTCTGTTTCAAATAATAATAAATAAGGTTAGTGAGTTGTACTGAGAGTCAGGCTTGACTTTTCAAAAGTTGGTTCTAACATTAAAATAAAAGAAAATTAAAATGGTTGTGCCACATGTCACGCGATGCGTCGCTTAGCCCCCCGCATGCCATTGTCCCCCTGACTGACAAGTTGTGACATTAAATTTGAAAAGAGAAATTATCACAAAATCAAATTTCTAAAAGTCAGTTATGCCACCCCATGCATGCAACGTAACAAGTTTTCATGTGTGCATTCACAAATTTTAATTATCACACTAATTTTCAATTATTTTTAAAATGATTCATAAAAAAATTATAATTTCTTTAAAAAAAATTTATATTTATAAAAATCTTCTCTTTATTATTTTATTGATTGATATACATTTTTTCTAGTCAATTATTATTTCTATGTTTGATAAAATGATAATTTTTATTTTATCATTACCATAAATTGAAGTAAAAATGCAATCACAAGCATATCATGAAGTTTGATTCTAGCATAAATTTAGTGAAACAAGTAGGCATAAATTTGGAGTAAATATGGGTGAACGATCAATCAATGGGTCAATAAGAATATAATTAATGATACTTAATGAGAGAGAGAGAGAGAGAGAGAGAGAGAGTGAGACAATACAAGAGAAGATAATTGTATTGAATGGTGTAATTTGTATACAAGAGGGGTATCCTATTTATAGTCTAGTCTAAGAGAAAAGTTTGTTTATCAACTCGATGTGGGACAAGTGTTATATACATTACTAGTCACCCTCAAACTCAAGGTTGTAAAATGGAGACCGATTTGAGTTTGGAAACTCAATTCTAAAGGCATCTTGGAGAATGCATCTTAGTGAAGTATGTGCAGTTTGATTAGCAGAAGAAACTGATAATAGTCCAATGGTGCCACAAGTGAGATGATGACACACAAAGTGACAACTGTAGACACCCCAATTTTAACCAGGCTAGGTTGGGAAGACCCTTCGTAACAAAAGTCGACTTTGCATCTAAGGAATGGGAGGATCCGATCTGAGTCTAGTTATTTTTAAATTAAGTCTAGAATTTTTTTAAATGAGTCCTAGTTATTTAAAAAATCAAGTCCTTTTATTTTCATATTCAAGTACCAGTTATTTTTAATTGGCTCCTTTAATTTCAAAAATGATTTCTTTTATTTCTAAAAAATTGAGTCCTGGTCATTTCAAAAATCGAGTTCTAGTCATTTAAAAAATTAAGTTTTGGTCTTAAAAAAAATAAAAATAAAAAAAAAAATAAAAATTGAGTTCTAGTTTTTTTTAAATCTAAGTCACGTTATTTTTAAATGTGAGTCCTTGTCATTTTAAATTGAGTCTCGATTATTTTGAAATTAAGTCTCGGTCATTTAAATAATTTGAGTCTTTGTTATTTTAAAATTAAGTCCATTTTTTTCTAAGGTCTTTTTGTTTAAAATTTGAGTTCGGGTCCTCTTATTCCTGGAATCAAGTTCCATTTTTATTTGGCCTATCCTTTATTTTATTTTTTTTAGGAAGAAATTAAAAGGAGGGGCTTCCAGCAATCAAAGGAAAATAATTTTAGGGTTTTCTTAGGGTTTTAACAGCTTATAAAAAGAGGAGAAAGCACACACAAATTTCACGACTATTGGGGGGAATAGCATCGACGCACAAATTTTTTCTCTCCTCTCACGATCGCACAAGGGTGTCTTTGTATTCTCATGCATCTCCCTCACGACTACCTTACTCTATCCATTACTCTCCATCTCCCCTATCCCAGAGCCTCCATTCTGGCCTCTTTACTCACCCCATCTCTCTTAATAATCCCTCTCCTCATCTCTCTATTACCCTCATCTCTGTCACCCTCCATCATCCAGCCCCACCATTCCCTCATTCTCTACCGTCTTGGCAAGCCCATGCCAAACCAATAGCTGAGCAGCTCCATCTTGAACCATGCAAGCCACTCACCCAGCTTCCCAAACCCAATAGCTCTAGCCACGAATCGTCAACGACCACAGCAACCTTTGCAACTCTCACATCTCCAACGATGATGACCATAGTAGCTTGCGATTTCCACCTCCCATAGTCACAACCGAAGTCCATATGCAAAACCCCACACTTCACACATAACCTAGCTCACTGCCTCTACTAGCCATGAGCACAAGCAACAGCTCGACCACAAGCAGCCCTCACTATCACTGTCTGCCCACAACCTTATGGCTACCATCCTTAACCACTGCCAAGGCCACCTTCTTCCCTACAAGTTCATCCTCATGACCACTCTAGATGGTAGCGGCAACACCACTCACAGCCACAACAACACACACAGTAAAACACATTGCACACAAACAGTAAAGCACACACCTTAAGCACACACTACATATGCATAAACGCACACTGCACAGACAACACACAACAAAATATACATTTTAAATACATGCTTTAAACACACAGTACACGCACACAAACTGTAACGCCCTTACCCACCATGTGGGCCTGGAGTGCTAGAAAACATAACATAAAACAAAATACTCTCTAATACCATTTCTAACAGTGTCCGATCCCAAAGAGTTCACGGTTGCCCTATCAATAAACAACATACAATAAAGCAACTAGAAAAGTTTCAATCTCCAAAATACCATACCAGAGTTCTAAGTCAATACTATTACATAAATACTTCCAATGTTTCTATTACAATCCCAAAAAAATAAAATAAAAATTATAACCTGACCATAGTCCAGTACTTACACGAGTACTTACAAAAAGGACTCCCAAAACACTATGCTCCAGAACCCACTAGAATGCTAGGTCCGATTTCCTACAATACTTGAAACAAGATTTGTATATTGGGGCGAGACACTTCTCAGTAAGGTGGATCATATTACATCAGTGTGTGACTATATGAGTTTATTCCAACAGAAAAATAATAGTGATTTTAACTAAAATGAATTACATAGTTAAAACATTCTCAACCCTATAATATAGAAGATATGTATATAATTCCAACAAAAGATAGTGTGGCTCATTACCAGTGAGAGTTCCCGAGGTTGGGGTAGGATACAGACCTATACACTTTAAAATCCCTCAGCTCGGTACTTAAAGTTTTAGCTCCACCCATTTTATTTTTAAATCATGTATATGCATATCGAACTCATCCCTGCCTAGGAACACCATATAAACACCATTTACTTCCCCTATTGTACGGGTTGTGTAGTCTGTAGACCCGATCTAGCTCTGGAGGCCCACCAGTCTAATCACTTAAACGTTACAAGTTCGCTTTGGTCAATCCAACCCTAGATCAAACACCAGAGCCAGTGACCAATCGACTTTTCAGATACCCACCCTTACCAATAACGTGTAGTTGCACTGTATCATCCACTAGCAACAGTATCATGCTCTCACAATAACCAATTCCTCAGGTGGTTCATACATCATATATACAATTTATAACGAAAGCACAGTAACATGTTTTCTTTCCATAAAGCATTTAAGTAATTCTAGTATTTTTCACAAACTTATTCATTTATCGTCATTACCATGTGTTCATAACCCTCGGTCTTAAACCGGCATCCTATTTTCCACAATTTTTAAAAACAATTTTGAATGCCAGTTCCCATATCTCATACAGATATTTAACCAATTCAGTTCATTCGCATTTACCATCTCATGTCACACTCATTTGATTAAATATGCTATAATATAATAAATGTTTCGAAAAATATCATTTAATTTAAAAACATGGGTTCAAGCATCTCCAACCTTTAATATAATAAGAATATATAAGCTTAAAGAAAAATAAAGACCACACCCGAAAACCCTAATTTTTATGAAACCATAAAATACAGTTTAACCTGTTCAAATTTCAAAAGTAACTGATGTAAACAAATCCCTTTACCTAGCTTACAAGAAAGCCCACTAGAAAGCCCAAACTCCACACCCTACGACGTTTGCAGTTTAAAATCCTGAAACCACAATTTTCCTAAATAAATCAACACAAACTCTAGATCAACAACCATTAATCATTTCCTAGGCCTTCCTATAGTTTACAACAACCCTAAAGCCTTAAAATAACCTACTTACCCTAATTTTGGAGTAATGCCCGAAAAGCTCAGATCAAAGATCTGTTCCACTAGACTTGTAGAGGTTCTTCTCTAGACCCTCGTAGTAACTTCCAATCGTCGAATCTTTCAACGAGCAGAGAGAAATTGTAGAGAGAGATAGTGTGGGTGTGGGTTAGAGAGAGAGAGATAGAGAGAGAGAGAGAGAGAGAGAGAGAAAGAGAAATTTTGTTTCTTAATGAAGAAGCAAACAAAATTTCTATTTATAGACCCCTTGACTCGGTCAAATTCGTCGATGAATGGCGCCTTCGTCAACGAACCACTGAAGGTTGTTCATCGATGAAAGAAGGACCTCATCGACAAACCCTAAGCCTGATATTTTCTGAACATTCTGGATCTCTTCGTCGATGAAGCTTTAAATTTCAGCGACGAACCATATAAGAGCCTTCGTCGACGAACACAAGGGACTCGTCGGTGAAGCCTGCTGAAATCCCCTTTTTATTTTCAATTTCCTTTTTTTATCATTTATTTCTTTATTTTATGAATTTGGGTGTCTACACAAACACACGCTGCATACACTCAGCACACATACATTGGGCTCATTTTATGATATATATATATATATTTCTTCTCAATACCTTTCAATATGTTGGTTGTTGTATATTGTGCTTTGTTGGATTTTGTTGCTTCTGTGGGGACTCTCATTTTTGCCATTTACAAACATGCAAGAATTCAATGAGGAATCTCTTCATCACATGTGTCTCCCTCTTCTTACATTCATTAGTTCCAGAGCACTCTAGGGAGTACACGACTACGGCTCTTTATTGTTATCTTTATTTCTTTTATCCTTTCCTTATTATATTTATTTTATTGTGATGATTATATTACATTGTTTATGTTTATTATGATGTTGATCTTTGTCATGATATTAGGATTCTGTGTTTATATTTATTTCGATGTTTATATTATCATGTTTTATTTATTATTATGTTATTTTTAGGTTTATGTTTACCATCACATCAATATCATTATTAGGATTTCTTGTTTATTGTTGTGTTTATATTATATTGTTTGTGCTTATTATTAGATTGAGATAAGTATTTTTGTTATGTTATTGTTATATTATTATGGTATTTATGTTAATTATTGTATTATATGTAACGATCTGCCTAATTTACCATATATTTATTTATTTTTCCCCACATAAAGCTAATATTATTAATTCTAACATCCAACTAAACTTTCATAATCATGATCAACTTGGACCCCTGGTACCGGGGATATATCTTTCATACAACTCTGATACCTAAGCAGCGGGAAATATAAAATCATATACATGCCATTAAACACTAGAAACCATACCAAAGTTCTACTAAATCTGTAATATATATACATTCATCCATCAAAAAGACCAAAAAGTATTCCTAGGGTCTCAATCCAAAAATCCACTTGACCCTAACTCACCCACTTACCCTACAAACAGGGTAACTCAACCCACTTCTACTGCTGTGGGCTCTATCCACCCTCCTACCTAGATTTCCTAAAATGTTTGTAATGTTAGGGTGAGACACCTTCAGTAAGGGAGACAAATTAATATCAGCGTGTGGCAACAAGAGTATTTTTCATGACATACTTATAAACAATACATAATTCATATCAGGTATAAAAAGTTGTATCATATTTGAATAAAACATGATTTAGCATAACATAGTTTAACATACTAAATTCCTGTATTGGAAAATCACCATATATAAACATAACATAGTTAAATTATTACCCAAGATAGATAGATAGTTAGCTATCGTCATGTCTTACCCCCCCCCCACATGACAGGGTTGTGCAGCCCGAAAGCTGGACCTAGCAATGGCTGGCTGACCATGCTAAGTCGATATCGGTTATAGTGTAAGTACGATGGGCCTGTTCCACCTATGCCAGACTACCAGGGTAACTACAACACTCCCATGAAGCCACATCGACTGCCATCTCCCACACTCTACATAAGATGTGTGGTAGCACTAATATAAATGTAAACGTGAACATATAGCTATTGTACCATACTTCGTGAAACTAAACTAAACTATCCAGGTTGTGATAACATATAATACATTTCATGATATTGAACATAGCAGTTTCATATATCAGGGTAAAACATAACATGATAATATTTTCTTGAAACTTGACATAACATGCATAATTACGAAATTTTATGCCATTATATCATAACGTAAACATCATAATATCCGCGCCGGCATAACATGAAGGACTTGTACATGAAATTTTTGCACTTGTTAGCAAAATATTCTTATAATCATAGTTCTTCTACTATTTTTATGGTTTTCCTGTATATTGCTATAACAAGCTTATTTTGGGAAAATAATAATATTTCTATATAACATAAATTTCATGGAAATATATATAGTCATGCCACACAAATGTTCATAGCCTTATAAACTCATAATTTATCTTGAAATCATATTTGCATATAAAATGTGTTAAAATCATTTCTCTGTTCAACAGCAGTATTCCCAAACATAATTCTATATCATACATATTTTCCTGAAAATAAATTATGTTTAATTCATAATAATTTCATGAAAAATACTGACTTAATTTATCCCCTTGCATAGCTTACTGAAAAATTCACAAAATATTCCAAACCTACACTTGTGTGTTCCTTAACTCAACACCCTGAAATTGCATTTTCCCTAACAAAACTTCAGTATTATTCTATCTAAAGCATTTTCCTCAATTCAGAAACACCAAATAACTTCTAAAGCCTAAAATAACCAACTTACCTAAATTTTGGGATGGTGCCCAAGTTAGCCTAACCAACGAACTACTCTAGCATATTTGAAAATAATCTTCCCAGGAGTAGCGTGGTGGCTTCCAATCGTTGAACTGACGAAGGATGAAGCCAAAAACTTAGAGAGAAGGAGAGAGAAACGAGTTTAGAGAGAGAGAGAGAGAGAGAGAGAGAGAGAGAGAGAGAGAAGGATTTTGCATGAAAATCTAGTTGAAAACCCTAATTTTGCATATTTATACAGGTGGCTTCATCGATGAGACACGTCACCTTGTCGACAAGTCCAAGAAGGAATTTCGTAGCAAACTCCTAACCTTTGTCGATGAATTTCAGGCTCTACTATAACCTCACACGATATTTTCCCATCAACGAGACATGTGGCTTCGTTGACGAAGTAAAGAAGGTGGTTCATCGACGAAGAGAACAAATTCGTCAACGAACCCTGCTTAATCTCCTTTAAATTTATCCTTCTTCTCAATTATTTAATTATTAAAATTTTTGGGTCTTTACATTCTCCCCTCCTTATAAAATTTCATACTCAAAATTTACTATATGTATTGAACACCATCCTTTGAGGAAAATGGAGTACTTATTTTATTATTTACGCTCACTTGTGGTGGAGGAATACCGTGGTTACATCAGGGTTCTGGGAGATTACAAATACATAAAAGAAAGTTTTCCCCAAGACCAAAACACTACCTACTAATAGAAAATTTACATGTACTTAACTAACCTACACAAAATAAACTTAACATACTTACTTGCATCCCTTCTTGTTTACTACTAATCTCCACTAAATAGATGTGGGTATTTGTGTCGTATTTCTTTCTCAAGCTCCCATGAAGCTTCTTCCACCACATGATTCCTCCACAAAACCTTTACTAATGGAATCTTCTTATTACGTATTTCCTGTTCTTTCCTGTCTAAGATCTGCACTGGTATCTCCCATAAGCCAGTGATTCTTTGAGTTCTATCCCTACATAACTGACCATGTGGAAGGGATCTGGGACGTATTTATTTAGCATGGAAATATGAAACACATCATGTATTCTGCATAAAACTAGTGGTAAGACTAGCTGGTAGGCAACTAACCCCACTTTCTCAAGTATCTCGAAAGGGCCAATAAACCTAGGGCTCAGCTTACCCTTCCCCCAAACCTCATAGTACCTTTCAATGATGCTATTTTCAAAAATACATGGTCTCCTACTTCAAATTCCAATTTTCAGCACAATTATCTACATAGATTTTCTACCGACTCTAAGCTGCACTGATTCTTTCTCTAATAAGCTGGACTTTATTGTATGCCTACTGCACTATTTCTAGTCCCAAAACTCGCCTCTCACCAATCTCATCCTAGTATAGAGGATAATAACATCTCCTGGTGCCATGCCGATGCTGGTCTAATAGCTGTCATTTTATGCAAACTCTACCAGCGGTAGATAATGGGTCCAACTACCCCTAAAATTCAGCACATATTCCAGTAGCATATCTTCTAATATCCAAATCACCCTTTCTGACTGTCTATCCATCTGAGGATGAAATGTCGTGATGAATAATAACCGAGACCCTAGAGCCTCCTACAAGCTCCTCCAAAACCATGACATGAAACTTGGGTCCCGGTCTGATACTATAGACACTGGCACACCATGTGATCGCACTGTCTCTTGAATATATATCTTTGCCAGTCCGTCTATGAAGTAGTTGATTCTGATAGGGATAAAGTGAGCAGTCTTTGTTAGTCGATCAATGACCATCCAAAGAGCATTCTACCGTTATCGTACCAGTGGTAAGCCCATAAAAAATTCTATAAAAATGTGATTCCATTTCCACTCTGGGATGTAAAGTGGTTGTAGCTAGCCCGCTAGCCCTTGGTGCTCAGCTTTAACCTACTGGCACTTCAAATACTGCTGCACAAATTCAGGAATCTCTCTCTTCATGCCGCTCCACCAGAAATTATCTCGCAGATCCCTATACATTTTAGTGCTACCTGGATGTACCGTGTACAGGGACCTGTGAGCCTCTTCAAGGATCGCCTTTATGATAGTCTCATCTGCAAGCACACACAATCTAGTACGGAACCATAGAGCTCCACCATCTGATATACTAAACTCCTCCCCTTGTCTGTCTTGTATCTTCTTTATTAACTTCATCAACTCTACATTATTCTTATGGGCTACCTTAATCTTTTCTTATAGAGTAGGCTGCACCACCAGGTTGGCAATAAATTCTTGGTGACAATTTTCTACTAATTCCACGCCAAGCCTCTCCAAGTCAATGTGGATCAGGTGTTGATTTTTTGCTGCTAACTGTAACGACATCTTTATAAAAATAAATTCTCTACTATTTTAAATTAAAACAATTTCCTACACAGCGAAAAGCAACTAACATGAAACACAACCTCATATATACACAATACCAGAGTGTCTAAATATTCCCAAAATATTCATGTACGACTATTCCCCAAAATACCCTCAACTGGGCTAGGGCTATACAAAAATACTCCCAAAAATACTCACTCTACTATCAGGGCAACAGTGAGGCCACTCTATCTGTGAGCCTGCTCCGCTCACCCAGCTAGCTCACCTAAAAAGTAATTCAACACTGGGATGAGCCAAAGCTTAGTAAGACGAAACATGCTATCACTAGTGTGTGGCTACTGAGATGTGTATCTGTTAAAATTAATCCGAGTTAAGAGTAGTACAAATAACTAAAACTGAAAATGCTAATACTACATAACATATTATAAAACCTTTAACTACATAATTTAACATGTCAAATTGTATGAAATTACTTTTCATAATAATACTACTATTTCAAAAAATCTGCTAATACCATAATATTTCCCTGGATGACTGTATGTCATGATTTAACCCCTCATAACAGGGTTGTGCGGCCCGAAGGTTGGATCTATCATGGTTGGCCTACCAGGATAAACCACTCTACTCCTTGGTCGAATTGGCCCTCCTCAATCCATATCTGATGGGGAGCCTGTCCACAACTAGGCACGATCGACCTTATACCACTTACTATCTGAGTTATGTGGTTGCACTCTGAACTGATTATCTGTATATCTGTAGCTACGGTACCGTGCTCTGCTGTATGATCCATCAGGGTGTGATACTAAATAATACATTACTATATACAATCTATCTGTTTTACCATGATTCTGTAATATCTGTATTAACCATGACACTGTGATAAATTGTATCTGTATCAACTGTATTTCTAAAATAAACTATAAAATTGTATGCCATGATACTGAAAACTGTATAATCATGGTATTCTGAAAATACTATAAAACATATTCCCTATCTGTATAATCTGTAAAAGCAAAATCCTGAAAATACTGTAAAAACATGTTTCTGTATTATATCCATATTCTCATGCCACATAGTAATTTAAAACATTTTAAACGTATTTGATAAACTGTATAAATTCCTACTGTGAAATAATAATCGAGTAAAAACATATAATTCATATTGAAATCACACTAGTATTACCTAGCATAGTATATTTCCCTTACCTAACTATCGAAAAGCCCCTATCGTATACTGGTCCTACACCCATAGGGCTTCTTATTCCACACCCTAAAAACCACATTTTCCAGAACATAATATCAATATTTCTTGGCCTACATCATTTCCTACAACTGGCATAAGGTCAAAAACTAAATAAAAGGCCTTACCCTGATTCTAAGGAGAAATTCGACTCAATCCCACCGATGATCCGCCCCAACAGACTTGAAGAGAACTCCACCAGAAGCGTCGTGGTGGCCTCAGATCGTCGATCCGATGACTAACGGGGCCAAAATCGAAGAGAGATGGAGGAGAGGCCGTAGGAGAGAGAGAGGAGAGAGAACAGCATTGAATGTCTACGGTTAACCGAGTTTTTGCACTATTTATACCACGGGATTTGTCGACGAGCCACGTCACCTTGTCGACGAGTCCTATAAAAAGTTCATCGATGAACCTGCTCGCTTGTCGATGAATTTTAGACTTCCTCATAATCCTCTCTCGGTATCTTCTCATTGACGAAGCTCGCCCTCGTCGACGCGGTCCTATTATACCCTCGTTGACAAATCCCCTGTATTCGTCGACGAGGCCCTAATAAATTTATTGGGGTATTTTTCCAAAGTGTGATGTCATTGATAAACGTGAATTTTTCCAAAGTGCAATGTCATCAATGAACGCTCCTTTTTATTATTTAAAGGCCATTATTCTTTGGGTCGTTACATTCTCCCCTCTTTATAAAATTTTGTCCTTGAAATTAACTATCTATATTACCTTCTACCATCTCATAAAGGCAAATGGTGTACTTATTTTATTACCTGTCCTCACTTATGGCAGAGGAATACCATGGTTACATGGATAGTTTTGGGAGATTACAACTATAAAAAGAAAATTTCCCCCAAATCCAAAATACTACCTAACCTATGCTTTACATTACAATTACACTAAACTCAATAACATAAAATTACCATCCTAGCATATACACCAATACTATAATTCATCGAACAAGTGGGGATATTTTCGTCTGATTTCATCTTTAAGCTCCCATGAGACTTCTTCAATCATGTGGTTTCTCCATAGAACTTTTACTAGTGGTCTCTTCTTAATGCGTAGTTCTTGTTCATTTCTATCTAAAATATGTATTGGAACTTCTTCATATGCTAAAGCCTTACTGACTTCTAGTTCTACATGATTGGTGATATGGGAAGGATCTAGGATGTATTTTGTTAGCATAGAAACATGAAATACGTCATGAACTTGAAATAGAGATGGCGGTAAAGCTAGCCCACAAGCTACTAACCCAATCTTCTCAAGTATCTAAAATGGGCCAATCAACCTAGGGCTTAACTTACCCTTCTTCCCAAATCTCAAGATCCCCTTCAGTGGAGTTATTCTTAGAAATACATGATCACCCACTTCAAATTTCAGTTCTCGACGGCGAGTATCTACGTAGCTTTTCTGCCAACTCTACACTGCACTAATCCTGTTTCAAATAAGTCAAACTTTATCAAACGTTTGCTAAATTATCTCTGGACCCAAAACTCGCCTTTCACCTACTTCATCCCAAAAAAGAGGAGATCTTCATCTCCTACCATATAATGCCTCGTAGGGTGCCATGTCGATGCTAGTCTGATAACTATTATTATAAGCAAATTCAACTAGCGGCAAAAACTGAATCCAGCAACCTCCAAAGTCTAGCACACAGGCACAAAGCATATCTTTTAATTCTTGGATTGTTTTCTCAGTCTGACCATCAATCTGAGGGTGGAAATCAGTGCTGAATGCTAACTGAGTCCCCAAAGCCTCTTGCAGACTCTTCTAAAACCATGATGTAAAGCGAGGGTCACAGTCTAAGACTATGGATACTGGCTCTCTATGGGGTCGAACAATCCCCTGTATATGAATCTCTGCTAACTTGTCCATAGGGTAGCTGACTTTAATAGGTAAAAAGTGTGCTGTCTTCGTCAACCTATCAACCACCACCCAAATGGCATTCTGACCATGTGGCACTAGCAGCAGTCTAATAACAAAATCTATGGATACGTGGTCCCACTTCCATTTGGGAATGAAAAGTGGCTACAACTGTCCTGCCCACCTTTGGTGCTCTACTTTAACCTGCTGGCATGTTAAACACTATTGCACAAATTTTGCTATTTCCCTCTTCATACCACTCCACCAAAAATACTCTCGTAGATCCCTATACATTTTCGTACTGTCAGGATGAATAGTGTATAGAGATCTGTGTGCCTCTTCTAGAATCGTACTCCTGATACATTCATCTGCAGGAACACATAATCTGGTGCGAAATCTCAGAGCTTCATCATTAGCAATGCTGAATTCTTCCCCCTAACCATCCTGTATTCTAGCTATCCTTTCTACCAATTCCAGATCATCCCTCTGAGCAACTTTAATTCTCTCATAAAGTGTAGGTTGTATAACCAGACTAGAAATAAGCACTGAGGATCATCTTCTACTAACTCCACGCCGAGTCTTTCCAAATCCATCTGAATCGGGTGCTGAACTGTTTCTGCTAACTGCACTGTATCCTTTGACTTATGACTTAAAGCATCAGCTACCACATTTGCTTTACCTGGGTGGTAACTGATGGTACAGTCGTAATCCTTGATGAGTTCTAACCATCTCCTTTGCCGCATATTCAACTCTTTTTGTGTGAAGAAATACTTTAAACTCTTGTGATCAGAAAATATTTCACACCTCTCACCATAAAGGTAATGCTTCTAGATCTTTAGTGCGTGCACAACAGCAGCCAATTCCAAATCATGAGTAGGGTAGTTCTTTTCATACTCTTTCAACTACCTGGACAAATATGCTACCACCCTACCATGCTGCATCAATACACAATCGAGCCCTTTCAAGGACGTGTCACTGTAAATAACATAACCATCACCTCTTGATGGAATCATCAGTACTGGTGCAGTGACGAGCCGTTTCTTTAATTCCTGGAAACTCTGCTCGCATTCTTCATCCCATATAAATATGAAATTTTTCCTAGTCAAAGGCGTAAGAGGTCCTGATAAAGCTAAAAACCCCTCAACAAAACAACGGTAATAACCTGCCAGTTCTAAGAAAATCCTAACTTCCTGCACATTCCTCGGCTTGGCCCAACTCACTACCGCATCAATCTTGTTGGCATCTACAGAAATACCGTCTCCTGAGATCACATGGCCTAAAAATGCAACCTTCCCAAGCCAGAACTCACACTTACTAAACTTGGCATTGAGTTTCTCTTCCCTGAGCGTCTGTAGTACCTACCTCAAATGCACCTCATGATCCTCAAAACTCATCGAGTATACTAGTATATCATCAATTAAAACTACTACAAACTGATCTAGATATTGGTGGAAAACTCTATTCATCAAGTCCATGAACACGACTAGGGCATTCGTCAAACCAAAAGGCATAACGAGGAACTCGTAGTGCCTATACCTGATCTTGAAGGCTGTCTTCACGACGTCCTCTACTTTTACTCTCACTTGATGATACCCGGATTTGAGGTAGATCTTGGAATATACCCGTGCACCTTAGAGTTGATCAAACAAATCGTCTATACGGGGTAGAGGATATTTATTCTTAATAGTAACGTTGTTAATTTCTCTATAATCGATACACATCCTCATAGACCTTTCTTTCTTCTTTACAAACAACACAGGAGCTCCCCATGACGATACACTGGGTATAAACCCCTTGTCCAGCAAGCCTTGCAACTGCTCCTTTAATTCTCCAAATTCGGCTGGAGCAATACGGTAAGGAACCTTATAAATCGGCGTGGTCCTTGTAGGTAAATCTATAGGAAAATCCACCTCGCGCATAGGAGGCAACCTAGGTAACTCCTCTGGAAAAACATCGGGAAATTCTCGTACCACTGGGGTGCTGTCAATCTTCAATTCACTTTCGACTACTTCTTTGACAAACGCTATAAACCCCTTACCTTCGTCCAAGAGTAATCTGCTCACATGTATAGCTGACACCAGCTGTGTTGGAGCACGTACCCGTGACCCAATGAATTTGAATTCCTACGTACCAAGAGGTATGAAAATTACCTCTTTCCGACAACAATCAATGCTGGCGTGATTGGCAGCCAACCAGTCTATACCCAGTATTATATCAAACCCACACATATCAAATACAATCAAATCAGATGGTAACACTTTCCCCTGAATTTCTATCGGATAGCCCATAAGTAACCTCTGACATTTGATCACTGACCCTGATGGTACAACTACTGACAACGCTATATCTAATGACTGGGTTTCACTCTTAGATAATTTAGCATAAGATGTAGAGATGAAAGAATGAGTAGCACCTGAGTCAAAAATAACAATGACTGGATACGATAAAATAGTAAATGTAAATGTCACCACATCCGCAACAGCCTCAGCATCACCTGGCGTCAGAGCGTATACTCGCGCTAGGGCCATATTCCTCTGTTGGCCACCATAAGGCGCCTGATATCCTCCTTAAGCTACCTAATATCCTCCCCGATAGGGCCTGGGAGCTGGAACTTGGTCTTACGGCCTTGGGCATGCACTTGCCATGTGGCTGAGTCTCCCACATCGATAGTATACGCTTCTCCCTGCCAGGCATTCCCCCGAATGACGTCTCCCACATGTCTAGCACATTGGGAAGGTCTGCATACCCTGGTACTCCCAAGCTCCTGTCGTCTGCCTCTAGTCTCCTCTTTCATGGCCTCCTTTTCATGGACCCCTACTGGAGCTAGCTTGGAAACCCTGAGGCGCAGGCCTCTTCCTCTTATTCCGAGCTGCTAAACCCCTTTGAATACCACTCTTAATGATCGCAACTCTATCTACAACCTCTACAAAAGTCTGAGCCCTAAAGCCAATCACCTACTCAAATAGATTCTGCCTCAATCTCTCTTCAAACTTCCTGGCCTTTTTCTCTTCATTAGGTGCTAGATGTGGAGCAAAACGTGACAACTCGATAAACCGAGCTGCGTACTGGGATACAGTCATCTGCCCCTGTACTAGATGCAGAAACTCTGCTTCCTTCGCACTCCGAACAACTGAAGGAAAATATCGCTCGAATAACAGCTCCTTGAATTGATCCCAAGTCACCGGCACTGGGACCAGCCTCTGCTCCTCTATCAGTCGTGCTGCTCTCCACCAGTGCTTCGCCTCCCCTATCAATTTAAATGCTGCAAATACCACTTTCTGTTCATTTGTACAAGGAAGCACAGCCAACGTCTCTTCAATATCCTGGACCCAATTTTCAGCTACAATCGGGTCCTTCCCTTTAGCAAAAGATGAGGGCTTCATCCGCGTAAACTGCTTAATCGAATAGCTGTGCTCCCCCGAGCTCCTAGCCATCTCAGCCATCACATGCTGGGTGATGCTGCGCAGAACGACATCCGTATCGGCACCTCCCATACTGGAAGGTCCTGGCCTGTCCCCCCCAGCATTTGTGCTGTTGCTTCCTGGATTCATCCTGAAAACAAGAAACACACTTGAGAACCTTATCTTCTACACAGGCCCTATCTATTTCATGCTACTAAAATCCTATATTTATAATTAACTACTCTCCATATTCTTAGCTCAAAATCTAGTTGTGTAACCTAAACACACGACCCGACGATAGTTTACTATGATTTTCTTGAAATCATCACCTCAGGAAAAATACAGAAACCACCACGGAAAATCATGTACCAAGACCATAGAAAAAATCTCAAATTCTTCCCTATACTCTGGTATTGCTTCCATTGTACTCTAAACTCTATAGAACCTAGCAACCTAGGCTCTGATACCACATTTGTAACAACCTCTTTATAAAGATAAATTCTCTACTATTTTAAATTAAAATAATTTCTTACACAGCGGAAAGCAAATAACATGAAACAAAACCTCATATATATACAATACCAGAGTGTCTAAATATACCCAGAATATTCATGTACGACTGTTCCCTAAAATACACTCAATGGAGCTAAGGTTATACAAAAATACTCCCAAAAATACTCACTCTACTGTTAGGGCAACACTGAGGCCCCTCTATCTGCAAGCCTGCTCCGCTCACCCAACTGGCTCACCTAAAAAATAATTCAACACTGGGATGAGCCAAAGCTCAGTAAGACGAAACATGCTATCACTAGTGTGTGGCCACTGAGATGTGGATTTGTTAAAATTAATCCAAGTTAAGAGTAGTACAAATAACTAAAACTGAAAATACTGATACTACATAAACCCTTTAACTACATAATTTAACATGTCAAACTATATGAAATTACCTTTCTTAATAATACTACTATTTCGAAAAATCTGCTAATACCATAATATCTGAGAATATTTCCCTGGATGGCTCTATGTCATGATTTAACCCCTCATGACAGGGTTGTGCGGCCCGAAGGCTGGATCTATCCTAGTTGTCCTACTAGGATAAACCACTCTACTCCTTGGTTAGATCGGCCTTCCTCAACCCATATCTGATTGGGAGCCTGTCCATATCTGGTTGGGAGCCTGAGTTAAGTGGTTGCATTTTGAACTGAATATCTGTATATTTATAGCTATGGTACCATGCTCTGCTATCTGATCCATCAGGGTCTGATACTAAATAATGCATTACTATATACAATCTATCTGTTTTACCATGATTCTATACTATCTATATTAACCATGACGCTGTGATAAACTGTATTTCTGAAATAAATTGTAAAATTGTATATCATGGTATTGAAAATTGTATAATCATGATATTCTAAAAACACTATAAAACATATTCCCTGTCTGTATAATCTGTAAAAACAAAATCCTGAAAATACTGTAAAAACATGTTTCTGTACTATATTCATATTCTCATGCCACACAGTAATTTAAAAAATTTTAAATGTATTTGATAAACTGTATAAATTCCTGTTGTGAAATAATAATCTAGTAAAAGCATATAACTCATACTGAAATCATACTAGTATTACCTAGCATAGCATATTTCATTTACCTAATTGTCGAAAAGCCTATATCGTATACTGGTCCTACACTCGCAGGGCTTCCTATTCCACACCTTGAAAACCACATTTGCTAGAACATAATATCAATATTTCTTGGCCTACATCATTTCTTACAATTTCCATAAGGTCAAAAACTAAATAAAAGGTCTTACCCTAATTTTGGGGAGAAATTCGACTCAATCCCACCAACGATCCGCCCCAGTAGACTTGAAGAGAACTCTGCCCAGAGCATCGTGGTGGCCTTAGATCCTCGATCCGACGACTGACGAGACCGAAATTGAAGAGAGATGGAGGAGAGGCCGTAGGAGAGAGAGAGAGAGAGAGAGAGAGAGAGAGAGAGAGAGAGAGAGAGAGAGAGAGAGGAGAGAGAACAGCGTTGAATGTCTACATTTAACCGAGTTTTTGCACTATTTATACTACGGGATTCGTCGACGAGCCACGTCACCTCATCGAAGAGTCCTATAAAAAGTTCATTGACGAACCTGCCCCCTTGTCTACGAATTTTAGACTTCCCCATAATTCTCTCTTGGTATCTTCTTGTCAATGAAACTCACCCTTGTCGACGAGGTCCTGTTATACCCTCGTCGACGAATCCCCTGTATTCGTCGACAAGGCCCCAATAAATTTATTGGGGTATTTTTCCAAAGTGCGATGTCATCGACGAACATGGAGCATTTGTCGACGAAGTCGACTCCCTTCTTCTGTTACTGTTTCGATTTCTCTCCCTCTTTATTATTTAAATACCATTATTTTTTGGGTCGTTACACTAACTGTGTTGCCTCCCCTAATTTTTGACTCAGAGTATCAACCACCATATTAGCTTTACCTAGATGGTAGCTGATGGTACAATTATAATCCTTGATGAGCTCTAACCATCTTCTTTGTCGCATATTCAACTCCTTCTGCATGAAAAAGTACTTTAAACTTTTATGATCTTAAAATATTTCACATCTCTCTTCGTTCAATGCTTGAACTACTGCAGCCAATTCTAGATCATGAGTAGGATAATTCTTTTCATATTCTTTCAATTGTCTAGAAGCATATTTTAATAACCCAAGAAAATTTATCAAGGCCTCATCGATGAACACAGGGGATTTCGTCGACAAGGATATATGAGGATCTTGTCGATGAAGATGTGTCTCGTAGATGAGAAGATACAGAGAGGTTGTTTTTCCAAGTTCTGAATTTCATCGATGAGGAGATAACATTCATCGACGAACCTCCTCATTGAAATCGTCGACAAGATGACGTGGCTCGTCGACGAAGCCCATAATATAAATAGTCCCAACCCCAGATTTTCATGCATAATTATCAGCAAAATCCTCCTTTTGTCTCTCCTCTACGATTTCTCCCTCCTCTCTCTCCGATTTAGGCCCCATTAGTCGCCGGATCAACGTTCTGAGGTCACCACGACGCTCCTTGGGAAGTTCTCCCCAAGTCTGCCGAAGCGGATCGTTGGTAGGACCAAGTTGGATTTCATCCCATATTTAGGGTAAGGTCTTTTATTCAAAATTAGACTTTCTAGCAGTTGTAGGACATGTAGTAATCGAAGAAATAATGATATTTTATTCTAAGATATATTGTTTTCAGAGTGTTGAGTGGGGAACCCTGCAGGTGTTGGACCAGTCACAGTAGGGGACTTTAGAAGGAATCAAGTAAAGGAAGTATGCTATACTAAGCAATTCTATTATGATTCAGTACAAATCATATGGTTTTAGCAAATTATTATTTGGACCATATATACAATTTTCAGAGCCTGGTAATATTGATATTTAGTTTTGTGGCATAAGTTTAATATTAGATCAGCACAGGGTTTATATAATTTTCAGAATACCATGATTTACAGTATACATATAGAAACTTGTATTTTACAGTATTTTCAGAATACTATGATATACAAACCTCAGAACCATAACATTCAGTTACTACAGTTAATCAAATATTTCAGTTATTCAGTTATGTAGATATCTTAGATATTTAGTTATTACAATTTATTCAAATAAGTTTATATAATGTTATGGTTATTTCAATAGTTATAAAATCATGGTAAAAGCAATATTTCAGAAATATCAGTTATTTATATATTGTATCAGACCCTGATGGACCATATTCAGCCAGAAGAGCACGGTACCGTAGCTATACTCAGTTCATAGTGCAACCACTACTCAAATAGTATGTGGTATTCATAAGTCGATCATGCCTATATTGTGAACAGGCTCCCCATCAAATAAGGGTTGAGGGGGCCGATATGACTGTCGAAGTTCAGTTGACTTACCCTGGTCGGCCAGTCAGGTTAGGTCCCACCTTCGGGCCGCACAACCCTGTCATGAGGGAATAAATCATGACTTTCAGTTATCCATACAGGGAATTTTCTCAGTTATTATATATACGTATGATCAACTTTTCAGAAAATAGTCTTACCTATAGAAATTAGCAATATATGAATAAAATATTAAAAAAAAATCAGTTTATGTTAAGCAACATAGGTATGATATATATTGCGATAGGAATACAAGTTTTACTCAGTTTTTTTTTTATTTATGGTAGTTTTATAAATCAGATTTTACAAGTATGTAGCTCACTTGCCACACTAGCAATAGCATATTTCGTCTTACTGAGCGTCATCTCACCCCGTTAAATTGACAAATTTTTTAGGCGATTCTACTAGGCGAGCAAATTAGGTTCGTAGATAGAAGGGGGCTACAATGCTACCCTGTTAGTAGGGTGAGTCTTTTTAGGGAAGCGAGTAATTTTGTGTAGCCCTAGTTCAGGGGTATATGTGTATTTTGAGGATATTGTGGCACTCTAGTATTGTGTATATATATATGGTTGTGGATTTATGTGAATTTAGCTTCTCGATGCTTAGGTTGATAGTTAGATTAGTATTAGAAGGTATCAGAGCAGTGTAAATTTCAGTATATATGTATAACCTAAATATTAAAAAAAAAAATTAGTAGGTCATTACAGTTTGGTATCAGAGCCTAAGTTGTTAGGTTCTGTAGACTTTAGAGTGCAGTGGAAGCAATACCAAAGTATAGGAAAGGATTGAGGTTTCGTTTTGTAGTTTGGGTATAGGATTTTTGTGGTAGTTTCTGTGTCTTTCTTGGAGTGACAATTTCAGGAAAGCCATAGTAAACTATTTTCGGGTCATGTGTTTAGGTTACAGGATTTGATTTTGAAATTTAGTACGAGGGGAGGTAGTTAAGTGTGAATATGGGGTTTCAATTAAATGGAATAATATTGGTTTGCACGGGAGATAAGGTCTTTAAGGGTGTTCTTTGTTTTTTTTTTTTTTTTTTTTTTAAGTATAGACCCAGGAAGCAGTGGCACGAACGCTAGGGAAGACAGACCAAGACCTTCCAGTATAGGAGGTCGAGATATTGATGCAGTACTACGTAGTGTCACCCATCAAGTGATGGCTGAGATGGCCAGAAGCTCAAGGGAGTGTAGCTGCACGATCGAGCAGTTTACACGGATGAAGCCCCCATCTTTTGCTGGAGGAGATGACCTAATTATAGCTAAAATTGGGTTCAAGACATTGAGGAGATGTTGGCTGTGCTCCCATGTACAGATGAACATAAGGTGGTATTTACAATGTTTAAACTGATAGAAGAGGCGAAAAGTTGGTGGAGATCAGCACGACTGATTGAGGAGCAGATGCTGGTTCCGGTGCTAGTGACGTGGGACCAATCCAAGGAGTTGTTCTTTGAGCGATATTTCTCTACTATCATTTGGAGCGCGAAGGTAGCAGAGTTTATGCGTCTAGTACAGGGGAAGATGACAGTATCTTAGTACGCAGCTCGATTTATTGATTTATTGCGATTTGCCCCATATTTAGCACCAGGTGAGGAGAAAAAGGAAAGGAAGTTTGAAGAGTGTCTGAGGTAAAACTTGTTTGACCAGGTGATTGGTTTTAGGGCTCATACATTTGCAGAGGTTGTAGACAGAGCTGCGATTATTGAGAAAGGTAGAGAGAGAGGTATAGCAACTCAGAGTTAGAGAAAGAGGCCCATACCTCAGGGTTTCTAGGTAGGCTCTAGTCGGGGCCCATGGAGAGGAGGCCATGATAGGGGAAATTAGAGGCAGACGATAGGACCTCGGGAGAATCAGGGTACACAGACCCACCCAGTATGTCAGACATGCGAGAGACGAAATTTGGGGGAGTGTCGGGTAGGGAGAGATGTATGCTATTGTTGTGGGATACCCGGGCATATTGCACGTGCATGCCCAGGACCACCAGACTAGGTTCTAACTCCCAGGCCCTATTGGGGAGGATATCAGGCAGCTCGGGGTGGCCAACGGAGGAATGTAGCCCCGACGAGGTTTTTTGCTTTGACACTGGGTGATGCTGGGTCGACCGCGGATGTGGTGACAAGTTCTTTTACTGTTCTATCATATCCAGTTGTTGTTTTATTTGATTTTAGTGCTACTCATTTCTTTGTATCTGCATCCAATATCAAATTATCTAGAAGTGAGACCCAATCATTAGATATAGAATTATCAGTAGCTACACTATCAAGGTCAATGATGCGGTGTCAAAGGGTACTCAGAGGCTTTCCAATTGAAATTCAGGAGAGAGTGCTACGAGCTAACCTGATCGTGTTAGATATGTGTGGGTTTGATGTAATACTGGGTATGGATTGGTTGGAAGTTAACCACGCTAGTATTGATTTCCATCATAAAGAAGTGATTTTTAGATCCCCTAGCGAGCAGGAATTTAGATTTGTTGGTTCACGGGTACGTGCTCTGTCGCAGCTAGTGTTAGCCATGCAGGCGAGCAGATTGCTCCTAGACAGAAGTCAGGGGTTTGTGGCTTTTGAAAAGGAAGTGTCATAAAAAGAATCGAAACTTGACAATGCACTAGTAGTATGAGAATTTTCAGATTGTTTTTCCAGAGGAGCTACCTAGGTTGCCTCCTGAACGCGCGATGGATTTTGCTATAGATTTACCTCCAGGGACAACATCGATCTCTAAGATTCCTTACCATATGGCTCCAGATGAATTGAGAGAATTAAAGGATTAGTTACAAGACTTTCTAAATAAAGGATTTATATGACCCAGTGTATCGCCGTGGGGAGCTCCAGTGCTGTTTGTAAAGAAGAAAGACGGGTCTGTAAGGATGTGTGTAATGCCCTGAACCCGTTGATGGGTCCCATGTGTGAATATAGTAACCTAACATGTCTCTATATCAATTCAAAACATACATGATACAACACCAAATGATGGTCCAACCCCGTGGGGTATACGGATGCCCTTAAAATATAAACATACACATCTATACTCATCAGATACACATCAGAATACGGTCTTTCTATGCATGAACAGTACCATACCAAAGTCTATACAAAACTAGTACATACATTCCCATAAATACAAACATACTCCGGGCGCCTACATTAATCATCTCGACAACCCGAATACAAAAACTCGTACTCAATAGGCACTAGCAGTAGCTAATGACACCCTCTCTTCCGAATGCTAGGATGCTAAACGCGGCTACCTGATGGACCTGAAAAACATTTGTATGTACATTCGAGGTAAAACACCCCTCGGTAAGGGAGAAATCAGGTTATATTAGTGTGTGGCATACCAGTGTTATTTTACATAAAACATAACATTATACAATACAACATAGTTCCAAAACATTTCCATACAGTTCCAGTATTTTTACAAATGCATTCCAGTACATACGATACCAAAATATACGATCAGTGTCGTCACACTAATACGCAACTACGCTATGAAACCTGAAGCTTCAAGCGATTACATTTCCAATATGATGTAGCTCACAACAGCACGTAACTACTCCATGAATCGAAAGTTCCACAGCAATTACATTGCCAACACGCAACTACTCCATGAAACCTAAAACTTCACAGTGATTACATTGCCATATAGTGTAGCTCACACCCCTCGGTGACCAGCCGAGATACGTAGTGATATTTCACACCCTCAGATATAGAGCTAGACACTCTCGCCCACGGTTTTCACACTGGTACATGGCGGAACATACGGTAATTAGCTACCACATACCTATTTAGGCATATGGTAATTAGCCACCACTAGCCGATTTCACAAAACCTAGAATCATTTTGGAGTTCATACTCCTATACATATCGGCGTACGGTAATAAGCCGCCACATGGCTATTTTGCAACATACCTGGAGCAATTACATACAACCATACATATCACACTTATTTGGTTTACGAAAAATCATATCGTTTCCCGATTCAAGTATACAGTTTATAAAAATATGGATAACAGTCATCTCAATAATACAGTTTAAACAAAATGAATAGTTTTCCAAACCAAGTAGAGATGATACCTGAAATTAGCAAATTTTCTTGAAAACTGTAATCCGAAAATCTCGTATTTTACCTGATAGATTTCCCCAAATAAGTTACCAAACATACATATGATCGTAGCCTACAAGCTTACCGATCCTGATTTAAAAAATAAACTGATATAAACTGAATCCCCTTACCTTAACCCGAATTCCAACTACGAACTCTACGGTCCCCAAAACTACGAACCAAGACTCCGAAACCTACAAACCACAATATAATAGATTCTTATAATCTATACTACTATACATATTCTGAATCATAAATGAAAACCGAGCCTTACCTCGATTTTAGCCTGAAACTCTAAATTCCCAAAACGAGATTTCAATCCACTATTCACGAAGAGAATCTTGTTCTGATCTACGCAATAATGTCAGATTTACGAATCTGGCGATGAATAACAAAGAAATCGAGGAGAGAGAGAGAGAGAAAGAGAGAGAGAGAGAGAGAGAGAGAGAGAGAGAGAGAGAGAAGAGAAAGAGAGAGAGAGAAAGAGAGAGAGAGGATTTCCAAATCTTAGCCAAGAAGCTAACCCCAAAATATCTTTTATAGGCCTTTAACTCGGGCGGATTCGTGGAAGAAGTGGCGTCCTCGTCGACGAGTCCGCCATTACCTTCGTCGATGAAGTGGTGTCCTCGTTGACGAGCCTGAGATCCCCAGTTTCCTGAAATCTCTTGGCTTCTACTCATCAACAAGCCTTTGAATTTCATCGACTAGAATAGAAGGGACTTCGTCGACGAAGCACGCCCAAATTACCATTTTACCCTTATTTCAAATATCAAATCCATATACCATGGTTCGGGTTCTTACAACCTCCCCTCACAAAATTTCGTCCTCAAAATTTGCAATCTCTCATTACGAATACATTCATACTATTACAGACATACACACTCAGAGGTGATTCGACGGCTATTTATAAGCAGCCCCTTTACGATACATATATACTCTAAAGAAAACAGCAGCCATTTATGTGCAGCCCCGTCACGATACATATATACATACTCTAGAGAAAACGGCGGACATTTATATGCAGCCCTTTTACGATACATACATACATACTCTATAGAAAACGACGGCCATTTATATGTAGCCCCGTTATGATACATACATACATACATACATACATTCCCTCACTTATGGCGGAGGAATACCGTGGTTTCATACATACGTGGCCTCAGGAGCTTACAGTACAACAAGACTCTCCCAGAGACAAACCACTGAATACTAATATGATAATAGAGTATTACATACATACATACATATTCATACCACCCTGCTATCCAATTACTACTCAGAAAAACTACGGATACTTTTGGCGTATTTTCGTTTCAAGTTCCCCAGAAGCTTCCTCAACCTCGTGGTTTTGCCACAATACCTTCACTAACGATATTTCTTTGGTACGAAGCTTCTGAACTTTATGGTCCAAAACCCGAACAGGTGTTTCCTTATACGTTAAAGTATCCTCAATTTCTAACTCATCATAATTGATAACATGCGATGGATCCAACACATACCTTCTTAACATGGATACGTGAAACACATCATGGACCCTCGAGAGTGCTGGGGGTAGTGCAATCTGTAGGCTACTGGACCCACTCACTCAATAACCTCGAATGGTCCAATGTACCTCAGGCTCAACTTGCCCTTCCTCTCAAATCTCATTACTCACTTCATCAGAGCGATTCTAAAGAATACCTTACTCCCTACTTCGAACTCCAACTCATGACGGCGAACATCCGCGTAACTCTCCTACTGATTTCAAGCCGATCTAATCCTCTCCCAGATCAAACCTACCTTCTTAGATGCTTGTTGCATGAGTTCAGGTCCTAAAACCTGATGTTCACCGACCTTATCCCAATATAAAGGAGAGCGACACCTCCGACCATACAGAGCCTCGAACAGTACCATCCCTATACTAGTCTAGAAGCTATTGTTATAGGCAAACTCCACTAGTGGTAGAAACTGGATCCAACCACCATTGAAGTCTAATACATAAGCCCATAACATATCCTCCAGGGTTTGTATCGTCCTCTCCAACTTTCCATCAGTCTTGGGGTGGAACGTTGTACTGAAAGCAAGCTTCATCCCCAATGCTTCTTGCAAGCTCTTCCAAAATCAAGAATTAAACCTCGAATCCCTATCTGAAACAATGGACACCGGTACTCCATGCATTCTCATTATTTCATGCACATACAGGTCCGCTAGCCTACTCAAAGGTTAGCTAACCTTCATCGGTACAAAGTGAGCAGATTTTGTCAACCTGTCCATAATTACCCAAATAGCATTCTGCCCATAAAGCACTGGCAGCAATTCGGTAACAAAGTCCACATAAATGTGCTCCCATTTCCACATCGGAATAGGCAAAGGCTGCAACGGCCCTGCCGGCCTCTTATATTCAACTTTCACCTACTGACACGTTAGACACTGCTCCACGAATCGGCCAATATCCCTCTTCATACCACTCCACTAGAAGGACTCGCATAAATCCCGATACATCTTCGTACTACTCCGATGTACGGTATACAAAGAACGATGCACTTCCTCCAGAGTCATCCTCTTGATCTCATCGTCATTTGGAACACACAGCCTAGTCCCAAACCTCAACACACCTCTGTCAGAGATGTTAAAATCCATAGTCAATTTCTACTGCACTTTCTCCACAATCCTAGCTAACTCCGCATCACTAGCCTGAGTGGTTTTAATACGCTCAAACAAAGTCGGTTGGATCACCGAGCTAGCAATGAAAGCCTGATGATCTCCAGACACCAACTCCATGCCAAGACTTTCCAGATCTCATCTGACTTGATGCTGAGCTACAACTGTAGATACTGCTGCATGCTCTGACTTCCGAATCAACACATCTACTACAACATTAGCCTTCCCCGGGTGATAACTAATCATGCAATCATAGTCCTTGATCAACTCTAGCCACTGCCTTTGCCTCATATTTAGCTCCTTCTGCGTGAAAAAGTACTTGAGGCTTTTGTAGTTAGTGAAAATCTCACACTTAACACCTTACAGGTAGTGTCGCCAGATCTTTAGGGCATAAACCACAGCAACCAATTCCAGATTATGCATAGGGTAATTCTTCTCATATTCCTTCTGTTACTGAGAAGCATATGCTACTACCTTACCCTACTACATAAGCACACATCCCAAACCCTTCAGAGACGCATTGCTATAAATCACAAACCCACCATCCCCCGAAGGAATGGTCAAAACCGAAGCAGTAACCAGTCGGTGCTTCAACTCCTGAAAGCACTGCTCGCAATCACTAGTCCACTCAAACTAAACTCCCTTTCTGGTCAATCGAGTAAGATGTCCAGACAGTTTAGAGAACCCCTCCACGAACCGACAATAGTAACCCGCCAGTCCTAGAGAACTCCGAACCTCCTGCACACTCTTCGGTCTCACCCAGTTGACTACAGCTTCGATTTTGCTACGATCAACTGAGATACCACCCTTAGACACCGCATGGCCTAAAAATGTGACTTGATTCAACCAGAATTCAAACTTCTTCAGCTTGGCATGCAACTTCCTTTCTCATAGAATCTATAGCACCACCCTCAGATGCTTCTCAAACTCTTTTGAACTCCTCAAGTATACTAGAATGTCATTGATGAACACCAGTATGAACTGATCCAGGTACTTGTGAAACACCCTATTCGTGCCGTATTTATCATTTTTTAGTTTTATTGCATAATTTAGGAATTTTTGGTAATTTTTCATCGCAAAAATATTCCAAAGAACCAAAACCGGCACCTGTTGAAAATTTGCATATAACTTTTCCGTCCTAACTCCAATTGAGACGATTCAAATTTTTGGAGAAAGAGGAAAGGATAATCTACAACTTCCATGTTTTGAGTTTTGCGATAAATGGGCTCCAGGAAGGACAAAGTTGGCTGTGAACACGGAGAGCAAAAATGAAGAATAAAATGTATATAAAGTTAAATTATGATGTGACCCGCCCATACAGCTGGGTCGGGTCACTTAACTAGATCCGGGTCTAGGGCAAGCCTCTGCACTTCCTCTTATTTAATCCCTTCTTTTCTTCCCCTTCTTCTTGTGCCCTGTGCACCATATCTCTCCTTTCCTTACTCTTTCCGTTCCCCTTCTTCTTCTCTGCAAAACTTTTTTTTTTTTTTTCTATCACTCACTCCCCCTGTTTTCAGGTACTCTCTTCTATTTTAGTTCCTAACTCTTTTCTCTCTTCTATCTTCTCTCAAACTCTTCCCCTTTATCTGTCCCTTTGTTTCTTCCCCTCAAATCTCCCTTCTCCTCGGTCTCCCTCTAACTTTGTCCCCCTTAGCCACCAGCTCAGCCCACAGAACAGCAACAAACAGAGTAAACCAGCTGCTCCGCGGCCAGCCTGCTATCCACCCTGTGCGTGCACCAACAGTTGAAGCTACAACAGAACGCACCAGTAGGAACCAACAGCCCCAAAGACCTCCAGCTCCTCAGGTCCTTATTGTTCATCCCAAATAGAACTAACACCCAAGCCCTCCATCCTATTACTACCCGAGCACCAGAGCAACTTCTCAAGCAGCCAGTTACCCGAGCACCGGAGCAGACTAGCTACCACCTGAGAACTCCCAGTAACACCTGCTGCAATCACCAAACCAAGCCAGCTTCTTGTTGCTCCACAGACACTCTCCCATGGTTGCTCTTCTCTCTCTCTCTCTCTCTCTCTCTCTCTCTCTCTCTCTCTCTCTCTCTCTCTCTCTTTCTCTCTTTTTATTTAATTTCTTTCCTTCTCTTTTCCTTTCTTTCAATTTTTCTTCTTTTTTTATTATTATTATTGTTATTTTCTTGGATAGTTATTTTAAATTGTTAAAGTTTCTTTTAGACTTGATTACTTTTGGGATCTTTATTAAAGTAAGAATTTTTATGGGAATGTTTAGTTAGGTTCTTCATTTTTGCTGCAGTGTTTATTTATTTATCTATTTGTCTTTTTTTTAGAAATTAAATTAGTTACCCTTTTAAAATTTAATTTTTGATTGAAACTCGATTAGTTTAGGGTTAGTCTTACCAAAGTTTTCATTTTTATTGTGTTCTGTTACTTTTTGTGTATCTTAAATTGTGATGTTGGTTCGTAATTTTTGGCCCATGTTAAAGATTTGGTTTTTATTCCGTGCGTGTTTGTTTGGTTGAGTTTCCATTACGTATTTTTAATTCCGGATTCAAAATTGTCATTTTTAATTAGTGCGTGTTTTGATGTTCCTTAGGTAGTTTAGAGTTTCCATTCTTACTTTTTAATACGAAGCATTTTAGTTTTAGGACTTTAATTTATGTTTTTGTTTAAGTCTCCACAATTCTGAAAAATACTGAATCTCAACTGAGTTCAGTGCATTTTTATTTTCGATTGGACAAACATAAAATCTAAGATTGAAACGCATTCCCTGAGGAGACGATCTAGCCCTTGGGATGAATATTACACGACGTAACTCCTACACTTTGGATAGCTTCCGAGCTGCTCATTTTTCAAGTGAGTCAATTTTTTGGTGCCGTTGCGGGGGAATGTCGATCTTAGTCTCAAATTAGCATTTTTTTTGTCATTTTTATTAGATTTATGAAAAAAAAAAAAGAATGCAAAAAGGCAGAAAAAAGAAATCTGAGTTTTGAAAAAAAAAATGGCTGCACTTGCACCGCGCACGATAATGCACTTTTTGCAGTTTGAATACACTATTGCATACTCTTTCACTTTGCCTAATGAAGAATTTGATTTCAAGAGGCAGCACGAGAAAAAGTCGTTGCTACCTTAGTTCTATGGGACGGAGTCTGAGTGCCCTTATTAGCACCTGTCAGAGTTCGAGTTGACTCGTAATATTTTTTTCTCTCGTGTTAGAACTGATGAATCTACTAAACTGCATTTATTTCTTGGCTCTTTGAAGTATAGAGCACAGATGTGGCTTTAGTCCTTGAGACCTCACTCTATCACTAATTGGTCTGATATGGAGCGTGAATTTCTACATGCTTTTTGTTCCTTACAGAAAACTTAATTTTTGCAGGAACAAATTCTTAATTTTGTGCAACAAGATAACGAAACATTTCGGGCTTGCTGGGAACGATTCAAGGATCTACTAAGTACTTGTCCACATCACGGGTTTGACTCATGGAGTTTAGCTGATTGCTTTTATACTGCTCTTACCCCTGATTGCAAGTACTTTGTCTAGACCATGTCTAATGGAGAGCCCGTCAGTGAGGATCCAGATAAGGTATTATCATTCTTTGATTACTTAGCTAAAAATGTCCCACAGTGGAACACACGCTACACTCAAGCACCCATGACTGCACATCCTATCAGTACAATTGGTGGTGGAGATGTATACGAACCACCAAACTACCCAAATATTCCTTTACCTCAATATCAGCCACAACAGATCCCTCAGAGTTGTACGTCGTCAGACCTATTTGAGGAAAGCATGACACAGATGGCGAGCATGCTCCAGCAATTCATCCAAACTCAAGTCAATCATCAGAATGAATTGCAGGACACCATTAATGTAATAACCACACAGTTGGACACCTTAGAAAAAGAAGAATTGCTCGTAGAACCTCAGCCTAGTCCTCAAGAGTACCAGCGGCCACAACAACAAATGCACGATGTTCTCTTTGAGACAGTAGAGACCGCCATTACTTTGAGAAGCGAGAAAGAAGTTCCCTAACTTAAGATGCTCATCGCCGGGCAATCGGATGTCCCAGCATCCGAAGTTATGGCTGAAATAGATGAATTCAAAGAAAAATAAGAGAAAACGAGCCTAGAAGTGAAGTAATCAATTAATGGGGAGACTGATACCAATATAGAGTACCAACCTGCGGTACCTCACTCTCAGAGCCTAGAAACCATGGAACTGTCACTCTTGCCTGAATCAGATGTAACGGAGCCCCATGTGGAAGTAGATCTTTGTCGTGGTGAGATGATTTGTACACCCGATAGAGAGGGTGACCAGTCTGGTGAGAATCTAATTTTCAAAGAACCAGGTAAAACTTGTAATGTTAATGCTTCTAAAGAACTAAAGGTAACTGCTCCAATAAATTTCTTTCAAACACTAGTTCATAAAGAAGCAAATTTCCTGGACACGATATTAAATAAAGAACCTTTCTTGTTAACACAAGAGGGTTGATCTGCACACATATTGTTTGGTATTTTAATGAGTATTAATTCATTTGAGGCTGATTTTTGTGCAGGTATAAAGACTGATCCACTGTGGCGGCTCAAATTTGGAGAACCGCCGGTGCAATTTATAGACCTGCGGCCACCATAAGAAATTCCCCCTGAGCCTCCGTCAGACAATTGTGATTTTTTTCTTTCCTTTCTTTTCCTTTTATTTTACCTTATTTTATTTTTAGTTAGTTTTCAGGTCTATTTTCTCGTAGTTCAGTCTTTCTTTTCCACTACCCCGTCACTCAGGTACACTTTACTTTTCCCGTGCATAATCCTTTCTATTTTCCATATGCTTTCACATTGAGGACAATGTTCCACTTTAGTTTGGGGGGGGGGGGTGAGCATTCACATGTAAGACTGTGCATGTACACGTACCGAATTTTATTATAAAAAAAATCAATAAAATAAAAAAGAAAAAAAACAACTAAAATCAAAAAGAAAGAGAGAAAGAAAGGAAGGGCACTGAGGAATTACATTACATTATGTCATGCTTAACATTGCGTATACCTTTCACATACTCACATATAACTTAAGAATGACACACTTGAGTTAATCATGCATAGTTTCTCTTTATATGATCTTATGACTCCATAAAGAATCGATTGGTAGTACATTCGTGTTAATCCGGCTATATAATTTCTTGTATTTACATGACATCTCATGAGACTAAATAGGCACATTCATGTGATTCATTGCACTTAGGGTTTCCTGTGAGCATTAAGAGAACACCCGTGGCAAGTATGACACCTTGTGAGATATCCTTGAGCTATTTATCATCCTTTTGAGCGTTAATATCAAATCAGAGTTGACAGAACTCAACTCTCTTTTTCTGGATGATCCTTGTGCACTAGTCTCTGTCTTTGATTTGCTAGCTTAAAGGTGACATCTAGTGGGGAGATAGAAACCTAGGTCTTGTAGCCTACTCAAGATATGAAGGCTGAGCCACCTCGAGAGATAGACTTAGTTCATGGACCACTATTTGAGCTCAATGCCCATTGATTATTTGAAGATTACAAAAGAAGTGTTAAGATTGTCCTAATTGCTCAAGAAAAGACAGAAAATGAAGAATGAGTAGAAGAAAGAAAAAGTAATAAACATGCGCATGAAATGAAATGTCAATGCCGGCCCAAATACATATCACAAAAAGTCAAGAACACGACACATGTTCTCCACGTATGAAGATTCTTCAACCGATTAATGCCTCAGATGTATTCATGACAATTTTGTGAATAAGTTGATCTAGGGTGGTCTCGGTTGGATATGGTGAGCAGATAAGAAGATGCTAGGGTGAAGGACCCGACACCTCATAGATAGGTTAGATCCTTTCTAGACTAGTCCACTCTGTATATTTAGCGTTTGTTCCTTTTAATATGTGGGATGTTTGATCGCGACACTCCTCCTCACATATGACGAGTGAACCCATTTTATTTGAGTGTTTTTTGGGGTATACCAGTTATGCTGAGTCAAAGCGACCGTTCTGTAGGTGTCCACTGGTATCCCAGGTGTACTGAGTCACACACATCACACACACCTCGAGAGCTTAACTATTTATACTTGAACTTATATGACTGCATTAACTCTGAATTGTGTCGTTGATTAACGTCGTGTGAGTATACTTCCCTTAAATGACATATAAATGATGGAACTTGCATGAGTGACGGGCTTCGGAGTTGTGTGTATTGAATATGAATAAGCTTGAGTGAAATTTAGTTATATTCTTGTATGTGAAACGGTGTGATTGTGTTGCATGTGCGTTAATTTCATGTTCATTGAAGTTGTAGTTGTAGGCACTACCCTGAAATTCATTCACGTCATTTGTTAGAGACTAGCAAAACGTTAGTTGGGGGATGTGATTACACGCCAAAACAGCGTAATTGGGCACCTTAACCTGGGCTTTACAGCTTATATTTTTAATTAAATGTCCAATTACATCCCATATTTTAATATAGTGCCGTATTTATCATTTTTGAGTTTTATTGCATAATTTATGAATTTTTGAATTTTTCATCGCAGAAAAAATCCCAGGAACCAAAATCTGCACCTGTTCGTAATTTGTGCATAACTTTTTTGTCCGAGCTTCGATCAAGACGATTCAAATTACTAGAGAAAGAGAAAATGATTATCTACAACTTTTGTGTTTTGAGTTTTTCAAGAAATGCACTCCAAGAAGGATAAAGTTGGCTGTGAATGCGGAGAGCAAAAATGAAGAAAAAACAAATATAAAGTTAAATTATGAGGTGACCCGCCCATGCTGCCAGGTCGGGTCACTTAACTGGATCCGAGTCTAGGGCAAGATTCTGCACTTCCTCTTATTTAATCGCTTCTTTTCTTCCCCTGCTTCTTGTGCCCTGTGCACCATCTCTTTCTTTTCCTTACTCTTCTCGTTCCCCTTCTTCTTCTTTGCAATTCTTTTTTTTTTTTTTTCTGTCACTCACTCTCGCTATTTTTAGGTACTCTCTTCTCTCTTAGTCCCTAACTCTCTTCTCTCTTTTATCTTCTCTCAAACTCTTCCCCTTTCTCTGTCCCTTTGTTTCTTCCCCTCAAATCTCCCTTCTCCTCGGTCTCCCTCTTCCTTTGTCCCCCTTAGCCACCAGCTCAACCCACAGAACAGCAGCAAACAGAGTAGACCAGCCGCTTCATAGCCAGCCTACCATCTAGCCCATGCGTGTACCAGCAGTTGAATCTAGAACAGAATGCACCAGCAGGAAACAGCAACCCTGAAGACCTCCACAGCTCCTCAGGTCCCTATTGTTCATCCCACACTACACCAACCCTTGAGCCCTCCATCTTGTTACTGCCAGAGCACCAGAGTAGCTTCTCAAGCAGCCAGCTACCCGAGCACCAGAGTAGACCAGCTACCACCCGAGAACTCCCAGCAACACCTGCTGCAATCACCAAACCAGGCCAGCTTCTAGTTGCTCCACGGACACTCTCCCATGGCTGCTCCTCTCTCTCTCTCTCTCTCTCTCTCTCTCTCTCTCTTTATTTAATTTCTTTCCTTCACTTTTCCTTTCTTTCAGTTTTTCTTTTGTTTTATTATTATTATTATTATTGTTATTTGCTTGGATAGTATTTTTAAATTGTTAATGTTTCTTTTAGATTTGATTACTTTTGGGATCTTTATTAAAGTAAGAATTTTTATGGGAATGTTTAGTTAGGTTCTTCATTTTTGCTGCAGTGTTTATTTATTTATCTATTTTTCTTTGTCTTAGAAATTAAATTAGTTACCCTTTGAAAGTTTAATTTTTGATTGAAGCTCGATTAGTTTAGGGTTAGTCTTACCAAATTTTTCATTTTTATTGTGTTCCGTTACTATTTGCATATCTTAAATTGTGATGTTGGTTCATAATTTTTGGCCCATGTTAAAGATTTGGTTTTTATTGCGTGCGTGTGTGTTTGGTTAAGTTTCCATTATGTATTTTTAATTTCGGGTTCAATATTGTCATTTTTAATTAGTGCGGGTTTTGATGTTCCTTAGGTAGTTTAGAGTTTTTAATTCGAAGCATGTTAGTTTTAGGCCTTTAATTTATGTTTTTGTTTAAATCTCCACAATTGTGAAAAATCTCGAATTTGAATTAAGTTCAGTGCATTTTTATTTTCGATTGGATGAACGTAAAATCTGAGATTAAAACACATTCCCTGAGGAGACAATCGAGCTCTTAAGCTGAATATTACACGATGTAACTCCTATACTTGGGATAGCTTCCGAGCTGCTCATTTTTCGAGTGAGTTAGTTCATCATGTCCATAAATATTGCCGGCATATTGGTCAACCCAAACGGCATAACCAAGAAGTCATAGTGGCCATATTTGGTTCGGAAAGCAGTCTTCGCTACATCCTTATACCTAACCCTCACTTGATGATACCCTGACCGTAGGTCGATTTTTGAAAAGACCTGCGTTCCCTACAGCTGGTCAAAGAGATCATCTATACGAGGCAGTGGGTAACGGTTCTTCATCGTCACTTTGTTGATCTCACGGTAATCAATGCACATACGCATCAACCCGTCCTTCTTTTTCACAAACAAAATTGGAGCTCCCTAGGGCGAAACACTTGGTCAAATAAAACCCTGGTCTAGTAGTTCCTGCAACTGCTCCTTCAACTCTTGAAGTTCTGCTAGAGCCATTCGGTATGGAGCTTTAGAGATCGGTGCCTTGCCAGGCAGCAACTCTATCGTAAACTCCACCTCCAGATCTAGAGGTAAACTGGGTAAATCATCAGGAAACACATCCGGGAACTCGTTGACCACTCGAATATCCTCGAGCCTCAACTCCTCCCACGGTAGTTCCTTCATGCAAGCTAGGTACCCCTGACGTCCGTCCAAGAGTAGCCTCCTCGCCTGTAATGCTGATAGAATCTATGGCATCGAATGCACACACGATCCTACGAACTCATACTCCTACTCCCTAGGAGGTTTGAACACTACTACCTTCTTACGACAATCAATAACTGCAAAACTGGTGAATATCTAATCCATCCCCAGTATGACTTCAAAACCATGCATGTGGTATACTACAAGGTTCACTGGTAGTAGTCTTTTCTGGATTTCCACTAGGCAGTTCCCTAACATCTTACTACAAATCATTACACTCCCAGTCTGTGTAGTCACAGACAACATCTCATTTATCACACAAGTTTCAGCCTCACACAACTTCACAAAACTAGCAGATATGAAGGAATGGGTTGCTCTCGAATCAAATAAAACAACAATCCTATTCGAAAGCAATAACATGGTACTTGTCACCACGTTCCAACGTGTTTCGCATCTACTGGAGTCAGTGAATATACCCTCATTGGAGTCGTGGTTTCTTGGTAGGTCCCCCGAGGCATCTAATTACTCCCATGGTTTTGGCTCTATGTAGGCGTATCTCTCCTCGGTGCCTGACAACTTTGTGACATATGGCCCGACTTGCCACAGTTGTAGTAGTTTCCCCAGAACAACTGACATTCGCCGTCATGCCTTTTATGGCACCTGGTGCATGATCTAAGGAGTGGATCCCCTTGATTACTTTGTCGCTCGGTGTTCTGCCGATAACCAAAACTGAAGCTCTTCTTCTTCTTCCACTGTCCCTGCCGAGAACCACTCTGAGGACCAAAAGATACTGGCCTCTTCCCCTGATTCTGCACTGCCTCATCTCCTCGAAGGTCGGTCTCAACTATGGTGGCTTTGTCCACCAAGACAGAGAATTCACGAATCTGCAGCATCCCCACGAGATGGCGGATGTCTTTCCTCAGACCCCTCTCGAACCTCCGAGCCTTCTCCTGCTTATTTGAAACCAAGTATGGTGCAAATCAAGACAACTCAATAAATCTGGTAATATACCTCTGCACCGTCAAAGTTCCCTGTGTCAGGCCTGAGAACTCATCAGCCTTCACATCCCGAGTGGAGACCGAAAAGTATCTCTCGAAAAGTACTTCTTTAAAGCGGCCCCACGTTATACCATATGGACTATCTCTCTACCTCTCAAGCAGACTCACTACCATCCACCATTGCACAGCCTCTCCAGTCAGCTGGAAGGTAGCGCACAAGACCTTCTGCTTCTCAGTGTAGTGGAGGACTTCCAAAATCCTCTCGGTCTTCTCGACTCAGTCCTCCGCCACTATCGGATCAAGTCCTCCTGTAAATTTCGGAGGGTGCATGCGTGTGAACCTCTCTATGGTACACCTCGCATCAATAGAAGAGCTCTCGCATCTCCTAACACTCCACCTAATCTCTCGGATCACCTGCCTCACCAAACCACAAGACACAGAAGGAGACTCATCCCTTGTCGTCTCCTCAAAGCCACTCTCCAAGTTATTATCCTTGAGCTCCATTATGAAAACAGAATAGGAATCGGTTAGAATTCCTATATCGTACACACTTAACACAATCATAAACCTAATCATGTCAACTATTACTCTCATAGGTCTAAGCCTATCCCGTCACACCGACATGAATCCATCAATGGTTTGCCCTGCCTTTATTGGAATCATCATCCTAGGAAAAACATGGAATATCGCCGACCAATCCCGATCTAGCAACAGAACAACCCTCGACCAACACTACCCATTTCCTACATCCTATACTCTGGTATTTACACATCAATACTCCTAACCAAGTCTTCAAGACCTAAGAATCCGGTTAGCTCTGATACCAAGTTATCATGCCCCGAACCCGCAGATGGGTCCTAGGTGTGAATATAGTAACCTAACCTATCTTTGTATCAATTGAAAACATACATGATACAATACTAAATAAGGGTCCAACCCCGTGGGGTATACGGATGCCCTTAAAATATAAATATACACATTTATACTCATCAGATACACAGCAGAATACGGTCTTTCTATACATGAACACAACCATATCAAAGTCTATACAAAACTAGTACATACATTCCCATAAATACAAACACACTTCGGGCGTCTACAAAAACCATCCCGACAACCCAAATACAAAAACTCATACCCAATAGGCACTAGCAATAACTAACGACACACCCTCTTCTGAATGCTAGGATGCTAAATGCGCCTACCTAATGGACCTGAAAAACATTTAGACGTACATTTGGGGTAAGACACCTCTCAGTAAGGGAGAAAGCAGGTTATATCAGTGTGTGGCATACCGGTGTTATTTTATATAAAACATAACACTATACAATATGATATAGTTCCAAAACATTTCCATACAGTTCCATACAGTTCCAGTATTTTTACAAATGCATTCCAGTACATACTATACCAAAACGTACGGTTAGTGTCGTCACACTAATATGCAACTACGCTATGAAACCCGAAGCTTCAAGCAATTACATTGCCAATACGATGTAGCTCACAACAGTATGCAACTACTCCATGAATCCAAAGTTCCACAACGATTACATTGCCAATAGGCAACAACTCCATGAAACCTGAAACTTCACAGTGATTACATTGTCATACAATGTAGCTTTCACCCCTCGGTGACTAGTTAGGATACGTAGTGATATTTCACACCCTCAGATATAGAACCGGACGCTCTTGCCCACGGTTTTCACACTGGTACATGGCACAACGTACGGTAATTAGCCGCCACATAGCTATTTCGGTCTACAATAATTAGCCACCACTAGCCGATTTCACAAAACCTGGAATCATTTTGGAGTTCATACTCCTATACATATCAGCGTACGGTAATAAGCCGCCATATAGCTATTTTGCAACATATCTGGAACAATTACATACAACCATACATACCACACTTATTTGGTTTACGCAAATCATATCGTTTCCCAATTCAAGTATATAGTTTATGCAAATATGGATAACATTCATCTCAATAATACAATTTAAACAAAACGAACGGTTTTCCAAACAAAGTAGAGATGATACCCAAAATCCCTAAATTTTCTCAAAAACTGTAACCCAAAAATCCCGTATTTTACCCGATGGATCTCCCCAAATAAGTTACCAAACATACACACCATTGTAGCCTACAACCTTACCGATTCTAATTTCAAAAATAAACTGATATAAACTGAATCCCCTTACCTTAACTCGAATTCCAACTACGAACTCTATGGTCTCCAAAACTACAAACCTACAGACCATAGTACAATACATGCTTACAATCCGTACTACTATACATATTGTGAATTAGAAACAAAAATCGAGCCTTACATCGATTTTAGCCTAAAACCCAAAAATCTCGAAACGAGATTTCGATCCACTATTCGCGAAGAGAATCTCACTCTGATCTATGCAGTAACATTGAATTTACGAATCAGGTGACAAACGTTGAAGAAATCGAGGAAAGAGAGAGAGAGAGAGAGAGAGAGAGAGAGAGAGAGAGAGAGCTCAGAATTCTAGAGAGAGAGAGAGAGAATTTCCAAATCTTAGCCAGGAAGAAAACCCCAAAATATCTTTTAGAGGCCTTTGACTCGGGTGGATTCATCGATGAATTGGCATCCTTGTTGACGAAGCGGTGGCTTCGTCGATGAGCCTGAGATCCCCGGTTTCTCGAAATCTCTCGGCTTCTCCTTTTCGATGAGCCTCTGAATTTTGTCGACGAGAACAGAAGGGACTTCGTCAACAAACTCTGACTTCATCAATGAAGCTCACCCAAATTACCACTTTACCCTTCTTTCAAATATCAAATCCATATATCACGGTTCGAGTTCTCAAAATGTGTATTGACTACAGGGAGATAAACAAGGTTACTATTAAGAATAAATATCCTCTACCCCAAATAGACGATTTGTTTAATCAGATCTAGGGTACATGGGTGTATTCCAAGATTGACCTCAGATCAAGTTATCATCAAGTGAGGGTAAAAGAAGGGACGTTGCAAAAACAACCTTTAGGACTAGGTATGGACACTATGAATTCCTCGTTATGCCATTTGGTCTGACGAATGCCCCAACTATGTTCATGGACTTGATGAATAGATTTGTTCACTAGTATCTAGATCAGTTTGTAGTGCTTTTTATTGATGATGTACTGGTTTATTCAAGGAGTTTTGAGGATCATGAGACGCATTTAAAACAGGTACTGCAGATACTCAGGGAGGAAAAGTTATATGACAAGTTTAGCAAGTGTGAGTTTTGTCTTGAGAAGGTGGTGTTTTTGGGTCATGTGATCTCAGGAGATGGTATTTCAGTGGATCCTAACAAGATTGATGCGGTGGTGAATTGGGCCAGGTCGAAGAATGTGCAAGAAGTCAGAGGTTTCTTGGGACTGGTAGGTTATTACCGTCGATTTGTTGAGGGGTTTTTAGCCTTATCAGGACCTCTCACGCGTTTGACCAGGAAGAATGTCAGATTTGTGTAGGATGAAGAATACGAGCAGAGTTTTTAGGAATTAAAGTAGTGGCTCTTCAGTGCACTAGTACTAACGATTCCATCAGAAGGTGATTGTTATGTGATTTACAGTGATGCGTCTTTGAAAGGGCTCGGTTATGTGTTGATGCAGCATGGTAGGGTGATAGCTAATGCTTCCAGGCAGTTGAAAGAATATTAAAAGAACTACCCTACTCTCGATCTGGAATTGGCTGTAGTAGTGCACGCACTAAAGATTTGGAGGCATTACTTATACGGTGAGAGATGTGAAATATTTTCTAATCATAAGAGTCTAAAGTTTTGCTTCACGCAAAAAGAGTTGAATATGCAACAAAGAAGATGGTTAGAACTCATCAAAATTACGACTGTACCATCAATTACCACCTAGGTAAAGCAAATGTGGTGGCTAATGCACTGAACCGTAAATCAAAAGGTACAGCACAGTTAGCAGTAGTAATTCCGCACCCAATTCAGGTGAATTTGGAAAGGCTCGGCGTGGAGTTAGTGGAAGATGATCCTTAGGCATTTAGTGTCAGGCTGGTTGTACAGCCTATACTATATAAAAGGATTAAAGCTACTCAAGGGAATGATCCAGAATTAGAGAAAGTAATGGCCAGAATACAGGATGGTCAGTGAGAGGATTCATCATTTCAGATGACGAGGCTTTGAGATTTGGCACTAGATTGTATGTGCCTACAGATAATAGCATTAGGAGAAGAATTCTAGAGGAGGCTCACAAGTCTCTATACACTGTTCATCCCGGCAGTACGAAAATGTATAGGGATTTGTGAGAGTATTTCTAGTGGAGCTGCATGAAGAGGGAGATTGCAAAATTTATACACCAGTGTTTGACGTGCCAGCGGGTTAAGGTTGAGCACCAGAGGCCGACAAGACAATTGCACCACTTTTCATTCCCGAGTGGAAGTGGGACCACGTATCCATGGATTTTGTTACTAAACTACTGCTGGAGCCGCATGGTCAGAATGCCATTTGGGTAATTGTTGATAGGCTGACGAAAACGGCTCATTTTCTGCCCATTAAAGTTAGCTACCCTATGAACAGACTAGAAAATATTTATATATAGGAGATTGTTTGACCCCATGGGGTTCCGGTATACATAGTCTCAGATCGTGATGCTCGCTTTACATCACGGTTATGGAAGAGCTTGCGGGAGGCTTTGGGGACTCAACTAGCATTTAGCACCGCTTGCCATCCTCAGAAAAACGGTCAGATAGAGAGAATGATTTAGGTTCTTGAGGATATGCTGCGAGCGTGTGTATTGGATTTTGGGGGTAGCTGAACCTAGTATTTTCCACTGGTAGAATTTTCCTACAACAACAGCTATCAAGCTAGCATAGGCATGGCACCTTATGAAGCACTTTATGGAAGGTGGTGTCATTCTCCTTTATACTAGAGTAAGCTGGGTGAGAGGCAAGTTTTAGGGCCAGAAATAATAGAGTATGTGTACGATAAAGTCCAACTTATTCGAGATAGAATTAGTGCAGCACAGAGTCGGTAGAAAAGCTACGCCGATACTCGCCGTCGGGAATTGAAATTTGAAGTAGGTGACCATGTATTTCTGAAAATAGCACCACTAAAGGGAATCATGAGGTTTGGGAAGAAGGATAAGTTGAGCCCTAGGTTTATTGGCCCATTTAAGATACTCGAGAAGATTGGGTCAGTTGCCTATCAGCTAGCTTTACCACCATCTCTATTCAGGATTCATGACGTATTTCATGTTTCTATGTTAAGGAAATACGTCCCAGATCCTTTCCATATTATCAGCTACATAGAATTAGAACTCAGATATGTTTTGGCATATGAGGAAGCTCCAGTACAGATCTTAGATAGAAAAGAACAGGAATTGCGCAATAATAAGATACCGTTAGTAAAAGTCATGTGGAGGAATCACACGTTAAAAGAAGCTTCTTGGGAGCTTGAAGATGAAATCAGACATAAATATCCTCATCTTTTTAGTGAATTATAGCAGTGATGTGTAAGTTAAAGTAGTGATGATTTTATTTCGTTTAGTACAATGTAATTGTAATATAGAGTATAGGATAGGTAGTATTTTAGTTTTGGGGGAATTTCTTTTATAGTTGTAATCTCCAAGAACTACTTATGTAACCATGGTATTCCTCTGCCATAAGTGAGGGCAAGTAATAAAATAAGTAGACCGTTTATCTTAAAAGATGAGGACTCATATGAATAGTAAATTTCAAGGACGAAATTTTTATAAGAATGGGAGAATGTAATAACCCAATAAAATTTATCAAGGCCTCGTCAATGAACATAGGGGATTTGTTGATGAGGGTACGTAAGGATCTAATCGACGAAGACGTGTCTCATCGACGAGAAGATACCAAGGGGCTATTTTCCAATGTTCTGAATTTCATCGACGAGGAGATAGCATTCTTTGACGAACCTCCTTATTGACCTCGTTGACGAGATGACGTGGCTCATCGACGAAGCCCATAGTATAAATAGTCCCAAACCCGGATTTTCAAACATAATTATCAGCAAAATCATCTTTTTCTCTCTCCTCTACAGTTTCTCCCTCCTCTATTCGATTTCGGCCCCGTTAGTCGCCGGATCGACGATCTGAGGTCACCACAACGCTCTTAGGGAAGTTCTCTCCAAGTCTTCCGGAGCAGATCGTTGGTGGTACCTAGTTGGATTTCATCCCAGATTCAGGCTAAGGTCTTTTATTTAAAATTAGGATTTTCGACTGTTGTAGGAATGTAGTAGTCAAAGAAATAATGATATTTTATTTTGGGATATATTGTTTTCAAGGTGTTGAGTGCGGAACCCTGCGGGTGTTGGACCAGTCATAGTAGGGGACTTTAGCAGGAATCAAGTAAGAGAAATATGTTATGCTAGACAATTCTATTATAATTCAGTACAAATCATATGTTTTTAGCAAATTATTATTCAGACCATATATGCTGTTTCCGGAGCCTAGTAATATTGATATTTAGTTGTATGGCATGAGTTTAATATTAGATCAGCACAAGGTTTATATAATTTTTAGAACCATGATTTACAGTATACATACAGAAACAAGTATTTTATAGTATTTTCAGAATACTATGATATACAAACTTCATAACCATAACATTCAGTTACTACAGTTAATCAGATATTTCAATTATTCAGTTATGTAGATATCTTAGATATTTAGTTATTATAGTTTATTTAGATCAATTTATATAATGTTATGATTATTTCAGTTGTTATAAAATCATGATAAAAATAGTATTTTCGAAATATCAGTTATTTATATATAGTATCAGACCCTGATGGACCATATTCAGCTAGTAGAGCATGGTACCGTGACTATATTTAGTTCAGAGTGTAACCACTACTCAGATAGTATGTGGTATTCATAAGTCAATCGTGTCTATGTTGTGGACAGGCTCCCTATCAGATATGGGTTGAGGGGGTCGATCTGACTGTCAGAATTCATTTGACTTACACTAGTCGGCCCACCAGGTTAGGTCCCGTTTTCGGGCCGCACAACCCTATCATGAGGGGTTAAATCATGGCTTTCAATTGAATTTTCTCAATTATTATATATATGTATGATCAGCTTTATAGAAAATAGTCTTACCTATAGAAATTAGCAGTATTACGAATAAAATATTCAAAAAAATCAGTTTATGTTAAACAACATAGGTATGATTTATATTGCAGTAGATATATAGGTTTTATTCAATTTTGTTATTTATGGTATTTTTCTAAATCAAATTTTACAAATATGTAGCTCACTTGCCACACACTATCACTAGCATATTTTCATCTTACTTAGTGTCGTCTCACCCTGTCTAATTGACAAATTTTTCAGGTGATCCTGCTAGGCGAGCATATCAGGCTCGCAGATAGAAGGGGATTACAGTGCTGCCCTGTCAGTAAGGTGAGTCTTTTTGGGGAAGGGAGTACTTTTGTGTAGCCCTAGTTCAAGGGTATATGTGCATTTTGAGGATATTCTGGCACTCTGGCATTGTATATATATATATATATATATATATATATATATATATATATGGTTGTGGATTTATGTGAATTCATCTTCTCACTGCTTAGGTTGATAGTCAAATTAATATTAGAAGGCATTAGAGCAGTGTAAATTTCAGTATATATGTATAACCTAAAAAAAACAAAAATTAGCAGGTCATTACACATATGCTACCAGTCTCCCCTGTTGCATTAATACACATTCGAGCCCCCTAAAAGATGCGTCATAGTAGATCACGTAGTCATCAGCTCCCGATGGAATGGTCAATATTGGTGCTGTGACGAGCCTCTATTTCAATTCTTGGAAACTCTACTCACAACTATCATCTTATTCAAACCTGGAATTCTTTCTGGTTAGTCACATCAAAGGCTCTAACAATGGTGAAAATCCCTCTACAAACCGACGGTAATAACCTGCCAGTCTTAAGAAACTCCTGACTTCCTAAACATTCCTCAGCCTGGACCAATTCACCATTGCCTCTATTTTACTAGGATCTACTGAAATTTCATCCCCTCATATAACATGCCCCAGAAACACAACTTTATCTAACCAGAATTCACATTTGCTAAACTTGGCATACAATTTCTTTTCCCTAAGCATTTGAAGAACTAGCCTTAGGTGCATCTCATGCGCCTCAAAATTCCTTGAGTGTACTAGTATGTTATCAATGAAAACCACAACGAACTGGTCTAAATACTGGTGAAAGATTCTATTAATCAAATCCATGAATACAATAGGAGCATTCATCAAACCAAATGACATAACTAGAAATTCATAATGTCCATACTTGGTCCTGAAAGTTGTCTTCGAAATATCTTCAGTTTTAACTTTCACTTGGTGATAACCTGACCTAATGTCGATCTTGGAATAGACCCGTGTACCCTGAAGCTGATCAAATAAGTCATTTATATGGGGTAGAGGATACCTGTTCTTAATTGTTACTTTGTTTATTTCCATGTAATCTATACACATCCTTATAGACCCATCTTTCTTCTTCACAAATAATACTAGTGCTCCCAAGGGCGATACACTAGGTCTGATAAACCCTTTATTTAATAAATCCTACAACCGATCCTTTAATTCTCCCAATTCTGTTGGAGCCATTCAATAAGGAGCTTTAGAGATCGGCGCCATCCCTAGGAGTAAGTCGATAGCAAAATCTATCTTGCGGTCAAGAGGAAATCTAGGTAGTTCTTTTGGAAAAACGTCTGGAAACTCCTTAACCACTAGAATAACCTACACTAACTGGGGTGAGGCACACACATGTGATCCTACGAATCCGAATTCCTACTCACTCGGGGGTCTAGAGATTACTTCTCTTTAATAGAAACAATGCTGACATAATTAGCTATCGGCCAATCTATGCCTAATATTACGTCGAACCTCCCTATGAGCCTAACACCACAAGGTCGGCTAATAATACTTTCTCCTAAATGCCCACTGGATAGTAATAATAATAATAAGTATCCTTTTACAACCCATTGCTAATTCAGTCGATGTAATTACTAACAATTCAACATCTAACAACTCTTTCTCAATCCTAAATAATTAAACATATACCAATAATACGAATGAATGAGTGGTCCCCAAGTTAAATTAAAAATAATAGCTTATATGGTAAAACAATAAAAGTACTTGCCACAATGTCTCTGATAGCCTCATCATCTCCTGGTGCCAACGGGTAAACCCACACCAGCTTAGTATTTTGCTGTTGACCTCCATGGGGTGCCTGGGTATTACCCCAAAGCTATGTAGGAGCGAATGCTCTAATATGCTGCGCACGATAGATTCGTGCTACATGACCCAGCCTACCACATTGGTAGCAAACCTTCTTCCTTGCTTGCCATTCTCCTATATGTATTTTCCAACATGTCAGGCAAATAGGATAGGTCTGCCCACGCTGAACCTCACAGCTCCCAGTCTCTTGCCTCTGATCACCGCTAGGTCCATCTCTCCTCCTTGGACCTCGACTAGGTCCCGCTTGAAACCCAGGAGGCATAGGCCTTTTCTTCTGATTCAATTCCACAAACTCCTCTGTCTGAGCATCCCAAATAGAAGGGAAAATGTATTGTCCATAGAAAATTTCTTTAAAACAATTCCACATCAAGGTCACTAATACCAGCTTTTGCTCCTCAAGTATCCTCGCCAACATCCACCAACGTTTGG